>NC_091823.1:44120858-45460858 GCF_038994185.2 Dermacentor albipictus | reverse complement strand
TCAAAACCCAATTTCGGTGCTCAGTTTTGTGTGAGCATAGGTGGTGGCAGTTTGCGCGCATCGTAGAGTGCGAAGGCATGTGTGTCTCTGAGCGTAGTATTTTAAGGCCTTTCTAGGCTCACGGTGAAGTTTGTGTCAGCAGACCTGACCACCAGAGTGTCCGGCGAAGCGTCATCACGTCATATGAAGACAGATTAAAAACAGATTAAATAATGAAAAACGACCGATAGCAACAGTTATGGAATTATAACGTTATAATAGAGATTGGTAGAGGTTAATAATCACTAGTAATCACTAACAATGAGTACTAGTGACATGTAATGACTACTAATGACTCCGAAATGAACAATAAGTCAAACGACGGCTTGTAGCGACTGCAACTGATTAGAAGTGACTAGAAATGTCTAGTAATGAGTTGTAATAACCAACATGAATACTAATCACTTGTAATGACTACTAATGACTAGAACATGACGAATATGTCTAAGGACGGCTTCTAATGACCACAATTGATTACAAATGACTAAAAAATGCTTACTATAGTGAGCAGTCTCACATTTTCCGGGAGATCATGTTCGTCGACATGCTGTGGGGCCTTTTGGCGTGCTGGAATTCCATTCTCATCTCATGTCCCTAAAAGCTCTGAGTACCTTAAACAGCACCAGTGCACGCGTAAAAAGTCGTAGTTTCGTCCGAAAGGCGAATCATCACGTGCATTAACACGACAGCAAAATTGTCTAATATACCCTTCTGTTTGAATATGAGTGATAACAACACATATTATGGCACCTAGGAAATACAGGCGTAGGCAGTGACTGTTCTGGGTGATTCTGCTGGAAGAAAAACGCGGATGCTGCAGATAAACCGCAGGCCCCTTATTCGCAATAGCCTCCTAGGATAGAATTGTCTGTAAGAGAAAATTTCACGCAACAGTAATGCCGGGCATAATATTAGGGAAAGCGGCCAGCGATTGGCAAAGAACACATACGAACGAACTACTTTGTAAATTCGGCCCCAGGTCCCAAGTGAGTGCACGGAGCAACAAACTTCTGCAAAAAAATTTTCAGCTGTTCGTTAAGAAAGCTTCTCCTTTAGGCCCCCAATAAATTTGTTCTCTGGGTTTATGCAACGCTTACTTTTTCTATGGGGGGGGGAGGGGGGGGGAATCTGATCTCTGTCGTCTGTTCCTTAAACCGACGCGCAATACTGCAGTGCTGTAGTATTGCACTTGGCGCCTTCAACGAACACAACACTATGCGTCCAAGTGGTAACGTGTTGTTTTACTGTTCCATTCCAGCATTGCCACGGTTCTGAAACGGAAAGATATTGCTTGTAATTGAGAGGCTTCTGACTTGACGGACGAAGTGTTTTTTGATACAATGTTACCCTTTCCACATCCAGTTTATTTCTACGAAAATCTAAGTTCATCCGCTCGTCCTCGCTCGCTGCTCGGTAGGGATAGAAGTGGACCACCCCGCACGTCTGACGGCTACGGCGGCGTTAGCGGCGGCCGCTTACAGGAAGCGGATCGGTCAACAGAGCGACAGCGACAGCGAGGACACCCATGTTTACCCTGTGGTGACAGCGAGGACACCCATCACCCCTGTGGTGCCTGCGACAGCCTCAAGTGAATTTAGCTATTCCTGGAATTACAAAGAAGGCCAATCATCGCCTACTCTGAAGCAACTTACGCTCATATTACTGCACCAGACGTATCATGACCACATACCTATATATACCGATGGTTCGACCTCACCTACCAGCTTAAACGCCGCATTCGTCGTTCCAGCCAAGCAAGTTACAATTAGATTCAAATTGTCACACATGACTACATCTACGTCGGCAGAACTTGCAGCTCTCCATGACGCTATGACGTACATCCCCGGAGATCCAACAGAAAAATGGGTCGTATTTTGTGATTCTAAGGCAGTATCACAGTATTCTTCACAGTATAAAGTCTGAATTACATCACAGAACGTACGAGCAGATGATATCTGACATCAAGGAAGTGCACAATCATGCTCTGGAAACTGGGCATAACATTACATTTCAATGAATTCCCGCTCACTGTGGCAACGTCGGCAACAACCTTGCTGACAAGGCTGCCCGGCTTGCCCAGGAAGATACCCAGACGCGTCCAACACCTTTGGTGAGGTCGGGAGCTGCCAGGGAACTTCGGCTACTTGCACGCAAACAGTCACAAGATCTGTGGAGTTGAAGTGCCTTCAATTGCCGATTAAATAAACTGGACCCCATGCTGCGGCTACAACTACCATCTAGCTTTTCCGGCGGCGAAACAACCTTGCTGTTCCGCTCACAGCTGGGAGTGGCGTTCACGAACGCCTACTGCTATCGTTTGGGAATGGCCGAGAGCCCGATGCGTGATTCTTGCGAATGCGAAGAAACCATCGAGCACCTATTATGTACCTGCCCTCGCTGCGATGTACAACGCCTCTCTCTGAGGGCAACTTTACACCGACTGGAATCAAAACCATTCACCGACTCAAAGATACTCGGACCGCGGCCACACCCATCACTGGCACGAAAAGCGATTCGTCCACTAGTGCAATACTTGAAGTGCACCGGCTTAAAAGACCGTTCTAGTGTCCCTCGGTATAATGTCCCTCCCACACGCACTCAGTGCTTACTCTCCCCCTTCCTTCCTCTTTCTACTCCCCTTTCCCCCACCTCAGTGTAGGGGAGCAAACCGAGTGCTCGTCTGGTTGACCTCCCTGCCTTTCCTGTCCTTGCTCTCTCTCTCTCTCTCTCTCTCTCTCTCTCTCTCTCTCTCTCTATTTCTCTCTCTTCTGACTTGACCGGATGTTGAGTGTCGCACGGCATTACATGCATGTACTAATTAATGTAAATATAACTGGCCGCAGGTACGCACTGTTCGTGCCCCACCTGCAGCCAGTTGTTCTTTTCATCCACTTTCGTTTCCAATAAGTTATTTTTTCTTTATTTCAAATAATAGTACAAGTGATTTGCCCCTATGCTTTCCTTGGTGCCTTGATTTGTTGGATAATAAGAATGGGGCCCTTAGTTTTCTTTCTTCTCGTTCATTACACAGCGAGGTCGCGAACCCGGAAACATTGATGCCTTCAGATACACGCTTAAGCAAAATTACACCCTTTGGCTTGTATCTAGCCACACAACAATAATCGCCATCTGTCTTGTCCGCATTTCCTTTCTTTAACGCTGCGAGCCCGGTGCTTCCAAGTCACGAATGGCATGTGCGTTATCAGCATGAGAGGGCATTCTCGACAGGAAAGTAGCACGCACAGCGTTTTCACGAAAGGAAACGCAAGCAAGACAGATGATGATTATCGTTGCGTGACAAGATACGACCCAAAGGTTGTGCATTTGTTTGAGAGTGTAGCACGTATGGGTTTACTGACCAGTTGCCTTCCCCCCAAACAACATCAACTACTCGTGACGCCGGCGGCAGAAAGGATGTTCCACATCCGCCGCCGAGGTTTGTGAGTGGTGGCGCTGGCTAACACTCCCAGGGTTAGTTCTACTAGTAATACCCCAGAAAGTGGATGGACGAACGGTGCCGAGGTAGCTCAACTGGTTAGTGCATCGCACGCGTATATGCGAAGACGTGGGATCGTTCCCCACCTGCGGCAAGCTGTCTCTTTATACACTTTCATTTCCATTAATTTATCATTTCTTTATCATTTCTTTAACGCAGTTAATAAGTGCAAGTAATTTCCCCTGTGTTGTTTTTGTTGGCTTCTTATGATATAACTTTGGGTCTGTCGCTTAAATTGATTTTATTTAAGTTAACGTTCGGACAACAATGACGTTTAGATGCACGCCGTTTATATGAATATGGCGCTACCAGACAAGGCGAAACAGAAATATCTCATTGCTGGCACCATTTTCCTCAAATCGTGAAACAATTAGCCCGACATTCAATCG
Source organism: Dermacentor albipictus (assembly GCF_038994185.2). Taxonomy (NCBI): domain Eukaryota; kingdom Metazoa; phylum Arthropoda; class Arachnida; order Ixodida; family Ixodidae; genus Dermacentor; species Dermacentor albipictus. The sequence goes on along the minus strand of NC_091823.1, from coordinate 45,456,934 downwards.
TCCCATGTTACCGGATTGCGACATACAAGCTAGAACCTCGTGAGACGACAGAACTAACGAAACTGAGCATGCACTGATACACACATACATCACGTGGGTATAACTTGCGGACCTCATTCCGGCCTTTTAGTCAAGAGCGGCTGAAGAGTGTACTTTGTTCCTGAATTTCAGATTGTTTTGGTCTGACTTAACATATGCCACACATATATCTGTATTTATTTATTTCCATTCTCCGTCAAGCTCACTTGACTGCTTAATGACGCTGCTCGAACAAGTGTACTTGTGGGAAAATTAAAAGCCAATGATGTCCCCCTGTAGCCGTTTAAAAGTCATCCTACGTGCAAACTATCGATCGGGGGATTCAGTTGGCCATGCTGGTCCATTTGCCATTACTCGGCCGCCTTCAATAAAACTTAAAACTACGTTTTATCGAGTTATAATATATATATATATATATATATATATATATATATATATATATATATATATATATATATATATATATATATATATATATAGAGAGAGAGAGAGAGAGAGAGAGAGAGAGAGAGAGAGAGAGAGAGAGAGAGAGGAAAGCGGCATCTGAGGCGCAAAGCCGTATGCGGAAACTAACGGGGTGGCCCAGAGGAATAAACCCTACAACAATGAGCTCCAGAGAAGCCGTCGTCGAAACGTACTGCGAGAAGCGGTCGGTCAATGCGGTGTTCGCACAGCGGCACAGTCGCCGCCAAAAACCACTTAATAAGAGGAACCTTGAAGAGAACACGCATCACTTGGCAGACCGTTGCCAATTTCGCGCAAATCTCTTCTCGTTTGCCGTCAGTTATTGTTAGAATTAAAAAGTAAATTAGGTGGTTTTATGTGCCGAAACCACGATCTCATAATGAGGCAGGCCGTATAGTGGGAGACTCCGGAAATTTCGACCACCTGCTGGAGTTCCTTAACGTGCGACTAACCTCAAGTGCACGGGTGTTTTCGCATTACGCCCCCATCGCATTGCGGCCGCTGTGGCCGGGATCCGATCCTGTGCGTCATTTCGAGCCCATAGACGGGCCCCGAAAAAAAAAAAAACGGCACCGGGCTGTGCTCTCTCGGCGCTGTCCTTGGGGAGAAGCTGCCTCGGTGACGGCACGTGCGGAGCAAAATATAAATCATGCTGGCCCAGCGTCCCCCGCGGTGACAAATCCGGCCGAAAGCCGCCCACTCGGATGAAGGAGGCCGCTGCGAAGGCCGACGTTAGGCAAACGCTTGTTTATGTATAGGCGCGCGTCTAAGGTCACGTGACTGTGAGTCCACAAGGTGGAAGCGAGCGGAATCGGCAAGTCATCGCGCGGTTCGAAGCACATATCAATCAATGATTAAAAAGAAATCAATACTTTTTTAATAATTTAAGGGTATAAGCAAAGAAATTGAAGAACGTTAGAAAAGAAAGCAAATTAGCCATTTTGGGCAGCTACACGTACATTATGTAGTGTCGTTGAGCGGAAATACGGTCGCGAAGCAAAGGAGTGGACAGGACAGACGGTCGCTTACAATTGAAGTTTAATGAAGGGTTTTCCAGAAAGCGGAGGGCCACATATGCGCAGTCAAAAGGCAGATACAAAGCTCATGCATGATCACATGTAAACAACGTAAAAACAAAACAAAAGTAAGAAATGCTGCCGCCCAATCAGATACCTAATTTCTTTATCCGTCAAGGCAAGTGACGGGACACTGACGCACGTAGCAGATTGTGCGTATATCTGGCCAGCCTCAATAATTTCTGCCTCCAGTCTGTCGTTAGCCTTGTTTAAAATGGGTACATGTTTAAATAGCGGAGTGCAACCGCAATCTTTGATGTGTGCGGGTAAGGGAATACCACCCGCAACAGCTTTTGAAGACGCCGAGTGCTCCCTGAGTTGGTCGTTTATTCATCGACCCGTTCTGCCCGGTAAAGTTTACATTGGCCTAAAGGGTCGATGTATAAACGACCGACTGAGGGAGCACTCGGCGTCTTCAAAAGCTGTTGCGGGTGGTATTCCCTTACCCGCACACATCAAAGATTGCGGTTGCACTCCGCTATTTAAACATGTACCCATTTTAAACAAGGCTAGTGACAGACTGGAGGCAGAAATTATTGAGGCTGGCCAGATATACGCACAATCTGCTACGTGCGTCGGTGTCTCGTCACTTGCCTTGACGGATAAAGAAATTGGGTATGTGATTGGGCGGCAGCATTTTTACTTTAGTATCCTTTTTTTACAATTTTTTCATGACCCTGTAAAACGTATTGACCTGAGTTTATGAGTAATAACTGTGTTCACCACCATTTACTCTACTGCAGGTAAGCGTTACGTGAGCGTGACAACGCAAAAGTCCGTACTGTTTTTTTTTTTTTTTGCGGGCGGCAGGACCACGTCCTTTGACACTCCAACTATTTCTGCACTGATTGCAGCGCGTGGTGTTATTTCACAGTCTAATGGAGGGTGAAGGAGTAAAATAGCATGCTATCTGGCTCATAAAACGAGGGCAAGTCCCTCGCCTAATCTTATACACAGGAAACATTACCCTTAATTTGAGAGAACGGCGCTGACTTTTCCAGCACTTTTGTAAGCTTCTTTCTTCATTTCTTCAAGGCGGAGTCGATCGGCAAGACAATCAAATAGCGCATTAAGGTTCAGCGGCAGAGCCGCCATATATATAACTTTTCCTAAGCAACGCGCTCAGCCGAACGTTGTGTGTATCATTACCAGAAGTTGTCGGTGGAAACGTGATGGCTGTAAACGGCCGCCCCACTCTTCGAAAGGAAGCAAGCAGTCAAACTGTCGATAAGTACGTCATTGCCTTCGCGTACACCGACCTAGTGGGAAAGTGCACCTTTTACGACGTCGTTTTCCGAGATCAGAGCAAAGCTGTCGAGGCCTTAAGTCGAGAGACCTGTACTCCAAGCGAGATACACTTTAAACAGCAGGAGCCAGGAATTGGCTTTGCGTTTTCTGCAATGTAGGAAACGACGCCTTTCCACACTAGTCCTTAAACTACAAAGTGTGTTATTGCCTTACTTACGTTGGTTTGGTTACCTTACATTGCGCTGCAGCCGGCAAAAACGCGCCAGCCACTGCTAACCAAGGGGATGCGGGTCATTACCCGCTCTCTAGCGTTCCGCATGCCGTTCTACACCGAGGCCTAACTAGGTCAACTTGGTGCTGGCTTCGCTTGTCCACGGCCTGCTGAGCTTGGGGAATCTGCGGGGCGAAGAATCCGCGGCTGCCGCAGCATGATGATGCGCTTTCCTGTGCTAGGCAGCGACCTAGGTAGGGGGGGGGGGGGGGTATGAAACTTCAGCGCTTCCACCCCCGAAATTTTTTCGTTCTGTGAGGCGCGGCCGACCAAAACAACCCCCGGCGCCGGAAATGATGCTGGATTTCGTCTAGAATGTCCTAATCACGCTCGAAAAGACATTTCAGCGCGAACATTGCGATACCGCGCTCGATTTCGCGGCAATGCCTATGCACCGGGAGTCACATATCGTAACGCAAAGAGCCCCATGCGAGCACAAAGCTTCAAGGGCGTTTTGATGGCTAGCGGGCTTGTCGCGGCATCTTGCGGAGTCCGCGGAATCTACGGAGCGCATTTATTTCAATTCTGAAACTTTATGGATATCAAGTTCCCATAAACGTTTGATGCGAAAGATGCATTAACATTTCCAAAGTTGTGTTTTAGATTTTTAATTCCCAAACATTGTGGGCCTAATGTTCTTTCAGACATTTGACGCCAAAGGGGCATTGACTTTTCTAAAGTCGTACACTGGACCATACAACGAGACAAGCCAAATCACACACTATTAGACAAGTTGACAAAGCACGCAGCGAGGTCCGATGAGACGAATCGTCGTGGTGGATCGTTTGCGCCGCCATGTCACAGAAAAGAATATCAAGATTTCTTTTCACCTGCGCCAAAGCCTCCACGTCAAGACACTAAAGCGAGCAAGGTTCTCATTTATTTTTCTTCTTTGACTTTTATTCGCCAGGACACATTGAGGCTCTTCAATTTTTTTTTCTCGCTACCCGCGGGCTGCTGGAACAATAAGAGCGCATGCGTTTTCCTCATGTTGCCCTGACCACCACGCGGCCCACTTCGATGCGCGTTCATTTTTCTTTGGCCGAGTGAATTTGCGCCTGGCAGAGTTTTGGACGCTTTCTGGCTAGCAGACGAAAAAAACAAACAGTGGTCGCTTGTCACTCGTCGCCATCACTCTGGGGGCTAGACGGATTGCAACGCGTTCGCTCGAGCGCAACCTCTCCGGAAAATTTTGTCTCGCTGGTGTAGTATACCGAGCAGTATGCGTATGGTTCTCTGTGGACCAAGCGTTTCACGTTTTCTTCGATACTCCTTCGGTAGCCACATTAGGTGCCCAAAGTAGACATTCCAGTGTGGCCAACATGCTTTTCTTGCGTTTTTTTTTTATTTCCATGCGCCCGCACCAGAAAAGAAAGAAAGACATTGTTGCGGCGCAGCAAATTGTCTCTTCTTTTGCGCAAAGTAATGGGCCACGGGGCGTTTCAGTTGCCGAATACTCCTATTGTATTATTTCAAAAGCAACTATATGGACACTCCAGGCGCATTTCTGCCGGCACCATCGCCTTCATGTGCCGTATAAAGTCTAAGGGCGATAACATCGTGACCGGACGCAGAAAGCTGTATGTGCGAGTGAAAGCGTAGGGGGGAGAGGGGCATGGGTGAGCCGACTATGGTGGCTCATTCTTGTGTGCGCAGGGAAGAAAAGCAGGGAGGAAGCGCGCCGCGTCCTGTCGCGCGCGATACATTAGGGAGAGTGAAGGGAGGGGAGGGGGGGGGGGGCTGTGATCTGTGAATCTGTGGTTGCGCAACATGTTTATTTGCCTTGTTTGACGCATTATATACAGTGGCTTTTTCTTAGACACGTAGATTTATTGGAGACTTATACGTACATTTAAATATTTTGTGGCGAGGTTTAGTGTACACGTGCAGTGAACTTTGTTTCCTGTAACACTTTTTTGCCCTTTATCAAGCTGTATTTTCGCATTTGTATTTTCCATTGTGCCTTTGCATTTATAATGCACGAGGGCGAGACAAATGAAAGTGAGCCATTCCACACCCCACAATAATGGTACGGTTCGTTATGTGCGAGGTATGCGCGTAGCCCACAGGCATCTCTCATTTACAAAAGTGACACGCAGGTGTGAGTATAAAGGTTCTTTGATGCTCTCATGCACTGGGTTGAACATGATTTCGTGACATAATGGACACTCCAAAATTTAAAAGCGTGGTGTCGTGAGGTTTTTGACAGTTGAAGATGTTTCCCAGAAAGAAATTTGCCTGCCTTGTACGTTTAACATTGCATTTCATTGGCCACTGTGAAACCTTGGAGGAAACGGTTCGAAGAAGGACGCGAAAGTAGCAAAGACGATCCACGAACGGGCCAAAGCCATCATGGAATCACCCCCAACACAATTGCAAAGACTGATTAGACAAAAACGGAGAATAAGCATCGATGAATTGGCATGGCGTGTGAACATCAGTCACGGTTCGGGTCGCACAATCGTTCATGGATATCTCGGTTATCGGCTCTTGTGTGCGCTATGGATGCCCAAGATTTTTAAACGTCGCCAGAAGACAGAGAGGTTCGGAGCTGCATCTGACTCATCTGATCCGGTATCACAATGAGGCTGACGTCTTCTTGTCTGCAATTGTGACCAGGGACGAATCATGGTGCCGCTACTACGAGCCTGAAGGACGATGGCAAAGCTTACAGCGGAAACATTCGAATACACCACCGCCGAAGAAAGCAAGGACCGTTATTTCCGCCAAAAAGGTGTAGACTTCTTTTTTGATCATCAGGGGCTATTATTGATTGAACTTGCTAGACCTGCAGAGTCTACCAATCGTTTCCGATATTGTGAAACGTCGGATCGGCTGCGTGTTACTATAAAGAACAAACGACGTGAAAATTGAGGAATGGGGTCATCTTGCTCCACGACAATGCCCGTCCCCACGTCGTTGATGTGGTTAACACAAAACTGGTAAAGTTCAAGTGGGAAACGCTGCAACATCCGCCATACAGCTCAGACCTGTAGCCTTGCGACTTCCACACTTTGGGGCATTTTTTACTTTTTGAAGCAGCAACCCAAGTGGGACAAATGTCTAAATGCTCATGGAGACTACTTTTAAATAAAGTACACCGTTTGTCATATGTTCGCATCGGCTCACTTTCAATTGACTCGCCCTCGTATATTTTGAAGTACTCCTGCTTTTTACATGTGCTCTCTGTTGCGACTTTAATTTCGGTGCAATTACTCCTAATACACGACCAGTGACAGCTGCTCCTGCGCAATACATTGTAAGAAAGGATATTGCAAGCTAGATTTTTCCCTGGTCGTTGAATATGTACAGAAATGTAAGCAAGGTTATTGAATGACAGCGAGAGAGCGATGCAAATGAGAGAAAGGCAGGGAGGTTAACAAAGTTTCATTGAAATGCTTGTCCTCTACTTGTTCATTTCATGAACTTTACATTTTTCAAATCAGCGCCATGCACTGCTTTGCTGGTTTCAAATTGTTATAGTTCTAAAGTTCGCGTGGTAGTTTCTTTACTTATTAAATATACAGAAAACATGGCAGTATTCATATCAGTTATTTCGCGTGCAATTTTTGAGACATACTAGTACATTCTTCTATAAAAAAAATACATATTTGCCTTGTCTTGACAGTGTGTAGGGTTCAAGAATTCGTTTGCAGCATCTTTAGCAATGGCAATGTAATTATTATTAATGTATTTGATCCCTCTACAAATCCTATAAGAAGGAGGCCGAGCTGCAACGTATACTCCGCAAGTAATGATGCCTTCTTTTGGTGCAATGCACGTGAAGTCTCTGCTGCCCGCCATCATCGGTCACCGTTTCAGAAGACCTTTCGTCCTATTATTTCAGATGATTCTACGGTCTGCCCGCTCAGGTTTACTGAAAAATTTCAGGACCCGGACCTTGTCACTTGGCACGTAAATCTGGCCTGCTGTTTTCCCTCCCACTTTCAACGTCTTGTCTTGGATGTAGTGCATCGAGATTGCACTAGATCTGTGTCCCGAACATTACTTTCGATGTCGTTTTCAACATAGTGGTTTGAGGTGTCGAGCTATGGTTCTAAAGGAAAATCATGACAAATTGCTAGAGAGGCTACCGTCAGGCACCTTGTTAAGTGCCTTCTTCTTTGATGTTCTCCTCAGTGTCGCTTACCAGTTTGTACATAGCTGAGTAGTGTGGGTCCTACCTTACGTTCTTAATTCTTTCAAGATTAAAACATTTACATTTCCGACAAAGCGATTCCGGTTGTGAGTCTAGTTCCTGGCCTTGGCAGTGCAGTTTTCCGTGCAGTGAATGCAGGAACGCTCATACAAAGGTTGACCTAAGACAGCCTAAATAGATGATTTCTCAGTCATCTGATAATGCACGAGTACATGTCTAAGTAAAAAATTACAGGGTCTCTTAAGACCTCTCTTAAGAGGTGAACGGCGAAAGCCTACTCTTCCTCCGGTTATCATTCTTCTCATTAGTAAGCATATTTAATCAGTTGTAATCAATTGTAGTGGTTACAATTCATCGTTTAACATATTTCTCATTAGTAGACACTACTAGTCATTATAAGTCGTTTCAGTCATTAGTCATTTCTGCTCAATACTAAGCATCTTTAGTCATTTGTAATCAATTGTGGTCACTACAAGCCGCCGTTAGACGTGTTGGTCATATCATAGTCATCAGTAGTCATTATTAGTAATTACTGGTCATCACTAAGCATTTTAGTCATTTCTAACGAATTGTAGTCGTTAAAATCTGTCGTTAGACATATTTATCATTTCACAGTCATTATTAGTCATCACAAGTCATTTCAGTCATTATTAATAATTACTGCTCACTATAGTAAGTATTTTTAGCCATTTGTAATCAATTGTGGTCATTACAAGCCATCGTGAGACATATTCGTCATATTCTAGTCATTAGTAGTCATTACAAGTGATTACTATTCATGTTAGTCATTACTACTCATTACTAGACATTTCTAGTCACTTCTAATCAGTTGCGGTCACTACAAGCCGTCGTTAGACTTATTGGTCATTTCGGAGTCATTAGTAGTCATTACATGTCATTAGTAGTCATTATTAGTGATTACTAGTGATTATTAACCTCTACCAATCTCTATTATAACGTTATCATTCACTAACTGTCGCTATCAATCGTTTTCATTAATTAATCTGTCTTTAATCTGTCTTCATATGACGTGATGACGCTTCGGCGGACACTCTCGTGGTCAGGTCTGCTGACACAAATTTCACCGTGAGCCTAGAAAGGCCTTAAAATACTACACTCAGAGACACACACGCCTTCGCACCCTACGATGGGCGTAAACTGCCACCAGCTATGCTCACACAAAACTGAACACCAAAATTGGGTTTTGAGTGAGTCTCTTCGGGAGGTCAGGTTCTGAAATTTTATCAGCGTGGGGCACTGACCGGATGATCTGCAGCGACAAGAGAAAGCATTCGGGAGTAATATAAGAGACGCCCCAACGGTTCCATTGTTCGTGGTGGAAAATGGTACGCAAACGTTTCAAACTTTTTCTCTACTCTAGAGTTCACCGAACTCTTCCGAACCTTTCTCCTATCAGTAACGAAATTATTCCGCGAGTGCGTGTCTCAGCGTTGGTGTCAAGCACGCGGCTGGGTGAAAGTTCGTTTGACCTTCTGCGCCAACCTTTTGTTCGCGTATACTAGAGTGAAGCGTAAACAGCGCTTGCTCAGAAAAGGGATTAGATGTTTCAGAAGAGGCAGACAATGTGAAAAGAAGGTGCGATGTTCTAAGTGGTTCACGATGAAGGCGCCATATAAGGTCAACCTTGTGGGCCCTGGCAAAATGACGCCCGCCGTGGTTGCTCAGTGGGTATGGTGTTGGGCTGCTGACCACGAGGTCGCGGGATTAAATCCCGGCCACGGAGGCTGCATTTCGATGGGGGCGAAATGCGAAAACACCCGTGTGCTTAGATTTAGGTGCACGTTAACGAACCCCGGGTAGTCGAAATTTCCGGAGTCCCCCACTACGGCGCGCCTCATAATCAGAAAGTGATTTTGGCACGTAAAACCCAACAATTTTTTTCTGGCATAATGTCGGTCAAACTTGGGTGGAATAGAAGTCAGCCTGCCACCCGCAAACGGCGTTGTTGACCCGCTTCAATATTCTCGGCGGAAAGTCATGCGGCCCATCGGTGCGGTGAAGCTGCCGCTTTATAACTCCTGGTTCCTCGGTTTCGCACAATACAGCCTCCCTGTACTTGGTAACACCTGCAAAACAAACCTGTGCGTACTCCAGGACTGCAAGCTCAAGCCCTAAGGACATGTCTCGGTCTTCCATCATTTGCCCTTCCCCAGTACAGGGTACCAAACCGGATTTAATCTCTGGTTAACCTCCCTGTCGTTCCCTTGCCTTTCTCTCTCTCTTTCTTTCAACATTATTGGCTGAGAGCTGAGTGGTGAGGGTGAAACAATGCAGTCCTAATGCTTCAGCGAAATTACGTCCGCGTTGTGGGTGAAAACAAAAAGAAAACGTGATTAAGACAACTGGGTCTAATTGTTCATTAATATTTTACGTCGATATTGATTTAAGTTGAGCATAACGTTTGGTCGATTTAATTGATTGTCATTGGTAACCAAATGGACCTCCTGGTGTTTATCCCATGGCATTGCCCCTTTCTTTCACCCGCGGCTTGGTGGGTATTCATGGTAGTACGCCGCAGAAGACCTGCTTTCATATACCATATAGGTCGTTGAAGCCACTTACAGTTAGGGTATGAACCTGCGAAAAAACCATTTCTGAACCATCGTTTAGCGCATAGCTGATTGCATGTGCACGATACCGACGTGTAAAAATATTTCTAATCAGTTCCTTGTGTCTGGTAACTAGCGCGCTTTCGACTTCATTCGCGCATAAAATCGATTCTCTGTATGCAGCGAAAAGCAGCGTATCAGACTCGCACAGGCATTGATGTCATAGACTGCAACAAGGTCTGAGCACCTGTTACGCACTAGTGGTAAATGCGGCAATTAGCTTAGACAATCTTGTATGATGTCATTCCATCCTTCACATCAACTACCGCATGAGGAATAGGCACTCATGGTTTGGGTTTTGGTACTATAATATACCTTCAACGCCCGTCACCAGGACTAACTAAATGGCCCAGGAAATGCCAAGCCAATCATCTCGCCCGTCTCTGTGCTTTTCTGGACTTCTCACTGCACTTGAGGGGTCTACCGCCCCCTACATCACGGTGATGGATATACAGCACCCCGAGGACCCTCACGGTGCCCGTTCACCCGCGGACATCCGTTCGAGGAAACGAAAAATGCATCGAGTGATAGCGAGGACACAGAGCTGTACTCCGCATCAGGTGACGAGTCCTCGAAAGACAGCTTTCGACTTGCCCAGTACCGCAAGACCAAACGGAGAATTCTCAACGGATCTTCGGCATCCAGCTCGAAAACCGTGAAAACTGCACCTCATCGATGGCCTCACTCCATCCTGTTTGTGCCACAGAACGCCACTGACAACCTACGCGTCCTCAACAGGCAAGCACTCTCCGTATATCTAGAGAACACCATGCCGAACGAGATCAAGGATGTCAGAATAAACGCTAGGCGAAACATCCTGGCATTCGATGTGATGAACCCGAGTGCACTGAACATACTGCATGTAACGCAGCTGGGTAACATCAAGGTCCGCTCCATCGTGCCAGCTAATGGTGCCACAATAACAGGAGTCATCTTTGATATTGACAATGAAATACCTAATGCATACATCGCAGTTCTCATAAAACCAGCAAGTGAACACAACGTCATTTTGCATGTTGGTCGCCTCGGTAACGCACGTTGTGTGAGGACAACGTTCAAAGGTGACTGCCTTTCATCCTACGTGAACGTTGGCCACTTTCGCCACCAGGTTCGGCATTTATTCCAAGACGAATGCAATCCTTCAATTGTCAGAAGATTGGCTAAGTGAAGGGTGTTTGCAGAAATTCCGCTATGTGCCCTCAATGCGCCGATGCGCAAAAGCTACGCTGGTTCCCCACCAGTATCTGTTTCAAGAAACCAAAAGCGCTGCAAAGTTTTAAACGCTGCCAGACTACTTGGCACAGTAACATGCAGAAGCTCCGGCCCTGTCGTTTTCCCTTCACTACCACAGAAAGTTGCCCCAAGTATAGCGCCGGGCGCATAACACAGCGTTTTGGCACTGTGCCAACTGCGCTTAGACGTGGTGCCGGGAATGCTGTCACTCGCAGGCGCCGACGCGTGCGGCACTAGTCTCTTGCGATCTCATCTCCGAAACTGATCACCCGAGAATACCGCCCCCTGGCGATTACGTCAAAATCAGTTGAGTAAGAGAACATTATTGCTGCACATTGGGTCATTCAAGGTCCTAGCCGAAATGAGTTATTCTCATACAGTCTAACAGCTGGAGCAAGTGAAACAAAACGTGCACATTGAGGCAGCGATGAGAATTGACCGCCCATATGCCCGTGTTCTTATGCCTCTGTCCACGACAGCAGCCGCGCCTTGCTCGTGTTGCGCGTCCGCTATCAGTGCTCTGCGGACATTTGCTGCGCAGCTCTGGCGAAAGTGACCAGCTGCAAGGCAGGCGTATTTTCAGTCAGGGTGAAATAAAGAATCAGTGGAAAGGCCATCTGTTTCATAGATTGTGTTCACGGCATCGAGCCATCGGTTTTTGTCATGGTAATTTAGCAAGCCCAATGTAAGGCCGTTCCGAGTTTGGATAGTTAGCAAGCCGTTGTGCGTTGCCAGAACGCCGTTGCAGCAGCACGCTTTCTGGCAGTGCTGGAAAGCCCTTGTGAGAACCGCCGTTTCGGCGCTATTTATAAGCGACACCATAGGCGACTTCCTCGAACGACGCACAGATCAGATTTGTTCTTGTCGTCGCCGTCCTTGTACACATTTGGCGACCATCACCTGAACAGCCGCCGCGATACTATGCAGTGGCTAAGACTTGTGCTGCTGAGCGCAAGGTTCAGGGTTCATTTCCCGACTGCGGTGGCCACACTCCATTGGGAGGAGAAAGAAACCGAAAGTAGGTGGACGTTAAATAATGCTACATGGTCGAACTTGTCGTGTATATTGCGCAGGCATGTTTCTTAAAGTGGAGCTGTGGCATTGAGAAATTACTCAATTATTACGTAAGCTTTGCAATACCACACATACAGCTATATACTTTACTACAAAGACATCTCTAAACATTCGGTAAGACACGACGAATACAATAATGATTTAACGAAGCAGCTTTCGGGTCTATAAGACGTCACAAGCAGAAGGCCTCGCAATGAAATGCCGCAGGTGAAAGGTCCTATGTGCATCGTAGGTGAACTAACGCTCCGTAGTTACGGTTGTAGTTGACAATTTACCTCTGTGCGAATGTATGGTCTATACCTATAGTATTCCGGCATGCAGTATCAATGAGGAAAATGAGCCACAATAAACACGAGTATGTTTTTACTGAGAAGAAGGCCCTAGCTGACGGTCATTCCTTGGTGCATGAAATCTCCCGGCCACTTTACGCCGGCCGCATGTGATCTGAGCCATGCGCACGCTTCGCTTCTATAGGCAATGGCTTGTTGTTGTTGTTGTTGTTGTTGTTGTTGTTGTTGTTGTTGTTGTTGTTGTTGTTGTTGTTGTTGTTGTTGTTGTTGTCGTCGCTGTCGTTGTCGCTGTCGTTGTCGCTGTCGTTGTCGTCGTCATCATCGTCGTCGTCTACCACGTCCCTAGTCAGCCGACGTTCTCATAATCTTCCACGACGTCGTTGCTGCTACAGTATGCAACGTTATCGCTCAAGTTGAAAACAGCAGGGGGCTCTCAAGACAATGTACAAATAATTTAGTTTTTTGACGAGTTCTAAGTTTGGAAATGTAAAAATTGCAATGAACTTCAAAAATACGCTGAATGAAATTGTAAAAGATGAAGATTACAAACTTTATCATATCAGCAACATTATCGTGGTGAACTAGAAGCTAACTAAAACCTATACACACCACTTGCTTTCACTTAATCGCACTTATTACAGTGTTCACCCAACAGAGTACTTACCTTGTCATGCAACACGGATCTGTTTCTGGAAACCAATACGGATGGCTCATTTGCCCAAACACTGTTTTGACTTACTTTATTGACCTAAAATAGAATTGCATACGAAGTGTGATGACGGCTGTACCGTCACATTGAGCCGACGTACGCTCAGAAGTTCGTCGCTTTCAATATTCTCATCTATCACGGGATTCTTCAGTCCCCTTTGACATTCATGTATCATTAGTTACAAAACGACTTTTATGTGCCGTGGATTCGAATGCGCCGTAAAGGGATTCAGCAACAAATAGACGCGAGATGCGTGGCTGTGGCGTGAAAGATTGACGCCCACAAAATGGAGGAAATGCCTGAACTTGAAGCCTCTCGGCGCCTTTAGCATTCTTAATTCTGACAGATGGTAAGGCTATCCCGGAAACGAGACTGTGCGCGTGACACTTACGTGGCGAATAGAGAATATATAGACGCATTCCATAAATTAGCCGGCATCTACAGAAGTTCTCGTAAATCATTGGCTTAGTTGGCAGATTGTAGTTTCATTTATTACAGGATCTATTACTGCTTTTTAGTGGCAAAAAAGAGGAACACTAGAGAATTTTCACTTCGTACAATCGGAATGAAAAACAGTTTTACATCGAACACGAACGATGAAAAAATGCAGACTTCGAATACTGAATCAACTTCTTTTTTTTCTGTAACATATTAAGAATAAACGTGCACAGAAAAGGAGGCATACAACTTAGATACATTAAATACAACACTGCCATTAGAAATTCATTCAAATGGGAAGCTTCTAAGTGAGCAAGAAGTTAAATGTCATCATATTTGCTAGTTAACTTAAAACGTGAGCTTCATGCACCATGTAGACCAATAAGCGTCGCCACTTTTCTGTGGCAGACAAGCTACAGCAAAAGCGGTATAATTCCATATTTTCGGCCATAATTGGATATTCGAAGAAATGAAGTATCGCGTTCTGGAATTTTTTAAAATTTATTTTCGAACATTTCGATTTATATCGAATATGTGAATTACTCACGCACCACAAGTTTTCTCTAGTGCAATTCCAAACGGCATCTGCATGCCTCCAGTGGAAGAATCCGTTTACAATTAAAAGACGATAAATCAAGGTCCCTTTAACTTAGTGACGCAGCATACAGTAAGAGCATTCCAATTATAGTTCCAAGTAATTCATGAAACGTATACTGCTCGAACCACTACAAAATTATCGGCCTGAGGTCCCGTCAAAGTAAAATTCGTGATTAGTGCCTTCCAACATTCTTCAGTCCTACAACAATGCTCTTCACCTTTTCCTTCGGTTCAGTTTGTAAGTGCCCATCGACAATGCAACAATGTCACAGTGGGATTTAAAAAATGGATTTTAAAAATTTAAAAATGCGCACAATCGGGAGCACGTTAGCGCGATATAGCATGTTAGCGATGGGCCCTGTGGCAAAGACCGTCCGTAAAAAGGCACTTGGTGACAGTGAGGTTAGTGACTGGCCAGCCTGACGACTATGAACAATGGCTCGCGGACAACAAATTTTATAAGTCGCTGTTGCAGTCGCTTCAAGAAACGGGCGCCGATGCTATCATGTATTCTCATTCTTACATTATGCCACGTGGCAACCTGGTTGAATAATAATAATAATAATAATAATAATAATAATAATAATAATAATAATAATAATATTAATAGCTTATTTATACACATCCGAAAGCAAAACAAAGAAACGGGCCTAAGTCTACGAGGACTTGTGTGACTAGGCCCGGCAGAGGCGGTACAGCGATGTGGGTCGATGTCTACATAATAAGACATTTTTTTACCAACTTCTAGATGAATAGTTAGTAGTATTACCTATTAACCGACAATGACATAGCAAACAAAGTCAAAAGCATAAATAACTAAAGAGTCAGAACAAACATTCAACATTTCATCGTTAATTTCTTCAACTCTTTCTTTTTTTTGAAGTTCCAGCATCAGTTAAAACTTCTCGCTTGTTCATACTTAGTAGCAAAATAGGGCACTTTAAAACACTTTTTTTGTCTTTTAGCTACCGAGGTGCAACGTATGCCTCTTTGAATTCTTCACTCCAATTATGGTGCTTTATAACTCTCCTGTAAATAAATCCTCGAATGTGCAAAATCCAAATTGATTAAAAATATTATTGCAACGTAGTGTAGCACCATAAGCAACATTTCTGAATAAATTTTAATAATTTATGAATACGATTTTTCCAGCGCTCTGTTGACTAAACCCGACTAAACCCTTTATGTTGAAAGGTATACTTACAACACTCCTTAGTTTGCCATATAAGATGCCTTTTGATACTGCCAAGACATGCCGCTGTGGAACGTTATACCCAGGTATTTTAATATCTCCACATATTCTATTGCAGTACACTTACATAAAGTACAATGTTCATCGTGTCAAAATATTGTCGAGTTTATTTTTTTAGTTTTTAATGGACTTTAAGCACATGATTTTGCTTTTCTCAGCCTTGATATATACACAATTTTCTTCAACTATTACAAGGCCTTATGAACGGCATACTGTACAGCGTTAATAGCTTGCTCATAACATATGTGGCGTGTGGGCAGGACCGTATCACCTGCATATTGATAAACCGTAGCTTTCGTAATTATCGTGGGAAAGTCGTTCATAAACAAAGTGAACGACAGATGTGACACCACGGATTTCTGTGGAACTCCAGCTATAATATGTCTCCTAGCGCTAGCAATTTCTTAACTACCCGTGACTACCAGTGACCTGTCATCCAAATAATTATAAAGAATATCAAAGGAGGGTTGCCTGGAACCCAAACAAAACAACTTTTTCCAATAAAATGTCATGATTTACAGTTTCAAACTCTTTTGCTAAATCCAAAAACCAAGCAGAACTATACAGGTTCCTATCTAAAGCAGAATATAATTAATCGGTGAACTCCTCTAACAACGTAATAGTACTGCGCTAAGCAATAAATCCAAACGGCCTTCTTGTCCTAACACCAAGACAGTTAGACAGTTAGGAATGAAAAGTTCTTTAAGAAGGAAGTCATAGAATCAAACAAACTTTTCCAGTATTTGGGAGAGTACAGTAAATATAGAGGTAGGTCTATAATTTTCAACATTATCTTTTGTTCCTCCTTTATACAGCGGCTTAACAATTGCTGTTTTAATGTCTCCGTAATTGATGCTTCGCTTCTAAAACCATTACTCATAAACAGCAGTATGTCTGCTAATGTGCCGAAATTTCTTCTTAGTGTGGCAACAGTCAACCCATTTACACATGTCTGTTTATTAGGTTGGAAACTGAAAATTATTCTCCTCAGATCTTCCTTCGACAACGTTGGCAAAAAAATCACATCCTTGAACAGTTTATTTGAGCTTGCAAGTGTGACTGCGACTGCGTAATGTTAGAAAAACGTGTGCAAAAAATAATTGAGCTTATGTGCCACTATACCTGGCTCCTATGAAAAAAAATTCTAAGGAATTCGCAAGTGCAACACTATTGCCTCGGAGCCTATTTATTGAAGTCCAAATTTTTGCTGAATTTTTGTGTGCTTGATTGAATCTGTCTAATAAATACCGCCATTTTTTTTCTCAAGAGGGTGACTACCCTATTACTCGCAATGTTGTATTCCGTTTTCAAGAAGACGAAGACGAAGTGCTTCTCTTGCGGAACACATCTCGCCCGTCTCTGTGTTTTTCTGGACTTCTTACTGCACCTGTGGGGTCTACCGCCCCCTCCATCGCGGTGATGGATGTACAACACCCCGAGGATCCTCCCGGTTCCCGTTCACCCGCGGACGTCGGATCGAGGAAGCGAGGAAGTACGTCGAGTGGTAGCGAGGACACGGAGCTGTACTGCGCATCAGGTGACGAGTCCTCGGAGGACAGCTTTCGACTTGTCCAGTACCGCAAGGCCAAACGAAGAATTATCAACTCAACTTCGGCGTCCAGCTCGACCACTGTGAAAACAGCTCCTCAGCGATGGCCTCACTCCATCCTTTTTGTGCCACAGAACGCTACCGACAACCTGCGCGTCCTCAACAGGCAAGCACTCTCCGTGTATCTAGAGAACACCGTGCCAAATGAGATCAAGGATGTTAGGATAAATACTAGACGAAACATCCTGGCAATCGATGTGATGAACCCGAGTGCACTGACCATACTACAACATGTAACGCAGCTGGGAAACATCAAGGTCCGATCCATCGTGCCAACGAATGGTGCCACAATAACTGGAGTCATCTATGACATTGACAATGAAATATCTAATGCGGACCTCCCAATTCTCATAAAACCAGCAAGCGAACACAACGTGATTGTGCATGTTAGTCGCCTCGGCAACACACGTTGTGTGAAGATAACCTTCAAAGGCGACTGCCTTCCACCCTACGTGAAGGTCGGCCACTTTCGCCACCAGGTTCGACCATTTATTCCAAGACCAATGCAATGCTTCAATTGTCAGAAGATTGGACATGTGAAGGGTGTTTGCAGAAATTCGGCCGTGTGCCCTCGATGTGCCGAACCCCACTCAGAAGACAACTGCAGCGCAACCACGTTCAAGTGCCCGAACTGTCAAGGTGATCACTGCGCCTCTTCCAAAGACTGTCCCCAGATCAAGAAAGAGTTCACCATTCTTAAGCAAATGGTGAGAGACAACTCTACCCACAAAGAGGCTGCTGTGAAAGTACGGCGAAGACGACGTCACCGACAACGGTCTTCACGGCGGAAAACATCAAGCTTTCAGGAAAAGTCCCCTCGTCAAGCATCATCATCAGCGGACGTTTCCAGCACTCCGATCACCAATGTTGGAAGGGAGCAAACTGCCAGATCTCTCTCCACAAAGGAATGGCCGCCACTTCCACGTATACGACCGCCAGAAGAGCCGCAGAAGAAGCCGCCCCCAGTACAGCAAGGTGCTGTATCCGAGGAGTCGCGGAAAACAGATGAGCAAGTGATAGCACTTATAAGGCCTTTAATGAATGCCATTCGCGTGCTGCTAAGCAACATGCACACACCGTCTGCCAGAAGTGCGCTTCAAGTACTGGACGCTCTGAGTCCGGTGCTTGCAACCCTTGAGTAGATCATGGCTCCACAGCCACGGTCTTTTAGGGAAGACGTCCGACAAGCAGCTATTTTTCAGTGGAATGCCCGCGGACTCAGAGCGCGCCTTTCGGATTTCCGTCGCTTCGTGTTCGCCAATATGTTTCCCATTATCGTCATTTGCGAGCCGAACTTATCGAACAAAATCAGGCTTTCTGGATATGAATCATTTATGTCGTCAGCTGTTTATGAAAACAGTAAGGTTTTGGTGTTCATTCGCCGTGACCTCACCTACACTCATCAGCCTGTACCACCTAATGACAGTAATCAATATATATGCCTCAACGTAAGGAAAAAGAATCTGGCCTTCACTTTTGTAGGCGCCTACCTATCTCCGTCAAGTCGATTTGATTACAAAAGACTACGAGACATCCTTTCCTCAACTTCCAATCCCTGGGTCATCACTGGAGATTTCAACGCCCATCATACACTCTGGGGAAGTCCGATCATCAACGCAAGAGGCAGAGCTCTGGTATCTTTCGCCTCCAGTAATGAACTTTGGCTGCTGAATGATGGAAGTCCTACGTTCTTGCGTGGCTCCACGTACAGCAGCTGTCTTGACTTGGCTTTCGTCTCACGAAGCCTAGTCAGGCGTGCAGGGTGGTTTGCGGACATAGAGACGCACGGAAGCGACCATATCCCCACGTACATCAAGATCAGAGGATTGACCGCTTCCAAAATACGGGATACGATCCAAAGAGTGGACTGGCCTAAATTTCAGTCTATTATGGAAGAACACTGCGACGCCAATCCATCTTTCGACTTGGAAGAGGCCATCAAGAGCGTGGTGCAAGACGCTATGCGTACTCTAACATGCTCCTCGAAACTTAATGATTATGATGTGGAACTAGAACGACTTCGAGCAATCCGACGACGTGCTGAACGAAGATACCGACGTACGAAAACAATGGATGATCTACGGACCGCCAGGCGCACGCAAAAGAAGATACAGCGCCGGTTAGACAAGCTCGAATCGCAACGTTGGGCTGCCTTCTGTGAGTCGATAGATCCACGCAAGCCTTTATCGCAACTATGGAGAACGGTGCGCGGACTGCGGACACTTCCCGTACAGCGATTCCCATTCAAGGCACTTGCCCTCTCTCAAAAGAGATCGGAGATTGACGTGGCAGAGGATTTCTGCGCCAGATTATCCGGCCAACTCACAGCTACCAACATTCCATCGCCTTCGAGCAGCTGTCCGCCACCACGTGATCACCGGTTGGATCTACCATTCTCGATCCACGAACTTAAGGCAGCATTAGCTTTGTGTAGCCGCACATCAGCGCCAGGACCTGACGGAATTTCCTACCGAGCTTTGTGTCACCTGGGGGAGCGAGCGAGAGGGGTTCTTCTTGAGGTGTACAATGAATCTTGGAGAAATGGCACGCTACCAACAACCTGGAAGACAAGTCGCCTTGTTCCACTGCTGAAGCCTGGCAAGTCGCCGTTGGAGCTCTCCTCATATCGCCCGATCGCTTTGGCGAGCTGTATGGGCAAAGTAATGGAGAGGATGATCCTAGGACGCCTGGAGTGGTACTTGGAGTACCACAACACCTACCCAGATGCCATGGCGGGCTTCCGACGCGGTCGATCATCGATCGATAACGTCGTCGACCTGGTCACCTACATTCAACATGAGAAACGCCGTAAGCGTCTCTGCGCATCCTTATTCCTCGACGTTAAAGGGGCGTATGACAACGTTACGCATGAAGCCATCCTCTCTGCTCTCGCAGAGGTAGGAGTAGGTGGTCGGATGTTTCAATGGATACGGAGCTATCTATCCATGCGATCCTTCTTTGTAAGCACCGAGGAAGGCCATACTTCTCTACATTATAGCTACCGCGGAGTCCCCCAGGGCGGTGTACTTAGCCCCGTGTTATTTAATCTAACACTAATTGCTCTCCTTGAGCACGTGCCAACCACAGTCAGGCTATCAATGTACGCGGATGACATCTGCATATGGACATCTGCAGTAACACGCCTACAGCTGCGAGCGAGAATTCAGAAAGCCGCGACACAAACTGCTGTCTACCTCCGTAGTCGAGGCCTGGAAATTTCCTCCGAGAAATGCGCACTAGTGCCATTTACGCGCAAACCCATGGCAAACTACAGTGTAACGATAAATGGCCAAGTAATACGACGGGTCCGATCGTACAAGTTTCTAGGTGTCATAATCGACAGGGACTTGTCATGGAGCCCACACATATCTTACGTGAAAAAACGGTTGACAGGCATATGCCACCTGTTCAAATTTTTCGCTGGCAAGACCTGGGGAATGTCGCCTAGTGCCATGTTACAACTGTACAGGGTGCTTTTTCTGGGATTTCTGCGATACAGCTTGCCAGCAATAATCAACACAGGCAAAACGAATCTACGCACTATACAAAGTCTTCAGGGTCAAGTGCTCCGGATCTGTCTAGGCCTGCCTCAGAGTGCTTCAACAGTGGCTACGATAGCAATCGCTAGAGACCACCTTGTCAAGACCCACATTGACATTGAAGTACTCAGGACCCATATAAGGCATCTAGCCAGGACTCCTCGTCACCATTTAGCCTCTCTACCAGCGGACAGGCCACACACATCTTTCAGCCAAACGATAACTGCATATGATGAATCATTGCCAGCTTGTTTCACTCCGGCTGCGAGACCTTCGATCCCTCCATGGTGCCTCGCTCAGCCGAAAATCAATCTCGCAATACCTGGTATCTCGAAAAAAGCTGATCTGTCATCACCAGCCCTTAGACAGCTCACGCTACTATATTTGTACGAGAACTACCGTGACTCTACGCATATTTACACTGATGGATCTGTCCTTCCAAGCAGCTCCGCGGCGGCAATCGTCATACCAGCGAAAGCTACAACAATCAAATTTAAGACGACCCACGCGACAACATCGACAGCAGCAGAGCTCGCAGCGCTCTTTACTGCTCTTCATCACATTGGTGATGAACCGCCACACAAATGGACTATATTCTGTGACTCGAAGGCGGCACTGCAGTCTCTACTGTCACCTCTACGACGCGGACCGCACGAACAACTAATATTCCATATTACAGAGACATTACACCATATCAGTGATGCAGGCCACGACATAACCTTTCAGTGGCTTCCAAGTCACTGCGGGATTGTCGGCAATGAACGGGCGGATCACGCTGCCCGCTCAGCCCATACTGAGGAGCGCTACGTCCCCATTCCTCTTTCTAGAACTGACGCTGCACGGAAGCTCCGCCTACTTGCTCGGCAGTGCACCGCGTCGCAATGGAATGAGCCACATTTAAGAAATCCGCGACTGCACTCACTTGATCCAACATTAAGTCTTCGAGCGCCATCACAGCTTCGCCGTAGAGACGCCACGCTTTTATATCGACTTTGGTTGGGCGTTGCCTTTACTAAAGCCTATGCCTTCCGCATAGGGATGACCGACACCCCAACCTGTGACCACTGCGGCCATGAAGAATCAATTGGCCATATTTTGTGCACCTGCCCGGAGTACAGTCCACAGAGGGCATGCCTCAGCCAGGAACTAGACCAACTGGACGACCAACCGCTATCTGAAAAAAGAATTCTGCAACATCGAAAGGACCTACCGTCACAGAAGAAGGCCGTGCAAGCGCTTTTGCGCTTCTTGCGATCTACCGGCCTGTGTGAACGACTTTAACTGGAACGCCTTTTGTGTATGTGTCTCCATGTGTGCGCGTTCGTTTTTTTTTTTCCTTTCTCTCTCTGTCATCTTTCTAACCCCTATCCCCTATCCCCAGTGTAGGGTAGCAAACCGGAGACTCATATCTGGTTAACCTCCCTGCCTTTCCTCTTCATTCTCTCTCTCTCTCTCTCCGTTTTCAAGTCTTGATTTTTCGGCGCATGCCTGCTCCTTTTCCACAATTAGCCTCTGTAGGAAATAGCTCTCATTATGTCGGCCGAAAACTAGGCGTAACCTTTCTTTTGTTTTTTTTTAGTTGGGAACATACTAGAAAGCTCAAACTTTTTTAGCTGCTCACAAATTTTTTTAAATAAATCTTAGTATAATTCGAATCCTCAATCATTTCCGACCAGTCAAACTGTGCAATAACATCATAAAATGTTTTCCTAATAAAAATCTGCCCTTCCAGTTGGTTCCTATTATATTTTTCTTCTGACTTGTCCTTTGTGCACTAAGGCGACATGCCACAAAATAGTGATCTTTTGCCTGATGACACACCCCGATAAAGAATAATTCTGGACTCTAATTGCTATGTGGTCTAAACAGGAGGATACTAGTCTATTTTGTAAGAGTTATTCTCTCGTAGGTTGATTTATAGTCAGTTTCAAGCCGTATATTGATAAAATGGAAAGGTAATCCGACATAATAGTTGAACTAGCGTTCTAGTTCAACTATAACGTAATAGTTTAGCTAGTGTTCTAGAGCTAGTGAACTAGTTTAGATCACCCGCCAAACAAATCTGATCCGCTGGTACTTCGCCTCCTAATAACAACAATATTATTAATTATAGTAATATTATTAATAATAATAATAAAATCATACCTGCGCTTCACGGGCTGCCTATGGCCCCTTTACTGGCACCGCGCGTGGCTCGCTTCAGTCTGAACTAACACCGTTGCCGTGAAAGGCAAGAAGAGAACGCAGCAAATTAGAAAGATTGGACTGCTTTGGAAGGGAACGTTGCAGGGCCCCACCGATGAAGGGCAGCGAAAGCGCATGGACATCTCATGGATCATCTAACGCGTGCATATGCAGATATAGGAGCCGCCGGCTTGGGGATCACGACTGCTTCCAGAGACCAGACGATAATGGACCCCATGGGCATGTCGATTTACGCATAACGAGCTCGCAGGGTGGTGATGGCGGAACATCCGCCAAGAGCTCCCATTCTCGCTCGCCGGAACTGTGCTAGACGGCTCGTATTCTTTTCGAACATGGCATTGCAGACGCCGAGCCCAATTGAGAACAGACCAAAAAAATGAAGTGAAAGAAAGCACGAAAGCACACGCGCGTTTCATCTGCCACACTACAATAATACACAATACCTGTGAAACAATGATCCCTTGCAATGCCCCGGAGATCTGTGTATCATGCGCTGCTGCGAGAAAAAAAAGAAACTTGGATGGCCCAAGCAGAATGAAGAGTGATGTATGTACGATGAGCTGTGAGTGTATTCGAACTATCGTGCCATCCAGACCCACTGTCACCGCTGTTAAGGAAAGTGACAAACGATGGTTGCCAAGTTAAATGAATACAAACAGTCAAGAATTAAACAAAGGTTCCTGCAATCCAGAAGACAATAGCGTTTTGCTGAAGCATACCAAGTGCTTTTCGATCCTTCTAACGACAGGCGGCTATCAGAAAGAAACCATGCTCACTCCAGTGCCAGAAACCGATTACCGAAAGTGTCATTACCGGATCAGATGCAAAAGCTACAGACACAGCTGCTGATCACAAAGGATGAGTTTCACTTCATATGAGCATGATACTACCGAAATGTGACTGAGAGAGGAAAACAGCCATCTTGAATCCCGCACGTGGCGTGCTAGTAGCACTTCCATGTAAATTGAGGTGAGCTTTGCATGCATACTCAGAAAGAAGGTGTCGCCATCCAGCGTGTCTATCACCAGAGCGCACGTCTTGAGATTGTGTGTTAAGAACAGATAAAAAATTATATTTCTTGATCTTGAGGGCTGTACCAATGCCCTCCTATATAAAGAATAGTGTTAGTGCCATACAGAGTGAGAAGGGGGCCGTAAAATACCGTAAGCTTACCACTAACGCGACTCTTTGCAAAGGGTCAAGTGCCATTGCCGAATATTACTTCTTCCGAAGGGTCACATGAATCCCAGGCCGCGAGCAAAAGCAACAGAGAAAGCTGATCCCAAGCGATAGCGAGTTTCAATTTATTTCGGCAAGATACTACGTAACTCATGTGACAAAGAGGAAAACGAAAGAGGAATCTTGAACCTTGCACACGGTGTAGCATTAACATTTCGATACAAGTTGAGGTGATGTAACCAGGTGCATAGTTCTTCTGTTAGGCTTGATCCACTTGCACGTCTGAGATCTCCAGCACCCTTATTCACGCAGTGATGCTCAGAAGACCTGCTTACGGTTAATAAATTTAAAACGCTGCCTGAGTTTCAATGGCTTCCGTTCCATGCAGGCGTAGCGAAAAATGAAGCTGCTGATATACTTGCTCGAGACGCCTTGTGGAACTGAGGCATACAAAAATGAAGTCTCCGAGAGATCCCAAACACATTGTAAAATAAGCCATGAGTAGTAATTTTTCACTTTTTACGGACGCCACCTCACAAGCGCTGTGTTACAGAGGTTATGAGCAAGTCAGGGGCCTCCCTGCTTCATGGCCTCCGCACGGGGTCAACACGTACTTCGGCATGGCTATACAAGATTGGGCTCGCCGTGTACATATCCGACTTCTTAAGACTTTAGATCATGTTGAGCACTATTAGTTGGAGTTGGAGTGCCGGGTACATGTTACAGCGCGCAAAGTTTTCTTGGACCCAATGCAGCGTCTAGGATTTCCACATGCCAATTAATGTAAACGACACGCTGCTTCCTCATGGGCACCGGACATTCGGAAAGGGGAGGGGGGGGGGGGGTCCCGACTTCTAAAGTTTTATACGCGAAGCACTTCTTTGCTTAGTCGTAGTCAAGGTCAGACGCGAGGCCGTCCAAGGTCATAGAATTTGTCGCCGATGCGTGCGCTCTCCCATGCGGCCACTCGCTGACCGCTATTGGGTTCGGCCCCCTCCTTACTTCACGCGCATGCGCTTGCCCTCCCAATAGCGGAGCCCGTTCACACTCCGCTACTGGCTTAGCGGCTCCTCTTATTGCTCACCCGCAAGTAGGGGTGTGCGCGCCACAAATAATACCTGCGGCCCTATAACGTAAAAGTATTCTAGTTTGTTTTAATTCCAATCTCCTGACGTCAAACTTACGCTAAATAGATAAACTGCTGGACACGAACTTTTTTAACTTATGTGGACCATAAACTTGTAGGTACTGTTGTCACTGGAGCTACAGATTTTTTTCTCTCGGTGTTCGATATATCCCTCACCAAACAGCTGCTGTAGTTGGTTAAACAATTTTTACTCTAGATCTGTTTTCTTAAGGGGAGTCTTCCTCAAGTGGAGTCTTCGCATCGGTAGATCAATTGAAGTCCTTATATCGTGGAGAGCATACCTTCGCTGCGCCTTTGATTTCCGGTTGAATGTATTAATGAGATATTTGTACTCGGAAAATACTAGTGAATTGCTCTTAAGTGGTGAAATATGTTGCAAATTTCATTTCACCCATGGTGCGCGGCATTGATGGCCTTCGTCTCCCTCTCTGCTTATTTTGTCACATGACCCTCTTCTACGTACAGTAGGTCCACAAATCCGCATAACGGGTGTTCTCTAACTGTACGAGACACTATTCAATATTCCTTCAAAGATGCAGACGTCTCCTTGTTGCTCCGTGATTCCTACAGTATCGAACAGTCCTTATGCAATGCATTTGCAACAACTATGGGACTGCGGGGCATCCCTCTTGTGCTGCTCTCAAACCGCCAAGAGTTTGTTTGCGGTTTGGTTCATTCCGTAGTACGCCCTCAGGAGAGGTCCCATTTGTTGATAGAGCCAAAGTTATCGGCAATATATGCCAAAAAGTGTCTTTAGGCATTAAGCAAAAAGAGTCTTTAGGCTTTAGTCTAACTACCAAAGGTATTGTGGTTAAAACATGTGTGGAGGTTTATGCCCCGTGAATTATTGTCATACATTGAAAACTTGCTGCGAAGTTGGCCTCTCAACAGAAAAATTCTCAGTGGGATGAGAAACCAAATCTTATTTCTAGACCTGTGTCTGCTTGGCTCATTAGTTCGGAACTGGCTCGAGCCTGACAACGTGGCCGGTGCGCGCATATTCTTTTCTGCTAAGGACTGTTCTTTCCTTTTTATCAGACCAGGCGTTTTGTTATCTCTTGTAGCATACGCACATGTGCTGAGCGTTCTTCAGCATATTACAGTGGCTGCCGATTTTGGGCATTTTCTTGGCACAGCAGTTCCCACATTTAGACATCTCAGCAACAACCGCTCCGTGTATTAGTGAAAACATTTATTTTTGCCAAACAATACGCAACCCTTCAGTACAAACCAGAACCACAAATCGTTCCTCTTGACCCTAGTTTCCAGCTTTTGTGGTTCTCGCCACTCGCCGTGAAGCACGGCGTCCCTCCAGAAATTGCTACGTTGCAGCATCACTTGGACGCATTTTTTGGTAGCCAACAACTTCCATGGCACGCGTTTCGGTTTCAGCCGTCTGTGCTGCCACGGGGGGAGAGCCGTCTTCTTCACACGCATATTTAGTTCACCTGTATACTGCCAGGTGGCCGTAGCATTCACGTAGGCGCAAGGGGTCTGAATAGTGCGACTGGGGCACGCGGTGGCCCATGATGAAAACGGACAATCTAAATCGAATTGCGTCCCACGCAGACCATTATCGACCTAACTCCACTTTTTCCTCTACATCTCTGCCAGAATATCAGCTGATTGCTCTCTGGTCCGATATAGTCTTCTTCTTTAAGCGTTGTACCTGCTCCGTCCAGTCTCTCATTGCGCGCTTTTTATGCGAAGCATATTACGAGGGCTCAACCCAGCTCCTCAGGCGCGGCGGTGACCATGAAATCACGTGACACCGTGACGTCACGACAGAGGAGAAGTGGCTTTGGCTCAACTCTTGCAAGACGGGCTGGGTGGGAATCGAACCAGGGTCTCCGGAGTGTGGGACGGAGACGCTACCACTGAGCCACGAGTACAACGCTTCAAAGCGGTACAAAAGCGCCTCTAGTGAATGCGGTGTTGCCTTAGAAACGCGCTGTTTCTAAGGCGTGCGTCTCTTGCTCAGGCGCACATTTCGTTGCCGCGCCGAACGCTGCTTTGCTCGACGCTCACCGCGTCCAATGCGGGGCGCGTAGTCGCTGCCCTGTAGCCCATTGTCTTACACCCCTTGGCGGGTCGACGGGAACGCTGTCGCGTTCCACTCTTGAAGGCGAAGAAGTAATGCATGAGTTGTTTCTTCGTCTAGCCGAACCAAATATAGCCAAGCAACAGCAGTTCACCAGGCTAAACAGTGGTTCAACAACTAAAATAAAGGCTAGTATGCTTCGCATCCTGGGCTTAACCTTACCTAAGCCACAGCCATTTTTTTAATTGAAAATCAAAGAAAGAGATGGGTAGTCTCCCTATAATAGTGACGGCTACTCGTTTTGTTATAGCAGAAATAACAACATATAAAAACATTTAGTAGGAAAATGACGTACTGACGTACTAAATCACGTAATAACTCACGTACGGGGTAGAAACCTGGAGGCTTACGAAAAGGGTTCTACTTAAATTGAGGACGACGCAACGAGCTATGGAAAGAAGAATGATAGGTGTAACGTTAAGGGATAAGAAAAGAGCAGATTGGGTGAGGGAACAAACGCGAGTTACTGATATCTTAGCTGAAATCAAGAAAAAGAAATGGGCATAGGCTGGACACGTAATTAGGAGGGAAGATAACCGATGGTCATTAAGGGTTACGGACTGGATTCCAAGGGAAGGGAAGCGTAGCAGAGGGTGGCAGAAAGTTAGGTGGGCGGATGAGATTAAGAAGTTTGCAGGGACAACATGGGCACAATTAGTACGTGACCGGGGTAGCTGGAGAAGTATGGGAGAGGCCTTTGCCCTGCGGTGGGCGTAATCAGGCTGATGATGATGATGATGAGTAGGAAAATGAAAAGAAACGACGTCACAGGGTCACAAATCCACAGCACACAGTCCTATATATCCATGGACATATAAATATAAGAGGCAAAGGCAAGTCGCACCACAGTGAGTTTGTAAGCAAAGTCACAAACAGTCACACAAGCGACCGCGATGTAGACTGCGATGAGCATGTGAACAAAACAGGAATATTAGAGAGTTAAAATAATAACCACACATAATATGAGAGTCAAGAGTGTTTCAAAACAGAATACAAAAGATTATGACACCTAATATACAAGTGCTAATAATTACAAATAATCAAAGCAAGTTATAGTGACATTGCACGTCTAGTCAGTGTGATATCTAGTACTTGTTAAGGATGCATCTATCTTCATAAAAATGTTGGAGTGGATTCAATGCTTTTAGCTGTGTTATTTTCGATGGCCATGGGCCCAGAAATTTTGCCAGTGAGAAAGGTCGGTGAGGATAAATGTAGTGTAGCGCTTGTTCTAGCTGCTGTTTGCGTCGCGTGTGTGTGTGTGTGTGGCATTCGAGGAGGTGATGGCGAACATCGTCATTGCCACAGGAGCAAGCCGGGGAAGAAGTCCGTTTATTGGCTTCTTAGCATCTTCTCAAGTTCCTTTCTTATCGTCAAAATTCCTGCTGCACAGATTGCTGCTGGTATAGTGCATTAATTTATACTTTTATTCTCAAGCATAATGGTTGGCTGTAACGTCGCTGAAGCCAAAGTTTCAACAAGGGGTGCTGTATGATACTTCTCTAACATATTCTGATATTTTCCTAGCCCTTACGAATCGCCGATAGCGCTCCTCATACTGCCATCAGTTCTAAGTCACCTCCGATGTTGTCTTGACGAAGAACGTAGGTTCCAGCAACATTCCTTATTCGACAACCGTCATTCACTCCACCTCTTGATTTTCCTGTGAATTCCTGTGTTGTTTAGATAGAGGTAATCTGTCGTTCATGACTTGGCAGTATACGCTCACCATAAGCGTCAACCTATTATTATTTGTGCCAACATTCCTTTCTCGTGATCAAGATTCTCTATGACAACTTGACAAAGATAAACGCACTCCTTCGCAGCTTCAAGGGGGTGACTACGAATCACGAGCCAATGTGTTCTAACTCCACCTCCCCACGCCTGTGGCGTTTCGGACGCTGCTGCTGCTTCTCTCCCTCTCTCACCCCTCCTTTCAGCCCCATTTCCCCCTGTGCAGCGCGGTTGAGGTATCCTCTCCGGAAAGACAGTTACTGCGCTGCACTTTATCAAATATTTTCCACCTCCCCTTGCAATAAGAATCTCCTCTTCAACATTACTTTGCTCTTTCATATCCTCTCAAATATACACGCTGATATGGTCGATTGCGATGCTTTTATTCCATCCAAGAATATTATCTCTCTCTGTCTCTGTCGATACTGGCGCTTAATCTTTTTTTTTTGTCTACCTAACATGTTCGATGTTCCTTGCAAGTTTCTTGCAGTGAATGTCATTTGAGAGGTTATGCCTCTGTGCGTGGCAGCTTTACTGATCGGTGCTTTCCGATTTCTTTCTGTTATGAATGTAGACTGTTGAACATATCTAGTGACTCGTTTAGATATTCACATACGCTTGATTGATGCTTCGACCGCCCAATACCTCTATCACTGCTGTTATCTCTTTTTGCGTTTCCCTGTATTCGTAGCACCTTTTAGTAATATATAACAGCAATATAAGTGTCCAGTTCCGTGTACTTTTACCTGAATAATTAAAGGACCCCTGAAACGGTTCGGACAAATTTTGTAGGCGCGTAGGGTACAGCTTAAGTAGAACATTCGCACCACAATTTAAGTGAAGCGTTGCGTATTAATGGAGCTGCAAGCGATTAGAAGTTACCCTCCTCCCTAGCTATGCTTTTCCTCCTCAACTCGCTCGCCGAGCGAGCGGCGCTAAGCTCCGCCTTCACTGGTTCAGCATCACGATGCGACGTCACATCGCTCACTTCCGGTTGTTTAGGAGCACGCCCCCTCCCGCGCGAGACCTCTCCGCTAGCCGCTTGGCCGTCGACCGAGAGCTATCGAAGCAGCGTGCGTTGCGAGCATTCTGTCGTAGCGCCGACCGTGTCCGGTACTCCGCTAAAAACAGGCAAGCTGGTCATTTCGGCAAATGACTGGAGGCATAAACTCAAGCTGATGAAGCCTAGACGTACGTGAGCAGCCTGATCGGTCTGCACGGTCCAGACACTTGCTGGCGCAGCGCTTAACCAGTCAAACAAAGCGCTAATATTGCTCTAACCAAGTGTAAAGCATTTTAAACATCTATAAGAACAACGTGTTGATGATCACACTCCTGCGAAAAATACACACCAGCAGCAAAGAAGAATGCACTTCGTTGCTGCTACTGTGTATGGTTGAGCTCTGTGCCACCAGGTGGCTGCACCGTGCAGACCGTTCACATTTGCCCTTCTGCTCATATCGTGGCTCATCCCGGCACAGTCAAGCGGCCAGACCCTGTCCCCTTGCGCTTGCGTTTGCCCTAATACTGGACTCGCGGTTTGCAGGTCGCTAGGTTTGCAGTCCACAAGGCAACAAAGTCGAATCATAGTGCTCGCGAAAAGACTGAGACCGACTCTGACCGCGGAGCTCTCGTCAAAATGGAGTACGTTGTAACACAAGCAGACGACACTTGCTGTGTGCCGGAAGTGCTGAAGTGTACTAAAAAACTATTCTTGTTTATTCTCTTTAAGTTATTTTCTTTTTACAAAAACAAAGTAACTAACATTCCAACTATTACGAGCATCATTTGTTCACCAGAAGGTTGGAAAAATTATCGACCACGCGCCCTGGTCAGCCAATCAGATAGCTCGTCCATGTGACGTAATATGGGTTATTTGCATCATATGGGTAGGGGCGGCTTAAAATTCCGCCGAGCAGTGCGCTGCGATCGGCAGCGATGTGTATTTTTAAAACCTTATAATAAATTACACGCTTTACGCAGAGCACTTAGATGCATCAATTAATGATCAGAAGAACATACTCTAACGACTCAGTACGTTTGTAGAAAATCGCCAAAATCGTTTCAGGGTCCCTTTAAATTACCACAAAGTCTGAAATTGCTGTTTATACCCCTATGGTCAGTGGTCATATTTCTTTTTACGTTACTAAACGTTGGAGTTAAGTGCTTTACTCGTGAAGAATTCAACTTATCAGTTCAATTGTTAAGTTGAAGCGTTATTATCATAACTCAGTTTGTGCCCAACAGGTCTATAGTCTTTTAAATGCTGACGTATGAGTCCTTAACTGAAAAGAAGTTAGTTCAGCCTATCTGCGACACTAAACTGAGCAAACGACAAATGCGCTGGAAGCATTGTGTGCAGAAAAACGTTTGGCCCCCGAGAAAGTTACAAAATTAAACCCTTACAAACGGATGAATGCGCCACTAACACTCAGGAAGGGCTATGCGCTCGTATGCAAGATATCGCTTTCAGGTATATGATGGCTGGCGAGAATTCCGCGCGCAGCTGTTTTGGAGTCCGGACGGCATGAGTCAGGCCCCCGGCAGAACTCAGACTCTACGCACTTTCAACGCAAGCACAAAGTGACGGACGTTAAGAGAACAAGCTTCCGCCAGACGGCGTCTGTTCCTGCCGTAAGGCGCCACCTGAACGCCTCCGTTCGTGAAAGTTGAGATCGTTCTGGGAACGTCAAACGCTCGCCAGAGAAAAAAAAATAAGGCTTTTGCGAGGGCCCCTTAAGAACCTCAGTCAGTGCGAGAGCAGCTGCTGGCCAAGCTGTATTCACAGAAGTCACTTCAGGACAAGCGAGCTCATTTAAAGCCCTACTCTGCTGGCAGCCTTCTCTAGACACAGCATGAAGTGGATGCCCTCGACCGCATTGGGCTGCTTTGCCGCGTTTATGTTTCCGTCGACTCTCTTTTACGCAGCGCACGGGGCAGTGTTCCACATCAAGACGGAAGTGCGTGGAGGTAAGTGTTTGCAATACTACAGCAATCCATGCGCACGTGTGAAATAAAAGGTCGCGGTTTCCTCGAAAAGAGATGCATCGATTCCGATAGCAAATTAGTAGGCAGCTATACGAAGCAAAGTAGTTTTATCGGTCCTAATAACTCTTACAAGCATGGTGTCAAGCGCGCACAGGCAAGCAACACCGATGAGCGGGGGCATTCGCTGACAAAATGCTGACGTGAGGAGGAGCGGCAGCAGCAGCTAGCGAATTCACCTTCGTGCTGCCTCTCGCCTAAACACGAACTATGCGACGAGAACACAAGGCACACGAAGCTACGAGCCCTCGGCGCACTTAGACTGAACTCATCGCAGATCACTTTCAACGTAGTGCCTGCGTGGGCGCGCTCAGCCGCGCCATAGGCTGCGTATTTGGCGCGGCTGAGCGAGGCCACGCGGACCCTACGTTGAAAGCCAAATGTCCTACGCAGACAATGGCGCGGCATGCGTAAGCTGTGACATCGTGTCTCTCTGCAAGGCAACATGCGAGCGAAGTGGCTGCAGCGCATCGGGATGTCGGTATCCGATCGGCGACAGCATCTATACGCCTTTGCGGCCGTCACTTCACACGATAGGATAGAGAGCTTTAGCAACTCTGGTATTCGGGCAAACGCAAGTGGACTGGACGTTTTACCGGATTAGTGGAGGAGCAAGTCTGAGCGGCCTGCACGGTACAGCCACGTGGTGGCGCAGAGCTTAACCAGACAAACACAGAACTGATATAGCAGTAACCAGCTGACTGGGGTATAGCCCGCGTTAAGCCGATTTATAAAAAAGGTGATCACTTGTAGATTAAGAATTATCGTCCTATCTCTATTACAAGCAGTTGTAAACTTCTCGAGCATGTTATTGCAAACTTCATTCATGACTTCCTTAGTGATAACAACGTACTATCAAAATTTCAACATGGATTTAGAAAAGGGTTATCTACTGTTACACAACTAGTTACAACTGTGCATGAATTTTCACGAGTGCTTGATGCATCAGGACAAATAGATGTTCTCTTTCTAGATTTCTGTAAAGCCTTTGACAAAGTGCCACATGGGAAATTATTTTACAAATTACAGTGATTGGGGTTACCAGGAAAAATAGTTCAATGGATTTGGGCTTATCTTCACAACAGATAACAGTATGTGGTAATTAATGATTCATCATCTGCTGCTCTTCATGTCACGTCTGGAGTTCCACAGGGACGTGTATTGGGACCACTTCTGTTTTTAATTTATGTCAATGACTTGGTTGATGTTATTCCCGAAAATGTGTCTTTATGTTTGTTCGCGGATGATTGTATCATTTTTAAACAAATCGTATCACCCAGAGATCACGTTCAATTGCAACATGCATTGAATTTTATTGACGACTGGTGTCAAAAATGGGGCATGCAACTAAATACTCAGAAAACAGTACTACTGCGTATCACCAGGAAACTAAATCTTAGCCAGTTCTGTTATTCCCTTAGAAACAATAGTATCTCGATTCTAGGCAAATATAAGTACTTAGGTGTCACTCTCACAAGCAACTTAATTTCCGTAGTGCAGATGTGCAGATATTAGAAATGTGGGTTGACCAAGTTATGGTTCCTTAAAAAAAAGCTGAAATTCGCACCTTCGCAAACAAAGCTCTTAGCCTATAATACCTGTGTTCGTTCTAAGCTTGAGTATGCTTCTATCATTTGGGATCCCTATTTAAAGAAAGATATCATGCAACTTCAACGTATTAACAGAAAGGCTGTTAGGTTTATATTTGGCAAATATCGTAGACTTCATTGCCCATCCAACCTAATGCAATTAAACTGTATTTCTACTCTAGAAGCCCGCAGAAAGTTTAGTCGCCTTTCATTTCTTTATAACTGTATGTTTGACAACATAAAAATAGATCTGCCTGTCAGTATAAAACCCTTAACAACACTACGCACACGCCATGACCATGAATTCGCACTAACCCCAGTCTTTGCCCTATCAAAATCTTTCAAATTCAGTTATATTTCTAAAACTGTGGAAGATTGGAATTCATTGCCGTCTGATATTTTTGGTTCCAATAACTTTCTCGCTGAGTTGGAGTGTCACCTTCTCTCTTAAACTTTCTTTTTCTTTTTTTTTCCTTTTTTTTCTTTCTTGCTTTTTGTTGTCTGTTGTTTTGTACATTTATGTTGGATGTAACCCACACCTGCTTGGGCCACCACATTGGCCTGCAGTATTTTGAAATAAATGAATAAAGAAAGAAAGAAACCAAGTTCATTCTACTTCGCATCTGGTGTAAATTATCACCAGGAGCGTAATCGGCAACACATTTTATTATGTTTAAAATGTTTTACACTTCGTTAGAGCAATGTTAGCTCTGTGTTTGGCGGGTTAAGCTCTGTGCCACCAGGCGACTGCGCCGTGCAGGTGACTCAGGCCACTCAGGCTTACGCTAAAGCCCCTTCATCACAGCAATAGTATAATTAAGGGGCTTTAGTTTGCGTCTCCGTGCATCCGTCAAAACGACCAGCTCCCCTGTCGTTGCCAGAATGCAGGACACACTCGTCGTTAGCCGAGGTTGGAAAGGCTTGGCGTGGTGGCGCCATGACAACCGGAAGTAGACGACACGACGTCACATCATGACGCAGAGCTAGTGAAGGCGGAGCTTAGCCCCGATCACTCGGCGAACTAGATGGGGAGAAAAAATGGGGCTAGGGTGGAAAGTAACTTGAAATCGTCCGTAGCTCCCTTAATACGAGACGCTTCAGCTAAATCACGGCCTGAATATTCTACTGTAGGTGTACCTTACGCGTCTACAAAATTTGCCGAAACCTTTTCAGGGACCTTTTAAGATAGAAATCGCAATTGCATATACAACAAACATGGCTGCAGGTATACGCTACAAACGCTATAGTGTAAACTCGTATCCAAAGGACGAAGTCATCATAATAAGAAGAGACAGGGTACGAAGGAACCATGGGCACGGATTTCACCTACACTTAGTCCAGTTGGATACCCTACACACGCTGTGAGAGAATGAGGTATCCAAAGATAAAGGATGAGGAGGCAAGAGTTCAGATGCATTACGCGGCCTCTGTACAAGGCACAGTGCGTCCATCGTCAGACATTTCAATCCACTGCAATCAAGTATTACAGGAGCGCTCATGTGGCTTTCTGGGCTGATGAAAGTTGAGTGTAGGCTTCCAGGTCACCGAGAAAGAGGCAGGAATAAGAATGAGCGCCCTTGGAGGAATGAAAGGAGAGGTGTTGGTCAGAAACCGCCTGCTTATCTTGTTACTCTGCACAGAAAAAAAAGGGAGGTGGCAACAAAAGGCGCATGTGAGAGCAATGATGGAGGATGCCCGTTGACCCACAAAGCCTGTGCACGCAGATGTTCAAGAGGCAACTGCGCAAGACGCTAGTGCCCCTTTTTGCATGATGCACAGCGGATGGACATTCGATGCTACTGCAGCATCGAATGTCCATGTCAATGTCCAATTTGAACATCAGGGTAGATTAATGGGTACCACCAAACCCATTCTTCGGGAGTTCTTGCGCTTCGAACGCTTTGGAATGCGGCGACTGCGTCCATTACTTATTCGAGCCGGCGAGCTCGTACTCATTGATCTTCATTGCCCACTCGACTGTACTCCACATTCGACCTCCTTGGTTGCATAACGCCAGGTCTTGCTTACACAATGCCACACGGTTCCGATAACGTGAGGGACCACCTTCAGACGACTCGAAAAGGAAAACCCCCCTCAACTATGAACGGACGCGAGCAGGATATTGATGTCGTTACGCAAACAAGTGAGGTCCCGTTTCACAAAAACACAAACCCGCGCACGAAGAGTGCCACGGCACGTCACCGTCACGGAAGCAAAACATATACGCGAGAGCGGCAGTGCGCGACGTCACGGTGACCTCCACGCTCTCTCTTCGACTCAGACACCGGTGCCAAAAAACAAGTCGCTCGGCCCGCGCTAAGGGACACGTGCACCGCCACGCATATTTGGAGGCGGCGTGCCCATAGCTGCTGGGGTACAGGAAAGGGATGCGAAGCAACCCTATCCACACGTATACCCGCGTGGGCTGCGTCCTCTGCCAGGCACGCGTACTCGACGTGCTTCGGGATTCTGCGTCATCGCAGCCGGCGCACCCCCCGCGGTGGAGCGCCAGCCACTACGGCGCCGGCCTCGCCAGCGTAAACGTGAGGTCAGAGAACAAGAAGTAGCGGGCAGAAGACGTGTATAGCGACTCCTTGTATAGCGTGGACGAGTGAATCCCGTTTGCGTAACGTTGACTATGTAGCCTCAATGCGGATATTGCATAACGCTGGCGAAAGCGTTCAGTGGCAAGATTTTTCTTCCTTTCTTAAACCAGAGACAGGATCACAGGAATGTGCAGGCTTGAAGTGATTAATTGGGCTAGAACAAGGAATGTCAATTAAGCCAGCGTTTCGACGAGGGCACTTGTCTTTGTCAGGGCAACAACTGTTGCAGGCTTCAGCGACATTTATTGTTCTGTCACAGTTAATGTCTTTTTTTGTCATTGGGAGGGTTGTAACCTAGAAGAACATATTTTTATTGGCACGGGAAAGAGGTGCAATATGCGCGCTGGGTTTCCTTCGCTATGTCGGCCTTCACACACTGCAAACTTGCAGCCTGCGTGCACATACCTTCATGAGTTAACCTGAGAGTCTAAAAACCGAACTAATATGCAATTTCAAGCTATCGTTCTGTTCATAAGCCGGCAAGAAAAAACAAGTTGTGTGAGTGTGAGTGGTGTTAATGTGAAACCGGGATGTCGTTAAGGCGACAAGGGTCGCTCAAAAATCGTTTGGCTTCAAATGTCGATCGCTCTCTCCATCCTCAAGCAAAGGCACACACTCAAAGAATACATTCTACAGCTTTGTCAGAAAGGGGGTTTCATATTTCTTCAAAGGAGGACCCAGATATATCCGATGCACACATTCGAGCCGATTCATTCTTCGGTGAATCTGAAGGCAAACCGATCATTTCTGCAGCTCCTGCCTGAGTTGCTCCACACAGAATTGCAGAGAGGCGTAAGAATGCGATTGGATGCCATTGACGATCGAACACACCAGCGCACTTGAGGCAGCATCAGCCAACTAGTGCGACTCATATTTTATGTCTACATGTAAAAACTGTATTATTTTTACAGTGAAGCTGGGGCGCTATAACGTAAAGCTATTCCAAACTTTTCTATTTCAATTCTGCAATCAGCCCTCCGCGATTGGTCAAAAATTATTTTGGATCATCCCCACTTCGCCTTTCTCTCACGCGACATAACGAAAACCACGATAGCTGCCCATCTGATATGACGTGTACACATTGATTATGCATGATTGGACTGAACAAAAGAAAAATAGTTATTTCTGATTCGATCCCTTTTTGCAATCAGCCCTCAGCTATTGGTCAAAAGTTTTCGAACTGCACCCACTTCACCCGCCTCTCACGCGACCTCACAAAAGCACGAAAACTCATTACGTCAAAGTGACGTGCACGCGTTAAAGATGCATTAATATGCTGAACAAAACTCAATTTTCTTCTGAATAGCCGCAGGCTACCCCGTTCCGAAAGGAATAAAAGATGACTGCCGCCGATCGCTCAGGCACTGGATACTCGCACCTGCCAGAGAGCATGGATTTATTTGTGCACAATAAACTTTTTGCGTGGCAGTGTAACGTTTTGGAGCACTTTCGGCACGTTTACGACTTCGCTCTGCCAACTCTTCTTTGCTGAGGATGGGTTTTAGCGATATTCTTAATCTTCCCTTGCATGCCGTCGCGATTTTCGGCTAGCCACCGCAAGTTAAGTAAGGAAAAGCGGACAAATCGCAGACGCCGGCACCACCCTCTTGATTCGGTTATCGATTTTCAGTGCACTGGCTCTGCCCCATCGAATCCCTCTCCACTTGAGCGTGCTCCTTACCTTTTGTCAGCCAATAATATAAGACAAGCCGCTCAGTCTAGGCCATGTTATTCGTTTTTAAAGTAAACGAAAGTGACCTCCTATAAACGAGGAGAGCGTTTGGTTGGTCTGTTCAGACAACCCTGCGGGTCACCGCCCGATGCTTGCGTCGGTGGTTACGCAAATGTGACGTCATAAAATTGGAATAAAAACATATTGGAATAGTTTTACGTTATAGGGCCCCTGTATACTTCTACCTCCCCCCTACCCCCCCTTTGCATCTGTCGTGCCCATGGGCATGAATGGGGGCCGATCTCTGAGATAGCGCAAATCCGGGACGACCCGTGGCCGAGGTGAAGCAGGCTTAATAATAATAATAATAATAATAATAATAATAATAATAATAATAATAATAATAATAATAATAATAATAATAATAATAATAATAATAATAATAATAATAATAATAATATATAATAATAATAATAAATTAAACAAGATGCAATGTTTTAAGCCGATGGGAATACTGAGATCGTTTGTGAACAGCACATGGCTTCATGAGCAGGAAGCATTGCCATATATGAAAAGGACAAAATGTATGTACAACCATACACCCTTGACTGGCAAGAGAAAAATGCCATCGACTGCGGTGTTGTGTGTGCCATACAGACGAAAGATGGCATTGTGATATGCACTGTGTACATATCTCCCGGCACACCTGGAGTGTGATATCGAGAAGTTCATGGCCACGCACTCTGCATGGGTTAGCCGTGATAACACTAACCCTGCGATCATCGTTGGAGTCTTCAATGTGGACATTTAAATACCATACAAGTGATAGTGCGCTCAATTTGTGCTAGAAGAGTTTGAAATGCCACACCGATTGAAGTCACTCAGCTATACTGAACAACGGTCGTGTTTAGATTTAACTTTGGCCAACATTCTAAGTTTGTAACTGAACCAATCAGTGCATATCACAGTAATCGCAAAGCTATCCTGACTACCATTACCAAATGATGAAACTAAATGTATGTCTTCCTGTCTAACCTTGAGTGATGTGCCGCAGCTTCGCAGGTAATCCACCTTCAGATAGTGAAATGGCTCCTCAATTACTTTTTCAATGTGTTTTCTTATAATATCGGCTCACTGCCAAATATCTTAAGCCATGCAGTTCTTGACAGCGTTCGAAGTATACAAATTGAAAAATCACTCACATACTCTCAGACAATCAATCATGAAGAAACTAAAGCGCTCCACAAATATTAATGAGTGAAGAAACATCTTAAAGCTAGTTGCGGAATTGTACTGTGCGTTGAATGACAGGCGCATACATGTCCTTGAAAGACAGTACCAAGAGTACATTAATTATAGTCCATGTTGCTTTGGTGATTACGTCACTTCATTGGATATATTTGTATTCAACGAATGAATCACTACTAATTATTTCTATATGCACACCTTCACTCGAATATATTGAGGGGAATACGGCTTGCTAGACACAAACCTGATGAGAAGAAACACTCAGCGCAGTCATCGTTTTCAACTTCAAAGACACTTCCAATAAGATACAGCATTGACGCGTGTCTTAGCATTTTGTGCACCCTTTAAGCATAGAAGCAAAGGCGCACTGTACAGTTCATGCAGCAGGAAGGGAACTCGCCAGAGGTGCATGTGCAATGATTAAAAATTGGCGTGACGTTGATGCTGGTTAAGGGACAAAATTGATGAGGTATATCGCTCGATCCGGTCACTTTCCTGGATCTCCGAAGTCCACTGACGAAACGTTCAGTGCGCATTCCAATAACTCTGTATGCTTTCCGTACGATTCTCATGGGAATATCATGTAATCTATACGGAATTCATATAGATTCCCTAATGATTATACGAAAGCATACGTATTTATTGGAATGGCATACGGAACGTTTCAATAGGTGGGTACAGTCTTGAGCAAAAGTAACGAACCCCTGCGATCGCGTGTCAAAAAGCATGCCAGCCCCACTTGTCCATTTCGGCGGTTGCTGTAGTTCTGAATGATTGACTGGGCTGGGGCAGGCGTCAGAAAAGTACAGGCGCCCCCAGCCAATCATCACTTCACCAGCAGACACAATGGATGTGTCCGCTAAGTGTACACTTACAGAATAGCACCCCAGGACACCGTTGCACACGTTTTTTACCGGGTAACACCTCGCTCAACGCAAACTTGTGGCTCTTCGACACAGCAGACGCGTACGTCCGACAGAAACCAGCGTCTGTCGCCCACATTACACGCCGGACCCAGCCCTTCCTGCTTCAAGTGCCTCTCAAAGTATACTTGTTTGCACCCGTAAACGATGGCGTCCCGTACCGGTGATGTCTCGTCACTGCGTATCGGCGTCGCTTGGAACGACGCTTCGCCGTGGACATTGCTTCTCCGCTCGATGTTTCTTGCGGGCATCTGTCTCTTCCGCACTGAGTACACTCATTGATCCCTTTTAATTGCGTTGAAGCTCGCGTCTGCGCTAGATTTATAAGGGCAACTGGTTGCTATGGGCCGCTCAGCTTTGCACTAGCTCCAGGACTGGCCCATCGTGCAAGACAGCAGTCGGCAGCCGCAAAATGGGCTGAAGAGGCAACGAAAGCTGCGCGTTAATAAATCAGCCAAAGATGTCAATATGTGAATATACGTCGTTGTCGCAACAGCCTACGTTAACACTTTACTGTTCCTACAAAACGAAACTGAAAGCAAACATTCTACGTCACGCGACGCAGCCAGGTTTCCAGTCAGGCACGACAAATAGGCACCAGCGCACTGTGCGTGTTAGTGACACGGTATCCAAATGTCGTAGATGCACGTAGATTAGGTTAAAAACACTGCACTTTTTTTTTCTGCTCCTTTTTTGGTGCGAAGAGTGTTCCCACAGTGCGATGAGAACGACGTAAAACGCAACCGCTTCGGCCGGCCGGCACAGACGCTCGCAGCAGTCCCCCTCGCCCGCCAGGGGAATACCCAAGTGCGCTGCGCCAGACAATCCGGTTTTTCGCTCACCGCGGTCCACGCGCGCAAGCACGCACACTCGAGAGTCGGCTGAGACGTTTGTATAAAAGAGCTTCCAGTCCCACGGCGGCGCCTCACTCAAAAAAGAGACGGTCGCCGAGTAAAGCCTCCCAGCGCGGTTCGTTCTTGAAGTGCACGCAAACGCACAGCTGGCACCAGCATGCGGTTCGGCCAGAGGCAGGGATTCGGGACGGTGCTCCTCCTCCTGTGCGTCTTCGCATCTCTCGCCAAGGCGGCCGTGTTTGTGCAGCCCGTTGACGTGAAAAACAGTGAGTGCATTCCGTGCGATTACCTGCTCTTTCGCGATGAGAGTTGTTGCAGAAGGATGACAGTGAAGGAGCGAGGCTTCAGGGTAACTTCATTCTCCAAAAGCGAGCGCTCTGCCAAGTCGCCCACCAACCGTACCTCTCAACTAACGAGGTGTCAGCGAGTGTCAAAATACGTAATCTCGACAGGAAGCCCAAGTTTAACTACGAAGTTAAACTACTCATTCTTTCAGAAAATGTATCAAACAACCACCCAGCGATTTCATGACGTCACGCCTAGAGTGTCTGCGTACAAGAGAGATGCTTTGAGACAAAATACAAGGCTGCATTTTCAAATTAAAGACTTTCAATTAAAGATTTTCAAATTAATGCAAAAACATTGCTTCATCTCAGGGAAGCCAACATAGGTGTAGGATGCTGTGTTACCTTTATTTTTACGCACTGAAAGGCAACTGCCGTTGCTAAAAATATTGAGTTGATTTATTTTATTTTATTCGCGAGCTCCTCAGTAAAGACGTTGGATCGTTTGAAGCGTTTATCGCACGTTAAGTTACCTCAAACGCTTAGTGGTCATTGCGAAGGCTCTCGCCATTGTAATTTGCTGCCAGTGCATCTGCTGATAGTCATCTTGGAGATGATAGCAAATATCGTCTTCGTCGCAGATGAATCCGGGACATGGCTTCTTATTTACTCGAGAGGCCCCCATTCCAGTCTTTAGTGTTTAACCTGAAAAGAATCGTTTGCTCTGGTTTGCTTGATATCTCTCGGAATCTCGTTAATGGTGTGCTGAGCCATTCGGTTGTGTTTCAGTGGTTGTTCTTCCTATTTGCCGTTTGCATTCAGCCTCCACGTTGAACCCTCGCGAGTCCTGCTTCTGTTAGAAGATACACTGGCACGACCGACCTGCAGCTGTGAGCCATGATTCAGACTGCACTTGCGGCACTTCCAGATGCCTGGCATTTCACAAGGCTAAATCCTCCTGCGAAAACCAAGTGCCGTCCCACTTTACACCCACCCTGCCGGAATTCGCTTACTCACACTTTCCCCCCTCTCAACCCCCCCCCCCCTTATTCTAAAAACGCATTTACGCAGATAAACACACGCAAGGGCTCACGCACACACACTTACAATTCTCGTCATGCGCTAGAGTTGGATTTGGCGCGAAAGAATAACGCGTTTGAATGCGTCAAGGTTATTTTAATTCTTATTTTTAGTTCTTCAAGCGACACTCCAAATAATAAGGCCTGAGGGCACTAAGGCTAACGTGGCACATCGCAGTAACACCATTAGAAAGGTAGAATGCAGGCGCAATAAAGAAGAAGAAAACAACAGAGACGATATTTGACATATAAAAGTTGGTGGATCGATGTCGTTAGAGCGAGTGAGAAACACTGCTAGAAGCAAAGACCTTGAGTTTCACTACGGCAGACACGGGGAGCAAGCAATGTGTTACGATCAAGACAAATGATGAAAGAAGGGCTTGCACCGTTAGCTTCGATATCTTGCCGAGACGGAACTCGAAAGGACCCTTCATTTAATGTGGTTACAAGGGCACCTGCAAGTCTTTAAATATTTCCCTGAAACTTTTCTTCTATTTCGTTTTTCAAGATATTTTTTTCCGTGGGATTTAAACTAATTTACTACCAAATCAGTTAGGTCCTCCATTCGTCTTATACCGGGCCTTTACACAATTTGAGCCCAAAATTATAGTGCTGCCACAACATTCCCTGTCATTCTAATGCGTCCCATAGAATGAAAATGCTTTGTGCAGACCACACTCAGACGTTTGTGACGCAGTATGTCGTCAAACAAAGCGCAAGGAGCTCTAGTGAATTCAGTTCGATGCGCTAGATGGATCCAGCAGGGAATATTCCTCCGCTTGTTTTATTAATAAGTGCAAGTTCTTTTATACCTTGCTTTGCCTTTGAAATCACCACCCTGTTCACGCTGCCCTTTTTCTTTCGCCTGCTCTTCTTTTTTCTCCCTTTTATAGTTTAATTCATTATGCTCGAGAAGCGTCGCATGTCTGTTTCTCGCATTCTTCCATATCCTCTCCCCCCTCCCCTTGTATTCTCGGCGTTTGAGCGAGTGAAAGT
This sequence comes from Dermacentor albipictus, assembly GCF_038994185.2. Taxonomy (NCBI): domain Eukaryota; kingdom Metazoa; phylum Arthropoda; class Arachnida; order Ixodida; family Ixodidae; genus Dermacentor; species Dermacentor albipictus. The sequence continues at coordinate 45,413,643 of NC_091823.1, read as the reverse complement.
CATCGCCAGAATAATAAGTAAACTGCAAGTTTTCCGCAAACACAACCTGAGAATGCATGACGGGGTGTTGAGAAAGCTTTCGTTCGCGACATAATTGGCTTCGTACCCTGGACGAAAGGAAACGTCGCATGCAAATTGTTCCCGTGAAAACCAGAAATGTAATCGCCAAATCTCTCTGCTTTTGCCGGTTGAGTCTTAAATCCTCAGACAGGTGGCTGAGCCTGTGCGGGACAAAGAAAAGACGAAGAAAAAACCATCGAAGGTGTACGTGCTTTGGAAACGTGAAAGAGACCCTCCAACTACGTAGTAATGTAATTTGCGACTTGAAGACGAACTCCCTTGAAGAAGGTTGCGGTTTAAAAAAAATAGAAGAAGAAGAAGGAGCGAGCACGTTTTATGCCGGTCGTACAACGTCATATACGCATGTGACGAACGAGAACTCCTCACGCGAAATATATATTGTGACGTAGAAAAAGAGTAGGGCGAAATTTTGTTTACAATGTATATATATACAGAGAAGTCACCGCCAAGATAGCAGAATAACCACAACCACGAACGAGCTCTTTCATTCATCCTTTTCATCGTCCTGCTGAGCGCATTCTTCAGAATGCGGGAATGGCCTGTAACAATATTTTACGTAAAGATGTACTGCGCATATACCACAAGAGGTGCGGTAGGATGTTTTCTTGGAAAGCATTCGCGCGAACAATCTTGCACGAAGATGTAATTTTTAGAGAAACCAACAGGATCAGAATGTTTGTAACATTGGCGTCAGCGTTGATTTTGCATACTTGAAGAAAAGAGCGCTACAAAGACCTGGACTAAAAGATGAACATGTATGACGGGCAAGGCGCCCCTTCCAACTAAATGTCTGACGGTTAGAGCATCGGGCTACTGTGCTAATGGTCCTTTGTTCGAATACTGCCATCAGACAACTTTATTTATGTTAATTTGTAAATACAATATATAGATATACACACATATAGCTATACTCGGAACATTACTCCAACCAGGGGTGTCAGAGGTATGCACATACCTAATAGAACATAGTGGCCCGCCTTTTTAGGCTGCACAATATACGGGACCGGCCCACGGTAATAGACTAGAGACATACCCGATACGGAAAAGCGGGGGCAGTTCACTCAGAAAGACATTATGTTTATTAAGAGAGCGTGCCTCCGACAAAAATAAGAGGGAAAGAAATTTTGAAACTCCGCGCACATAGCATCGTCATCATCGCTGACTTAAGCCTAGCCTCCGACAACAGCCGCTTAAATTCGATGCAAGACGTGCTTGCTAGGCACAACTAATATGCTGTTTATATCTTTTCCTTGATAAGCTCCGCCACTCTTTGCCCTTTCAGCTGCTCACGCACATTTTGAGAAAACTCCAGTCGCCGACGATTGCAACAGTGACGCTGGCGTGTGGCACGACTGTTGATATTTCACATCTGGTAACGTTTCGTCAAAGGTATATTTTTAGATGACTTGCGTAACTGCAGTTGACAAAACTGAAGGGACAAGAGTTGTTGACAGGATGTCTTCAAGAATACTCTTAAACTCTGTACGCTATTGCGTACAGAGGTTGCGTACAGAGGTGAGGAGAATGTCAGTGTAGCAACACACACACAACCACTCGCAAGGAGCTCTAATGAATTCAATTTGACGCACTCTCGGCTCCAGCTGGGAATATTCCTTCAGTTGTTTTAATAATAAGTGCCACCTCTTTTATACCTTGTTTTGCCTTTGAAATGGCCAACCTGTTCACGTAGCCCTTTTACTTTTGGCGTTCTTTTTTTTTTCTCGGCACATTCATTATCCTCAACGAGCATCGCATGTACGTTTATTGCATCCTCCCCTCCCCCCTTACCCCGCTCCCCCTTATTTTCTCCTGAAAGTGATCGCCAGAATAAGTGAAGCTAACTGGACCCGTTCCGCAAGCACAATGGGAGAATGCTTGATGGGGTGCTGAGGAAGCCTTCATAGGCTAGACGAAAGGAAACGCCGCACGCAAATTCTTCCCGTGAAAAACCAGAAATGCCATCCTCAAATCTCGCTGCTTTGCCAGCTGAGTCTTAAGTCGTCACACCTTTATGGCACGCCCGCACACACGCACGCAAACAATGACAAGAACAACAGCGAAAACTTTTCATGTGGATATTCGCTCATCAATTTAGAGTAAAAGCACTACTCACTACTGAAGGCCGAACGCTCCAAGCCGTTTCGCTCCGTTCCTTCCGCTGAGAAGAGAAAAATACAGAAGGGCGCGCCTAAAGTATCCATTGTATGCAAGGATTTCGAAACAAGGTAACGGGCAATTCTCGTCGAGGTCACTGCCTCAGCCGCTCAAAAACAGCACGTCATGAACAACTGAGCCCGAGCGTGAAAGCCAAGGAAAGAAAAAGGGGGGGGGGGGGGGGGCAGGACTTCGCCAGCTCCATCGTACAGGCGTACACACTAAGAGTAGTTTGACAAGCAGCTTGCCCTTCTTGAAGCGAATATCCGAACGACCTCGACAACACGGTCAGCGTTTTCACTTCGGCCGCCCTCTAGCTAGGCAGAGTCATCAAAACACAGCCGAAACGCAATGTCGCGAGGAGGTCAGCAAACACCAAGACAATCGGGGCCGCGATCGGTTCGCTCACTCAGCGACTTCCACGTGGAAGTCAGCAAGCACGACCGCTCGAGTGGCTAGACGTTCCAGTGAAAGACTTTTCGCGAACATCGGACAGAGGCAGTGAAGGGTGTGTAATCCATTGTTACGCCTTCTGTGTGCACAGCCGCGATGAATGGCAGGTGCGTGCAATATATAAATAAGGATAAAGTATACATGGAAGGCGAAGGCATGTCATCGTATACAGAGAGCAGTTCGATAATATAACTGATGTCTGTCCTGACGGTCGTAGTACGCGTAAGTATTGGTTGTCTTTCCACTCTTTGCGCTGGAATATAGGCTTCGTAATGTAACGTGAGTTTCACGACGAAGTTATCAAAGGGGTATGATATGTTCACGGGACTAGATGCAAGAAAACGTGGTGATAGCATTGTATTATACACACACAGCTTAACGCTACTGCTTTTTTCTTCTTAGTTATGTGTGTACCCCATCTTCCGCTGCATCACCTTTGTTTACTAGTAATTAAAGAAATTTAGAAATGAGTGTCGGGGTGAAAAGTCGGGGTGGAAAGCAACGGGTGGCACATACTGGGCCGCCGGAGCTGCCAAAAATCTGCGAGCAAACGATTAGCAAACTATGTGCGGCGACCAAACAGGGTCACAGGGTGTGGGTGGGTATATGTGAAATTATTTTAGTTACCTTATTTCAATTTTCGGAACTTTCGAATTAAACTAAATTCCCGTGTTTCAAGTGCAAAAACGATGATATGATTATCAGGCACGCCGTAGTGGGGGGACTGTGGAATAATTTTGACCACCTGGCGTTCTTTAACGTGCCCTCGTCGGAACACGAGAATTTTTCGCAATTCGCCGCCACCGAAATGCGGCCGCCGTGGCAGTGATTCGATACCGTGACCTCGCGCTTAGCAGAGCAAAGCCAAAGCCACTACACGCCACCGTGGCGGGTAATTATGAAATTGAGCTCGTAGGTCCAAGTACTTACATTCTATCACTTGTTAGCGTTGACGCGCCCCTCATTGGTAGCGAGAGCTGCTTCATCATCAGGCCTCTGGTTAAAGAATGCTGTGCACTGTGGCTCAAACTATACGACATGTGCCCTGGGCCAGTATTGATTTTAGCGCTCGCCTTTCGTCGACGTTGTCGTGGCGCTGTTGGCTGTCAATCTTTAAAAAAGAAAATTCCTGTGGTTCCGACTTTATCTACACGGTGCCTTTTCGTGTTCCAAATTTTATTCTAGATCTTTTTTTCTCATCGCATGATTATGATCATTTTCGCCACGAAGCTTTAGCGTCACGAAGATACAGTCAGTGCTTGGCAAAGACAGTTGTTTGTCAGAAGTGCAGACATTGGTTTTTTTTTCTTTCTTTTTTTTCGCGAAGCATACCGGCGATGCAAGAACATCAAATGCAGCCTGTAATTATCTGTATCGTGCAGGAACTACAATTGATTTGCTTAACGGTCACATGTGTGCTCATTGTCGAGCATTCAGCGAAATACTGTAATCTTGATGCTGCGCTTTTACGCAAGACAAAATGACAATGCCACCCGAAACAAAGCTGTCCAGAGAGAGCGCAAGTAGGAATGCATAACGCGCGCGCCGCACTATGGTCTCGCCTAAGCACCTCATGAAATATGCGCTATTCGTGACGCATAAAAGCGCCGAAGCATACTAATGTCCGCTATGTGTGTAGCTTGGCCCACATTCTTTGTTTTGTCCAAGAAGAGGAAGGATGCACGGGTCTCTTAAACAATGCCCCTCAAAAATTACCACACGGATCTCTCACGCAAATGTGTACCGACCGACGCTGCAAGTATGGTGGTTAAGCCATCACGAGAATAATAAATGGCAGGTGGATTTGCCTGAACCTCGTCCTTATGGCCTCAGACGGCTTTGTGTTTTTTTTTAACTTAATCATTTTCAACAAACTATTGCGTTACGTATACCACAATTGAATATAATCAATGATGCGTGCAGAGACGCACTGCCTAACTGGGTTAAAGAGTAAAGTATGAGCGTTTATGAACTTAGAAAGGTAAGGTGTAATAAATGGTGTCACGAGAACGTTTGAAGCCACAAGAGTGCTTAGATATATCCAAGCATTAACCACAATTCACGTGGTAGCTGAACCATCGTGGCGCCAGAGTTCCCACCAGTAATTTTTGCAGGTGGCTCTGTACGATAGCTCTCTAATTTCACTTTCACTGTAGTTCAAGTGGCTTCATACCAAACCGCGCATCGTAACACTTTTTCTTTCAAAATCTACGAGTTAAACACCACGAAACCACAGAGTGATATTATGAGGGCCGCCGCCTTTGGAATAATTTTGGCCTACCGCAGTCCTTTTACCTGCACCCCACGCACAGTACACGCGCGTCTTTCTTTATGTTTTTCTTTTTTTTTGCATTCTGCCCTCTATTTGAAAGTGACCGTCACAGACTGGAATCGAATCCGCGACCTCGTTCTCAGAAGTAGTATTCCATAGCCACTGAGCCACTGCTCCACTGAAACAGGTTATTAACAAATTCAGATGCGAAATGCGAAAACACCCGTGTGCTTAGATTTAGGTGCACGTTAAAGAACCCCAGGTGGTCAAAATTTCCGGAGTCCTCCACTACGGCATGCCTCATAATCAGAAAGTGGTTTTGGCACGTAAAACCCCAAATATTATTATTATTTAACAAATTCGGATACCGTGGCACTCCACAACTATAACAAATAATATTCAACAACTCACAGCAAAAACAATTACAGATACGGGATACCACGCAACTTGCGCAGCTATCAGAACGAAATTCATCGGCCGCTCTAGATGGCCGAGATAAGGCGTCTATCTATCCTTCAGATTAAGCATCTCTCGGCATCGATCCGTAACTCGCCGCTAACCGACCTGTTAGCATAAGAAACTTCCAAGTTCAGCCCTTCAAAGCTAGTGTTGTCAGCACAACAGCACCACAGTTCTCATGGCTAAAGGGTACAAGGATTGGCTGCCAGTATAATCATCGGCCGCCTGAGATACGCCTATCCTTCTTCTGAGCGTCTGCATATGGTTCTCGAAGGCCGAGGTGTCGTAAAGAAGAGGGCTGCTTCGCGCAATGACAGCCCAGACAGCGTCTAGCCATCTGTTTCAACGTCTCACAAGGTCGCATGTGTCAGCAGGGGCCCCCGCGGTTTCCGTGTAGAGGACACGCATACTGCCGCGAGAAACACGTCAGGTCAGAGGTTAAGCCAGCAAGTCGGTGTACAGGTATACGTTCGCAGATCAGGGGCACAGCTTACTCGTTTAAAAAAAATTACGCACAGTTTGAAGTAAATGCACAAAGTGGACAGGGCCGTGCACACGCAGCAACGCGTGATGTGCACGCGTACTCGCTACTTTGGATAGCAGCCGTGAAAATGATGAAAGCAACAGAAAGCTAATGCACCCGCCTGCGCGGCCTACGACGCACTTGTAAAAAGAGGCGCACGAAATATTGCAGGCCAAGGGCGAGACTTGCACGGCGGCAGCTATCTAGCAGACTTCAATCGTGCTTTACTAAGAAAAAATTGAGACAGAAATAGTAAGAGACGAAGGAAATGATAGGTAACTTATCTGTCTCCCTTAATACCCACAGCTTTGCGAAAAGTATGCGCATGGCGCCAAGCAATCAGCGGCTCAGTTTTGAGAGCGTTCTTGCCCATAAAAGGGTTGGGATTGGTTGAAATATTGGCTACAGTACAGCCACCCTCGCTACAAGTGCGCAAATATCCCGTGATAGCGCTAGACAGATTGAACTGGTGCCCAGTGTCCCGCCAAAATTTTGGTACACTGGTCCAGAACCAGCCGCGGTGGCTTGGCAGCTATGGTGATGTGCTGCTAAGCACGAGGTCGCGGGATTGAATCCCGGCCGCGGCGGCCGCATTTCGATGGGGGCGAAATGCCTAAACGCTCGTGTCCCGTGAATTGGGGGCACGTTAGAGATACCAGGGTGGCCACAATTAATCAGCAGTTCGCCACTGCGGCGTGCCTCATAATCAAATTGAAGTTTTGGCATGTAAAACTCCGGAATTCACTTCAGTACACTGGTCCACAGTGTTCGGAGCATGAAAGCTCTTTTTCGCTTTGTCAAAAGACATGCGAACTCGTGGCATGGTGTAGAAGTTCTTGCACGTTTCCTCGTGCTTACTTTCTTATCTCGTGCCGCCGTCTCGTACTTTTTGATCAATTTAACCCTTGCCCTAGTACAGGATGACCAACAAAATGTTACCATGGAAAGTCTCATTTGTGTCGCTCTTATTTTCTTCTCTCTCTCTCCTACATGATTATTATAGATAGATATGCGGGACAGAAATTTGCTGCTTATGAACAGCAGCACGTTTCAGAAGCATCCTGACTACTGCACGGCTTTAAGAGATGGCAGTTCACAGAAGCACAACCAATACGTCGGTGGCGCGAACCAAATTCGAGAAACTTCTGTCGCGCTTTATTAGCTGTTGTCTCAGGGAACGATGTTGTTCTAGCAAAGCTGAAGCTGTGGGTGTTTCCTTCGTTCTCAGTTAGGCTTAGACGGAAGTTTGTAATCCTTAAAAGAAACCGAAGGCTCAATTTGTTTAAAAACCTTGATTCGCTGAACCGCACGATAATTCCCGACCTTGCCCTTATATCTGACTCTTCGCTAACGACATAAATAGGTATAAGGGGACAATGGACTTGATATATGATTAGCAACATTTGGCAATGGGTATTCCTAATTTTCTCTCTGTCGTTATGATCTATTAATGCTTGTACTCTTTGTCGCCTCTATTTCACTCTTTGTGGAGTTTATACATATTTACATTTATTATAGCAATAACTTTTCTTTCCCTTTATTTCCTCCGTGACTAATTAAATTGCTTTGTTGCTGCTTTGTTTATTTGTTTATAGCCGTTTGACGGTGTTTTCTAAACTATTTATCTTCTTTGAGGTTTTTATTCCTGAAGATTTTCCTATCTGATATTTTGGGTATATTGGTATAGCCGGCCCTTCCTGTGGCCAAACTTTTTATATTTCGCTGCTACTAAAGAAGAAAATGATTATTTTTCGGTCTTTTTCTTTCTTTCAGAACAGTGCATCTGGAAGAAGTATGCCATTCCAGACGGAGCACACATCAACCTCGCCAATCCCTGCATGAGCCTCACCTGCGACTCACGGCTTAAGTACCTAAGAGGCGCCTCGTAAGTTTCCCTGCGTGTAGTCTTCGTTGGCGCATTGAACAAGCGCTTAAACCGTCCCGCTGTGGTGTGCAAGGCGAGCACAAGATAGAGAGGAATAGTTTCAGTAGCCGGGAGCCCTCGTAGTGCCACATCATTAAGCTTAAGTGTGCCTCTTTGTAGCTGTCAAATTTTGATGCGAGAGCATTATTTGGCTCGTTGTGCGAAAGCCGTGGCAGAAAAAGCACGCACCAATTACGTCATCTTCGCCTAGCCAAATGAGTGACCACGGTGAGGATCCTCACCGTCACTGCTGACGCTCCGTAGCCGAGCGCGCTAACCACTGCGCCACCGTTCCAACAGGCAACATTGATGAACATCTTCGAGCCTGTGCACGTGGTTGGGCTCTGACTGGCGGGTAAATTCACTATATGGCAAAGCGAGAGGCTGCGGAGCGAGCACGGCGAGCTGCAGCCGCTCGCTTTGCCTTTCGCGCTGTCGAGGACTCGCAGAGGCCGTCGCCGGCTCCCATGGACGAGGAATAAGAAGCAACGCGCTTCACGTACCCGTCAGAAGACCACTACGACGTCCACCCAGAATATGAGGTGGAGTTCGCCTACGAACCCGATGAGGCAATGTAGTCTAAACACCATGGTGCTGCTTCGAAGAACCACAATGTAAAAGGGGTGCCACTGTGCCGAAATGTGGTGTCGTCGAGAAAGAACACTCAACGCTATGTGCGTGAAATACTACTTTAACGAGAACTCCGCAAATAAACCTCAGCTGAGAGATCGCAATGTGGCCGATTTGCCGTCTTGCGTTGTTGCGACCTCATAAGCAGCAACATTACACTCGCGCAGCAGCACTAAACTCAGCGACATTTCGCCACAACACTATAAACTCAGCGACACATTCAGCGACAATTAATGCTCTCGCATTTACACACCATTCTAATTGCTTAGGTGTCCCCCATGGCTTTTACTTTCCCCTAATCAGATAAGATGTTTTACTTCCTGTAATCAGATAGAATGTCCAACATGAGGAAATAGGATTGCAGTTGGACGACAAAGATGACAGCTCGGATAAATGATGTGTGCGCCGTCTTTCTCAAAAAGTTTCTAACTAGCGACTCTACGTGTCGTTAGGCCGTCTGATACGACCGATGTAGAAACTTCGATTTGAACCAATTGGAATTTAGTGATTGAGTACCGGGCTGGGAATAGCCATGCACAATGTAGATGGCTCTTTGTAATGTGCCCATGTATATTCAAATGAGGTTCCCTTCTACAATGTTCGTTTGATATTAGCATAAGCAATGGCGAGAAGGGGACTGCAACGAGACCTTGTAAAGCACAAAGAGCACAATTTCGATGATTTACGAATAACGTCTTAGGAAATGCGCAAAATAAACCTACACAGACTTTACGCGAAAGCCTGTAGAAAAGTGCGCACGACTGTTCCAAAGCGGCCAACTCAATTTGCGTGCAATACTGCCATCAAATCCTCCGTCCTTTCCTCTTTCTTTTTCATCGAAGTTAGTCATTTCCATCGCCTTTTTGTTTTTCTCTGAAGATGGATCCTTCGTATAATGATGAATGTAGGTCATGCTTTGCATAAATATAGGCACGACCATTATCCGTTTTTCCGTGTTCATCAGTCTAGTTTCGCCCCGCTTCTGATGGAGCGCGCCCCCATTGCTCCTCCTTCTCACTTCGCATGTCTACTGGTGCACCAACACGGAGCAGCTAATCTGCGTTTTTGTCAACTTGTCCTGCCAAATAGGCATAGTCGTGCAAACGCACAAGAACGCCCTCTTGCACCTGTAATTCGTTCTCGATGAAAGTTTACTATTTACACCATATTTAACGAACTTACGTTAGTATACCATGAAGAATATGCAGTACAACATCATTTCTATAGACATGTCAACCTATCACACGTGGCTGTAGTGCGCTAAACTGGCGTTTGATTAAGCGTTGCCGATTGACTTAGTACACAGGGTTCCTAACGTGAAAGGTCCTGCTTTGTCTGCGCAGGTGTGGACGCGTCTCCCTGCAAGGCTATCCGAAGAACTGCACCTTGAAGAAAGGCAAAGGAATCTACCCCAAATGTTGCAAAACGCACCTCGTTTGCACGTGAGCGTCATCTCTCGCGGAGATCAGAGAAACCTAGTACAAGGCAACAGTGTCCGCCATGTCCTCCTGCGGTCTATCACAACGGCAATGAAAGCCTGCAGGGACTGGACGCTTTATCTGCCAATCCGTGCCAAAACAAAGCAAAACAGTTGCGGACGCTCTGTGACAGCTTGTGTCGTGTTTTCCTGTCTGTTGTTTTGTCTCTGTGTTAGTGAACAGTTATCATCTCTAAGAGCACGCCGTTTTACTCGTGCTTTCTGAGGCGGATGACTGTGATGGGCTGCATGTAAGAATGCTACGCGTAATAAACATAAACTCGGCGAAGATTGCGTACGTGTCACACCTAAGCGCTTGGCAAAAAAAAAAAAAGATCTTGCGCAAGCACATACGTGGTATCAGTACTTTGAGTGTAGGTGGCACGTAGCGCAAATTCCTGCACTACACTTAACGCCCCCTTTGCAATGCCTTGAGATAGGTCAAGTTCGAGAACAGGCCCTCTAGAAAGCGTAAAATTGGAACTCAGTATTGCACACAGTATCACGCAAAAGTTGCTATATAAACCTTTGTGGCCAACATTAATTTACCCAAAATTACACATCCTGTACAGCATATTGTGTACAGCTTCCAAATTCAGGGCAAGAAATTCAAAACGAATTCAATACGAGAAATATTAAAATTCGCGTGCCCTTACTCTAACGCCAATGTGTGAGGAATAAAATCAGTTAGAGAGGAAACATTCAAACCGAAAAAAAAAGGCAAAGTTTCTAGCACACGTTCATCGATTAAGTTCGCTGTATTTTGCTGAACGGTGTATTTTTCTCCCAATTTCGCTCGACGTTCGACTTCAACACACCCCCGGAAAAGGTATGACCTCAACGAGTATACGGTATGCGAGAGATTTGTGCTCACGAGTGAATCGCGGCCGCTACGTAAAGCCAATTTTATTCTGAGACGCCAGTAAGCTGAGCTGACGTGCTTCCATGGTACATCGAAGCATATGGCTTGTGAAAAGTCGCACCACTGCTCGGCGAGGAAAAGCCAGAGTCTCTGAATAGCGTCAGGGGCATCGTGCCAAGCGTTCCCAACAGTGAAGAGCCAAGTGAGATGTGTCGGCAGGAACCTGTCAAGTGAACTTACAAGGCTGGTCAAGGGACTTCGCTAGTAATGACAATGAATACAATAACTTTGAAGCCATCTGGATACGTCAACGACGTCAACAACAAAAAAAGCATCGAACCCGTGCCTGAGTGGTAGCGTCTCCGTCTCACACTCCGGCGACCCAGGTTCGAATCCCACCCAGCCCATCTTGGAAGTTGCTTTTTATTTATGAAGTGCCTGCCGTGATTTATCGCTCACGGCCAACGCCGCGGACGCCGACGCTGACACCGGCTTTTCTGTGACACGAGCTCCTTAACGCTGTCGCGTTAAAAGAACGTGTACGATCAAGCCACTTGTCGCATTTTGCCGAACGGTCGCCTACAACGTCTACACCACCACGGATGAAAGAACGAAGGAGGAGGGAGCATTTCCCAACACGATTCAAGCCTAAGGAGTAAGCCAAACACGTGATCGTTACGTCAGAACGCGCCCTCAATTTTAGAGCACCTGCTGTGCAGGCAGAGTCACGGCAGAAGAGCGGAACAAATGCGCATCGATTTCAAACTACAGGGAATCAAACATTTTCGACCAGTACGCCAAATCACAGAGGTCCCGTGTTGGGCTGATTGTTCGAGGGAAAAAGTGAAGAGAATGGCTACACCAAGAGTGGGCTTTGCCAAGGACGGTTGCATGACGTAATGTTTCCGTCAAAAAATTCTCTCCTCCATGCGTGCCCCGGTTGACCTAGATCAGTTACTCTTAACTTCTGTTTTAGTGATAGAGTTCAACGCGCTGATATTATATACCAGATTCTAGTATGTTTCATAAATCTTGACCGTCTTACTACTTATTTTATTATTAAAGTCATGCTACAATAGTTGCAACGGCGACAAGTCGATGGTACCTGTAGAAATTAAGAACAGTCAATATTTTCGTTGATAGCATCCTTCAAAATGTTTAATTTCTTCAAAATAAATGTGAATGAGATACTGAAATCAGGGAAAACGCCAGCTGCTGCTTTTCGCTTACTTAGAAAAAGGTGATGTCACGCGTTAATTGTAACTATAAAGGCAGCAGAATTAAATCAACACAACCTAAAATAAGAACAGTGACCTTTCTGACGTACTTCTGGACAAAAATAATAAGTATTGCGTAGATCCTTACAGACGACAGAAAACGATGTATATCAAAAAAGGGTAGCCTAAATTTCGGCATAATTCTGATATGCACGTTGTATGAAACTCCATAAAAAAGATTCACCTAATTATTGTCCACAAATTTTAGGTTATTGAGAGAGGCGACTTTACACTGGTTCACCACGGATGCAAGATAATCTTTAGAGAAAGCAAACTTTTCCTTGCACACCTCGATTTTTTTTCACGTTAGTATCATTAGCGTAGCATTCCAACAGATGATTAATATTATTACACAGTAACCTTCAAGGGACCTATGAAGCTCACTTTTATATAACGGTACGTTGCGTTCCGTTTCCTTTAAGGTTGTTAATGTGTAATACTGCGCGTTTATGCATAATACGTCATACGTAATAGAGTACATAAGGGTACATTAAACTATAATTGATACAACGTAAGAGCACTCGCTCCTCGAAAGAAGTTACTAATTCAAAGTAAATGTCATTCTCGAAAGTCAACTCTTCCTCGAAAGAAAGGCTAAGTCATTACTAGCCGTCCCAGATTTATTAATATATTTCCTTTTACATTTTTTTCTTTCGCTTTCGCCATTTTCCTGCTCCCTCCTCCCCACCCCCTTCACACACACATACACACACTTGCAGAGCAGCATATATTCCTCCCTGCTATTGTTTTGTCTTTTCTTTTCTTTTGCTTTTAGCAAAAAGCAAGATATTAGGAGGTGGGTGTATTCGAAATTTGCAATGTGAATTCAGAGCATTTCTTATTCAATTCTCAGTATCTTATTCGAGCACTTGGTATTCAGTTTCATTGAATATTTGCATATTGCCGAATATACGATCGCTTGCGCCTACTGGAGCCTGACTACGCTAGGTAAAAGGTTCATGCTTATAACTCAGCGGCAGCATCGAGTGCCCTTCTAAGCTACTTCGTCGGTTGGAGCAGTTCGCAAAGAAGTTGTAAATTTAAGGGTGCATATTTAAGGCAAAGAAGCAGGTTCCTTCTTGCACCACGCTCCGCCTACATCTTCTCTTCCAAAAGAAAAATATGCAGCGTTCGGCTGCTTTTTCTGAGGAATTTTATTTTTATGTTCGTCTTCGATTTTATTCGAAAACACCACCATCCAAACACTCCTTCTGTAACTTACTGTGATAATGCCAGGTTAAAAACTAAAATCCGGAGTTTTGCGGTCTGCGATTAGACTCTGACTATGAGGCACACCGTAGGTTAGGCTTAAGATTAATTTCGACCAACTGGGGCTCTTAAACGTGCACCTAAATCGAAGCACATGAGCGTTTTTCTGTATCGAAATGCGGTCTCCAGGGCTGGGATTAAACCCACCGCGACCTCGAGATTAGCAGCGCAGCGTCACCGCCACTGAGCTATACCGCCAATGGCTCGCAATAATGCTATGTTGGCAAAGAGAAGAGAAGCCTGGTCGTAGCAAACACGCTTGCAGACGCGGTTATTCTCGGTATACGCGTGCTTCTCAACCGTAAACATTACGGCCATCACAAATCCTTCCAAACAGGGTCGTACACCGACACGGAAATATGGCCCATAGACGCGTGGCGTCGGGAACAAAACGGTTCCCTAAGTACGTGGCACCGTGTTCGTTCATTTGTCCGAATGGCGGAAGCGAACAAATGTGTCTTTCGTGAATGTACCGTCGTCGGCGCATTGCTTTGATCGTAATGTGACTAGCCATGTAGGCGCAGGAGAAAACGAGTGCGTCAGCGGTCACGCTTTCTGATGCAAGCGTATTTATGGCCCCGTTAACACGGGTGTACGATCTAGTCACTCTGCTTTTCGTTTGTTACTAAGTAAGGCTTCCCTCAAGAAAGCCAGCAAAGAAATCGCGACAGTTCCACTACACAAAGAGAAAGAAAGAAAGAAAGAAAGAAAGAAAGAAAGAAAGAAAGAAAGAAAGAAAGAAAGAAAGAAAGAAAGAAAGAAAGAAGGAAAGAAAGAAAGAAAGAAAGAAAGAAAGAAAGAAAGAAAGAAAGAAAGAAAGAAAGAAAGAAAGAAAGAAAGAAAGAAAGAAAGAAAGAAAGAAATCAGTGTGTAGCGATGCAAGTAGTGCATGCTCTGGTTTTGTGCAAGCAGCGTTATTCGAGTTATTTGTTTGGACAAGCTTAATTATATATTCTTCCCGCAGCGTGACCTAATTATGTATTATATTAATGAATTAATGAACAGACAGCTTCAAACAAACATGTTATGCAGATAAAACGCGCACCTAGGATTCTACCTGACGCGAAGCTTTCGCGAAGCGCTCAATCAAAGGCCACAAATTACCCCCTGTCATTCCTTCGTCTTTGGTGCATAATTAAGACTGGTACGCACGCGGGTGTTCTCGCGCAACCACGCTACGCAATTCGACACACGCGGCGATCTTCTCAATGAGCTAATTCGGCACCGTAGAGGGTAATGATGTGCGATTGTGGCCTAATGGTTAGATCATCGGGCTGCCATGCTGGGGGACCGAGTCTCGATTCCATTTCCGCCATCGGGCTCGTGATTAATTTTGCTAAGCGCGAGCTGTTGGCTGAGACAGCTGCATCATTTAGCAGCCGTGGTCAGGAAAGTCCAGCAGACTTCGTTAAAGAAAGCTTCGTTTCTGAAATGACGCGATCGCAGTCTACGACTTGGTAAACGCAAATGAGTATGCAGCGCGGCTACCGTAGTCTGCCACTCATATCATAAATTAATCACTTTCGTAACTGAGTTACGTGAGAATCGCTGTTAGTTACTGTCTTGAATGAAAGTAAACATGAGCCTTCAGTTGTGTGTACTGCGAAAATTCGGATACTTAGAATGAATATTTCATTACGCCTGCCTCACATTATAGTAAAGCACGCTACTTGGCTTAGAAACGTGTGGTATGATTTCAGTACTTGCAATTATCGATGCGCGTCCTGCTTGACTTCTCTATTGATATTGTTAACTAGTCGGACAGATAATCGGGGACATTACCAGGTTGAAGTTCTCGGACACATCGAGCTTAGTATACCGAGCATACGACAGAAATCAAATTTTCCTGCTGTTCACTTGGGCACTGGCCCTGGTGCACCTAATTTTTTTTTCCTTTTCTTGTGAGCTGTGTATCTCGCTCTTGCCATTCCTGCGCAGTGCTTCAGTTTGAAAATGTTTAGGCACGGCTATTTAAACAAAATGGAAAAAAAGTGATGGTATAGCGTACCATTTATTTCTAAAGCGTGCTGATGGCTTTGCTTTAGCTGCGCACGTAGCATTATAAACACGCGTTCACGCTTTATGTAGGAGAGGCAAGTGTTACGCAATGTGCGTGAAATGCAGCAGACACAACGGAGCAATTTCGGCTAGCGTTCGAAGAGGATGTCCGCTCAGTCAGATATAAATACACTTATCTTGTTTCTAGATATTCCAGCATTCGTGATAGACTATGACAACAGCAAGATACATGCCCTGCGCGTTTTAAACTTATTGGTGCTTCTCTTCTTTTATTTTTCTTCGCTACCACATCACCTACGTAGCCGCCTACCACAACTGGTACGTAGCGGAAAAGAACAAGATCAACACGCTCATAAGGAAAACGTACATGATAGCCCTGGGCCTCCCGGAATCGACGAGCACCGAGCTCCTGGCTCAGCTGGGCATATACAACACCCTAGAAGAAATAGCCGAAGCACAACGCATCTCGCAGCTCGAACGCCTGTCGACCACCACGAGGGGAAGGTACATTATGAACACGCTCGGCATAACGTACCACAACCAGCACGGCCGAAAAATGCAAATCCCCAACAAAATCAGAGAGACCATTACGGTGGCAACCATCCCAAGAAACGTCCACCCCGATTACAACCGAGGTAGAAGAAAGGCAACAGCCGAGGCTCTGCTCTGTTCATTCGGCAGGGAAAGAAACGCGCGCTTTGTCGACGCAGCCGAATATGCGAATGGCCAAAAATACACCGCCATAGTCATAGACGCACAGTCAAAAATCAAAACCACATGCAGTGTATACACCAAACACTCGGAAATAGCGGAGGAAGTAGCAATTGCGCTGGCCCTCACATAACAGGAATGCAAAGGCGTACTAAGTGACTCGCAAACGGCAGTAAAGAATTATGCCAAAGGTCGAATTTCCAAGGAAGCGCTGTCCATTCTGGCCAAAGCGGGCAGATCTAAAACCGCGAGCTCGGGGATTATATGGTTCCCCGCGCACGTCACCACGGAAGGCGACGCGCTCCCGAACCTAAACGAGACGGCGCACCGGACGGCGCGAGACATGACCCGCCGCGCCGAACAGGGCAACGCCTCTCGCACGATAGCGAACGCTTCTCGAGCAGAACGGGACAGGCTCACCAGATACAACGACATAACCAGTGCATATTTGAACGCCAGAAGGATATACCCACCGCCGAGTCCCCAATTAAACAGGAGGCAGGCCGTCGCCTGGCGACAACTCCAGATGAACACCTTCCCTAATCCATACCGTGTGAAACGTATCTTCCCAGATAAGCATCAGGACGACACGTGCAAATTGTGCCAGGAAGGACCAGCAACACTCAAACACATGCTGTGGGAGTGCAATGTAGTTATAGGAGGGATGGCAGTTGCTCCGGAGACCCTGTCGTCGAGGTGGGCCACCGCTCTGCGCAGCTCATACCTCGGAATCCAGACGTGGGCAGTCCAGCAAGCCCGTGAGGCGGCGTTGAGGCAGGGCCTTGACGTTCCCCCATGGGAGACCTGAGCCCGGGTCGCGTTAAACCTTGCCGGACGTACAAGAAAGTTGTATCCATCCATTCATCCATCCATACCATTGCTCCGTGCAGGGCAGCCAATTTAAAGCTAATGTATAATTGACGTGCGCCATTTCTGCGTATGCCATGGTATTTCTTCATGTCGTTATTGTTCTGTAGAACAACGACTGGCCACTATGACTTGGAATAATTAACGACACATTCACTCGACGTAATCAAATGAGCCGCGCCCACACCGCCGTCTGCTTCTCCTGTCATCTATCAAGTCAATTGTCGAACTTAAAGATGTCCGTCTAAGCCTGCTTCAGCTTGAGCAGGACCTTCTTGCTGAATTTTTCGTGGAATACAAGAATCAAGGCATGTGACCGAAATGGAGGTCAAAAATATCGATAAGAAGGATCAGCGTGTTTTCTATGGGCACCTTCGGACTAGAAGCGACTAGCCTTGCTCAGTAAAGCAAACCTCAATTTCGCGAACGCCATCGCTTGAAGCGTCACAATGGCGACGTTCGTGGTGGGCCTATCTCCGGCCGCTCTTATGTCCTTCTGCGTCGTGCCGTTCAGTATGTCCTTCGGAAAGGAAGTTAAGGTCCGCGTTTGTGGAGGCAACTGCTGTATATTCGCACGTTTCTCTTCCTTCTTGGCCTTCTTCTTCGCCTTCTTCTTCGTCCTGTTCTTCTCTTCCACCTCTTTCTCCTCCCCCTCCTCCTCCTTATTCTTCTTCTTCTTCTCTTTCTCCTTCTTCGTCTTCTTCTTCTACTTCTCCTTGCCAATCGTGCCAGTAGTGAAACGAAATGGGGGTATCCGGCTGTGCGTCAGTATTAAGCTAATCGCGAATCCGGCAACAAATTTAGAATAATACACATTGCCGAAGATTGAGGACATATTCTCGTCTCTGTACGGGATTGAGGTGCGGGAGTGAGGTGTTCACTATCTTGGATTTACGTCACGCCTACAAGCAACTCCCACTGGACGACTCTTTAATCTTCTTCTCTTTCTCCTACTTCCTCTTCTTATTATTCTTCTTCTCTTTCTCGTTCTTCCTTGCCCTCTTCTACTTCTCCCTCTTCTTTTTCTTCTCCCTATTTTTCTTCTCTTTCTCCTTCTTCTTTTAAGTGAACGTGCAAAGGGGGAAGGCCATGGCTATGCACTCAGCGCACCATCGCACAGACAACAGACAAAAAAAAAACTAAGTTGCGGGAAGCTGCCGTCACCACTTTTACGCGGCACAACATCAGCGGGAATTCGCAAAACAATGATCACGCAGGAGTGCTGGAAAGTTTGGCCCTTTCGCGTGCTAATTATAAGGCAGCACAAGCTTCTGACGAAGCGGATCTGCGCGTGAAGAGACTTATGAAGTTGATTATTATCATACATGCCTTCGTTTCATAATCAACTTCCAGTTTCTTCTGTGAAAGCCATGCCAAACAATTAACTTTGTTAATTGCACTTAATACTACGGGCGTCTTTCTTATGCTTTTCAACTGGTCTTCAAAGAGTTTGCTTACACAAGTGCGTGATTTTCGTGCGTAAATTCTCGCCATTGAAAATGTTTCTTACTTTTCTTTTTTTTTAGACCACAGTGCTCAAACCAGGTGACACGCACGATCTACCTCAGCTTCGACAGGAGCCTGGAAGTTTGCGAACAGTCATTTAATATTTGACTACGGGCCCGCAGACGGGCTTCGGCACTTTATCAGAATTTTTCTAATTAGCCAGAAAATCCAGGCTGCTTGCGCAAACTTGTTAACCTCCCTGCCTTCCTCTCTCTCTCTCTCTCTCTCTCTCTCTCTCTCTTTCTTTCTTTTTTTGACTGCTCTCTGCAAAGTAACGAACACTTCTTCACAAATTTGGCCTGTTGACACTGGTGAAGGTTACACAAAAACACTTATTTATGTTTCTTCTCATTTTAGTTGTGATAACAGAAGCATGTATCTGCCAAAAATAAATCAGAAAGAAAAAATATAATTTCAAGCTTCAAAATATACGAACGCTGGGTGAACGTTCGACGCGTTGTCATAAGAGCAGGGTAAGAACTACAGCAGAACAATGCGTCTCGATGTCTTTCAAGCAACAAAATTTGATTGCTGTACACCACTAAATCAACATGCATGACTAAACATAAAAAAATAATGATGTATACAAACAACACTTGTCAGGCATTGCTGGATGTGCACAGTTAAAGGGTAATTACTTATTAACATTATAACAAACTAAGAAACGGCACTGAACCATGTGTAGCATCAATATTTGAATTACTCCAATAATTTAAAACATTATGCAAGTACAACGCATTCGTTGGAATTTATGGGTTGTTCGGGCAATAAAAAGCGCTGAAACGAACCCTTACCTGCGACCACCTTACCAAGGTTAAGGCGAAGTCCCATCGAAGACCGTAGGAAGGTCTTTTAGAGATTCCAGTGCATTACCACGCGAATCAAATCTTGTGATCTTGAGACTGTCACTGGAATATTTATTATCTCTGAGAGTCGCTCTATCAATCCCCGCGTACAATCTCTCAACCAGCCACACTCGCCAAGTTACGACGCACCAAAACAGACCTCGCACGCATGTGTTTCCCTCACCCAAACACCCAACAACGCTATTATTGTCCCTGCGTATGCTCCCCGTCCTTTGGCAGCGCCACTTTTCCATCTCCTGACCTTCAGCCTAACCTGCGCTCTCTTTTTTCTTTTCATTTTTTCTTATTTTTTGTTTTACGCCACAGCCGGTATTGGAACCGTGACCTCTAGCTCAGCTGCGCGATGCCACAGCCACTGGACAACGGTGGCGGGTCAGAAGTGGACGAAACCATTCTTGCTGTGGTCAAGGTCAAGACGGTAAATATTTCTTCCCGAAGATGTCGTCATTGAATGTGGTGTTGGAGCGCCAGCATTGACGACGATGATAAAAACTCACGTTAACGAAACAATTGGTCCACATAGAACATACATCCTAGTGTTAGTTAGGCTTGTCTGCGATAAGCTCCCTATCAAGTGCAGCTGACACCATTGCGATATTCGTTTCGGGCAACGAGAGCCGCTTCCATGCACGAAAGACTGCGGTAGTCATAAGCGCGGTAAATGTTCGCTCAGTGATTGATTTGCCTGCATTTTTTGCTTTTGTTTCTCAGGATACTCAGCGCAGCAAGTTTTCGTCCTGAAGATTACTTGTTTGTGTTTTCGTCCTTTGTTTTGTTTTGTTTTTTACTATGACTAACGAAGCGCATCGCACTCGAACAAGCGAGCATTCGCACCAGCAAACCTCACAACATGTTTTCATCGAAAAGTGTAAAAAGCAACGCGGCGTTAGGGCAGAAAACGCACAATGACGTAGCAATTACCGAGCTTTTTTGCTTGCCTCGGTAACGGCGATGTAAAGCTGCAGGTAGCTGTGAAACACGCATGCATATCGTCCCGAGGCAGGAAGGAAGTAGAGGGGAGGAGAGCGGTCTAGTGACGGAGTATAGTCGGCGTTATGGTTCGAGAAAAGGCGCCCTAAGACGGAAAAAAATGTGCCACTAAAAACGCCATCGAGCGGAAGGCGTACGGCCTCTAACGAACTTGACTGACTGCGGCTGAGTGACTGTGATCCGCGTGGCTGTGTGCGGCTGTGTAACGGGCACTTGATCGCTTAATCTACTGGAGCGTGTGAATACGCACGTGGTTGTCCATATTCAGCCGTCATTGTTCACTTCTCGCTGAGCAATACACCGCTCGTGCTCGAGCTGACAGCCCTGCGCGAGCACTAATAGCCCACAAACGTCAGGGCTGGCAAGCCTGGCGCAAACTGACAACGGCGCCTTTTGAGCTCAGCATCTGTGCTATGTGCACTTTATGGATGCGTGTCTACTGTAGCAATATCTCTAACGCGAAAACGAATCGCTCTGAGAAGTTGCGGATGAATCCATAGCTTCGTACCCACATGACGGCGAAATACAGGAGAAGATAAAAACTGCTTTAGCCGCCTGTTGACAGCTTTGCTCCTAACGGCTTCTATGGTTGATGTATAACTTACCTTTCAATAATTACTCAACCTATCCGCTTGACGCGCTGGACGATGTGGGTATCGGTAGTTGCCTTGACGAGTGGATAGTAAGCTGCCTTATACTGGCCGTCACTATGTTAGCCGCGGAGTTCCGCAAGAAGGGCTACATTGTTCATCATTGCTACGACAGGTCTCAGCGGCGAACTCCCGGCTACAATGCATATCAGCGTACACGCAGTCGATATCTTCATCTGGGTTGCTGTGAGAAGGCGTGGAAGACGGTAACAAGCAATAACTAGCACACATAAATGTCTACCCCGTCAGCGGACACAGCCGTAAACAGCGAAATGCTTTCACGTGGGAAGCCATTTGGCACTACCGAATTACTGTTGATGGAGAGGTGATTCGTCACATGGATTGCGTTACCTATCATAGGTTCCAGCGTTGTCATTAATGGGTTGTATGTCCTGGTCTTAACAAATCGCAATATTAAATATCATGATTGATTAGACTCGCACGTGTACTACGTTACGTTGCAGACATGTCATGGGACACGTCTGGACGCTCTTTATTTTTGCAGGCCACCACTTTACAGATGCCTGCCTGTTCTGTCAAGATGAGGCATACATGTTTAACTACATTGGAAAGCCTGAAAGCCCAAGTTCTGCACATATGTTTAGGCATAATTTGTTGCATGGTAATCACTGGTACATTTGAGGAAACCCATACCGCTCTGATGTCCGCGTGTCTCGCGCAATCTTCTTAGAGTATTCTTGGACTACTCAGTCAACATGGACGCCACTATCTGACACTCTTATTATTAAAATTATCCGGTATAGTAAAATTTCCCAACAGTCATTTTATTATTTATTGGTGCTAAAATTTACTGTATCGTTTGGAAAAGGTTAACCGCGAAGTTGTGCTTCTCTCTCTCTCTCTCTCACACACACACACATGCACACACACACACGCGCGCACACGCGCACGCACACGCACACTCACGCACACACACGATACGTGCAGGACGCGCCTGCACGCATCGGAAGCTTCTGGAATGTTGTCAATGCTTCCATCCGCTGTCTGTGACCGAACCTTGTGTAATCTGATTGCATGTGTGCGCGACGCGAATAATGTAAAACTTTGTGGAAGGCACGCGGGTCCCCGCGATTACTCTGGAACATTCGACGACTGATGTATAAAAGCCGACGCGCTTGACCCACTGATCAAATTTTCGTCCATCGCCGACTGTGTTCGCCGCTGTCGACGTTCTTTGAGTGTAGCCTGTTTTGAGGGCACGAGTTCGCCCAATAAAACGCTAGTTTATTCTTCCCCAGTTTGGCTGCTTTCTTCACCGTCACCACCCAGTGACATCTGGTAGAGGTGCGGGGTAGTGACGGCGTAGAAAGCAGCCAAACTGGGAAAGAATAAACTAGCGTTTTATTGGGCGAACTCGTGCCCTCAAAGCAGGCTACACTCAAAGAACGTCGACAGCGGCGAACACAGTCGGCGATGGACGAAAATTTGATCAGTGGGTCAAGCGCGTCGGCTTTTATACATCAGTCGTCGAATGTTCCAGAGTAATCGCGGGGACCCGCGTGCCTTCCACAAAGTTCTACATTATTCGCGTCGCGCACACATGCAATCAGATTACACAAGGTTCGGTCACAGACAGCGGATGGAAGCATCGAACGTATTTGCATCACATCGAACGTGTGGACTCATAAAAATGTGATATATGCAAAGTACTTGAGAAAGAGGATCCCATGCTCATTGTTTGTCGCCAGTGTGACTGCGAAGGGTAATATAACTACGAACATTCGTGTCAATTGACAACGGGGCATTGAGTGAGAAAGTGTTACTGGGCCCTTGGCCAGACATATCAACTAAGTGAGCTATTAATGTTCCTAGAAATATTTCTTTTGACGCAGGCTTAGGATGAAGGCTGTGAATGGCCCTCCGGATACATACATGTTTACTGTCGCATCTTCGTGCTCTCCTCTTCATTATTCCTCAGACCTGTCCTCCACCCCCCCCCCCCCCCCACCCCGGTTCGGGTCAACTCGCTCTGTAATCACTTTTACTGGCACCGCCATCGAGTCCCTGAGTCACAAGAATACGGCACGGGAAGGAATATAGCGCGTGAAAAGGGGTCGTCCTGGTGCTCGTGAGACTAGCCACAAGACGGGGAAAAAAAACAGAAACAAGCAGTGTAATACGAGCGGATCATGCACAGCATTCTGCACGCAATACTGAAGGCCAACTGCAAGGATATTTCACTTTAGTTAGATTGATCGTCAGCAACATATACTATTGATGCAATTTTGTCAAATATGCGGGGCTCCTAATCGTCCAAATTTCTTACTGGCTACTTCCAAATATCAGCTAAGTAAACATGGCCTCCGAGATTTTCAGCACGCCACAGGCGTCACCAGATCTGGCTCCCTGTCCTCCTTTATTTTCGGCAAGCTATAAATGTGGTGGCGCTATTTTTTGTACGTTTGTGTACTAGAAACGAGTATGTTTGCGAGTTTATCGCGACGCATCCACTCGCACTTCAAACGTAACATTTTGTACATAAGTCGGAGATTCAAGTGCGGTCCAATTTTTCTTGCAGTTGGCGCAGAAATTGCGTAAAGTCAGCCTTCGGTTTCCAGCGAACCACATCCACGAACTCTGAGGGGTGCTTTCTACGCCAGGGAGACATGGCACTGTCCTGAAGGACCCTGCAGTTCACGTTACTAACAACTACTAGGCTGTTACTACTAGGCGGACAACACGTTGCAGAATCCGATATAGCGACTGAGCAGGTTTTGAGACAAGTGTTGGCGATATCCACACCTGGTCCATTATCCCGACCCGCTCGGGCGAGCATGACTCACGGTAACAATTTAACAGCGAGAGCGAGAAACGAAGAAACACAATACTACGGGGAAGCGCAGCGGAAAACATGCTCGTCACGTTCGAAGGAAATAGAAAAGCGGTAAAAGACGCGCGGTCGGTGCACTGAAATCTCGGAAGCAACAACCCTCATTTGCTGATTGCTTCCTAAATGGCACCCCAATGCCGCACCGCAGCAACCACTGGCATCATCAAGGTGCGTAGGTGCGTAGTATCTGCGCCTTCTAGCGCAGGTTCCTTAAACGTGCACCTGAAGCAGCAATTGATGAGCAAGAGTGATCACGTCCGTCGGCACGACCTTGAGCCACCAGTGCTTTCAGTGGCGCTTTTATGTAAACAGCGCTTAGCTGATGTAGTTCCAGTGGGCGTAACTGATTACCCTAATCACACAATAAATCGCGTCACAAAAGCCATACAAATATAAAATGAAGAAATTTATTGTTCAAAACAGTATACATTATTCTATGGCGTTTGGATAAAAGTCGCCAGAAACGGTGACTTGACTAGCACTAATCACCTAGACAAATCGTAATGGCAGCAGGCGGTACAGAATAAGAAAAAGAAACGATAATGGGGCATCTGCATCAACTACTCAAAAAAACGTATGAGTCAGTTATCCTAAAAGGCGAATGCAAAAAAAAATGGTCATGATAATCTGTGAAGAGATCATGTACAGGAAATATCAGAAAAAAATTGACCAAAATCAAGTTCACCTGATGAAGTGAACGGTAAGACAGGAAGGCTCTAGTTAACGCTGCGTCACGTAATTTGTACGCGAAATAGACTAAGTATAGTCATTAACGTGGAAGTTTTGGACATCATAACTGTTCAGCAAGCCGGGGAGGAAGTGACGGAGCATTTGTCGTTAATAATTTGGGCGTGTATGGGCACAATTCTATTGCTCCGAGTGGCGTGTGTTATAGGTTCTAAGGTTTGGAAAAGTAGATAGAAACTCTATATTTTGTCTTCATTCTTGTATATAGGCGAGAGCTAGCCAATAATTAAGAAAATCTGTGTGAATTTCAGAACACCAAGCTTCTTTTGTTTTTATAATAGTGATTGTCAGGGGCAATCAAAGTGCACATCGTAATTAAGAAGAAAGAAATTTTTAAGCAAAGACACAATTAGTATTAGTCCTATAGCCAACAAGAAAGCAATAATTGATGGGAGTGATGAACAAGGTGTTATAGATGGACTTCTTGATGCTGAGCGAAAGCTACTTCGGATTGTACATGCGAACAATAACCTGTGGCAACTTGCCAGCAATCAAATTAGTCGTGATACTAGTCATATGTCATGATAAAAAAAACATGCCCAATGTTTCAGTAGAAGTGACAACTTCAATGGCAAAATTAAGAGCCTAGCACAATGCCATTAGGCAGAGACACCTTGTTATTGGAATGCATCATGTAACCGCACAAAAACAAGGGACAAAGAAGGAACACACATGACAGGCGCGAAACTTCAACTAAGGTTTACTCCAGGAAATCTCACATTTATACAAGTATCGTAATCACACTTGCTAATCATCAGACAGCCATCACGTGACGTTGGCATGCGGGTGTGAGTGCCGCAAATTTGCTTGTAAATATTCGAATATTTACAAGCAAATTAATGAGTAATGAGTAAGGCGTGCCTCTGAAACCACAGCTGCTTAGTTTTGATAGTAACCGTTTATGATCTAATATGTCAAATGCTCTTTGTGTGTCAACGAAGAGAGTCAATACAACATTGCTTTTATCAATTTCGTTACAGATATAGTCATTAAAATCTTCTAGCAAGCCTATGGTACTCTGTCCTGAGAGAAAGCCAAACTGTGCTGGATAATTAAGGCTAAACTTTTCACAGGTAGAAGTCTTAACATGGACTATTCTTTCTAATATGCCTGCCAACGACGAAAGAATTGAAATTGGTCGGTAATTCTCGTAAAGCTTTTGAGATCGTTTCTTATAGATAGGTCTGACAGTGCTGACTTTCATGTTATCGAGTATCCGACCGGTTCTTAATGTTTCGTTCAAGATGTATAGCAGAGTTGATTTTAGCACATCGAAATTCCCAGCTATATCTCCCATCCTAAATTTATCAAAACCTCTGATCCACTTAATCACACGTTATGGGAGTGTCAGGACTCAACAAGCCGGGCAGTGCCGACCTTTCCGTCTCTTCCACCGCCAGCCTCCGGTCGCGCTGGAGGACCGCACTGCTCAGCTCTGACCTGACAGCACAACTCTGGGCCGTCCAGCGAGCCGAGGAAACCGCTTCGAGACAAGGTCTCGGAACTGCGTCCGCGGCGGGTGCCCCGACCCACTAAAATGACGCCGTACTCGAATCTTATTGATTTGAAAATAAAGTTTACGCTTTCTCTCTTGAAGAGTGTTCCGGGGTTTGTTTTGACATATCTTAAGAAGTTTATGTTTAAGACAGCAGAGCTCCATTATTTGGTGATCGATCCACGGGCTCTTCTTATTTCATTTCTATTTTAACAATTGCATCATTTTCGAGCTTGAGCTCGATAACGAAAATTATACATATATATATATATTACACGCGGTTTATCGCGGTGACGACGACGGCCGAATTTCGCTTTGAGTGTTCATATCATTTATATCGCAATAAACCATGGCAGGCAAGATACAGGCTTATAAACAGATAATGCGGTTTTATCACCTCCTTTAAATACAGCTGTAACTTTGGCGGTTTGCATTTTACTAGGAAAACGTGCCCATACAAAGACTAAGGTCATTCCACACCAACTGTCCCTACCGGGACGCTTCACCCGTATCCATTTCGCTCAAAATATTACAAAAAAGTTCCCTGTTTGTATGCATCAGTTTCCGAGTATGTTCCCAATATACTTTAACGGGAAAAAACTTTTGCGGCACGTGGGCCATTTGAATTTCACGAAATGGTGGAAGACCAGGCACGAAATAAAATCTGCCAAAAATTTACCATCTCGCGCATTCTTTCAAAATTTAAGTTTTCCCATTGCCTTAACATCTTTCTTTCATTATATAATAGTTTCACAAAATACCTTTATGCTTTTTAAACCTTAACACCGAGGTGAAAATGCACAAATTACAGCGTTTTGGGGGAAATTTTTACAAAAGAATGGTCACCGAAGAAAACCTGGAATTATCTTCATGAAATTCTCCCTAAAATTGTCCCTACAATTGTTCCTAAAACTAGTATATTCTAAAATTGTATTTTTATCTCTATGCTGCTCACAGACTTAATTTCGCACAAATGCTAGCTTGGCCTATGTTTAGACGTCGGTAACACACTAAGGTGATCCATGGAGAAATACGCTGTAAATCGGATAAAAATTGAGAAGCATAACTACTTTCCTGAAGAAAATTTCAATTGAAATAATTTGCGTTATCACTGAGAAAAAATTTGTGAATATGAATCTTGCTGTTGCAACATTTTGGTTCGCGCTTCGGCTTCACCTCATAGCATATTGACGGGAAATACAAACCAGGCTGGTGCAGATGGTGGTGTATGTGGAGAGGAATAAAAGCCGCGACCACCAGATGTTCGTAAGAATTTAAATCCTGTAGGTATGGCTACTTAAGGTAGATCGTCATTGCGCATTTCCGTGATACTGGATGTATACATATGCGGCCGCCTACGCATGAAGTGGTAGAGCCGGCCACAAATTACTTTCATGAGCGCGAACTGAGAGCACCACATGTACGACACACATTCAGTCACCGTGAAAACCAAAAAAAAAAGACGAATTCGTTTGGTGAACATTATTGATAGGCAGCTTTACTGAGTACATTTAAGTAGTTCCGTGAAATGTCTCTACCATTCTTCCGGTTACTTGGGGTCGTATAGACAGTAGTCAGCAAAATGTTTATTGGGACACGCAGCACAGGACCTTTGTGATGTCAAGCTTGAAGATACCAATAAGCACAGCTGTTTATTATTGCGGGCCCTATGGTACTTAGGCCAATTATACTGTTATATTTTTAAATGCCTTTGTTATCACGTTTATACATAATATGCCAATAATGCAGTACGAAAAAAAAGGACCGAAAGCCATACGTCGGGGATAAACCACCCATTTCTTACGCATAAGATTCAGTTGGCTTGTGTTTCCCGCCAACATGCTATGAGGTGAAGTCGAAGTGCAAACCAAGGTAATACAGTGGTGGGAATGAAAATCAAAAATTTCTGTCTCAGTGAGAACGCAAAGTACTACGACTAAAATTTCTGTAGTTAAAATTGTCATGATTCTCTATCATATCGGCTTTTCTGTGTATTTTTTCACGAACCACCTTAGTGTGTTACCAACGTCTAAACATAGGCCCATATAGCGTTTTTTGCCAAAGTCAGAATTTCATTACGGTGCCTGTGGGCGCAGATTGGCGGAAATAAAATTTTAAAACAAAGTACGTTTGAGGGACAGTTCTTGGTAGCGTGCCTTGGCACGGGAGAGTTCATTATCCAGACGATTATGCAATGTATTAAAGGCTTTTCAATCTGCTAGATCACGTTAGGGACGAATTTCATCATCATCATCATCAGCTTGGTCACGCCCACTGCAAGGCAAAGGCCTCTCCCATACTTCTCCAACTACCCCGGTCATGTACTAATTGTGGCCATGTTGTCCCTGCAAACGTCTTAATCTCATCCGCCCACCTAACTTTCTGTCGCCCTCTGCTACGTTTCCCTTCCCTTGGAATCCATTCCGTAACTCTTAATGACCATCGGTTATCTTCCCTCCTCATTACGTGTCCTGCCCATGCCCATTTCTTTTTCTTGATTTCGAAAAAAATATCATTAACTCGCGTTTGTTCCCTCACCCAATCTGCCCTTTTCTTATCCCTTAACGTTACACCTATCATTCTTCTTTCCATAGCTCGTTGCGTCGTCCTCAATTTAAGTAGAACCCTTTTCGTAAGCCTCCAGGTTTCTGCCCCGTAGGTGAGTGCTGGTAAGACACAGCTGTTATAAACTTTTCTCTTGAGGGATAATGGCAATCTGCTGTCTATCTATCTTTTATTATTATCTTATTTTATTTATTATTATTTAATTATATAGTTCCATCGTGAACCACGGCTTGCGTACATTGGCAAGTGGTATATTGCCAATACGCATAGGAAAGTGACGCTGAGAGGTATCGCAGAAGATTTGCAGGAACGATTCGTGCGCGTTATCGATACTGTCTGCGGTAAACACGCTCTTCCAATCTACAATACCCAGATAATGAGGAAATTGTTTAAGCCACGCCGAAGTTGTAAGCTGCGCGGCGATGTCACATGCTTGGGATTTTTTTTTCCGTTTATCCCTATAATTGGGGGCATGTGGTCACTGAAAATATGAGCGATCATCCAGGCTTTAATTTTGTAATAGAGCAAATTGGTAATGAAAAGCTTAAAACACGTAGTTGTGGTAATAGTATATCTGGTTGAAGTTACTATAGCATTAGAAAAGCCATGAGTTAGTAGCAGTTGGTGTAAATCTTTTGTTAGGGAACAGTTGCCTAAAATATTTATATTTAGATCGCAACCTATGACGACACTGACGTATTTGTTGTCGCTAGCATATTGAAAGAAGCACTCAGGAAATTTAAAGAACCACTCTATATTACCGCTTGGGGGCCTGTATAATACTGAATAAATTATGTTGCAATCTAATTCAAACAAAGCCTTATGAACAGTTGCCACATAAGAAAAATGTGTTTTTGCAAGACCAGTATACTGTAGTACACGTTAGACAACCCCCAATACCACGCGCAGTCGCCCTGGAACTGGTAGGCACTTGACAGTTGAGTACCTTCCGTGGCACTCAGTTTTCATTATACCACATATTTAACACGCCGCGGTGACTTAGCGGCTATGGTGTTGCTATACGTCGCGGGATCGCACTCCGGCCGCGGAGGCCGCATTTCTATGGGGGCAAAATGCAAAACGTCCGCGTCCTGTCCATTCCAGGGGCATACTAAAGATTCTCTTGTGGTCAAAATTATTCCAGAGTCCCCCCCTTCGGCGTGTCTCATAATCAAATCGTAGTTTTGGTACGTAAAACCCCAGTATTCAAACACCACCTTTCTTGCAGCATAATGAAACCAAGGCGAAATTTTAAGTCGTTAGAAAAAATGTCAAGCGTATGTTTGCCACGTATAGATTGGCAGTTAACGTGATAACGCTTCATGCCGTTCTTATGCTCGCTCCCTAAATATATGTGACGTCAGAGGGGAGTGTCCTGCCTGAGCCTGCCATCGAGCGCAACACGTATCCTTATGCAGGCTTGAGTAATCTTTTTGTGCCTCAACATTTGAGCGCATCAAGATGGGCAGTGCGTTTTATCAGATGCACACTGCGAAGAAAACTTTTCCCAAAGCGGTGCCATGCAAAACTAAAATCATTCTCACGTGTGCAATCTTTGGTCAGTCTCAAAAGACTTCTGTATTACATTGTTAAATTGTCAGTTATGTATGCACCAGGCAAGGCGGTTAGCAAACTCTTTCGTTTTACCAAGCCACTTGTCGGTTAGTTTGATGAGAAAAGCGGGCAATGATTGGCGTGGTCTGATCCATTTTCGCGGGCAGTCTGTAAATCGCAGATCACCGTAAGTTCGTTCAGGTGGTCAAGCTGAAACCTTGAGAAAATAGCACTGACCTTTGTCAACAAGCATTCATCACCGAGTTTACGAATACCACGAATCTCAATATTCAGCTTCCTGCTATGATACTCCAAGATCATTGACAGACGCAGATAACGTGCTTATAAGCCAATGTCCACCTCAATATTTTTCCATTTGGATACTCTGGTTTTCAGGTTTTCGATTTCGGAGCCCTGCTTAGCAACTGCTTCAATGATGCCGTCATATTTAGCACATATAACTTTCAAGGACGCTTCCATGCCCTGCACAGCACTTTGCAACGGCGTAATCTCGGCCTGTTTTCGATTGATCTAAAGTAGAACAGCACCAATTGACATGTCTTCATTATCATTGCAAGATGAAGCCCCGACTTGGGCTCCCTTACGGCATTCAGAAATCCGAATGAAAATAAGTTCAGTCAAAATTTTAAAAAAGTCATGGCAGGTTACATCAAGTCGCGAATGCTGCACTTGCCGCGGCAGCAAGGGAAGGTGAGCAAGGTTTGTTTAGTGTCCAAACGTAACGTCAACCAAGCGGCAAAGTGAAACGAAGGTTGTAACAGGTGAGTGGATTCCCTCGCTGTTGCCACCACTGCCAGACTGACAGACAGCGCGGTAGTGGTGACGTGGTGTCTTTTTTTAATTCCCGGAGATGACGTCACGATGCAGATGCGACGAAATTCCCAGCAGATAACGGTGTATTACGGCAAAACAGCTAGCATCGTACACGAGGCCAGGGCAGGATGCGTCGGGGTGGAATGTCAATGCGACTGCAGCTGAACTGCAGCTGAACTGCAGGTCCCTGCGAAGTGAAACGTAGGTTGTAACGCGTGGGTGGATTTCCTCCCTGCTGCCGCCGCTGCGAGGCATTGATGTCTCATAGTTATATCTATAAATCACAAAGATGTTTTAATCGAATAGTGCATGATATTGAGTGGCTTCCTTGTTTTGTTTAATGTATATTATGGGCTACTGCATTCTTGAACCACTGGGTGTATATAGGACGGTATACGATGGTATATACATATAGGGTACATGGGTATATACAGAGCGTGGGTCGAGTGAGCTCCTAAACAACGTTTTAATGTACGGTGAAGCGCGACACAGGACGAAGGAAAGGGACGCAGGACCGAGCGCTGACTTATAAATAGATGCTTTATTTTCGAAAGGGGCATATATAGGAATCAGGAAGGTTACACACATAAAAAAGTAACAGCAGGAGCGATGGGGTCATTTGTCGAAACGCAGAGGGATGATGAGCTGGCACACACATTCGCACGTTCTAGCATGCCAAAAGCTTCAAAAATCGCTCGGGCCCGCTGTTCTCGGTATCCTTTAGCTACTGTGCATTTGTCAAATATCGGGCAGCAGCCGCACTTCTGACAATAGGCAGCTTGATAATTGTGCGGGAAACCGGTAAGTGAAGACACATATTCACTCAGGCGTTCGTTGATATACGCACCCGTCTGTCCAACGTAACAACGATTGCATGCGAGCTGAATTTCATACGCAACCTGCGTGCGACACTCGACAAACCGACACTCGTGGTAGAACAAGGCTTTTTTTTACATTTTGTTCTTGATTACGGCACTTGCATAATACACTAAGTTTGTTAGGGGCTCCAAAGATTACCTTAACTCCGGCCTATCCACGTTCTGGGACACGATGTGCACATATAAGGCATAACGGCAGATCTGCATGGCTGTGATTTAGGATTAACAGACTTAGATGGGCTAGTAGGCTGCTCGCTTGATGGAACATGCTTATAACGGCGCGTTTTGAGGACAGGACACAGTCGGAATGCACACAGGACAGTCACCGAACTTGAACTTCCCATGGTTAATGAATTCCCTTTTTACCGTTGTTTTTTTTTTCGATAACTAGAGCTGCCGCAACGCCATGCAGGACGTTATCGCAGCAAGATCGGATGTTCTCTCGAAAAGCGTAGGACCCATCTTCGCTTACGTCGCTGTAGGTCGTCGTCAACAGCTGCACGCGCTGCTACTGTGTATACGCGAGCATGCTCAACGTTTTTCTCGGTCGGTGAGCTTTTTGCACAGGAACCACTTGACTGTGTTCGGCGAAGTCGTTGGTGCCCATCCGGCGAAACAGAGTTATCATTCTCTCCTCACCAGAAGGCCAACTTCTTCCCTCCGGCACGAAGTGGTCGTCCCACCAAAGAACTTACTTTATCTTTTCTGTGAACAAGTCGACGGTTTCTCGGCGGCGTTAGGTCCCGCATCGCAGAAAAAATGTTCACAAACGACAAAGATAACGCAATCCGCTGATTTAGCTCGCTCATAAGTTTTCGAAGCAACCATACGTCGTCTTTACGAAAGAAAAAAATAAGGCTGAAGAATAGATCTCGTAAGGAAGGCTACTCATTGGCAAGGAAATTAGAAATGTGAGAAAACCAGGAAGAATATGACCAGAATTCTGTCGCCGAACCTAATTAAACTGATCTATTTTCAATGTCATTTACGTTAGAATATTCGATAACGTTAAAACATGAAACGTCTACAATACTACAGCCTTTCACTGTATCTATCAATGCTTAAATAGCACAAAAACTGTCCAGCACATATAAAAAAAAACTGCCCATATACCACACATAACTAAAACAGAAGTGCATGCAGTAGTAAAAGCCACAAGTTTGTGACAGATACTTCTTTGCATGCCGTAGGTGCATGCTGACCAAGCCTAACCAAAATAATTATCTATTGTAGTGAAATCTGTGTCAATCCATGTCAAATAGAACAGTTCATGTCGAAACCAAATGGTCGAGTTGATTTCACATTTTATCGAACGTTTATTAAACGGACAAACAACACTTCAGATTATAAATCAAGGTAGCCCCGCTGGTCTAAAGAATGCACTTCGTATTTAATAAGAGCCATGATTTCCTAATAAAATAAAGATTTGTATTTTTAATTCTTCAGAATGAATCGCAAGAAATGACTTTTTTCCACCACCACAGTGAGCTCTCGTGATTCGCCATGTTACAAGACAGCTTGGGAAATTGATAGGGTAGCTGAGAACAAAGCACGGAAGATCGGTTAGGTGGGCCTTGCGTTCTCGTGCAGAAAATAAAGTAGCCTTGTTCTGCGGAAAATGAAATAACCTAGCTATACAAATGAAAGCAATGTCCTGCACACCGAGCGACATGTTTATATGACAGTTTGATTGGAACAAATTGCGGGTAATCAGCTGTACGCGCGTTATGCCGAAGAAAACCTTGAACGAGAAAGCTCTTGTTCGACTGGGTGCCATCGTTAAGGCGGCCATACTTCAGATAAACGCGATTGCTACTCCTGTCATACAGCACGCGCCTATGATGGAAACGCGCTATTTGCGGAGACAGATGACAACGAAGCTCGGCCTGTTCCTGCTTTCGCGAGCTTCCACAAGAGACGTAAATCATCGCTCGTGTGACAAAACACTGTCCCCATTTTCCGTACGGTACAAGCGGCCAACATGGTCGCCCTAAAATAAGCGGAAGCAATTAGCCGCAGCTGGAAGCGGCGCGTCGTCCCAATAAGGGCAACAAAGGAGCGAGCCGCCGCCTATCGTCTTGGCAGCAGTGAACGCCTGGCTCGCGCAGGCGCAACACGCGCGATCTCTCAGAGCACCCTCGAAAGGTTAGAGACAAGACCCCAAATAAAGCACGCGGATTCGTTCTTATCTTTCTTTCGTTTTCTTGCTGTTTCGGTCTAGTCAAGTCTTTCCCCCCCATCAATGATTCACGTGCCCGTTACCCAACGCAGGTCATCGTCAATCGCCGGTCATCGAATAACAATAGCGCGAAATGATTTCCGCTCACCGACCCTCTAGACACGAGTCTTTCTTTTTTTTCTTTTTTCCCTCTGCCAAGTACGCCGTCTGGGAGGAGGACTACAGGCAAACGAACGTGCCTGGCATAGCTTGTCAGCTGTAGCGTTTCTGAACGCACTCGCTCAGGGAGAGAAAGAAATCGGGGGTTGCAGGGGGGCCAAGGTGTCAAAGCGACAGGTCGTGATTGCGTGCGCGAGCAGCTAACTCTCTGGAGCCCTGCGAGACGCCCTTCTACGTTTGCCCTCTCTATTCTCGGAAGCTTCCATTTCTGCCCGGCACATCTTTTTCTCCCCTGTATTCCTTCTTTTAGAGCTTGATTTTGCCCAAGAAGCGCTCCCTATAAGAAGTGTTTAGTGCCTGCGGAGGCAAGCTACAGTACAGAACCACTCGTTTCCCCTTCCTCATCCTTTTTTATTTCCTCCTCTCTTCTTTTCTTTTCCTCCTTCCTTCGACCTCCCGCCCACAAAGGATCGCTAAGCACCGGATGGATTTGCCACGCGTCCTCAGCATGTCGCCTCACAAATGGGACCTGCGGTCGCTGTACCTGATCGCGTTCGCATCGGCTCTTCTCATTCAACGCTCCACGGCGTATTCTGTTAAGAGTAAGTCTACACAGACATCGCCCTTTTCTCGCCTTCCTCGGTGAACAATTGGCACGTCGCGGTTAATTTTGTTGGGAGCCTTAGAACAAGCGATCCAGGTCTTTGCGACCGCTACGGAACGCGTAATTGTAGATAAGGTTCTGGGCGCGCTTAGTGCCATTGATGCTATTTATTACGTAGGCTGGTTCCTCATTAGCGTACGCAAGTCGCCCGCGTCTACTAAGTCCGAAGCTTTACTTCTTTAGCGTAAGTGCAGCCAGTTTCGCTTGATTTGATGTACGCGTATTGCAGTTCAGTCCACCCTTAACAATACAATAAAGATAACCCGTTATCAAAAAGGACGTTTTCTTTTATATTGAATGTGTGCAAGATAGGCTCGGTTACAATGATATGTCATAGCAGTCGGACTTTCCAATTCCCCCAGCGCTTATATAAATCTTATCTGCATCGTTACCGTACTGCGACTGGGATTCGTACCTTACAACAGCAGTGATAGCGGTGGCATCTAAGTGAGATTCTGATAAACCGAAACTTTTTTAAACGCCACCACCCTGGGCAACCTTCCTTTATATTATCCCTGGAAAAATAATACTGGTGGTTTCAATCATTACGTAAAAGTTGCTGCCACGACTATGCTGCTGCCGAAGCGTCAGCAGCTGTAGAAATACGAAATATAAATTGGAGGCTGCTACATGATTCGTGAACATGTACTGCACTTCTATGCTAAAGAAAGTGTCACCAGACAGCATTTCTGGCAACATCCCTGCGCCTTCAAACTGTGTCGCAGCATGGCGATAATATGGCGACAGAAATACATCCATGAGGCGCTGTGCAGTCCAGAAAAAGTCCCTGGCTTCCGCATTATGATTCTAGCGGCCCTCTACTTCTGGAAAAAAGAAACATCCCACAAACAATCTACGGACGAACAAAAAGAAACCAAGAGAGGAAAATGTTCACTTACAGAGTTACATGTCTGAGGGTTAGAAAAGGTACTACTATACGCAACGGTGCAATTGTGGGCGAGGACGGCAATGAAATCTGTGAGGTCCACGACTTAGAGTTAAAGCGACGCGGCTGCCGTTCCCACCGAAGAGAGACAAGTCTGTGTGCAGAAAGTCTCAGTAACGATTTGACAACATGTCACCGTGCGTCTCCTCACACAAGGTGTATCTCCGCCGTGGGTGTACACAGCAGGTAAATGAAAGGACGTGAACGTTAGCTTAGCTCAAGCGATGCTCGCAATATGTCGAGGTCAGTGTAAAAGATGATCGAAACAACGCTACAATGCTTCACATTGTATATTCACAATTGGAAAGCTTGGTGCATTAGATATTTTCTACTTAATAAAAGCTCTCATAAAAGTGTTATTGCGTATGTATCAGCTGTATAATTGCGTGTATTTAAACCAAATATTCGTGAAAACATCAACTCAAGTCCCGAGAGCTTGCTGCAAAAAGCAAATTTAGACGACGGATTTGCGCGACCTTGCACAATCAAACACCCAATCCATCGAAGTTGTCCTTGCCGCCATGCAGGTCATGACCATGGCCCGTGGTACTCGAACAACCATGGGGCCATGTGGTACCCATGCTTAGCTCGTTCACCGGCTGCATTCAGCCAGGATAGTGTGTTCTCCCACCAAATACTCATTTTCAGTTTGTATGCGCCAAATAGACTAAATTCAACTCTAAAGTTTACCCCCCCTCCCCCTCCCCCCTTGTATATGAACTCTCGACCACCGAACTTTTGACTGCGCTAGCTTCTGTGCTGCTCTGAAATTTCAGCAAAATTTCGAACCGATATCATTTTTACCGACAGTTCGCACAGATATTTTTTACTGCATTGAGTGGCACCACCACCTCGCTGCCAAAAAAAAAATAAAAGAGGAGAAATAAGGAAAGAAAAAAGAAGAAAGACGTCTCATTGTTCTTTCGGTCTTTTTTTTTCATAGTTCATTTATTATCTTTTTAGCAATTGAGAACCACAGGTAAAAACAAACGCATTTCAGAAAAACGTAGATATAGTTCTGGGGTGCAAATCTTCTTTAGGGTACAATCAAAAGGATATATAGTTATAACGTAGCCAAAATGAGTTCAGATTGTCACTTTAGAATTACTATAGATTGCGATCTTATAGAAGAAACGACGAATACGTAAGCTTACATATACTTTTCTATGTTGTTTTTGTCTGTGTTCATGGGCTGTTGTTGTATTGCTTTTTTCCTTTTAACCAAGACACATGCAGACAGGAAGGGTTTTACCCGCTTAAAAAGCTAGCTCATTATAACGCACCCCGTAGTTGTGGACTCTGGATTAGTCTTGACCACCTGGAGTTTTTTAACGTGCATCCAATAAAGTGTACACAAGCGTTATTAAATTTCTCTCCCCCTCAAGCCGGAAGGTTTGAAGGCCATGCATGGATCACAATCCACGCAGATTTTGCTCTCAGACTGTGACGTAAACGTGCGTTGGTCCACTCCCCCTTATGCGGTATAATAACGTAATCTATGAAATAGCATGACAGATGCACACATGGCAACACTGTTGAAAGGCTTGTTGCTAAAGGTTGCTTTCGTTAGTCCGTGTGTCCTGATTCCTGTTGATTTCTACTCCTATAACTAACTGTATTATTTCTGAAAATTTCCTTATCTTACTGTGGAGCGTTCATGTTAAGAAGTCACCAGGACCTGATGACATGCCGAATGCTTTTCTGGAATGTTATGCTAAGTGGTGTGCGAAGTATTTATGCGTGTTGTTCACTTGTTTCCTGGATCAATGGATCAAGGTGCGTTACTGGATGGTTGGAGGACTGAGAGTGTCAAGCCTTTGCTTAAAACAGGAGACAAAATGTTGACTAAAAGTTATCGGTCAGTTTCATTAATGTCTACGCCTAGCAAAATTCTAGAAGATAATACATTGTACTAATAGTCGAATTTCTTGAAAAATCACAGTCTCTTAACAAGCATGAAGCACAGCTTTCGGCGAGGTTATTCAACCATCATACAATCACTTGAAACGATTCACGATTTTGCTACCGCAGTAAATGAAGGAAAACAAATGGTCGCTATTTTTCATTAGGCCCGCCGCAACAAGCTTTTTCACAGAGTGAGTTGCTTAATAAAGAACGGTCAGTTATTAGGGTGCGTTAGAGCTTGTCTGTCGAAACACTACCAACTTGTTGCTTTTAACGGGGATTGTTCAGGCAAAGGTGCTGCTTTTTACTATGGCGTACCCTAAATAGCTGCGCTAGGTCGGTGTTTGTTCTCTTTACTTATACGCCTTCCGGTGGCAATTGCCAGCCTGATCCTCGTTTTCTCTTTTCTGTGAAATGTATCAATGCTTTTAAAACAAATAATACTTGTAAGGAGCAATGGTGATCGGAGAAGCGAAATCAGAGGTTGATGGGCGGATTATAATGATAATATTAGTAATAATAACGGTGGTGGTGGTGATACTTATATTAATATTTTAATAACACTTCTTTTACTGTTTGGCTTTATGCCGCTTACTTTCTGCTTTATAAGAAAACTTTTATCGAGGATCAAATTGGGTTCAATAATACTCTTGCTGGAGTGCACAAGTAAAGAATGGCAGATGGAAATTATTTATCGAAATATTGTCACCATTAGAATAACATTAAATATATCGTTCCCTAGTGCTATGCATAGTGTTCCTAATATTTGTTTATCAGAAATTACCAGCTATAGATACCTCTGTCTGTGGTTTAATGATAATCTTTCTAGGCATATCTACGCTGTGATGACTAAATCAAATCAAAATCAAACTGTGGGGTTTTAAGCGCCAGAACCACGACCTGATTATGAGGCACGTCGTAGTGGGAGATTCCGAAAATTTGCACAACCTGGGGTTGCTTTTTAAGGTGCACTTAAATCTAAGTAAATGGGTGTTTTCTCATTTCGCCCCCATCGAAATGCGGCCGCTATGGCTTTAATGGCTGACTGCCTACGTAAGCTTTTTGGAAACGAAGTCTTGATCGGTGACTTCACACGGGCTTGACGAGTCTGGGATGTGCCTATCCTGTAACCAATTCCAGATAAAGAAGTGGTTGGTTAGGATGTCGTACGAACAAGAAGACCATATTAAACGACAACTCTCCATGCCGAGAACACGTAACCCTAGTCAATAACTAAGGATATAAGTAAAAAATATAATTAGCTATAAACACTCGACGCTAATCGAGTGCGCAATATTTTGCTACTAGCGCCACCTGCCGAGTATTCACTAACTTACACACGCGCGCCAGGTGTCCCGGATGTTTTCGCACGCCGCACGATTTGTCGCGCACGTCGAATTTGCGTGCTTTCGAAGACAAGGTCTTCTTTGCTAACTACGCACGGACTTGGCGTATCTGGCATCTAGCTATCTTGTAATCAGTTCCAGAAAAAAAAAGTAACGGTCAACCAAGTGTCGACGCCAAATAAGACAAGGTCGATGTAATTGTGTGTGAAATTCGATATGAATAAGGTACTAAATGATAGACTAATGAACATTAGAGAGAGACAGAAAGAGACAGAATAGAAGTATAATAAAGATTTAAGCATCGAATCATTTGAATCATCATGTACGTCAACCTTGTCTTTTTTTTTAGCTTCGGCACTTCGTTGACCCTTCTTGTTTCTTTAAGGCGCTCCCCGAAACTTGCCCCATCTGCTGTCTGTCTTCACCCATAAGTTTATAACTAGTCCAATTATAGAATATGCAGTTAAAATATAGGACCCATTTATTATGGCCAATGTTAAGGAATTGGAAAAAAATTAAAAGAAGGCATTGCGGTTTACTTATAATGCGTATGGCCGAACATCGATGGGCGAGTTATTGAAATGGAGTGGGTTGCAATCCGTTGCGCAAAGAAATCACACCTACCACCTAAAGTATTTCTGTCACTTTGTGAGAGGGCAGTATACCACAGATACCTCTAGTATTTTATACCACACGCTATTCAATTCAGCAACGTCATTCTCTCCCGATTAAGTCATTATCTACTAGTGTTAACTGCGTTGACTGTTCCTAATTATCTCAGACCATTACAGATTGGAAAAATCTCAGCAACAATGTCGTAACACAGGACTTATTGTCACCATTTTAAAAACTCCTTGCCTTAAATTTTACTGTTGTTTATGTGTGTTTTGTTTTATTGGTCTTTTTTGTAATTATGACCACCCTTGTGTTTTTGTGCCTATCTCTTTGTTCTACGCGACAAAATGTTCGTCCACACTGCTATGATCTGGACAAAAGATCGCAGTATTCATTATACATTTTTTTATCGGAATATTATATGTCCGTTATTCGGATAAAAGATATCGATCGACGCAGTATTATCAAGCTCAATGCAGCCACGTCACCACGAACGAGCGTTAAATGTTCCAAAGTTTCTGAACACATTGAGTAGATTCACGATTCAGACGGGCTACACGAAAAGAAGAGAGAAGCAGCAAAAGAACGCTTGCTTTGCTTTGCTTTTGTAGAAAGCTGCAAAACGCCAGATGGCACAAAATCAGAGGGCCAGGTCTGGTATGACGACGCACGCTGCATCAAGATGACATGCATGCAGGGATTTCCCGTTACATCCAGGTAAGTAACCGAGAGTGTTCGACAGCTTCGTTAGCCGGTTTTGTGTCATGCACTTTACGAACACGAAATTTCGAGAGCTTCCTCTTACGAGTTTTCTGTCTGGAAGTGGCACATCAAATTCCTGCAGAAGGTCCCACGCGGGTGTGCCTTTTCATTATCTTTGTTTAAGCATCTTCATTTGCTTCTGCTATTCTTACGAACTTGTCATACATGCGTTTGACTGAAATCATAAGGTGGGGAAGAGTACGTTTCGTGCTTTGAAGATGTGAAGTTGTAGCTCATATTATTAGGACAGCTTATATCTAGAGGCCACTGATGATAGAAAAGCACCACGATCACAGCGTGTTTTGCGTTTCGTAAAGATCGCCGAAATGACCCTGGACGGGGTCATCTCAACAGGAAAATTGCTAGCATAGCAGATGGGACGAAATCTTTTAATAGATTTCTATATGATGCAATTTATTAAAATAAAATTTGAAACGTTGGCAACTGTTGTGACACCGGCTCCTCTATAAACAATCGATTGTCCATTGAAGAAAGGATGACAACATGAAGTGATATGAAAAAAAAATGCTTTCCGGAATTAAAGCACGTTTCGTAAACATGCCTAAACAGTCAATGTAAAAAACAATCATTTCTGCACTTTCTAGAATTAAACACAAATCGATCTATATCCTACACAGAATACTGTGATAGAGCAATAACGCACAAGGACATACAAAGTAGTAATACAGAGAAACCATGTCACTTTCAGTAAAGAATGCTATAAAAAAGTTCAGGGCTGATCGCCGTAATGATGTTCTATCCCAAGGCTCAAGCAATGCTTCTATGCTCAAATGACAATGATAAAGGGTCATTATTGTTGCCTTAAAAGTACATCTTTGCTGTTAAGCCTAAGGAGAGCTTATTACAACATGTTTTACCTGTTCCGGCGAATGGCCGCATCTGCAACATGGCATAGCTTAACGATTTATACAATGCGATACAAAAATCTGCATATATACGTCACTTTCAATGTGACACGTTACAAGTCTATGTCACGGCCACCACCGGCAAATATCGGAAATTGTAGATGAGGGCCAACTCTATAGAGAATACTGTTCACAGAATTGGCTTCAAATCCATGAACTTGTATTATTAGAACTTGCATAATTGTTTCGTTCGGACGTTAGCATCAAGCTCTGTAAATTGGTTAATAGTGTGAAAGTAGTGGAATGATGCGCGTCTCTAGCCATTTAGTCAGCTTCAGTGTTTCCTGCTACACCGACATTTCTAAGAATTCATTGCAGCTTCTTTTGATGGCCTGACGATGCAGCTAGCTGTGAAGTCTGATTGATGATCATTGCATTTCGATCACACGGGCAAAATTACTGCAGGCATTGAAGAGCGGACTTTCGAACCGTTAGAATAAACAACATAGCAGGTTTGTCTAGCGCGTAAATGAATTTTGCGGCTTGTGGTATTGTATGGAGCTTAATTAAAATTGATGATGTCCCATGTGAAATACGACAACTGTGACGAAATCCGAGGGACTACAATTACAAATGCAAATGTTTGTCCTAACAAAGTTGTTGAGCCATCGGTATAAATGTGTATGCTTGCATTGTAATAATCATGTAGGTGACACAGAGTTAACATTTTAGCAAAGAGAGCGCGAAAAGCACTTTTCTTGTACAGTCCGACTAAGTATGTCGGCACTTATCTGCGATGGAGGAAAAAGCCCAGGTGGGCACTTCACTGAGAATCGACAATCGAGAACGAAAGACTGCCAAGCAATCAGCAGAAGTAGCTGACATGTCTTGTGCTAATACCAGATACTCTCAAAACACTAGAAGAAAATTATGTTCGCTGCTATACCATATGCGACACACCATTATATATTAGGCATTGCGAAGCGTAATCTACTCGACATTAGTTATAGTTGACATTCCCAAAGGCAGGCACACAAAAAATTGCCTGCCGGTACACCAGAAGATATATTTCACTGTTCAAAAACAAGGTCACCATGCCACAACGCAGGCAATGAGGTTAACCGACTGTGTAAAGGGTGGTTTAGTAAATAAGGGTAAGTTTTCCACGGCTAAGCAATCCGAAATTTTTTACACCTAGTGCAAGTACGTCCCGAAGAATGCTAGCAAATATTTTTCCCATTTTTCAAGTAGCCCCTGACGTTTCCGCTCGCTCGAGTCACATTAAAGAGCTTTCAGAATGGGAGCACTCGGCTTGCCACTTTTGTACGAGAGCCTGTGCAAATATTTACCTCAAAACTGAGCAGCGTTTGTAAATTCGTGGTACTGCTCTTGGTTGGGGGGGGGGGGTGGAGGGGGCAGGGTTCGCAGCCGGTTATTGAATTCACGGTTGAGTTTGTGTTACTTCAAAGACTCAGATATTCAAAGAGATAGACAAATGATTAAAACGAAAAATTATGTTCTGGGGCTTTACGTGCCGTAACCACGATCTGATCATTTGGCGCGCCGCGTAATGGGTAGCTGTATCGTTTTGACCACATGAGGTCCTTTAACTTGCACCCAAATCTAAGCACATGAACGCCTTTTCCATTACGCCTTCATCGAGGTGCGGCCACTGAGATCGAACCCCTAACCTGAGCGGCGCAACGCCATAAACACTATGCTACCGCGGCAGGTAGAGCCAGTCCCCTTGAACCTGCTTTTGGGCGCACATTCGCAAGACTTCTCGTTTGCAAGAGCTGTAGCAATTGCACACGACTGTGGTGAGGCCATTGTTATGATCACGTTGGTGGCCACAGTGAGTGGCAGGCGACCGAACGCCGGTCCGTGAGGAAAATTCCCTAAATCTGAACGTTGCATGGCTTTCCTGGCCAGGAAAGCTGAGCGACGGGCTTTGTTGACGGACCTTTATAGCTCGTGGAGTGGCTCGAAAACTTTCGATAGATACTGTACAGACATCGCCCATCAGCGGGCGTACGTTTCTCAGCGGTGAGCGTGATGTTACGGACAATTTGAAACTGCAGCTGCGGGAAGCCGCAGCCGAGGGGCAAGAACTGCAGAGAGATCCCGGGCAAAGGGCGCTTCCCCGAGTGCTGCACAAAGCTGCTTTGCCAGACAGGTAAGTTGTTGAAAATGTTGTATTTATGCAGACTGGTAAGAAGGACCACATATCATGCTCTGTTTTCTTTTATTATTTCTTTAGGTGACGGCTAGCTTGTGCAGTGCATTATTGCAGTTACCAAGTGTATTCTACTACGTTGCTCGTGTAAATTTTCGGTGGTGCCGTAATTGTGAACAAGCTGCCTTATGAAATGTTTTTTTTTTAACAAGAGAACTGAAATAGCACAAAAACGTGCCTAAAGACATCGTGGTTAGGCAAAACGTTAAACGATGGTGCTACCAGCCTTCTACTAAACGCAAACGCAATTGCATTTAGAGCCATCTCGGACACGATAAGACTCTCTAATGTTTATGGACAAGCTATCTCATACTTCAATTTTAGCTTTTTCATAAACGTATTGCAGCTCAAAGTACACCAGGTTACTGGAAACGTACGAGCTGAATGAACAGCCGAGTTGGTGGCGCCGTTTTGAGGCGCAGAGTATAACCGGAGAAAATACAGCTTCATTGCAGCGACCAGCCATAATACAGTTAACTGCCACACTAACTATCGGCAGCGACCTAACTGCTAACGTGCAGTCCTTTTATTCTCTCTGGTATCCTCTCTGCCGAGGCGGCTTCCGTCGGTTACCATGATTGCGTGACAATCAGGCAGCGCTCAAGCTTCCCGCTTGAATCCCAGTATTTTCTTGCTTCCTGCTTTCCATCGTGGCAGCAAGAAATAGACTAAAATTGACTTTCGCTTAGTCTCATAAAATGACTTGTCGAGCCACGGGAGTGTTCTGATGTTTAC
The DNA here is from genome assembly GCF_038994185.2 of Dermacentor albipictus. Taxonomy (NCBI): domain Eukaryota; kingdom Metazoa; phylum Arthropoda; class Arachnida; order Ixodida; family Ixodidae; genus Dermacentor; species Dermacentor albipictus. Next base: position 45,369,316 of record NC_091823.1, on the reverse strand, counting down.
TTACCAAGTTGGGAACCTCATCATTTAGCTTTTCGTTGCATACCGAACTACAATGTGGTGCCAGTAAGCACACACGTTGTTGCGTAATAAAAACAAATTATTCCAGCATAAAAGCAAAACATGTATTGTCTGCTCATAGGTATCTACAAAGCACACAGCCCTCCATATAGAGGAGCGCGTTATATTAAATATTTTGCCTTTTGATAAGCGCCACTGTGTCTGTGCCAAAACTTGGCCAACCCTTCGGAATGGGTGCGTGGTGCAAGAAGTAGAGAATTCTTAAATGTAGCCAGATATGTGTCGCACTTGTCAGTGCATACACCTGCCATCGCTATTGTTTCCTCGACCGGAAAGGGAAGGGAGGAAGGAAAGGCGAAGAAGTTAACGTGACTTGGTCGAGTTTGCTACCCTACACGTGGGGAGGGGGAGGGGGAGTGGCAAGCCTCGCAGAACGCCTTCATCCTCGTCACATCGCTGTGGGGACGTCTGACACTGTACATTTGCCTGGTCCGCCTAAGCACCGACATCCTCAAACATGACGACGCACTGGGGGCCGCATTGAAGCGTTTTACTCTATGGAGCTAGTGAAAGTAACTGGGGACACAGTTCCTGGTGACATTGTTCGCATAGTAATAGGACGCGCCTTGTATTCAGACCTTTTCTTCCTGTATATGCGCATACAATGCCACCCGTGTGTCGGCCGTACAAACATACAAGTTGCGTGCGCACATTCAAAATTGCCTCAACACGTCACCATGAAAAAAAAAAGCGGGGCCTGCAAATTACCTGCGAATTTCTGAAATATAATTCTGTCTACAATGGTCGGCTAAGTGCGTTTTTATGCATGCACTCGTGCTGTCCCCTGATCGGTAGGCAATATCTATGAGTGAATTGCGGTAATAGTCGCTATTGTAGATAATCTAAACACTGAAAACTCTCATTTTCTTTCTTCGCCTCCATGAATCTATACTTGTCCCTATTGTGCTCTCTTTGCATGCTACCCTCTTTGCCGGCCGATGTTCAGGTGTCGGCCAGACATAAGCGAGTCAGTTGCAGTGCGGCCAGCAGAATTATTTCTTTTTGCATAGCCAAACGCGTAGAAGCGTAGCCAAGTGCACATTGCGCGGCGCATCCTGTATTCACTATTAGAACGAGGGTGTCAAAGCAAAACTGAAACCAGAACGTAAAACCAGAAAAAAATAAAATTAGAGAGGTTTAGCTTGTCCGGTATTCCGGTAAAACGCAGGCGGACAGGGCGTTGGGGCGGAGGCGTAAACGTGAGCGGTCTGCACGGTGCAGCCACCTGGTGGCCCAGTGTTCAAACAGACAGAAACAGCTAATATTGCTGTAACCAAGTGTATTTTACTTTGTTGCGGGCGTACATTTTTAGCAGCAACACGATTACCCCAGTGCCAAAAATTTACACAAGCAGCGAAGAAGAATACGCTCGGTTAATGCAATATTATCTGTTTCTGTTTGTTTGAGCACTGCGCCACCAGCTGGCTGCACCATGCAGACCGCTCACGTTTGCGCCTCAACCCCAACGCCCCAACGCCCCGCCCTATATCCGCCTGCGTTTTACCGGAATACCGGACAAGCTAAACCTCTCTATTATTTTTGCTCAAACCAGAATTGACCTGGAAAGCTAAATTTTTTTATCTCTCATTAGCGATTCCTAAAGTAAGAAATGGCAATTTTCGGTTCAGGTTGGCCAACTTTTCTGTAGTTTGTCATCCATGCATCGCACGTACTTGCGGCTTAATTATGCTACCTCATTTATACACATGATCTTCCTGTCTTTTTAAATGTGGAAGCACTGTTAATTTGGTTTTCAGCGCATTCTGTAACACTTTGATGCGTGCAAAGTATCTGGGACAATGCAGCACATATACTTGTTGCTTGTCCGCAATATGACTGTGAACACCAGGCATTGATCTCTTCGTTAGCGCCACTTAACAACCGGCTATTCAACAAAAAAAAGTGTTACTGCTCACTTGATCGGACATATCAGTGAAGCGAACCACCAATACTATATTAGAAAATTAGGTGACACAGGCCTGGATTCAAGGTAGTGAACAGGCCCTTTGAAAGCGAGCGCGTAAATAATTGCATCCTACTGCCTGTTCTCATCATTTCTCCTCAGTCCCCTGTTTTTACCGTCTTCCCTTTGTCTCTGAGCAGAGTAGCACGCTAGAGGACTCTGCAAGAAATCATACATAAGCAAGCATGGCTGCCATTCCAGGGGATTTCTCTCGTCTCAATCCCTTTATTAATACTTTACGTCCTGCATCAAATTCAGGACACTCTAGTAAGAAATGGTCAATGTCACGAAGAGCTTGACAATGCAAATACACTCAAGTGCAAGTGACATTTTGTTCCCGCGAGTACACCAGGTATTCAGGAAAGTGGTGCTTATAGGTTGATTGTAAAGTTGCTCTATAATGCAGTTGTTTAAGTAAGAATTGTGAACAGTGTTTGCATAACAGTGAAATGTGAACAGTGTTTGCGACGGAGTTTGCATAACGTGTTGCACTCCGTGTGAAGTATCTTGTGATGCCGGGAGTTGTTACCAGATGGAAGGCGACGACAGACTTCACACCATACCACATTTGGTAGGTGGCTCTCGGCTAGGTCCGCCAGCAGCAGGCAACACTCCTCATCCTCCTACCATTCCAGGTTGATGTACGTACGACATGAAGTTCAGTACCTCAATATGTGCTAGCAATGATGTTCGGTTTTGTTTATGTGTGTTTTAAGCTAACACTTCTTTAAAAAAAAAAAGATGTCCGAGTTTCATTGAAAATTTTAATAGGTAGTTGGCAAGGCGTACTTTCCATCATGCTCGAATCGAAGCTTCCTTTTAAAATCTAATTTGTGCTGTAGTGAGCGAGACCACGTACGTGTCATCTGTTCAATGTAATCGTGACGCGCACAGCACATTAGCATGCAGACCACTGTGAATACAGCCGCGGGTTGTACTGTACATGTCAGCGACCTTACGGGAAAGACCCAGCGGCAGAACAATATACCCCGTTCACTCCTAAGTCCTCGTTGTTTTTCATTCATTCAGGGCTAGCGCCCAGCAACATGGGCTCATTGACGCAACAAGCGAGGAAAATACTGCTGGAGTCCGACTCGAAACCAGCGAGGGGTCCAGACCAAGTGCCTGCCATGAAGCGTGCTGCTCCTGAAGCCGCGAAGCCAATGGCCCTAAGTGGCCGCAGCAGCTCGCGAACCTTGAGTCCTAGACTTATCAAGAAGGTGTTAGAGAGAGGCCGCAACAGTGGCGCAGAGTCGCGTGCGGTCGAAGAGATCAACATGACAGAATCATTGCCCACGCTCGGTCTTGGCCGCAGTGGCGCCGAAGAGCGATCCGGACTGCCAGGGGACATATAAAATAATAATAATAAATCTACTCGTCGTAACACCTCGGCCGGTGTTCTGTCTTCTTTCTTTCTTTTTATGTCGCAGCGGAGTTGACCAAGGCGAGTGACGCACCAGTTAGTGCGAAAACTGAAAACAGGGAGGTGAGTTTAGTGTTAAGATGTTCGATGATCTCCTTGCGCAGTCGAATTTGCTGGCCTGTGAGTTCATGATTGAGTTTCTTTCGCAGAAAACAGACCCTACCTCTTCTGTTGGACGTTAAAAATGCAGAAGTTGAGATTCATTCATTCATTCATTCATTCATTCATTCATTCATTCATTCATTCATTCATTCATTGATACACTAAGACGAAAATTTCAGGAAGAAGAGACAGAAGAAAAGACAAGGAGGGGGATGGAAGAAGCTATCATATGTCTGTTTTATGGTGAGAATCAGAAGATTGTGTATGACATTAACGAAAATGAATTTATACGCTTAAGTTAGTTCTTAAAGTGGTACAAGAATGACGTGTTGCGCCACTTGACAGTGAAACAACCCAGACTGTGTACCATCACGTTAACCAAAGCACGTGCACGGATACTTATTTTGCTTGGATGCGTTAATGAATTGCCTAAAATTGTATTTTATGTGCCTCTGTTAACTGTTCTTTGCGTCATACAATAATTGTTAACTTTTTATGTCCAGTTAGCGCGTCTTTAATAGCGATGCTGCCTCTTCGCGCAGACGAACAGAGTGAGGCACCAATGCGTACTCAAACGTGCCCTCGTGACATGGTGACGGGCATCAGTGCGAATCGCGTTGTGGGAGTGGTACGGTTATCACTATTGTAGTCATGTCGAAAATGCGTTGCGCTTTTGAGGCGTGCGGGCATCGACACAGCACCAGTGTAGGCATTTCTTACCATACCTGCTCCACCATCGCACAAATTGCTTGGGTTTCGGCAGCAGCGGCAACAGAAAGGCACAGAATATACCACCTGCGCCTGCAACAGGCGACTAATAAAAAAAAAACATGACCTATGCAACCGATTACACGCTGAGGGTGGTTATTAGGATCATAATTTCAGCGTTTACCAAAAAGTATACATTCCGCTGTAAAAACCTATATGTACCCCCAACTTTCTCATTTTCGTTGTCAGAGAGTTAGTGGGTGAGTAGCGACATGTAAAATAAAACATATTCGCAAAATCTACCTACAAATCTAGTTACGCGTTGCTAAACCACGGTTCTGTATGTTGACGATCATGAAAGTACCCATAGCTCATATCTATCCACGAAATAATGACAAGGGTAAGCTTTAGCGTGATACCAATAAAGGGCTCGTTGCCGCAGTGGTCTCTCTGCAGATAACTTTGTGTAGACGAAAAGTTCACACAAAATTTGACCTAGCGCCATTCCTGCGACAAAAAAGGCAAAATGTTCGCTGTTGCCTCTGCCCCCATTTCTTCATGAGATATTTCAAAGTCTGCGTTTCACAGTATGGCGCTGTCCAGCTCAACAATGCTTATAAGTGAATTGTTTAATGCGCACAAGACCGTAAAGGCTCTAGCAGCCTCCGCAACGTGGCCGTGAAATCAAATGAAATATGGTTTCTTTAGACGACAGGTTGTCTCGATATTTGACAAGGGCGAGGTTCAGATGACATGTATGGCTGTGCGAAATAGTACTGCAGAGTATTCAGGATTATAATGCTTTACCGAAGAACGTTCTCACTGACGCTTGCCTCTACATTTATGCTCGAGAAGTTTTCAAGATTTACGGTGTGTAATACTTTGGCCGACCTGGCTGAGACAGCCGATGTCACCAGTATGTAGGCGTTTCGGGAAAATAAACACGGGACGGTAAATGCGGTGGATAAAACTAGTTGAATTAAGCCACCACATCTGGAGAGAAAATTATGCAGCTCGTATTGACCTTTGCTACCCGTGCGACCATTAGTTAAGGAAACGGAAGATTAACATTATCGTATTTGAAATTACTTAAAGGCTCTTATTGCTCCAAGATGCTTATAATGAAAAATAAAATTAAGATTAATTCAGGCTATAGTTAACTGACGTTCTCAGTGAAAGAAGGGATGTGTAGCATAGTTGCACTTTTTACATTGATAGCCGTTGTAGATTTACTTTAGGCTAAAGTGCAACAGCTATACCCGGCGTCTCCCAAGGGCGAGAAGAAGTGAAGGCGAGGAGAATCACGAGCTAGATAGTAGCCACCAGTGGCGTAGCCAGACATTTCTTTTTCGGGGGGAGGGGGGAAGGGGGAGGCACGTGCCCGGTGTGCCGACCCCTGGCTACGCCACTGGTGGCCGCGGTACCCACCTCTGCTAGAATTGACACTCCAAGTGAGCGCATTGCAAGACGCATATGCGACGAACTTGTGGGACTGCGTGCGACAGCACACCGGTAACTTCTCGAAAGGCCAACATTCTATAGCAGCAATCCTGTCGGAACTTGTAATGCTGATTGCATCGGTCAAATGGTGAGCACCTGTGCACCTTGCAAAAGATGTATTGTTGATTTCTCGCGTTATTCGAATCTTGGACCACACATATACCATATACGCTTCGAATGAGGAGATCCAAAATGGCGGCGAACGAAGTCTTCATCGGTCGTCGAATCCTATCTCAAGGGTTCAGTTCAGCCCATCAGCTACCTGTACCACCGTACATTCCAGAAAAATTCCTGACGCTCGTAGCCATTTTAGAATAGACGTACAACATTATTCGCGCCATGCGCACAATTTGATTAGGCAAGACTCTGGCTACAGAACCGCCGAAAACATTCCTGAAATTTCGAATACAGTAGGTGCGTCTTGCGCCGAGCGATAAATTAATAACTGTGACAGTGGGGGCAGGAGCAAATAGAGAGACAAGGCAGGGATGTTAACCAGAAATGCGTCTGGTTGGCTACCGTACTCGAGGGGACGGGAGAGAGGGAATAGAAAGATAAGATAGAGAGAAGGAGGGGATGGGGAAGAAAGCCGTGGTGAGCTTGCGCACGCACGCGGAGGGCCTGATAACAGTGACAATGAGCTGAAAAGAGGTCACGGCCAAAGAATATAGCACTGTAGGCATGAAAGTTGGTTTACTTCAGAAAGCATTGCTTGCCTCAAGCACGCTACTTATTCAAAGTTATAAAATTATAAATTATAAAAGTTAATTTGTAAATTTTATTTATGTATTAGATATTTGGAAACTATCACGCCTTCACTGCCGTCTTTTGTCGCTAGCAATGTGTTAACGAAGAAGTAAAGATATCCTGCACCACTCAGTCTTAAATTTTGACCTCGTCTCACTCGAAGACGGCGTCATGTATGCCAATAAAAAGGACATGCTGTCAACTCAGTACTACGGTCATTCAGCCATTTGTGAATGAAGCTGTAAGAAATTATCCTCGCTCTCGAGGAGAATCGTATAACGTGGCATTACACCAGACGTTTTTAATTGCTTGTAGAGCACAGAAGAGCTGGTCAATGTATTCGACGACTAAACTCAGGCGATCTTCGTCAACAGTGGTTAAGCTGCAGGACGTAGCGCCAATTAGTAATTAGAAAACGTGATTATTGGAAGCTAAGCGACGGCCAAGTGGTGAGGGCATACGCCTAGAACTCACGCTCCTTTTTATAGATAATGTTGAATCGCCAGAATGCAGCAAATGTATTTGGCTAGCTGGCAGCATTACCTAACCGAGCCACGCAGCCGATGAAAGCCACTTTGTCACGACAGGACAAGAATGGAAACCTTCGCGCCATGCAGGGAGCCTAGGCGCACGACTGCCTCTTTTCGGAATCTCGCGCGTACGTGGGCTCCCTAACAAAATAGCACATGTAGCGCCCTCTGGGAGTTTTGAAAAGAACACTGTCCCTTCCGTACACGGCGCGAAGCTTGAACAGAATGAATCACAGCCGTTAGCTCCATTTCACTAAAATAAATATAAAAAATATAGGTAAAAGTTACGATACTAATCTCAATTAGCCGTGAATGGCAAATACTTTATACCAGACGCTCGAACTTGATAAGAATCACTGAAATGAAATGACCCGCATGTTATTTCTGGTTCTATCTACACTAGCATAAAGAAATCTAAACCTCTCAATCTTTCCTTGCACAGCTTTATTTATTGTTGCATTCATGTTTGATTGTTATGAAAACTCATAGAAAAGATGTCTAACAACCACAAGCAAATAGATAAGGAAGCTGTACCTGCAGTAGTTTTTATGCGAAGCATATTACGAGGGCTCAACCCAGCTCCTCAGGCGCGGCGGTGACCATGAAATCACGTGACACCGTGACGTCACGACAGAGGAGAAGTGGCTTTGGCTCAACTCTTGCAAGACGGGCTGGGTGGGAATCGAACCAGGGTCTCCGGAGTGTGGGACGGAGACGCTACCACTGAGCCACGAGTACAACGCTTCAAAGCGGTACAAAAGCGCCTCTAGTGAATGCGGTGTTGCCTTAGAAACGCGCTGTTTCTAAGGCGTGCGTCTCTTGCTCAGGCGCACATTTCGTTGCCGCGCCGAACGCTGCTTTGCTCGACGCTCACCGCGTCCAATGCGGGGCGCGTAGTCGCTGCCCTGTAGCCCATTGTCTTACACCCCTTGGCGGGTCGACGGGAACGCTGTCGCGTTCCACTCTTGAAGGCGAAGAAGTAATGCATGAGTTGTTTCTTCGTCTAGCCGAACCAAATATAGCCAAGCAACAGCAGTTCACCAGGCTAAACAGTGGTTCAACAACTAAAATAAAGGCTAGTATGCTTCGCATCCTGGGCTTAACCTTACCTAAGCCACAGCCATTTTTATTGATTGATTGATTGATTGATTGATTGATTGATTGATTGATTGATTGATTGATTGATTGATTGATTGATTGATTGATTGATTGATTGATTGATTGATTGATTGATTGATTGATTGATTGATTGATTGATTGATTCTCTATTGATGCATGCACCTCTGTCCGTCGCGATGGAACGTCTCCTACAGTCACTGACGATGGAAAGGGGTGTGCGGTTTTGAACGGATTCGAGGAAAAGGATTAGGTCAGCGTCATCAGCTGAGCAGATACATGAGGCATATTCAAGTTTTTGTCGTACAAGTCATCGGTGTGCGAGCTTTGAGCTGTATGGACGGCGCGTCGCGAAGATGGTATTTTAGGTAGTCGGGCGAACCGTGTCGTAGGGATTTTGTCGACATCAGCGGACCATGAAATGTTTGGTGTCAAGTGAACACCTAAGAACTTGTAGAATGTTGTCTGAATAATTTGGTTTCACAAAAATAACAGTGAAATGCGGAAATCGATCGTTTGCGAGTGAATTTCATCAGTTTGCATTTTTCTGTGTACAACAACATCACTCATTATTATGCTGCCAGGTCAGCGCCTTTTATTTTATGACCGTTTTCTATGGAACACTGTCTTCAAAAACGTACATTTTGTGATGGCCTGTCTACATTTATAAGCCTCAATTTTTTTTTAAGTCTGTGAAACTATTCAATTTAGGATGATTGAAGAGCAATGACGGGAACGTAAATACATTTGCTATTGTTTCGCGGTCCGCCAAGATTCATGTTGTTCGTCTTGGAAGAAAAAGAATAGAAGATTAGAGCGTCTAAAACTACTTTCGGCATCAACTCATCGATACTCCATTGTCTTAAATTTCAACCGTATTCCGCCGTTCTCTACTTGTGAAGACTGGACAAATCCAGGAACCTACCAAAAAGAAACTTTGTTGTTTACCTAAAGTTCAAATTTTGTGGTTTAACGTCCCTAAACAGCACGGCATGTTGTGAGGAATGCCTGAGTGGAGAAGTCTACCCTCATCGCAATGCATTGGCTCTAAGAATGCAACCGGTGGCATCAGGCTCAGCAACACAGCGCCCAAGCCTCTAAGCTTAGGCGTCATGCCTTGTGTCGGGCTGTTCAAGGCTATTGTGTCTACCTCGACAGCAGGAATTTTCGAGTAGAATTGCTTCAATATAACGTCTACACACGTATGCCAATGTTTTAGAGCGCGGAAATGGTTTCTAATGTTGTCGCGTACGAACCTTTTACACTGTAGCCAGAACAGCAGCCAAAACATTTTATAAGGTAGGGCCAGGATTTAATTCAACATCACCTCGCAGTAACAGCCCATTCGCGCAAAACACTTACTGACCTTTACAGCACTGGAACGCTTGCATCGATACTTTTGGGAGCGACCGCGTAAGCAAAGAACAATTACTCCTTCTGGGACAGTAATACTTAACCGTGTAACTCACCTACAGCAGCAGGCCCCGTAAGCATATCATTTTGGATCCGGTGTTGGGCGTTCAGGAAACTTCGAGTGGCAGCTTATAACAGCCACTTCTCGCGCTGATTGCGCCAGTCGATGATTGCGGTTGCCGGTGGATGTGGTCTTCGGTGGCCAAGGTAAGCGACTGAGTTCGATTTGCGGGTGGTCCTGGTTATCGTGTTGCACCGCGTCGCAAGGGGGCGGTGACAGGCGGGGCTGCAGCTGCGATGAAGGGTAGGACAACCTAAAACAATGGGCACGGTAAGGGCTCTGTCTCGGTTCCAGTGTCATGCTGCCATCCGTTGTCAAGAAATAGCACACCGAGTTTCGTGCAGGCAATTTGTGTTCCCACCAAATGCACTCCTATGCCCGAAATCAACGCACAGCGCAAACGCCGTTGGAGTCGTAACCCGGTCCATTGTACGCAATCTTCACTGCCTACAAAGGCGATATGCCACGCCTGTCAACTCTCCATATATCAGTGCAAGCTAACGTTTTCACTGAGCAGAAAGGAAAGAGCCCCGTTTAAGTACTGAAAAAAAAAGTAGAATCAAAAGAAAATAAATTATATTGCCAATAAGATCATACACAAACAAACAAAGAACCGCATCTCAGAGCTCTAGTCAATACGATTTCTGTGCCTGCGTTTTTGGCCAGCTGTAGCTTCCTTGTAGGCGCTCGCACAATCGGTTCCTAATCAGTATTTGTTCGGCAACTGTTCCCCCCGCGTTACAGCGACACGTGCCAGGTCACAGACAGCTGTGTGCTGTTCTACACGTCGACCAAAGCTAGCTAAGCACAACGCACCAAACAAGCACGTCATGTGTTCAGAATAAGCCTGTCGAGCCGGTCCCAAACACAGAGCGGGGCGCCCAGGTGTCGTACAAGTCAAGTGGGCTGCTCGTCACAAGATAACAATCGTATAACCAGTTGGTTAAGCCGAGCCGAGCAAACGCGCGTCGCGCTACCCGTGGCATCCTTTCTTTCTCTGTTAACTTGATCAGACGCACGCGCAGAGTGGGAGACACCGAAGAAACATTCATTCGAGATCTTCTCTTGCGAGAGCCTTTTCAGCACAGATAGGAAGGGGCCAGCGTTTGGGAGTTCGCGACCCATGAAAGTGCGCCATGAAGCTCGCAAGCTTCTGGATGGTATCGGCAACGGCGCTCATCGTCTTCGCTGAAGCCCACTCGGCTGAGATACTGTACAGAATGGACTTCGCCAATGGTACGGTGTGCATTCTGATTGTTAGCGGCAAGGTAAAAGGTAAAAAAATTAAATTATGGGGTTTTACGTGCCAAAACCACTTTCTGATTATAAGGCACGCCGTAGTGGAGGACTCCGGAAATTTTCACTACCTGGGGTTCTTTAACGTGCACCTAAATCTAAGTACACGGGTGTTTTCGCATTTCGCCCCCATCGAAATGCGGCCGCCGTGGCCGGGATTCGATCCTGCGACCTCGTGCTCAGCAGCCCAACACCATAGCCACTGAGCAACCACGGCGGGTAAGGTAAAAGGTAGAGTACAAAGCTGCGGACTATAAAATGTTGTAGATCACACAAATAGTACATGTTGATGAATCGTTTAAGTGTCACAGCGTCATCGTGTTGTATATTTACATATAAACTCATGCTGCAACGAAGCATGTGAAAAGCAGTGAGCATGTATGTGAGATGGTAGTTCCACTTCTATTCGCTACTTTAGTCACAATCCTCTTAGTCATAGTCACTCTGTTCTTTTTTCTATTTCGACCTGTTGTGCTTGAGAAAAAAAAATGCGATGTAAATAATACGTTCTCTCAGCAGTGCCCTTCTTTTACAGATACCGTACCGTAATTTTGCTTGAATAGCAGAACAACTAACTTATACCAGCGATAATCTATGATTGCGTTTACTATCTTAAGCGAGACGAGAAATTTATATGTTTTGTTCCAGGTTAGTCGCAACTATTGAGCTGTGAAGAGAAACACATCGAAGAACCCTCTTACGTTTGGTTACTACGAACATAGGACTTCCCTCTTATTTTGCTTTTATTTTTAATTGACGTTTCCGTCACACTCTCTCCCTGTAAGGAGTCATGAGTTTAGTAAAGCTGAGCAGAGAGGGTTCATAGGTTATTCATTGTTATAAATCACTAGTATTCCTTCCGGAGTAAATTATTTCTGTCTCTAAGACTTGGCAAAAATTCCCAAATGTATTTCAAGTTTTATTAGCGACAGATAGCCAAAGAGAGCAACTAAAACGCTTTGATTCCTTCCACAAGTTTTACTGCGCCGTAAAACCTGGGCCCGTGTTCGCCAATACAGTTTGTTAGGTTCAGCTAAAACCGTGTGTCAGAGAAACTATCAGCCAATGATGATTGTGGGCACCCTGCTAGCAAAAGCTGACGGCCAGTCGCAACGGGCTTTTACCAACAAATATATTTGTGAATTCAGCCCCTGAACTCCACGTATATATAATGAAAGTATTAGGTATAAAAAAGATTGAGACTTTTACGGGCGTGATTACTTAAGATGCGCATGTTCTTCAGTAATATGCGTGACATTACTTACGATCGCCCAATAAAATCAACCACACAAACTAAGAAAACCAAGGCTAATGACTTCGCGAAGCAGCCACACTGCAATGCGCCCTTTTACATGATCTCCCAACCCTCAGTCACATATGTACGATCGAACGAATGTTTACACGAGCAGTAGTCAAGTTTTGGTCTTCGCTTGGGTGCCACGGCAATTTTTGCAAAGGTCGTATCGAATCATCAATATCTTATGGGGCTTTTTTTGTTGTTGTTCACTGTTTTGTTGCAGGAAGCTGCATTACGAACCTCGGGACGATCCCAGACGGACACTCGTTCTATGACGATGTCGCGTGCGTGCGCTACATCTGTGCTGCCAGCGCTAGGTCGATCAAGTTCATCGAGTGAGTCCAAATGAATGCTTTCAAACATCACGACTACTAAACGAATTTCAAACCAGATCTATGTTACCTCAAATGCAGGGGGTGTGCGAACATTCCAAACCCCGAATACGAATCGAATAACATTTTCTGTTCGAATCGTTTTCGATCAGCGAATTCACTTCTGGGCTTTATTGAGCATTCATTTCTTTAAAGTATTTCAGTGGTAACACTTATTGGAGTCCCAAAGAAGAGAGAATGATGGAAGTGAAAACTGTTTCAAATGATGCTGTGGCACCAGAGCTGTGAAGGGTTGCCAGAATTCCTGAGCGGACGCACGAGGCAGATAACTATTGCTCAATCATTTCGAGTCATTGTCATTCATTATGGACACGTCATTTTCCGTGGCCTATATGCCAAATTGTCTCGATTCAGGCAAAGCAATTTACCATTTAGACATTAGCAGCATGTTGCCAACCCTGTAAAGTAATTGGTTGCGCTGTAGTATAACACTTCTCTCCTCGAACGAACTCAGCACTCCAGGTGAATTTGGTGACACGGCTGCTGCCGTTTTCGTTACTGTCATTGTCTGTATGCCCCAGATAAATGAAAAACTTGTTTATCATTTACAAGCTACTCGGTTCACCAAACGTCCATTTGCGAAGGCATTAACTGTTCCAAACAAGCCATGCAAATAACGTCATAAGGTCTTTTGTTCTTTGTGTTTTGTTCTGTTTTTCTAAGGAGGACTCCACGCTTGATATTTTACTGTCTGGAAGTAAAATATGCGTATGTAACTCTATATTCGATGGTCATTTTTCTCGAATATTCGAATTCGATTAGAAAATTCTACTATTCAAACACCCCTACCAGAGCTGCGGATTGTAGCCCTCCATTCCATTCCCACTCCATTCCGGAGAGTGCAGATCCCCGCAATTTCCCTCTTTTTAACTCCCCGCAATCTTGAGAGCTGGCCCATTCCCACTCCGTAAGCGACTGAGCTGGTCCATTCTATTCCTCCAATCCGAGTAACTGAAACGTTTTATCTATAATTGTTCACTGCGCTTACGTGCAACAAAAAAATCATTTTGTAGGTTTTACCAACCTGGCAAATGATGTTATGCTCCAATTTTTCGAATAAGAGAAAAATTTCGTCAGAGCCCATCTCCATATTACTGTCGACGGTAACGTGTTAGCATTGAATTAATATAGCGCCACAACGTATTATATACCACCACTGAAACAAGGTATGTATGAGGCGTGTAGTGTATCGGCACTCCTCTTTTGCGCTTGTTGGTGATGATGATTTATTGGCATCGCCTTTGAGAATGGACAGTGACAAATAGTCACCTAGCCTGCTTGAGCTGGTCAGGTATGTATACATTCTTTTCATTCTAACATTTTCATACACATTTCCATATTCTTTTTTCTCTGCCTCAATACATTCTGTCTTCCGCATACCGCTACCTATGTCTGTAACGGATCCGGTCGTATCAATCTTCTCGCTACATTTTTTTTCACCAATACCCTAAGCCTCTCCTGCTTATCTCGACTGCTGGCCAGTTTATGCTTCCGCCCACTTTAATTTAGAAGGTGTACGTTACCTACGGGTCTCACTGGGCACATCCCTTCGCATTCCATTAGGATGTGCTCAGCGGTCTGCGGATTTTCGCTGCAGCATACAGCATGCGGAGCGAGGCCGAATTAATCAACACCTCGAAGCAAGAGACGCCGAAAAATGGCAAATCAGTTTTGCGGAAGCCCTTAAGGGGGAAAAAAGGTTCATGAAAGTGAAATAAACCATCCACCCGAGTTGTGGCACGACTCTACCAAAGGTACCCCTACAGGTTTCACACTTAAGAGGCTACCGATCACTCAAGACAAAGCTTCGATGATTAGTAGCTCCTTTGCATAACTTAACAAGCCCATAATTTCGAATGAGTGTGGATGGGGATGGCAGCCACGTTTTTAGCGCCAACGCGACCAATTCGAAAGAGACAGAAAGGAAAGGCGGGTGAGTTAACCAGAGAACCTTTTTTTTATGATTGTTACCCTGCGCGTAGATGGGCAAAAATCATATAGAATTAATGAGAGGAAGAGAAAGAAGAAAACAAGTAATTGCTTTTATAGGTTTATAACTGACAAAATAAGATGGAACGCCCTAGGTTTCCCCTTCATCTCCTCGCTCATTGCCGAGGTTCCTTACTGCGGCAGCCTTTCTGCCGTGGCGCAGAATACGACAGTTGTTGACCAGCAGCCTGCACGTAAGTTCATGTACTACTTGATGCCTGCCGTTGAAAGTATGTGTCATCCACCACTCGTGGCTTTGAGTGACGCTACATGTTGTACAAATGCATAAATAGTCAAGAAACCATGGATGACGGTACCATCACCGATGTAGCCAATTTCGCAGTGCACCACACGCACACTGCAGTATATATGGATATGTGGAACCGACCTCCACTATCGGCAAGTAATCTTTTCGCTCGCTTCAACTTTTCTTTTCGTTGTCCCTTGTACATTTACGTTCAAGCAATAGTTAAATTTCGCTACACTTTCTTTCGCTTCATTATCTCTTTTCTTCACCTGGTGGCAAATAAATATAGATAGAGCCCCTCGGTTCATTTATTCTCGTTTTAGAGGATCGCGAAAAGCGCATTAATGATTGCGCGACCTTGCGATGCAATGATTATTAGCGTCTATAATGCAGAAAAGTCAGCGCCAATCAAGATGTAATGATTGCTAGACAAAAGACTATCGCTTAAACAGCCTGTGAATAGCGACCATTCAAATAAGCTTCTGACTGCCTTTTGTAATAGTAGAGTGAACTAAGTGTGTCTAACCATAACTTTTGTCTTGGACTTTTTTCTTTCCGAAGGTCCGTTCTGTGAAATATTCGTAAAAGGAATCGTGAAGGCAAGAGGCTGCAAATTTTTGTTCGCCGTGTTGAAAGAAGTGGCATGACACGTGCGTGTCCATTATTTCTATTATTCCCATAGTTTGATGAGTCGTTTCCTTAAGTTGTTTTAAGGCAGCTCTTCACAGTATGAAGTCTGCATTACATCACAGAACTTAAGAACAGATGATATCCGACATCAGGGAAGTACATCACCATGCTCTGGAAACAGGGCACCCCATTATCTTTCACTGGATTCCTGCTCACTGTGGCATCGTCGGCAACAACCTAGCTGATAAGGCTGCCCGGTCTGCCCACGAAGACACCAAGACGCATCCAATACCATTGACGAGGTCGGACGCTGCCAGGGAACTTCGCTTGCTTGCACGCAAAAAGTCGCAAGATTTCCTGGGTTGAAGTGCGTTCTATTACCAATTGCATAAACTGGACCGCATGCTACGGCTACAACTGCCATCTAGCCTTTCCCGCAGCGAAACAACCTTGCTCTGCCGCTTGTGGCTGGGAGTGGCGTTCATGAACGCCTGTTCCTATCGTATGGAAATGGCCGAGAGCCCAGTGTGCGACTCCTGTAGGTGCGAGGAAACCATCGTGCACCCATTGTGTGCCTGCCCTCGCTACGACGTACAACGGCTCTCTCTGCGGACGACTTTAAAGTGACTGGACTCAAGACCGTTCTCCGAGTTAAAGATACACGGACCGTGGCCACACCCGTCACTGGCACGAAAAGCGATTCGTGCACTAGTACACTACTTTAAGTGCACCGGCTTAAGAGACCGTTTATAGTGTCCCTGTGCGTGCCCCCACACGCACTCGGTGCTTACTATTTCCTTCTCTTCCTCTTTATATCCCCCTTCCCCCTCCTCCAGTGCAGGGTAGCAAACCGGGTGCTCGTCTGGTTGACCTGCCTGCCTTTCCTCTCCTTGCTATCTCTCTCTCCTTAAGTTGTAATGCTTCGGCACGATTTCTTTCGTGGAAGCGAGGGTTGCCTAAAAGCAAATGGGAAGCGGGGGTCAGATTTCTCCAGACGCTGATAAAATGACATATATTTGATGCAGGCAACCATGATCGTTCATCGTTCATTGTTCATTGTTCATACACATTCAAAGGCGACAGTTTACACGCAGCATGGCGTTCCAATCACCTAAATTTGTTAACGCCTTTCTTTCACCACTTACCGCATTTGTGAATTTAAAGAAATTTTATCGCAGGTGTCCCAAGTTTGTAGTCGACTTGACCGATGGTGTCTGCCGCATCGCTTCCGGAAAGCTCGGACGATATCCCGAGTGCTGCGACTACCCGGAATGCGACCACAACGGGCACTCATCCGACCACCTAACGCCTCCTAGCGTGAAAGGATCTCATAATCGTGGCGGGAAGTCTGTGATCAAAAAGCACGTGACGCAGCCACATAGAATAGTCAAAAAGCAAAAACCTGGAAAGTGATGTCTCGTGGCCTGTTTTCTTTGCTCTGCTTATTCATTTATTTCTCTTAAGGGGGGGGGGGGGGGGGGGTCGTCAAACATACCGAGTGGGCGGTTATCGTGTCGTTGTACTTCATTTGCTAAGAAAGTCGTTTCCGATGCCATCAGCCTAATGCTTCTTCGTCTTCGGATGGAATATTACAATGCTGCGAAATCTCTCAAGCGCGAAGCATCCTTTTCTAAGGTGTCTACGTGAACTTCAGATCTCCTTAAACCACGCAGCTTCCTCTTTGTGTACAGTTTTGTGTGTACAGTTTTTGTGTGTACAGTTATTGTCTACAGTTATTGTGTACAGTATTTTTTTACTTCAGAAACAAACGGTACAACCTGGGTCGAAGCCGAAGGTGGTACAGTTTCTCGCAGCAGCTTCGTAGCGTTCTGCTACGAGGGAATGACTGAGGAATGAGAGCCGACCCCGGAGGCGTGGGTGCAGTTTAACACAACGTCCCAAAGCGTTAGCTGCCATGAGGTGAGAAGGGGACAAACTGACACGCTTCCGCTCGTGACGCAAGAAAGAATGTCATCAATTTTAGTGGCCGAATGGAAGCTAGAGCGCACACAAGTGCTCCAGCTAGTGCTATGTTGGACGTGACGTATACGTGCCATTCATGTCAGAGAAGCGTAATCCAGTCGAGCCCTTTTATAACGGAGTGCTTGGGGCGTCCGGAATCCTTCGTCATACAGGTCACTATATTGGAAAGGTCGCGCAGCGCACAGCTCACACAAGAACAGGGACAGAATTATGCCTTCGTTATACAGGTCATTCCTTTCTAGAGACGTTTCTTGTAGAGATGCGCGACTGTGGTTGGCGTCGGTATGAGAGAATCATGCGTACGGTTTGAACATCGCGCTGCTATGCCTGCGGAATCGGCGGTTTGATCCAGCCATCTATGCGAAGGAACGAGGCGTGTTGCAGACAGCTAAATTAAATTAAACTAAATTATGGGGTTTTACGTGTCAGAACCACGATCTGATTATGAGGCACGCTGTAGCGGGGGACTACGGAAATTTCAACCACCTGGGGTTCTATTAACGTGCACCGAAATCTACGTACACGGCTGTTTTCGACTTCGTGCTCAGCAGCCCAACGCCATAGCCACTGTACTAGTATCAAGAGAATATGACGGCTATAGGAACCGTGTAGTAGATGCACAAGCATACGTGTTATCGCTCATAACCACCGCAGTAACTCTGGCAATTTTCGCAATCTTCTGACAAATGCTTCGTCACTGTATGCTTAACAAGAACATTAGAACAGTCTTCGTGAACCACTTCGGTAGCAGCGAAAGCCTCTTAGCTCAATGTCTCCTTCGCAAAGCCCTTAAAGAGCACAAACGCGATGTTGAAAGTCATATTTGGCATGAACGCCCTTTTGAGAGCCGAAAAATAAACAACACACAACGTCGAGGCCAACCCTCATTTGCCAGAAAAATCGCATTACGTGGTGGCACCGTGTAAATGTGATGTTGTGATACTGCAGTGACCCAGGTTGACGTCAAAAAAAAGTTTGTTGAAGAGCGGCAGATGCCCATTGTTCCCTGGGGCACACATCAAGTGGCACGTGCACGCCCAGCGGCCCCATGGATACATACCCAGGGGAATGTATTTTATACATTTTTGATACATCGTCGGAGAATGTCCTTGTGTGCTCTTCCCCTGTTTACATGATTACGTTCGCGATGATGTTACCACGCATGGCAAAATAACAAGGGGAACATAAATTCTGGTGCTACACTTCTTAAGCTTACCACGGTGAGCTATGTTGGCGGCGTGCATTCGCATCGCAATGTGCACTAATTTTCTACTATATGTATTATTTGGTGCCATGAATGTTGCCTGCCTCATACAAGTGGCGGCCTATCTCAAAAGCAGACACTCGGAAATGCGTTTTACGGTGCGTCAGGCCTTAAAACACGCAGGTCGAAAACGCTAGAAGCTGCGTGAGCGCCTCCGTCCCGTCGTCTGCTTCATACGCCAGTGCCCCGACTTCTGCCACTCGCGGCGCTGTTCGCCAGCACATACAATAGTACAAAAGTTCGCCAGCACATACAAAAGACGTACAAAAGCACAGTTCACAATAGGGGATAAGATTATTTGGGTGTGGTAGTTCATAGTGTTCTTTTTTTCTTTTTTTTTGTTTAACCTAGGTGGGACATTAGGCAGTATGATAGCAAGCGCTTGGTGGCGCAACCCACCCCCCCATTCCAAAGGGGACGCTCATAACATCCATCCATCCATCCATCCATCCATGGCTGACGCGCCGCTGTGGCGCATTACGACAGCCGCCCAGTGCCCATAGTCGTCTTCAGCACGCAATCGGTTACATAATCATTAGTTTGGTTGCTTTCCGTATTTTTTTTTCTTAGTTGCCCAATGCAGGCACAACCTCAGTAGTATGCCTCTTGCTGTTGGGACATCCAAGCATATTGTGCGACAGTATAGCGGGCACATTGTGGTCAGGAATGCCTACGCAGGTTTTGGGATGAAGCGGATACGGCCTGATATCAAAACGATTTTTCGACATCCTGAATACGACAGCGACCTTCGCACCAGTCCCAAACCATGACTTGCAATGATGCACGTCACCATGTCCAGAGGGCACATTTGAGGGCCCATTTATGCACTACTCCGTTCTTCTGCGCGAAGGCTTCTCACTTTTGAGCACACATTAACTGGAAATGAAAAAAAATGGCTGTGGCTTAGGTAAGGTTAAGCCCAGGATGCGAAGCATACTAGCCTTTATTTTAGTTGTTGAACCACTGTTTAGCCTGGTGAACTGCTGTTGCTTGGCTATATTTGGTTCGGCTAGACGAAGAAACAACTCATGCATTACTTCTTCGCCTTCAAGAGTGGAACGCGACAGCGTTCCCGTCGACCCGCCAAGGGGTGTAAGACAATGGGCTACAGGGCAGCGACTACGCGCCCCGCATTGGACGCGGTGAGCGTCGAGCAAAGCAGCGTTCGGCGCGGCAACGAAATGTGCGCCTGAGCAAGAGACGCACGCCTTAGAAACAGCGCGTTTCTAAGGCAACACCGCATTCACTAGAGGCGCTTTTGTACCGCTTTGAAGCGTTGTACTCGTGGCTCAGTGGTAGCGTCTCCGTCCCACACTCCGGAGACCCTGGTTCGATTCCCACCCAGCCCGTCTTGCAAGAGTTGAGCCAAAGCCACTTCTCCTCTGTCGTGACGTCACGGTGTCACGTGATTTCATGGTCACCGCCGCGCCTGAGGAGCTGGGTTGAGCCCTCGTAATATGCTTCGCATAAAACAATTGCTGTATGGCGCAAAGAAAAAATTGCAGGACGCTTAAGCTTCGCCTTCAAGAATAGGGACGCGATAGCGTTATCGCACCCCGTTCGCACCACCCACTCATTCGCTCGGCATGCTCTTGAGTCACACAAAGACACGCGGTGAGCGCCAAGCAACGCAGCGTTCGGCGCGGCAACAAAACGTGCGCCTGAGCAAGCGGAACGAACCAAGGAAGTCAGTGTCTCGGAGAGAGAAACGATCTACGCCAGCCAAACGTCGGGATCGGCACTGACAGCCGGGCCGCGACGCGCCATGAAGGCGGACGCGATCATGGGGCTGATGCTTCGATGACATCATCCTCTATCTCGCTTGGGAGTACCACGCAGACGCATGACTCCTCGCCAGCAGCACGCACACATCGCAGGGGACGCTTTCCCACCAGACGCGCTACGACGCAGCGATCACGTCAGAGGCGTCCCGTATCGGACGCTACACCTAGGAATCGCGCTGTGAGCGGAAAGAGGAGCCACGTCGCCGAAACACGAGGGTTCGAGTGACGCACGCTTGAAGTTGGAAGGGGGAGGTAAAGCCCCTCAATCTCCCAAAGTAGCGCCATTCACTTCTCTCCTCCTCCGCTCGGCGCGGCCTCGACGGTGGCGCCGCCGGCAGTGGGCCTGCCGTAGCAGACGACGGCTAACACGCTACGGGAGGAAATCCGCGGAAAAGTTCGTTCGAGTCCTGCGGAGCAGTTTTTTCAATCTAGATCTTGCTTTGTCAGTCGGTAACTGGCCTTAAGAATGTCGTGTCGGATTTGCGGAAGAAATAGAGAAAAGCACCATTATTCAAGGCGTATTTAAGGCGTAAAGCGCGCGCACGTTGAAAGTTCGTGTTGCTGAAACACGACACAAGCACGCGGTGTGCTCAGACACGCGAGTAATTACCAGAGTTTCAGGTTTTGACAGCGCGAAAGTATGTGCACGTGGTTTCGTAGGTTAATTTACGTACCTGCAGGATGCTTTTGTTCGGCCGGCGCGTGAGAGATTCCGACTGTCTGCGGTCAGCAATGCCTGGCAGCAGGGCCGTTTCTGTTCCGCGCCTTTTACAGATGTACGTAGCTCATGCACAGGTTGTGGTGGCCATGAGCAACGTTTTCACACATAGGCGGTATAGATAATTTTAACAACTTACCAGCATATGAAATCGTTATTTATTTATTACAGTGCAAATGGTTAGAATTTGATAGAAAAGAAAGAAGGAACTTGATGGGACAACTGGAAAGAGGTTCAGAAAATAATTATCCCCCTCCCTCATTGGCACCAGCAACACTTTTGTTGAAGTGCTAATTTTATCTCTGTATACTACGTGCGTCTGTATTCTTTTGCGTTGTAAGTTTTCACAAGGAAGCAGTGTTGCGTTAACTGGAACAGTCAAGGCACACAAGACAGAAGAAAAGTTGATTCTTGGGTTTTACATCCCAACACCACGATCTCATAAGGCACGCCATAATGGGGGCTCTGGATTAATTTTTTTTTTTTTTTTTTGCAGCTGGGGTTCTTTAACGCACCCCCAATGCACTGGACACGGGCCCGTTTTGACACGGGCGTCAAAAGAAGAGGTTGGAGGAGCCGTGGCACTTACTATACAAAGCCGCGCGTTCTTTGCCACTTGCTCGAAGTCAGCCCGCCCGATCTTGTGAATCCACACTTTTCTTCGTTTTGCGTTGCGCCCGGCGGATGGTAAAACAAAAAGCTTTTTGCCGTCACTGGGTCTGTTGTGGCAACCGTAGGCGCAGCAGCACGGCATCGCAATTAAGCACTCGGCCCTAACACATTGTATAAAACTACCGCGCTCCTTCAAACCGCCTGCCGTACTTCGTCGCGGAGGCCCAAAAATGGGGGTCGCAGGCCCAAGATTGGGGTCGCAGCGCGCTGGAAAGAAAAGATATACAAAAGCGCGGCGCCTGCTCTGCTCCGGAAAGAAAAAAATATACAAAAGCGCGGGGCCCGCTTTCACGTGACACAGATTGGCCAATGGGGGAGCGGAGGAGGCTGGGGCGACAGGAGGAGTGGAGGAGGAAGCGCCTGGGTGAGCGGGGTGGCGGAAAGATCTAAGAATGGCGCTACTTTTGGAAAATTGAGGGGCTTTAGGGGGAGAGAGCGAGGCGCGCCATCTGTCGGGGCAGCGCCGTACATTGCGAGGAGGGGGTCTTCTGTGTTTGCCGCAAGATGGCTGTGCGTGTGCGTCAAGCCTAGGGTGCCTCGATGCCTGCCCGCCGCGCCGCCGTTCAGGGTGGTGACAGCCCCGCGGCGCCGCCATATTGGTTTGAAGAAGCGCCTCGCGCGCCCGCCGAGCTATCGTTGCAGAGGGCAGGATTCTCACCAATCGCATCGGAAGCTGAAAATTTCTGGCATGTGTGGAATTATGCTTTCGGGCTGAAATACAGAGCTCATATTCTGTTGTAAAAAAGCACAGTAGTCATGTTGGCAGGGCGCTGCTGTCTTACAAGGAGAGGCGATTGGCGAGTCGGAATGTTCATTGAGTTTTCACTGTCGCAATATTATTTCGTTTGGACGGTGGAAAATTTTTTGACAAAACCGTTTGAGAAATTACACAACGCTTATCTGTTCACGTGTTGGTAGGCTCCCTCGAAACTTTGAAGCACATGTTTCGTTTGCTGCGTTTAACAGCAGTTCACGGCCTTATATCACAGAGTCCCAGCCGTATTTTTATTTCACAGTGATCCTGTACACGATGAGTCTAGATTACACATGAGCTACAATTTTGAGCTTCCAATTAGTGTATTGGTGGCATAATAGCACTCTGTATAAGCATATCTCTAAAGCAAATGCGGAGGTTTAAATGTGTTTTTAATGACAGCGGTCGTTTCATGCACTCAGTGAGGTTTACAGAAAACAGGTAGCTTGCGAAAATGTATATAGACTTTGCAACATAAATTTTATTCAAGGTTAGCACCAGCGACTGTCTTGCTGCCATATCCGTCACATGAATCATCAGGCTGCATCAGCCAACGCAAATAGATGCGTAGCCTCAGCGTTACAAAGCGCTCAAGTAGTCTTTTGTTCAGAGTGGGGTGGTCACTGCAGTGCACCGAAAAAGGAGGTACACATTCTTCCAGGATGCACCTCAAAGTTTTCATGGGGCTTTTCAATCGGCATATGTCACTTTCCTCAGAAAACTTTTTGAAGGCACTCTCCCAGCTTTCAACGAGGCTCAGTACTCCTCGACTAACGTAAGTAAGGTTCCTTCCACCACTCACATATTCCTTCATTTGTACAAGAGCATGTTCCTCTCCTACTTCTTCTGCAGTAAGTGCATTTGTGCACACAGCACAAGAAGTTACAGATGACAGCAGTGGCCTCACCAGAAACCCTGCTAGATGGGCCACAATGTTGCTTTCAATATGAGAAAGAGGCTCAAGATCTTCAAAATCAAAATCATTTACGTCAACTGGGACTTCTTGCTGTACGTGCCTAATTTCCGCAGAAAAAATGTCTACGAGGTACTCACTGTCATCAATGTCATAACTGGTGGATTTTGGCACTTTCAAGAACTGGCTCACGGAAAGAATCTTTATGGCATTTTTCACGTCATATGGACTCGGGACTGGTTTCAGCATTCTTATAACAGAGAATAAGTTCTCCAGGCAGTCCTGTGCAAACCGTCCTCCTAATACAAACTTGTATCCACATTCCTTCAGGAGAAAAATGTGCAGCTGCAAAATAACATTCGTCGACATAACAACACCTGCCTGGCATGGCTTCCATACCTTCTTCACACCAATGCTTAGGCTATTAATGACCTCAACAGTGAGGTTTAGCACTGAAATTGCTTCCCTGTATTTCTCTTCATTCATGAAGCTAAGAGCCACAACTGGGTGGCGAGCTGTCATCAGGGAGTACCACTTTGAGATCAGTTCAAGGAACCACGCAGTTGTCTCAGCTTCAGGTGGTAGTAGCCGCTGCTCGATATAATACCGAATAGCTGCAGGCGACTCTCTAAATAATTGTACAGCTATTCCTACTTTCATTTTTGTAAAGTGCCCAGTGGACACATGCACATGGGTTAAATTAGGTGCAACTTGTAGCTGATCGCTATCTAAGTTCAAAAGAGCCTCAACGTGTTCGACTGTTATTTCAGTTGTTGGTAAGTTGAACCGTGAAACTATCTCGCTACTCAGGTGCATCGGATCTTTCCGAACAAAATGTCCCCTCACGT
The DNA here is from genome assembly GCF_038994185.2 of Dermacentor albipictus. NCBI lineage: Eukaryota > Metazoa > Arthropoda > Arachnida > Ixodida > Ixodidae > Dermacentor > Dermacentor albipictus. The sequence goes on along the minus strand of NC_091823.1, from coordinate 45,344,888 downwards.
TCTTCAGCACATGGGCAGGGTCTGGCATAAAATGTAGTGTCTCGTTGCTTATGAAGGGATGCGGCACACTGGACACTGTAACAGCGTTGCGAGAGCTGCTTAAGTTCAGTGACCTCCACATCGCGCGGTTGGAGCTTCCCATGTCAGAAGTGACACACCGCACACGAAGGCCAATGTCTGTGCAGAGCTTGATAAGGTGGAATACGAAGTCCTTGAGCACATCTCCACTGACGTAAGCACCTGTGTAATGAAAAGCAATTACTTGTTTCCAACGGGTATTTGTGCCGCCCAACATAAAGACAAGCGCATGCTTTGCTGGCTGGTCAGATGAAGGCAACGTTATCATTCCAAGCAGAGTATCGTTGCCACGGTCAAGTTCTATCCCACTCCGGATTTCCATCTCATCAAGAAATAGTATGCAATCTTTTTCAATATCTTTCATTGAAGATATTTTTGTTTGCATTGCAGACAATATTTCATGCAGCACGCCAGGCTTGAAAGACAGATGCTGCAATCTTCTACATAGTGTGCGCCGTGATGGCAGGGGGTAGCCTTGCTCTATGAGGAGGTCATAACCTGTACTTCCACAGGCGAACTTGAGTTGCAGTGCCTTTTTTACTGTGTCGGCACTCCACGTGCGACATGTTCTATCCTGCCTTTCTAGAGCTGTCTTCTGGTCTTCGTTCAGATAGTTCAAGTTGGCAGTCAACATTGTGACCTTTGTTTCCAGCTTGGCTGCTTGCCTCGTAGCAGTCCTCATCTTCTTTTTAGCGACAGACAGACTTTCCTTAAGCTGAGAGTTTTTCTTCTGCATGTCCCGGAGAGCTTTCCGCATTTCGCTTGTTGACAGTGAGTCAACGTCCAGGATGTCACAGTGCTCCTCCTGTTCCTCTTCTTCTGTGCTATCACTGATGCAGAGTTTACCTGTGTCTAGCTCCTGATCGTTGGGAGATGAAGGTCCGGGTGAGGCAATATCTGTCGACTGAAATGATTCGGTAGCTGAAGTTGCAGAATCAGCTAAACTTCGTCGCCTCACAGGAGGTTTCCTGCATTTCGGTTGCGCTGCATGGAGAAATAAAGGCATTCATATTCAATACGCATAACGCTTGTAATTGGAAGTAACACAGTGACTCACAAGAAATCATTACTTACGTCTAAAATCAAAGAGAGTCGGAACTGCAGTAGACTTCAGCAGCCGCCGCCCGTCTTGTCTGGCATTTTCGTACTGGTCAGGCTCAAAGTGACGCTAGAAAATGTTAACACGGAAGCAATCTTAGAGACAAGCAGACCACACATGCAAGCACACAGAGTAAGCGGGACAGGCTCTTCATGCAGAGGCACTTATATTCACGAAAGTGTCATATTGACACCACCGAGCTGATCACTGCTAACATTTTGGTTATTTACTGGGATGCTGAAACAAATTCGCATCATCGAACTTTCGGCTTATACCACCGCGATTATTCACGTACCGCTATCAGGATAGCAGTGAAGGTGCACTGAGTCGCGACACGTTGCGCGCACAAAGTAGAGCGACATAAGCATGCGCACCTGCAGCTGCAAACAAACAAGACAGAACAGTAAAGGGAAAACTACCGAAGGCACCTAAGTCTCCCTACATAGGTTTTCCAAAAATATATGACTAAATAATGCAGCGTAATCAGCAATTTAATTACAATTAACTAGCAGTAATTATTTGAAACCTCTAAGGGGCGCAGCGTAGTTATACTGGACATAAGCTATCCAACGATATAACACTTGCGGCTGTATACTAAACATAGGCTGCACAGCCACCGCGGACACATTCTGTACACGTCACGTATGAAGAAGAAATGCTACGCGTTAAACGACGGCCGACCAACTTAGACAACTTCCCTATCAAACTCCGAGGCACAAGCAAGCTTCGATCACATACCTCGCATATCTTAGATGTGTCAGTCGCTTTCCACTTCTCCCGCTTCACTTGAGCCTCCCATTTCTTTCTTCTCTCAGGGTCTCGGGGAAACCGAAAAGTCCGCAGTCCTTTTTTCCATGAGCCGGTGCACAGCGGAACGCAGCAACCCGTCATTCTCTTATCTTGTTCACCCACCCACGGGTGAACGATAAGAATACTGTTACACTGCAAGAGCGTGTGCGAAAATGTTTTCAATGTCGGTTGCTCACGAGAGCACGAAAATGCCGCCTCACCAACTCGTCGACCGCACGGGAGACACGAGCAGCGGGCAGCAACGTCGAACCAATATGGCGGCGCGTCTGCCGAACGGCGGCGCGGAGCAGTACAAAGGCTGTCACCACCCTGGAACGGCGGCGCGGCGGGCAGGCATCGAGGCACCCTAGTCAAGCCAAGAAGAAATGTAGCGGAAACGTACTTCGCTACTCGTTGAACTGCGACCTCTGTAATTTACATGCTCATAATTACCGATATACACCGCAGTATAACTTTCTACGGCACGTTTCTAAGGCAACACCGCATTCACTAGAGGCGCTTTTGTCCCGCTTTGAAGCATCGAACTCATGGCTGAGTGGTAGCGTCTCCGTCTCACACTCCGGAGATCCTGCTTCGACACCCACCCAGCCCATCTTACAAGTTGTTTTTACTTAATAATTGCCTCCCACCATTTTTCGATTACGGACGGTCAACGCCGCCGACGGCGACGAAACTGGCTTTTCTGCGACCCGAGCTCCTTAACGCTCTCGCGTTAAAATTAGCAAATGTTTCCGAATGATTAGGCTGCTAGGGTGCCGCGGTTGCTGCTTAGAGATACCAGTTGCTACGTGAACGCTTGAAATTGTTGATTGAGTAAAAATTCCTCGGCTAATTATATACGCAACCTGTGAATCAGTTTCCCCGATAGACTTCAAAAAATGGATTCTCCAATCGATTACAAATTAAAGAGAGAACACATACGAGTCACATTCGAAATTTTAGATGTTAGTGAACCTCCCCTGACAAATAAATTGAACTCGGCTCTTTTTTAAGCGCTGTTATCTTCATGCTCACAATTTACGTGCATCATACTGACTATTAGTCAGTATATTTGCAGTGGTTTAAGAATTAAACATGTGTCTGTTGCTCAACCATCTAATCCATGCAGCCCAAGCACAGTGCCCTTCTCTCTAAACAGCTTCATTTAGACCAAAGTGGTTTATACACGTGCTGACTAAATCACGCTTGTATATAAGCACGCGCGTCAGTCACTTCTTTTCACACCTCGGCATACTTGCTGGTTTTAAACGACTACTTCAAAACAGCAGCCTGCGTACTGAAGAGCAACACAATCTATAAGCATACCCGAGTCGGCGATTGATACGCATCTGGCTACCTGTTTTGTTTTCTGTAATTAGCACGCGCTCTCTTCAATTCAGAGAACAAGTGAGCTCGATAAGCTCGAGACATCAACAGCTGCAGGAAAAAAAATGTAGATAGATAAAACAGAACAACTCGCGCTCGTGAAAGATTTAAAGCAACTCCGGGAACTTCGCTTTCTGCGTTGCTCCTCAGTGCTGTGTGTTCGCTTGGCTCAGCGAGCCGCCATTATGAGCCTAAAGCAGGTCTACCAGATGCGGTGGAACATAAACGCATGGTTTGTAGAACGAAACTCCATTTTGGCTGCACAATTATTTTTTTTTCTAATTTTGCCTTTCTCGTCATGCACGTAGAGCTAAATATGCTAACAAAGAAAAAAAAGAAGCTAAGCTGTCATTCCCCTTCAGGCGCCTCAATAGATGTAAATGAGCAAAGGAGACCCACTGTTCTTGATAACAACGTCTCTATAGGCCGTAATGTATGTGTCCAGTTTATTCGTATGTACCTTCATATGATGCGCGCGCGCGAAATTCGAGTCCCCGTACGTGGCTGTCAACGCCGAGGTGCCTGCAACACTCCGCCGGCTATGTGTTCATCGAGACAATGCAACGACTTCACCCAGTTTTTCCTAGATTGCTCTTTATCCCGAATGCCCAAATGTACAGCCTTTGTCACCGCCCCTGTCGCAGAGTAGCAATTAAGTAAAGCTCAGAGCCACGACGGTGCCGGTGTGATGGATCCATCTCGGCGGATATAACCGACACTTGCCTTCACCTCCAGTACACGCCGGCAGCCAAGACAGATACACTATTGCCACCTGCCGCATCCGTGATATATATCCGGTCATCATCGGCGCCGGGCATCCGTGTGTACACCCGCGCCGGACACGAGGTCTTGTTTCTCGCCCGGCGATCAAGCGGGAGGCACTTCCGTCGCGAGATGTTCAATCGACGCAGCGTCCTCGCCGTCCTACTGCTGCTGTGCGCCCTGCTGACCGACGTCGCTCCGAAGCTGCGGTCACTGCGCGCGAAGCACGTGCACGTTTTAAACGGTAAGGCGCCATCGGTGGTTCGCTTTGTACCGCGTTTCCTAAGTTTGATCATCGTCTTTTTTTTTTTTAAGGCAGTGTGCGGTCTCAAGCAACCTCGGGACATCTCGCAAGCATTCCTCCGCACTCTTTTTGCCCTCGACCGCGTCAGAGTTCCTTCTATGCCCACTTCACAATAGCTGTTGGAGCAAATGATGTTAAGGGAACCACAAAGAAGGAAACTTACCGCACCCCTATGATCACACTGAAATCATCTCTGTAAGGAAGTGAGCGCTTCAGACTACTGAAGTAGTCCCATGCCTCTTCCCAAGTGCAGTGCTGCTAACTGGATATTTACCTTTCGGTTATGTCCCCACCTTCTGCATCTCAATTCTCTCTCTCTCTCTCTCTCTCTCTCTCTCTCTCTACAATCGTTACCAATTTGCTTAGCGTTGTAAATGCTAAATATATTTATATATTGCTGTACGTGAGCGCCTAAAGTTACAGCGGGTGTGTACTGCTGCGACTCCAGTTTAGGCAAAGATTTGTCTACGAAAACGTGTACGTTACATTAGAAAGGTTTGATGGTTGCAGTAAGGCAAAAAAGACGTGATCGCGAGTAGAAGGAACGTTGAAGTAGTCAAGGGTAAGAGTCCGATGGAATGGTTGCGAGGGTTCGCGAACACAGGAAAATTCACTATCCAGACAATGTGTATCTCGTTGTTTTGATCGGAACGCTGTTGCTACAAGTTCAGTTCAGTTGCAAGTAAAACATGTTACGAAAATAGCGACTAAGCAGCGGGTTTGAAGAACGCTTGAGCCCACATATTTTTTCCAGTACATGCCTACTCTTCGGTTCACGAAACAAACGAATAATTCATACAGCGATTCTCTTCTGTGCAAAGAAAATCTTAGTTGTTTGATTGCGTACAAAGGGACACTGCACCCTTCGTTATCTTTATAATCTTTTGAAGCCCTTCATTCGTAAAAAAAAAAAAGCCGAGGCGCTATTGACAACGCTTTTGGGACGGCGAAACTATAAGCTCCCCTTAATTGAGCCACAGTTAGGCAATTGGTCATCAATAACCGAATCACAATAAACCGACGTCCTTTTGTCCACTCCTACCATTACGACGAGTCTAACCAGGATCTAACTATTATAGGCCCTAATCGCATGCCTACATCTATCGTTCCAACGGCAACTGACTCTTGGAGGTGATCACCTCGTGCAGCATATTGCATAGCACGGGTGTGCGAGACCACGTGCGCGGCTGGCAGCTTTCTTTGCGCCAACGACGCAGGAATGAAATGTGTGAACTTAGAGCATTTGATTTACCCGCTTCACGAAATCTTCGCTTCGTATAGATTCCAAGAATCGCGTTAGATCTGCATGATTTACTTGTTGTGTGTAAAACTGCAGAGGCTACGTTAAAGCGTCATTGGGGATAAATGGAAAACTCTCGCATCTGCAATCGCCACTTACATCTCTAGTTGCGCTAGTTGTGCAACGTTATAGCTATAAGGCATGACAGATGTAATTGTTGTAAGCGAGAATGTTAAACAAGCGAAAGAAATAAAGGAAAAGTTGATGGCGGGAGCGGTAGGAGAAGACGGGTTAAGGTCGGAATAAAATTGGGTCGGCTCTATGCGTGTCACTGTATTTGTGTGAACGTTGCGTACATGACCACTCAATCCCGAGAACTGCTTTTTTTTTCGTTTTACTTTCTATTCATAGTTTCATAATATAACCAGAGCTATGCAGTGCCTGTGATACAATGCGGCTCATTTCTATTCCAGTGACACCAGGAAAATAGCATAATGCATGTTTACGCCGTCTTTCACCACTCATGGCTGTGTTTCTTAATGAGACATGACAAGGAACGCGTTCTGGCCATGATAAAATGACCCGAAATGAGAAAAAACGAGCAAGTTTTATGCATTAGAACCTGTGCCAGAAATCTGCTTCTTGTGAAACAACATACCAACGCGCGTATCTACCTGCTTGGCTGCCTTCTAAAGCTTATGCTCTCGTTTTCCTTTTCGCGTTCTTTTTCTCTCTCTCATCTATCGCATCCATGTACCCCTCCCCGGATATATAGTAGCCAACCGGAGATGATCTCTGGTTAACCTCCCGGTCTTCCCTCGGCCTTTCGTTCTCTCTCTCTTTCCTCCACGGAATCAGGGGCTAAATTCCCAAAGCTGGCCGTCTTGATTAACCATAAGGTTAACATCAGGATTCGCTGGAATTTATTCTTACGAACAATTCTAGCGTAAGGTTTCTTTTCTTTTTTTGTTCATCGAGCTCAGGTGCTTAAGGGATGAAAAAATATCCGATTACTCTTACCTGAGTACTGAAGCCTGATGAACGACCACTCTATCCTTCGCCTTCGATGTACAAAAATAAAGATGCCTACCAAAAAGTCTCGCACCGCCTAGGCCCCGCAAGGGTGGCCAGGAAAATTGCTCCTCTAAGTCTTGCACAGCGGAGTACCCGAAGCGATGGTCCGACTCTTCTGTTTCTCACATCCGAATATAATAAAGAAGAAAGCGAAAGCATGGCCTCGGCGTCCAGGCAGTCCCGACGGCAGGTTCCAAACTCAAGTAGTCAAGAGAAAGAAACACTTGCGAAAAGGCACCTGCTAACGGCGCTTCTTTTGAAGTTGACGCGAAGTCGTCTTCAGAGACAGACGGTGAGAAAAGAAAATATAGTCCGTTCACGACCACGAGAAACACGAGGCCGTTCGTGAATCTTGAAGAGTTCGGACAGCACTAGGCAGGAGCCGTCGCTGCTGCTGCTGCTTCCTTCTCGCCGGACAACGTCGGAGCTTTCGCGGCCCTGACGCGCATATAATATGGCAGCTAGCATCTCGTATTCAAAGCCGGCTCAGCCAGCACAGTGAATCTGGGTCCGCCTGAAGCGCAGCACGGCCATGCTCGTTCGTTGCGGCTACGTTGCGGCCGCGCTGCTTGCTCTGGTGCACGCGGTAGTCGTGTTGGTTGGAGCAATTACGCCGCCTAATGGTCCCATAAAAGTACCCGTTCGCAACGGTAAGTTCTTTTTACGCTGGTGAATGTAACATCGCGAAAACAGGCCCGAGGTTGTTTATGTTACTGTTAGCGTATTTCGGCGGTGATAAACTGTACCGAGGAGAAAACAGAGATGGGGAAGAAAAGCAGGAGTTGCACAAGGCAAAATTGCAAGGCGTGACAATTTTCATTTCCAAGTGAAAACGGTACGGGCATTGGTTATGGTAGGCATGTATCGAGCACGGTGCGGGGAGGGAAGTTGGCGGGTAGTTCGAATCGGCTGTTTGTTCGCTCAAAGGATTTAGAACAACGTTGAGGTGCACAAAGTATAATCCGTCGAAGCTCAGAAATATTTTGATTGTCCTCGATCCGCACCATGGGTGGTAGCCAGGGCTCCTACATTGCTTGTCAAACACTTGTGTTTTCGGGTGTGCTACGTTTGACAAATGAAATGTGAACGATGATTAAAGGCAAACAGGGAAAAATAAAGCTCTTAATTTCCCTAAGTTATCAGAGAGCTCTGTCTACTTTGCGTGTAGTTGGACACTGACGCCTCAATGACTAAATAAATCACGGTTTTACAAGTAATAAAAGGCGCATGTGTTTCTTATTATGAAGCACTCGCCTTGAAATCTTGTGTCGTCGTTAAACGCGACTAGATTGAGATGAGTTATGTGGCCATATAGACTACAAATATTCAGCAGCCGACACACGTTATTTTTTTTCGTATTTCCTTTTCTCGGGATCTGTCAACTCAGGAAGGTGCATCTACCGTGGCAGATCCGTATGGGAAGCTTACATCACCCTTGCAGACGGGAAGTGCTTGAAAGCCCGATGCAAGCCCAAGGAACGCCTGCTGCACTTCATTCCGTAAGACAATTACACCGTATAAGTTGCGTTCATAGCATTCGCATAAAATGCAAATTGCAAGCCACTCTGCTGGTTCGTGAAGAAGTTTCTCTTTTCCAAACTGCGGGAGTCAGCCACAAAGCCTATTATGTACGGAAAACGTAGAAAGAGAAATTATGCACAGAGCGAGAGTTATATTGAGAAAGAAAAGTTCCCTATAATATTCCAGAAAATAGAATGGAAACGAAGACTTTAGACAAATAGTTTGATATCTCAAGCCAGATGTTCTTCAGCATTTTTTTTTCATTTCTGCTTTGAAACCGCTCAAAGGACATATACATCGTCCAGACTATGGCTCTGTGTATTACAGTAAAAAACTGAAAGCATCATTGCAACGACTGCCACGATAAGCACCTCAATTAGCACCTACCACAAATGTGCTCTAGAGTACATACAAGGTATTTCAGCGATTACTTTCAAAATATTTTAAAGATTGCCTGTGGCAAATAGCTCAATTCTAGTTTATGAGCCGGTCTACTCGAAGCGGCGGACACTACTTGCACAAAAAAGTAAGATGCACAATAAACTAATTAACAAGAATTCCCTAATTAACTTTTTAGTTAAATATCTTACCCATATTGCAATTTACAAATTCTAGCAGTTGCCTTCGCAAGGCGGATCCATTTGGAAAGAATTCTCAGGACGACACCAGTTTACAGATATAAATTCCCGAACTTTCCGGAGAAATGCATTCGCGCTCCAGTTGTGGGCTACAGTGCATGAAACGACGCTTTGTTAACAAATTAACTGGAACGCCAATGCATTCCTCCGCAAAGCTCGGCAATATATATTTCGAAACTGGTGTCATCTTGAAAATTCGTTCCAATTGGATCCGCCTTGTGAACTCTGCGGCTATAATTTGTAAACTGCAATATGGGCCAAAAAGTAATTAGTTAAAAACTGAATAAGCAAACTTTTATTAAGTAGTCGATTTTGCATCTCAACTTCTTGTGCAAGTATTGTCCACTGCTTCGAGTAGACCTGTTGATGAACTATAATTGTGATATCTGCCACAGACAACTTTTGAAGATTTTTGAAAGTGTTCGCTGAAACGTCCTGTATACACCAGGCAAACTAAAATTTCGACGCTTGTTACAGGCGTTCACTGTACGCCTAATTATATTTAGCTCAACTTCCGTGACAATGTGCAGAGCAAACTCAACCCAAACATAGACTCCAGTTCCAACGCGGTCGAAATGCGACACGCCAACTAGTTACGCACGTCCCTGTGAGAATAAATAAAGCCAAATATAACAAATTCACCAAGATTTGTTGCTACAGATAAAGATGACAACGACACAGTTGCTTTTTGCTGCAGTTGAGCACAGCACATCAGCCAATAACTTTCAGTTGGTCAGGGTTTAGCTAATTACAGCCAACACAATCAAGGTGCTTGCGTCGTTCTCATATCTAGCAAACAAAACAAAGGGCTGAAAAATTTTCCGCCGTAGCGAGCGAGTAGCAAACTAGAGAGCTTTACATTAGGGGACGCAAGCGGCTTGCGTACGCAAGAACTATGGGTGGTGGTATTGCGCATGCGCACACCATGACGTAGGAGTCTGCGCAAGGGCAGTACCGTGGACCCTAGCTCTTGCCTACGCAAGCCGCTCGAGTCCCCTAATATAAAACTCGTTATTATCGGACTTGTACACTACCAGAATCTCCAATAGAAAGCCTTATAAGCGAATTATTTGATGTCAAAGGATCTTGATTGTGAGCTTAAAGAGAGAGCGTGACATAACGTGATATGCAATGGAACGGAGATCAGTTTTTCAAGGAAGCCTAAATTTTTCTAGCATTCCATTTTTTATTCCTTTAAAACCAGCCTACTGTATTATTATCAACTGAGCAGTAACATTTCTGCGTTTCCGCTGTTTTGAACACGAATCGTAAAAGGTAAAAATTTCACTTTATGACTATGACTTCAAACTTATTCAGATGATGTTCATAATATCGTGTAGAGCAGCCACAATGATGACCCTCTATTTTCTTGTCATTTATTTTCCTTTAGGATGAAGGAATGTATGCTCCCAGCTGCTGGTAGGGGATGTTTCTACGAGGACGGACTTTTGGAACAGCAATGCTGCAGGCCGTCCACGATTTGCTATTAGCGACAGCCCCAAATAATGGGTGCCCTGTGCCCTCGCAGTCTGTGCTTCGTACTTACCGAAACAGAAGAATAAACGATTCGTTGGACAGACGTTTCTCATTTCGTCGAGTTACCTAAAATGGTCACCAGTTTCTACTCTCGTCTGAACCAATGCCCTCTCAAATAACATCAATACAAAAGCTCATTTTCGACAGACATTCTGACCGAACCGCACTTGCCTGCATATGCATAATTTAACAGACATGACAGCGGAATACTTCCTGCTTGTAGTTACCGGCAGACGCGCCTCGTGTATTGCTATGCGTCTTATTTCTTAGAGGGGAGTCATTGCAAGTGCAATTAGGCGAGTATTAATAGTCATGCCCTACTTGAATAATCAAGTAAACACGGATGAGCCGGGAACCGCGAGAACACAAGACAAAAGATGAATTAATGTGCACATCTTTATCATTTTTACGCACTTTGATGCTACACGGGAAAGTATGAGAGTCTCTCCAAACATGTCATTATCAAGCCCCTGTGCAAAAGGAAAGCAATGAAAACAGCACGAAGAGAAGATGAGCGGATAAACAAAAAGCAACGAGCTTAACAAGTGCTTACTTGAGGAAGCATGTATAAGTAAGATAGCTGATTTATACATGCGTGAAAAGACTCCATCACTCAGCTGCAGTCATTCAGGCTGATTGGCTAAGTGTGCAGGCTAATTCGCGCAGCTGTGCACATCGACGAGGTTTCAGCACTTTCGAACACCAGCTTAATCGTCTTCGGGCAATACGAAAAACTGGGTACCCAGTTTTTGGAGCATGTAAATATGCAAATTGCACTAGCGTTTCACAGTAGCAACAGATGTCGGAATCACCGCTCTGCACCATTCTGGTCAAGGATAAGCCGTTGGTGAACTCAACGGCCAGCGGCACATAACACTGTGCGGTTGCATTGGATCAGAAAAACTACCAGCATGTTGAAATGCAGTGGCTGGCTGTCTTGCGATATTATTTTACATAAAAAACGTAAGTCGTCTCATCTCAGAAAGGCATCATCGCCGACCGATATCCCCCGTCAAGAAACACTAACCTCCTTGTAAAAAGCAGCACTGGTGAAAAAAAAAGTTAGTTCTAGTGGAAAAAACTTTTGTTAGGTAGACGATTTTCTGATGAAAAGCTTAATAAGCCAAAGGAAATGCTAAAATGCACCACGGTACATTATTCATCATAATCTACGGCAAAAGTTATCTGTTTATTTGCTGTCACAATTATCTCAGATTTAAAAATATCAACATATGGAATTTGCAACGTACATACTTACTTTTAACAAGCGAAAAACAAGGAGTATTGGACAAGAAGCATTGCCCAGGCAGCATCGGTGCTTCCGCTGCACGATCTCGGCTTGTTTGTTTAATATTATAGTGAGGGGAAAAGGAAAGGGGGACACACGGCCGGTTTGATAAGATATGTTGTACGGCCCCTTAGATGCGCAGCTTCTGCTGAACTAAACGACGGCGAGAGTAGCATAGGTATCGCTGAGTTCTGGCCGCATCGGGCAGCGAACCCGTCTCCTTGCAAAAGCCCTGGTGTTTCAAGAGGCCCGTGTCGCTTCTCTCGAGAAAACTCTCGAGCAACGTGGGTAATACGCACAGGTGCAGTTACAAGCGCAGCGCCTTCCTTTCTTCTGAGAAATGTTTGAAGTTTGAAGTTTATTCAAAATAGGAAAGTACACAGGAAATGTTGTACAGGACATCTGGATCCCTAGCTCAAGGCTAGTTGGGATCCATGCTAGTTATTAATTCACATTCTTAACATCAATACGAAGAAGTATAAGTAAGTCATATATACATAAACATTCAATTAGAACACAAGGCAGGGTACGTCTATTAGCTACGAGAAACCGACAGAAAGGAATTTGTATTTAGTAAATTATACAGTGCAAGTGAAAAGGGTAAACATGTGTATACAATCCAGATGAAAACTATGCAGATAATAGTAATGAGTGATAATGGGATTTCACTGATAGTGAAAAACATTTTGCTTGTTTTACTTCTGTTGGTAAGCTGTTCCATAAGAGTGCTCCAGTGTTGCTTAACCTTCGCCTTCCATATACATTATGCATTTTTGGCAAGAGAAAATTTCCCTTAAGAGCGCTGCGTGTATTGCTTCTGGAATGTAAAAAATGTGATACACTCAAAGGACAGTTAGTGGTTATGCTGTTATGAGTATGCAATGTAGATTTAAGATTCAGTAATAAATTAAAAGGCAGTATATTTAAACTTTGAAACAGCGGCATTGATTTAGCATTGTAGTCCGAAAAAGTCATAAATCGCAAGGCCCTTTTCTGAAGAAGTATGATAGGTTCAACGTATGAAACGTACGTATTACCCCAAGATGCAATACAGTAGGATAGATGGCTATGGAATATGCTAAAGTAAATTGTTCTCAGAGTGGCAGTGTCGAAGTAATAACGGCATTTATACAGCATAAAACAAGCCTTGCTCAACTTTTTACACAGCAATGCAATGTGAGGCTTCCAATGAAGATGCTCGTCTAGTGTGACACCCAAGTATAGAATTGAACTCACCCGCTCAAGGATATTATGGTTTAGAGAAAGCGAATGACAGTCGTTTAGTGGTGTTTTCCACGAAGAAGTAAAGAGAATATATTTAGTTTTCTTGATACTCAGAGTTAGCTTATTTGACGCGAACCACTGGTTAACACTCCGAAGTTCATTATTAGCCACTTGAAATGTTTTGTTCAAGGAGTCTAGCGCACAAAGTAGAACAGTGTCGTCTGCATACATCACAGCAGAGAAGTTTTCTAAGGTATCAGGAAGATCGTTTACAAATAAAGAAAAAAATATTGGCCCTAGTACTGACCCTTGTGGGACCCCTGTAACAATGTCAGAAACGTCGGATTTGGTATCTGCAATGGAAACTAGTTGTTTTCTGTTATTGAGATAGCTGCGGAAAAATTGAAGAGTTAGGCCTCGGAAACCATAGCATTCTAACTTATTTAGCAGTATGTCATGATCCACAGTGTCAAACGCTTTCCTCACGTCTAGAAATATGCCTAGGACACTTTTGTTGTTGTTCAAGTTAGAATTTATGTAGTCAGACAGAGCTAGTACCGCTGTGCTTGTCGATCTTTTAGCTCGAAAACCGTGCTGGCAGTAAGATAAAATGGATTCACGTTCAAGAAATGAAGTGATTCGTTGGGCGATAAGTTTTTCAAAAACGGTGTTTAAGCAACTTAAGACGGATATAGGACGGTAGTTTTCTAATAAGTTATGGTCCCCATTTTTGTAAATTGGAGTAACCTTAGCGATCTTTAGTAAATCTGGATATGTAGCAGTATAGAAAGAGAGATTGAATATTTTTTCTAGTGGCATGCATAGTATATCAATACAATGCTTTAAGGTCACTATGGATATGCCATCGTGACCAGTAGAATGTTTGAATGGCATGCTGTTAACTACAGACACTATCTCCTCCGCTGTAATGTCTACAAAACCAAACGAGTTTGTCGTCCTTTCTGGGTAAGTAATGGCTGAAAGAAGAGGTACGTTATTAGATATTGCTTGGCCAATCGTACAGAAGTACGAGTTAAACGACGAGACTAAGGATTCCATAGATATTCCTAAGATTTTCAAGTCTGGCATTGTATATTCTGTAACCGATGGCTTAATTACTGAGTTAATAATGCGCCATGTAGCCTTTGAATTACCAGAATTACGGACTATTAAATTTGTGTAATACTCTTTTTTACGAATACGTATAGCGCTAGTTACTAAATTTCGAGCTGTACGAAATTTTTGCTCATAATATTTGTTACCCCTATGTGACTTTACTTTAGTGTGCCAAAAGTCTTTATCTTTAATTAATTTTAGCAGTCCTTTCGTCATCCAGGGACAGATAGGAGTGCTATAATATCTTTTTTCGAAGGTGCTTGATGATTGCGCTAATGCATCACACAACGCCTTGCTGAAACTGTCAAATTGCTGATTTGAATTTTTCTGCGCATCTATAGTTAAAGAGCAAAGGCATTCACGTAATACTGGATAGTTAACTCGATGAGAAATATGAGAGTGGCCCTGAGAATGAGTGGATCGATGAAAAAAGATGGCAGCAGCAGAGTGATCTGTTACAGCCGAATCATAAACATTACACCAGCTTGAATCGGTGTTAAAGTTGCACAATATATGATCTATCAGTGTGGATGTCAGTGAAGTTATACGTGTTGGGGTTTTAATGACGTTATGGAACCCATATGATCTAAGAAGATTAAAATAATCGCTGTCATGTTCCTTTATAGCATCAATATTAAAGTCTCCACATATTATTATTCGTTTATTTAAATTGGTTAAATAAACTAATAAATGTTCAAAATGTTGCATGAAAGCTGATTTGTTCTTGTTAGGAGCACGATAAATTACCGCTGCAACGAAGCATTCAGAATTCACAACAAGCATATCAAATTCATTCGCGTATGAGTACGAGTACTCTTTAACGACTGAGCGCGATAAAGAAGATCTCACAAATAGTGCAACGCCGCCACCCCTAGTTCCCGTACTTCGAGGAGTGGAGAAGAATGCATATCCGGGTATATGGTACAGTTCGTCTGAACGCAGCCATGTTTCGGAGGTAGCAATAACATCAAACGGGAAATTATGTAATGACAGAAGAGAGCAAAGATTGTCAATATTTTTGAGCAAGCTACGCACATTACAATGAATTAAAGTATAACAGGAGGAACTGTTCAGGAAGTCATTAGCAGACTGAACTATGGTAGCCATGTTAATGCAAAAAACTAACAAATAAGTGATAGGTCGTTATCATTACGAATATTGACAACACGTGCATTCTCAGCCTTTCGGGCGAGAATTTTTCCGTTTGCTACCCAGACAAATTTCCAGTTGTTTGTCTTTTTCTTGGTGATAGCTTTCCCTAATAGTGTTTTCATTTCGGGGCAGAGGTGCTCGTTAATGTACACATTCGCTGAGCCATCGTATCCAAAATCCTGAGGGCTTATCCTTTTCTTTTTGAAACCTTTAATTATGCGTTCACGAATGGAACGAGACATGCACTTAACTACAACATTTGGCCGATCCGTATCTTTACTAGGAACACGATGAATCACGTCAAAGTCTGTTTCACTAACAGAAATGTCATGCTTTTGACAAACAGATGTCAATACTTCGACGAGGTTTTCGTTTCGTTTTAAGGGAAGTCCCTTGATTTCCAAATTTTGTTGTCGTGTATATTGCTTCAGCTCAATTATTTCATGGCGGGTGCTTTCAAGCTTACTTCGTAGTTCATTATTTTCTTTTTTTAGCAACTCTTGTTCTTTCTTCATAGCATCAACTGCTGCCTTGAAACTTTCAAAGTGAGAGTTCAAGAAATGAAGGGATTCCCTTATCTGTTGCATCTCATCTCTCAGAGTAGATCCATGCGAGTCAACCTTGCCTGATAGATCAGTAAGCAACTTTGCCAATTCCTTAATTGTAGTCGGTGGCTTGTCCATCATTATCAAAGGCAATTCGCACTGGACAGACAGTCAAAGAAACGCGCTAAAAGAGCAGTCACGGAGCGATCCAGGCACTTCTGGTGGGTTATTATGAAAAGTTGATATCCAAGTTGATTTACCTGCACGATTTGAAGAGAAGGATTAACGTTTGCCGATGCTTCCAGTTGCCTGGACCGCTCCGTACTGACGATTGTCGCACTTGTTACAGCTCCTTTTATAGCCGATGCGAGGGGGCGTCCATGATTTGACGATCAGAGCGCCATTCCATGACACAGGCGCAGTCGGTAGCTACCATGGTGGCAATCTTGAAGATGAGGGCTGATATCGTTGATCGGAAGAAACAGCTGGTCGTTTTTTGACTGTACAACC
This sequence comes from Dermacentor albipictus, assembly GCF_038994185.2. Classification (NCBI taxonomy): domain Eukaryota; kingdom Metazoa; phylum Arthropoda; class Arachnida; order Ixodida; family Ixodidae; genus Dermacentor; species Dermacentor albipictus. The sequence continues at coordinate 45,328,626 of NC_091823.1, read as the reverse complement.
AGCAGCGGCCCCGGAATCTGCACGATTTGAAGAGAAGGATTAACGTTTGCCGATGCTTCCAGTTGCCTGGACCGCTCCGTACTGACGATTGTCGCACTTGTTACAGCTCCTTTTATAGCTGATGCGAGGGGGCGTCCATGATTTGACGATCAGAGCGCCATTCCATGACACAGGCGCAGTCGGTAGCTACCATGGTGGCAATCTTGAAGATGAGGGCTGATATCGTTGATCGGAAGAAACAGCTGGTCGTTTTTTGACTGTACAACCAGCAGCGGCCCCGGAATCTGCACGATTTGAAGAGAAGGATTAACGTTTGCCGATGCTTCCAGTTGCCTGGACCGCTCCGTACTGACAAATGGTTTGCCATTTTGCTTTCGCGTCTTACATGCCAGACTTCATGGTTTGAGTACCTCCTTCCAAATTATCCCACATCCCTCAAGTCATTCTAACTAAATGGACGTCGTCTTTAGCTGTTATTTAAGCTCTATCGCTTGGACTGCAGCCCTATACATGCTTATTACGAGCGGCGAATTTCGAATCCCCTAGATACGAATAGACGTCAGTGAGCCTCTGTCGCTTAGCTCTGTCGATGTGAACTAACGAACGAGGTTTGGCGACCCGTCACGACGCAGCCACTAAATCTCGGCGCTTTTTGAGAGTGACAGCCTTCGTGCCCCCCCCTCCCCCCCCCCCCACGTTTGACCCCTTGTGATTTCACCGTCGCGCTGAACTGCCCGTGGCCTCGTCGAGCTCATTTACACATTTGAAGGGGGTATATGTACGCTCGCCTATACTTTATGACGAAATGCGGCAACGTCATTCAAGCCCATAGGGAAACAGTGCGAGCCACGATTGGGCCTCTCGGTTTGATGGCGAATGCTACACGCAGCCAACGCTCGATTGCTTCCCCTCGTGCACATGCGGCAATCGCAGCTACAGCCTAACACCGCCCTCAATTCACCTCCTGGCACACGTTGCGCAGGCACCGTTTTCCGCATATAACCGCGGAAACAGTTCCCTTGTGCTTCACGTGAGGAATAGAAGAGAACCTTCGCTTCCAAGCATGGTCAATGGACACTGCGTTGTCGTAGCGTTCGTTGTATTCACCATGATAGCTGACGTCGGTCTAGCCGTCGACCGTCTTGCTCAACGGTCGCTTCAATCCCATGTGCGCATTGTAAACGGTGAGTGGTGCTTCCGAACTTCACACAGGCTTACATTTACCTGAGAAAATACCCTCGAGTGCCGACGAAAACCTGCGGCCCAATTAGAGTCACTACAGCCTCAGAAAGCAGAATCAGAAACTAGTTACGCCGTCAAAAAACGTTCTTAGGCTTTCATTCTCGCGGTTACATATTGTAGAACGTCACTACACGTTTCCGAAATGTAACAAGAGCCTCGATTCGGTGGCTGGAAACCATGACATAAAAAGAAGCCACGACGAAGATAATTATACAAACAAGCTAAAAGCAGCGAAATATTCTAGCTGTCGATGAGGAGGCTTGTGCGGTTCATGAACTTGTCTCCAAAAGCGCGTAAAAAGAAAGACCACCCCGTGGGTTCAGCAACCGCAATAGGCATCCATCTTAAACAGTTCTGAGCTTTTTCTTAGGCACAACGGTTCAGGACGTTGAGAATCAAATCATTGTTATTATGACCAGCTGTAACCACAAGGAAATCCTGGAATGCATACTCCTCATTCTGAAGCCAAATATAGTCCTGCCGAATAAAGTTATCGCGCTTGGAGCGTTTTTCAAAAAGCAGTCAACTCGGTCTGTTAGTATGTATTACTGTGTGTTTTTAATTTCGCGCATCAGAGACACACGGTAAAGGAGAAAGAAAAGGCCGAAAACGCATGTTGACGTGTGTTCTGATTGCTTTCTACGTGTGTTATGAAATGGGCAGCAAGCAAGCAAGCAAGAAATCAAGCTTTAACCATGCACTTAGACTGTCTCACGTTGAAACAAAATTTTTAAGCATCCGTATTCGTAAGTAGAACTTCTGACATGGCACAATTTATCAATTCTGCAGATGAAGATATGTGCGAACGTACTAGCGCAAGTAGTATAACACCAACAAATCGATGTAGACTTGGGCATCCACCTTCCATGCCTGTAGTTGCCATACAGAAGGTAGAAGATACTAAAGTTGCTTTAAGCTTTCGTTAAAAGTAAGTGATCGCTAACGTAGTTACTCGCCATTGAATCAAGACTTATTAGGTAATTTATGAACGTTCAGCACCCTCTTGAGAACGCCCATCTCAGAGTCACATTTCATGCCGCCCATGGGGAACATGAATTGTGCAGATGCAAGTGTACTGGACTGGTCATTCTCGCCAAGGATTTTGTCCAGCCACAATTTCCGGGTCATGTCCGCAAAGAGCTGTTGTAGTAAATAACAGCCATTACGTAATATTTTCTTTGAATGCCCAGTGACAATTTGTAAATGTTTCTCTTTTTATGCGAAGCATATTACGAGAGCTCAACCCAGCTCCTCAGGCGCGGCGGTGTCGCCTTCAATACCACGTGACACCGTGACGTCACGACAGAGGAGAAGTGGCTTTGGCTCAACTCTTGCACGATGGGCTGGGTGGGAATCGAACCAGGGTCTCCGGAGTGTGAGACGGATACGCTACCACTGAGCCACGAGTACGATGCTTCAAAGCGGTACAAAAACGCCTCTAGTGAATGCGGTGTTGCCTTAGAAACGAGCTGTTTCTAAGGCTCAGGCGTGCGTCGCTTGCTCAGGCGCACATTTCGTTGCCGCGCCGAACGCTGCGTTGCTCGACGCTCACCGCGCCCAATGCGGGGCGCGTAGTCGCTGCGCCGTAGCCCATTGTCTTACACCCCTTGGCGGGTCGACGGGAACGCTGTCGCGTTCCACTTTTGAAGGCGAAGCAGAGTAACGCATGAGTTGTTTCTTCGTCTAGCCGAACCAAATATATCCAAGCAACAGCAGTTCACCAGGCTAAACAGTGGTTCAACAACTAAAATAAAGGCTAGTATGCTTCGCATCCTGGGCTTAACCTTACCTAAGCCACATCCATTTTTTTTTTAATTCTAGCTAACAGCTGTCATATGTACTCTGCCGGTATTTCTTATGGCAATCTAGTGGCTGTTTGGCTCCGTGTGCAGCTGTTTGGCTCCGTGTGCAGCTGTTTGGCTCCGTGAGCAGCACTCTGCACTTGAGAGCGACCACGTGATAAAGCATCAAGCAAATGAGAAGTACAAGCATGCGTCAAGCATCACGATTAAGCTGCCTTCAGAATATCCTACAAAGCACCACAGTGATTATCTGCCGAGTGTCGTCCACATATCTGCTTCCACTAGCTTGCTGACGGGCCGAGAAGCCACGCCAACGCGCCCCGTTTATTTTCTCAAGCTCTGTCGGCACAGAGGAGCTAACAACTAAGAACGCCGCGGCGTGTTATAAGGAAGGCTGCTAAGTTACCTGATACTGTACTACAACTGCAAGAAGAATTACACCTGCAAAAGATGCAGACGTGTATCTTTACAGGGTGTGAAATGTCCATCTGTCCACAAACAAAAATGGAAACGACAGTAGTGTGTGATCTCTCGCAATGGCCACGGTTTATTTAGTTGGCGAATCCATTTTACAGAAACCCCGGTGAGTATTATTGTACATATTAATTCTGATTTCAATGGAGTGTCCACAAACACTTGCTGCATTTCACAAATAACAAAATTAAAAAGCCTTGCTGTTCAAGTCTGGTGAATTATAAGCTGCGATCGCTCAGACTATCAGGGTGCCTTTCATGACCGCGAATTTTCTCAACTGCATGCAGGTGAATGTAGCTTCCGCTACACCGATTCCAAGCAAGGCTACCTGACGCTGAAAGACGGGCGATGCTTTAAAGCTGCCTGCGTTCCCGGAGAAGGCAGAGCTGTGTTCAGATAGTAAGTTGCTCGCTTCACGATCTACTAGACGAGCACAATATAGACGTTGTATGCGCAACAGCACACTTGTATCATGCGTATGTGTGCTGTTTTAAAGGAGAAGAGTTTATTTTTAAAGAAGACCTGGAAAGTTGGCCTGACACGGCCTGAGCCGCCGAGTTCTCGTCAGCTACTTAGTACAAAAGAAAGAAAGTAGAAGGTGAAGATAGAAAGGTAATGTTGGGCGGGGCGAACAAGATGGTTTGGACGTGCGTGAACCAGCAGCGGCATCTCTTAAAGGCCCGGTACTGAGGCCCAAACAATGAAACGTTCCTTTCCTTCGAGCGCTTCCTAACCTTACGTGAGGCCTCCTTACAGCGAAGGACCGATGGAGGAAGCAAGCATACTCTGAAAGCTCCCTTCACCCGTCCTCACGTAAGGAGCGGTTGCCGCCATGCCTGGGTTCGAGATTATCTCTTAAATGCTTTAGGCGAACACCAGAACACCCCTATTCAATAAAAAAAGGTTGTATCGTCGCACAATCTCTAAGTTGATGAGCTAATATAGAGAAGCGTGGACGCTATTTTTTAGTTTTGTTTACTAAATCTAAAGAAGCAGTGCATTACAGTGCGAAACTTGATGTGATCCAGCAACGCTGGCACGCCGGCGTCGTGCAACGCCTAGCAACGCTTCCATGCCGCACGCGTGACTGAAACGAACGTGCCTGGCAAAACGTACCGTGCTCGCGCTTCTCCGAAGGTGGGCGACAGCGCGCACGCGCAAGCAAACGTCACGTGGTTAAGCAGTGAGGCGAAGCGCTTGTTCAGGGCCAGGAGCGGCGTAAGGACGCATGAAGGTAGCTTGGCCCAAACAATAAAACGTTCCTTTTAGGGGTGTGCGAATATTGAAATTTTAGATTACGAATCGAATACGAATAAGGCGAATAACTCTCTTCGAATATCGAATCGAATATTGAATACATGTGTAGTATTAAAAAATTGCAAGAGAGGTAACAATAGCTTTATTACCCTTTTAAAAATAACATTGCATTTTACAAGGTTGCTTCAAATTAAAGAGGTACTCAATTATAGATAATGGACTCATGTAATGCCCTCAGTCAGGTAAAACGCTTGTTACAGATTGTCGTGAAGGAAAATTAACTGCTCAATATGGCCAGAAAGTAAACGCTCTCTATGCACTGTCACATTTCTACCGGTAGAAAAGACTCTTTCACTAGGAACTGAAGTGGCAGGGATCGCCAAGTACTTCCGGGCGAGTGCACTTAAAAGCGGGTACCTGAAGCGGCCAATGGACTGCCACCACTCTCAAGGATTCATGCCCCTTTCCAGAAGGGGCTTTTGCGCGTAGTCTGTAAGTTCTCTCTCAGGGGCAGATGCCAAATGTGTCTTCTCTTTGTTCATCACTAGATCGTCAAAAGCATTCCATACACTCGATGCCACCAGTGGACACGAAGTCGACGCTGGCACGGCGGTGTCCCCACGGTGTTCCACGACGGCTTCCTGGAGCTCCCTTGTCACAAGGTTTTTCAGCCAGATCATCTGACCAGATGCCTGATGAACTGTGGCCATAAAGCGCGGATCAAGAAACATGCCTAGGCTGGCCACTTCATCAAATTTCCACTCCGCACAAAGAGCCTTGATACATTTTGAATCAATGTTAGCAAACCCTGAGTTGCCTTTGCAACCTTCAAGGCAATGGGGCATTCCAAAAATAATTGGAATTATAAAGCTTGGTGAAAAAGAAACCGAAACTGATCATGTCTCAAATGCCTGAAGCAGATAGACTGAAACAGAGCATACAGATAATGAGCGGATCATGCGAAGTTCTCAGTTAATAAACATGTTCTTAGGAGAATGCGGAGCAAGCATACAATTGGTTAATTGCTCAATTATTCGCAGTCTATCCGAATATTCGCCGTTTCCACCGTTATTCGGCCGTCCTCGGATATTCGTGAATTTCCGAACATGCATTTCTCGAATCGAATACGCTTCGAATATGGAAAATATTCGATTCGTATTCGAAATTCCGAATATTCGCACACCCCTAGTTCCTTTCCTTCGAGCGCTTCCTAACCTTACGTGAGGCCTCCTTACAGCGAAGGACCGATGGAGGAAGCAAGCGTACTCTGAAAGCTCCCTTCACCCGTCCTCACCTAAGGAGCGCTTGCCGCGTGCCTGGGTTCGAGATTATCTCTTCAAATCTTTCCGCGAACACCATTATTCTATTAAAAAATGTTGCATCGTCGCACAATCTTTAAATTGAATAGCTAATATAGAGAAGCGTGGACGCTTTCTTCTAGTTTCGTTTACTAAAGTTAAAAAAAAGTTGCGCATTACAGTGCAAAACTTGATGTGCTCCAGCAACGCTGGCACGCCGGCGTCTTGCAACGCCTAGCAACGCCTAGCAATGCTTGCATGCCGCACGCGTGACTGAAATGAACATGCCTGGCAAGACGTACCGTGCTCGCGCTTCTCCGCAGGTGGGTGACAGTGGGCATGCGCAAGCGAATGCCACGTGGTTAAGCAGTGAGGTGAAGCGCTCGTTCAGGGCCAGGAGCGGCGTAAGGACGCATGAAGGTAGCTTTGGAGCTACCTTATGCTGAGGAAGCGCCAAGGAAGCCTTCACCGAGGGTACCCTCAGTAAGGAAGCTTTCAGAGTGACATAAGGTAGCCTCACCCCAATGAAGGCTTCCTTAGTGAGGTAAGGAAGATTTCATTGTTTGGCTTCTTATGCTGAGAAAGTACCGAGGAAGCACCAAGGAAGCCTTCACCGAGGGCGCCTCAGTAAGGAACCTTTCAGAGTGACATAAGGTGGCCTCACTGCAATGAAGGCTTCCTTACTGAGGTAAGGAAGATTTCATTGTCTGGCCCTGAGGATCCTAAGACCTTCGGCATGCGTCACTTCTGCAAGATTTAAAAAATTTTCCATTCAGGAGGAATATGCCAAATGATGTGTATTAGATAACGCCGATTTTCAGCACCTCAGATTTCCTTGGCACAGCGGATGGTGTGCAACAAGAAAATTTGAAGTTTCATTTACGCGTATGCGTTACCGAATACCAAGGCTTAATTTCCGTTCCGATAGGTCTGGCTTGGCACCTTCTCCTAAATGTTTTTACTGCAATGAACCCGAAACTATTGATCATTTCTTTATAGAGTGTCTTAGGTTTAACGTGCATAGAAAATGACTTCTAAAAAGTCCCTTCCGCCGACTTGGATTAGCCATTACGCTACCTATTATTCTGTCTCTGGGGGCGTCTGCACTAGGACACTGTAATAGGAGCGTATGTGATGCCATATATAATTTTGTAATGGAAACAAGGAGACTTCCATGCTAATTTTACTGTTTTATTTTCCTCAACAAGAAACCAAAAATATTAACTTCTAATTTTAAAATACTATAGCATGAAAATTATGATTAACGATTAGAATTCATTTAATACCTCATTTTCAGTAAGAAAAATCCTGTTTAGGTATTTATTCTTATTCGACCTACTGCCACCCGATTCATGGCCAATCCCCCGTAGTGGGTTGTGCTATATTCACAGGCACCAAACCAAACCAAACGAAGGACGAGAGCTCCACTTGTAGGATCAAATCTAGCAAAATAGCGTGTACGAACTTGAAGAAAGCGTTTAAAAATAGGTGACTGCGTCAACGTTGTGGTCACGGCCACAGGGTTACTGTTTCCAACAAAGATAAATTTTTCAGACTGGTTCAACATCGCACAAGTCATTATCGTTCTTTTGTGCGAGACTTTCGCACGTAAACATTGCTCAAGAATACAACTAGAACAGACAGGTTCAATGACAGCATGTCTCAAAGTAGCGTTTCTTATCTATTTCTTCGAGATAGGCTGTTGTTCTTGGATCACATATAATACAGCACACATGTAATAAAACACACCGTACAAAAAAATATTTCGAAGTAGTAGGCCAATTTGGGGACATCTATTTTCTTTGAAGCCTGCTCTCATTTCACAACTACACCGTGTACCATTGGCATCAACATAGCCCATACCAGTTTGAGGGATCTAGCGGACCTCGTCAGTTTACCTTTGTCTTACCAAAGCCTCATTTATTCTCTGACACTCGTCACCACACCTAAATACACATTCACCCAAACCTCACCAGGCTATATACTTAACTCCTGCCTGATTTAGTACTTCTCCCTTCGCCACGCTACTCCACCCTTGTAATTTTGTGCGTTACCAAGCCTTTCCACGTAATGCATGCTCTGTGTTTTCTCCCACAGTGTTCGTCGATGTAAGCGAACTGATTATGGAAGATACTGCTGGGTCTCGGATGGTGACTTGAGCCCGGAATGCTGCGATCAAACGATAATGTGCGAATAAAGATCCCCCAGAATGGGGCCCCTCCTGTTCTTTTCTAAATATCCTCCTGTGGAGAGACTTCGGTACTGTGTACGAAGGCTATTTCCACGAGATTCAAGGCTCATTAAAGGAATAGCCAATTACTGGGGAAGGGAGCATAGATTGGACAGCCAATATGGCGCGTACACCATTTGTCAAGAGTTCTGTCGTCATTGTGTGTGCAAATGGGAATCGTGTCGGGCAACGTATGCTGAATGCTCCTGCGCTATTCACTTGCACCAAGTTCTCGGACATGGCTGGGAACACCTTACATTTCCATAAGTGTGGCAGCGCCAGAAGCACAGCCACTTCCGCAATGTGACACGTCTCGCTACTCCAGGGCTGCCTTGGAAACTGGTAACGAACACTTTGCATGAGTGAAAGCAAACAAACAAGAATGTTTTAGTTCAGCAAACATGTCAGCGGCTGAGCTAAAACGCTGTCATGATGACACAACTTGCAACGAGCTGATAATTACATACCTTCTAGAATATATGAATGTTCATTAGTCCGCCAAAGAGACCTGTTTAAAAAGCTATTATACCGTCAGACACTTTCGCTAATAAAAAGAAACACCTAGCCCGTGATCATCAATGGAGTGCCAGAGATGGGCACCTGTCTATTTAAAAATATTTCATGGCTAATACAAGGATCTCAGCTTTTCATTAAATCTCCGTGTCTGAGCTCGCTCTTGCGAATGTCTAATACAGCAGTTAATATATGCGTCACGTATATTTAAGTCGGTCCGCCTCATAAGCCCACAAGAGCGAAAGGGTAGTAATCTGTTTTGAAGACGATTTTTATTACCGACTGCTTTTCTACGAACATCAATAAAGAAGTTTTTTTATATATTCTATAAGCTCCATCTTCGTATAAAAATCACTTCACACACAAGTAAACGTTTCCCTATATTTTTTGCAGTTAGAGCCGGTGTTATGAGGTTTACGTTGTTACATATTTGCGTTGTTCATTTCGCCTGCAATACCAACAATTTTTTTTTTGCTTGTCCTCCGACACTTTTCCAATTTTCATTTGTTCATGGAAATGCGCATGTTCATGCGTATTCTTGCACTCTCGCTTCAGTGCCTTAATGTGCGGAACTTTAAACGAGTGTATTTCAGTACCAGTTCGTGCGCTTTCATTTCATGCGATAAAGAGTCCGCGCCTGCGCATGAAGACGCCAACGATGCATTTTTATGACATGAGCGGATGGCGAACATAGTGTTAAGAACCATTAAAAGGCGCATCTATAGGTATTCCTTTAGCTACATCCGAGATATCCGCATGTCAGGTGAACATACATAGGTATAATGAGAACAGCACACATACGCAATGAAATCGGCCCGAATGACACTGGCTTAGCACTGCAGTTGCTGCGGCTTGAGGTGACGTCGCCGTCTTAGAGCTAGCTACTAGCACAAATAGAGAGTGAAAAGCAGAAGCTGCCCGGTAGGCCTCCCTCAGAATTCCATACATTATAGAGGTGCCCGCACAACATTTCAAAGCTTGTTTTCCGTAAACTGCGGCCAAAAAACATCATAACCTTGCACTGCGGCATGCGAAATTCATCAATTTCTACGACCCCTCCACTGCCTGCATACTTTGAAACAATTTGTTGAAGCAAATAAAGGAAGAGCGGATGCCAATCACAGCCCTGCGCCATCTGACGCAGGGCTGACAGAGCGACGCCAAGCAAGTTGACGAAGGGTAATAAACAGTGACAACTTTTACGACGCCTTCGGCGCGATGAGGCTGCGTTCCCTTCAAACGATCGGCCGCCGTTTGGAGTCGGCCGCGTGTGAATACGCAAACACCGGATATAGGGGCGCAATGCGTCTTGCCGAAGGGCGCGGGGCAGAGGAGCTGTATCGTCGTAAATATAAGCGCCGTAGGTCCATTACCCGTACAGTCGGGGATCAAAGGCCGGCATTGGGCAATTAGCGTCTTCCCGCCAGGTTAACGAGCTCGGAGGAGGCGGCCGTAAGTTTGCGTCAACGTCACCCGCTATCTGGCGTGCCTCGGTGCTGGGCTCCGCGGAAGCCGTCAGTGCATCCCGGCGCTGACCTGCGCGGGCATCCATATATTGCGCGCGCGCTGCTCCGACGTGCAAGTTGCCCATCACGACCGGCTCCTGGCGTTCCGTTCACGAGAGCCGGCCTAATGCGATTCAACGAGATTTACGCGATCACGAGACGGGGGACGAAAAAGAAAGAAAAAATTACGCAGCACAATGTTTCGCGCGAAGTAAGTTATATATACGCCTGAAATGAAGCGCGACGCAATCAGTCGACAGGTGTGTAGGTATGACAATAGCATCTGTGCCGTGAGAAACTGAACAAAGAGAATGAGCATGACGGTGCGTGACATCTAGCTTTCTCGTTATACGGATGGTTAGGTGGGAAACTATACTAGGCTGCGTTACATTACAGCAGGGAGCGACGTACAGTAGTGACGGCTCGTGTACGCGGTGTACTCTTTTGTAACAATATAGAACCTTCATTTATCGGTGGATTGCACGTTAGCCTACTGTATGAAAAAACAAATATGAAAACGAAGTTTTCACTATGAAATTGAAAACTGAAGCTGTGTTACGGATACAAGTGCCAACTAGCCTCTCCGGCTACAAAGCAACTTCGTTGTATCGTTTATGGCTGAGCGTGGCGTTTACGAACGCCAGTTCTTTCCCTATTCAAATGGCCGATAATACGCCCGGCGACTCCTCTAGATGTCAGGAGCCAACCGCGCACATTTTGTGTATACCTGTCCCCCAGTACCTCGTACATCGCCTCTCTCTCTCCAGGCCACTTGGGACCGGGTTGACTGCAAATAATTTCCTGAATCTGAAATTCTGGTACTGTAACTGCTCCATTCTTCGCTGTCTCGAAAAGCTATTCGTGCACTAGCGCAGTTCTTGATGTTCCCCGGCCTGAGGGACCATTTATAGTCCTCTTGTGCACCCTCACTCTCTCATGCTTTCCTTGTTTCTATTTTCATTTTCCTTACCCCCAGTGCTGGGTAGCAAACAGACCGCTTGACTGGTTGACATCCTTTTTCACTGAAAACTAATTTGCACCTGTAGGGAGATTTGCTGTCTATAACTTATAACCTTACACATTTTGTAAGGGTGTGAGTTACAGACAGCAAAGCACCATTAGGAGGCAAAAAGGACACGAATCGATTTACAGTGTTCCTGCCTTTCCTACACTTTCTTTCTCTCTCTCTCTCTTCCTCTCTAAACTTCCGCACCGCACCGGGGAGGGGCGCGATACCACAAGCCACATAGCAGTGTTTTATCGCAGACTAAGAAGCGCAGTAGAAGTTGCATCTTTTCTGGACATGGTCCTCAAGGAGAAAAAAATAGGGGGTCTACGTGCCAGAACTACGATCTAATTATGAGGCACGCCGTAGTGTGGAACTCCGGATATTTGGACCACCTGGGGTCCTCGCTGCGCTCGCTGTGGATTGCACGTCTCTACTATGAAAATGTGTGTTGCTGCTTCTATCGCACCTAAAGCATCACGCCTTATCCTGCAACCTGCCCCGGCAAGAACGTCAAACAGCCATTTGTCAAGATGGAACAATACGCTGGCACAAGCTTCAGTGCAATTATCGACTATTGTTTGGAGTGACGCGCCAGCAAAAGTATTGGCTAACAGGGAATTGGGTGGCGCTCATACGCTTAGTAGCGAAAATAGCAACGCATTTTATTTATAGACGCAAAAAAAGTGGCGTGAGATTAACGAAATCAAGCAGAAGAAACTAATTCGTGAGAACGTGCGCAGCACCTTTGATGATTTGCTGAACATGAGTCTTGCTGGCCCTAAAATACCAAAGCCTGCCACGCTACCAACAAACGATATTAAACATTACGAGTCATACATGTCACATTTCTCATTCTGAGTCAAACTTTTCAGGCGAGGAATGCAGTGTTTTGTGCGAGAACTTAATTTTCAATGTTGTTGTTTTTAAGTCATAGTATTTCACTTAGGCATCAAAACAGTTGCCTAGGAGGCAGACATAAAGGCAATTAATGCCTGACAGTGTCAGCCCCCTTCACCCCACTCCCCAAACACATCACCCACTACTACTGCAATAATTGCTGCATTGCTTGTGTCGAGCAACCGGAGGTTGCAAGGAATTTCTGCTTAGGAAAAACGCTGATAGCTTTGGAACAAAACGTGCCATTGTGCTAGTCCTTCTGCGGCCGTCCATCATCTTAACGCACAATTTCTTCATTGCCTTCTGGTAGACGCTGCCCTTCGCCTACCTAGCATGACAAAAGTCTCCGCTTATAAATCATAGCAGTGCAGCAGGACGTAACTCAAGCATACGTAAGCATATGTCGTGATGCATACATGTAAACATCTAAATTTCTGACGCTCAGGGTCATCATAATGACAAAATTTTTCATAAGGCGCCTTAGCTAGGACCCGGTGAAGTAGCATTGTTAAAGGGATTGGCAGGGCTCGCAGAAGAAAACAAAATCGCTGACTCAGCATTGCCTACGTTAATTCCACGTAGTCCTAATGGTAGGCTCTAGCATGTACAAAAAGAAAGCAGTAATCCTGCAAGACCAATCGTATCAGTAATACGTACAGTGACGGAGAACCTCGAACGCCACGTCCATACCCTCGTATGTGCTATTTCTCCCATGTTTCCATCGCACCTTAAGGACACGAACCATGTTTTAAATAATATCATTGATCTGGACGTTCCTCATGGGTCTCTTTTGGATACACTTTAGGTTTCCTAGCTTTATACGAATATTTCGCGCGCTTATGGCATTCGGGTTGTCCTGCAGGCATATAAAGAACGAGTTTGATAAAGCGATTGAGTTCATCACATTGGTTATGTGCGCTCTTAGGTTAGTCCTTGGACTAAACTACTAAGTTCAACAGCCAATGTTATGCTGAGTGGCAGTTGTATAAGCGCTAGAATAAGCCTCAGCTAAGAAAATCTTTTGCGGGGCTATTAGACATGTTTCTTGCGAGCCGGGATCTGCAACCCTCCTAGTGCAAACGTTTCATCGATATTATTCTAATTCATCACTATGGTAAATCATAGCTTCAATATTTCACTGCGAATTTTATTGATGTCCATCCAACCACAACAATACGGACGTGGGGAAGGAGTTAAAGTCTGTTGAGCATTCCCTATCAAAAAGAGGGACTTCGTTATCCTCGTGTAACAAAACGCGGTTATTCTTTCGGCTAGGGCTTATGGTTTGTAGGATTATTCTTGAGTAGCTGTGGGAGGTCGTTTGAAAAGCACTTATCCTCTGCGGCACTTAGAACAATGCAATAGGATTTAAGCTAGGCTTTGTATTTATCCCACGATGGAAGCATGATTCCGCGCTTAGCGTTCCGGTATACGAACGTTCTTTTTGTTGTTCTTCATGCGCTGAAGGGTTTATGTAAACCAAGGATTGGATTTATTGTTGCGGGTTGTAATGCGGGGAATGTACGTATCAATTAACACGGGCACTTTTTCTTTAAATAAAACAGTTTTCTTTGCCTGATCGGTTGTAAAAGAGAGGTAGCAACTGATGGACCACAGAAAGTTTCAACTTCGTCGGTGATGGCAATGCAGTTACCTTTACTGCATCTCGAACTTCTTTCGGTGACACATTGGCAACAGGAGACGGTATATTTAAGGTGATTTGAAGTAAATTGTGGTCACCGAATACATCCACGTATTCTGTGCGACCTACTGTTATAGGAGCTGTTGTAAGTATAGGTCTACTATATTGTAGCCACGGTTGGCTGCGATGCAGTTTGGGTGAGATTGTAGTTAAGGGTAAAGTTGATGAACTCAGTTGACTTACTATATGGAGATGATAGCTTGGCCCAGTCGATTAATCGAAAATTAAAATAGCCAAACAAATAAGTAATGTCAACTGGAAAAAACTCAGATGCCTTGTTTATGCTAATGCATAATTTATTATTAAAGGAGCTGTTCAAATCTGGTAGATGGTAACAGCAGCCGATCAACAGCTTCAAGAAAAATAGTTTGCTGCCAACACAAGCAATTTCAATCTCGGCACCAGTATTTATGATGAATGACGTAAGACTTTTCTTCGTGCCCAGCAAGACCCAATACCCCTCTTACAAGTTCGATCGCACCTGTATGTATTGTATATACTTGCTAAGGCATAAATTTGGTTGTCAAATATAGAAGAGTGTAGCCAAGTCTCAGTTTAAAATGACAACATCATAAATATTATCTTGAATAAAACATGAAATAAGATCGTGCTTGGACATCAGCGGTACTGAAGAAACGCTTTGAACAGGATTTGCTGTGAGGTGATTGTTCGCACCCCTGTCAAGGCATAGCTACCGTTTTATGGCGACGACGTTAGTGACGATATCATATATGCAGTTTCCCGAGTCGATACAGTTTTCGCGAATTCGACCTTCTTTCTGGCGTGTCGAGCAACCAACGAAAAATCTTCTCGGATAGAAAATGATTTTCCTATATATATATATATATATATATATATATATATATATATATATATATATATATATATATATATATATATATATATATATATATATATATATATATATATATATATATATATATATATATATATATATATATATATATATATATATATATATATATATATATATATATATAAGCGCAGTCTTCATGTCTCAAGATCGCTCCTCGACCCTGAACGCGCAAAGTGTGAATTTTCATGCTATAAGGACACGACGACCATTTTTTTTTATTTATTCTTGTATAACCACAAACTCCTCCGAAGACGGAATATCCATCTACTACCCGCGCGAGCTGTATAAGCCGCAGTAACGCAAATATGCAAACTCGTTGTCCCATGTGTTTGCGGAGAACGTTTAACTTTCTTAGCCTGCATGTGTCATCAAAAATCGAGATAACTCGAACCAATCTTCTCTGACGTGCTTGAGACTTCTTCGTGTAATGATGGAGTTTCCAAACACCTGTGGAAATCAACGTGGTGCCATAAGACGGGCGGAAAACGTGTCCGACAGGCCACACTTTACGCTTAATTGTTTACAGTTTCAATAACTTCTTGATTCTGGAGCAAAGTGCGAAAATGTATATGTGTAGTACTTAGTTTCGAGTCTAGTACACGTCCGCGCCCTGTCCCCACCATAAGCATAAATAGTTCCGCCACACTCGACGACTCAGGGAAGCAGTGCGCCGCTTTAGACGAGATGATGAGAATACACATTTACATTTCTGTTATAATATCACTCGTGTGTCGACCGCACTGTGTCAGCGGCCTTGTAGCGGCGAGGGCCACTTCTGAAGAGAACCGCGCAGCAGAATACATTCGAAATGGAAACTGCATTGCATGTCCCCACAGGCTGTCACCGATCCCCCCACCTCTAGCCGCTACAAGGCCGCGGTAGAAGCTTACGCGATATTATAAAATAATTATGCAGATCGCACGCACTGTGGGAATCGATGTGAGCGAAGCTTTCTGTGCCGTTTGCTTTGACTGACGATAATTAGCGGTGATGTTGACATTTCTTCAACTTCAGTCCAACGCGGGAGGGCTGAGTTGACGTTAAACGTTACTTCGCGTGCATCCCTGCTGTCTGTCGGCGTATTCCACAGAACACACAGAGAGAGGTGTTTGCTTGAGGCATTGTTGTGCGCCATATTTTATTACCTCTCAGAGGGTTGAGTATTGTCATTGCCTCGCATGGCAGGTCGCATTGTAGCAAAAGTATTAAACTTTAAATTATGGGGCTGTATGTGCAAAACTGATGGGCGACTTCAGTGCCAGGGTAGGCAAGATGCAGGCTGGAGACAAGTCAGTGGGAGAATATGGCATAGGCTCTAGGAATAGCAGGGGAGAGTTACTAGTAGAGTTTGCAGAACAAATATACGGATAAAGAATAACTTCTTCCGCAAGCGGGATAGGCGAAAGTGGACGTGGAGGAGCCCGAATGGCGAGACTAGAAATGAAAGAGACCTTATACTCTGCGCTAACCCTGGCATCATACAAGATGTGGACGTGCTCGGCAAGGTGCGCTGCAGTTACCATAGGATGGCAAGAACTCGAATTAGCCTAGACTTAAGGAGGGAACGGAAGAAACTGGTACATAAGAAGCCGATCAATGAGTTAGCGGTAAGAGGGAAAATAGAGGAATTCCGGATCAAGCTACAGAACAGGTATTCGACTTTAACTCAGGAAGAGGACCTTAGTGTTGAAGCAATGAACGACAATCTTATGGGCACCATTAAGGAGCGTGCAATAGAAGTCGGTGGTAACTCCGTTAGACAGGATACCAGTAAGCTACCGCAGGAGACGAAAGATCTGATCAAGAAACGCCAATGTATGAAAGCCTCTAACCCTACAGCCAGAATAGAACTGGCAGAACTTCCCAAGTTAATCAACAAGCGTAAGACAGCTGACACAAGAAAGTATAATATGGATAGAATTGAACATGCTCTCAGGAACGAAGGAAGCTTAAAAGCAGTGAAGATGAAACTAGGAATAGGCAAGAATCAGATGTATGCGTTAAGAGACAAAGCTGGCAATATCATTACTAATAAGAATGAGATAGTTCAAGTGGCTGAGGAGTTCTATAGAGATTTATACAGTAGCAGTGGCACCCACGACGATTATGGAAGAGGAAGTTCTAGAGGAATTTGAAATCCCACATGTAACGCCGGAAGAAGTAAAGAATGCCTTGGGAGCTATGCAAAGGGGGAAGGCCCCTGGGGAGGATGAGGTAACAGCAGATTTATTGAAGGATGGTGGGTAGATTGTTCTAGAAAAACTGACCACCCTGTATACGCAATGCCTCACGACCTCGACCATACCGCAATCTTGGAAGAGCGCTTACATAATCCTAATCCATAAGAAAGGGGACGCCAAAGACTTGAAAAATTATAGACCGATCAGCTTACTGTCCGTTGCGTACAAACTATTTACTAAGGTAATCGCAAATAGAATCAGGAGCACCTTAGACTTCTGTCAAGCAAAGGACCAGGCAGGATTCCGTAAAGGCTACTCAACAATAGATCATATTCACACTATCAATCAGGTGATAGAGAAATGTGCGGAATATAACCAACCCTTATATATAGCTTTCATTGATTACGAGAAAGCATTTGATTCTGTCGAAACCTCAGCAGTCATGGAGGCATTACGGAATCAGGGTGTAAACGAGCCATATGTAAAAATACTGGAAAATATCTATAGCGGCTCCACAGCCACCGTAGTCCTCCATAAAGAAAGCAACAAAATCCCAATAAAGAAAGGCGTCAGGCAGGGAGATACGATCTCTCCAATGCTATTCACAGCGTGTTTACAGGAGGTATTCAGAGACCTGGATTGGGAAGAAATGGGGATAAAAGTTAATGGAGAATACATTAGTAACTTGCGATTCGCTGATGATATTGCCTTGCTTAGTAACTCAGGGGACCAACTCCAATGCATGCTCACTGACCTGGAGAGGCAAAGCAGAGGAGTGGGTCTAAAAATTAATCTGCAGAAAACTAAAGTAATGTTTAACAGTCTCGGAAGAGAACAGCAATTTACAGTAGGTAGTGAGGCACTGGAAGTGGTAGGGGAATGCATCTACCTAGGGCAGGTAGTGACCGTGGATCCGGATCATGAGACTGAAATAATCAGAAGAATAAGAATGGGCTTGGGTGCGTTTGGCAGGCATTCTCAGATCATGTACAGCAGGTTACCATTATCCCTCAAGAAAAAAGTGTATGACAGCTGTGTCTTACCAGTACTCACGTACGGGGCAGAAACCTGGAGGCTTACGAAAAGGGTTCTACTTAAATTGAGGACGACGCAACGAGCTATGGAAAGAAGACTGATGGGTGTAACGTTAAGGCATAAGAAAAGAGCAGATTGGGTGAGGGAACAAACGCGAGGTAATGACATCTTAGTTGAAATCAAGAAAAAGAAATGGGCATGGGCAGGACATGTAATGACCTGCCCATGGACCCGAAGTATAATGTCACTGTCGACCGACACGTATTCGGTTGAGGAAGACAGATTGCTGAGTACAACTTACGGAACGGTGCGGGGGAACTGAATTAAATTCCCTCGATATTCTGCAAACAGAGCCAGGAGAGTCCATACACCGCATTGCAAAGCATTTAGTGTGAGCTGAAAAGTGCAAGGTTGTATCAAAAAACTACAATGCGATCATTGATCTCACAGACTTTACACAATAATACAGAATCTACAGAATAAGAAAACAAGGCATCTTTGCTGTTTCTCCTGCGGAAGTCATGATTTTGGTTTCGGCAGCATTCGAGGCGAGGTTATTATCTCTGCACCATTTAGAAAAAGAAAACAGGTTCTACCGCAGGGTGCGACAATCGTCAACTGTATGAATTTCCTTTAAAATCTTGATGTCATCGGCATCTAGAAGTAATGAAGAATTCCGAATAGTGGAAAGAACGTCATTAATAAACATTTTTAAAAAGGAGTGGTCCTCATACTGATCCTTGAGGGACGCCGCTAGTTGCCATGTAAGAAGAAGACGTTGGGCCATTGGCGTTCACATAACATGATCTATCAAGAAGATAACTGCACTAGAGATCGACAATCGAAGAGTCAACACCAAAGTGCGTAAGCTTGATCAATACCGTTGAGTGGCTGACTACACAAAAAGCTTTGTTGAGGTCACAGTAAATGGTGACAACTTGCCCCCTTTGAAGCACCGGCGTGGAGATTTGTGTCATGAAACTTGCGAGATTTGAGATAGTGGAGCGGCCGGTGAGAAATACATGCTGATTCAGAATCAAGGAGTTCTTCGCAGTAAAAGATATATTGTGAACAGCAAGCTCAAGAATCTTAGACGGGGCACAGAGAATTGAAATGGGTTGATAATTGCAGACATCGGTTTTACAGCCAGACTTAAATACAGCAAAAACACGAGCAGTTTTCCCCATGCGAGGAAAAGAGGAAGTATTAAGAGAGTTATTAAATACGGATGTCAATACTGGGGCATACATACTGCCGTAAGTTTTTAATATTGCTGAGGAGATGCCGTCAGGGCCACATGATAGGGAAGGCCTCAAGCGCTGAAGGCATTCAATCGCTGATGAGCATTTCATCAAGCAACACAGCATTAGATGTAGGAACCTTCGTGTGTGCTGACTGACACGAGCGCTGAAACCTCAAGCCTTATATTAGGATCAGAAGTGGGCGGCAAAAGAGTCCGCGAATACTTAGACTTCTAGTACTTAAGAGTCAAGCAGCCAAAAGCACCACGTTTACTAGAGCGTTTGCCGATACACTTCCAAAATTCTGCCGATCGGTCGAAGGCGCTCTTTTGCAATGATGCAATATATGTGGCGTGATCCCGCTTATAAAAAAGCCGGAATGAACAACAACAACCACAACAACAACAACAACAACAACAACAACCACAACCACAATAATAATAATAATAATAATAATAATAATAATAATAATAATAATAGTTTTACTACAACATTTTTTTTTTCAATTCACCATCTCCTATTTGCCGAGAAACGCGAGTCTCCAGAATTCACCTTCGCGAATCTCCGAGGCGGATTAGCGTTCTTTATCCTCCGAAGGATGGCGACACTATGGCAATGCACAACCGTGGTTTCTCTATTTAAGCGAGATGTGGCGCTGCAGTCTCACCAGGATCTTGAAGGATGCTCTCAATGAATCGGAATGAATCCATACTTGAAGCGCTGAATATAAAAAGCGACTCTTAACAGCCTCAAATTACGTATAAGCAATTAAATAATTCGAGAGTTCCATTTCTTTCACACAGGCCCCGTTTACAACAGCACCAGGCTTGTGCGCCTTCTGAAATTTGAGTCCTCCCGTGTACCGCGCATATAATGCAACGGTACGCGTTTGTATGCAAGCGTGCGTGCGTGTTTATTTAATACATTGTGAGAGCATTTCATTGCGTTGGTATTATTGTATAGGTATCAAAGCAACACCTGGGCAATCGTAAGCGCCGTACCTAAGCCTGACCAACCGGGGTTTTTTAACTCGTAACAATTCAGTACACGAGCGTTCTTGCGTTATGCTGGGTTCGTACGCACTGCAACTTGCGCGACCGCAGACCGAACCCGAGATGTCTCGCTCAGCAGCACAAAATCATATCCACATCTCGGCAACGCGCGCGCGCGTGCGTGCGTGCGTGTGTCTGTATGTGTGTGTGACACAGCTATAGGTCCGTCCTATCATCATCATCCTATTAACGAACGCTGAAGTACGTTCGTAAGTGGTAGAATTTTAGCCCTTGCAGCGCTTCCGCAGTCGTTTTGCGCATCGTATGTATACGTCGAGATTCTCTTGGAAAACGCTCAAAACGCGCAAAGAACAGTCGCAATAGTTGCAGAGATTGTTTTGGCATACAAACGATCGATCTTGACACATATATAAATTTGCGACGGTACCAACTCCGCGCCACCAGGATATCGATGAATTAAGAGCGCTGAGAGCAGAAACGCAACACACGACGGTAGTCGCGGTGGTGCTAAGTGGTGTTCGACGTAGTCTGGATGTGGCACCATTGTGAAAGAAGTTTAGCAGAGACTATAATGGCGAAGTGAAACGCGGCATACTGAATAGCCAACAACACACCCTGTTTATCTACAAGGGAAGAAAACTGGATGATTGCGCCAAAGTACAAGTAATGAGATTTTAAATAAACCTGTCGACCAGACGTGTAGCACATTCTTTTCTTACAAGGTATCCACAGAACTCCAGCTAGGAGGAGGAGGAGAAAAAGAAAGGAAAGGTAGAGAGTTATGGTTTGCAACCCTACACGGGGAAAGGTGTCTAAGGGATGAAAAGAAAGAAAGGAAAAGGGAAGCAGGTACTATCAGTGCGAATACATCCAGCTCGCTATCACTTCAGGCCCACAATCAGTCACTGCATGGGCCCAGTTGATTTCATGAACCCTAGCAATACGCGTTTCGCTTTGTAAGCCGGCCACGCGAGCGGCCATGGTCCAAGAATTTTAGTCTCTGAAAATGGTCTATAGGTTCGTGCATTCCTTGGCATGTGCTGCAAAATTTTGTTTTTCTGCGTGCTTGAGTTGCGTGCCATGCCAAGGGTGTGGCGACCAACAGGTCGAGCGTCACGACCCACCGAGTATCACAGACCGGTTCATCATTATATATAGAGAGAGATATGATGGGAAAGGGTACTATTTTTATGCTTCCCTACGGAGAGCATGGCTCAGCACTTCTGGGAGAAGGCCAAAGGGGAAGAAAAGAGAGGAAGAGAGATGGTTGTGGACGTAAAGGCAGGCTGCACAAGGGCGCGAGAAAGCGTGTTAGAGTGACACTATAGTCCGGTCTCTTCAAGGTGCTCTATCAAACGCCAGAAGGCACGAGACTCATGGTGTGCTGCGAATAGGCGGCTCTGTGTGGAGTCTGATGGGAGGCCGAGGTGGCGAAGCGTCTTTCAAAGGCGGGAACGCTCAGCATTGAAGGCTGGACAGGTGAAGAGTAGCTGGTCGAGAATTTAATCTTCATCGCACCTGCCATAAGCTGGAGAGGATCGAGGCCCGTTCCTTGCAGAAGAGGCAAGTAGCAGTCCACACACTGCCGGTAAGCAGATTTAGCAGCATAGTCCACTCTTGAGTTGAGAGTGGCTTTTCCGGCCGCCGGCAGGAGGTTTACCGATGGCTACTCATGGGTCTGGCGGAATTTAAACCATAATAAGCTTCAGCAGGGTCTGTTTGGTGTAGTCTGATGCTACCATAGCTGGTAAAAGGGCGTCGCTGCATTGCGCGCCGCCTTCGCCGGTGTGTATGCATCCTCGTTGCCGGCAATCCCTACTTGTGAAGGCAGTAGAGGGACACAGACAACCCACTGGCCCGAAGAGTTAGGTGCTTCCTATGCAGCATGGCTGTGTTGAAGAAAGTTTTGTCCGGTCGGAGGTATTACAAACGGGCTACGAGTGAGAAACATGACGGCTACGGGGCGTTAAGGAAGGCCTTTTTCAAGGACATCCGCCACGAGATGAAGGCCTGCAAACTCGACAACGGCGGAGGTCTCCGGCAATGGGAGTTGACATTGCAAGGAGCAGTGCAGGGATGGGGCTACAGATTCTGCAGCCTTTGATACAGATTCAGGTAGAACTGTGCCATCTGAATAGATGTGGACAAGCACCCGGAGCTGCTTCTGGTGTTCGCAGGCTGTGGCTAGCTGGGGGTCACAGGCTGGAGACCACTCCTTAATCAGTCCTTCGAGATAAATACTCACATTCAGCGGCTTCTCGTGTGGTGTTGGTTGTAGGACGGAATGAGATGGCTCATCTCTAATTATGTACGCATACAGCTTGCTCAGACTGTTCATCCGCGAGGACAGACTACTTCGTAGGCAAACGACTAGGGCCTCTCCATCAGATGCATGGGGCAGCCTGTGGTTCAACCCCCTCTGTAGGAGAAAGGAAAGAAGGACGTGGGTATACCAAGGGTCATCCCTGACTTTGCGATGTTGCAGCTACAGCTGGTGAAGCCTCGTTCGTGACAGGCCCATTAGTGGAAGGATGTAACGGATCTGACATGACCGCCGCGTTGTATAGTCGGTGGGCACACTTCTCTGCACATCTTTGGCCTCACAGAAGAAGCTTGCTTATCGCTCTAGTGACTTGGTTCACCTGGAAGAGGATACGTTTAATGGCGGGAATCAATGTGAGGTGATGGTCAATTCGAAGACCATCTGCGGCCATGGAAGTCTCTAGTAGCTAAGGGATAGCTGGCGGGTGGTCCTACGTGCTGCCACCCTTGGGGCTGATGGAGTTAACAAAACCACCACTGAGTTTAGTCCGTTCTGCAGCAATTTGCTGACACCAGGGAAGCTTCTCAGAGCTCTAACAGTGCAACATTGTCAGAGAGAGAGAGACAGAAAATAATGCAGAGAAATGCAGGGAGGTTAACCAGAGGTAGTTCTGGTTGGCTATCCTGCGCAGGGGGCAGGGTTAAGGGGGATAAAAAGAGAAACAGAGTGGAAGGGGGTGATAGAAAGAAAGAGATTACACAGAACACTGTACTAGAAATCCTTTGGCGTAAGGGGTGACCATCGAGACCTGAGTCAGCGCCCGATTAAAATAGAATGGGCTCAGTGCCGAACCTTAAAGTACGCCGACTGTAACATGGCGTGGAGAGGCCAGGGATCCTCCGATTCGTACGCAGAGTTCGCGGCCGTTCAGGAAGCTGGACAAAAAACCTGCGTAGGCTGCCGGACACAACGAGGCGGTCCAAGACTGCCTTAATAATGCGGTTGGGCAGGCTGCCAAAAAATCCCTGAACGTCCAGCAGAGTGAGGACAGCCACCTTACCGTTGTTTCTAGCTTACTCCAGTATGGAAACGGACGTCACCAATTGAATCAGCCGTGCAATGCCGCCATCGGAGTCTGGTCTGTCCATTCATATGGAAAGTCAAGGCAGCAGAAATCCACTCAAGGTAGGTCAGTATGACGGCCTCCATTACCTTGACGGCAGCTGATGTTAGGGAGAACAGGCTTTATGATGATAAAACTACTGCAGGGTCTATAGGTTTCAGCGTCGTGACGGCCATTGTCTGAGCCAGGATTCTGAAAACTGTTCTCCCAAACCGTGTTCATAAACTCCAACATGCGGTGCTTCTCCGGGTCTTCCAGATTGCGCAGCATTTAGAAGATGATCAGCGCAGCCGAAGCTACGGAGAACTGTGGAGGCCACTTTTGTGGTCCCGTCGGCATTGTCTGCGGCTAACTCCTTGCCGGGCTCGAAGCGCTCCCACATTCCATGAGCACGCCATCATGTCGTACCGGCTGTCGACCCCGTAGATGACATGTGGGAGTATAGACACCCTGAAGGTAGAGTATGGACCCTGCGGGCAAAGGGTCGGTCTCACCCCCCACTGTGGATGAGATATGTCAATGGCGGGTGGAGGCACCTCACGAAGGGAATTTCAAGCCATGAATCCTATTGTTAGGGAGAACTTTGCACGGGATCTAACCTGAAAGAAGCTCAGAGTCTCGCCGCTACTATGCACATACTGGTAACTTACCCTTTTTTTGATCTCACTTCTACTACGGAGATGAAATCCCGGCTTGTTAGTGATTCATATATAATAGTCAAAAACAGCGCGTAACAAACAAGGGACGAACGGAGAAGAGACATACACAGCACTTAGCTCTCTTGTTTCATCAGCTTGGCCTGGTCTCCTCATTACTAAGGGGAACTTTCACCCTCGCCCAGTTTGCTTTGAACACACAAAAAAAGAAAAACCAACAAGCAGCTTGCAAGATAAACCGGCCCTTAACTGGCAGTTCTTTTGCGCAGATACTACCAGTCAAATTTCTTCGAAGCTTGGGCTAAGCTACATTACTGTCTATTGTAGGCCTTAGCACTAGCATACACAACCGAGCACATCATCTTTCTGAGAACTTTCTCTAGTGCAGCTTTAGCGGCAAAAACGCATTGTTCAAGTAGCGCGTTTACGCACAGCAGACGCACACTTTACGCGACGCCCGCTGGGGACTACTCATATACTGAGAGCGACCGCGTGCCATACGGTGCTTCGCCGCGAATGACATCGTCGTCCCCACTTGTATGGCATCTCATTCGTCAACTGCGTTCGTCATTTATTTATTCCTGCAGATCTTCGAAGAAACGTTTTGCAAACGCTAAATGAAATTTCGAAAGCCAAACAACTGTGAAAAGAAGATAACTTATAGGGAACCAGCAGACGAAACAGCGGGCACTGAGCACCATCCACGAATGTATAGTTTCCTTACCCTGCACGCGTTAAAGATTGCTGTGAAGCCCACTTTAGCAGAGTAATGCAGCGCGGCAGAGCCGTATGCAAAGGCACCTATCAGCAGCGATGGCAGCAGCGGCGCAATAGAGAAACCATATAGCATGCAGCACGTCCGTCGGGGTAAGTGCGTGGCGCGGTCGCCGGGAGGACGTGCAAGCTGCAGTTGCGGTGGCAAGAAGAGCAGGCCCAAGTAGGCGGTCATCGCGGCCATGCTGCCACAGGCAGGCAGGTAGCAGTAATGGCGGCGGTTCGCTGCCCTCGCCCGCTGCGCCGAGAAGGAAATCAGGATCGCGCGCGCGCGCGCCCGTCTTGCGGCGGCATTCAGGGAGGGGGGCACAGCGGTAGGGGGGGTGGCCGGATCGGCCTGATAGAAGAGTGCACGCCCATACTGGCGCTCCCATTGGCTGCCAAAGAAGCCGCTGCTGCAACTTAGACGCCTCGCGGCTGGTGTGTTGCCGGACCGCGCCCAGTGCACGCGCTGCTTGCTCCTCGCCCCCAGGAGCGCGACCGCCGCTGCCGCCTTGCCTCTCCAAAGCCAGCAGCGTCGCGTCGGCAACGACGACCACGGGCACTTTCCCCCCCCATTCAACAGGAAAGAGCGCGCGCGGGCGCGCAACGTTACCGTCCCCGAGCGTAACGTCTCCGAGCCGTCGGTCAGCGGCTGAAACGCCGTCTGCTGCTGCCGCCCCCGTCGCTGCGGGATGGCCGCCGCGCGTCCATGAGCACCAACGACACTCGCCGCGCGGCAATCGCGGTGGATTTTCTTGCGCACGTGATCCGCGTGATCGGCCGACTTCCCCTCTCCCTCCTCCTCTTGTGATTGTAACGCCGACATTTTCATCACCTTCTCAACCAGCACTGCAAAGAACCTCACTATTGTCACGACCTTCCCTGTTGACAAAAGGTTGCCGTGCCTTCTAGCCTGTTGAACAGTGAAAGACCTGCTACCATTTGTGCTGCGGAACTGCCGTTGTTGTCATTGAGTAGGAACGCACCTTGCGAAGGAGTGCTGCTTCTGCTTGTCACGCTGGTGGCACCGTTTCGTGCTTGGGAAACTGGTTGCCCTGTCCGTTTGCGGCTGCGGTGCTCTGCTCAAGTGCAGCGATCACCACAGTGGCGTGACATTGGATTTCGCGTGGCGAACGTGAAGGACTGTGCGCGCCGCCTCTCAAGGAAGTCCACCAGCTATGCTGGACCGCTGTGGATTTCAGCTTGCACCAGGGATGAATAACTTTGTGGCTCCCGTGCTTCCAAGGGTGAGTGCCTCCAAATTCTCTCCTGCGACGTCGTACTTAATGCCTAATGCTCAATGTCTTGCTTTCGTACTTAAGGTTTTAGCAATTGTCAGTATGTGATTTCACTAATATGCGACTTATCAGTATGTATCTAACGACAAAGATTCGACTTCAAAACAACGCTTTCCTCCGACGTTAAAGGAATAAAGAATTTATCCAAAGATGGTATACAATTAGCACACAACAACAACAACCACAACAACACTGATGGAGACTTATAATCAACAAAATACCAGCGTCATTCATTGGTAGCTGCGAGCTCCAGCGTCATATATGCGTTTCGGAGAAGCCTAGAATATTAAAACTTTGTATTGAACTGACCGCTAACAAAACGTTTAGAACGTTTCCCGCAGTGAGTGACGGTGGACAGGTAACTCAAATCTCTTTGCACAGTAATAGCCTGTCACTTTACTTGTAATCAAAGATGAAATAACTAAAATTTCAAGGCACGCTTTGCAACCAAAACACGCTAGCTGTTTCCCAGCATCGATCACCGTAAGATCAGGCACGCGCTACTGCTTCGCAATTTCTTCTTCGTTGTCTGCATTGGTCATCAGTGAGAGGAGCTGAAGATGGCCATTCAGATTGTCACTGCATATGTTGTCGCTATTTTCTCGCTGTTATGCTCGAGAACCGCAGCACAAGTCATCGAAGAAAAATGAGCTCTCCTTTGTGATACTTACGTTGCACACTCGTCTCCGAATGATATTGTTAAAATACACTTAAGCTCATGCAACACTGTCAATAATTTAGTTATATGAATAGAAATGAACTCAGCAACTTTCGATTGGATACTATCATGTCAAGCGCACTTTGAAGATGAATTCTTCGTTTAAATATAACAAAAACGCATTTTCTTTTAATTTTTCAAAGTAACCAATTGCTTCGCATTGATGTTTATTGAAATTCAGCATTTCACTGACGCAGTCTTGCAATCCAAAGATACAATTCTGCTTGCGTAGCGTCTGTACAAACACTTTTCGCTTGCGGCCAAGCTAACGGCCACGCTCTATGTTATCGTGGCCTTGAGCGTAATAAAGCACAGTGCACACTATCTGTTGCGCTATTGTGCAATGCGTTCATTGAAAAGTTATCTTAAGAGATTTGAGGACGGTGCCATCAGCCTCATAAATATACTACGTGCACGTCCGAAAAGGTACATTGCGAGAACGAGCACCGATCTAGATGAATTAAAAGCTGGCACAGATACCTAAAATATAAGCTAACTAGAAATTCATCTGCCAGCTTACTCAGTTTTCAATTTTAGTAGCTCCTGAAAAAATAACTGAGATCTCTAACACAACATATTTCCAATAATATGTACAGGGTTCATGAATAAGGCCTGAACGAATGTAAACAAATGACGTGACGTCTTTATGCAGCTTGCTAAAATGCCAGCTGTCTCTTACGCCTGATTTCGTCGGTCTTAAGTTGTACTGTGAGCTTATTCTCCGGGTGTGAACAGGGTGCTTGTCCCTCTGCTAAATGACTCACTCTGCCAGTTGTCTCCAATATGCCACCGGATCCCAAGGTCGTTACATTACGTGAAGTTTGTGAGCACTCGGCCGTATGTATACCACAGTCGCCACTTCTGCGCGAGTAGGTAAAATAAATAACTGCACCAGTGCCGTCACTCGAGGGATTCCTTCACGCATGTTGCATCGAGAAACACGTGAACGCTTTTCCCAATTCACTGCGAGTAGCTGTTACTTCTGAATTGCGAACAGCGAATTTCTGCACGGTGCGTAAAATTGCCTTGATTGGCAAGCAAACTTGCAGAGACGTACTCGTGCTTTCTTGGCTTAAGATATGTTTAAGCAGGTTTAAGTCCCAACCCCTTGCGGTTGGCTTAAAGTGCTTAAAGCCCCAATCACAAGGAACAAGCTTCCGACGGCTTTACGGCGTCGCCGGCACCGTCAAGAACAATGCTACACTGCGGGCTGTGGCGCTGGCGTCTATGTATAGTTGTAGAAAACGCGACCGCTTTGGCGGTTGTTGGAAGAAGGAAAGGAAAGGGAGAATCTACTGACCGCACCGGTACGTGAATGACACTTGGCGGTCAACAAAAATTGGGAGCCTGCAAATGTCTAGAATTTCACTTCTCGCCGTTGTTCAGAGGGATAGAGGGGGGAGGGGGGGGAGTGCACTGTAGATATGAAGAGGCGCAGAACATAGCGCCTCTTACTCTCTCAATAATCTCGGAACAATGGCTAGAAGTGAGATTCCAGAAATTTGCAGACTTCCCACTTTTGTTGACCCTCAAGTGTGGAGGCGTTTTCGACGTGGACAAACCACTTGCCTTCGCCTCCACCAGACTCCGAGGTGAGTACGCCGATATCTAGCGATAGTCTCTAGGTAGGTCAGCAGAGGAGAGAGGAAAAAGCTTTATTGTACGAGGTAGTTCGGCTGCTGAAGCTTTTTTTGCCCAGAAATAATAGAGGGCGTTAAGCTAGGGTGCCCAAGGGATGAGGGACTCGAACGATCGGAAGCGGAAAAGAACGTAAAACGAGCACGAAAGAGCGCAAAGGGCCCACATTGGGGTTGCCGCCCCCCAACGATTGTGTGTAGTTTTGACACCCTACCCTAAAACACTCTAACAGTCACCTTTCCTGCAATCAGACGCTAGCTGACGGCTATGCTTACGCGGACAATTCGTCCGAAGCTTGTTCCTCGTGGTTGACCTTTGAAAATATTGGTTGCTTACCAACTGCGACAAACTTTGAGGAGCGACGACTGTGGCATCGCTCGGCTGAATGCTTCGCGTAAGCTTCGCGAATTCCGTGTTTGGACACATCCGTAGAATGCGCTGAAAATTTACTTTCAATGTCTTCAAAGGGACACATTTCGTGTATATAAAAGCGACCATCTCCACTCTGTATGTGGCATCCATATTGGAATGTCTACGGTGAGCTGAAGGTTTTTTAGCATTCGTATACACCCGGCATAGGTTTGTAAAGCGAGCCAGTTTTCGGGATTCCTGTGGTTGAAACGCTACCGAGCGGTTTCGTGACACTCTCAATGTTCCAAATACCGTCTCCGGGAATCGACATTATTCCCGAGTGCAGCCAGCCCGAAATACATTGTTTGGTTCGGCCAAGCACCATCGTGAAGGTACCACATTGTTTTCTGCAACCAACGCGGGACCCCGCCAGCTCCGCCAAAAAAGCATCAAAAACGGCGGGACTAAAAATTTTAGTCTCATAAATACGAAAAAAAAACAAGGAGCGAACACACATACGACCAATAAGCTTTCCGCCACCTAAAATGTGCCGGAAAGTGGCGCACAGAAGCAAGCAAGCGCCGCCCACTGTGAGCGATGCAGGTGCGCCTCCTGGTTCACCTTGGGGCTTGGAACGCGCACCCAGCGGTCGATCGCCAAGCTGCGAGTGTTTCAGCGGTCGCTTCGAAGATTACTTTGTGTGGGCACAAAAAGAACCAACAAGAGAGACGTCTTGGGCTTCTGGGCGTAAGGAATGACCGGCATGCCAGCCACCGTGTTACCCCTGCGCCGCTACCGCGCACTTTTTCCCTCATCATTCGACGCCTTTGCAGGTGCACGCCATCCGTTCCGGCGTCGAAGACCGGGATTCCCCGTTTCTGAGGCAAAGGCTGTAGACAGAAAGAGCTCGAGCAGAAAGGAGATTTGCCGCATACAAGCGTGTTTATGCTATCGTTTACCGTCGGCGTTTACTGGGAGCAGTGGCAACATGACGTGGGGATGGCATGCGAACGGAAGGGCGGAATCGTTACTCGTAAGCGTTGCTCTTCTTGTACCTCTGCTCTGGTAAACCGCAAGTGCGCGACACTGAAATGTACTAAAGAGTATATATGCCTAAAGTTTGCTTGTTAAGTTAACGACATATTACGCCAGTCGCTTCAAACTACAACAAATAGAATGATTAAGCACTAATTTCGCAGCATAAATATGAAGAATGATGTTATATTGAGTATCTACGGAAAGCATACCTCGGGACACTGATTGCATGGACATTCAACATACGAACACTAACAGTGCAACGTATCTATCTGCTTGTTAGTTTCTTTATGTGTTTATTCACTGAAATTTTCAGTGTCACACGATATAGTTCAGCATGCTATTTGGTACCTCTTCATTGGTAAGTACGACAGGAGAAACAAACAAGTTTTGCCACATGGTCGGTAACCTTGTTGCAGAGCAGAATTTACAAAAAAAAAAAAATAGGCCGCGAAAATTTTTCAATATGTGCACCTCATAGTCCTATCTCGATTTTTATCGGCTGTAAGCACTTAACGTGAAGTTTTCCAATGCCATTCCGTGCTAATTACTTTCATGTTGAAGCAGTGTTGAAGAGAGACCACCACATTGAACATGTCAACAAGGCGATCAGTGAAAGAAGACTTCAACGCTATAGAGGTTCGGCAATAGTTTATAACGAGGTCCGGGTTACGAAACACTATACACCAAATCTCGATCGGAAAACCACACTAAATAAATTAATGCGCTGAACCGCGCGTCTGTCACCTCACATGTATCAACAAATCTGCTCGCTGTTTAATCTTGATGTTGCTTGTTGTGCACAAAACGGTAACTATAGGCACCCTGCAATGCAGTTTGCCTGTACATGTCGCGCCACCTGGCAGCGGCGGTGAGCACCCGCGGGTAGGCCCTCACCGTCATTTCACCATTGCCCGTGGTGCGCTCAGGCCCGCCTGCAAGCCTGCTTTTCCAATTTTCCAATGGATTCCCCGCGGCCTCTTCGCAGCTCCTTCGGGAGAAGCGTGAACAAAAAGAACAAGCGCAGATACTGCTGCGTTAAGGACTGTCACAACCGCGAAGGGGATGTCGGCATCAAATTGTACCGCTTCCCTTCAAAACCAGGGGAAGCAACCCGGCGGCTGAAGTGGATCGTTGCAGTTCGTGTCGGTCTTGCGAATTTCTGTTAAACGAACGAAGACGTAAGTGCAACAACAAGAAAAAGAAATGAAAAAGAGCCAGCAGCAGCATCTATAAAAACACGCAATAAAGCGTCAGCTGCATGAAAACGCGTGAATTGATTCCGGCTGTTGTAAATCAGTTTTGATAGTTGTTTAGCTCGTCTTGCTCCAAAACAAGCGCGCAGTGGTTGTTAGGTGTCAAATCTAGCTTCGTAAGCGCTCCGTGCTGGAGCTTTGCATGCGCTGTGCTTCTTCCTGCGCCAAGATCAAGACGCAAATGCTGGAACCGAGCTCATTCGTGCCGATGTTAACTCGCGCTTAGAACAACTGAACTAAGGTTGGAGTACACTGCAGAACACGTCGAATAGGCAGGTTGCGAACGTAGTTGCCGCGCCTACTAGGGCGCCCCTCGCGGCGGCGAGCGCGGAACCGGCAGGATACGATCGGCCCGCTTGCGTTCGGAAAGCCTGTATGTGCACTGTTTCGCGCGTAGCTGTTGCCTTTTCTGAGCAATGCCGAAGGGCAACCCGAGCTGTTGAGTAGTGGGCTGCAACAGCACGTACACCAACTCACGAGGAACAAAGTTTTACAGGTTTCCAAGCCGACCGTATGAAGCAGAACGACGTCAACAGCGCTCGTCCGACAGCATAAGCTGTTTTATGTTCCGGCGTTATGCCAAGTGCGTTATAACGCTGAATTCTTTGCTTTTACAGCAATGCTGGCAGCAACGGGACACCTACAGTCAGTGGCGTAGCTAGGTCGTCTGGCTCCCGGGGCCCATAGGTCTTCTGTCCCCCCCCCCCCCCTCCCCCGGGTTTATTGGAGGAAGCCCCACGTTCTTGGATGAGATGTTTTGGATTCGTATTTGCCGTCCTGTATGTACAGGCAAACTACCGCGGCGTCCTTGCACTTTCCTGCGATGCCAGCACGGCAATCGTAGCTCCCCGCTAGGATTTGTCTGCTGTCGCCGATCTTCAAGAATGAATTTCGCCTACAATTTCATGCGTCCACACCATGGATAACGAAGTAACTTACGCTGAGCTTCACGCATCGCGCTGGTGCATTATTTTTCATTAGCGGAATAAACCTAGCAGTCACTTCCGATCAGTGCGAGTTCAACACTTCCCTCACGTCGTAGACATGCCCCACTACAAACAGATGACTTCCTTTCTCTAAATTCTTTGCACGAAAAAAGCTATGAATATCTCGTAATTCCCGAAACTCGGTTAAAATTAATATCGGCACGCTGTTTTGCGCCATCGCTACCGTTTGACAGGACGCCAAACACGCTGCGCGGGCTGCTGACGCCGTGAGTAATCCTACCACATTCGCGCAACTATTCGTCAGATGGCGCTAGGGGTCGGAAAGACAGGGCGCCGCCTAGCACTTGCAACGTGCCCATATTCGAAAATTAGCATTTCCCTCGCACACACAAGCGCATATTTGTTAAGTCTTTACGTTGTTTAGTCTCAGCTGATTGCTATCTATGATGCTTCAGCGGTAATGCCTGTCTCTCACATTCGAGCCCGAACGACAACACCAGAATATGCTCGAGGCACTTTGTCAACGGAGAAAAAAAGCACTTACCGGCCAATTCGCTAGAACCTCTACAATGTGAGGTGCAAGGCACGCTCCAAGTAAGGAAGCGACAAATTACAGTTCAACGACGTCCACGGTCGTATCTGCTCACTGAAGTGGCATAAAATAATTATTTGTTAACGCACTTTGAGTTCGACATCGTAAGTATACTTACTTTGTTCTGATAAATACTTCGCGAACTGCGGCGGTTGCTTAGTGGTTACGGTGTTGGGCTGCTGAGCGCGAGGTCGCGGGAGCAAATCCCGGCCACGGCGGCCGAATTTCGATGGGGTCGAAATACCAAAACACCCGTGTAATTAGATTTAGGTCCACATTAAAGAACCTCAGGTGGTCCAAATTATTCTGGAGTCTCCCGCCACGGCGTGCCTCCTAATCAGATCGTGGATTTGGCACCTAAAACACAATTTGATTTAAGCACCTCACTGTAATGTCCGTGCTGTTTACTTCTTTGACACGGTATACGTGGTTGCAGTCGTAAATTTGACGTCCTTTCTCAAGCGTCGGTGGTAAAAAATGGGCCTCGACGTTTTCGATTGCCTTAAAACCGGAATTTAAAACGTTCGAAATGCTTCAAACGAGCGCCGCAAAAGCATGCCTCCGCAGCAGCGGCCGCCTCAGTGTTTCGCGCAACTGACACGGTGGCGCTGACGGCTGAGCCGATCGCCGCGCCGCCTGACCATTGCAGGGAGCCCATATATACACACTTGAGACGGAACCCGTTACGAGACACATTACAGCAAGGTTAAAATTAAGGCGATTAACCCGCAGCGAGCTTCCCTCTTAAACCACAATGATGTGAATTCTCTAAGGGACGCTTCCGTGGACACCAATCTCATTGTTGCTGCGAGAGCCATTCTGTCGTGCGATAAATATTTTATTCAATAACTGCCTAATATCCCTCTGTGCATTTACTTTTCTACATAATCTCTTACGACAGGTTTGCGTGCTGTGATTCCTAAGCCTCCAATGCGGACGCTCTAGATGCTTGTGCTTGTTACTCATATATGTTACTTATGCATGTTGTGTGGTGCCATTTGATGCATCACCAATTTGCATCACTCCTTTCGCATGCCAGACGTAAGGCTGCGCGAGCAACTCCGTCACTCACTAAAAAGAGTGCATCTCTCTCTCTATCTAAATGTGTGCATTACGTCATGGATTTTCTTTAATGTGCATCTGTCGAATTTTTCGGCCTCTGACACTGCAAGATCCCAAGTTTCGTGCTGCCATCGTTTTGACAGATCGCTATACATAGAGCGCAAGTTTCTCTCTAGTGAATTTCATGAGATTTCTGGTCACAAACTTCAGCTGCAGTTTGCTCTAGTAGAGTTTATAGTATACTGTTGATTTACTTCATTTCTTCCTTTCTTTATTTCGTCTTCTTGCGCGCTCGAGCAATTTATTACCGAGGAAAACGGCGATTCAAGGCTAAGCTTCGCTTTCCCAGTTTCTCTATAGCGCCAAAACTAATCAACTTCTCCACAAGTTTACAACATCTACATACTGCCGCTGCTGAGAACTTGCAAGAAAAAAGAAAAAGACAGGGTATAGGAAAGAAAAAAAGCACGTGACATACGTATAATGCATCTTCAGGACGACGTGCTGCGCGTTTGTGCTAAACGCACAGTCGCTGTGCTCTTTCGCAGTAAATAAGCTCGCGGTGTTGAAATGCACATTTGGCACTTCCAAGACTTACCCAAGCACGGGCAAACAATTATTCACAGCGGGGTGTCGATGACAAGGCATGCATATGCATACTCTGTCGCGTATGCATATCGCGTTCGCAGTTTCTCCACACTCCCGATTGCAAAAGTCAACGCTGGTGAACCTGCTGATGCTACCACGTGCGTCCTTCAGAAGCCGTAAGCTATTCCAGCTGCTACCTCGATAAAACGCACCGCCTGAAGAAAGAAGGTGTAATGTTTATCACTATCTGTCAGAAAGATTTCTCAATCAAGATTTCTTTTTTTTAATCACCTGTGGTAGATAGCACAGTTCTTCTGGAGTTGAGTTAACTGGAGAGGCAGACATTATTTGTTCGAGAAGTAGTAACGAGCTAGTTTGCAGATTTTCACTAATTAGCTTTCTAATTATTCATGTTAGTGAACGTGTCGTAATTTACGCCTGCTAGCCGTCCACAAGTCGTACCCACTTAGAACGTATTCAGAGTGCCACACGGCAGTTTCAATATATGCGTTCTCAAGGCGTACGACTAAATTAATTGCTCTTTATTGCGATAGCAATAATACGGAATGTCCAAACAGATTGTGGCCGTCGCCGTGATATTTCGCATATATTTATGTATATGTACCATACATGTTTGTCTATGCCGCATATGCAAGATTGATGTTATACTGTTAAACCGCCAAAGTTGCTCGAACGAGGTCCTAAACTCTTGACTGAGTTATTTCTGAAAATTTTCGAGAATTTCAGCACGCCGCAGAAAGTAATAAAGCATTTCATTGGCGACCCATGCCTTTTATCTCCAATGTTCTCAAATTATTAAAGCGCCCAAAACAATATTAGTGTTCACAGTCTTAAAGCCACGTATTTTCACTTGCACAGCTCTTCACGGGCAGAGCAGTGGCGCCTGTGCGATGTCATTACAGGCCCTACAGGGCATGTTAACACCAGAAATTTCGGCGCACCCATTGTGTGGCTTCCGCGTATAGTATGATCGAACGCAGTCCGAAGAACGCAAGCGTAACGCTGAACCTTGCTATCGCTGCCTTTTTTATTTTTCTATTCTTTTGTGTCCTAGATGCAGAACAGGGCATTCTGTATACAAGGTAATAGAACTTAGATGTCGCTTCGAAGTCAACTTCGTTGGCACGCTGCTCAAAACCAGCGCTTGTTTCGAAAGTCGTTCCAAGTGGGCGTACCTTGAGAACTTACTGGTTTAATTCCGCAAATTTATATACGTGGCCTGAACTATTCAGCTCAAAATTTTATTAGTGAAATATTGTAAAATAGTTGATTATGCTTCTCAATTTCCTGAGTCAAGTAATGTTCACCTCTTCGAGCATTTCAGCTCAACAATTAGAACGTAAAAGGGACAGTTCGCGTATATGTATATATATATATATATATATATATATATATATATATATATATATATATATATATATATATATATATATATATATATATATATATTTGTTTAGAAGTAAAGGAAGATTGTGTTGTAGCATTTGTAGTTTGTAATCAGTGCGATAACTTGGGCGAAATCACATATCTGTGCTGCGTGTATTTCACACAGGCCTGTGTACACATAAGCTCGCCGCTGTTTCTGAAAACTGCCTAAATGTTTTTTTGGAATGATAAAAAGGCGCCAGAATACAATCGTCGCACATGATTTTTACGCGAATTATGGTGAAGTTTTGAAAAGCGCTCACACTAGATTCACAATATTCTAGGTTTGAAATCTGTCGTATAATTTTTTCGCAATATTGGAACTATTTTTTATGTTCGTTTTAGTTGTTGTTAGCCAGGCCAAACCACAATAATTAATTCCAGAAGCAAACAGTGCATAATATATTTTTATTTTAATATTTAAAGGAAGCGCACTCCAACGCGAGATCACATAGCTGACGGACATATGTAAGATATATATATATATATATATATATATATATATATATATATATATAGGGAGAGAGAGAGAGAGAGAGACGTTTAAATAATAAGAAAGGCAGAGCGAAGCTATGCAGATAAAATACATGAAGGGGAGGTCCAGCGTAGAGGGCCCAGGCCCGTAAAATACGAAAGTTTTCACAATGACGTGCCCATGCTGGCACGGTTAAGAACTTGATACAATTTGGCTACTAAATCATACCACTGGTATTGAGTTGTCATTCTGAGAACTTCATGTTTACGTTAAAGCTCCTTCTGGTCGACGGAGACGTGTATATGCAGGGGCGTTAGTTTATGTAAGCGACGTCGTGTTCAGTTATTATGCATTCCAAACAAAAAAAAAGAAATCAGCGGTGTATTACAAGCGAGAAATAGATCGCTTGTATATTGTCTATTTCCTTCGCTTACATATTAACGTCGATTGTGGCATAAATGAACCCTGCCAGCTGTCAATGTAAGACTTCTCGACTTTTTCTTTTTCTCAACTGAAGTAGCACTGCAATTAATTTGTCAGGGAAAGTCTCTGTTTGCATACATGTTCACGATGCAGCTGTACGTTCGTATGCTTTCACAAATAAAAGTCTGACTAAATATCAATTGCACTCTCTACGAGCAGGCATATATCCCTTCGTATGGCGTGACTCGCTTTGACATGTGAACTTGCGTCTGTGTCCATCATAATTGGCTCTACTTCTGGTCGCACCAACTTTTTACCCTTTCTTTCCTCATCAAGTGAACGCATGTGATTTGCGTTGATTATCTCTCACACGCTCATGTTTGGCTTCAGCTCTATGGGCGTGTAAAGCGACACATTCGCAAGATGTAACTGTAACTGACGATGTGTGCGCTGTGCTATGTGCTCTCTCTATCTCTCTCTTCCCCATCTTTCATCCCCCCATCCCTCTCCCATGTGTAGGGTAGCAAACAGGTTGAGCTAAATTGGTTAACCTCCCTGCCTTTCCTTCTCCATTTTTTCCTTTCTTCCTTTCCTACATTCGCAAGCAGGTTTACCAATCGGGTAGGATGATACATCCGGCATTTATTACAGGCTATGGCTAGACTAAATTTCTCCTGAGCGGTTACGTTGCATAAACCATCACTTGATCCTTGAAGCTTTTATTACGATTACGTGTAAGCGCTCAAGTTCAATACCTCGGCTTCACTGTGCCAATGTGTGATCGACACCTATATTAAAAGGCGTCACAGCGCCTCCTGTGCTAGTTACCCAAAAGTGCAGTGACTCAACGGCTACATGACTTTGCGTCTGAAAATGACACGTCTGGTAGAGTAGTAGAATTACCGGCACATAATACCGGTTTATACTCGCCTGCAGACATATATTACAAGCACCCACAACAACCCTTCACCGCCTTCTCCCCCCTCCCCCCCCCCCCCTTATTAAACAAAGCAGCAGTAAGCTGCTAAATTTGATACGCCAGATTACACACGCTAATCGCTGTACCACTTCAACTCAACAGCAAAATTTTGATATACAAGCAATGTGGCTTCCATAATATCCTTTTCGTAGCTATACGTAGCTTCGCTTCCCATTCTTTCTTTTTCCCTTTTGAAGCCGCATGCGTTCAAGCAAGCGGACATGGCCTATTGTTTGAAAAAGAAGAGGTCCCGCACCTTTACACGCTGTCTGTTCCGTTGTTCCCACGTACAACCGCAAAAAGAAGTGTGCCTCCGGGCAACAGGCGGTGACCTTTTCATTTCCTTTCTGCTCACCTCGCGTGCAACGCGATAAGGCCGCCCGGTCTGCTGTGCCCGAAACCAAACAGCGCGAACACCCTATGTGGTTTCCCCGGAGTCTGAAGGAAAGACATTTCGACATCTGGCGCTGCCGTCGACAGCAGATGACGTTTGGGTTCTGGTTGCGCAGTTCAGCTCGCCGAGGAACATCGCAGCATAAGCGCTGAGGGCCAGGAGCCCCCACAATGGCGCATCCTCCGTGTGGGCTTCGAAAACAAGAACATGACGATTCAAATGCCGAGTGCGTTCTCACCCACTCTGCGGTCTTTACACTACATTTTTTTTCTTTTCTTTTTCCATAAACGAGAGAGAGAGAGAAGAAAGAACATCGTGTGTGCAGTGGCAACGCGTATTCTAAGGTTCGTCGACCTCAGATTTAGTCGAGGCAGTGAATGCAGCAGGTATTAATGCGCAAAATTTATTTTGCAAAACGCACACACTAAACGCAACACACTGAAACGCCTTATTGCGACTTACTTTTGCCGCACGTCCTTTAATAATAATAATGTCACAAATGATGACAATACTAATAAGATGGTAGTGTGTCTTGCACTGAGCGGTTATCGGATGTGGAGGCCATAACGGACCGTTTACGTCATTCTACGTGACCTTTCCTGTTGTCGATGTTTTGAACTCGTAACGAGAGATTATGGAAGCTAGCCTTCGTAAAGAAAAAAGGCTACAGATGTGTCAGCCAACCGTCGCTTGGTCTGATAAATGGTGAATATAGCCCGCTGCAAAAATCTGGTGTCGTAACCCGACGAATTTCAAGCGCCTGCACAAGTGCGCGCACATGTCTGCTAAAGTAACGGCGGCTATATTTTTTTTTTTCGCGGTTTCATTATGAATTTCAGTTTGAAGTCAACGCTTGTCCTGTCTGTTCTTTTCGTCTGTCCTCATTCTTCGGCGCACTGTAGTTATTTTATCATGTCTTACAAACTCACTCAAGCTTGCGTGGTTTTACAAAAGCATTGGCTTGGCTTTGAAATACGTGGCGACGTGGGGGAACGTATGAATAGAAATATAGAGGTATGCTCTTGATTTGAATGCAGAGAGTTTTTCCGGATGACGCTGCCCGGTCGGCCCATGATGGTGCCCAGATTACAGGGTTGTCAAATGTCTCGAAACCAGCGACGTGCACAAATCCTTCTAAACACTTTGCCACACACGCGCAGCTTGTACAAATTCTGGCTACACCGGTTCAACAACAAGCTAAATAACAACAAAAATAAAACGAGAAACAGCAACGACGACGACATTTCATGCTCCACATACCTTAATAAAAATGTTGATAGATATTAACAGACAGTGCAAGAAAATCGTTTGCGCGTAGTTGTATGTACATATATATAAGTTGTAAATACGACATCCATGAGTTCAACGCAACTTTAAGTCCTATGTGTGGTGCAAACATACGCATAGTAAATATAAAATAAAATTGTGAATGCGGTTCCGATAAGAGGTCGCTGTATGGCGATAATGTTTGTGACCTCTGAATTGATATTCTATTTGACCTTCAAGAGCAGCATATTTCAAGTTCAACCCGAAATCCCCTTTGACCTTGGCGAAAAGTGACTAGAATGAGTCAGATAACATTGAAAACTGTACGACATTTGCATACAAAATCATGGGAACAATATGAAACACTCGAAAATACAGTAATAGCGACAACCATAACACATTCGCAGTACAATCTACAACCACACGACATTCGTAAGACACGCATACCATATTCACAACACATTTATAAAACACTTAAAGAGGCAGTCATAACGACAAATACAAGACCACATCAGAAATCTCAAGTGAAACGACAATCACATCTGCTAGCACAGCGACAATTAATTGCGTGCCGTTTAACGAACGATTCGGTTAAACATAGATTCCGACTTGTGCTTCGGACTTCCACAAATTTTGTTTTGTTTCGTTTTGTTTTGTTCTCGGGTTTTGGTTTTCAGGGCTTGCAGTGTTACCCTGTCCAGCAATAGTAGTTATACAATCACACGCCGGGCGACCAGTGCAAAACGCACTACAGACGACACCTCCCTGCGGTGAAAAACAAATCTGTTTCGTGGAAGTATTTCTGTGCCCCACAGAAATTCTTTTCCGAGCTTTCATTATAATGATCTATACCTGATGAAACTCTCCGCTATTTCTGAACACTAACCGTTGTCGCACACACTTGCAGACGTCGCTGAATGTCATCCACACTGGCGACAAAGATAGACTTTGGTTTATCCCGAAGTAACGCCGGATAGCTGAGCCAAGTTGGCAGTAAGGACCGCAAGTAATTATTGAACTGTGGTGGAATCTCCAAACCTTTACTCCAAAAAAATACAATTTCAGCATGGTTTACGGCGCGAAAGCGTGTGCGAGAAGCACGGAAATGACATGCTCGATCACTAGTTGATGTGCACGTCAGCTAGCGGAAAAATGGACAAAGACACAGTGAGGAAACAACTACACACCTTCCTGTTCGCGTTATACTAATCCACGGATCTCGCCAGTTTCATTATATTCCACAGTCCGCGGTTCCCTATAGATAAGGTTAAGTAATAATGTCTAACTGAAGAGGTTGAACGCAGCATGCATTTTGACCGCGGCTGTGACCGCGATTAACGGCATACGGTGATAGACGCATTGCGTGCACAGGCCCTTGTAGCCGGCGAGAAGGCATAAGCAACCGTTATCACGGTCGACTTTCTTTTCACCGCTCATCCTTCTCGCATTGTGTGGTACACTCAAAGTCAATGTCGTTCTTACGTGGTCGCACGAACTTTGATAATGAAGGGGCCTGCGCTTCATGCTGGTGAAGCGAGATGCTATGGACATCAGCACTAAAATAAAGAAAGCGAGATGAAGTTTAATAATTTTGACCCCACGCATGTTTGAAATTTCATATCAGTACCTCCATCTTGTTTTATGCGTCTTCTGCACATATATTTCCCAGTCGAATCCCTGTCTTTATGAGTTATGATTTATAAATGAAGTCAGCGCCATATACATCATTCATAGACCATAAATGACACCAAATAAAGAAACCATTGCATTTAAGCCTCGCTAGGGGAAAAATTTAATAATTGTGAAGCGGGCGCAACTGTCAGGCATGCGCCGTGCCTTTTGTGAAGTGTATCCAGTGCTCTCTTCAAGTACGGACAACTACGTTTCATATCCTGACCCTTTTTTCTCGAGGGAACCTTTTGTCAGTGATCGTCTACAAGCTTTACTAATATTACATCCGTTATCAGGGCCGGCCAGCGTCTCTTTCGACAAACTGTTCTTGCGGATACGAACTTGTTTGTGAGCATGGATTCGGAACCAGATCGCCCGCGATGTGGCGACGAATCCCTGGAAAACAGTTGCTTCGCGTTGCGACACGAAAGAGTGAGAGATCAAGACCGGACACGGTGTCGGGTCAAGACGGCTTATAGCATCACGCACGCTCTCGTTGCACTAGCGGCCCTCATTAGGACCTATCTATCGGGCAGGAGTGGGGGCACACGCTTTCTTCCCTTTTCTTTTTTTAGCACAAGCCGATACATTGACGTGCCAGTGAACGATAAGACAGCGGAATCATGCTCAGCGAGGGGAGTTTCTCGCCGCACAAGGGGGCGTTTCGAGTGGGGGGAGCTGCCTGACTGGAAATGACATCCATCCATCCATCTCGGCGCGGCGCCGCGTATACCTAATGATCCCGCGAATGCGCGCAGTGACCGCAGGGTAAGACCGCGCGAGAAATCCTCATGGGTTCACCGCACGCGACAGTTCCGGGGCAAACCACGCCCCGAGTGTCCTTCTCTTCGCTGCTTCGCGCATATAATTGGCGGTCCGCATGCTCCCGATCGCAGCCTCCAACTTTGCGGATCCGGGAGTCGGGGTGCATTCGTCAGTTTGCGGTATCGTTGACGCACCGCGCCGCAATGCGTCAGATTGCGGTGGATGAGACGGTTTTTTTTTTCTTTCCTGGGCAATTAAGATTTTTCCCGATAACTGTGCCGTTCGCGTGAGCCAATGCGCCGCATACGCCTGCACCACGTCGCTGCAATCTCTGCACCACGTGGCTGCAATCGGCCCGTGTAGCGGTGCATTCGTCGCATAACGTTGCGGTGTCGTTCGCGCACGGTGATTTAAAGCGGTTCTGCGCTCTGCAAACTGTGTATATATGGTGACGGCGTGCGAGGCAGTG
This sequence comes from Dermacentor albipictus, assembly GCF_038994185.2. NCBI lineage: Eukaryota > Metazoa > Arthropoda > Arachnida > Ixodida > Ixodidae > Dermacentor > Dermacentor albipictus. The sequence continues at coordinate 45,286,180 of NC_091823.1, read as the reverse complement.
CCACAAACACTGCGACACGCGTGGCACGCGAACTAGGTTGGAACACTTTATTTATCTGCTAAGTGTAAGCAAGTGAAAGTATCCTTGATCACTACGTATCTACTTACTATCTGCTTTCTATCCTCTCCCCGATCCTCGATCTCCGTGTTTTTTACTCCTACTCCCCCACCTCCCTCAGCCGGCCGTCGTTCAGGGTTCAGCCTTACATAAATTACATACATTTACTTCTCTGGAAGTTAACTCGAGTGTTCTTCTCCGCCAGCCAAAAACGACTGCACCTGAGCACATGCTAGCGTACTCCGTTGGCGAGCGTATACGTAACTCGAGTTAAGTATATCGGAGTAGTCGCTACGCAGCACAATGAGTTTCCTGTGTTTCCAGCCTACATGAGCGTGCGTCTCCTTCTCTAACGCCGCCGTGGCTGCGCGTGGCTGTCCGAGTGGCCGATCGCACACGCGACTCGCTCACCGTGTCGTGGTGGTAATCTGCGGCGGATGCAAAGTCTGGGCGAGCCGAGATGGCTCGCCGCTTCACGTGCGTAGTCTTCCCGCGGGCCTTGCGTTGGAGGTCGCGTAATCTCAAGTTTCGGATACGTGTAATAGAAAGAGGCTGCACGAGGCATCCACCCTCTGTGCTCATCACGCCAGCGTTGTGATGGCGAATGTTCGCGGTCATCTAACGAGATCTCTTCATTCGCTCCTGTGTGCGCGTGACGCCATGCTTGTTAATTTAATTAGTACTAAGCGAATGTCTAGTGCAATCTATACGGACGATAAAAACTCCAAGCCTTACTTCGTGTAATTGTTCAATGATTTGCTATCGCTATCAATGCTTCTCCTTTAGGGCGAAACTGCGACTTTTTTCTTCCTTGTCACATTTTCGCTGTACAGAAAACGAATTTTATCCAAATGAAAAATATTATGTTCAGTTCAGTTTACTAACAAACAATAAAGAAAGAAAATGGAAAGAATTAATTTAATGCAACTACTGTGGCGTTTCTGGTGAGGTGTCTAGATTAGGTGGATTCTTTCGCTCCACAACATGTAGAGCAGAAAGCCATCGCATGTGGTTTTCTGGTGGAGACCCTGCATACAAATTATTTATAACCAAATTTGTCAAGTTGAAACATTGTTGCAATTGGCCTTTTATTTATGTTTATAAATAAATATGACTTTACTGTGTGGCTACTTTCATCAAGCTTTGTTAATGTAATCAAAACACCTAGTCGAGTAACGGGGTCCACTTCGCCTGCTTTAGAGTTGCTAATTACAAACTGCGAAACTACAATTCGTGACGCTGATACATTAGCATGGAAAATTAGCGACCATTGTCCGATCTTTATGTGTTATTATGCTCCGGGGAAAACTGGAAAACGTCAGTGCGACTCAGTTACTGTTCGTGTACCTCAGATGATGCTTTAGAGGCTTTCAAATCTAATATCTCTTCGCAAGATTCGTCTTGCGTATATGAAAAAAAGAAATGCGGATGACGCATATTTCAAATTTAGGTACTTTAGGTACCTTGTTTTTGCCGTTTCACTGTATCTGCCTTGTAACGGCCACCTGGGCCTCTGTTGTCAAGCTGTCTGCACCGCTTCTAGTCCAGGTAGCCATCCAGTACTATCTGGTAAATAAACAGATTTAATTGATTGATTGATTGATTGATTGATTGATTGATTGATTGATTGATTGATTGATTGATTGATTGATTGATTGATTGATTGATTGATTGATTGATTGATCGATCAATCGTGATCCCTGCAATGTATTTCGAACGACTAGAAATAGCTAGGATATGTTTCGACGAGTAGCTGCTTTTGACAATATCGGTTGTAAATCGTTCGAAAGGTAACTGCGGCAGCTCGCGTTACGCGCGCGCTCATAAGCAGGCTGGACCGTACCTCACTATATCCAATTGCTTCCTCCTTTTGGAGGTACTGCCATGCTCTTTGAAATAAATGATTTAACACTAGCCCTAATTGTCTTTATCGCTGTTGCAATGACGCCTGAGTGTGGAGTACTACCAGAATTTGTTTATATAAAGGCAGAACGGTCGGACCAAGCTTGCGCATTCTAGCCTGCTGCTCTGCACACGGGGAAAGGGGAACAAAATAGAGATGGAGGAAGATGGTGACGGTGACAATAGTAAGAGTGCCGTGATGCTAGTTGTCAACGAAGCAGCATGCTTAACGACTTGAAGCTATAGTCCTTGTGTCGTGTAAAAAATTGTAGCATGACCCATGTACAGTTATTGTAATGCATCTCGGACTTCATTCTGGTGAGTTCGTTTGGGACAAGGACCCAAAATGAAGTCCTCCGAGAATGAGAAGGGGGGAAGTTTGCCAGAAAAGACAAGTGAAAAGGCGTTTTCCCACTGAGGGAACTCAGGGCTCTTCAATTACGTCCCAAATAATGCGTTGTAACGCACTGCGGTGAAGTGTCTGCCGTGCGTTGCAATCTTCAGGAAGAGGGCGAGAGAGAGAGGGACGCGGGGAAAGAGGAACGGGGAAATTCGGACCAGCCATATTGCTGGCATGTTTTTCCACATGTTCAGGGAGAAAGATGCAACAGGAGAAAACAAATAGTGAACACGGAGGTAGAAGCGATGTACACATACTTAAAGACAATAAAACTTCCTCAGTGGATACAAAGGAATCAAGGACATTCAGAGGAGGTGGTTCATTCCTTATACACAGAATGTTTTTCTTTAACGAATGCTGCCTTCTTACAGCATTATAGCTTGTATACCTTATTTATGTATATTGCTTTAAATAACATTGCTCTGTTTACTATATAGGTGTACAAGCATTTCTGTGCGAAATGATTGTCCTTATTGGTTATGTTTTTTCCCCCTATGTAATGCCTTTATGGCGATGTAAGTATGTTGTAAATTAATAAACAACATAAATACATGAAGTTGTGCTCGATAAGAACATTTAGTTTAGGGATCACTTTCACACAACCCTCGACAGTTTTGGAATCCCGGCCATTTTGTCAATATACCCACTACAGTCGACTCCCGTTAATTTGAATCTTGCGGCGGGCCTGCAGGATTCGGTCTATTTATCAGAAAGGTCCAATTAGCAAACGGTGACAAAATGGATGAAGGCAAATATTCTTTATTGCTCGAAGTAATCAGCGATCTATTTTTGTTTCTTTCTCTCGAAGTGGCGACTGAACCAGCATGAGTCGAAAAGAGCCGATATGTGTTAAATCTGCTTCAGGGTGAAACATGAAACAAGCGGGGACGAATGACTTCATGGGCGGAACGGGCAGCGGCCACTAAAAGATAAAAACAAATAAAGAGAGCCAACAGCTTCATGCCTAAGGAAGTAACAGTATCGTATGCAGAAATTCTTGTGCTTTCAAGCTTTCAGTAACCGCTGCTGCGAATGGCAGGGCACCGGTGATAGCCAACTTAACCGAAGTGGCATACTTTTGAGTTCGAACTAAGCAAGCTTCCTATGGCAGTGTATGAATTTTTTCCGGACTTTTTAGTTCATTCGAATTACGCGAAAAGTCGGATTAGCCGAGGTCGAATTAATGGGAGTCGACTGCATATTTAGCGCGGGATTCGAAATTTGTCATGTGTTTGTCTTTCTATAAAGTCATTGTCATTGCAGCGAATCTCCATACACCAGGTTTCCTCAGAACTTATACTTTCTGATAAAGCCTGAAATTTCGCAAGTCCGCAGTGGTCTGAGCACCTACACGAAAGTTCCTGTGTCTGTCGTTTTTTTCTTTTTGCTGGGTACAGCGCGTGTTGCAAGCAGACAGGATGCGAACCTTCTGAAAGGAAAACTGATTGTGTGTGCGGTACTGAGGATGCGAGACAACAGAAAAAAACTGGTGAAAAGAAAGAAATCACCCCAATGCAGGCCTGCCGCTCAAGGGAGAAGACGTCGGTTATATGATATCCTCTTTTCGAAGTCCCGCACACGGTCGGCACCTTATCGCCAAATACAGGATGACGCCTATACCACCTGGCAGTCGCATCTCCTTGTTGACGATTTCTTAAAACAGAAGCTCTGCATTTTTTTGTCTGTTTTTTTTTTTTTCATTTTGCGCTGTCGACGCGTGGCAGCATTTCGCAAACGCGAGTAATTCGCCACGCTTGGTCGGCCACCCGCTTCTTGGCCACGGGATCGCTGGTAGCCACGCTGCGCCGTTAATCGCGGTCCATCTGAAGCTTACGAAACAGTTCCTGTACAGCCTAAAAAAATCTTGCACGTCCCAAGCACTGTGGGAGTCAATGTTATGCGAAGCATTTTGCATGTAGTTGGTTATAGCTTTCGTTTGGGCCTCAGCAAAGGGGACCTGTACTCACAAGTAACGCGGCGCACATTTCGATATGATGTCCGTTTGTAGCCTCTTTCACGCCAACTTGCGCAACTGGCTATACGTGCCACTGGGTATGTTCCCGAATAGATGACTTGGGTCGTTGAACCACGTGAGGTGCACGTGAACCTAGGCACGTGACACTAGGTGTGTGAACATTCTCGGCCGATCCTCCAGAATGGGCATGTGCCACTGCTGTGAACCCTCGGATAGAGATACGCGGCAAGAGGTAATGAGCGAAGGAGTCGGCATGAAACGCATCCGAATGTGGAGAAGGAAGGGAAGTGAACAGAATGAGACCAGATCGTGCATTGAATGAGAAGCGTTGGGCGGGGGAACACGATGTCGGTGAACACGAAGAATTTGGCGATACGATGTACACACGGGTACATTGTTTCGGTGCTAATTGCATTAAAGTCGATACTCGTCTTTAAAATCGATATTGAGCGGGCATATTTTATGTAGTTGTAGAAATGTCACTCTAACAAAGCTCGACCTAGCTTTCTCTTTGGTGTGTCTGTAAATGCCATCTAAAGCAGCGCATAGCTGCCCCGGCCACAACGATGACAAGATGAATGACAACGCACGACGACGGCAATTGTGAGGACAAGTTCAACGACGAACAACCACGCCGCCGGCACGATGTCTCGTGAGTCACCAGCTCGAGATCAAACACAGGGCGCAGAAACGTACTTAATATTTCATGGTAAAACTGATGATGGTCGCCATGATGCCTGTCACAGATATACAACGAAAGTTGTAGCACGGAATTCGCTGCTCGAAGGGCATACGAAGCAATCGTTAGAGCAGCCTGCATACAGTAAGTATATGGGTCTTCTCTGTTTTCTTTTTCCGGAGATCTCACTGCCTGAGTGCAGTTCATAAACACACCTCTCACGCCACCAAATCGCAGATCAGTTACATAAAACGCTGTCAGGTAAATCCCAGAGCAAGTTTCTTCAGTGTTATATATATAGCTTGTTTGCCGCGAGGAATTTCGCAGGTGACAGCGCTTCTCCGACGAGAACAACGCACAAAAGAGGGAGGAGCCCACGTGAGGGTTGCAGCCACAATAAGGGGAGTTTCTTTCCCATTGTTCCCGTTCATGCACTGTTCGTCACCTGATATCGAAGTGGGCTTGATTCGATGGAAGCCCCGAAGCGCCAAAGTGAGCATCCCAGCAGGGCGGCACGGCGCCTTCCCTGGAGGCCGTTGTTGGCGTCTCACCTTTTGTTCCCACCCGGCCGCAACATGGCATGCGCACGCACGAACGGGGTTTAATTTTATATTTGAAAAAAAAAAGACAAGAAGAGAACGCAGGCGGGCCACCAATGCCTCGCGCGCGCGATCGACACAAAGACCCGCCAAGCGTGAAACTGCATCGCCTCTGTTCGAACCAAATGAAGCGTGAAAAAACGCGCGCCCCTCGACACCACCCGTGCCACCACGCCAGCCTGTCTACACTAGCCACCCTACAAGCGTTCCCGGTATACAATGCTCGCCGCCAAAGGAGCAGCCAACGTCAGAAGAGACAAAACTTTCTACTGGGTTTAGACTAGCATACACGCAAACACAAGTGTATATAGCGCGTATTCTGAATATCCTAAGGCATTATTCTCTTCCTTCTTTGCTTCTATTTTTTTCTCGTCTCTTTCTCTCTCTCCCCCTCTTGTTCGTCTTCTTTCTTTACATTTTCTCAATCAATCGACACGCAGGCGCTGGTCGAATTTCTTTTATTTTGCGCCCATTCTCGCCTAGCCCTTCGATCTACCGACCGAGGGAAATGCTATCCCCATTTCCCCATTTTTCGCCTGGAGGGAGGAAACAATCGGGCGCGGCGACAGACCTGTACGCCACAGAGTGGTTGTCAGACGCAACGCTATACATATAGGCAGCCCTTTCAACGAGCAAGGGGCGGTGTGTTAGGAGAATTGTATCGCCAATAGACTTCGCCCGGTCGGTCAAGTTTCCCGACTTTGCTGGCTTCGACAATGGGCTTTGATAAATTTTCGTTTTTTTTTCTCGTCTCTTTCTTCCCTTTTTCTTTTCGTTCTAAATCGACTTACACTTCCCGAACTTCGCCGGTCTCGTGTCCAGGCCACAAAAGAAGCATTAGCGGTCTTTTGTGATTTGGTCAGTTTTATTACCCGGCTGGTTGCTCATGCAGAATGTCGCAATGAACGTGGAAAGAAGAGTAATGTCCGCAAGAATAGTACACCATTCAGCGAGCACCTTTCGCATTCGATCTACTGTATTCCTGAAAAAAAAAAGAAGGAAGAAGGTAGGAAGGCAGCGGATCCCCGATAAGGCTTAGCCGACCTCCATTATTAAAGTCTTAGCCGGCAATCATTATTCAGGAGGAGAAAAATGTCACTTTTTTTCGATAAACCCGGAGTTAGGCTTGGAAATTTGTCTATATCACAACGGTCTGCAATGTAAACAACGCTCGCGTTCCCATGTAGCCACTGGTCGCTCAAACCAAATTTAAACAAAGGTTTTTCTACGTAAGTGCTCGTTGCCATTGACCGCCCGCCTTTGCTAATAATGTGACCTATACCAAAATTTTGTCGGTATGTGCTCCTTCTTACCAAGAGCTCTAGCGTAAGCACATCTTTAGGGTATAATGGGCCCAGGCTGTCACAATCGATTTACAGCCACGTAGGTTTATCTACATGTACAGAAGAGTCACGGTCTTCATGCCGTTCCGGTGCTCGACTGACGACCAGTCTCGTGAAAATTTAACTATTAAGGTATTGATATTAAACACCATTGCCCCTATCCACAAAAAAAATATTTTTCTAACAAGAGAGCAATCCGCCCTTGGCCATCACCGTGACGTCCGTCTCAATGTCATGCCTATCCTTATCATGAGCTGCGGTCTCCCGAGAGCCAGCCGATGAGGATGTGGTCAGGAGTGGTCTTACGCAAGTGAGGTTTCGTTAACACCCATAGCAACCCAACCTTCTTAGATTTCGGGGTTATTGACTTGCTGTGGTTAGCGCAACGACAGCAGAACGAGGCATAAAGTTGACAGTTAGTACAGTCATGAGCCAGCCTACCATTAAAAGGCTACAGAGCACATGCAGTTCGTCTAAATTATGAATACTTACGTAAATTTTATTGCATCGAGAAGTGGTCAAGATACCTCCTTGAGTACTGTGTTCCACGCGTGAATTGGGAGAAATCAAACTACGACAAATATAAAAAGAGGTCACGAGGGCGGCTACCAGAAATGGGAGCGTGTCCATTCCCCACCTGTACAGTCCCCTCTACTTTTTTTTTTTCCGCCTGTCCCGTAGTATGACAGCAACCCAAAAATCACTGTCATCGCGCGTCTATTCAGTCACACCTCCGGCGACGAGAGGCACCACGCAATATTGCGTAATGGACAGCCAGCGTCAAAGGCACGTATTTTTTGAAATCTTTCTTTCCACGATCTTATACTACACGAGCACTTATGCAACCTTCTAAGACGAGTCCGTTCACATGCAGGCCATCCATCGCCTTGATCTCTCAGAGTCAGAAGGACGTTAGTTGACTGCATGACATGCCGCTCGACAGAAAAATCAGATTATCCATACCCAATGGAAGCGCTGATATCTGTTCTGCCTTTGAGAAGATCTTGAGATTTGAGAAGGTGGGAGGGGACAGGACCATTGGTCATCGGGTCCGGTAACGCAACACGAGTGAAGCGGTCGCCGTCACAGCGCCGTTCATTTGAAAAGACCTACCGGTGTCACCCGAAGCACGCGCCTGGCGATGTTATCGCCGCTGGTCACAAAGAGGCGCTGAAGTCTGGACACTTCGGGAGTGCTTCTCAACATACCTATTCGCACTCGACGCAAATCGAACGCCGTCGTAACAGGCTACTCTCATTGTGTCCCGCTGAATTGATGCAAAGCCAGCTGCGCATTGAAAGACGTTCAAAATAATGGACCGCTTCTTAAGGGCTTTTGAAGTTTTTCTCTCCATTTGGCATCGTCTTCAAAAACGCTATACTACGCCATTCGCCTGATGCGTTGCATACAATGACTGCTTTCGTCGAGCAGTTTGCTCGTCGAGGTATACTGTTAAGAGTTGTCCCCACATTGAACGCAACTCAGCGATGAAAATTAATTGAAGTGAACTCTCTCTTTGCCATAGGTTTCGCGAAAGTGTAAGAAGTGAAAGCCGTTTGAACTTCATTGAGAAATATTTACATTACCCTTTCGCGTAATATTACGCATGATTATTGTCTGAGCCAACTGCGTTACGTTTTTTAGAAGCCTCTAGATGTAGCCAATAGTGAGGTTGCTATCCAGTTCTGCATTCATTCATTCATTCATTCATTCATTCATTCATTCATTCATTCATTCATTCATTCATTCATTCGTTCATTCAAATAACTTCACTGAGTGCCCTGCGATTACCCAACCAGTACCCAACCAGGTTTCGGTCAAGCGTTGTTGGCCCTCGGAGGCTTCCTCGACTCGCTAGACGGCCCAGAGTTGGTGCTGCAGGTCCGAGCTGATCAACACATTGCTTGTCCGGTTTTGTTGTCAGTATGGTTCGTTTCACTGATGTTCCTGCGGGCGATCACATATTTTACCTTCCGCTGTCTTGTCAAACACCAGAAATAAAAGAAACAAAAGTGCGAAGCTGCTGTTTCATTTCAAATGTGTTCGCGTTGCGCCCTTCCGGACGTTATATGTCAGTGAAAACGTGAACTGACTCCCTTTTCTTTCTCTCGCTCTGCTTTACTAAAACTTGAGTACAGAAAGCTTTAAGTCAGAGACATGGGCGAGGCCCGCACACAATGACTCCTCGCATTCTTCCCCAATTTCTTTCGCTTACAATTCCACGCTCCGCAAGGATGCGCACGTATGCGCAAGCTATACCTTTCCATTCCTTTTTCCTCTCTCATTCTCTATACACAACCGGCAACAAGCTAGGAGCAACCGTCGGTTGCCTCTGTGAATCCCACTAGGAACTCTTCCACGCGCGCGCCAGAATGAACGCGCTACAGAAATTCTTCGCAAGAAAAAAATAATAAATCAAGAGACGGGCCAGTCCTCGAGCAGGCACTATAGATGGCAGTAGGCCGACCGTGCGTGAGGCCCAGAAGGAGAGCGTTGAAAAAGACTCCGGTCCGAGGAGCGAGCAAGAAAGGACGCGGACCCGTGGCGGCCGAGGGAAAGAAAGAAGCGTTGAAACGTTTATACGCCGGGAACAACGGGCGTCGGCTCCAAAACAAATCGACTATACTCCTCCTGCCCGGCAAGGAGTGCGCGCAGCCCATGGAGAAAGAGAGAGAGTGTGTGAGCATCTTCCTCAGTAAACAACAAAGCATCAGCCGCCAGAGCCTTGGACTGGCGGCGCATGGCCTGCTGCTTCGCTCGCACAGATCGTCGCGAAGGGTCCGCAAGCCGCTGCCGGACTCCCTTCGGGGTTCTCCTATGCATGGCGAAGAGTGTCGCGTACAGCGGCAGGTATGACGGTGAGGAAAAGGAGAGGAGAAAGAGGAAGGGAGAAACAAGATTTAGATTTCCTTCCAGAGTCGGGGGTCCGTCCCGCGCCTCGGCGGCAAGCGCAACCTCGGGCGAGGCTTGCGAGTGGAACGGTTATTAGGGAAGACCGGGCCGACAGCACGCGGGCACACAATGGCTAGCTGGCCAAACAATGCGCGGCTATATGGGTCCCTGGGAAACGGTGACGCGGCTCTGAAAAGAGGGAAGGAAGAAGGGACTAAAGAAAGAAAGGGGGCCGGGAGAAATGTGGGGCCGTACAGGCCGAAAGGAGAGTAGAGAGATCAAAAGCACAAACCGAGAACGATGGAAATAAAAATAAACAAACAGCGAAATGCAGGCAAGAACGTGTGGGCAGCCTCCAACTCCTCTTTTGGGAGATAAAGGTCGAGAAAGAGGGACTCGCATCGTCGGCGTCCTCTCTTCCGGCGATAAATCCAGCGTGCCATCTTCGTATAGAGGCCCACGACCGTTCAGTTCTCATCATTTCTTTTCGTTCCTTCTACTAAACTCTATCTAGAGACGTGGAGGACCACGCAGACCGGCTCATCTTCTTCTCGACGACGTCTGCGCCCTAGAAGCAGACGATTTCTTTGTCGGGAGATTAGGGCAGCGAGGAAAAAAAGGGAAGAAGGGCACCTTCCTTCTCACTCCCGCAGTCGCTCTCAGAATGGCTGGCGGGAGAGAAGATAGCACCGTTTCCTCCACCGCCTTCGCCGCCGGTGGAAAAGCACGCACGCGCGAGGAGCGCGAAAAGTGAAACTCAAATATTGGCCCGACAACACAACTATGGCGCAGCAGCATGCAGAAGGCCGGGACGGAGCAAGGTCACGATCAGCGCATTGCGTTTCGAAATTTATGACTGCCGCATGAAGCCCGAGCCGGGCGACGATCAGCCTTCAAGCGAGCCGATGCGGTTTTCTTTCAAGCCATGCCCCCGAAACGGAAGCTTTCGTTTGCTTTCGGCGCGTTAAGCGCGTTCCTCCCCACGGCGCCTGCCTTCCACCCTGCGAGCTGAGCCAAAAATCCTGAGCGGCGGTGGTAGACGGTTCTGGCGCGTACTGTTGACTGGATGCGTAGCACCCCGCCGGCACGGCGAACAATTTGTCAGCGCCAATGGACCGGACGGATCTGGGTTTACGACGGCGGAACCACCTTCGTCGCCGCCGCACGCACGGCGTCCCTCTTCAAACAGGGCACTTTGTGCGGGAAATAATGTTTAAAGCCGCAAGACCCGCGAGTGTTTGCCGCAGCGGTTCCTCTGCGCGCGTGAGATGGTATACACCGAAGGAGATGACAGGTATATGGGAACTCCTTCCTGGAGTTACCCCGGTGGAGACACAAGCTCGCGTGTTTTCGCGGTTTGGCGAGACCCATTCGTTGCGCGTGGGGCGCGTGTTGGTCCCGTGACGGGGCATCTGCGCGTACTTTTAGGGAGACGGTAACTCACGCTTAGCGACGGTCAATTGCGCTCCTAAAGAGCGCGCGTATAAACGTCGGCTGTGCGCGGACTCCATCTGTTCAACGGGCATTCGCGAACTTCGACTTGCGTATACACATGCGCCGGTAACGCTCCCGCAAGGCGACTGCGTTTCGTGGCTTCAGCAAATTGACGACCGAATAAACAAACGCTTCCCCTGGGAGTCCTGGCCATTCGTATAGTAGCGTAACGTTCAGTAGGCTAAAGGCAAGAAGCATGAGACTATGCTTTAATCAGCATATGTGAGGGCAACGATGGATAAGAAACGAAATGAGAAGAAAAAACAATTTTGATGATAATCGAAGCCACTGGAGTCTGAGGATTCACTCTGATTTCTTGTGTGGGGTCTAATATATCTGTTTATCTATAGTCATTATTCTCTGGCTAAGGAGGTGTAGGGCCTGCAGTGAAAGAGGGAAAGATATAGTGCGGGTCTTTAGTGAACGCTGGAGGGATTAAGGCTAATGTCTCACCTAGCGTACAACTCAGGTTGAAAGCCATGACGTATAAAATAACATGCTGAACACACCACATAATATACAGAGCCTGGCACATCTAAGGCCATACAGTGTCTTTTACGTTATAGTCGTGTTCAGGCAAGTGGAAAGTGTTTTCTTAATAAAGGGTGAGTCCTTCTGGAGGCGATTCTCGATGATCAAAGTTTTCCGCACGGCTCGAAGCGTGATCCATAACATATGTGCAATGTGGTTATTACGGAGGACCTGTGGAATCTGAAGCGACTGCGAAAGCAAATTAGCGGACCCAATGTGCTATGCAGTCGTCTTGCACGAAAAGAACAGTGGCGACTCTGACCAGTGATTTTTTTTATATAAGAAGCACTTCTTGTTCGCAACGTTTGAACAACGCGCACGATCACTCTGGTCACTCAGGACCTCGACCTGCGGAACTCGCACATTGGGTCGGAAGTACGGAAAAGTACGTGCTGCTGCTTCGAGCCGGTCCGGATAGCATCACGAAAGAACAAGCAAAATCTGACTCATCAATCATAGAGAAAAATGCGTCTCCTTCAGAAATAGTTGCTGAATGCTTCACCAGGCAGTGCATTCGGCGGAGACATTGCCCACTATGCCGCAGTGAGAGGAGAAGCCACTGCAGTACGACATCAGGCAACGTCCCAAATTCATCAGTATGCAAACGATTTTTGTCGGCTATACAAACGGCAGACTTCCGTTAAGAAATTTTTATTATTTCTTTTCTTTACATATACAGATTCTTGTTAGCACATGGAACGTGCAAGCAGTGGATAAGGGGAAATATAGAGCGAAAGCTCAAACGCAAAGTGTTCTCAGCCCCCTGAAGGGTCTTTCTCGGCTTCCCTCAGAAGCAAAACTAAAGCAGTGCGGGGAAGAGTGCGAGCATGACGCGGTCAGCACGTATTTCATTTTGGGCGTCACGCTGCGCGCAAGATGAACGTCCCCGGCCGTTCCAGAAGTCGAAGCCGTGTACACGACGTGCCACGAAGGCGTCGTTGCGTGTTGAACGCGCGCATGCCATGGGGCGCTCATCGCCGTCGTGGGTGGGCCACGAGCTCGGGCCGACGCGCTGCGATGTTTTGTTCATCCGCCGTCTCAATTAGAGCCGCCTGACCGAGAAGTGTGTGTGTGTGTGCAACCGAGAGATAAATGCGAGGACGTCTACAAAGCGCGTCCTCTGTGCTCAGCCAATAACGTATCGGTTCCTCGAGCATATATATGTTGCTTCTCGGCATATGTATATGCGTATGTTGAGAAGCAACAGGGTGGCGGCTAAAAAATATTAATTTCGGACGCGCATCGAGATATAAATTTACGCGCGTGTGTGCTTTACCGCTGAGTACATTGCACAAGTAGCCGATCGTTTCGGCAACGTCATCGTTTGGCATGCTTCGGAACCGCCAGATCTTGAAGTCATATACTCTTCGTACAACAACAACAAAAAAAAAAATGAGCGCACACCTTAGTGCGAATTGTTGTAACACGCCTTATAAGCTTTACTGTACATGGTAAGAATAAAACAAGTGAACAGTTCTGATGGGAAAACCCATTACTGTGCTGTCCCTCAAGACACGACGTACCACGAGCGAATTTTCTATTAAGGACATTCGCAGCGTCTTATGTGCTATAAGCTGTTTTGTAGATCTCGTTCCCTAGGAGTGTACATCGCCGAGATGCGTAGAAGTTTCTTGGCATCTAAACTTTGTCCTTATGCATATAGCTACTTGATCGTTTTTACCTTACACAACTGGATTTTAAACCTTAGACCCCTAAGCCGCTCACCTGACTCAGAAATTTTGTTCCAGGCAGCAGAACCAGTATTCTAGACGACCTTGGTAAGCATCCCGAACGCAACTTCGGATCACCATCCAAAACTAAAACGACACGAGAGCAGACATGTGAAAGCAAAGTGAAAGCAAAGGGTATGATGTGATCCCAGAGATATTTTCTCAGAACTCATACATACACCCCAACGCCAATAAATTTAGAAACAGAACACTACTATAGGGAACAACTGCCGCGATGAGCGCGGCAACGGAGACCAACCAACTCGTGCGCGAAACAATCGCCGCAGTGGGACGTCCCGTAGCGCGGCGGCTCTCTCGGGATTCCGGCCCCCGCAGGCGCTTGTCACACGGCGTTTGGTCAAATCGATCGTGGCACCATTTCGCCATGGAGCGTGGGATGCCACCACGCAGGCAGCGGTGGTGGCGAGCGACGGTATAGAGTGGACGGTTTGGTTGGTTGGGTGCACGCAGCGACGCGGGCTTCGTGCCGGTTGCCCCCGTGAGCCACCTCCGCCGAAGCACCGGCGGCACCAATGGCGAACCGCGTAGTCGGCGGCGGATTTCAGAAATGCGCATCGCATTATTACGCCAGGCCCGACGGTCGGTCGATCGTTCGCGTTGCGGCGGGCAGCCAGAGCCGAGCCGGTGCGTATGTATACACAGACGTGTATGTATATGCGCGGCAGGTACATACGTACACGGGGCTCCTCCTGTCCGAGGAAGCTAGAGCTCTTCTCTCTCTCCCTCTCTTACACCTGCACGCACAGACGCACGCACCAAGCCGAGCGCGAGTAATCTCCCTTGTCAGGGCGACATGGGATCCATTTAGGACCTTCCCAATTAGCATAACGAGTCCGGCGGCGAGAGGCTTGCGTTCGTTCGACCGTCCGGGTCTGGCTAGCCTGCTGCCATCGGACAGTCGCTGCTGCTGCTGCTTGCTGCTGGCTCTTGTCGGCTGCAGCGCTGGAAACTTTGCGGGACTCCCGAAGGCAGGAGGTGGCATTACGCCTGTTGCCGCTGCCTGCCTCTGCTGCTTCTCGGCCAAACTGGTTCTTGCGCTGTCCCTAATTGCCGTCCTTTTTTGGGTGTCTTTTTGTTTGAGCTACAACCTCCCCCCCCCCGCACCTTCTCCTTCTCGCAGCGGGGCGTCTCGAACGAAAATTGAAAGCCCCAGCTCGCGGCTTAGCGATCGGTCTTGTGTGAAGCTGCTTATAAAGCTGCGCTTGTGGTCGCTGCTGCTGCTTCTGCTGTCACCGTTGCTGCTGTTGGCGTTCGGGACCGAGAAGAAAAGACCCTGGCTCGACGGCTGGGCGGTCATTTTCCCCCTTTTTGAGAACGGACGGCTAGGTGCGTGCGCGTGTCGATTTCCTTTTATCTCCGGCGCATATCTCCTCGAGTCCGTAACCTCTTTGCACTCGAAAGAATATACTTCGAACACGCGGTGCGTGTGCGTGAGTGCGCGCGCGCGCGCGCCCTCTCTGCTGCAGACTTCCCGGGGCGTTGGTCTTGTCGTGCGGTAAGTCGAGCGCGGCGCTCGAAATGTATCACGCGAAGATCACGCAGTCAGTCATGTGTTTATGGAGCGCGAGGCCGTGGCCGCTTTCGGTGTTGGCCCCGTGCGCGCTTATCCTCATACCTGCTTTGTGTTTGTTTACTGACAGCTAGCCAGAGCAAAGAGCGTGAAGGAAGTCCAGTATTCATTTCGGACTAAGTAATGACCACCTGCTGCCAATGCCTGAGGAACCTCTGGTGTTGTTTAGCACTATATACCGGAAAGCACTTATTGAACGAAATCCGTACATGGCTTTCGCTAGGAACGTAATCATCACATTTATCGGCGCCAATTCATCACATTTCGCCGCAACAATCATCCCCTATAACTAAGCGGCTCGGTAAGACTAGGTGCCTTATTCCGTAACGATCTCATTTCATTTTCTATTCGTTTCGATTCTCGTTAATGGCTCTGACACAATAACATTTTCTTCGCCTTTACCCTGTCGCGCCCTATAGTATGAATCCGCGTAAGCCAACCGACTTTCAAAAACTTGCAGGACGCTTAAGCTTCGCCTTTTAATAGTGCAACGCGATAGCATTCAAAGATTCCCGACTCCTCCTCACGCTTCTCGGTAACTGCAGCTTACGGGAGCGTAAAGTTTACTGGTAAATGCTGGCGGCGAACGCTATGCACGAAGGAGATCCGATATTGCAGTCCGAGAACATTTAACACAAAAGGCACGCGCAGTCGGTGCTTTGTTTCACGACATTTGTCTTAGGCTCTCATTCTTAAAATTACGAGGAATAACTTTGTCAAGAATATAAGTCAAGGTATGAGGAACTTTGGCGACAGTGTGGCGATAAATATCAACCGACTCGCGCCGTTTCACGCCCCTTTCTGCTACAGTATTCATCATTCTAGTGTGGCCCATCATCATCACTCTTACCATAATAGCCACCCCTACCTCTGTCCTACAAGCTATCTATGGAAATCCCAAGCTAAGATGGAGGCTGGCAGATAGAAACACATTGTGGGATGAAGCTTCGCGATCAGTTTTTCAAGATACCTCAGGCAGGCTAGCCGATATAGGTGAACCTATCCTTGCCAAAGGCGGCCGCCGGAGATGACAAGCCCCTGTTCTTCCAAATTTGTCGCATTATGCATTCCGTAATTCAAAAGCATTATTTATAATCCGTTCCACGCTACCTCCTTTCCTTCTATCATACCACACACTGCATCCCCTTATATATGACTATCACAAGCGTGTTTACGAGCATGCCCACCACAGTGGCCATGGCTTCCCCGTATTGACACCATAATTTTCACTACGCTCACAATGGCTTACATTACCCGTTATTATTTTCAGCAACCGCTCTGCTGTTTCTTTTTTTCATTAAAAAGGTTCAAGTTAAAATATTTTTTATCAGCTCCTTTTCTACCCGCACCAGAACCTTGCTGGCGGGATGTATATGAAGTGTAGAGTGCTAGCGCACAAGCCACTGGCGCGACTGGCGTATTTGAACGATACAGCTGCAGGGCCTCGATTATTTGTCGCAGCATAGCTTTGATGACAGAGTCCGATGGTGATATCTGAGTGCACAGTCCTTGCGTGCAAGTTGAGTTGAGTTGAGTTGAGTTGAGTTGAGTTGAGTTGAGTTGTTGTAGGCTACTGGTGGGATTAGCCTTGCAGTTGCTGCCGGCAATTTATTTTAAGTGTCGCTACGGTGGAGCACAGTCCTTGCTCGCACTGACAGGCCCGTGTGTGCGGCGGCAAGCGTGGCCATGCACTCGATTCCAAGTTTGCGCCGCTGTCTTGAAGTAACAGTCTGGAAAAATCTATTGATGCCGATTCAACAACCTTCTGATGGGCATGCGGAATTGGAGCCAGGGAGCTCTGGTTTTGACCCAAAACTTGTCCACGCCGACGACGCGATCGTCTCCTCCAGTGTTGCACTAACGCTGCCGCCCCCTTGTGGGACATACTTGTCCTGCTCATTTGGTTTATTATTTTTATCTCCTTTTTCTGTTTAGGACAATCCTTGGAATTGGCTTCGTGGGGTCCATCGAAATTCGAGCACTTCATTTCTTTTACTGTGCATGAAGATCTCCAAGAAGCACAATTAAGCCTCCACTATGACAAAACAATGGCAGAAAGGGAAGAAGTTACGCTTGCTCAGATCACTTCGTCTTCGTCTTCCTTTTTCAGGAGCTCCAGAGAGAGAGAGAGAAAATAATGCAGAGAAAGGCAGGGAGGTTAACCAGAGGTAATTCCGGTTGGCTACCCTGCGCAGGGGGAAGGGTTAAGAGGGATAAAAAGAGAAACAGAGTAGAAGGGGGAGATAGAAAGGGAGACAAGCACAAACAAAGCGCGTACACTACAGAGCGGTAGGAGGCGGCATTCTTAGAGTCTGTCGTGAAGCCCCGTAGACCGCAAGAACCTTACTAGCGCGTGTAAGGCCTTCAACGCGGATGTCCTATCGGAGCATTGGCCTAAAGCTTTTAGTTCTGAAAGTGGGCGATTGTCCAACTGGTCCAGTACACTGCACATCACTTGTCTCTCAGCACTGTATCGCGGGCAGACACAGATAATGTGTGCGAGCGTCTCGTCGATGTTCAGGAGCTCCAGAAGTGCAGAGTATAGTATGGTGCTAAAACAAAGCTGACTGTGATGACGAGCTTATCAACTGAAGACAATGATTGTCGATTGAGGCTACCGCTATTCGGAGTTATCCACAATATATGCCGATAAAGATATCTGACGCAGAAGCAAGTACATCACCATGCCTCGTGCGTACCATAATATAATCTTGTAAAATATAAGTACCTGCATTCAATCTGTAAAACACAATATTATGATACCCACGTGCATCATTTCCCCATTCTGAAAACCTTTAGCAACAATACACTATAATGAAATAAAGAAATGCGAAATACAAAAATAAGCCTCGCACAGAAAGCCCATAAGTCTGACAGCTCCTTATCCTCTTTAGAACCCGCAATTATAATACAGCCTTTCGGGTATTAACGCCAAGATCATTATTAGTTTGCAATAAGATTCTGTCAGTGCACAACAGGTTTAGGTAAATGAAGAGAGAAACGGGGTAGTAGGGGTGCGCAACACCCTGGCTAAATCCGTCTTTAGAAGTTCGACATTTAACGAGCTTTGTTCAGAAACGACCGCGAGACATGGATCATAGCACTGTCAGGGTTTGTCAGCAATGGAGCTCACGGTTCGCCGTCTTTAAAAGAAAAAAACAAAAAACCTATTCAAATGCTACATAAATGATTTTCTCAATAAGGGAAACTTTGTATACCTGATTATCACATGACATCTTCAGTTGCTGTTTAATCATCTCCTAGATTCCTGAACATGATAATTACTGAGCAATTTGGCGTCTCGAAGTAGTGCTAAGTGTTAAGCAGTCCTTCCGAAAGTATACCTAGCGCAGTATCCATAAAGTTTACGTGGGAACTTCATTGGAACTTTATGGGAACTATGCATTAGAGCGTTCTGAAGTTTTTTCGTACTCGATTATATTATTTTATCTAATCGTAAGTTTACGTTGGGCCTTTATTTTTGCTATTTGTACTGTTCGCCTAAGAGTGCTAGGACGAGTAGCGGGCGTAACCCATGCGTGATGCTGACCTCTCCCACACACGAATTCATGTTAGTTCTGAAAGAAGGCGCATCATACATACGAAAAGTATGTATGATATATATATATATATATATATATATATATATATATATATATATATATGATCCAGCGCATGCCTCCGCTGCAATCGACCTCATGAGGGCCCTGCATTCAGATCATAGCATGTTCGTGTTACTTTTGCGGACGATTTCCTATAGCAATTTATTGCGTATAAACATATTTTTCTCATGTTAGAATCACTGCCACAAGTAACAAGTAATAATTGCGCGAGTTAGTCATTATTTCGCTCCGGTAGGCTAAATAGACAGCGACGCTCATTTCGATGAGCGAAACCAAAAAAATAAATAAATGCACAAATTAAAAGCCTACGAGGGGGGGGGGGGGGAACCCGCAGGAAACAGAACGGGCATATTGCATTTCCTCTGCCAACCACGCGGTGTGCCTCGCGTTCTTCCTCTCGTAGCGCAGTTCCATTCAGTTTCACAGAGGAAGCACGCGTATCTGTCGCATCAAACGGACGCGAATCGAGCGGATGCGCATCGATCCTCTGACGCTTTTCCTCCCTTGTCGGGCAACCGTTGCCCAAAGTACGCACCCCATTGCGGGTGCGGCCTGTGCTATTGTCTGGCTGCGTAAGGTGTAAACGTACACCTTTAGTTAAACACTTGCATCCGCTCCGAAGCTCCTCTGTTAGTTTGGGCAACTCCTTCCCCGCTTCTAAATAAACACAGCGCAAGTACTGTCGGTTAATGAATGCTCTCTTTAAGCATGCTCCAAGTTCGATTGCATGTAAGAACGCAGGCATATCGCTGGTCACATTCTTTCTGAAACAAATGCCATGGCTGTAGTGGCAGTAAGCTTTCTGTAGGGCTCAATTTTTGCATAGCAAGTTTCTCTTCGACAATGCGCTTATGAAGACACGGACTTCATAAGGATAGCTATAGCGCGCATATGTTATCTCCGTTCTGAGTAGAAAGAAAGAAAGAAAGATTTGCAGGGAGTTGAACCAGGTTGCTCCTGGTCTCTTCATACTCACTATTTTGGACATTGCCTCTTCAGCCATCTCTCCAGCTTCACTCTATGCAGCGTAACTCGATGGGCAGAGTTTTGGTCTGGATGAAAATGTGGCTATAATACAACAAGGGAGTTAATATCAAATGCCGTAAATACGTGTGACTGAAAGTTGTTGAAATGCGGCCGACATTTTAAAAAGACTGCCTATTAAATTACTTTGATGCATTGCGGTGAAGTTTGACACATGGCCGAAGGGTGAATGTCCCAACTTTCAGGACACGAACGTGCGCATGGCAGAGAAGGAACTGGGAAGAAAGAAAATAAATAAGAGAAAGAAACAAACAAGAAGCGGGCAAGTGTCGGCTCGATGTGAACTGCGCATTCAGGGGCGGTCGCTCACTCCTGCGTTCTGTAAAAAACGCAACAGAGTTGAAGTAACCCTCTATGAAGATGGCGCTCGAAACCAAAGTCTTGATTTCTTATGTGCGTAAACACTGGGCTATGATTGAGCATCCACAAATCAAGCTTAAATTGCGTTAATGGCCGTTTGGAAAAAGCTAAGTTAGCTTTCCGGCAAGGCGTCATGCCCCTGAGAAGAACAGAACCGTACAATGCAAAAGGTACTAAAGGACGAGTTCCCACGAGTAGTCCACAAGTCGTGACACACAAGTCACATGTTTAAAAGCCAGAACACCCGCTCAATGCGGTCTGCTCGCGTCTGAATGTGCATAGGGCAACTATCATTTCTGGCCAATAACCGAGCCGCTTCGTGCAATAAAGTTCTTCCCTCTCTATTCATCCACGCGTTTCGAGAGCGGAGAGTGGCGCCCAGATCTGTACCAGCCAGATATCGGCGTGCTTACTTGGGAGGGTGGGGGAGGCTACGGCAACTTGTGTGCCCACTTCGAAAACGCCTCGACACTGGCTGGTGAACAAAAGTCGGGAGCCTTCAATTTTCTGTAATCTCGCTCTATTCTCACAATTTGCTTTCCTTTCTTGGTTTCGCCCTACTTTGGGCGTTGTTCAGGTGTCAGACTGTCGCGGGCACGACAGAACAACGCGGATGCAAGCGCGCTGTGCATAGGTTCAATGATTTGTTACCCAACGACATTTGCCATTAACGAAGCGCGATTAAGCAAACTGCTTTCAATACGCTTTATTGGAATGCGTGCAGAAATTATGCATGCACTGCCAGGGAGGTCAATTGCCATTTCCTTTAACGGAACACATAATTATTTTCTCGTAATTGTGTGTCACTTGCAAAACTGAAAACAGATACAAAGGCAGAGGGGCACGAGCCTAGTGGCGCCATCTCACGTCAAGAATCCGAAGTGCGTTCAGCCATGACCTCGGTATGCAAACTGCTTTGGGTATCCAGAGGGACCCAAAGGTACCCAGAAGGACCCTACCCTTTCTTTGCGCACCCAAAGGGCCACTGCCTGCTTGCGTAACCATTTTGCTCTCTTTCGGACACCTTCTTGCATTCTTTTGTAGAACCAGCCATTTGCATCCGCAACCTTTGTGTGCGCAAAATTTAAAAATCCCTTACATTTACCGGTTTCTTAACTAAAGGTAAACATGTCGCATAAAGAGTTCATTCATAAATGTCGCAATTTATTGGTCATCATCATCATCATCATCATCATCAGCCTAGTTACGCCCACTGCAGGGCAAAGGCCTCTCCCATACTTCTCCAGCTACCCCGGTCATGTACTAATTGTGGCCATGTTGTTCCTGCAAACGTCTTAATGTCATCCGCCCACCTAACTTTCTGCCGCCCCCTGCTACGCTTCCCTTCCCTTGGAATCCAGTCCGTAACCCTTAGTGACCATCGGTTATCTTCCCTCCTCATTACATGTCCGGCCCATGCCCATTTCTTCTTCTTGATTTCAACTAAGATGTCGTTTACCCGCGTTTGTTGCCTCACCCAATCTGCTCTTTTCTTATCCCTTAGCTGAAGGCAAAGTTTATTGCTGGAGAAAATTTCACGTCATCAACCAGCGCGACTAATGCGGTCTGTTTGGAGGGGTTCGATTTTGCTTGAAAGGGGGTACAAATAAGTAGGTAGTTTTTATTTTCGTTTTTCATTTGTCCTTGTGCATATGCCTCGTGTGAGTCATATCCCCTTTAATAGTCGCGCAAAAGAGGATATTGCCGTTTCGGGTGTCATAAGAAGCGCACCTTCAGACTTGCGATACTAGTTTTATCGCGGGCATTTGATGTATCAGGTCGCGATCCCAGTGAAGCCTCCATGTTTGCGCAGCGACTTCGATTGCGCCATCCGCACTAAGACCTGATTGCATTCCTGCTCGGCTCACCAACGACGTATATGACTCAATACTCGTTCTTCAGGCGTATACAGATAATTTTCGCGCAGAATCATGTTTGCTTCGAGAAATCAGTGCAAGACAACAAGACGAACCATAACATTTCGCTCGGTAGCTCCTATCCGTGCTATCATCTATGCTTACAGCGCGCGCAGCATTCTGCTCTCTGCAGACGCATCTCCCACAAGATAACGGGCTGATGCGCGAGCCTGACAACTGATTTCCTTGCAGTTCATTTCTTTCATTCTTGCCGGTGCAGGCAATAATGACGACTAGTCAGGTTTATGGCAATGCTTGTTAAGTGTGTGCTAGGGAGAATCGCGTAGTAAAAGAAGATGGCTTATAATTGATCTCCCACCCTCTCCTGGTTATATATATATATATATATATATATATATATATATATATATATATATATATATATATATATATATATATATATATATATATATATATATATATATATATATATATATATATATATATATACATGGGGTTTCCTTAAAGCTCTACACGTTGGACCCGACCTAACATATGCAGAAAAGAGACGACGAACGTTTTGGAAGTAAGACGTGTTTACTTAACGATTTCGGCTGGTGGACCATGCCTCCGTCAGAGTACAGTAACACACGAACAATTCATACGCAGCTTTGAAAGCACCGTATACTGCAAAACAGCCTGCGGAAGGACCCGCTTTCATGGTCTACATAGATAGTGGCGAAACATGACGCCACTTTCTTCGCAAACCACGAAATAAAATAAGAATCGCGGCGTCGCTTCGAAGGCGAGAGAGACACCTTCTTGACAAGAGAGACACCATCTTGACAAAGCGCGCGCGCGCGCTTTGTCAAGATACCTCGACGGGCGAGCATCCGACGGAAGCGACGCGCGAATCGTGTGGCGATTGCCGGCGGCACGCGCTGGTGGCGCAACACAGCGTGTCCCAGCTAACGTTCGCCAAGCTGTTGAAAGCAAATTTGTTGTAAAAAAGAAAAAGGTTAAAAAAGTCGCGGTGCAATATACGATTATAAGAACTGCGCTGCTGGGTCGTCAGAGGTCTGACGATCGCACACCGTAGGTCTTGAAAGCTTCTCTGGCACTGCAGTTTTCAAATCTTTTTTTTAATTTGTTTAATTTTTTGAACAGCTTGGCTAACGCTTATCTGAGAGACACTGCATACAGTAGCATACACTTTGCCGCGCACTGCTGCCACCGCGCGGCTAGTGATTCCTGCGCTACCCCGTTGCTGTGACTCAGGAGACGCTCACACGGGAGAACGCACGAAGAACTTGTGCATAGAGAAGAGAGAGAGAGACACTGGCGCAACCTCCTCCACCAATCGGATGCAACCTGCGACACTAGTAAATGAGAGAGAGAAAGTGAGAGAGAGAAAGCGCGAGGAAGAGGAGGCGGGACGTTCTCAGTCATCCGACGGGCTCACGGCGGGAGAGAGGATGAGAGAGGAAGACGGGCGGCAAGAGCGCCGGCGCTGCGAGGAGGCGAGAGAGAGAGAGACCGGAGAAGTCTCGGGACTCTCGCGAAGCAAACAAGAAAGGGCCATTCACGCGTCGCGGGACGCGCGGCTAACATCTTCGGCGCAGCGGTTCGCGTGCGTGTGCGTGCGCATGTGTGCGTGCCATGATTTCCTATCTCGAGGTCGCACCGGGCAGGAAAGAGCACCGTGGTTCGAACTCGGCGCGGAACTCGTGAAGCAAGGGGGACGGAGAGTCGATCGGCTGACAACTGTGAAATCGCGGCGGAGCGAACGAACGGAGTACCGCTACAACCGCGCGTAAAAAAAAAGAAGGGACTCGGGGACGAGACGACAACGAGGGCCCGCCTTCGGCCACGACGACGTTCGCATGCCGGCCGCCAATGGAGACGGCGACAGCGGTGTTAACGGAGTGCCGACCCTGTGCGGAGGAAGTTCTGTGCGATGACGCTGTCTTCGAGGAGGACCAGATTGTGCCCGACTGCAGCTCGCCCGTCAAGACCGTCTGTATGTTCAACCAAGACCTAGTGCCTGCTCCGCCTGCAGCGGAGAATCGCTGGAAAGTTCAGGTACGTCGACGGCGGATCGCGCGATAATTAGTCGCGGCGAAGCCATTAATTATCGTCGCGAAAATTGGCGATGCGGTCGGCGGAGCATTGGGAGAGGGCTCGTGGTACGGCGGAATCGTGATCGGTAACGAGTTGCGTCGCGGCTACTGCTTTCCCACAGCGCAGCCGGTAAACGAACCCGATCGTAATCATGCAAAACACTGCAATTTTCGAAAGTGTATAATTCGGAAGACGCGTAAAAAAAAAAATATCCCGGCACTGAGAACGCCTCTTCAAAAGTGAAGAGCTTCTTGGAACAGAGAAAACGGCGTTTCTCGTGCTTTTGTGCATTTTCTTTCTTCGTTTTGTTTACACGTACATTTTATTTTGTAGACTATTACTTTGTGTGTTTCTGGCGCGTATGTGCGTACTTATGGGCAAATTTGTAGTTAAGATTCTTGCACTGCGCATTGGAACTGCTGGCCCTAATGTAGCCTATATGTTCCTCTTTGTGCGCACTCAATAATAAAATTAAACTCCAACATCATGTTTAGCTCACTTGGCAACGACTGCACGGAGGACGACATCGAGCAGTTGTGGGCTCTTTACGAGTATTACACTCGTCACTAATCATACTAGACAACGTACGCAAGCGGAATTTGCATGATGGGGCGAGGTTTCGCGAGACGTTGCAAATGAGTCGGGTGGTGATTTTCTCAGGCAGCCGTGTGTCGGGAATATGCGGACCACGTTTGGTGACAATGTGTGTGCGTTGGCATACAGAATTGGGCATGTCGCCTGGGTCCAAGAACACAGCAAGTCCATTTTCTAATGCTCGAACGGGCCGTCCGCAATGCTATAGGTTGCAGTGACGCTATCGTGGCGACATACGGCCGACATAGTGTGGTCACTGCAGTGTGCAATAATGGGTCAGTATATCAGTGCTGCGCTTCCAGGAGAAGGGAAGCGCAGCAAGGGGCGGCAGAAAGTTAGGGGGGCGGATTAGATGAAGTTTGCAGGGACAACATGGCCACAATTAGCACATGACCAGGGTAGCTGGAGAAGTATGAGAGTGGCCTTTGCCCTGCAGTGGACGTAGCCAGGATGATGATGGTGATGATATCAGTTTCAGGAGAGAGAAATTGCGCTAACGAATGATGTGAATTAGAACCGCACGCCATACCAGTTCCGCAGCTCAAGTATGTACAACATATTGTGCAAGTATCTTGAACTGACGCCAAAAAACTGCGATTCGTCATACCGCACTATTGGGATACTGCGGCGGTTCAAAAATACGGGACGCACCTGTTTTGAACGCAACTTATATCGTAGATTTAGATATGGGGCCTTTCACTCATGTTCGGTCATAAATTGTTGCCCTCTGTTATTTTGCAATGTTCTTTTATCCGCCCGATTTCTCTTTGTCCTCACGGGCTCAGCCGGAGCACGGAGCTCACGCCAAGATTGGGTGGCGAGAGAATACTGAACTCCGTGCTTAACTTTACACGCGATTGATGGCGGCATGAAAAAGTTGCAGTTTCACCCGAAAGCTGAAGCATTGATTACGGTAGCAAATTGGTAGGAAGCTATACAAAATCTGGATGGTAGTTTTATTGGCCGTGTGTAAACTTGTAATTCGTTCACTAAGTAAATTAAGAAGCGTGGTGTCACGCGCGCACATGCAAGCATGAACACATCTTCCTCGGTGATCGCGCGCACAATCGCTGTCAAAGTGCTGCAGAGTGAGAAAGCGCGGCAGCAGCAGCGAGCGAATTGGCCTTCGTGCTGCCTCTCGCTTCAATGCGAACTAAGCGGCGAGAACACAGACCACACGAAGCTATCAGCACTTGGCGCACAAGGTCCCCATCGCAGCCCGCGTGGTATGCAGCGGCCACCGGAGTGGGACGCTACAATAATTTAATCGCATAATATACAATTGCTATGCCAATAAGACGTGTATGAGGTGGTCTGGTTGCTTAGGGTAGGACTGCATACGTATCACATCTAAATGTTATAGTCTAGCCAAAAGACATTTCTTTTGATTTCGGACAAATAAATCATCTAATAAATCGGAGCCAAACAAGGGCTTATGTAGCACCATGCAAGGTTGCCTTAGCGGGTGGCCCTGGCAGCATACCTGGCACTATGACGTCAACAGAGCAGAACATTAGCCATCACGAATCATTTGAAGTCTAGGTGCTAACAAAAACGGTCACAAACGGCACGATTATCACTTTTTCAGGAGTGACAGGCACACTCGAATAAAATGGAAAAGAACAAATGACTTATAATGTTTTAGCTAAGAACAAAAGCAAAACTCTACACAAGCGTGACCAAGCAGCTCGAGCACTAAGTTTCGTTTTTGCGCAATGATTACGTGTAGGGGAAACGCCCGCCACGAGCCGTCATCGCGTTGAAATAAGAAAGATGGTTCGGCTTGTGTAGAGTTGTAGAGACATACTGGGAGACGTCAGCAGCTGACGTTTCTCGTGCACGTGGTTTCCTGCGCTTCTCAAGCGCGGAGTCTCAGTTTGCAAGAAAAAAAGTGAGAAACTTTCTCGTGCTGCAGGGCATATGAGACAAGGACTTTCCGTGCGATTTGCAAACTTCTGTGAGATCGCCTCGTCAGTAGCTACAAATTTTACATTGACAGCAGCCGCATAATGGCGCTAATTAAGAATGTTAGTTTCTATATCTAACTAATGTGCGACGAAAATAGAAGACAACCTGTTTTCGGATGCCCACCGTTCCCGATAATACTGTTTTTAAAATATACCGGCCGGCATAGACAAAAATCACTCGCGCTAGAATTGTTGGTGTAAGGAGAAATTTCAACCAATCCTTATGCTAGTCATATCATTAGCGAAGGCGACCGGTCAATGACAAAAGAGCACTTACGAATAAAAACATTTGTGTATCCGACCCCAAATTGATATCTCTAGCACTCTCGCGAATTTTTGGCCGTCTTCGTAGAAACACCCGACATATTGGTGACAGTGGTCACTCTAATGACGATCTTCGCGCCTTGGTGTCACTGAAAACTTATGATAAAAGTATATTTGTTGTAGATCTTGTTTACATTGTAAATATTCACTCAGACGATACGAAGTATTGGGGTTGTATGTATATGAGGAAAAGTTGTGGAGTCGACCGGATACGAGGCATATTACCGTTGCTATAGTGTAATGATGTTTCGTCGAACTGCATTTTATTTTTGTTTGACGGAGAGAAAGGGAAGGCAACGCAGGCAAGTTAGCCCCTTGCACTATACATATAGGGGAGAAGCAAGCGAGAAGAAAAAAAATAATAAAAAGTGATGAGCGCGTATAGTCACAACAGCGTTCACTGTGCATTCAAAAGCGGTCAAAAAGGCGTAATATCGTAATTACACTCATGAAAATCTCACATTGCCGAGGGTCTAGTGGGAATTCTTCTCCAAACCGTGATGCTTCTCTATATTGAACAAAGTTTTCCAAAGGTATGTGTGTGCGATTTAGATTCTGAAGAACACTTTAGTGGGTTTAATTATACTTACGGGAGCTCCTACTCCCCCGTCAGAACACAATCCCCCAGCACAAGGGTTTAGGACACATTCAATACCCTATTGCACTATTCTCTGTACATGTCTCGTCGAATTCGAACAGCAAAAGCGCATTCCTAATATGAACGCTGCAGATTTTCAGTAATTTTCTTTCGTTCCTTTCTTTTCGTATTATCTTCTTCTCTACGCGCACGAATCCTTAATGGTCATGTAAGTAGTATTTAGAAAGTCTCGAACTTATTTCCTGCCATAAACGTATGCGTTGAAAGTGAGCGCGCAGGGAGCAGGCAGCCGATGGAGGAGGAGGAGGTAGCAATAACCATCGACGTCTTTGCAGCAATTTGCTGAAACTTTTTAGTATATGTCTTCGGAAACGCGATTAATATTCGCGTTTGATTTGACTTACTTGTGCATCAATTTACGCTGATATTACGATGCATTCATGAGGCCCAGGCAAGCAAGCATCTTTATTTTTTCTATCGCGAAAAATATTAATCTTCAGTGTGAGGTCTAAGTAGTGCCGCATTTCGCGTCATTGCACCTAACAGCTTTACACAGGGTGCGTGTCTTCTGGACTCCTGGGCATTCCATTCTCCATGCTAATGAACGGGCTAACGCGGTAGTCCAGCAGGTCACTACCGGGCGCCTTTGGGAAAGCTGCCCAGCCTAGACGACACGCCAACAGAACCCGTTAAATTCACTGAAGCCCTACAGCATCCTTCCCCCAGCGTAGGGTAGCCAACCGGACTCTTGACTTGTTAACATTCTTGCCTTCCTTGTATCCCTCTCTCTCTCTGCAGCATTACAGACATAACACTTTCTTCGGCCATACCATTCCCTGAATCGAGTAGAAGCTGTAGCCCATGGCGACAACCACAAACTAATTCATTCCCCTGTCTCTTTGCCCTTCACCTCGTTAACCTTACGCAAGTGTCCCACCTTGAAACGCCCACAACCTCCTCTGACCAGCTCGCATAGATTTAACAGTGAACTCATCACAAGTTTGAGTGAGAGAAAGAATATATGTCATTTTTAATTTATGACTACACACCCGGACCACAGACTCGCCGAAAGAAACCGAATTTATCGTTACTGAGAGGCTCAAACATTAATGCAAGTGCATTAGAAAGTTTGAACTGGTAAGGAACTTTGAATTGCACTCCTAGATTTCAAGTTACATTCAGAGGTGGAGAAGAAGAATCCCCGATCCGCACACTCTTGCCCAGGGGAGTACGTTTATACAGGGCACTCGTAGTAATAACTTGGCGCATCCTTCTGTTGTTCCGTTCACATAGCACACATTGGTTTAGTTCTGTCCCCACTAAACCACAAAATTAAAGTTAACTTCGGTGGTCTTAGCGCTAAAACCACGATATGCTTATAAGACACGCCGTATAGCACTCATGATTAATTTGACCAACTGGGATCTTTGACATGAGCGTCTTTTTTGCATTTCGCTGAAGTCGAAACGAGGTAACCGCGGCCGAGATTCAACCCGTGACCTCGAGCGCAGTGTGATAATCACTGGGCTACCGCAGTCGAGGGCATCAAGGGAGTGTCTTTCGGAAATACAAAAAACAATGCCGTAAAGCGGCATCCCCGTGCATAAGGCTTTGGCAGTTTAGGAAAGGGGGGGGGGGGGATATATCTTGCAACTGTCGCATGCAGCTGCTGGCTTGAGAGCCCTGGCGCACACAGCACGAGTGCTCGCCTGAGCCTTTGGTCGCGTATAATAATTTTTAGCCGCCTTTGTTCGTAGAAGTTGGTCACTCGCTTGCGTTTTCGCGGACGCCCGCGACGCTAAAAGGTCCCGCTCCTAATGTGGGTCTGCCGGCGTCTGAGTGTGTGCGCACCATTTCTCATCTGTGTCGCTGATAAGGATGTTTATTTACTTAATCTAGCCTATCTGCATTTCATGTGCGCATCGC
Organism: Dermacentor albipictus; assembly: GCF_038994185.2. Lineage (NCBI taxonomy): Eukaryota > Metazoa > Arthropoda > Arachnida > Ixodida > Ixodidae > Dermacentor > Dermacentor albipictus. Next base: position 45,256,574 of record NC_091823.1, on the reverse strand, counting down.
GGGTCGCGGCGGAAACACTTATCTATACATAGAGTGGGCCCCGGTCCCCCTCCGCCACCAGCGGTTTCTCGAAGAAGGGGCCTTGTTTGAACGTCGCTGATAACCGTCGCGACATTTGGGCACACAACACACTCTTCGTTCGCTATTGCTCTGTTTTGTAGACGTTCTTGGCGGACCTTCTCCATACTAACTCCTATAGCTTGTACATGCGAGATGAAGGTGCCCTTAAGCTACTATCGGACTTAATGCCGGACTTTGCCAATAGTACGTACTGCGTAGAAACGTCACCAAACACACACACACAAACCTCCTACACGCACCCTGCTCTCGCCCGCCCTGTGCGTACAGCTAGATTAGTTGTCATTATACAAGCTGTCTATTGGTTGCAGCACTACCATATGCTAAGACATTATGGCGATACCATAATACGACAGCTTTTCATAAATTAATGCACCAGCCCAGTCAACCTGCCTCCGTTAATTTACTCAATAGAAAGAGTATGCATTGTCCGACATCTTTGGAATCGAAAAAGACGTAGATGTCGACAAACCTCGGAAAGCTACGACAATCTATCGAGAAATTTTTACGATTTACGATCGACTCGTGAAAACAAGAAACCCACTCAGTTAATCCTTGAGAACGGCGCAGGAAGTAAAGTTGAAGTCGCAGAGTGAGCAACATAAAAAAGCAGCATGGATTACGTGTAGAGGATCGTCCAGCTAAAGAACAGCCTTCAATCGTAATAACTGTTTCGATTCCGTTAGCACTTTGTGGATGAGCAAATAACTGCGTAACGTGCGCCACCCTAGCAAACCGCCCTGTCAGAAATTCACCTTCATTTTGTCATCGTGTCAATAGACGACAAGCCAAGTGTACAATGATGCGCATGGCGCATTAAGTTAACGGATCTAAAAGCCTCTAGCGTCATGTGAAACGCAGTATCAATTAGCAAATATCGCAACGGTTGAAGGACACTTTATCGCACGCAATATACTCAGTAGCTAATCCTACGCCTCTCACAAACAGACGCGACTCAGACGAACAATATTTTAGCAAAGCTGTAATGAAATTTCAGCACCTCATACTGTAATATATATAGGCAGCACCAGGCGTCATTAGAGTGTCCCACGACATGGTAGTTTTCTACTGAGCGCCGCATAAAAACAAATTACTGTCATGTTACTTTGACCTTGCTATGCACAACCGGCACCTGACGTTACTGCGCACAACTGTCTCATTTATGCGCTTATGACGACAAGATTAATAAGTTTGAACTAGGGTATATACAGAACTCGTTTAGCAGAATAAAGTTACATGTTTGCCATCATTCGCTGATTACGCGGGACTTGCCCGAACGGGACGTGGGCACAGATTTTGGCTGACCTCACCTAAGCTGCTCTCTAAACCGGTTCTTTCAACCCCTATCTTTGAACGAAACCTTTCTCTTTGTGCGTGTAAGTGTGCGTGCGTACGTGTGTGCGTGTGTGGGCGTTTCTTTTTTTTTTTTTTTAAGGGAACCAACATATAGAGTATAAATGTGACCTGCGCTAGCTGATACACTAGAGGAAAAAACAAGGAAAAAGCAGTAGTACGAAATCTATGAGGTAATACAACGCTCAAGAGTTAAGGAAACGCATTCCATCAGACAGTTAATTAATAAGCTGTAACATCAGTAACTCCTCTTCATAATTCGTTTTGTTCGGATCATTAAGCGCGCAAAGCGCTTACGCTAACTGTGATAATGAATTCAATCAGGTTGATTAATGGCGCCGAAGTGGCAACAACTGAGCGCGGGAAGAATAGCAGGAGCCTTTCTCGTCACGGTGACCCAGCTAGCTCAGGCAGCTGAGGTTCGACGCTACAATACCTAACCCCCTGCAAAGGCACTGAGTCAAAATTGTGCCCGGTTACTTACGAGGAGTGAGCAGAATTCCTGTGCATATTTTGACTATAGTGCACACATTAGTGCAACATTTTCTGCGAGAATTGAAGCAGAGCATGATTTCCGCCTCACTAATGTTAACCATAGGCGCTTTGCATGCTCTTCGCTCAAGGTAGAATTATGATAGGCCAACTACTTTCTTTTCTTTACTCGTAGAGGTTCACTTGAGCGCAGTCCTACAAGGTCTCAACTGGCTTTTGCGCAAGGAACGTTTCCCGTGATCTATATACGAGGGAGAGGTAAGATGTTAAGATTGCAGCTTTTTCCTACACGTACTCGCAAGTTGTAAAATCGTCCCTTGCCCGCTGTCATCCCCTATTCTGCGGAGTACATTTCACGACCGGGAGGCATTAGTCATGTGTGGCAAGCGTGCGAAGAAAAGAAAGAGAGAAAAAAAAAGAAAGGTGTCCTTGGAAGAGACTCGCGGAGGCAGCGGCCTCCGAGGTCAGAGCACGCCGACGGGAGACATCGCGCGCGGCATGTGGGCCCTGCGCGTGCTACGGTGGTTCGTCATTTCCAGACCGTTCACACGGTTCTCGCCGTGTCGCCAGACAAATCTGGCATTGAAAGACACGCGTTGTGACAGATCGCGTGACGAGCGCGTCGACCTGCCCCGCAACGTCTACATGTGAAACAAAGGAGGCGCATGCCTTTCGGCACCAGCAATGTTTGCTACATACTGTTAGCCACGAAGAGTATTTGCACAAGGCTGCAGCCAAAGTATCTAGTAGCGATGGCTGCAGCTGCCGCTTATAACTTGTCATACGGTAGCTAGCGAGAGAGAGAGAGAGAGAGAGAGGCGGACTGAGAAATACGTTTTCAAATGAAGCTGGAAATGTTAGCTTGGCCGCAGGCCTGTTGGACTTGCTACGCTCCAGAGATGAAAGAGTGTGGGCTTAGGCGGCTGCAGGGTCTTTCCCGTGACAAAACAAGCACTCAAGCTGTTCTGTCATTGTAATTTATTTGGTTGAAATTGGAATTGTTGCGAGCTCATCAAATCGCTGGCTTCTCCACAAAGAACAAATTGTTCTGTGATCAAAGCATGACAGCAAGAGGTGATCTGAAAAAAGTTTTGGCAATAAAGCTTACATGACAAACGCGCTTTAACAGTCAACATAACAGAGAGAGCGAAAGAGAGAGAGAGAGAGAGAGATAAGCACCAGAATGGCACATTCTGCAGTTTCTGCAATTACGTAAGTCATTCAATAAAAAAAAGATCAAATATTACTAGATAAATAAACATAAAGATGCACACGAGAACACGCCAAGTGTTAATACACATATACACTATCGCATTCATTAAAGAAGGTTGTTATAGCTTCAAGAACACATTGCTGCAATAGCGAGTTACTCCTTGCCCTGAGCAGCTCTTGTACAGTAATATTACGATCGTCAAGGTTAAATTTTTGTTCTGTAGCTTCACCGCAGCTTTCAAGCGATAGTAAATATTCGCATTCTGCCGACGCCCACACCATCATATGACAAAGAACATGGTAAACGCTAGTGCCAGGAGGCGACGACACGTATTTTGCACTCGCTTCGGCATTGCAGCCTTAAAGAACAAAAAAAAAAAGAAAGGGGGTGGGGTAGGCGGGGGAGAGAATAATGTGGCAGTCATTATCTCTCGTGCAGTGAGCCATATTTATCCCGTATGTGAAGTTTCAGGGCATTTCACTGAGGAGGTCAGGTATCTACCAAACCCTAATTAATTTTCTCTCGTTGCCTCATCTCGTTGCACCGTCTCGTTAGGGCCCCTATAACGCCCTACCACAACACTTTCACTTTCTCTGTCGCGCGAAGAAAGTGAAAATGCCACAAAGGCAGTCATCCTCTTTTTGCGGCCTTCTTTCTCTAGTTATATAGTTTAAGGTAAAAAAAACACATAGAAAACTAAATGGAAACGAAAACAGTACCTGGGCTACGTCTTATCTTGCCTTGTAACGGAAAAGAGGAGAAGGAGGAGAAGAAAGAGCTCGAAGAGAAAGGTGCCGAGACCCCAAGTAATGCCCCAAGAAGGGAGCCGTGGCCAAGACAGCTCACGGGGCTCCCAACAGCGCCCGCCGAGATATTGTCAATTTCCGGGGAGCCGACGTAGTAGACCGCGTAGACCCTCGGCGCGAGACCGTTGCATCGGCGGGGAGTTCGAGCAACGGTCCGCCGATTCTCACGCTGCTGCCGGGCTGGGCCGTCGAGGCCCGGGCGAAGTCGAAAAGGGGGAGGAGGAGATAGGAACCTGAGAGGGAGACCTGTTGCCTGCCTCGAGCCGCTCGCCTGCATTACCCCGAGCCATCTTCGCCCGGAGCACGTGAGCAGGGGAAGCTCGAGAGAAAAGAATACAAAAAGAAAAGGGAAACGAGAGAGGGGAAAGCGCGAGATAGTGACCGTGCATAAATTTAAATCCCGACGCGTATACGAGCTGTGTGCCGTACGTGCGTGTGTACACACACTCGCGTGTGGCATGGAAGCAGCCGTTCCTCCGCTTGCGGCTCTGTTTGCGCCAAGAACAATGCCCCCCCCCCCCTCCCCCCCGTTCCTACCGGCTTGCTGCAGTGCCCGCTGACGTTCGTCGTCTCTTTCTCCTTTTTTACTTTTTCTTCCTTCCTTTCTTCTTCTATGGGCGGCTTACCGCGCTCGCCGCGGTTTTATTATCCATCCTTCTTCTGCAAGTTTTACGGCTCGGATGAAACGCACCGACGCCGGAAGAAGCGGAGGCAACCGAGCTCACCTCGCGCTCCGAACGTCGAAGCAAAAGCGATAGAAACGGATTCGGCGGGCGTAGGTCGGGACAGGGTCGTGAGGTGGTTGTCTCGGCACTGGCGAAGGAAGCGGGAGGGCAGACACTGCCGGCGGCCGGGCGTTCGGCTACGACCCAGACAGAAGGGAAGACTGGAACTCGGGCACCGTGCGAAGCGGTGGAAGGTGAAAGTAAGGTCGAAGAGCAATGCTCCGGGCTCCTTTTTTTTTTTCGATACAGGAAGGCGCGAACGCCAGGAGAAAACGTCACGGGGAACACCTGTCAGTTTCTTTTTCTTTGCCCTTGCGTAGTTATTCGGGTTCTCGAAACGACTGCCTTCTCCAAGACTGCGACGAAGTTGCAAAACGCCGGCGAGAGAAATGCAAATGTGTGCCACGTCTGCAGGTATGTCGAGCGAGATGACTATAGGAGACCAGTAAAAGATACTAGATGCTACTAGCGCGCGCTATTGTTACTAGTTGTGTCAACCATGCACGTCGTGTCATGAAGGCCTGAGAGCCAACCGCGTAACTACGTTGCAGTAACTACTTGCTCTTCACCGTCGAGACGCCTCCGCTCTAACCCTTACCCTTATAGTCCAAAAGGAACTTCTACGTCGAAACACACGCGCCTTAATCCCTTCGTGTGTCAACTCTGTGCTCCATAAATTTTTTCTGGAGGAGGAAGTCTCTCCAAAGACAATGAATGGGCAGGGGTGGACCTTACACATTCCCTGCACCTTGCGCGGACAAGGCTTGGGGCCCAACGCCTGAAGATCCCGTGAGCACACCAAAGTGTTCCGATCTGACATCTATAGCGGAGATGGAAAAGGAAATAAATTTATTGATAACTTAAAAAAAAAAACATACACTGAGGCTTGTTTGATTTAGCGAAACATTATATTATCAGATTTGAAATCATTACCGCTCTACTGTAACAAACTTATGTGAATTGATCAATGGGTTCCAATGAATATTCACGCATGGCTATGCAGCCATTTTTATATTTTCGTCCATATTGTTTTGCACGTGAGACGCATGAGCGACAACCAATGTATACTGTTGCTGCGCTGCTGGGTAAGACATTTCAGCGCGCAGTGATAAAGCGAAAACCCTTGATTGACGGCTGATGTTGTGTCCCTATTGCGCAGGAAAATCTTCGGCCTGGACCGAACAACATTGGCTGGCAAGTTACCAGGCACCGGGACCCTGCGTGGCAGAGCAGATATCGGGTGAGTCAGACTATATAACTGGGCATGTAATAACAGCTTCGATTCGGACTAGATGCCCGCTCCACCGAACTGCTTTAGTGTTTATCGATCCCGTAACCGTTACTTCAGATAATAGGTTCGAAAAATATTGCAACATCTTTGTCAGAGGCCATTGGAATAATCGAAGATTTATTCGGTTGCCGGGATGGTGCAATGCAGCTTACACTTAACGGCAGAGAGATTTCTGACAGGACGCTTATCGATATGCATGCAGCTTGTACAATACGTCACTTTACAGGGCACGTTATATCAGGGGTGGTATTCTGCAGGAGTCCACCTAGTGGACTGTTCAGTCCAGCCACTGCTGATTGGCTGGGGCCGCTCGTCTCCTCCTCGCTCGTACAGCTGCATCCAATCAGCAGCGGTCGAAATGGACAGTCCACTAGATGGACTCTTACAGTATACCCTCACCCCCCCCCCCCCACTGGTCTCATTGTCATCGCAAGCGATAAACAAAGCCTACGTCATTAGAGCGCGTTTGGCAACACCAACGGCGTTGTTTATCATCTCTCGCCGTGTGAGACGCCACTGCGTGCAAGGCTAAGCGAACAAAAGGCCTATATCGCCTGCGCACTTTGGTTCGAAGAGGACGCGCTATGCGAAGGGGACGCGCAACAAGCACTCGATTCGAAGTTCCCGTTATATAACTTAGGCGCGACAACCGCTCCTCACGAGCGCCGAGCGATAGGAGGGGAAAAGGATGCGATGGAAATGTTCGCGATTTCAGTGGAAACGGAACGCGTCGCGATGTGATATGTCGAACGCGTGTATAGGCGTACGGGGCCAACAAAGGCGCCGTCCCCGTTGTTGCGTAACCGAGTGTTTTTACGTACAGTACGGCGGGGTCGGTGGAAGGTTGGCGGCCGCCCGCGAACAGCTGCGATGCCCCGTTTTCTCTCTCGCTTTGATCCCGAGGGGAGGTTGCGGCAGTGTGATGAAAAGAGAGAGAGAGAGAGAAATAAGGAAAGAGGACAGAAAAACTCTACTTGCAGCGTAGTCAGCGGAATCACAGCCCGCTAGAAACTAGAAGAGAAATCGAACAGACCGTACATAGCATAGTGCTCCCGTTTGGTTCTTGGAACATCGTTTTCTCCACACCCGTCTCTCTCTTTCTCTCCCTCTCGTCTGGGTAAGAGAACCAACAAAAAAAGCTGCGCGCGCAGAAAAATTTCCGCTTAGCGCATGCAGCCTTCACTCTCCGTTTGTTTACGGCCTCTGGCTTTTTTGTGCCTCGACCCGCTTGCTTACGTTCTCTGCCCATTCATAAAAAAAGAGGCTGCGACCACCATTTCTTTCTTTTCTTTTCACCTCCCATGCGCTAGCGATCGACGCTGCGTTGTTCAACTGCGCCTTGGGGGGGGTCTCCTCTCGCTCTCTCTCTTTTTCTTGAACTCTAGCCTTCATGTTCCTCTCCTCCGCTTCTCCGCTGGGCGCCCTTTAAAGCTATGTCGTAACTTCTTCTTATCCGCTCGACCCTCAGCAATCCCCCGCCAGCTTGCGTTCTTCTTTTTCTTTTTTTCCTCGTGCTTCTCACTTTCCATTGAACAAGCGGCATGTTGCTTCAGTCGACTTTTTTCTTCCTCCACATTTCCTCCTCTCTTAAGCACCACCTCGACGACTTCGCTGAAGAAAGCTACCTCAACATAGAGCAGCCTTAGGGGTCACAGACCACAGCATGGGTTTTCTTTTTTTTTTTATCTCCATTTTCTTTTTCTATCTCTCGCAATACGGCCGCCGTACCTGGCGGCCGTAATAGAACAACAAAAATATTGCAGAAGGACAGTAATAGTAGTATAAAATAAGAAAGGGAGAAGAAGAAGCAGAACCGAGTCAAAACACAGCTCGCCGAGTTGCTCGCTGCCGTGCATTGAGACGCCGTCCGGCCTAGGAGCAGAGACCGCACGTTCAGGTCTGCTGCGGCGAAGCGGGAGAGAGACCCCGTGACCCCGGAGGAACACAACATGTCTAGCGAGGAGTAAAAAGAAGGTGCGGGGGGCGGAGGGGGGTAACGCGCGTTTGATATCGCGTCGCGGGAGCACGTTCTGCATGCGGGGTCTCGTCCTGCTTCTAAATAAAAGAAGAGAGAAACGGGAGATGAAAAGAAAAGGAGTCGCTTCGAGAGCGGGTGGTGCACCTCGCTCGTTGTGTCGGGGTTGGCGCGGAGTACGCGGCGTCAGATGGCAGGCAGCGCACGCCCCGCACGTGCACCTGACACGTTGCACTATAGGGCCTCCCCCGCCATCGGCGCTGCTCGGGGTCAGAGTCCCGAGTTGACCTCCTAGGTCAGGAGCCAGGGCGGCGACAAAGGGGACCCGAAACGTGCTGCGCGTAACCCCCCCTTCTCCCAACACACACACACACGCACACACGTACCTCCGCCACCTCCTACACCGGTCGCGACTTGCGCAGTCCGAGCTGGAATGCCTGTGCGGACTCTGCGATAGCCGCACGAAGGCTGTGGCCGCAGAGGGTCGCGCTTACGGAGACTTTTTTTCCGGCCAGCAAATGGTTTGTAGCCTTCGAAGTGAGGTTTCTGGGAACGCCAGGCAAACATTATAGTACAGCGCAAAGTAAGACAGGTCTTATCAGTCGCTGTAGAACCAGCAGATGATGCGATACCTCGCTCTGAAAAGCTGAAAACTCCGTTTGCACTGTCGCACATAAATATTCGGGCGTTAGTGCATTGTGTCTACAGATTATGGCGACGTCGTTGCGAGAAACACGTAGATTTACGGTCGTTGTAAAGATTGCTTGCTTGATTAGTTTCTCGATCGATTCTTTGATTCACTGACGGGGTTTACGGGCACTCCGGACTGGGCTCCCATGTCTCAACGCTGATGGATAATTGACAGAAATTCGTAGCGTTAATCATCCCTTCCAGCGGTCACTATAGCTGGAAACCGCGCGCTGCAACGGCGTTTCTCGGATGTCTATAGTTACGGAAGTAACTATTTGTAATGTGCACAGTCGACAAAATTTAATGTGCGAGCACATAATGCATGTACCGGTACGATTATTCGCGTCATGGTTTTTTTTTTTTTCAATGCGTGTATGCGAGAACTAACAGCGGCCCACGTGGTGGCTCATGTGCTCAAAGGACTGCTTCTGTGATAAGACTAACATTCGTTCGCTTTCTTAACCTCCACAAAGCCCGAGCGCCAGTCCACATCAAGGAAAATTAAAACGTCTTGTTCGCCTTTATTTCTCGCTATGGAAACTACGTTCGCTCTAACATAAAAGAAACAATGATGTGCTATCTAGAAATAGTCACTGTAGTGATGAATTCGTAATTGGGCTTCTGGACTATCAACAACTGACACTTTGCTCCAGCGTATAAAAAGCAGTTTCCCGCTCTTAAATCACAATGTTGTGGTATCAAACTCAGCGTATCAAAAATGATATGTTGGGCTCTGTGGTGTTAAATTTAACATTAGGGAGAGAAAGAGAGGCACTCTCATTGAATGTTAGAGATGTCTGCCTGGCTTAGCACGCTCTCCAGATGACAAGGTTGATACTCGAAATTACCCATTCATATGAGTGTACACACGCGCACAATATACACATTCAGACGCTGTAACACCGCTGGTAACCGCATGCGTAACACACTGAATTTATGACCTACAACGGCACTGATCAGAAATCCACCATTTGCTCAAAACACGATGATTCATTTACGTCACCGACTGTGGCGCCACGTCGAATTTCGAATGTAAGAGTCCTAGATAGACGAGTTGGTGGCGGAACGGTAAAAAAAGTAAAAGTACACGGTAAAAAAAAGTAAACTGAAATGACTTGTTCGTGTGTTTATTAATGGATAAGCAAGTGGGAAAGTAGGGCATCTAAGGGCCGGCTGTCTCATTCAAAAATAAACTCCAGTGACTAAGGAATGTGTGGAATAAACAAAACAAAACAGGATCACTGAATTCCGCGGCGTATCTTCCTGTACTACGACACGCAATCGTCCAGTCACCGCGAGCGTTACCAAAATAGTCTTTATTTGTACAGTCGCGGCGTAAAAAGAAAGCAAAATGAATCAACCAAGTAATGTTGGTTTCTTCTTCCCTCAAATGTCTTCATCATTTCCTTCCTATCAGATCAAAGGCCTTTGTGTCATCGGTTTCACATCCTACTCTGGAACAGGATACGGGAAATATACAAGTAAAGCGTGGTAGACACACTCGAGGACCATAAAATAAGAGAGAGGGAGCATTGTCCTCCCGTCTCCGCCGCTTCCCGGCGCCGAACTGCGCGGCTTCGCGAGATCCGCGTTTCCCATGGTCGCGAACCGCGCGGTGCACACCGGCGACGAGGACGCATCTTCCTCGCGGACGCGGGCGCAAGTCTCCCGAGAAACACGTGCGTCACATTTTCGCCGCGCGGTTTCGTCTTTCTCGCTAAGACGAGGCCAACCGCTGGGTCTTTCTCGCGCGACGCCACCCCCCCCCCCCCCTCCTCAGTTGCCCTCTGCGTCGTCCGAGCGCAGAACTATAATACCAGGCTGACACACGAGAAGACACAGCTGCGAGTGTTGGGTTTCCGAGAGCTCCCATTGTTAGCGCCTGTACGAACTCTCTTCTTCGTTATTCTTTCGGCATCCCCCTTACCCTCCTCCTACTCCTCCTCTGCCCTTCACTCTGGTGCCATGCTTTTAAAGGTTTAGCTAGATTAGTGAGCTGCATTTTTGGAATAACGCAAGAGGACAAGAGTGATATTTGAAACGAAGCTAAGAGCCGAGCGACGAACGACGGAACGGAAGATGATAGCGGCATGTTTAAAGAGATGGGAATACACGTCGGTGCGGATGATGCATGGGAAACTCGGGAAGCTGATATATTACACACAGCTTAGGTTAATAGGAAGAAAGGAAGTTGACCGCGTAATGCGAGGCGTCGGACGTCTTGGCGGGCTAGTTGGTTCGTTTAAACGAATGTTTTGGTAATTTCGCAAGCCGGGAAAACGACAGCTCCACAAGGAGATACACAAAGAAAGTTCAAGCGCAGCTTGAACTGTCTTAATGTGCCTTCCTGTGTGTTCGAGTTAGCGGCTTGAGCATTTAGCAAACATTCGTTTTAGTGTAGCGCGTTAAAGAGAGATAGCCGCTGGTCTGTTAGAGCCGTTCCAAGCGAAGCGAAACGCGCAGCGTCTCAAGGAACAGAAAATGGCAGGGGCAAATTCCGAAAGATAGGAAGACGACTGTGCAAATATAGAGTAGAAAAAGCTGGAAGTCGATGTATTATAAGATATTAATAGAAGTGAATTGATGGAGGCCATATAATGCGTCGGACATTTAACGCACCTGAGGTCTGTAAGAGTAATAATGCAGGCGCCAACAGAAGCGAAACACAGTAGTGGGTGGCAGGGCATTCGACGGAATGCTAAGATTAAGGCCTTTGCAAACATTACAGTAAGTGCCAGCTGACGTAAACAGTAGAGAAGTATAAGCGGAGATTCCTGGGAGCGAGATTCGGACATTATTTGTGGTGTCCCAGATTTGACAGCGTTCGCTCGGAGCAAAAAATGCTTGCCAGTGAAAACTGATGACAACACCTTCCACCGAACGTAAGCACAGATTCTACCTGGAAATTAGAAGGAATGTTGCCTCCGGTCAAAAAGAAAAAAATGTCCCTACTGCAGAAATCCGGCTCAAAATCAGTGGCGTAATACTGACATCAACAAGAGTGGTTCAGAAATAAAAGCAGTAGTTTGTTCATCGTTACCTCCACTAATAATGGAAATTCTTCCATCACAGGCGAGTGGATACAGTTTTGAAAGAATCTAGACTAGAGAAAGAGAGAGAGAGAAAGAGAAACTGCAAATATTGTAGACTGATTCTGTGTTTCCGTTCAGCGTCCATCTTGAGCGAATTCCGGCTAAGCAGGAAGGAACAGTTAGCTTCTTGCGGCGCAGCTCTTGCGCCCACGAGGGAAATCAGCCGTATTTATTCGCGTCCGGTTTTCCCCTTCACGTCGTATACATGCGAAGGCTCCGTGACGAGTAAACAAAAACCACGTGCTTCTTGTCCCGCGCGGCCGTATCTTCCTCGCGGTGATAAGGTCTCTTCGCCCACGACTATCTGCACCACGGGAGCACGTGAGACCGACGGGTGCCAACCTTGTTTGTGCGAGCCGTCTCGGCCGCAGCGAAATCGGCAATAAAAACCTTCTGGAGATTACTTATGCGTCCTCCACACGCATATGCTATTGATATGCAACTGCCCTCGCGCAGCGGTGACCGCTGCGTCTAAATGGCCGCCAGAAACGTAGAGAAATCAGTCACAGGACACTCGAGATGAGGTCGAACGTTTTCATTTCTGCCCTGTAACGATCTTCCAGGGACGGCCGACGAGCCTTAATTTCCTCCCGTCGACCCATGCGTGCCTCTTGAGTGCGACCCTTTCGCCGGAAGGCAGGCATGCGCTGCAGAAGGAAGCGGCGATGATGTGTGCGGTGTTTCGTCTTGAGCACTTGCGCGCGGTCGACCACCACCACCGCCGCCGCCACGGAGCTTGCGTGTCGGCCTCGCTTGTCTCGGCGCGATGATTGCCGCCGCATCCCGCCGACGTAGTCGACAGACGTCGGCGGCTACCAGATGCACGCTTCAGCGACTCGCCATATGGAGCGAGCAGCTGACGTCACCCGTCCGGCGCCGCGAGCTTCGATTCCGAGAGGAGAACGTCGCCGCTTGCTCGGCTTGCCGCGGGCGCGAAGTGAAAGACGGAACGTCGTTATGCAAGTGAAAAAACGAGCCAGAGGAGACCGGGGAGGGGGGCGGGAGTGTGGGGGGGGGCGCGCACGAGGAAAACGGAACTACACTGACGCTTCCGGCTGAAAGGATTGTGAATGAAGAAGCCGCGGGCGGCTCGGCGCTCGCGCGGAGAGAGAAAAGTAAAAAAAGCCTTCGCTGGGCTACACGCACGCATAGGGCGATGCGTGCAAGCGATAAAATCCGCGCAGCGAGGGACGCACGCGAGTCGCGGAAAGGAAAATGTCCCAGGAGACCGGAATGGCGCCGTCGGGTCCACCGACGGCCCTCGGAGTCCCTCCCGGAGCGAAAGCGTCAGGATGACGAAGTGCCACTATACCACCACCACTGCCCGGAGACTCGTTGCGGCTGTGGTAAACTATACGGGGCCCGACCTCCTGCTGCCTTTTTTTTTTTTTCTGCGTCGCGCGCGTATACACACTTCCTTCTTCCTGGCGGTTCCGCAGCGGCCTGCAATTTCCCGACGTGCTTGGCCACGTGCGTGCGTAGAGTAATAAAGAAAGAGAGAAAAAGCGATAGCGTGCGTACGTGCAAAGTAGAGGAACGCACAAAAGGGTGGGAAGGGCTCGCGCTTAGGCTTCGTTATACAGAGGAAAGTCTCCAGCCCGGGGAGCTCCGGGTGGGCAACACGCGAAGCTATTCGTGCAGCCCCGGTACACTCTTGTTGACCGAACGTGCTTGCACGCGGGGCATACGGCATCGGCGTTGTCCAGCCCGAACCGTGCTCGCTTCCTCTCCTCTCGCTGCCATTCACGAAACGGTGAACAGAAGAACGCGGCTCGTTTACGTGTCTCTTCTTTTACTATGCTGCCCCGTTTCTCCCCTCGCTGTGGCATGCTAGTGAAGTTCTGCCGTACCGTAAAGAACCGCATGGCTTCCTGGAAAGCCATCCTCCAGTTTTATGTTTTCTTTTTTTTTCTGAGCGGGGCAACCCACAAACACACTGACCCTTTTCCGTTCTTCGTCTTCCGCGCACAGCGGTATGCCCCCGCTGCCCGTCCGGGCAGAACGGACTGGGAGATCCATTGTCGCTTTCCGGTTCGTCTTTGCTTTCGCTCTCAGCGTTGCCATTGGCAGCAACGTGCAAGGTCAGCCGGGGCCTGAAAGGGCTGCGCGCTGTGCGGACCCCGTGGCCGGCCGCTGCAGCGGCACAGAGCCCTTTGTACCCGTGCCGCGGCCTTGAACGACGGACAGCCGAGTGTGCCCCCCCCCCTTTTTTTCTCTTCACTAAATACTTTTATTTTCTTCGTTCTTTTCGGTCTTCGGCAGCCCCCAGCTGGCCGCTGGGCAGCGCGTTCTCCCTTTGTTCCGCCACCCGGCGAAACTGCCCCAGAATCTTTGGGCCAAACCCGACCCCGAGCCCGCAGCGCCAGGTTTTTCAGCCAAGTCCCGCGTCCATGCGGTTTCACCGAGATCACCCTTTTGGGGCACTGGCGTGCGGCGTTTCCGCAGAGGAAGCCCACCACTCTCACCCACGCGTGATAAAGCGCGGAACGCGCGGTGGAGCCCGCTCAGTTGAGAACGACTGACGCATCATTGATGTGATTGTGAAGGGACGAGTGCGCAAAAGAGACCGATGAACATTCCCAACTGCGCGCCCTTCTAAATGGCACAGTATACTCCCATCGCATGAACGCCTTCTGTTGGGACGCGATTTGCTTCCCGTGATTCGAGAATTCGCAAAGCTGCTTGCATGCGATTGCTGCAAAATCGCGCGCCTGGCCAGCGATCCAATTACCATTGGCTCTTGTACGGATAAGATTTGTTCGTAAGGGCTGCTTGTGGTTGCTCGGCCGTCCCTATAGGTAATTACATGTTCAATATCGCGATTAGTCAGCTCCATTTTGTGTGAAGCACTGTAGCGCGCGAAACGCTTCGTGCATTCAGCAGAAGAAGCCTTGCGAATCCGTCTCAATGGCAGATAGTTACAGGACACGCTTCTGGAGGCGGACACACTGCTGTTTTTATTGGTGCATCTGCTGTCTATAAAATAGTTGAAGGAGGGAAAGGCAGACACTCTCTGGATCACGCGCATTGCCTAATTGTCCTTCGCAGAATGATTTCACTGCACAAGTTTTGTGGAACAGAATAGTTTCGACAAGCTTTCTACCCTGGCACCTTCCGCATAGAGGAACCGGTGCACGCTCTTACAGGCGGAATCACGACTTACCTTTGGTCATTATTCATGCGCAGGCATCTTGGTAACATTGAGAAAGAAACGAGAGGATGGAGTACGTAAGGAAAGACTGCAAGCAGGTTGCCGCCAGGAAAGGCCACAGGTCTGCCAGCATCCTAAACTAACATTCGCTAACCTACACTTGTTTTACGAAGAAATGACGGGCAAGAAAGATAACGCTACATAACGTATGAGAGTTCATGAGCTTTGAGATAGCATACCAACTGGGCTGTTCAGTGCTGTGTCGTATATAAAAGTTTGTTCGATCAGTTCGGCAACTAAAAAAAATGGCTGTGGCTTAGGTAAGGTTAAGCCCAGGATGCGAAGCATACTAGCCTTTATTTTAGTTGTTGAACCACTGTTTAGCCTGGTGAACTGCTGTTGCTTGGCTATATTTGGTTCGGCTAGACGAAGAAACAACTCATGCATTACTTCTTCGCCTTCAAGAGTGGAACGCGACAGCGTTCCCGTCGACCCGCCAAGGGGTGTAAGACAATGGGCTACAGGGCAGCGACTACGCGCCCCGCATTGGACGCGGTGAGCGTCGAGCAAAGCAGCGTTCGGCGCGGCAACGAAATGTGCGCCTGAGCAAGAGACGCACGCCTTAGAAACAGCTCGTTTCTAAGGCAACACCGCATTCACTAGAGGCGCTTTTGTACCGCTTTGAAGCATCGTACTCGTGGCTCAGTGGTAGCGTCTCCGTCCCACACTCCGGAGACCCTGGTTCGATTCCCACCCAGCCCGTCTTGCAAGAGTTGAGCCAAAGCCACTTCTCCTCTGTCGTGACGTCACGGTGTCACGTGATTTCATGGCGACACCGCCGCGCCTGAGGAGCTGGGTTGAGCTCTCGTAATATGCTTCGCATAAAACACAGCTAATCTTTTCCTCTTTGTCTCTAATCTTTCCTCTTCGTCTGGGTATTTCAAACAACTATGTCATGACCCGTAGCCGATTACGTTTACCGCCCGAGTCTTCCCCTCGATTTCTGTGTTATCCTCCATCCTACGCAGTAAAAGCTAATGACTGCTACAGAACTGGTTCTCCGTGTAGCCCGCCTCCTTACTTAAACTCGGCGCGAAAGTTTGTCTGCGCACTGCGACCTGTCGTTGTTTTGCGAAGATACGCGGGGCAGCGCGCTTCAAACTTCGTATCAGACGTTACTCGCGCTTCATCAAGTAACAACAAAACAACGCAGAACGAGCGATTTGTCTCGTCTCGTCTCGCGTGCATTTCGGAAACGCGCACACCGGGGGTCCCTCTCTCCTCGCGTAACCCTCAACGCACACACGCGGGGCCGTGCTCTGGCCTTGACAGAAGCGCGGAGAACAAACCGCTTCAGAACCCTGAGAATAATAATGAGCCGAGGAAGGTTGCGATGGCAGAAGAGCAAGAAAAGGGCCGAGAAAGATAGAAAGAACGAATGAATGCTCTCTCGCTATTTTCGCGGTAGTCTTATAGAGTGGGACGAACGGGTCAGCTCAGCGCGCGCAGCCACCTTGTCTCGTAGCCGACAAACACACGCGAGCACGCACTCTCGAGGAGGCCGGCCCCATGTAGCGCTGGTTGCGTGTCTCGAATGCGAAGTGCCTCTTCTCAAGCCGAGGTGCTCTGGATTCAGGGAACGCGGCGGCGGTGGCTAGCTAGGCGCCGAAACAACGAGATGATGTACGAGAAAAGAATTAAAGAAAAGAAAACGAGCTCGAATGAACACGGCGTAAGAGAAGAAAGAATTGCTTTCCGAAGATGTGTCGCCTCCTCGATCAGCACTCTCAACGCACCGTGTCGAGAGCTTGGGGGCTCTGCACCGCTTCTTTGCGTTGAGCTGCCGCGTAAGCGATGGCGCGTTTCCGGTGTTTCGGCAATGGAAGGGGGGGAAACGGAATGAAAGGAGGGGGGGTACGCGGGATGGAAGAGAACATCTTGCAAGGGCAGCGTTTAGTGGCGGCGGGTTTGTGGTGCTGAAGGCTGCAAACGAATTGGCGAGCAGTAGGAAACAAACGGAAAGCAAAAGCGAACTCAGAAGCGAGTGTGCAGGGAACTTGTATCGGAGGCAACGTTTCCCGCTGCGTCGAATTAATGGCTCGGCATTTTTGGTTGTCTTGCGGTGGCCTGTCTTTTCTGTTCATTTCTTCCTCTCTTTGGAAGCGTCATCCAAGAAGGAGCCGCGTTGCGACATCGGCTAATGTCTGCGGCTTTGGCTTCGGAAGCGGGCCCCCTCGGGAGGCGCGAGAAATAAGTGCCGGCGCTGAGATGAAGTGTGGAACGCGTGCCAAACACTGTCACGCCGCGGACTTCGCCGTGCGGCTATCAAACGCGGAAACGGTAAAGAAAAAAACGCGAAAGGCAGCTTTGTGCCCGCGAATAAAATATAGGCGTGAGCGCGCGCGCTGAAATAATATCACCAGGCGATGCCATTTGCGGCTCTAACTTCGGATAGCGCAAGACGGACGAAAGCCGAACAAATATACATTCTAGAAGCCTTTAGGGCTCCCTTTGTTTAGTTTATATTCGCGCCATAGCTTCGAATTTAAATACCTTATCAGTGGCGCGTTCGTGCTGACGATGCCGTGAGGCTGCCGAGCGTTCTTGGCTCGAAGGTGACGCCCCACGTGTGGCTGTCTGGGACTGAGAAAGTTGCCTGTACAGCCTCGCAAATCGCAAGATTGACACATGAGACTCCAAAAAACAGTTATGGTTGCAGGTGCATACTGGTGGCACCTGCTTCTGCCAGCGCTCGTCTGCGCTAAGCTTGTATACATCGCGTCATCATTCATTCATCATAGGAAGTGGTATGCGAGGCCAGGGCCCACGTAACCTAGCCATTCACTTCGTTCCATTCTGTGCTATAAGCTTATTTATTACCCATCGCTCGCGACAAGCCGAACCTAATCGTATCGTAGGCGGAGTGATGCTCGAATCACTGACGAAGCGCCGGAAAGGAAACCCACCTTTGCTCTCGGTGCAAGAAAGAAACTTGTCCCTCTTCAGGACAGCGACATATGGCGTGGGCGCTGAATGACTCATTAGACGTGGTCAGGCACTCATTGCTGCTGCTCGACGTTTTATTACCGGCCCCTGATTCATACCTCCCAATTATGAATGTACGAAGGCCAAGGACATGTGCCGCCAGCTTTCGCCTGCTGAATTCGATATTCGCGCTTGCCACTCGTAGAACAACCTCAGCTGTAGCCATGGTCATAATTTAAAAAAAAACACATATTGCTTAAATCTGGGGAATAGAAGCGTGCAGCTGGTTCCACTGTCGGCCCACTAAGCGTTATATGCCGGTATTATATTTTCTTCCTTCAGATTTCAAAGAACATTTAAGTATCGCTTGTGTGAGATAGAAAATTGATCTGTATTACTCGAATTGAGATGTACATTTACATGCACGAGAAATGTAAATTCCTCTTCATTTAATTAACAAAATTTAATTAATCAAGAAGTAACTGATTACCTTTCTGCTCATGTTGCAATAGATGAATTTGAGTTAGTGGGCTTTAGTGGGCTCGCCTGAGAATTCGTTCCACTTGGAACGAATCTCAGGATGACACTAGAGTTTCGAGATATTCATTCCCCAAGCGGGCGGCCGAGGACATTGGCGTTCCAGTTGCTTTTGTGCTTCAATGCATACACCGGCATTAAAACAAAAAAAAAGGAAGTAGCTGGAGGAACAGTGCGGGCTCACTGCAAGATAGGTGGCTCATACCTCGAAGACATGTGTAATTATCAAATTTCGTTCCAAATGGATATGCCTTGCTAACTCCCCGGCTACAACTTATTACTCGCAACACGTGTCGTAAAATGACTAAATAAGAAATTATTATATATTTTATTAGCCAAATATGCATTTTGGTTTATTGTTCAAACGATCTCTGCCTCTTTGATCAGCCTAACTCAAGAAAAATGTTATCGTGCTATCTGCCACAAACAATTATAAGAAACAATTCCGTATAGCCCATAAAAAATGGTATGATGGTTTATATGCCGCAATATTATTAAAGCTACTTTATGCACGTGACATACATGCCGAAGGGTCAGTATATTTACGCTGTTGTATCTATGTATATCCTTTGCGATCTACGTTGTAGCCTTATGGATGTTTTAGGGGTTTAGTGGGTTAACAAGTTTAATTCGAAGAAAACGCGCACTGCGGATCAACTTGATATACCTAGGACTAAGCGGAGTGCCGTTTCGCGTGCACATTTAAATGCTGTAGCATATTAGACAGGCTATGATCGCGTGTCTGTTCCTTGTCTCTCTCTCTCGCTGTCTACTTTAACTTGCTACCCCGTCCGTTCCGCAGCGTATAGGCTAGCGAACCGCATTTCCCTTTATGGTTAGCCTCCCTTCCTTTCTCCTTCCTTCTGTCACTCTCTCCTAGGTGGAAGATGGTTCCAGAGCCCCTGCCATTGGTGACAATACACTGACGTCAAACACCATGGCAGAGGCCTTATGCATACCTAATAGTGAAAGTTAAGTATCACACACGACCTACCAGGGAAAATTATAATTTGGCAGTTCTTATCGGTGTCTGTCTGCATAAAGTCTATAACAACTGCCCTCGTATTTCACGCTCAAGAACTGTCACCACAGTAGTCAGCTTATAACTCCAACCGCAGGGCAAATGCATCGCCCCAAATGTCTCGGGCTACCATTGCTTGTTCGACTCCAGCCGAGCTCATAAGACTGAAAATTTCTTCATCTCATCAATCCCGCCTTTTCTGCCGCCCTCATCTGGTTTTCCCTTCCGTTCGATCCACACGTTAAATCAATCAACTATCCGTTACCTGTTCTGTGTATTGCTTCCTCTTATGTCTGCTATGATTGCCACTTTTGATTCCTAGTCTATACTGCAAGCCTATTATTATTACGCCTATTACCTTCCATACCATCGATCGTTATGCTAAAGTTTAGCTTCAGCTTCGGTTTCTTCGTTGGCCTCCTAATTTCGGTCTATAGGTTATGCCACAGGTTAATACTGATAGAGTACTACGAAATACAGCGAATCAGTAACCATGGTCGTCATCGTCGTCACAATAAATCATCGCCGGCTTGAGTCCACTGCAGGATAGGATTAAGAAGACGCCCTCCAGTGACCTCTTTTGACCCCTTTCCTACGTCAGCCGTCTCAATTGAGCTTGCAAAATTGTCTAATCTCATCGTTCTGTCTAATCGTTTGCCGTCTTCGAGCGCGTTTGAGCGAAACACGGCCGATTGGAAAACGGAAGCAGCGAACGGACCGAGCTGTATGCGAAGGCGAAGCAGGATGTGGCAACGCCACAACACGCAGACTTGCGCGTAAGCGCGACCACATAGTGCGCAGCCTTTTCTTGTTTAACCTAAACGCGGCGGCCCATCCTGCGCTCGTCCACGCGTCGTCCGATGCAGGAAACGGCAGATGGGCCCGAGTAACCCACGCGTGTCGCCATTTCTTGGAAGCTCGCGGTCGCGAAGCGGCGTTCCATGCGGTACAGGTCACCCAGGCCTCCCCTCTCGAGGCCTGTTATGAGTAGCCCTTCGAGGTCGTGTCCCCCGCCGTGTTGAACAAGCACGACCGCCCACGCGACTGAACCGTAACGTTTGTTTGGCGTGCGCCCGCGCGCGCGCTTAGCAATCCTGCCTGCCGCTCTCTCAACGATCAACTCGTTCGCTTCTTCCGGTCTTCGCCGGCGTTGCCTCGGAGAAGCGCCGCGAGCAGCCAGGTGTTATTTGACTCAGTCGACGTGAGTCAGGGCATGCATTTATGTATTGGCGTAGCAGAAGGCGCGGTTTCGTCGCTCGAAGCTCACTTTAGCTTCAGGCTATCTCGGCGGTATGTGAGTCACTGATACGAGGAGGAAGTTTGAAGGTCTGCCGTGTTTGCCGCAGTCAGATAACAATGTCTCCTCGCTGAGGTGGCTATGCCATTTCAGGAACCGCGTTTAGAATTGCTCGCGATTCGGTTGCATGCAACAAACTTTGTCATTGCATGCAGCAATGACAGAGTTGTTGAGGTTAGTGTGTGGTTAGTGTGACAATCTTGATTGGCCTTTGCAAATAAACAACGGAAGCTTAAAGTGTAAAGTCGGTAAAGTCGGAATTCCTACGAGCAAGGTGAAAGACCTTGTTACCTCTTGGTCGTTACTGCAGCGACACAGCGAAATGCTTTGACGTAGAAGCGCTACACCACTTGTGTGCCCTTTCCCGTTCGGGCTGGGTAACGATTGCTCACGCACCACTTGGCTTTTTTTTAGAACAATAATACTAGATATTGCACATTTTCTGTACAGACTTATCGACTGCACTGCCTTCTCAGAGAGAGCTCTCCATTTCGCTATTTCAAAAGAGGGAGAGCGATAACAGTAAATAAGACAGAGAGGTTAACCAGAGGATGTAACCAGTTGGCTAAATTGTATTGGAGGAGGATAAAAGTGAGTACGACAGATGAAAAAAAGACAAACGACTCGGATTCATAGAAGTGTTCGTTAGCAGCCAATCACTAACAGGGAACAGCGCAACACGAACGAATTAATGACAATTAATTAAGCTCAATGTAAACTCCGAAACATGTATGCACAAAGCTAAACATTTGCTTATAAAAAAACTAGTATCCTGACGAAAAGCGCTCAAATACTATCACAGGTCCCGACGGGGTGAACGTTGCACACACTTCCCACAACGGCCCATATGAAAGGGAAAGTTCAAAAAGAAAAGAAAAAGCAATTACGAAGCGATCCGCGGCAGCACTCTCCCTTGAGCAGTTCCGTTGCATCCTTATATGATGCGCTGAGAGCCGCGCGTTGCAGCTTCACTTGAGGCGTCCTTTCACTTGAGGCGTCCTTTCACTTGAAAGGACGTCTCACTTGAAAGGACGCCATATCACTTGAGGCGTCCTTTTCAGACACTGCAGCCGCTGGACTGCGCATGCTGGTAGGCATAGTTTACATCGCTGCCATCGCCGTATGCAGCGGCGACTGCGGTGTGACCATTTCGGTATGCACCTCACGGTATCTCACCAATACTCATGAGGCTGAAGACGGATGGCGGTCAGTGTCATAGGCTCTCTCGGATTCATATAAGCCGTCAGAATTATCGTGAAGAAACCGGACACAAAGTTCCCTGAATTGGTGAAATTCTAGAGCGGTTGTTAGCAGTAGCGCGATACATGATACTACCGATCGATAGCCTTCGACGACCTATACAACTTTGCGCATGGCTTCACAAACGCACGTACACATGCAAAGCTATGTTATACCCCTTCACGAATTCTGTGAAGCTGTAAGGAAGTTCAGAGGCACGATCGTTGAACGTAAAAAAAAAAAGCCTACAGGTATATGTCTTCTTGAGCGGAATTGAGGTGCATCGATACGAACACAGGTGACAGAAAGAACACGGACGAGCGTAGGTTTCTATCGTCTGTGTTCTTAATACTGCGTCACAATTCTTTTCAAGAAACCGCTAATTAGCAAAACGATGTTCTTTATTAAACAAGGCAGAGATCTCTACGGCTACAAATGAAAACGACCCGCTGCGAGGAGATAACGACGGAAGCACTGCTGCGAATATTTTATCAAATATTTTAGCGAGCGTCGTGTTGTGCGAGGCTGTAACGTGACATAATACACGTGCGCCGTACGTGTTCCTTGCCGCAGGGTTCCGTCAAGCCAGACCTGGACCCGTACCTGGAGCGCGACTGGGCGCCGGTGCGGCTCTCCGACGCGGCAAGTGCCCAGCAGAAGGCTCGCCGCGAGAGCGCCTCGCAAGTGGACGAGTTCTTCGAGGTCCACCAGGTGGAGCCCGCGGAAGACGGCGGAATGACGGCGTCGTTCGCCACCATGTGCGCGTCCCCGTACCCGCCCTACATGGGCCGGTACACTCACGCGCCGCCTCACATGCGGGCCGAGTACCGGCTCTACCATATGGCTGTGTCCAAGTCCGAGGACAACGTTTTCGCTAAACCCAACCCTCCCCAGCCGCAGCAGCAGCAGCCACAGCAGCAGCAGCCGCTGAGGCAGCAGCAGCAGCAGCAACAGCAACAACAACAACAGCAACAACATCTTCATCACCAGCCGCCTTCCGCGCCGCCGATGGCCGACTCCTTCAACATCATCTGGGAAGACATCACGGCGAGCATGAACGCCCGGGAGCCGGACACCTCGGCAACGGCTCCGCCGCCTCAGTCGAGCTCGGTGGACATGGTGCCCGTCGTGAAGAGCGAGGGACCCGTGCTTGCGCCCTGCCAGTACGGACCCGTGATCAAGCAAGAGCTCGAGGCGTCGTGCTACCCCGGCGGTGGCTACTCGCCGCAGGCCGGTGCCGCGGCACCCCCGACCAACTTCAAGTTCATGGTCGGGGGACCGCACTTCTCGATGGCGCGAGTGTCGTACATGCCTCCGACGCCTCCAAACTCGGAGCCCGGAAGCCCGGCCACCGACGGGGGTCCCCTGAGCGGGGCGGCGTCGACGCGGAGGACGCCGCCGCCGCCGTACCCGGCCGAGAGCCAACCGTCGATGCCCTCCGGCCAGAGACCCGCGCCCTCCGGCACCAGGTACAACAAGCGAAACAACCCCGAGCTGGAGAAGCGACGCATCCACCACTGCGAGTACGAAGGTGAGTCGAGGGCCCGCAGTTTGGGCTGGTTCGATCAGCTCCCATGCTCGGAGAATTTCGTCGCGCAATGTCAAAAGGCACGCTGAAGTGAAACAGTAACTATATTTCTTATTTCAACATACTGCAATCACCTTTCGGTGATTTTAACAGGATGGTACATAACGATATTATTAAAAAGAAAAGAAATGGCGCATACATGAACATATAGTAGATATCGGTTGCACAATAGATACGATAGATACAAGCTATCAAGGGCGCAAGAAATATCGGTACAATAAAGCATCAACTTTTACGTTATGAGGGCGTCCGTTTTGGAATACTTAACACGTTTGTTCAGAGAAAACTAATGACAATAGGATACAAGTAGGTACAGTTCACTTCAACACAACTGAATTGGTAAGTTCATATTCTAACTATGACGAAAGCAACGACAACGAGGGTGCTGACACAATTGTATTAGTTAGCTTATTCCAGTCGACTTTGGTGCGAGGAAAGAATGAATACTTAAAGGAATTATTACGTGTGCGAAAAGGGGTTGTAATAAGGTCATGTTTCTGCCTAGTTGGGTAGCCAGAAGAAAAAAATACAAAATATCAGCTATGTTACTTTTATAATGGTCATTAATCAATTGATATAAGAACTCATGCCTTCAACAAAGGTATCTTAAATATAAGGGCGCAAGTTGAGCTCTATTTAAAAGGTCCGTAACTTAAGTCCTTGAAAAAGTGTTGTATAGAAAATGCGCGGCTCTTCTTAGCAATGTTTCTAGTTTCTTAATATGAGATTTAGTAAAAGGTAAAAGTATATGATCGCGCGTGATCTAAGATTGGCAATACAATTGATTTGTACGCTAAAAGGCGGACAGAAGGAGTTGAAAGCTTGTGAGCAAGCCGAAGAAAAAAAGTTTATAATTTGGATTTGTTGTTATATGTGTTAAGTGCTTGTTCCAGCTCAGATCATTTGATATATAAAGCCCCAGGTACTTGTAATTAGTTAATTGAGAAAGAAATATATAACGTTGTACCTAAAATGCAAAGGAATTTTCTTATGAGTAATCTTCATGGAGAAAGTTTTACCAAAGTTAATAACTATTTGCCATACTTCGCATGAGGAGACTACCTTATGAAATGCCCGCTTCAACAGCAAATGATCGGATGTACTATTAACTTCAGACCATAAGGTACAGTCATCTGCATAAAGCTTGACCTTAACAGGAATTTGTGTCACGATATCGCTAATAAACAAAAGAAACAACAAAGGACCAAGTACTGAGCTCTGGGGAACACCAGAATCAACCTTCACATGTTTTCGATAACAACCGCGAAAAGAAATAAATTATTCTCTTTTAGTTAGGTGTGAAGAAATCCAACCCATCAATATTTTATTGTTAAGTACCTTGTCTAACTTGAAGAGTAATATTTTTGTGCGAGACCTTATCAAAGGCTTTGGAGAAATCCATAAAAACAGCATTTATTTGTTCGCCATGGTTAAGGAATTTCGCAGAATCATGTATGCTTTCAGCAAGCGGTGTGCAGGTTGAAAAACCTTTTTGAATCCGTGCTGATACCTAGTTAGGAAGTTGTGTTCATCAAGAAATTTAAGGACAGATGGTGTATTATATGTTCGATTATTTTGCAAGATGTCGAAGTTAATGAAATTGGTCGATAGTTTCCAACGTGGTTTCTTTTTCCTTTTTTTATTTATTGGTTTAATTTATGTATAACCCCAGATCCGTACATTACTCGTGTGTAATTGCGAACGATGTTAAACTAACAGGCAACAGTGCCAAGGAAGGCGTTGAGAAAACTGACGGTTATCTTAATTAATATGATAAGGAAATGAGGTGGAGTTATTATACCTACAGTTTAAAGAATGGTTAATTTCGCACGTACTTTCCTTGGCTTCATTGTCCGTTACCATTGTGTGGTTGTAACAAAAGAAATTGGGCCACTAGGTTCCCTTTGTTCCTCTGGCCATAATTGTGAATGAGTCAGTTTTATGAGTAACTTGGCATGCCACAAATGTCGCAAAAACAAATGTTTACGTGCACCGCCTTGAAGTTTTCGCACTAGTTTCACGTCAGACCATACACTTTTGTGAGCGCCGGCTTCGCAATGGACAATAGAAGGGTATTGCATAACATGTTGAAAACAATCGCTCAACGCGACCACTTCTGCCGCGCAAGAACGGCTAATACATGCACGAAAATATTGTTCGCGTTGTATGCTGATGGTGAAGAACGACGCAGTGTGAAAACTGAGTAAGAAGTTTAACTCTTTATTGGGCGAACTTGTGTCCAGCAAAACAAGTAACCCTCAAGCACTATACGATGGCGGCGAGCAAAGCCGGCGATCGTCGAAAATCTGATCAGCGGGTCAAGCGGGTCAGCTTTTATACGTGACTCGTCGAATGGGTTCCGGCGTAGACGCTGGTGCCCGCATGTCTTCCAGAAAGTACTGCACAATTCGCGTCGCGCATACAATCAGATTTCACGAGGTTCGGTGACGAGAATGGATAAAACCATCAGTAACATTCGTGAAATGTCCGATGCATGCAGTCGCGTGCTGCGCTGAGCGATAAGGTTTAACATTTGTTAGACCTGTGAAGAGCACTCACCCGAGAAAGATAAACAAGTACACGTGTCAATATTGCGTAACCTGTGGCGCCAGAATGACGCCATCGATAACAAATCGGCCATTAAATATATCAAGAACAGTTTAGCGTTCGCTTAAAAAAAAATGATATATACCTTTATCACCTAAGAAAAATGCAAAGAGTTCGGAAAAAGTCAGCTTCTTGGCTCAACACGCAAAAAAGGAAACGTACTTTTTTAATTGAAATGAAAATAAGGGAAAGAGACGTGGTCACCTTATAATGGTGACGGCTACTACTTTGCTCATAGCGGAAACAACAATATAAAAATATGTAGGAAAATGAAATCACTTCATACGGTCAGGAATTCGCAGCACAGTCCTATACCCCCATGAACATAACAGTATAAAAGTCAAATGCGAGTTGCACCACAATGAGTTCGTAAACAAAGCCACAAACACGCACAAACGGCCGTGATGTAGAATCTGGTGATTAGGGCATAGCCCTTCCCTATGGGAGCAAGCGAATAAGCGAATCCTATTGCTTCTCTTGATAGCTCTACATTACCGGAACAGCTGCTGATACAACGTGAGCCATTTGCATAAATGCTTCGCTGTACGGTCGGCCATCTCTCGTTGAATGTGTCCCCACGGCAGATAAAACGTCGCGATACGTTTCCAGTGCCAAGGCGCGCAGCAGCAACCTATTCGCATTGACGTCACTCGTAATCGCCAGCGTGCCCCGGTATCGCACGTACGCCCTTTCGGACTCTCTACACGCCAGCGCTGAACGCTGGACTGAAGATAACGGTCGAGGAGACACACGAGGCCGACTCAGATAGAAGAAAACTAGGCACTAGGCGTCGTGATGCGCTGAGGTATACTCTGCGCGCAATTGACGGCAGTGAGACGAGCGTGGGAACGGTGAGACTCGGGGTTGAGATGTCATTGGGCTTCTCTGCCAGTGTTACGACACCGGACTACAGAAAAGGAGCAAAATACTGGTGGATCTTCCCGATTTGCTGTAGTATCGTCCGTAAAATGATCGCTACTACTGCCAATGAGCCGAAAGCTTAGTTTTTCCTTAGTTTGTGTGTGTTTGTGTGTGTGTGTGTGTGTGTGTGTGTGTGTGTGTGTGTGTGTGTGTGTGTGTGTGTGTGTGTGTGTGTGTGTGTGTGTGTGTGTGTGTGTGTGTGTGTGTGCTTATGCGTGTGCGAATACTGGTGGATCTTCCCGATTTGCTGTAGTATCGTCCATAAAATGATCGCTACTACTGTCAATGAGCCGAAAGCTTAGTTTTTCCTTAGTTTGTGTGTGTGTGCCTGTGCGTGTGTGTGTGTGTGTGTGTGTGTGTGTGTGTGTGTGTGTGTGTGTGTGTGTGTGTGTGTGCGTGCGTGTGTGTGTGTGTGTGTGTGTGTGTGCGTGCGTGCGTGCGTGCGTGCGTGCGTGTGTTTTACATGTGGCCCATTGCGGTGGCTTAGCGACAATGGTGTTGCGCTGCTAAGCACGGGGTCGCGGGATCAAATCCTGGCCGCGGCTGTTGCGTTTCGATGGGGGGCGAAATGCAAGAACGCTCGTGTCCCGTGCCGATTGGGAGCACGTAAAATATCTCCTGGTGGTCAAAATTAGACCTCACTCCCACTACGGCGTGCCTCGTAATCAAATCGTGGTTTTTGGCACACGTAAATCCACAGAATTCAGTTCAATTCCATGTATCACAATCGTAAACTGTGCTCATCAAAACACTAGCATTGGAACTAGTGTACGGTTAATTACATCCACGCAGCTATTGTAGGCATAAAACATGACATGTTGCGTAGTGGAGCAGGCTACGTATCAAGGAGCAGTGTAGCAGGCTACATTTCAGAGAGCCAGAGTTTAGCGGCTAAACCG
Organism: Dermacentor albipictus; assembly: GCF_038994185.2. NCBI lineage: Eukaryota > Metazoa > Arthropoda > Arachnida > Ixodida > Ixodidae > Dermacentor > Dermacentor albipictus. The sequence continues at coordinate 45,228,614 of NC_091823.1, read as the reverse complement.
CGATAATTCGCACGCTCTGAATAGTTCCGACTATGCAAACTAACTAGATATTTTGACAACGTGCAACGTAATGACAGAAACTTGTTAACGTTATTGATGTTAGGATGTGAACATTGATTTATAATAATAGCGAAAAAAAGAAAGCTTTCATAAAATTATTTGAAAAGTATTCGTTGTTCGATTTTATTAGCTTTTGGTACTATTCGACTCGATCGTATTCGAACCGATCTCAGAAATCACTATTCTCACCCCTACGGAAACGTAACGTGAGCGAAAAAAGGACTGCAGCTGCGCTTCCTGAGGGTTTCGAAATAGGAACCTTGCGCAACGTGTGACGCCTATTTTACCTGCGTGACATTTAATTCGGCATACTCCTTCTGGCTTTTATCTTTTCTTATGTGAAGGGTGAAAAACGGTGAAAGTTACCTCTGTTATCTGTTGTCACCAATTATTTGCAACAGTTTTCGTTGAACTAAGAAAAACAATAAAAAATGAAGGGATGGCGCATATGGAAAGAAACGAAGGTGATGTGTACCTGAGGCTATGCCTTCGTTGTCCGAGAGCAAACCTATAACCCTGGCCTCCGCTTATATGAATTGCGCATATATCTATGTTCGTGATGCTGTTATATATTTGCAAGAAATTTTTAAGTAATTCTGATTATCTTTCGGGTGGTAGTGGGTGTAAGCGCCTGAAGACGAACGTTATCACGTTCTTCTCGAGTAGGCTGCAAGGCGGGCTACAAGGTCGCGCCACCCCAGCTTTCACTCAGAAAAAGAGAGATATATCTTGAAATGCATTTGCTTCTTCTGTGGCCGACCGATATATATACTAAACCTTGGGAGGAACGGTGCGATGAAACGACAAACTTGCGGTAGTAAACTTGGGCTACATTTTAGGGCGCGAACACGCGAACCGTCTCTTTGACGATCTCGTCCGCCGACAAGGTCACGAAACGGCACCCACGAAGCCCATATTACAGGAGAGAGGGAAGAGAGCAGGTCGGTAGCCCGGTGGGACAGTTTGAAGCCGACGAAGAATAAAAACTATAGTACAGTGCATTCCGACGGTCGCGGTCCAGCCGCCCCGACTTCGTTGGCGGTGGGCGAAGCGATCGGTCGTATACTCGCGCGCGCCGTTCATTCCTCGCATATCTTGCGCCACCAGTAACCGCCGCCAACACAACCGTGCACCCAGCTAAAAACAAAACCGCCTCTATAAAGACAAGCCGGCCACCTCGGCGAGCGCGACGTAATACAGAGCGTCGCAGCCTACACCAAAGAGAACGCAAGATGCGGACGAAGGCGAACGAGCGGGAAGGAAGAAAGCAAAGACAGCTTTCGGACCTGCTATACGCAACGCCGATGGCAGGGATGAAGGGAGGGTAGAGCTAGACTCGGGACCACCGCCCTCACCCCGCGACAGGACTGCAATTTGAACGTCGCAAATTGAGCTGGTCGCCGATAAGCATCAGCGTCATCGTCTTCTCTCGCCCTCCGGGCCCCCCCCAATGCAGAGACAAAGCGGACACACGCGCGCGCACTAGCCGGCCGAGCCGACACCGCGGCGTTCCGGAGGCGTCGCGGGGAACGTCGTCCCCGCCGACGGCCGGCCCCCGCTTCGTTCGCGGTCCGCCCAGACCGCGCGGCGAGCCCGCGCGACAAGCAAACAGCCAAAACATGGCCTCGGGTGAAACATCTGCGCCGTCAGAGGCCTCTCTCCAAGCCCCCCTCCCCTCCGATCGTATACGTTCGAGAGGCAGCTTACCTTTTTACTACCTGCCTTGCACCCGCGTGCAGGGAAAGCGCGATGCGTGTGTAAGCGTTGCGCAGCGACTACGCAGAGGGGCCACGTCGCCTCCCCCCCCCCAACCCCCACTTCCCCAGGCGTATACTATACACATCAGCAGCACAAGCGAGGTGCCCCCTTCGTTATTTCTCGATGCAAAGACAGCGTAACACCCCCCTCTCTCCTGCCCCCCGAAAGAATATTTTCTGCCCTCGCATTCCAGAGGGCTCGGGAACTGAGATCGATTCGGGCTGCTGCGGCACCGACGGTCCTGAGCTGCACTGCATCGAAGACAGGCTGCTGGAGAAGCGGGCAGGGATGGTGAGGGGGGATCACGTAAGGTGGGGGGGGGGGGGAGGTTACGGGGGGGGATGGTAGGATGCGATGTCTACACGCGCATTCTTAGCAACCAGTTTTTCTCAATGAACATTTTTCTCTCTGCTCACCGCGGCTTGTTCTCCCCCCCCCCCCCCACCTTCTACTTCGAGCGTGTACGCGCCAGCGAAGCCGACGATGAAATGAAATTGCCCCACGGGGGCTGTGACCGCGGCAGCACTCGCTCACTCTTTCGTCGTTGATTTTGTTTTATGTACGAAAGGGCCAATGTTCTTGGACGTGACTTTGTGTGTTTGCTTGCACCGGTCGCGAAAGTTAGAGTGCCTGCCGTTTTGGCGGAGAAAATGAGACACGTAGGAGGTTGCATACTGAAAGACGGTTCGCTAATTTTACTTTGTTGCTTCTCTTTCTTTTTTGTCCCTTTAAGGTTGCTCCAAGGTGTACACCAAAAGCTCCCACCTAAAGGCCCATCAAAGGATACACACTGGTAAGCGCCTTTTCCTGCCATATGGGTTGGGGTTGCAGCAGCTTGGTCCCGGTACACAGAACCAACACTATACATGCCGTTGGTTGGGTCGTGTACTTAAGAGAGTGTCAAGGCTTGCTGCTGAGCTAGTTGGTTCATGGTATATGGTAAAATTAAAAGAGCGTAATAAAGGAGACGGACAAGACTGAACAAAAGCGCTTGTCTCGTCCGTGCCTTTTTTTTTTTGCGCTCCTTTATTTTACTATATGCAAGAGTATGGCACCAGCATTACCTGGCCCCACTGATCGAGTAAGTAATACACTGCGAGTTTTGCTTTTTTCTTGTTATCAGTGCAGTTTTTTACGCCACGACGAATTCCCCAGAAGTGTTCAGAACACGACGACAATGTACGTACTAACCCCGCCAAGTCTCGATTCACCGGGACTTCTGTTCTGACCCGCAATAACTGATTACGTGAGTATGCCGATAACGGTAAATATTTTGACGCTTAGCACTTTCGTGAGCTAATCTAGACGTCCGGCCCGCTTGAAGAAAGACGGAAGTCATAAAGTAGCGTCGCGATGGTATATACTGGTGCTTTCTGCGTCCCCCGCGCGCCCTCCTCGTCGTGACTCTGGCTAGCCGGCTTTGCTCTATAGTTATTTAAGCCGTCTGCTCACAGACGTAATATGTAACGTTATACCTCGGCAGCCAAAACGGCGCCATGAAATCCTTCACAATGGTCTAAAGAGATCCTTTTGTCCAGCGGCCGTTGTTCTCGTTGATCGATCCCCGGCGCGGACAGTCGAGCCATGGCTGGCCGACCCCTCTGTGTATACCAGTGGCGGATCGCCTTGACCGGCAGCCGTAAACGTTGCCCCCCATTGATGGCGCTCCGGAAGTCATCGCGTCCATCTTCTTTCTCTCGCAGCTTTTGAGACGACCAGATTGCGCGTGCAGTGGGTGATCGCGCAGGCTCCAATGGCCAACTCGGCCACAGTGACAGGCGCGAGAGAGGAGCTTGTTGTTCCTGTGTGCCGCCCCATTTCACAATCTTACGGCTTATGATCACCCGCGCCGAGTTGACGTGCCACGGGCCGGTCAGCCGGAAAGTGGCCCTAATCTCCAGCAAGGCGCCCGTTTAGAGTTTTTTTTATCGTTCTTTCTCTGACGCTTCCTTCGGCCACGCTCGTAGAAAAGCATTACGCGTGCTTTGCCCAAGCGGGCAGTCTTACTCTCTTGTTACTTAAGCCGGTGACGCGGCGTAAGCTAACACGGTGCAAAATGCAAAGGACAAGAATAAACGCTTCCTCCGCGTTTTCCCCACCGCTACTCCGCGGCTTGGCTGGAGTGACAAGCTTGGGCGACATATTTTGCAGTCACAATGTTATGTTAGAAGCCTCTCCCTTCGCTTCCAAAAAAAGAAGAAAGGAAAGCAGGCAACTTTCGCGAGTCGCAGACCTACTTCGGGTAATGTTCTTAACAATGAGTCTTAACACCATGAAATGCCTTGCGTCGCTGCGCTCAAAGTATCTTGACGAGTTCGTTGGAGATCTTTCATAGTGTGAAGAATCAAATCACGAAATAAAGAGGAGAACGACACACCGGGACAGGTCCTGGTATTTCCGGTCTTCCTTTCGCGTTTCAACTCTACACTCATTATGCATTATCAGCTATAGACCGCTCCCAAGCCTTGTTTGCGGTATTATTTGTGGGGCTGGCTGAACGTGTAGCCATTAACTGCTCGCATCGCTTGTGGAAAGTTCCCTATTAGCTATAAAATACTTAGTTGAGCTCTTCTCTTGGCTTCTTGCGAGTCCCGCTTTCTCACGGAAACAGTAATCCGTCATGCACCATCCGGTGCCGATAGGAATTAGAGGACTCTTCCTTTCCAAAACTATGGAGTCTCGATAAATGTGAGTCTCGATGTGAGCTAGCATTTTTATAAGGGAAAGCACAAGACAAAAGGCGAGAAAAACGGGAATGATGGGAAAGGAAACAGTGCATCGGGCACAACCGTATCGACTTCGTGAAAATCTTCGACTCAGCGTGACTAACCGTTTCCTCAATTCGTGCTTCGAGAAAAGCGCTGCTCTCTCCTGTTCCTCTGGGTAAGCTGGTAATGACCGGATGGATTTGACTGGCGTGGACCTCCTGCCATTGCTGCGAGCCACCGATGTAAGAAGGGAGACCGCGCTGTTTCCTTTTCTCGGTTTCTTCTTTCTTTTGGGGAGCTTAGCTTACGTAAGAAAGGCGACCGGAGACCGTAAAGATACTGCGACCTTGACAGTTGCGTTGTGGCAGCATCGGCGGGGAACGCCGTGGGAGTTCCCCATGAGCGGTTCTAAGGGGGAGTGCACTTCCCTTTCGATTTTCTGCCGTCCGTGCGCCGTAATTCTTCCTCGCTTTACGCGCGGTTACGCGCAATTCGCGCACGCCTTCGCCGGGCTCTTTCTCTCGGCCGGCGTCGCACTCGAAGAAAGGAAAGAGGGAGGAACTTGTTATTTCTCCCAATCTCGCCGACAAAGATCGGGGAGGGAAATAGCGATTGGGTGTTCATTGAGGGAGCAGCATCAAAGAGAAGAAGGAACGGGGAGAAATCGCGGACACAAATTAAAGAAAAAAAAAAGACGCACGAGCACCAAGGAATGGCGTGGAGGCGAGTCGTCACGCCAGAGAAAGTCTCCAATCGGGCGTAAAACGGGGAGAGGGGTAGGAAAGTGCGCGTGGAGGGGGGGGGGGGGGGTTTGACGTGGAGATAGATACAGACCTAAGCGCACCGCATGTATGCCCGATAGAAACCACATTATTCCATTAGGGTTCTATTCTGCGTGGATGTCGCCGGGTATAGTGCCTTCCGAGGTTGAGTCGCCAACTTTCGAGGGTATCGCGCGCGTCCGTTCGTTCGTCCGTCCGTTCTTTGAAAGAAACCCTCCAGCTTCTCTTCTCGCTTTATTTTCTTATACGCGCTGCGTGAAAGAGGCGCGCACTTTTCGTCCGGATCACTTTGCGGTTGACACAGGAGTAAGATATACGATGCGCCTCGTTCTGTGGGAGGGAATGCGAGAGGAAAAAGGTAGAAAGTGCGAGACGGTAGCGATTGAATGGACCAGTGAAATCTCGGGCGTGAGGCGCGCTGAGAATGGAAGGTACACGCCTCGTCCTTTCGGAGTTGTAGGAAATGCGCGCGAGATAGCGCTGCATTAGCCGGCTGCAACGCGGGCTTGTAATGTACGGACAGGTGGCCAGCCGCTCGCTCGACCATGCACGATCCCTCGATAGGAGTCTCAAATCTCGCCGCATCCTACTCTGCGGCATCTGCTTCGCGAATGGCCGAAAACTGCTTCTCCTTGTACATGCAGTCCTCTTTCTCTCTCTATTGAAAATAGTATCAATATTGATAATGCGGGCGTACACTTTCCATTTGAAATGAAATAACTTCGTCTGCTCCGAAGTTGGTTCAGAGGCGGTAACATCTGTCTGCGAACGAACGTAGCGTTACGTGTGGCCTAAAGAACAGTTTTTTTTTTTTTCTGTCCAATTCAGTATTGTTCAGTCACCGGCACTGCTCGAAATACACGCCGCGACTTTTCAAAGTAATGACAATTCTTAGGCTATAGAAGCCGTATAGGTGTTTTGCTCGCTTGCTTCAGCGTCGCAGAAGGACGCTCATCTATCGGATCAAGATTGTGTGAGATCACAACACGGTCAGCAAGTTCCGAACGACGTAACCAGCAAACTGGTCGAACGGAGTACGTGTAATCAATGAGCTACCGAGCTCAAGTCGTGTTCTTGCTTTTTTTTTGCTTCTTTTCTTATTTCGTAAATTCTAGTCTGTGTACTACTTGTTGGGACATACGTTCGTTACTTTTTCGTCGTTACAAGTGTGTGCATGCGTGTGTTTGTGTAGCACGTATCAACAATTAACTTGAACCCGTTATTGGCAACCCCCTTATTTCTCATTCCTTCTTCAACAGTGGCGTTACCGTCCACACCCTGACGCTGTTTTCTTCTATTCTCTACCGCAGACTATGCGGAAAGTTCCATATTTCTATGTTTCACTGTGTCGTTCTTTCGTACACCAGTGAGTGCTGCGCACTTCATATTGCGAGCCATTTAACAGATATAAAAAAATTCACTTACATATTGCACCATTCCTTCACTCAGATAACGATTTAACGTTGCGCAAATGGCGGTAACAGTTTTCCGAAGTCGCAATAAATAAATCCAATGCAAGAGACAGCCTTTTTTCTGTCCAACTCACGTTCAAACACGTCCGTCATTCAAAACCTACTATGTACTAACGGACAACTCACTGCGGCAACGAAGGGAAAGCAAGGAGGTTCGGAGCTTCTGCAGGCGTCACTGCGCCAAGGATTCCTCAGCGTTTGACAACGGTTTTGGTTTCCGATAATGGATACTCAACCAGCGCATATCCTGTACGCTCAATATAGAAGCAGAAAGCGAAATGTAACACTCAGCGAGCATTCCCCTCCCCCCCCCCCTCTGCATTTTGCTGTTACGAATAAGTTGTTACTGCTTTCTATTCAAAGCATATACTAACGTGGGTGAAAATGTGGGACTTTTTCTTTCAGGAGCGCTCTTACTGGGGAGCGCCTTGCCATTTTATCGCCACAGAAAGATGTCCGCGAGTTTTCGAGTTTAATTCAAAATTCATGTTGGAACTACATGTTTAGGAAATATTACAACAGGAGGTCCCACCAGAGTTTAGGGGGGAAAAAAACTGACTTGGGTATATAGATAGCCTGACTTGGTCATCTCCGGACAAAGCTAAAAGTGTCGCTCTCTGTTTTTTTTTTCTTCTTCGTTCTTTCTCGATCGCAGGAGAGAAGCCCTACCACTGCCACTGGCACGGCTGCGACTGGCGCTTCGCGCGCTCCGACGAGCTGACTCGCCACTACCGGAAGCACACGGGCTGCAAGCCGTTCAAGTGCCGCATCTGCGAGCGCACCTTCGCCCGATCTGACCACTTGGCGCTGCACATGAAGAGGCACCAGCCCAAGGTCAAGTGACCTTGAACTCGGTCAAATGACCTCGGTGCGCGCGCGCACCCCCAAGAACTTGGTGTCGACTGCATAGCCGCCAGAAAAAAACAAGTGAAACTGTGCCACGCCGCCCGGACGCTCGGTTGGTTTGGTCCGGCGTGCCCGGCGCCTGCTTGAGGAGCCTCACGTTCAGCGTCGCGCGCCAAAGCCGCCACGAGCAGTTTTGTGAACTCTTGACACGTGCCTTTCCTGATGGACCTGTTGACAATCAGTGCTGCGTTCGCGTCACCAGAACACTTTGCGTTTGCTTGGATGTGGTCCAGCGCATGCCTGTCGGACGACACTGGTGGAGGTGGTGGTGATTGTGCCGCCTCGCGGAACGGACAAAGAGGAACTGTACTCCATTATGTACATAGCAAGCAACGCTGTGCAACCTACGCAACTGCGCGCGGTTATCGAAGTCTTACTCCGCGCGTTTCGCAGTGAAGTTGTCTTTGATTTGCTTCCTTCTTACGGGGCGTAGAAAAGAACAAAAAAGAACACTTCACACAGTATTACGACCACAACTTGCAGGGGAGAGTTTAGGTCAAAGTGTGCATTATTCGTGCGCTTTCGCGCTTCCAGTACATGTCACCCATTGGCTATGGCGTTGCGCTGCTGAGATTTCCAGTTCGCGGGTTCAATCCCGGCATTGATTGACGGCCGCGTTTCCCTGCCGGCGGAATGGCTGAACGCTCGCGTACCGTGTATCGAGCGCGCGTTAAAAAAGCCCGAGGTGATCAAAATCAATCCGCAGACTTCCACCCCCTACGCCGTGCCTCAAATACCCGATTCGTGGTTTCGACTCCTGGAACCCCGGAATTCTCCCCGCCCCCCTAAATATGTGGCGTACTATGTTGTGGTCGCGAGCTCGAAAAATTGGCTGCTGGTCGCACAAGCCTGTCGCTCCGCTCGTTTTGCTCTAAATCAGTTCAGATCTCCGAGGCATATTATGTATTAAATACGTCATATTTTGATCCGCAAAAGTATGACTCAGCTTTTAACTTTTTTATTCTCTATTTCTTACTCAACGCACTATTCTTTTTTTTTTTTTGGTCGCGGATGGAAACAGAGAAGTCTCTCTCTCTCTAGGCGCCGTAGCGTTGCTTGCTATGTACGAAACGCAGTATGAAGCTCGTAAGTTGGAGAAAAGTTGTTCCTGCCGTGGTTGCTTCCCCCCGCACCGCGCCCTGGGCGTCAGCCCTTCCTGAGAATTCATCAAGTGCCATTACGTCGGTTGTTTCGTCGCACCGCGCGAGTTGCGTTTCGAGAAGAGCGCAGCGTTGCGTTTGTACCACGCGAGATGACGGACGTGCGTTAAACCTACGCCCTCCCCCCCTCCCCCCAAACCCTCTTCGTGGTTGTAATCAGTGTTTCGCGTCCTTTTAATCTATGTTGCTCTTTATTGTTGGTTTTTTCTTGTTGAAATAAGTCGCTTAATGCGTTCGATACGAATCACCCCCCTCCCACTCCCTTTTTTTTTTCTTCTCGTTCGCGTGCGAATGGTCGTTCGAGGCTAATCCCACATTCGAGGCTAATCCTGCTTGTGAGAATCTGTAACATTTTTAGGCGTGCAGAATCCTTGCAGCTTTGCTGATGAGCCTCCTCTAAAGTTTTCGAAGAAGTGCCAAGAAAGTACCAAGATCTGAGGAGTTCATTAACGATGGCGAATTTCTAGTTCGCCTGAGGGAAATACAGTGGAATAACGTAAAGAAAAAAGCGGCCCAAAATGTTCCGAGCGCGCCTGATAGCGCGTTTTTCTATAATTCCATAGATGGTGATGTTGAGCAAGTGTCCGTAAATGTTGCATGTTTTGACTCCTATGAATTTACAGCCGCGGCTCTCTTACGCGCTTTTACAAACAAGTGATCTATTTATGAATTTTTTTATTCGTGCCATACAGGGGCAGTGTTGTTTGCCAGCCTGATATTAATTTATTCTTTGCTTGACATTGCAATGTGCGAAAAAGAAAGTTTTTTTGTCTGCATCTGTCACCGAAGATAATCGTATGTCATCGAAAGAAGAGTCATGTTTTTACCTGTGACGTACGTCTCCATAGCAAGGTAATAGTCGTCCTCCCTTTCCACCAATCGAGATCGATTTATCTGCCGGTATTGGAAGCGTTAGCGACTTTCGTAGCCGATTTTTCGACAGCATTCAGTTGCCTAATGAATACACAGAATCAACATCCGTAAATGAACAAATAAAGGCACACACGTATTACATGCATGCAAGGTAGACCACTTAGCGTCGACAGCTTCGAATTCGATTAACAATGTAGCAGGTCCGATGGGAAACTAGGTAGAATGTGCACCTGAGTGTTCGGGCAATGAAACCAAGCTATCGAAGGAAAAAATGAAATACCAATCCTTAATTTGGCTGTGTAATGCTATGGAGACGTCAACATCTACCCTCTACCCTTTCTTTCTTGTATTCGTCGACAAGTGGAAAATCTTAATTTTATTTGGCTTGGTCTTTACGGCTGTGAGAAAAAAAAAAGACAGAGCCAGGGAATACATTTTCAACCTTTATCGAAACTGGTGCCTTTTTAAACGCGGTACAAGCTGCCTTACAAAAAGACAAAAAAAAAAAACGTACCCGTTTAGCCGTGGCCTTTCTTACCCCGAGCACGGCAAGAAGTAAGGAGCACGCAGTAGACCTATGAAGTGACCTGCGAAACTTGTCATGCGGTGACGCAAATTACTAACGCTATACTTTCCTGTTATCCACCATCGTGCCTGAATGTTCTTTTATCATTGTAATTTAATTCTCATCTCTCGTTAAATGTGCTTAAAAGAGGAGGAAACGACGAGAACACCGCAACTGGTCTGTACTCCGTTGAGCACGTCGTTCCTGGACACGCCGTACACGCCCGCGGCATGCTGGGAAACGGCGCGTACCGTTTCCTCGAAAGTGCTCAAAGCGACCAGTAGTCGGAAGGTCTCCCCATTTGTTCCTGATGCTCAATTTGTTCTTTTGTGCCATACGTCTTATACTGTACATAGGTTCGCAGATTAGAGCAGAGACCATTGCGCACAAGGCTGGGACGGTCAGCGAAGGCGGTGATGCGGCCACGAAGAAAAATGTGGGCACCACTGCGTTGGCCAAACTAACTCTGCTCTTGGCGACAAGTGTCATGTTCGAATATTTGTTCGCCTCTCGAGGCGCATATTGTCGCGAGTGCTGTAAAATATGGCTTTACCCTGCGAGTGAAATAAACCAAAAGTGCCATTTCTTTTTCAATCATCTTTGTAGTCGTTATGATTCTTCCTGCCTTTTTTGTTTGTTTGCTCGTTTTGCTGTTAGAATTCTTGTGCGGTAAAAAATAGCAAGGAAATGGGAAAACCACACTGCAAGAAAAAGAAATGTGTGGTGATTTAGCGGGAAAACATCACAGAAATGGATTAGGTTCGCACCTTTTTGAGGTCCCGGTTCCATGATTTAATCAGCGTTCACACCATTGCAAAGCGTTGTTAAGGAGCGTGCTCGACACACGGCCTGCTTCGAGGAGCGAAGTTCAAATGCCGATGGATACGGAGCAGACCCACATCAGTAGCATATATATATATATATATATATATATATATATATATATATATATATATATATATATATATATATACCACACGCACGCTTGCACGCACACACGCGCGCGCACACACACACACTTTTTGCCACATTAACACTTCTAATGTTAACGCATTAACAAAACAATTCGACCGCAATGTTTCGGTGGCTTTGGAGTTTTCTGCGGCTCAGGAATGAATGATGTCGTGGGTTTGATGGGCGGCCGCATTCCGATGTTATGGGAATGCAATACCACTCGTTTGCTTAGATTCGGGCGGATGTCAAGAAAAACGCCGGATGATCATAATTACTCCCAAGTCCTTCCCCACTGTGTGTCTCATAGCTGGAGTGTTGCCCCATGCCGTTGAACGCAACGAACCAATACCCGCCGTGGTTGCTTAGTGGCTTTGGTGTTTTGCTGCTAAGCCCGAGCTCGCGGGATCAAGTCCAGGGTACGGCGGCCGCATTTCGATGGGGGCGAAATGCAAAGAACACCAGTGTGCTTAGATTTAGGTGCACGTTAGAGAACCCTGGGTGGCCAAAGTTAATCAAGAATCCAACACTACGGTGTGCCTCATAATCAGATCGTGGTTTTGGCACTTAAAACCCCACAATTTTTTTTAACGAACCAATAAAATAAATCAACATTTAGCAACAGGCACAATTTCTAAATGCGATCTTATCTCGAGTACGCCTGCACCACCTTTGTGTTCGGGTTTACTCCCGATATGATATTTGGTTGGCCGAACGCATCAACGATATTGCGAACTTTCGCGTTTATTGGTAGTCATTGGCTCCAACTCAAAAGGTCGCAAATGGGAACTTGCATTTGGCTGACAAGCTCTGGAAGTACGAACGTGGTGGTAGCTACACTACTGATAAAACATTCCTGTTTATGAGTACGAACGTCGCAAAATTACGTTTGCTTAAGTTGGCTATTAAAACACTCTGTACCACGCGTTTCAACAGTATACTGTAAAATTACCTCTGCAATAAAGCGGCTAGAGCTGTTCGTATAATCAGGCCTGCGCAGTTTGCGTCATGCTAAGGACCCAAGACAAACGTAGTAAACTTGTGTATATGCACCTCCACCTCCTCTCATCATCAACACTTAACAGCCGAGTAGTCCATGTTAAGCTAGTTTTCACGAGTTATCACTCCTTTTCTTCCACATCCCCCTTCCTCAGTTCGAAGTAGCATGGCGAGCCTCCAATAACAAGCACTTGCGTCAACTATTCAAAAGATTTTGTTTAGCTGCACTGGAACCACAGACATTTTGAGGCCTATAGCGCGTGAAAAGACAAGGACAAAAGGAAGACGTGACCCATACAGGCACCACACACACACACACATAGCGCCTGTGTGTGTCACGTCTTCATTTTGTCCTTGTCTTTTCACGCGCTATAAGCCTCACGATGTGTTACCAACAAGCCAAAATCACTGCATTACGAAACCACAGACCTTGCAAGTGACAGCCGCCTGTGACAGCAACGCAAAAGGAGATGGAAGATTTTCAAACAGCATGCAAGGTGAGCGGCAGAATTATAATAGTAATAGAAATATTCATCGACACCGGGAGCACATTTCTGCACGTGCACTGTTAAGTGGCATTGCGAATTGTAGTCCGGCATGACCTTCAGAAGCGTAAGAGAACCTTTCATCGCTTATAGCAAATCCCCAGGGTCTCGTTAACTGCTTTGGACTCATTTGAGATTTGGGCGAGTCATATAGTGAGTGGAGGGTGTCTGAATAACCAAGCTCTGTCTTGTTCCGCATATCCCGAGTACTTGTGCAGTATTGCTGCAGTGAACAGAAACAGCGACATGCATGGCAATGTCTTAAACTAAGCTCCCGTGGGCCCGTTGGCCTGTTGTCGCTGTGCATGGCTTGCGATCTCAAGCTTATAACTACTGAAGTCTACCAACTGCCATAAATACCATAAATACATGGCAGCGTTCGAGTTCATCAGGACATGTACAACCGTGTTAAGCTGCTGACGATTTTCTCTATTGCGATAAGAATTCTATCCCACTCTAAGTGAATTTTTGCCGTAGTCGTCGCCGTCGGTGTCGCTGTGAGGTTCCGTACGTATCTGTATACACGCCACGCCATCCTATACGACATGCGGTATATGCGGGTTATATTGTCACACCATTCTATTTATAAAGTTGCTCGTACCAGGTCTTACATTCTTTACAAAATGATTCCTCAGAATTTTGAGAAGGGCAGCCCACAGACAAATGTCATGAAACAAAACAGCGCCAGCCGTGCATTTTATCTGAAATCTTCTCAGACTTAAACATTAACAGTTCGAAGCAATAACACAGCTCAAACCTGACAATTATGTATCTTTATTGGCACGGCTGTGCACTACCTCCGGCACCAGCCCAGGAAAGAAATTTGAAACATAGGCACCAAGTACGTAAAAGTGATGGTAATGTCGCTATAAAAATGAATATGGGGTTATACGTGCCAAAACAACGATCTGATTATGAGGCACGGCGCATTGAGGGACTCCGGAAATATCTGGACCATCCGGGGCTCTTTAACTTGCACCTTAATCTAAATACACGGATAGTTTCGCATTTCGCTCTCATCGAAATGCAGCCGCCGTGGCCAGGGTTTGATCCCGCGACCTCGTGCTTAACAGCCCATCGCAAAGTCACTAAGATAGACGTTGGCTTTAATGAACATGCATAAAATTGTCCGATCGCAGGATTCAGACAGGGGACACCTAAAACAACAGCTCGTTTTACTTGGTCAGCTTCCGTTTACTTCAATTCATATTGCCACAACAGGCACGAGCCTTACACTACGTGTAATGTTTTAACATGTTGCTATCGCATTCGTTGCTATGCCCTTATTGCGAAACTGTGATACATTTTATAAAGCCACCAGGTCACGATTTTTAGCGAAAAGTCGTTGAATGGTGATTGTGATGATGATGACTTTCTCAAAATTTTGTTTTTATAATGTAATGACGTCATCATCATCATCATCAGCAGCAGCAGCAGTAGCATCAGCAGCCTTCGTCCACTATATACAAGACGAAGACTTCCCCCAGCGTTCTCCAATTACCCCTGTTTTGTGCTATATGATTCCAACTTGAGCCTTCAAATTTCCTGATTTCGTTCGCCCACCTAATTTTCCGCCGTTCTCCACTGCGTTTCCCTTCTATTGGCACCCATTCGGTAACTCAAGTGGTCCACCATTGTCAGGCATAGAGGCGAAAAAATTTCTGCAGTAATCGCAGCTGTTTGTTGTCTATGTTGTGTATATCTTCTGAAGTTTGCACAAACTTCTCCAAATTTGCTTCTTTTTTTTTTGCCGGGAGGAGAACTTTACACCAGTGAAGCCAGCCTGCAAGACTTGCAAATTTCTACACAAGCGTCTGACCGCATACCAGGATACATTTTTTTCGTCTTCTCTTCGCCAACGACATAAGCCAACCATCGACATGCCCCGTGCGCAAGCGATATAAGAACCACTACTGCCAGATAAAAAAATGCTGTGGTGATTTAGCCGTAAATACGACAGAAATGCCTTAGCATTTCGTCGCACCTCTATGAGGTCCCGAATCCATGTTTTCAGTTCATTCATTTGATTTATTCACACTGTCAGCTCTTAAGGGATATTACAGGGGCGGATAGCGTACATAAATAAAAGTACATTTGCAAGGAAAGAAGAAACAAAACGTAGATATGATATTAAACCTGAGGCAAGCTTTAGTTCCCCAAAAAGCGTGCGAAACAGTCAAGTTGCCCGTCTCGTTATAGCAAAATCGCTTAAAAACTACTTACATGATAAGTGGTCACACCGGCCGTTTATATTTGTCTTTTGTTGAAGCCTAACAATCTTTTTCATAATTGCAAATTGCAAGCCGTCCCCCCCCCCCAAAAAAAAAAAAAAAGAAAGCAAGGTATTCACCACCTTGCTGTATATTGTTGTTTTGGTGCGTAGTTCAGTAAGTGGGAAAAGAAACGAAGAGAGAGAGAGTGAAGCGTGCTTCACTGTCTCTCTCTGTCCTTTCTGCCAGTACTAAACCACGCCCCAAAACAAGAATGCACAACAATCCTAAGCATTCAACTTGCCCACGGAGAAGCTCTTTTGAATTCACGGACACGTGCACTTTACCCTATAGCCTTCTTGTTCCGAAGAAGAGGCTAATAATGGGACTTTTGTTCGAAGTCTTCAGTTTCAAGTCGAGAGTGTCATAAGTGACACGCACGCACGCAAGCACGCACGCACACATACACGTAGGGGCGAGCGTACAAGCACATACTACGTCCATCGCTTCATCACACCGTGCACCTATGAGCGAAAAATGGTCTTTAAGTGATAATTGCTGAGAAGTGTTCAGCATAATTTCAGCGTGAACATATATATTTATGGTAATTTTGACATAATCAAAATAAAAATAACGAACTTTTTTTTTCCTCGTCGAAGCATAATGCTTGCGGTTGTCTGTACGGTGTATCGTTACGATGCAAAGGTCCCACACCATGCGGACGTTAAAAAGATAAAAAAAATGAACACGGGCCTTGCAACACAACCTACCGCAAGGTTCTCGTTCGTTTATTTCTTTTTCGTGTTAATGTTCGTGTGTGCGCCACCTTTGAAGCGCAACGATACACCATACAGCCATACCATACCAACTGGTTCTAGTCGATCCACTACTGAGCTGTTATCTCGTGCAAAATACGTTGACCCATATCTGCGGTTCACCGTTTATTTCTTGTCATTCTGGGCCAAGCATTAGGTAAATATTTCCAGGTGCATCAACGCTTGGCACCCCTAAGAAACAACAACCCTTCTTGCGCGGTCGTGTACGGCAAGTCTCAACGCCCGCACCGCAGCTCCGTCTCGATTTCGTAGCCGTTCGGAGGGCGGTCATTACATCCCAGGCAGCCGAAAATTAAGAAATGCGCCCCCGTCTTGAGACGCCGCTGCATCTGATCTGCCAGCGAACCCAACCATCAGCTTCCCAGTTTCTCCTCAACGCAGCACAGCGACAGGCAACTATTTAACTTACGTTTTCATTTCTTTCGCTTCAGGTCGAGCCTCACCTTGACATTTCATTCTCGCATACGCTCGAACCTTACGCTTCGCTTTCGAGTTCACAGGCACAATGGACGGCTGGAAGTGATCGTTCCCTTGGTCCGCACGCCCACGTGCAAGACCCCCGCCGGCGTCCAATGCTGGCAGCAACGCGAATCGCGATTTTGACTTCTTTTTATTCATTTCCCCCTTTCGTTTTTTTTTTCTTTTCGGCGGCGCGTTCCCAATCTGCAGCTCTGAGAGACAACCAGACATACTGCGGCGTCTCGCGAGCTCCTCCTCCAAGTATTGCTTCATCACACTACACGCGAGCGCTCGATGGTGCGCATGTCGACCAGTGACGCCAGCTCTCGTCATAGGAAAACGGATCTCAGTGTTGCTGCGGAGAGGTTGCACGCTCTTTTTCACGTAGCCGCTGCCAGCTGCAGCTATACGTACGTGGCGAGGAAGGCCGGTTTAGGTATCTTCTAGCCAGACCCAGCCTCTTTTGACCCATCAAGCTGCCGAAAGTAGGCTTAAGCATATGCTTTAGCAACGAGTAGCTGAATTCGATAGTTTGGCAAGATATTATTAGGAAACTAGCTGCGTTGTAATAAGCATGGCGATTCTCCTGATACGTTGAGCACTTGATATGCTTTCACTTGGCTAAGCTTTCCGTGACGCCTTGAGATAGAGAACTGTGCAGCTTTGTAGCGCTATAGACAAGAGATTTGTATTTGAGAGAGAGCGGCATTCGCCGCCAACTGCAACAGATCGCAAAACGCATGTCATCCACATTCCGAAATTGTTGGCCTCCAATGAAATCGCAGGTGGAGGCAGATGGAGAGTATAACCAAGGAAGGATCTGAGGTATCATCTGGACAGCTTCAATTCCTCATTTCTACTTCTAACTGACCATTTTAGCCATCTTCTATACACCTTTTGGGGTAAGTCTCGCAACACTATCGTATCACTTCCAACAGCAGTTGTGACCTAGGATTGTAAGTTCGCGACAATCAGCACGTGTGCCTCCGACCCTACAGGCTATTCCTAAAGCCCGCGACGCTTGGCTGATAGCTGCACGTCCCCAACGTACAGCTGCACTGCGTCTTCGCTGCATCACAGCACAATATGCGGTGAAGACATAAATACAAGCAAAGTAATAATTATGGGGTTTTACGTGCCAAAACCACTTTCTGATTATGAGGCACGCCGTAGTGGGGGACTCCGGAAATTTCGACCCCCTGGGGTTCTTTACCGCGCACCTAAATCTAAGTACACAGGTGTTTTCGCATTTCGCCCCCATCGAAATGCGGCCGCCGTGGCCGGGATTTGATCCTGCGTCCTCGTGCACAGCAGCCTAACACCATAGCCACTGAGCAACCACGGCGGGTAACGACAAGCAAAGTAAGGGACCCAAATGTATATCTATGCAGTGAACAGCTATCACGGTCTAAGAAATACAGGCCGAGCATGGGCGTTCCTTCTTCCATTGGAGCAATTATCCGCTACGCCGATGCTTGTGTTAAGAGGGGCGCGCTATTCGAGCCTCGAGCTGCGCAGAGTCATGCGCAGTCGCCGAAGGAGAATAGAGCCTCCAGCACGGGAGGCGGGAGCCTCGGCCCATAGATCGGCGTGCTAACTCACGAGTACACTGACTCAGACTTGTTCCCCTCTGATTTTACAGACGACAACGGAATGCGGATTGAAAGATGTGACTGGGCGTGGTATATGCGAACGGGAATGAGTGTCCATGATTATGAGTGGTCGTATAAAGAGGAACTGGCGGTAAACGCGAGTATCAACTAAAATCAATGAGTGTGAGTTTGAGTGGACGGGGGAAGGAACGTGAGTGCCGGCGAGAGTGACTGGACGTGGGTAGATAGGAGATTTTGTGGGTGCGAAGATGAATGAAAGCGAATACGGACTCGAATGAGGAGGAGCACGATGCATGAGCGACTGCGGACGAGAGTGAGCATCTATAGACATGAGTGAGTCTATATGACCCTGAAAATATTGGTGAGTAAGCAGGAGTGAGTATCCGCTTATTGTGCGGACCTAGAAGCGCGGGAGCGGATGGCTCTTCAGGAACGACACGCAGAAGCTGGTGCAGTCACAAAAGTGGTAATTGCGAGCCATGGAATTGGTTGAACGCCTCCGTCTGCACAGCTTGGCAAGCAGGGCACGAACTGTCACAGGGTGGAAATCAGGAATAGAACAATGGCGACGTATTGATTAATTGGCTGATCGATCAATTGATTGATCTATTGATTCTACAGATGCAAGTTTTCCCATTGTTTACTCGACCGTTAGTATTGTATAAACCCGAGAAATGTGATTGATTGATTGATTGATTGGTTGATTGATTGATTGATTGATTGATTGATTGATTGATTGATTTGAATTCTATTTTCTGTTGAAACTGTTGCACGCAAACAAAGTAGAACAGGCCGGTTTGCTTGTGTCCCTCGAGCTTGTGTTTACATATGTCCACGCAGGAGGAAATCTCACATCATGATATCGCGCAGTGAGTGCTCGTTCTCGGAAAGACACGTGACGCGTTATGTGATGGTCTGCAGAGAATGAGGCCCCCAATGTATTTCGACCACCCGGTGATCGTCAACCGGCAAGTCGGGCTCAGCGGCCTGAACGTCCAAGCCTTTGCCAAATCAACCACGGCCGGCGTAACAGGAGTCGCGACCGGGACGCTACGCGCCGGCTCTACCGATCACGCTTAGCGTCACGCGTCCCACACGGACAGTGCGACTGCCTTTCCAGTCGCAAGCGCCGGAACGTGGTCCGTCCGCGTACCGCTCGGTCCATAGGCAGCGGTGAAGTCACAAGGGGACAAGGAGGGAAGCCCCGTGGCGAGGAACGAGTTGCGCGGCGCCGCAAACGTGACAGCGACCATGTCGGAGCTTACGTGTTTTTGTGTCTCGTGACGCGATCGAACAGCGCGACGCGCGCCGTCAGGCCGGCCGGCCGGCCGGCCGCGACGGTTCGAAAGATCACGCGCTTCACGTCCGCCGAGCACGCCGCTCAGATGCTCTGACCTCTCTCTCTCTCTCTCTCTCTCTCTCTCTCTAGGCCTTTTATTTAGCGATGATTCGCTTTCGATTCCGAGGCCCGCAAGAGACGGCATCGCGCACCGGCGCTCACCCTGACAACTCAATTAAATCGAGGCACCCGCGGCGTCGGTGACATCGGCGGCCCGCTGCCCACGCAGCACGTCACAAATCGGGTCATTACCGGGTCGGTCCCGCCTCCCAGGGGCGAAAGGCGTGACTGCCGACGGCCGCAACAGCTGCCCCTTGGGGTTGACTGCGTGCCGAGACCCCGCCGACCGTAACCGCCAGTGGCCACGCGCGTGAGCTGCAGGGTCGCGCCTAATCAAACGTCCTGCCTCACGCGACGCCGGGAAAAGGCGGGCTGCGCTGTGAGTGGCTGCTTGGGTGCACGGTCGTCTGCTGCAACAAGAATGAATGCCAGCGAACAAGTGAAAAAAAAAAAAGAATGCCTGTTGGCATGCATTTTCGAGCTTTCTCGCAAGAACGTCAGGAAGGAGAAGGGTTCTTCCGCCACCAACAAGTGTCTTCGCGCCCACTGTACAGAGACAGTTTTGGATCAGTTGCCGTTCAGAACGCTGTAGGAGTGTCTGTCGGCGGTCTCCTTGAATCGTTGGTCTGTTTAAAAGCAACGTTTACCTTGTGGAATGAGTGAACTTATATTCAAAGGCGTTGTGTAGGTTCATCTCTGGCGCCGGTACTAAGTGGTATTTATCTAGCTCATCACGACCGCAATATTCAAGGTCACCTGGACGCGTCTCTGTTGTCAGTGTGTAAGTTTGTGGATCACTTCTTAGTGTCTATTGGTTGTACTGAACACGCTTTCGAGCCTGCTATTTCTGCTTTTTTAGTGACATCTAAGAAAGAGCTGCAGCCTCTTAAACTGACGCACGAGCATCCCATCAATAATTCTTCGCGTTTTCTGGATCTCAGGCTGTGCCTTTCGAGCAAACATGCGTACTGGTTCTTCGAACCAAGGAGTAGAAATCCCCACTTGCCCTTTAACTCGGCACACTCAAAGCTTGTCAAGCGAGGTATTATAAAATTATGCCTTGTTAATAGCCTCAAAAAATCATGCCCTGTTAGGATCGGCCTGCAGGGGTACTGCTCTGCAAAACTATCTCAGCCCGCTGCAGGTGCTTCGATCGATCCGCGGTGGTGGCGCCCTTCAGAGAACCAGCGAGAACGACAGCGCTAACCAACCATGAACTACCTTTGGAGAACTAGACTACGGCGGCGTTAATCCACCACGCGCCCACATCGGAGAATCGGGGTGACTACAGGGGAAATGCAGCTCTGGAATTTAGAGGCGCCGGACAAGGGACAACCGGCGGCTACGCTGCGGGGTCAGCTCGGGGAAACAACGCGCCCTTCACGACTCAAGACAACGGGCAAGCGGCGGGTCGACTGCGTTGACGTTTGACGCTGCGAATCGGCAGTGAAAGCTGTGCGTACGTGTGTGTGTAAACCCCCTCCCCACTTCGCTCAAAAGGGGGCCGACTGCGATGACGTCGAACGTTTTTGCCTCACCTAGGGATCTAGGCAACACAAAGTGCTCGCGCTCCGTGAGTGTGCTCGTCGTCGTGCTCTGTGCTCGTCAATGTACTCGTGAGCTGTGTGCTCGTAAGCTGTGTGCTGTATGCTCGTCTTGCGCGCTCCATTTGGGAGCCACGTTAGACTGTTCAAATGTATCTCTTGTTTAAAATGTAAATACTGTAAATAAACCCTGTTCACCTAGTTCCTTCCAAGTACCTCTCTACGACCTACAACCCCTACAACTGTATGCTAGCGGTGGGATCGTCCGACAAATTTTACAGTCCGCAAGCGATGCAACACAGCTATACAGCACAGGTTGGTCGGCTCTCTCGCGCTGAATACCCAATGGCCACAATTTTTGTCATAGCAGAACAAACAGCTTCTTAAGCGCACCAAACGTGATGCACCCGCTCAGTCACGGTGCCAGCCTGATGAAAGGTACTAGTTTACAGCGTTCCCGTACGTTCCTGTTTCCCAACCGACAGCGTGCCTGCGAGAATCACTGTGGTTTTCTCAGCTCCGCAAGAGCTGTAAAAACTCTGTAAACATGAGAATGCGCCCACATCGCTTTGGAGCCTTTGCGCTGTTAAGCACAAACGACGTCCTGCGCCATGCGGCACAGCCGTGCTTCACCACCAGATTCCCATGTACAAGCCGTGGCTACCACATTCACAACGCTGTACAAGGCCATCTGGGCATCCACTGCCATGATTTCTGCTGCGTACCTCTCTTGGTCCTTAGTCCTCGTCCTTAGTCCTTAGTCCTCGTCGTTCGCGTTGTGCATGGTTTTAAATACTTTTGTTATGGCAACGCCGACTCGCTGTTTAAGATAATCGCCACGTGTGTCACATGTTGCGCGGGGGGGCGTGAGAGCTCACACGCGCAGGCCAGTTTCCTTTACGCCAAAGACGGCGGACTGACATGGACAAATTTATAACGTTTTATTACCCGTTTCACGAAGGCTTCGCTTCAAATAGGTTCCAATGCATGCGCTGGATCTGCACAAGTTCATCACTTAAAAGAAACGTATGCGGCAAACTCTTCAACAGCTGGTCCCCCTAACACCCGCAAAAAGCCTCGCCTGCTCTCTCGATATTATACACAGTAATCAGCTTATTAACATGAGCTATAACGGGCTTGCTTTCTCTTCCTCATTTTCTTTCTTTCTTTCTTTCTTTCTTTCTTTCTTTCTTTCTTTCTTTCTTTCTTTCTTTCTTTCTTTCTTTCTTTCTTTCTTTCTTTCTTTATTGCTCCCACCTTTTTATATTGAGTGAGGAAGGCTGCTCGCAAACATGAAAACTATTCTAAAAAAAGAACTATAAAGATGAATAACACAGCAGAAACAGTGATACAGAAGAAAACCGGAGAGGAAGTAACAAGATGGAGAAGTCTACGACGTGCATGTTGCTGAACGGCGTGTCCGAAAGTTGGGTGACCCCAATCCCACGTCAGCACCAGTATCGCATGTCGCGGTCGTAGCCGGGTGCATTTACGCGACCGAAATCTGTAAAGCGCTGACAGCGAAGACGCAATAGGCTTCAAGGATACATTCAGCCAGCCGATGATAAAAGCAAGGGGGGATGGCGGCGAGTAGGTCGCTGGGGAACGCGGTACGCCTGGGTGAGCGATCCGTCCGCACCAGCGTGTTGGAGAGGGTGCCCCCCCGTCTTATACCGTATTCGAAGACGCGCTCGGACCGTCTCCAATGGCCCGCAACCAGTGAGCGATGGGACCGCGCCGCGGTGCAACGCATGGGCGTCGAAAGGCACCTTCCCGTGAAAGAGGAAGGTACGCCTCAGCAAAGCCGATTAACCGATCGATCAGCTTCCAATTAGCAGTATACCCGTGTGGGCCGTGCAGGGAGCTCGAACGGCCCCGTCCGGCCCCTCACTGAGCGCGATAAAGCACTGTTTCTATAAGCGTTTCTATAAGCACTGTTTCTCTGCCCTCCTCCTTTTTGTTGCGATTATTATTATTTTGTCGCACGCCGAGTGAACAAACGCGAAGGCCGTCTGGCAACATTGAGTTCTGCAGAAAGACGGGTCGGCCAATGAATAGCAACGCAACGCGCGCCGCTATAGATGGCTGAAGGCGGCGGGGACGACGCGGCTGACAGAGACGCCGCGGAAGAACCGGAAGAGCAATCCGAGATCGGCTCGCATTAAATCCGTTCGATCACGCGCCCTGACAGCGGCCGCGTCCCTCACAATGGGAGATGTGCCCCCGGCCGAAGCCACCGCCTCGTGTCTGCGTACGACGTGCGAGCCCTGGAACCGCTCGCGGAGGGGCGGCGCCGAGTACAAAGGAAGCTCTCCTGAAAAACGCGTGTAAGTCGGATCGCCTCGGCATCCGCAACAACCGCGTAGCGTACGCAGTGTACACACACACATCTCGGCAAACGAAGCCGCCGCCGCCGCCGCCACTTATACGGCGACGGCGAGCGGCTGTCGCGTATCTTGGCCGCGGCCTGTACCGGCACGACGCGCTGCGGGCTTCAATCGCCCGCGCTGAAGACGCATGCGTCGCGGCCCGGGACTGTCCCCGAGGTGCGCGCGACAGGTTTTTTGGTGACGCGCCGCCGACTTCCCCGCCTGATGGATCACTTCCTCGCGGGGAAGTACGGCATTCGGCACTACACTTACTTGCTGCCACAACAAGATTTTTTACGCTCGAGCATACCGCGATACTCGCGCACTTTCCTTAATATTTTTATTTTTTTTCATGACGATGATGACGACGACCCGAGGATGGATCGAGGGCGACGTGAAAGAACTTACTCACTGCCAGTCGTCACATTTCTTTTCTTTTTCGTCTCGCGTGAAAACGCGTATAGGACAACTATGGGTCGTTTCGTGGCGTTGTGACACATTTCTGTCCTCAGTGTATGGCGCGCGCTTTTCTTTGGTTCGGCGACGTTTATGGGGAATAAGCACCGAACGAGTCATGCACGGCGCGGAACGCGAATGGTTTATTCACGACTATTCCTATATAGTAACATGTTGCTGTAGGCGACCGTCGGAGACGAAAACGCTGCCCGCCACGGCGAAAATGACGATGAACCGAGACTT
Source organism: Dermacentor albipictus (assembly GCF_038994185.2). Taxonomy (NCBI): domain Eukaryota; kingdom Metazoa; phylum Arthropoda; class Arachnida; order Ixodida; family Ixodidae; genus Dermacentor; species Dermacentor albipictus. The sequence goes on along the minus strand of NC_091823.1, from coordinate 45,204,706 downwards.
CAACCGACCTCCACTGTGCCCGTCATCGTAAGCGAGTAATGCGAAAATAGTTTCGTGCACTTGCTTATCTTCGTGTAAGGGTGCCCGCATGAACGACCAACACGCTTTCTGGCAGCGTCGTTATAGCTCTATATACATCTATATATATACACAACACCAATGGAGACCGCGGTGCGCTTCTATAGCATGGTGCTCGCGTTACTGGTGGACACCGTTCTTTCCTGCGAGGATCACGTATACACCTCTCTGTGTGCTTTTTGTAGTATCTTGGGCAGCAGACAATTTGCAGAATATATCAGGACCTTGGCAGAGGAGACACTTGTAAGGATAAACCTGGGAGAGTGGGTGTTACCGCATTTCCTGTAACATGTATAGGACTTTAAGTCCCGTGAATCCATATAACTTTGCTGCGAATAATGCATGCGCATATGCGTCTTTCTCCTTTCTTCATACATATGCTTTCTTCACCTAGAGTCTCCATTCCGAGCGTATCGGGTCGGCAGCGCGGCAGGCATTCCTGGTTTCCCTCCACACACCATCAGTTATCTCTTTCTTTATCCCAAAACGAATTAACGGTACAAGCTATACGAGAGCAACATCAGGAGCAGCAGAACTCCTTTTTTCTTACAATGCAGCGAGCTTCTACAGTACGTGAATTGGTACGTCAGGCGAGTAGCACATCAGTATCACATGACGCACAGGCAACGTACGTCAATCTTCAATGGAGCATTTGCATATGAGTGGCAGCGAGTACTGGTAGAAAGCAAGCGTCTCGCGTGTAAAACTAAAAATACACGTCAACCATTGCAATTTCGCATGATCAAGCGTATGAGATTGTCTGCTTTGTTTCTCCTCGTTGGCGTTTCTTTCCTGCGTGATATATGTATACACTGAATGAGTGAGACACGATTCAATTTACTTTTCGCTCTCGTCTTAATGGTTTTACCGGCAGCCTTGTTGCCGCCTAGTGAACCGTCCGTGTGGTACATATACGTATAGTCGTTCCCGCAGCTATGAATCCGCTGGCCTCGCGCCAATGGACAAGCACGTCGCAGCGACAGCGCAGCACGCGGTCGCATCGGAACAGCGAGACACGACGCCGACTCTCATTGCGTCGCGCTTGCTATATAGTCGTGGCGGAGGAGTGGGGGGGACTGGGGGGGCCAGTCCCGCACCTTGGGCTTTCTTTGGGACAATGTGGCCCTGCGGAGAAAAAGGAGAGAGAAGGAGGCCGAGCTGTCGAGAATGTCCCGAATCGAGGATGGCCTCGCGTGTACGCCTCATCTGCATTTCAGATTCGCCCATCCGATGAAGACGGATGGACGGCGGCGCGACGCTTGCAACCCGCGTGCGGCGGCGGCGTCTCTATTCGCAGCGCTGCCGCGCCGTGCATACGTCGCCGCCACGCGTCCGTTTCTGGACTCGCACGGGTGTGTGCGCAACGCGGAGTCCACGTGCGGCGATCGCGCGTTGCGCACTTCGAATGTTAGGTTATGGGACACAAAGTGTAACTGTTGCCACACCTGCTTTCGATCACGGGGAGTTAATGAAAGTTGCCTTTCTTGGAACTCCGCCGGTGGTCGTGTCATAGCAGCCATATTAAGGCGTTCCTCTCGTCACAGAGTAGCGTCGCGTTTTGTCTCTGGTTTCAAGGTAGTTTTGATGATTACTCACAATCGCTACACTGACCATTCTCTATTACGTTGAGTCGTGTTTACTCCGTCGCGATAACTGCTGTAATGAAATATGTCAACTACACTCATTACTATTTTAGCTCGAGCAATTATTAAGCGGAAAGCCTTATATGTCTCAATAGTCAGTCGACCCAGAGCGAAAACGCGTCGACGATACGAAAGGTACAAAAAGGCTACAAACCCTCTACCTTAATTCGGTGTTAAGACTACGAACCCTCGACCTTTGGTGGGAGTCAAACCACGACAATTTGTGGAATCGCACCCATCATCTTTGGAGTTAATAAAAGCGAAGGTAATTAAAATAGAGTTAAGTCACTCAAACCCACGACCTTTGGTGGGAGTCGAACCATTGACCTTTGGAATTAAGAAAGATGACTAAGCGAAGTACACTAAGCTAGTTAAGGGGGATGACTAAGCGAATTAAGAAGATGAGTAAGCGAAATAAGAGGCAATAAGCGAATTAAAGGGGTTTTGTACGTCATATGTCCGTCTTTATTGCATCGGCACTTGGGCATTCGCCTTCAAGTCGTTTTATATATAACATGAGACCCTCTGAATTTTTATTTTGGTCAACACCAATGTTGTTTGCATACAACAGACATGAACGGCTAAGCGCTAATGCTGAGAGGAAAGACGTATGAAAGTTGTCTAATCGAAGCTTCGGCGTCTGATTTTAAGTTATTACATTTGTTTGCACATATGTTAGTTATATAAAGAATAGTCTTGCTTAGGCCTTTATGATAATCAATAACGGCAATATTGTGACATATTGTCAAATATAGTAACACTATTTTCCTAATTCGGACTAGACGAGCATCGCACTTCACTCGGAAGTAGGTTTGGGATATGATGACAAAGAAAGAAAGAAACAAAGAAACAAAGAAAGAAAGAAAAGTGAGGAATCTAGCAATAAATTATTGTGTAGAACTGCCGCGGTGTTTAAGGCATTCCAGATGCGCAGTACGCCATAAAATGACAATCTAGTTTCTTTTACTGAAGTTGAGAAACACAGGCCTTCAGTAGCACGACTCTTTGTTTCCGGGATATACAAAATCGTGTAGCATGGCGTACAGACAAACAAACAAAACAAAACAATCAAACAAACAAACAGGAACGCCTCTTTCTGCAGCTGCACCAGATACAAACAGCCTCAGCGACAAGCGCACAATTTCGCGCACCTGGATAAGACGCCACGATCCGGCTCGCTCGCAATACACGAAAAGCACATAATACAATGCGTGATGAAGCGTGCCGAGAGAGTGCTGCCCGCGCCTGACGATCTTCAGCAGAGCTGTCAATGAGGCGCGTATGACAAACTACTTCGCGGAGATGGGCCTGATTACCGATCGGAAACGCAAGCTGCCGCACCAGCCACAAGTCACCCGTGTTTGTCGCCATATAACCCGCAAGGTCGCTATAGCTTCCACTGGCACAACTCCGCGTGCACGCGCCGCCTGCTTGTGTTATAGCAGGAAGTAAGAATTGTGAGACCACTGCACGGCCGTTCTTATGGGGCGAAAGCCCTGCACGAACGTGTATACTCCATTTGCGAGTGAATGACGAGCGAAAAACAACCGCACGCGTGCTTTTCGCGTCTTGCTACATTGGAAGCTCAAGAAGAAGAAGAAGAAGAAGAAAAAGAAGAAGAAGAAGAAGAAGAAGAAGAAGAAGAAGAAGAAGAAGAAGAAGAAGAAGAACTTTATTCAAGGTTCCGGCCAGTTATTCGGGGATTGGGCGAACATCCCCGCCTAGGCGTCGGCCACGAGCCCTTGAGCTCTGGTGGCTTCCTCAGCGCGCTGGACGACCAAAAGTTGGTTTTCAAGAAGCGCAATTAAAGAAAAATTGTTTGAGAAGATGCGGCTTTTCCCGGGTGGCGTGAACTAGAGTTAAGGAACACGGACACTGTGATATATGCACCTGAATATGGAAAACAAGTTCTGCGGAAGCCCGTAACGTGGAGGAAGGTTCGTGAAACTGGAATATTGATCCATTCGACTGTTACGAAGCTACAGAGGCAATACGCGAGTTTCCTTTGTAGATTCGTGCTATAGTCGGGTGAATGACAATTTCCCTTTCATGTGCAATACACGTTAGCAGCTCTATCCGCTGTATAAACTCTGAGACACAATTCTACAGGCTCTTTAGTCTGTAAATAAGTCGAGTCATAAGAAACCAGGAAATCAAAAAGGCGCGGTCTCATTACAAAATTTCATGCACACTTGCGCTTGTGATAACTATTTGGTAAACCGGTGTTTATAAATTTGTACGGTATCAAGAAACAAACTGCATGTTCCCTCATAACGGCATAAGCGAAAACTTTTTTTTTAAAAGTAAGAATGACGCCTATATGTCAGGAGCAAAAATAAATGCTCAATCGTTTTTCTTCTTCGTCCAAGAAGAGACAGTCCAAGAACGAAAGGGGTTCTGACTGCCCGTGCTGTGGGACCAGCTCCTCTCAGGGAGTAACTTAGGTGGAAAGACTCTGCTCGTACCACATTTAACTCCCCTTTCCAACAGTTCTACTCTCCAACGGAATCCATCAACCATTCCGAAATACTACGTTCACGCCAACTACGCTCACGCAGACCCAGCGTATGCTTCGCCGGGCAGGTCGAGAACTCTTGAACATTCCCGCAAAGATAGATTATCGGAAAGGTACAGATACCCGCAAAGGTAGTAACTGTTCTGAGAACAAAGAGAGCACACCCTTTGTTCTAAATGGGCTCGAATATGTATCGACATGCAGGCGCAGGTCACCGTCACATCACGCACTGTATTTACTCGAGTTTCCGATGTGACAGAAATAGGCAGCGACTTCGCCAACGCACAATGCGATCCACCGATAAGGGGAACACCAAATTAGGATTTCGGAACTGATTACAACTCGGTTTCGAGAGGGAAGCTTCTGAAATAAACTTATTTGTGATTAGAGGTCTATCTAACGTGTCACATCAAGCATTTTTTTCCCTGTGAAGTCGATCATACGTGCTATTTGTGTTGGATGCCGCCTATTCAAATACATTTAACACGCGGTAACGCTTTCCTGAGATAACCACTAGGCTGATTTTAACGTAATTGGTTGCATTTGAGAGAGAAAGTTAAGAGTTAAGATGCAGTGAATGCTGGAAGCAAAATTTCGACTTAGGGCCTCAACTTTTCAAGTGAGTTTTCTAAAATTGGTAGGTTAGAAAAAGAAAAATAGATGAACGAAGTTTACAAATCTGTAGCTCCACACCAAAAACAGATATCACAATTCTGTAAACTGCATCCACTGGAGCACACAAAGCGGACAAATTTGGTATTTTAATTTATATCTTATCTGAATTCTTTACATAGTTTACAAGGGTTTTGCAAAAATTCTACTCACATATTAGTGGTTTATTTGAGAGCCATGTATAATATATAAATTTTATCCGCTTTAGATGTACTATTAGGTGCAGTTCACAGATATGCTATATCGTTTTACGTTGCCTAATCACAGGGTTATAAACGTGATAGTTTCGTTTTCAAAAGATTTGTGATTTTTGCCATTTTTTAATGAAAAAACGAACAGCATAAATAAAAAATTCGCTACCAACAGTCACTAGATTTTACAAAACGCGCATCTGCGCTTGTCTTATGTTCAACTTCCCAAGTTTTCCTGTCTTACATTCTTGACTGCGCTAACGCCTACGTTGTGTCGTTTGTGGCTACGGTATGTTGCAGTCAGCTAGCTTAGTGTTGCGCTTCTGCTTGCACCCGGGAGTGAAATGAAGAGGACAAAGCTGATTGCTTCGAAGCTTTGCACCCGATATCGCAAATATAACCCTGCCCCTTGCGGCTAACCGTGAAAGACATGCACGTGGCAGGCCTTGAAAAGGTTGATACTATGAATACACAAATTAATGAATGTCTCACATACATCTATAAGTGAATAGAAACACGAGTGAGGGAGATAAAACTTTATTGTGTCCTTGATGGGGTTCAGGGGTGGCGGGGGTCGGGAGACTAACCCTCAATTTCCTCCTTCCTCAGACGGCGGCCAGTCCTTGCTTTCTGACGGCGTCTTCGGCCATCCGGACAGCCCAGAGCTGCTCCTCTGGGTCCAAGCTGAGCAGCAATGTCTCCCACTGCTCAGCCGTGGTTATGATGCGTGTGTATTAAACTGTTTGGCTTAACGCACTTTTTATAAAGCCTGGTTGGGCACAGATCGTTCGTGTTTGCCAACGAGTATAGACAAATAAGGTACCGCTAGGTGCTCAGAGCACTTGGATCTGCAGCATCATGCAACTATTTGCAGGAAACCAAGTAGCTATAGTGGTCAGACGAGGAAATGCGACAGCACGAACGTGTTAAGCGTCGCATGCTCCGCGCTTCAGTCAGTCCACCCGTACAATGTCACTATTGACAGAGCGAATGGCTCGACTTATCTGGACCCATTGTTTTGTCAATAGGCGTCCGCGTTCCACTACCTCGATGTAATAGTGACATCATAAGCCCGTGTGGAGCGAGAAGAATCGTTAGAGCACGCTCGAAATACAAGAAATTGGGAACAGTTATCAAGGAGTCATCGAACATGATTGTCAAGGCAAGCGATAGGCTGTGTGATTTTAAATATCTATGAAAGTAATCGTTAATGCGCATTCCACTGCACGCCTACACGGCAAGCTTAAATCAAGCACATTAATATGCAGAAGCTTAGGCCAAGCACAATGTTTCGGCTTCTGTGGTCTGATCCGACATTTCGTAAAGATTACTTTCTCTTTACACCAGTATTATTTTCTCTTCCTCCTTGGCTGAAACGCCGTTGCGTCTGTTATCACTGGTATATCGGCAACTAAGCGCGTCGCATGATTTTATAGAAGAAAAGAAAAGAGAAGAAAAGGAAAGAAGCACGAGAATCAAGCGAAATAACTGCTACAAATCAGCGCCCCAGATATAAATTTTCGCTTTCAGATTTCATCTTCTCTAGAGATGGTATCGACACCTATTGTCATCGCCATTACTTTCTAAATGCGTAATCTCTGTTGTCCTATTGCGACGCATACTATATAGTAGTCCTTCATAAATTAAATAAAGCATCTGTCGGCTACTGCGAAAAAAAAGAAAAGAAAACGACGCTTAGCGACACGCGAGTAAAGAAGAAAACACGGTATAGACGTCGTAGCACAAGACGGCGCCTCGGTCTCAACCGTCCGTTCGTCCGCGGCTCGAAGCGTCCGGTACTCGCGTATACTGCGCAACCGCTTTCTCCAGAGGTAACAAATTACAGCCCTCGTTGTAAATACAGGCGCACGCGTGTTTCACCTGTCGGCCACAGGTCTCGGATGCCCGTCGCGCACGTATTTTTTTATTTATTTTTGTTTTCTTTACTCCCTAAACGCTCGTCCGCGGTCGGGTCAATTGCGCAGCCCTCCGAACTTATCGGTGCATTCTGGCCCGCACGCTTAAGCCTCACAGTCGCGAACATACGGGCTATCGTTATTCATAGGGGAATCGCCTCACAAAACGGTTCCTATATCTCGAGGGTCATTTGCTCTCGTCAAGGGGCAGCGTGCCTGGCGTTTCCGCTCGCTTAATATTTTCTGTTCTTTTTTTTTCTTTCTTTATCCATATGCCAAATGCAGAGGCACTTGCGTTATAATGAGAACGAACGGTGAGCCGCTGTTTATCGCACTGGCCCTCTTACCGACCGAGCAATGTCACAAGTGTTACAGTATAGCTCCTTGGCTTGCAGAGCACATATGTCATTCACGTTGCTCAGGTCGAGTGACGACTGTTGTTACTACTGAGAAGAAAGGTCGTTTGTACAAGGAGCATGCAGTCCCTCCTTGTCCGAAGTTACATGGGTGAAACGAGACAAAATCATAAATCCTTGTTTTTCCCCCTTCCCAACTTGGAGGCCAGTCCCATTAGCTGCGAAAACCATTGCTCAGGACAGAAGACGAAACAGTTAAGGGTGATTGTAGCCTGGCTTAATGCTTGATCACATGTCTAGAGTTTTCCATCGCAGGAGGTTAAATAGACGTCCAATAATCTGAGTCACACGGGAATGGGACTGCAGGTTGTGTTATAAGACCTTGTGCAATATCGCGCAATATCAAGATTTGTTCTAAGGTTTCCGTGTCCCTGATTAAGTACATGCTAAATATTGACGCCTTGATGCAAAACAGGCTTTTTTAACCCCATAATGACCACTGTATTTCTCACATTTTCTGTCTCGCCTGTAATCGTAGTGTGCAATTGTCTCATCTGAAATTGTAAGCGTTCTCTAACGTCCACGATTGTTAGAACTGAAAGATAAGATGGCACAAGAACCGAGGGAAAGCCCATTTTTCTCGTAACCAGGTAGTAAAAGGTGGAACCGGCCGATGCACTGTATTGGTCAGACATGCGTACTGATACTATAACTGGTTTAATGCTGCATGCGCACTTGGGGTGCATGCACTCTATTGGTCAGACATGTGTACTGATACTATACCTGGTTTAATGCTGCATGCGCACTTGGGGTGCACAAGAAGTTATTCCTTAGTTTACGCGATACCGTGCTATCAAAGTTATTGTTTGTTGTCGACATACATACCCCTCAACTAAAACGCCTTGCCCCAGACATAATCACAGTATGCTTATTCTTCTAATATACAATAGGCGGCGTGCTCGCCTTTTCCACTATGCGGAGTGGAGTTCCAGTATAGCATGACTGCCAATGCAGTACAACGCACGCAGCATCGACAAGCCCTGCGCCGAGCCTGAAAGCCGAACAAGCGACGCGGTTTGACTTTGATTCATGGTCTTTTTGCCAGTCCCGGATTTCGAGCGAAAAAGAGAAAGGCCCCACCGCAACGGGTCATTACAAAAGCCTTTCCGCAAGTTGCACGGGGCGCGCACGCGCGCAAATCGTATCGAGCGCCACCTCGCGGCATTCGGAGGTACTTAGGGCCATTAGGGGCGCACAAAAGACCCCTCATTACGACTAAAGAGGCTGGCGCGGCCGCTTAAAAAGAGCGGCTTGTGCCCCCGAGTCTTACTCAGCGACGGAAAACCGCGGCGCGAGTCTGTGCATGCAGCGGCCAGCCATCGAGTGTGCGGGTGTGAGTGAGCGAGCTCGTGGAGGGGAGATGCAGGCATGAATAACGCTCGACGGGCCGGCATCCATCGGTCCAGTACCAGCGGTCAGCTCGGGGGCCGCCCGCCCACCGAAAAGATCGGTGTCTGTCTCGTGCTCTGGCATTAAACATTGATGCCCGTGTTTTTCAAATGTGGGGGTGTAAGCTGCGCCGCGGGTCTTTTGTCTGCAGCCAGCCTCGGTAGCGGGGGACTGTGTGTAGTCGCCCGGCCTGTCTGACATGTGTAGCGGCACTGTTTGAAGGGAGCCCGCGTAGCGTTCTCGTCTTTGCACTTTTATCATTTTTTTTCTTTACTTCAGCTTGTATCCCATATAGTGAAGCGAGTCGGAACGGGAGATCCGGTACACGCAAGTAAGGCGCAGTGCAGAGGTCACGTCAAACAAGGAGGAACGCGATCTGTGAAACGTCCGGCGATGAACAGAATAATAATCGCACTTTACAACACAGTTTGGATAAGTGCCGCTAGCACTTTTCTTCCATCGCGGGATGACCTTTATCCTTTTCCTTTCTCCGCTGTTCCAACGTAAAGCTCCAAAGGCGGGTCTGTTACACGGAGATATGCGCAATCGCCAATTGAGGGCGTTCGACTGAAGTTGTGACGCCTTCGTACTCCCAAAGAACATGCCTGGGCGCTCGGCAAGCTGTGTTTCGGAACCGCTTGAGCGTTCGCTGACAAGCGCAAGGAAAGGATGACGTTGCCAAGTGGTTGTTAGCGTGACATTGCGCCATGAGCACTTGCTTCCCACTGTGCATTTAGTTGTGAGCCGAAGTGCGCTGCAGCACCGTTGTTCCTATGAGTTTCGACAACGGCGTGGCCTATGCTTGTTTTCATTCGTAAACGAATGAAAACGTTCCGAGCCCTTTCTTGAAGGCTTCTACTTCGAAATTATATACAGCTAAGCTTGGCATCATCTTTAAACGGAATGACGCTGAACGGCACGGTCTCTGTAATCCCAGTCGTTCCTCATCTTTTCTTCCCTTTGTAACACGAGATATGCTAGAGGTATTTCTCTTTCGTGATTTTTATTGCCAGATACGTTGGAATTGGCATTGTGCGGGTCGGTGCCTTCTTTTTTCCCTTTGCCGGTGCCCTTTTTTTGCCTTTGTTTAGTTTCTTTCACTGCTACATGAATGTGCGAGAGCTTTGTTTATTTAACATTCATCTGTGTTCGGGTTTTCTTATTCCCTGTTACTCCTATAAGCGAATGTAAGAGGATACTAAAGTTATCAGTCTCATATGTTTGAACAGGAGTGAAAGCTTGAAAGAAAGCATATCCGCGTCACCTAACTGGGTATTAGGAGCAACGTTGCTGCAACGTTTTGAATGACAAATTTTAGAGCACTTTCTTTCGCTAACACGAAATCCAGCGAGGGAATGCCTACACGACGACCTTCTTGACTGCGTCACAACCACTCATGTAACGGCAGCAACACACTCTACGCGCGGGATCGGACAATATTATGAGAGCACCGCAAGTCTTATTTAGGCATCCAGTTTCCAGCTTCAATGAACCTGTCCTTCGTCGACGCAACCATCTGCGCCGCATTACTTATTTTCCGTCGGCTCATCTTTCATCAGCTTGTTCATCGATGGGTCAACGGGGAAAAAAAAAAGTAAACATGGGAGAGGCCGGAGCCTTTTCTCTCTTAACTAATTCGTTCAATTACGCAAGGAAATAAATTCAGTGGGTCACTAAAATGAAAACGGTGGTAATCGCCCAAGTAATTATATCGGTCCCAACAAGGCGAACGACGGTGATAAGCATGGTGACAACAGCGACAACGTCGGCGCAGTGGCTCATCGGTCGCGAACCAGCGGTCAAGCCCCGAGTTCACGCTGTCGAAAAGATTTATTTTCTGGCGACTTCTTCCTCCACAGAACAAACGCGATGATAAACGTGATGAAGTTGATTGCGATAGACGCCACAGACTGATGAGGTACAACAAACAACCACGCATACCAAAAAAAAAAGGAAGAAGAGAACAGTCGTTTAATAGAGGCACAAATTACACCCGCTACCGCAGGTTTTGCGGTGATACGGCGACGCATTGCAAGTGTAACTGTCAGGGCTGCGCACTAAGGCGAAGGAAGACCGTTTCACTTCCTCTTCTCCTCCGCGCTCTCCACCCCTCCCCCCACCCCACGCACAATGATCTGCGTGGAGGAGGGGAAGAGTGCGCCGAGATCGGGCATATCCCTCGCCGACCGGTGCGACAAGCGCCGGAACATTCCGAGAAGCTGACGTCTGCGGCGACCCGCGCGCTGCCTGAGCGACGTGCGGCGCAATCCACGCGACACAGCGGCGCGACCTTGAGCAACGTCCGGCGTCGACGCTCGCCGCGCGCGCGCGCGCCCCGCACCATACGACTGGAGCCGCGCCGCCCGAATCGCCGTCCCATAGCGCGTGGGACGACGTCTCGCTGTCCTGCTCGCGAGACGATGACGAAAAAAGGTTATGCGAGCATTAGCCCAACTGGAGTATGTGGACGTACTTCTGAGAGACTGCCTGTTCGAATGCCTTTAATAAGGAAAAGCTTACAAATGTTATTTCCGCCTCATATGGCCAGAATAGCGTCTCCGGCTTGCGCTAATTAAAGAAAAAAAAACATACGTGTAGAAGGATGAGAATGCAGTGTCCTGTTGAAACCTATCACCTCTATATCCCTGAAATGAAACAAGATACGTAAATGATGAATTTCTCGGGAGAGTATAGATAAAACCTCTTTGCCCGCACACATTGATAAGTCGCGCTTGCTCTGTCGTTCTATTGATTATATACTAGCGTGTGAAAATTTGTCGTTGAATGACCTGTCGCGTACAAATGTACTCGGTTTGTTCCTTGTACATACTATGATACTACATTATGTATATTAGCGCATTTCATACCTCTGTATTTTTTGTATTATGCGTTGCATATTGCAATCACTCAGTTCAGCCCTTGGGCGCGGCCGGGCAGCCACCATTGAACTTTAGCGCAACCACGTGACGTGACGTCACGACAGCCGGAGGAAAAGCTGGGCCCCAACTCGTGCAATATGCAACGCATTCTTGGCTTAACCAAGCTAAGCCTGGCAATTTTTATTTATTCACATAAGTATTCTAATTATTAGTACTCTAACTCCCTGAAAGGTCCTACAGCCTCTGGCGCGAGCAGATTTGCGTGTTTCAGGGCTCTGCGTTCGCCGAGACTTCACAGCCGTCAAACGCACTGAAAGTGAAGGAGCACCATGTCCAAGCCTTACAGAAGTCTGCCTGCTAAACGAGGGACTTCCCACGAAGTGCGACCCATACGAGTGCGCATGCGTGCTGTGTGACGCCGTCTCCGCTCCGGACGCTCGCATGCTGCAGCAGCCAGAGGAAAACGCCTGGTGCTGCCGCTGCGCTGTTTATCGGGCCGAGCGGTTTCCGCGATGCGAGTCCGATCCCGGTTCCGTTTCCGACGACTTGGGCAATCTGGCTTCCGTTATCACACTCTACGTGAGCCAGAGGTGTTCGCTTTGCACGACCCAGCAGCGGTGTGCACCGCTTCTTCACAGATAAACGGCGTCCCCGATAATGTGCGCCGGCAGGAAGCGCCGCACTGCATGTCCGGTGTCATCTTCCGAGCGACGACAAAACATATCTGCACGTCCCGTTACTCGTTTCCAGCTGCACGAACGTTGCATCAGAAAATGTGAGGCTTTCCATCTACACCCGCCCGTGGAGGCCGCGTAGCTTCCCGTTCGGACTTCGGCAAGGACGGCGCTAAGTGGAGGGTATACATAATGGTGGGGGACACCAACCCTATACTATTTGGGTTGCGGCCCTATTTCAACCAGCTCAACACTATCCCTGCCACAATATCGACACACTGTGAAGAATCTAATGGGAAAAAAAGTATTTCGTGACTTCAGGGGCACGCGGCAAAGTACCCTATATCCGGCACATCGTAACGGACGGACGGATTCGTTAAGGTTCTTGTCACGTATTCAATGGACGCAGTAAGGCGGAGAAAGCTGGCGCGTGTTGGTCCCTGGTATATGCGAGATGGTATCAAAAAGATTCGAGACTGGCTCTGTTTTGAAGAGAGTAATTTAGTTAACGCGCATTCGAACAACCTCACCTTCGAAATTACCCCCTTGCGAAGCAATAGAGCGCTCCCAGCGTTCCTCCCAATATGCGAATACGTGCTGGAAGTCTTTTCCGGGACGACTCGAGCACCCTTTTGCGGTTTGAGCTCCGATTGAGCGATCATGTCAAAATGGCAGACATTGAGCTAGGTTTCTAATTTCGGTAAGAGAGCGAAAAAAACAGGAACGAAACCTGACGAACGACCCGCTTTTTACGACGAAGAGAATCACCACACTCTCTAAAAAGTTTACATTCTTTGGGGCTTATCTTGTCCCATAACGATAATGGTCATCGGCCTTGCTTGCATTTCCTTTCTTGAAAACTCCGCGTTTGCAACTTTCCTTCTGAGAATGCCATGTCACGATGATAACGCGCGTGCCGTTCGTGATTTCGAAGTACTGGGCTCTCAGCATTAAAGGAATGAAATGCGGGCAAGACAGATGACGAGTATTATTGTGGAACAAAATAAGCCCCAAGGGGTACAAGCTTTTTTGAGAGCGTAGGGACGAAAGTTAGGTGCACGAATACGACCCTGAGATGAAGCAACAGTCGTCGCAGTGGAAAAGCCCAACGTCTCCACCATCGAAAAGACAAAGAGAAAGAAAGAAAGAAAGAAAGAAAGAAAGAAAGAAAGAAAGAAAGAAAGAAAGAAAGAAGGAAAGAAAGAAAGAAAGAAAGAGAGAAAGAAAGAAAGAACCTTTAGATAGTGAATTAGGTGCTCGCATGTGCTGTTGAGGAGGTCGAGCTACAGCGCAACACGTTGACTTCACACTGCAGCTCGTTATGTTCTGCAAGAAGGCTGACCCGTCCGATCGGGTAACTTAATGCATTACCACGTGTGCAGCACGCTTTCGCCTTCACGTGTTACAGGAGTGTAACATGTTGCCGATTATTATTATATGGAAGTGGAAACACGGGCAACCTTGAGCTCCTTAGTATTGCCTTAAGCGAAAAAAGAACCAGCGAAAATCAAGACGCATGACCCGGAAGAGGCACACACACACAGTCGCCGAGGAAAGCCCAATCACGTGCGCGAGTTGCCTGAAGCGTTTCATATAGAAACGAACGAGCGGATTTGCGTAAGTGCCCTATCTGTGCTTATATCAGAGAAAAAGTGGCGGTTTTCACCGGGGTTTGATCGACATCTTCCACGTCTTTGATTGGTTTCTTTCTTTTGGATGTGCGCTTGCGCAGGAAAGTCGAGATTAAAAAAAAAAAAAGTAAGCAGGCGTCTCTGTGTGTGTGCGCTTCCTTCTGGTCCTACGCCTTGATTTTCGCTGGTTCCTTTTACGCTTAAAACGTGAACCAACTATAGCCCAGCAATTACCGCTTCTAAATTAGTATTGCCCTGCTATTTTACGTCGTTGCTCTGGCGGGCTTGTGGTACGAGCTGAGTGAAATCTATTGCATCCCTCCGAGCAAGAAACTGACGTCCCTTTCCAGGGAAGCTTGAGATAAGTCGAGACACAGCGATAACAGACACTCTTATGACGCATCGCGCGTACGCTGCTAAACTTGGCACACCGTCCTGCATGAACGCGGCCCATATCAGCGTTATACCGCTTGCTCAATTTGCTCATAGACCTTGGGAGAGAACACGATTAGCGTACTTTGCGCTTTTTGATAACGATCGTGTGAACGCATTAGATTGCCTTGCCTATATGTCACATCTGGAGATATAACTTGTCACTTGACCCCATAAAAGGGCTATCAAGTCTTATTTCAGACAAGCTTGGAACTTATCTGTGTTACGTGTGCTCTTCTGTCTTTGTTAATTTCAAGCCATTGCATTTGATGCGTGTAATTTTGTAACGGACGGGAACAGCCACCGGACTATGTTTCGCTAGGCATGCCAACATTGAAAAGAGAAAAGGGACGTAACGCGCATTATGATTGGATGAATAAGCGAAGAACTGACATCACACCGGACACAGCCGGTAAGTGACATTACTGTTTTGCCTCGTAGATTGTAGTTCTTTTTTAGGGAGCTGATATTGCGGTGGTGCTGTCTTTATGTGTATATGAAGATACCTGTGTGGATCCCTTCACTCCTGCGTGATGAGCGATCATACTGAAGTTACTGGGTTACTGTGGATCGACTGTGTATTGTTTACTGGAATGTGTAGGTAATGGGCGCTTTCAGCGCTTGTGCACAGGCGCGAAGACAGTTTTTTTTTTTCGTGGGGGGTGGTCCGGTTTTGATATAGTGATTGCTAATGATTACAATGATGATGATTAGGTTTTTTTTTGCGTGCCGGCGTGTTCTCTTCTACAATAATCATTAAACCTTTATTTTCTTTCCAGAGCAATGAGTAGTCACAACTGGGAAGACGGCATTTATTAGTCACGTTGCGTACGCTGGCGGCTGCACAAACAAATTTTAAGGGGGTGGGGGAGTTGCGTCAGGACATTCGGACATCATCCCTGCTGATGTCCGTAGATGAGACAATATTTATGTGCTTGTGTTCGTGTGTGTCGGGCTTTCCTTTTTTTCAATTCCTTTCTTTCTTTTATTTTTCTATTTTTTTTTTCTTGCGTAACAGCGGCCCTACTCAGCCACGACCTCGCCGATCAACTGTGGGCCGTCCGGCACGCCGAGGAAGCCGCCCGTGTCCAAAGACTCGAGCCCGTCACCTAGGCTTGGGTGCTTATGGCCCCACCCCGCCCAAATTGCCGGACGTTTAGGATATAGTTTTCACTCACTCACTAACGAATTTGGGATTTTGGGATAACCGGCTTTGACGTAGCCTGCCTTCCCGTGCTTGTACATCTAAATAAAAACAATCAGGCTGTTGTTATTGTTGTTGTTGATGATGCCGTTGTTGTCTTCGCGGTCGTCGTCGTTGTTATTGATTAAACAATGAGATGACGGAAAAATAGGCCACCGAAGGCCCGGCAACTCCAAATCTTAAAAAATGAACAGTAGAGGCAAAGGAACGTAGGCACACAACAATACCACCAAACTTAAAAGAGAAAAGAAGCAGAAAGAAAAACACAGCGAAAGAACATGGAATCACTTAACTCAGGATTAGCCTCCTGTACAATAAACATACTGTATATACATTCTAGACCTGGTACAGCGCAACATGCAAAGGAAGAAACAAGCCGAGCCGGCCAGATAAAGGAACACAGCGCTGTCCACAACACAGACCTCTGTTTTTTTTATCTGGCCGGCTCGGCTTATTTCTTCCATTGTATGTTGCGCTGTACCAGGTCTAGAATGCAATACCAACTCGCCCAATCCTCAACCCTACGATCGCGGAATCGAAACCCGGCCACGGCGGCCGCATTTCGATGGAGGCAAAATGCAAAAACGCTCGTGTACCATGCATTGGGCGCTCGTTAAGGAACCCCAGGTGGACCAAGTTAATTCGTACTCCCTCCCTACGGCATGCCTCATAATAAGATCGTGGTGTTGGCACGTAAAAGCCCACAATTTAATCTAATCAATTCAATATTCATGATTTTTCCCGACTCCCCTTTTCTCCCTTGGAGGTGAAATAAAAAGTGATTTGATTTGATGTGTTTTGAAGTATGAGATGTTAACTTGCGTACACTCTCCTGCACGCAGCCTGTAATAGGCATGTACAACTGTACAAATAAATAGATAAAAATAAATGCCCTCTTGTAGAGTCGGGACGCTCAAGTCTATCTCGGGGCTGTATAATTTATGACTTCATGAGCGTTGCTCTGAGTGTGAAATCTGCCGAACGTGATAAAACACGCCACAACCGGAAATGGACCTACATACGTGCCACAAGGCATCCAGGAACCTCATTCCAGCGAATCCACATCCTTCGTAGCTGGCTGCCGGTGTTTACAGCACGCGCTGTAAAGAAAAAGCATCCTGGTTCCTTCTCTCTAGGCGCATAGGAAATCGTGACGTTATTTGACACGTGTTATAAGTGCCGTATACCTTACTACGAAATCCCTTATCTGGCTTCCGCATCCTGTCCGACCTCCGGCCTCTTCTTCATCACGCCACCCGGAAGCGCTCACTGTTAGGGCACCAACGACACGGTGTGTGAAAATTAACGGCGTGTCTGATGTCACCTTCTGGCAATACTCCGCTCCCTTTTAGATTGCCTGGATGTGTTGTTTTGTGGCTATGGTGTTTTCCCTGCCGCGCACGAGGTCGCCGGTTTAATGCCCGCAGCCGCGGCCGCATTTCGATGGGGGCGAAAATGCAAGAACGCGTGCGAACTCAAATGTAGGTCCGCGTTTAAAGAACCCCGGTTGATAGAAATTAATCCACTACGTCATGCGTCCCACAATCGGATTGTCGTTCTGGCATGCAATGCCCTGGAATTTAATTATTAAATGTTTTGCCCCACTCTCAGGCGGGAAACCCAAAATCAAGCTGCGAAACTCCACCTGAACAAATTTCTCAGAGACACATCTGCGAGCACCTCAGAAAAAAAAAAAAGAAGGAAAAGAATAAAAGAGAAAAGAAAAAGAATTCTATTCAATCTTCCGTGTCCGAGCACATGCCCTTGGAATTCGCATTTGACTAACGGCGTACATACAGGGAGACAATCCAAGTTCCTAGGCTCCCACGTTGACCACAGGAATCTCCCTACACTTCGGACGCTCTCCGCGCATATGTTAACGCTCTTTCTGGCAAACGCCACGACGGAACGGGCAAGTTTTAGATGTCATAAACGAAGACGGCCACACCCAATCCCACGGTCCAGGAAGCCAGGTCCTTTCGCTGTAGAGCCAAACAAAAGGCCGCGGCCGGCCGCGACCAACATAACACCGTAACCTCTCCTCCACGTGTCTCCCACAGTCGCTGAAGTGAAAGCAAGGAATTCACAATCGCATACCTACAACCCCGGCGTATGCGTGCCGCATCGAGCGGTCACCCTGCAGAGGGCTTTCACGATAGCCCGCTGCTGGGAGGGCATTAAAGGTGCGGCCGTATAGAAAGGGAATGTAACGAAGAAAGGGAGGCTATAGACGAAAGCAGGTAGCAGTAAGCAGAGACGTGATGTCTTTAAAAAAATGGCACCAACCGACTTCGCAAATGTCATAGAAAACGACTGTCAATGAGAAGGCGAAGCGCGGGAAAGTATCGTGCAGAGAGTGAAGGTGACCTCCGGTTAGGAAAATAAACTGACCACCTTATATGGGAACGTTTACCTACTCGGCACTTTATCACGACTGGAGAAACGGGACGGTAACACCGCAAGAGTGGTTGATGTGGTTCAACAACAGGCGACGGCGATTCATGGGAGAAATTGTTTTGCAATTTTGTGAAACTGACATTTCGTGAAAAAGGATAAAGGGAAGGGGGGGGGGGGGGGGCGGAGGCAGAGCAGGTCGCACAATGATGCATCAATTTCAAGGGGAGGGAGTTCACGTCATCAAACAAACATTCCTCGAGCCAGTAGCGTGTCGCAATTGCTTGTGCAAGCTTAAGAAATTGTTTTCGAATACGGCAGTGGCGTATACCTAGCGAAGGAATTGAAGTACAATACAGCATACAGCATGAAAAAGTAAAGCTCAAGCTTCAAACGATCCCCAACACTACCTCGAGATGTTCTCCGTATCCAGTCGCATGCGCATCGATATGTTCTCCGCATCCAGTTGCAAGCGCAGATGCCACAGATTTTGTTTTACATGCGTCCTTTTGTGTTTAAATACGGCAGTGGTGTAGCTAGCGAAGGGATAAGGCTAGTATACTATAGCCTGAAAAAGTGACTTGAAGGTACAAGCGATCGATGGCCTATCTTACCTCTATATGCTCTCGGTATCCAGTCCCATGTGGAACGGCCACAGATTTTGTTTCACATGTGCCCTTCTCGCAATGCGTTGAAAGTACGAACAAGTGACGCCTACCACACGTCTGAGTCAAACGAAAAAGAAAGGGGCGTGAAGCCGCACACGGCAGAAGCACAGCCACAGCTGGCTCGATCATGCGCTGGATTTATTCCTATTCGCGACCGCCGCTTAATTTTGCGACTCAAAAATTGCTACTTTTTGAAGCCCACGTGCTTACTTCTTTCTGTTCCATATTTGGTAAAAGTTTGTACAAAAGAAATTCGGAACTCGACGTAAACGACAACGTTCTTTTTCTCTCCTTTCATTTAAGAAGAAAGCAGCAACCCTGGTGGTGAGTGGGAACTACATATATACAGTCGTGTGAAAAATGATGACGATCATGAGTTGGCTGCCCTTTAAAACAACATGGTGGCATGTGCCACCACACTTTAGCATACCGTTTAGGTTCATGTGCTGCTTTGTTGTTGTTATATACATGTTAATTTTTTTTGTTGTTGCCCGCTCTTTGCCGTCTGTAACAAAATACGGCTGATGCGCTATCTCTGACAGGGATGCGAAACTGGCCCAGAGTCTGATACCTGACTTCAGCATGAACAGGCAGAGGAGCGCTTTAAAGAATTAAGGGAAGCGCATAAGCAATGTCGCAACTGTGTGCCTTTACATCGCCATTGGTTCGCTTGTGCAGCAGTTTAGTCCCACTAAAGTGTAGCCATCCTCTGAATTCTTGCTCAACGCCACATGCCGACCGGATATTGGACCTAAGAACCCTCCTCCGCTTGAAGGAGAAGTGTCCTCCAATATAGGTCCTTCTATAAAGAATTCCACAGCTACCTTAATTTTCCAGAAGAAATACGAAAAAATACCTATCAAGAAACGAGTCAGGCGAGAAGACCCATCTCTCCAATACTACTTCACTACTTGTTTGGAAGAAGTATTAAAGCTATTAGACTAGGAAGGATTGGGTGTGAGGATCAAATAGGAAAATTTCGGTGACCTGCGGTTTGCATATGCCATTGTTCTGTTCACCAACGCTGGAGATGACTGTCAACAAAAGACTGAGGACTTTAGCCGAGTATAGGGTTCAAGATTAATATACAGAAGACAGAGGTAATGCCCCATATCCGGGCAAAAGAACCAGAATTCAGGATAGGAAGTACAATAGCTCGTTTATGCCAATTACGCGTCGCACCCTGATCATGAGAAGGAAATTTACAGAATAAAAATAACTTGGAACGCATACGGCAGACATTACAAAGTCATGGCCGGCAGCTTACCGCTATCTTTAAAAACAAAAGTATGCGATAGTTGCCATTCTACAGGTACTAACACATGAAGCAGAAACTTGGAGGTTGACAAAGAAGCTGGAGAAGAAACTGAGGACAACGCACTGGGCGATGTAACGAATAAGGTTAGGCGTAATGTTAAGCGACAGGAGGACAGCGGTGTCGAGTGGAATGCGACCGTGGCTAGCAGACACTCTATAGCAGAGATTAAGAAGAAAAATAGATCCAGAAAGGCCACGTAATGCACAGAGCAGATACTCCCCACCTCGACGGTCTATTAGAGTTACTCAATTACAGAATGGGTGCCATGACAAGGGAAGCGCAGTCGAAGACGGCAGAGAACTTGGTGGTGCCATGAAATCAGAATATTTTCAGGCAGAAAATGGGTGTCAGCTGGCATAAGACACGGGTAATTGAAGATCGCTGGGAGAGGCCCACGTCCTACGGTGTACATAAATATGATGATAATGATGATGATGATGATGATGATGATGACGACGACGACGACGACGACGGTGACGACGACGATGATGACGAGTAGTAAGCTACCAGGCAATTAAGATGGTCTATTAGAACTCTATTTTCAGGAGGTTTCTTCTTGAGAATACTTTATTTGCTCCATTCTGCCTTACAATTCGTGATTGTTGTAAGCGTATACAGTCTCTCCGTTTTGTATATAACTCGTTATAGTTAGAGTAGACGCTATGTGTGCTGTACATATGTTTCTAGCCGCGTCACTGAAGGCGTATAATCAGCGATAATGTGCATCTATTCCGAGGGAAAGTGGATCAGCTGCAATATGTATTTCGTCCCTTCACGAGTGCTTGAACAACGCAACGCAGGAGAAAGCATTAATTACGATTAATTGATTGAAGCTCCACAGTAATATTTCAGCAAAACACATTTGGAACAAAAATTCCAGAACATTTTAGTTAGCTGAACCACATTGGCAAGGAAATCGCTTTGTTCTGGGCCGTACAACAAAGAATTCTCTTCGTCGAATCGCTTGCACAAGATGGAGAAATGCTCCAACTGTAACCACCTGTCATTCCCTGATGTTTATACAGTCTAGCTTCATTTGGTTTATTTCAAATCTGGTTCATTATCCCATTTCGACACCGTGCTCATGTGCTCATGTGCGGAGTGTCACTGCGGCTCATTCCCGAGCCGTTGCTTTGAGTAGGAAACACATTTACAAAAAAAAAAAAGAAACTATTCGATAGGTAGGGCGATAAGTCGGGAAGACGGCTGTTCCGACATTTAGATTCTGTTACGAACTTGGTGGATCTAATTGGCACAAGTGAGTCATCGCTATAGGCTGGATCTGACGGCACATACGGGCATGTGCTTCCCGCTTTAGCGCACGGTGATGCTATAGACCGCAGGTGTGAGTGAAGTATGAGAGATGCAGGTAAATGAGTGAAGTGCTGCACCTGTATGTGTTCAGCAGGAGTAAACAGAAGCACACATGAAGCTGGAGGCTTGAAGCAATCAAGAGTAGTTGGACAAAATAAATGCCGCTCAAGCCAACGTTTACACAAAGGCACTTCTCTGCCTTGAAGAAGACAGGTCCGCTCGTCGAAACGTTGACTACAGCGACATTCCTTGTTCAACCACTGTTGGTCACTGCCGGACTGGGTAATCTCACCCTCACCATACGGCAGTTTATGTTCCCATATGTTACGCAGTACGGCAGGCCTAAAGCTGTAACCAACGGTCGGCACTGCTTCCATACCGAAGCGTGCGGCTTCTACAGGTTTCCCTCACTCTTAACAAACAGGCAGTATGGAAGAGAGGGAGAGAGTGCACATCAAGAGGAGAAGGAAATGCAAAGCAGAAAGGAGTTCAGTGTGCGTTCCTGGCATTTTCTTGACGTGCTGCCTTGCGAATGCGCGCACGCAAGCAAGCAAGGCGACACTGAGAGAATGGGCCACCGTGGCAGGGGAGGCTGTGCACCTTACGTAACTCCCGCCGCGCTGACAAAGCCCTTCACGGCGGTGGCGCGCGGCCCGCGTGACTTGACGCGCATCGCTCTGCCGTCCGGCCGGCCATGACGCGCAAGTGGCGCGGCTCGGTGCAGCTACAGCGCGCCATTAATCACGCGGCGTCTCTCGACCCGTCCACGCAACGTCGCGCCGCACAAAAGGGTTGCGCGTTCGCGCGCGCTATCGCCCTCCCCTTCTTCCCCGCTTTCCAGAAGTCCGCGTCAAAGGGAAGCTTTTCCTCAAACCTGAAAAGGGGGAGGTCCCCGTCACTCTGCGAGCCAGCCCCAACCGTCAAAAGCTTGACACGCATCGCTCCGCGCACCTTTGCATCCAACGAGATTGTTTTGCTTCCCTATTTTTTTCCATGGCTCGCTTTCCCTTTTCTCTTCGTACGAAGCCTCTCCCCTTTCCTCCTTTCGGTCCCATTTTCCGCGCCCGCTTTCACTTTTGATTACCCGGAACCAACCCACTCGCGCCGTACCTCCGTGGCCGCAGCTTCACAGGCGCGCTTCCTTCAACACGTGCGGCGAGCGGCAGTATAGGGAAAGCGTGCGGCCGCCGCGCCGGACCAGGAGAATTCAACGGACGAAGCCTATCCTTTCTACCTGCCATCATTCCTCTCCCCTTTTGCCCTTTCTTTTTCGTTTCCCTCCCGAAAACAAACTATATCCGGAAGGTCCTTCTCGTGGCTTCGAAAATAGGGAGGAAAGAGAAAGAGGCGAACTGCTTTACATAAGGCGCTTCTGGCATGGGCTTGGCTTTGATGTGGACAAGGAGGGCAGGCACAAATAAAAGAGGAAAGAAAAGGGGGTTTTCTGCTCTGTTCCCGCGATGGGCGCCAAAAACGAACTACGAGTTCGTTGGCCTCGTAACGACGAAAAGGTGTGGACAGTCATCAAAACTTTGGTTTTTTTTTTCTTTATGTCTATGTCGCGAACCACGATCATTTTTTTCCGGCGAGCAATGCAGTAAAGAACACAGCAACTTTTGATGTGTTCAGTAACGAAAATAAAGCTTTTGTGGTATCCAGTATATGCTCGACGTCTGAAGCTTGGTTTCACTGAGCAGACGATCATCCTGCGACTGCATGTAAGATTGTCTAGCTTTTCGCATAAGAGTGAAAGGGAGGTCAGCTAACCGTTAGTAAAAGACCTATCACTGCCTCTGTATTGTCAGCAATGGAGAGTGAATCTTCACCGTTTGTAGCTTCTTTGGCCCAAGGTGTGATTTTGTAAACGAATTCCCTAAGGCACTGCCTCATAAGCTATGCCATAGGCCAACCTGCCACACCGGCCACATAAAGCACCGTGTTGCGCTATCCTTTACTTTCTGCTGTTTTCCGTGGTTCGACGAAGTTTCCGGCATGTCTGCCTTTTCTCCACACAAATATCGCGCGTCAGAAAATCGTTGATTTTCTTTTGCGTTTTTTTTCAGAGCCATTTTGCTAACAGCTAATCAACTGCGCCATGGAAAAAACAGGGATACATAACAATCGAAGAGACAGGTTTTGACGACCAAATCAGAGTTTTCGCGGCAGCAAAGTTACTAAGGCAAAGGCGAATTTTCGACACCCCAGCTCTCACTGCAACTCAGTGTAGTGCTACAAGCTGTGCTGAACTTTCGTCAATGCCCTTCTGCGCGTGCCCGTAGAAAGTGAAACAGATGTTTACAGCCGTATATATAGTACTAGAAATACTTACCTATTTTTAAGCCTGTTCAAAAACATAGATAGTAGTATACTAAAAAAAAAGAAAATCCTGGATGAAGAACGAAATGAGTGATACAAGAACTGACGACAAGAAAAAAGTGCATCACAATGGTACTCGTTGCACGGGGTTTCTTTCTTCATCCGCATTTATGCGCGTCCTACCGTCTACAGGATCAGAAGGAAACAAGTAGCAGAAAACAGCGTTCTATTGCCTGAAACTCCCAAAGTGACTTCAACGAGAGCAA
Source organism: Dermacentor albipictus (assembly GCF_038994185.2). Classification (NCBI taxonomy): domain Eukaryota; kingdom Metazoa; phylum Arthropoda; class Arachnida; order Ixodida; family Ixodidae; genus Dermacentor; species Dermacentor albipictus. The sequence continues at coordinate 45,180,790 of NC_091823.1, read as the reverse complement.
CAATCTGGGACCTTAATCCCCTGTAAAACGTACCTTGTCTGCAGTGAATTTATTAGAAACTCAATCGTGCTTGCAGGGACCGTAACAAACCACATTAAATGGACTTGGAGTTGCGGCATCCACCAAAGGTCCTATCTTCATGTCTTCGACGGAAGAAAATGTATATTAGCTAAGGCAACACATTCCTTGTTTGTTTTTCTGTTCTATTGCCTTTTGTTTTATTTCTCGCGCAGCATGAGCTTACAGAACTCGCTAGGTTCAGCCCTGCTGTCCTGGAGGACGTAGCGTAATTCTCATTTATTGGTGAACACTTAGCTTCAAGTAGACGCTGAGTGGCGCTCGAGCAGAAATTCAAATATCCGAATTTCACTCGTTGGTACGGGCACGAAATTCAGGAAGATAAATTTGACCCGCATTTTCTTCGCTGATTGGCAATCCGTTTTCATAGAATACCAAGAGCACTGTTATTGTTCTGTACTTTATAGTACTAAAACAGTTAATGTTTTTCTCCTGTCCCTGTTTATCGATGGGCTCTGTTCCCACGCACGCACTGCGAGTGACCGCCCTCGTCTTTGGAACTTCTTCTCTCTTAGAGACACGCGGAGGGGCTTCGACAAAGGAGAGCGCTGCCTTGATTGACAGTGTCATCCGCGAAGTCCATTCACGCACTGTTCGACTTTCATCACGAGCCACGCATGACGTACATGTCCGGTGTCGTAGCTATACGAAAAAAAAATGATATCGACGCTGAGGTGAAAGGAACCACGAAAAGTGAAAGCAACACAAGACACCAACCGCTGGCGCCACCCCACCACACTCTGGACTACACAGGTGTGGGCCCCTTCCTCAACATTAGGGACGGCCGTCACATATCGCCGCAGTGGCCGCACGTAGGCTTTCACACCGACCTCAGCTCTCTCTCTCTCTCTCTCTCTCGGTCTTTTTTTCTCCAATCAAAATGCTAGCCACGCGGTTGCACGGACAATCTATTACATCATAAGCAGCTGCCGACACGAGCATCAGGGATGCTTCTTGCGAAGAGTGCGTGCAAAGGAGGTTGGCCACACGAAAAAGGAACAAGAAAACAAAAAAAAAGTACCGAGCGAAGCAAATGCGCGAAACATAAAGAAAGAGACGAGACCAGCGGATGTGTGCGACGGCGGAACGAAGCACTGTCTTTTCTCTCTCGTCTCTCGGAAGCAACGAAAGACCGCACGCGGTTCGGGCCTTCGCAATCGGTGTGCCATGCGCTCCGCTCGCAACCGCTGCCAGAGAGATGATGCGCGCTGGCGGGCTGGCTAAGCTGACAACCGTCCAGACGCTTCTTTTTACTCACTTTGTTCTCTCTCCCACGGCAAGACAGATTGGGCGTTTCTGCAGTGGGCGACGCTTCGGCCGGCGACACAAGAGAAGATTGTCTCGAGGGGGGGTTGCTTGCACGCGTTCTAAAGCTGCATGTCGCTCCTTGTTCGCATTTTTCGAATCTTTGGGCAGATAAGTGATACATCCTTTATGATACGTCGAGGTAGGTCTGAGCTAAGCACCAGCATTTCTGATAGATACGATCGAAAATTTACTTATTTTACTTTCAGCGTTCAGTCAGCACTCTCGAGTTTCACCTTCTTTATAACCAGCAATTTTCGCACAAATATGAACAAAGTGGCAGGATTCATGACCTTTCATACCTGTAGACGAGACAGCCGGATAGTCTAGTGGTCTGGTTTTCAGCCTGTGCCATAAATACAAAGAAATATGCAATTTTAGGAGCCAGAACGACCGTCTGATTATGAACCATGCCGTATAATAGAGTCTCCGAAATAACTTTGACCATTGGGGCTTCTTTAACGTTAAGCAATGTTATTGATATATTTCTGCGTTTTCAGGATGACCAAAATTTCGCAATACTGACCTGCATGGAAGTTGCACGTGTAAGCCCTACTTAGCCTATACATGACGCTGTGCTAATGAAGCAAAAGTCACAAACATGGTAAAGAACAAACATGGTCACAAACATGGTCAAGCAAAAGCAGAACTTATATACGTACTCAAAAGAGTATACCTGCCTCGAGCAGCCTACACGAGCAAAAAAGCGTCAGGGATTGGTAACAAAAATGCGTCAATCAGCGCGTGGCCTAGATGGTTCAGATTTTATGTTCATGCACTCAGTAGACGAGCTAGCCCACTGCCAGGGAAGTGCCGTTATCTTTTCTTTGGTATTTTGCCGTATATTATACGGCAACCTACTGCATATATGATTTGCTACATGACGTTAATACTTTTAACGAGCTACGCACTGCACGCGAAATGTCTCTTAGCGCGAACGCCGATGCATTTCGATGGCGCTTAACGCAGTAATTGCCGCTGGCGATGGAGAGCGCGCAAAGTCGTCGTTGCGTCAGTCCGCGCTCATCTAGTTGTTATGCGCGCCACGGAGAAGAGGTGCCCGTCAGACTTGCAACAGCGCGTCAGAGTTAAGCGCGTTCTGCTCACGGCGAAAGGCACGGTTGTGAAAGGGGGATCTGCGCGGCCCAACCTGACGAAGCTGACAAGACCCCTCGCGTTTTATATGTCGACGGCAACCAACCGCCACCAGCCAGCGGCTGACTGTTTGTTCATGCAGGGAACGCTCAGACGCGCTCATCTTCCGAGGCGAAGGACGACTCCGTACGGTGCTCGCTCCATTACGGCCGGAGATGCGCTGCGTATACCTTATCCGCGAAAGGTATATGACTAAGCCGGGAGTGGTAGGCGACGGCGCTATATACCTTGATGTTTAATGGCACAATGCGAGAAACCCAGAAGAAAGGTCCCATGTTTGCCAACACGGGTATAATACGCCATATAGCGCGGGCGGTCCTTCGTATACATCTAATCCCCCCCAACTCCCGCACCCCCCGCGCAGGTGCGTGACAGGGCGGCAAGGGCGCATCGCCACTTCATCTCGAAGCCGGCACCTTGCCACGTTGTACCGCTATATGCGGCTTGAAACTACCCACACGGAAATTTGGCCTTGGAAGCAAATTACTGTTTTGAATACAAATGCGTCGTTTTCTAGCCTCCGAAGCGGAGTGCGTCAAAGAGCAGCTGCCTTTATTTCATAGTCGCATATACAGAAGTATCATGTTGTGCGTGAGTTCCGTTGTTCTTAGAAGCTTGTAGCTGAAGTGACGATGCATGACATGCAGGTAATGAACGCGATGGAGGCAAGGTAGATTTATGAAAATGAACTTGGACAGGGCTGTCTATACAACCATTCTGCAGGCCTACTCCTTTGCCGTCGTAGACTTGTGTGACAACCCGAAGCGTACGTGGACCAAGGTCACTAACACGCTTGTTTAATTTGGTATGTTTCTGCCAATCTACTTGCAAACGGGTTGTTTTCGGGAAGTTTGGTTTCGGGAACAGAACGAGTAAGGCCGTGAATCTACTCCCTGTCTATAAACCTTTATAATAAAGCATTTGTAGGTTGCCCATAAATTGCTTAAATAAATATTTGTGAGGACGTAAGTATGCGTGTTTAATGAAGCCTGCAGCTTACGAAAATTCGAAGATCAAGCTCTTCGAAGGTGAACGAATTTCTAGATTCAGGAACGCAATCGCAGGGGTGGTCCAAGAGGAAACGTCAGAGTAACTGACGGCGGATTCAATCATTGTGTTCGAAGATCGCATTACCATATAAACTTGTTCCCGCTCGGAAAAAGAGAAAAGTGGCAAAGTGCGCAGCTTTGCTATCCGAGAACGATAGTGCTTATATAAGGTTCGTTTCGCACCTTTCCGTCCTTTCAGGGCTATTAACATATTCTTTCTTCTGCACGGGCCAAGCGAAAAAAAAAAGCAATAAGAAAGGAGGGGATCCATAACAAGGTTTCTGCGTGAAGTATGCATAGCGACAATATATAAGAGTCCTGTTTATCAAACTTCGTATCGAACTTCTTACGCCTCACAGCTAGCGCAGCTCCCTCTTCGAACCCCGCTATGCATTCCTTGATGTTTCGCGTTCTCTATAGTATAACGCCCTGTACCTGGCCGGCTCTTCACTTTCTCGATGTACATTGGCACACCGCAGTGTATACGACGGACCCTAGAGGCCCAGACTTTGTCCGCTCGAGAAACCGCAACAATGGTTCCGGACCACACGCGTAGAACCTGGGGCTCACCGAGTGCGCGCGCAAAAATAGCCGCCGTGTTGAGAGCAAGCGATAAAAGGAGAAAGAAAGAAAGAAAGAAAGAAAGAAAGAAAGAAAGAAAGAAAGAAAGAAAGAAAGAAAGAAAGAAAGAAAGAAAGAAAGAAAGAAAGAAAGAAAGAAAGAAATACGAAGCGTAGGAAGAATAGAGACCCGAAAGGAACGGAGAAGGAGACCGCGCCATCTTAGCTGTGTTTTCGCGCGTCACTGGATTTATGAGAGGCCCCGTATGAAATATTCATGGACGCGGCGCCGCACATTCTGTGGCCGCGGACGCCGCGTGCGAGGCTTAGGGGCACAATGTGTGCACGCTTGCGACCAACTCACTTGATGCGGCTGCTTAAGCCGCGGACGCTGCTTCTCTGCGCAAGTCCCCCTTTTTTTCCTAGCAAAGGAAAAGAAAGGAAAAAAGTAAGCGTAAGAGACGAGGCCGTTCCGGCGTCCAGCCGTTTTTTTGCTGGAGATTTCGGACCAGCTGAGAGCTCGCATGTGCATGTTTTAAGCATTTCGACAGAGTGCCCAGACAAGCTCCTTCAGGCGTGGGGAAAGAAGAAGAAGAAAAAAAAAGCGAGAACATAGAGCCCACCACTTAACTATCCAGGTGACCGCTGACGGCTTGTGACCTCTATTAAAAGGGAGGTCTTTCGGTGTTTCGAGGAATGGTTCGAGGTAAACACAGCCGTGTGTCTTGAATTGAGTGGAAACAACGCTTCGTGAGAGACGGCACAGTACGTGTTAGCCTCGACTTTCAGTTAGAAGTGATGAGAGATACGAGGGAAGAGGCGTGCGAAAGCTACAAGTATACTCAACTTTCCGAGACGTCAAATAATCTTAGCAAAATTGCGTGAGTGCGAGACCTGTACAACCGGACTCCATTGCAGGGTTCTTTTGTAGCACGGTTGGCGCTCCGAGGCTCAGGAGCGTGAAAAGTTCCATCCCTCTCGATACCTTTGGTTTTAGAGCAACCAAAGTCATTCAGGAGATTCAACACGCTTCCTGACGACAAGTCTGGATACGCGTGAATTGGGCTTCGAAGCATCTGACAAAGACACGTATGACATGGCCATGTATGACATGTAAAGGCATGGGCGAGAATGAAACCCGAACGGACGTGTTGGCACGATTGCCTGTCTCACTGGGCCTAATTCATTGCATCTCGAGCGTCTTGTCCAACCGAAATTGCGTTTATTTCACAGGACATTCCATATTAGGCTCATCTGTCAAGGGTTGTCGTAGGCTCAGAAACAGTGCAGCTTGAAACGCGAAGTCTTGGGATGTCCTGATTCCTGTCATTCACCCTGTATTTAGTAAATTTGACTTTGACGTCTTGAACTAAACTAAAGCGATTCATTTTAAAATTGCGTTCAGGTTGCGATGAACGTATGGAGAGAAGCGCGACTGATGTTTATATTGCCACTGCGGCGCGCTGATGCGCTACATTGATGTGTAACCGCAAACTGAAAGTACATTAATAAAGAACTCCGCGGGTCGAAACATGAACCACGTCAGATGCTCGCACGGAGGAGCACATGAACCCGTAACAACAAATGTTCTTTTTTGTTTCTTCTTCTTTTTTTCTATAAACTGTTCGCATTTCACTTTGAGTCGATAGTGCACGGCAAAGGGAAAGAGTGCACGAGTCGTAATGTACGTCGAATGTGCAATAGCAAGAAAAAAAAAAGTAAAAGTGTGCGCTAGCAGCGGTTACATTAGAACCTATAACCAAGGGTATAGACAACAATAAAGGACGTCGCAAGAAAGAAATATGGGAAAAAGAAAGTTCGGGCCAGTGTGGCGCATGAGGAGGCGCACCTGGGCATAGCAGACCAAAAAGGGGGTCGGGTTCGACTGACCTCTGTCTCGGCCCAACCCACAACCGGAGGGGAAGGTCACAGCCGGGACCCACGGCAAACCGGGCGACTCAGGTGGACGTAAGAAGAAAACCTGTCCGACACTGTCCCCGCAGCGAGCACGAAAGAGAGAGTGGACCGGTCGTTGTCGTCGCGCAAGATAACTGAAAAGAAAAAGAAACTAAATGTAACTAGAGCAGACCAGAGAGAGAGAGAGAGAGAGAGGTAACATTGGCTTTGGCCACGTGTCCGAAACCAGAAACATTATCGGGGCCGGAATGTCTTGTACACTAGCGTCTGTTCCTCTTTCTCTTTTCGTGGTCACAATGCTAAAAGCCCGGTGAAGGACGCCTTTTGAAGAACACTATGCACATCTTAGCGCACCTTTCGTACTCTTGCATGTTCCTTTTTCTTTTCCGTTGTCATCTTGCGTTCTGTCGCAGGAAGAAGACCAGAACAACTCCAGATGCTACAGTTATAAAGCGTCAACCACGCTAGTCTTGCCTCTTTCGTTTGCCACAATGCAATGGTCAACACTCCACCTAATCCTCTGTCGTCCTTGAAAGCATGTTCGGGATTCTATAGGGCAACAGCTGCGTTTCAGACGTACAAGATTAAAGTGCTTTATTAAGGGCACCGATCCGCGAAGTTTTCATTTCTTCTCTGACAAGCTTCACTGAAAGCCGAATCAAAACCGTTATTTAGCACAGCTTCTGACGCGCGCATTAACTTCAATGTGATCCAGCCGTGTTTCCAACGTGTACGCATGCACGCGTTGTTTCAAAGACAACGAGGACCCCAACCAACGTTTGAGCCGCGCACCGTCTGACGACGGTGCCCAGGAGTAACCGCCTCTCGTTCTCTCCACACTCAATCACGGTCACCGGTCACGAGATGAACGGGTCTGCACGCACTCGCGGGCGAGGCAGCTCTTTGTGTACACAAACGCTCCGGAATTTCGGGTGACCACGGCACATCTAGAAGAGGCGCCAAGAGTCGAGTATACACCCGAACGGGCCGATGATGGGGGGAGGTCAATTGGCAGATCCATTCTGACGCTGGTACGGAGGTACACTCCTCATCTGGACTCGGGGGGGGGGGGGGGGGGGCACGGCGGGACACTGCCTGGCGCAGACGGCTACGTGGTGCTGCTACGTACGGTTTACTGCGCAAACGTCGCGCAGACTCGCTCTCTATTTCCCCTCACCCCGCGGCCGAGCGATGGGCTGAGTTCGCAGCACGCAGGAGCCGTGAAGAGCTGCCGCAGCCGAAGAAGCCACCGCAGCCGTACAAGTGCCCCGGGGACCAACTTCCCATCGAGACGTTGCTAATCTGGTACTTCAGAGTGCGCGCCCGGTGTTCGCGTTCAGAGTTGCGCCGAGTGGCCGCGTCATACTCGAGCTCTAAGAAACCCGTAAAGAGGCACCCCATGGAGGACTCTTCCAAATACGTGCCAGGTTGCATAGCTTGGCCCTGGACTGGACGTCTCGCGATTGTTTCGTTTTTACATCGGCGACAGCAAGCAAGCTCTTATCACTGCGTGCCCTGTGACTGCGTCATTAAAACGTAGTTTAAGAAGAATGAAGACTATAGCCGCTGGAAGTTGACACGGCCTGACAGATGAGCGGCGAAAAAATGATCATACAGGCTCGCTAAGCAAGGATAAAAGAGGCGTAATCTTCATTTTGCTGCCACTCTCATCTCCTACTGCGAACGACAATGCGACGGGAACAGGCTACTGCATGTGACTAAATAGTTAGAGACTTCATTACTGGCTGTCCATGATTAACAGAAACGTGATTATTTGTTTGTTCAATACGATGATGCTCGTCCTCAGCCGTGCACTTTCCGCACGAAGAGCACTGGACTAAACGGGTTTTCTATTATGGCTTGCGATAGTAGTTACTTGTAAACGATGGCAATGACAGTTCCAGTTATACGTCTTTGTCACTTGAGCGGAAGCGTCCGATCACCCGCAACATGGCGCCCGACCAATTTCGGCAGTCGCCTTCCTCGGCCCTCCGGCTCCCTTCTGCCAGTCCTTGTGCTTCTGGACAAACGGCATAGTCCCCTGTAAGCCAATGTTTGCAGCGCCATCTTCTCCTGTCCTGAATCAAAGCCGTGCTACGCGCGGTTCCCGTGTGAAACACCGGCTGTCAAACTCGAGGGAAAGGGCTCGCTTCCCGTCCATGTTTAATTAAGAAGAGCTCATGCATTTGGCTGCGACGCACTTATACAGCCGGCTGTGCCTCCGCTACTTATCTTACAAGATTTATTCTTTGGAAAAGACGGGGAAGGCCGGAGATGGAAATTGAAGATGATGAGCAAAACGAGAACAAGGTGAAAGCAGGAGCCAATGTTTCGACAAGTGGACTTGTCTTCTTCAAGGCAACATATGCTTTCCTCGCCACAAGGTTTATTTTTGTAATTTATTCATGCAAGTGCAATTATTTAGTAATACTTTGTAGTACCGGCTATACTTGAATTCTTATGGCATGATCTCACTTATCACGTGCGGCAGCAATTAAAAAAAAAGAGGAAGAATATCGGAGACCTAGTAAATGTCTCCACATCAGTACGGCCACACTATATCCTATCACGTTTACGTGTAATCAAAGTGTGTTCGTTATGCATGATGTACAACAGAGGTATTGGTTACATACAGTTGTTTCGGTGGTATATGAGTCTAAACAGCCCATTTATTTTATAAAATAGTGTCTGTTATGTCTCATCACCATAGGTGCAGTCGTAAAATGACAATATGCATAGTGATTTACAACCCAGCAACTTAAGGGAGTCGTTTAATAGCCTTACAGCCCAACGTCTGTATCATGCAATCGCCTAGCTGCTCAGACGTAATAGAAGTGAACCTGTATGATACTGAACCTTAATCTGAACAGAATCAGATGTGACGATCGATGCCACGACTGTCGTTTCCGGAGCTGACTTAATAAGTGTCGTATACCTGCGCTTCGTTTTTGCAACAGGTTTCTGCTTCGTCGTCGCATTGGAAAGTTTCATGCATGGCCATGGCCCTCCAACTTCCAAATGCTCCTGAAAGATCAGAGGAACACATATGAGGGCGCACGTAGGAGGTCCAGGAAACTGAGGGAACCCAGCCTGTCGCCACGCAGACAACAGCTCTTACCTAATGAGCTCCGACACCCCTGTCTGTATCAATTCACCTCCTCACAGTTCCAACAGCCGGCCTTAATACCTTCCCCGGAGTCGGGACAAATCGTGCCTTCGCTCATTTTCGCAACGCAGCGAGGAATCGCGGAGGCGCCTCACAACATCCTCGTCGCCGTTTTCAACTGCTTCTTTGTTTCTTTCAAGTCAGCGGGTAATCAGCGGGGAGCTTACAAGCTGAAAACAGCGCGTCGCACATTCCCCGACGTAGTATACGGTGCGCGGGGAACAGTACGGTTCGCAATCAGCGGCGGCGGCGGCGGCGGCGGAAACGCCGCCTCACTTTCACGTTAATTCGCCGGTCCCGCGCACGCTAAAGGGCTTCTCATTCGGTTCCTTGTTGTTTCTATATTACCGCGTTATTTTGCTGTTCTTCGTTTTCTTTTTTTCTCCCTTTCTTTCAGCGCAGTTAAGGCACCGCGCGCGCACAGCGGAACTCAAACGGCGCCCGCCGCAGCGATCGGCCGGCCACTCCGCCCACAACAAGAGCCCGAGGCGACCGCGTTCGCGTGCGGTGCGGGCAGGCCGACCCCTTGACCCCTCCACGACCCGCAGACGAGACGGCGCGACGCGCCGGCGCGAGCGAGCCATCGACGCCTCTGCCTTGTCTCTCTCTCTAAGACAAAGGGCTCTTCGACGGCCCGAGACACGTCGTGGCGCCTGCCGTTCCGTCGCTGGGGGCTCAATTTTGTTTCCTTGCCTCTTGCCCCCCCTGTAACACTCGCCTTCTGCACTACTTCGAGCATGTAACAACGCGAAGCAGACGCACACACGCGCGCACTCCAGGTTGTCTCCCCTTCCGCGCGCGAACAGGTGAACACGGGAACCCGGCGGGCTTGTGTTACACGGGTACACACACACGCGTAGAGCGCCCTCGGTGCGTGCGAAGCATCGGCCACAGATTCACCCTCCTTGTTTTTCTTTTTCTCGCAGTTCCGTAAGGCACCGCACGGCGATCGTACACACAGGCGGGGCTGACACGAGTATCGGCTTCCTAGAAACGGTGCTCGCTCGCGTGTGAAGATGGCAAACGGGAGATGAGATAACGCGAGAGTTTCTTTCTCGTTCCCTTCGTTCTCTCTTTTCTTCTCGCACTCTTGTGGGAAGACTGCACGCGCCCCGGTGTCGGCACGCGCGTTCTCACGCGCGTCGCGAGCCCCGACGTGCTCAGGTTCGGAATGCGCTCGTTACAATGCACACACATACAGGCACACACCGAAGCACCTCCTGCGAAACGCGCAGTGACTGAAAGCCGTATTAATGGCGTCCGCGCGCGTGCGCTTAACAGGGAGCGTGTGGAGATGAGACGAAAGGAGACGGCGTATAAGTAAACTCGAGCTTGCCGTGTAGCGAGCACCGCGAGTACCGAGGGAGGCGTGCACCGCGGGTGGGATTACTCGAAAAATGAAAGCCGCGTGGGGCGATAGCGCGGGAAATTCCCCGCGGCGAAAGTTCTGCGAACCCGCGATGTAGAGAAGCCGCGAGGGACGGCCGCTGAGCTGGTGCCCTTCTTCGAAGTTCGTCATAAGCATACTGCACGAATTGGAATACTTCGGCTTTGAATCGCCGCGTTCTGCAGTTACTCAGCCGCTGCGGTCGGCGACGTCGATCCCGCACACGCTCGGAAGAAGAGGTCAACGATGGGAGCAACCAGGAAAGCGGAAACTCCAACAGACGTGAGAAGCAATTTCTTTGGTCTGTTCCAGGAAATGGTGAAGGCACGTCAGGCAGTTTGTAGCCTCATTATACCTTGTGCAATGCGATGCCATGGCACAGCGATGGGCTGAACAAAGGTTTGTGTTGAGTAAACCAAGGGACTGGGCTAGATTGTGTTAATTCGTTCTGAACTGCGCTGAGTGAAACTAGTCGCCGGTAAGTGGCAAATACGCACGACAGACAGGTCGAGAAAACGCAAGTGCAGCGCAGCATGACGCACGCTTTCTCGTCCTGCCTGTCGTCTCTATTTGTGTTACTTAGCGAGCTTGATTACAGTTTCACTCAGCGCAGTTCCGAATTAAAGCTTTGTGTGACATCTACTTCCGTATAGATACATACTTGTTGCAAGGGTCATAAACAGTACCCTATGCAGGGGCTAGTAAGTACGCGTAAACCACTGAGGCTGCAGCATTTTCGGCAATGAACTGGGAAGTTCAGGACCCACGAGCTCCACCTAGTATCGGCGCTGTTATCGGGCACAGCCACGGGCGTGCCATATGACGACGAGAAAGAAGAGACCATCTAGACAGTGGCTTTTTTTAAAGTCTTTTTTGTCCTATTTGTTTCTGCGCACTAGAATGCTTATCTGTAAGTGGCAATTTCAAATTTATCAGTTTGCCTCTTCTTGTACGTTTCTCACCACCCGATTCAAGAGAAATTTTCCCGATATGGGTATGCGCCACAATAGTTCGGGACAACGACAATAGCACCTTGCACTCCCTAAGTTATTTTGCAATCAACGTTCTACATATGAGAACACTAATGCCATGTTTACAAAGTAGATTCCGTATTGTTACAATTCAAACGTTCCTCAAGGTTTACGATACTCCTCAGGAACGATCAATGTTTTCAATAATGAATCGATACTTTATTACGATAAAGTCGGTCATGACTATGCACCCTCAGATTGCACTTGTATACAAGCAGAGCTGGCAGCATTTAACGTGAAGATTCGACGTATTGATTCAACGAGTGAATAAAATTCAACCCTTCCGACTGAATTTAATTGACGATATTTTCCCCCCAAATGCTAAACTGATGTCATTGCGAAGTTTAAATGACAAGCTGCAAGATTATCTTGCCCACCTGGAGGCTGGAAAGAAGCAATATAATAGCCATTGAAGCTTCACTACTTGAGAAGAAGGCTGGCGTCTCTCATTCTCTTCGGTGGTCTGTTTGTTTTCCTCTTCCGTATTATAAGCCTCTTTTTACACCAGAACTACTGGCGATTGTTCTAGCGCTGTGCGCAAACTTCCCACGAAGAAATCGTCATTTGTCACAGATGCAGACTCTCTGCCTGTCCTTCAGTCTTAACATTTAGTCTTAACAAACATACGAAAAATCCGTTTACTATGGGTATTAAGCCACAAGGGTTTATGCTTAACCGCAATGGCTGTTTTATTGGTCAGAACGTCCCTAAGTGGACCTGCGATCCCTACTTCATCTGACATATACTGCTTACTTGGCTGCATCGAGAAACATAAAATTTTGAGTAGAAGTTGATTTAAACGAATTATCTCTGGCAATTTATTCACATTTTCCACACCTCCGCTTTTGCTCGAATAAACACTGGTATCTTTCTCGGCAATTTAATGTTTCGTATACCAGACTACCATTGTCGTTATACCCCCAATTCAATTTCTACTTACATAGAGCTAGACTTATGACATCCACAGTATGCCATGCTTGTAATGAAATTGAATCGATAGACCACTTGTTTCTATCCTGCCGACGATTTTCGAACCAGAGAGAAAAGTCCCCTATGAAAATGGCCATTGCCTTTATGTTTCCTTTATGTTTCCTTCTTGTGTCCTATGTGACCTTTATGTTTCCTTGTCCTTTGTGTGACCTCCAGGATGTGAACTTTGTGTGTACTACGTGTTTACTCATCCTAACGTATACCTCGAGGAAGTTACCTTTATTATGCCTCTAGGATGTGTCCTTTATGTTTACGGCAGGATGTTAACTGGATGTGCACTATGTGTTACCTGAGTGTACACTTGAGTGCACATGTAGGTAACATAGAGTGCACATAACAACTGTCTTTACATATAATATAGGCAGATCTATCTGTACTGTGTGACAGGCATTGATACACTCAGCAGAGTCATTGTAAGTACTAAATCCTGACTTATGCTTTCATTTGGTCCAAGAAAACAACCCTTATTATAATTCTTGTAGGATGTGTCCTTTGTGTTTACGGCAGGATGTTACCTAGGTGTGCACTTCAGTACACACGTAGGTAACATAGAGCATATAGTGGGCGAGTTGGTTACGATTCATCGTACCTTTAGCAACAGCGCAAAAGCAACGCGGAAACAAGGAACACTCCGAAGAAACAGCGCCGTCTTGTTGTGTTTCTTCCTTTTGTCCGTGTCGCTTTCGCGCTGACCACAAGTACGAGTAACTGCTGTGTCGATATTAGCACGCGTAGAAGCAGGGCAGCGCGGATCCCGTAAATGCTTGCTTGGGCGTACAACTGAACAATTTATAATTGTGAGTTGGCTAAGTATGAAAGTTGTGTGCGGAGTATGGCCGTATTTGATTACGCGAGCATGCAAGCAGTACGCCTGTTTCACTTTGGCCGAAGTTCCGCTGCCGCTGCAAGCCAGCTATCGCCACATTTTGTCGCCTTCATTCCTTACGCTACGAGCAAATATGGTGCCACCTATGCAAGATAAAGCCTGACATTCTCAAAAACACGCCACTGGGCACCATAAGAAGCGTGTATATGTGTGGCAATTCCGAATTTCTGATCGGTAGGCGTCACAGCTCTCGCGGCTGCCCGCACACCGTGCGTCATTCCAAGCGACGGAAGAGCACATGATGCGCGCTGATTGGCTCGTGTCCGCCGACAAACCACAGGACAAGCGTTCGCGCATAGTTCGTCTAAAATCTCTGCATATACTTTAAAAAAACAAGGCAGCGCACCAAGACACTTTAAAATCAATAATTTGTGTTTAAATACCAGCCTTCCTTCCAGCAACGACGTTTTTAAATCTCGAAGGCCGTGCTTCTCCAAAATTCACGCCCTAAAGAAAAATGTAGATCTCGGAGGCTAAATTCACGTTTTAACCGCAGTGCGGCGCTGCCGCAGTGTAACGGTTGACGGTGAGCTGGGTCACGTTGTTTTGCTGTGAGCGGTGAGAGTGTTCGTTACACAGTAATTTAATCATATTTTCGAAGTGCCTAAACAAACTGTGATCCGTACCGTGTGCATTAACCATCAGGAAACCTCTGGACTCGTGTAACGCCATTAGTTCGTCTTATGTTTCGTGTGATACGCCAGTGTCTTGTGTAGCGCCCGTCCGAGCGGCCTTTGTTCTCGCCTGTCCGCGTTCGCTCGTGGAATACCTGATACTGTGGCTTCGAATTATGGTGCGTGAAAGAATTTGTTGACAGTTGTGCTTTCGTGCGCTGGTGTTCATCGGCGATTCAACAGTGTTCGCGCTGGAAAGAGTGTCGCCGCGTGGTGCCTGCGAGACGAAGAAGCCGTTTGCTGACCACATTGAAGGTAAGCAGATCTGACGCTTGCGCGCATTCTCGCAGCTTTTGGTTCATGTAGTAAGCTTTGTGGAACGACAACAGAACACTTTCTGAGCGTACGTTGACCATGTTGCTGTGCACATTTAGCAAAGTGTTTCACGAGGGGAGTTTCCGTGAAATGTATCATTTCTTACCGCTTACTTGCTTTATGGAGTGATGTGCTACCACCGCCGATTGTTGGGACTTAATGGGCAAATATTTACCTAAACGCTGAAAGTTACTGTTTTCTCGGTAGTTTCCCGGCAAGAAATTCTTCCGTAGATATGAATTTCCGCAAGTTACGTTTGTAATGGATGTCGATGTGTCACGGGCATCGCGAGTTGGCACGCGACTGCGATGTTTGACACTTGAACAGGTATTAGCTTGTGTGAAGATTACTTTATTGATAGTGTTCAGATTGAAGTGCAGCTTCGCGAGAACTTGTCTGCATTGTTTGTGTTCTTCGACGTGCTCGTGTATTTGTCTTCTATATTGTAGGGCAAATGTAGACCGACATTACAACAGCGAAATTTCTTTTTAATCGAGGCATCTCAATCAGACGCTCGTTTTCATTAATATTTTCATCCGAAGAACGGGATGTGAGTTCCTGCGATTTTTAAAGACAGTGGTTTGTAGCACTGCCCAATAAGGGATGCGATTTGCTTGCGATGCTTTGCGCTCGATGTTTGCCACTCTTATAACCCACCTTTCACGGCTGGCTGTTATAGTTGATAACGATAGCGGAATGTCGGTCAGATCAATGAGCAAAGGAGTAGCATCGGAAAAGGGATCGCTACAAAATCGCGGTCTAGGTTTTAGACCCTTCGTAATCGATTGGTCATTTGATTTACTAGATCTTTAAGTTTTGGTGATAATTTCCCATGTAGTCTGATGTTTGCGGCTGGTTTTATTCCCGCCTGAATTTTACCATATAACAGTGTAACCACTTGAGATATAACTACGAGACATCTGTACAAGCAGGCACACAAAGATTTGTTGGCCAGTTGCCTACTCCTATAGGTCATGTACTACTTAGCAGCTGCTGCAGAAATGTTTAAAAAAATTTGTGAGCAATTTAATACCTGAATGGACTGGCAGGTCAGTCTCTTTCAAACAATTAGTTAAAAGCTTCTGTGTTGCCCTGATGTTTTTATGATCTGTTTTTGACTTCTCCACGTTTCTTCGCTGTGTGCATACAGGCCAGGCTGTTCTTGCTTAAATGAATATTTTTGAATAAGTGAAAAAGATTGGCTTTTGTTTTGTTTTTCAGGTGCCTTGTGAGCTCTCACCCAAGCAACACATTCCAGAGGTCTGCTGTGAGCAGACGTGGCAAACTGAAGTAACATTCAGATAGTCCAATAAACTGTTCGTAGTTTCAGACAAACTTTTGCAAAGTATAGTCAAAACTTTCTTTTAAAAGTGCAAGCACTGATCCAACCTGATCTTTCCATCCAAACATTACATATTATATTAGTCACAAAGACATAACTAGAACAGCAGCACTGCAGTGAGGAACGTACAGTGGTTCTCCAAGTGTTATACTGAAATAATCTATGAAGGCTAATTAGTTTGCAATTTTAGAACAAATTGTCATGAATTTCTGTGCCATAACAGAGTTTCAATCCATGCGCTGCATCATGTAGGGAACAGTAACCTTACAATGAAAACCAATGCAAAACTTTTTAACTCAGGAAAAATTTATAAATATAAAATGTGTACACGGAACTCTTCATCTATGCATGTCTACGTAAAATACAGGATTTAGTCACTGCGGCCACATAAAGGATGCATAAAGGTAGGACACACGAAGGAAACATAAAAGCAGTGGCCAAATTTCAACATGGAGGAAACATAAAGTACGGTAACATAAGGGATACATAAAGGGAGGACACACGAAGGAAACATAAAAGCAGTGGCCAAATTTCAACATGGAGGAAACATAAAGTACGGTAACATAAGGGATACATAAAGGGAGGACACACGAAGGAAACATAAAAGCAGTGGCCAAATTTCAACATGGAGGAAACATAAAGGATATTTCCTCATGTGAACTGCGGGAAACATACAGTAAACATAAAGGACATAACCATTTTCATAAGGGGTTTACTCGAAGCTCCACTTTGCCAGCTTGGACTGGGATTAAATATTCCGGTATAATACTATCATTTGCCACACGGCCCGACAGTGCCACGACACCGTCTGTGTCGACCATTAAGAGATTAGAACGTGGGAGCCAGCATAGCTAGGCTCCCACGTTCGTGTCTAATGTTTCGGAATGAAGACGACACCGCAGGTCTCACCCGGCACGAAACACGCACTGCCGGCCACCGGAACTCCTGATTGCACACTAGAGTCGCGTTTCGTGTCGACCCCGAGTGTCCCTTACCGCAAAGGCAGTGAAAGTGCGTGCTCACCGGCGTCGCCGCAAACACGAGGGAGGCCTCAGCGTCAAATACAGCCAGAGAAGCCGCCCGCGAATTTATTTCTGAGACGACCAGCAGGATGCTTTCTTCCACCGCAGCTGAAAACCCAGCCCCATCCTCCCGACTCTATATACATATACCCATAACAGCCGGACGCATCCCTTCGATTGCCATGAACTTTGCGGACTTGACTCTGTGTGCGCACTTTTAGGGCCCTCGTGAACACTGTATGTAATGTAAATGCTGTACGTACTGTACATACTGCGTACGTGGACTTGCACTATAGGCGATTTCTAAACATCGATCATGCGTTTGTGCTACACAATTCAACGTGTTCTCCATGTCTGTGTAAACCTTTCAATTACGTGACTTCTGTAATATACCTCGGTTTGCACTTCGACAGTGATGTTTCCTGGAGCTCCCATTTTGATTATGTATGCAAACAACTTTGTACAATATCAGGTGTTTTACACAGTTTGAGATATTATATGCCCCTCTCTGTTCGAGAAGTTACTGTACATGTTTTGTGTTATAGTGAATTAAGGTACGGCATAACAGTGCATGGTCATTGAGCAATTCGTTGGCTGACTAGTGTCAACTCTAATATTCGTTCGATCTTAAAAATATTAGCTATGACTTAAACCTTACTGCCAAAGGTGCCATTTTCAAAACCTTATTTATGCCGGACTTTCATTTCATTTATCACCATAAAGACCCCTTGCGGGGTATTACATAAGAGGTGGTATCACATAAGAGGTGGGTGTACAAAGATAATACAGGAGGTTGCCTACTATGTTATTTTAAAGAAAGAACACTTGTTACTTCTTCCATGAAGGCAGATGAGGTGGCGATGGCAGCGACGTGGTGGGGAAGGCCATTCCAGTCTATAGCTGTGAGATGAAAAAATGATGACGAGCAGGTGACAGGGCGGTGCACTAGGGTGAGCAACATTTAGTGGGAGGCCTGTGCGCAGCGATATGGGTGAAGGTGGTAAAATGTAAGGAGCGGGGCGAAGCGAACTGGTGTAGAATTTATGGAATAATGATGAGCTCGCGATACGGCGACGGTGCTCTAGTGTGTCCAAACCAGACTCTACTTTTAATGGTGATACGCTGATATCATATGGTAATGACGAGTGCATGGATCTAACGGCACGGTTCTGCATGGATTCTAATGCGTTGCTGAGGTCACCTACTATTGGAAACTGTTGCGACAAGACACTTCTGGAAAAGTGAATTTAAGGTCAAGTACCTTCCCACACGTTGTCTGCCGCCTAAGGATCGTTACCTCGTACTCAGTCATTGTACAAGATATGGCAGAGGGAACACGAGACTACTATGTTCCTGTATATTTTGATAATTTATCTTAAAGCGTCTTACGCGCTTAAACTAAGTACAAGGTAAAAAAGATACACTCAGAAAAATTGACAATTAGTCGCTTCAGGGAACTACTCGTTCTTCTTTTTCCTTCAGTACTTTACTTTCGTTGGATTTCTTTCTTTCCTTCCTTGTTTCTTTTTCTCCTCTTATGGACTATCTTAAAATGTAAAAAGAATGTCATTAACCATTCCTAATGGTATAGTGTCGAGCGCCGAGCTTTAATTGGATGTTTCACTTTTTAAAAACTGTAAGCGCTTCATTTAGTCGCTCCCGAAAGCGGTCATGTCCATTATGCTACTGTATATACGAGACTACGCGACATCGTTAAAGAGAAATTCTCTCTTATGACCAGTTCCCAACAGTGAGCTTTTCTTGGTTACTCCAGCCTTCGTACCCCCAGATGCTGCCGAACTACACGTCCTCCAGTGTCATTGCTTGTGTCTTTTCACTGCCAGCTTGCGCCCTTAGAGGTCCAAATGCCTGGACCGCCTTCGATCCGATCCCATCCGTCTGTATGGAAAAAGTAAACCACAAGCTTCGGTCCTCTCTCTGAATCTTTTCAACGTGACCATGGCCAACCTTCACTTCTCCACAAAATTCCCCATGTGCAATAAAATCTCCCGCAAGAGGTGTCCAAAAGGACACCTCTCGCTTTGTCCAAACAAGTGTCGTTAATTGCATACTTTATCATCTCCCGTACCATAACCATGCACACGCGTACCAGAACCTCTTATATGGACGCCACTCTACGCAGGGCCACCAAGAGAGCTCTCGGACTGCCTACTTAAGATTGTTTTAAGCGCATTGGCGAGGGGAACGATCCAGTGGACACACGCACTTACACTGCACGCTTCCCCACGCACATTCCTGTCTGCGAGTACACAGCGCAATCGACGAGCTCATCAAAGTCCATCGCAATAGCCAAATCCAATATCTTAAACTCCAAATCCAACTGTCACGACTCGACTGACCTCTGTCACCCATCTCGACGAACTGCACGAACACACTCCCCCACACGCGCACGTGACCCTATCCGTGGATTTGGTTACGGCGATTGGTTTCGTTGAGCTCAACGATTGCGTGCGGGGACAATCAGAATACCGTCGTAATGGCTGTGTGGACGGCGGCGCCCATCTGAGAGGTTTTGAAGAGCTTGAGATTATGGCAGGGAAAGTGATAGGTGATAGGACCAACTATGAGGTCTTGGACGAGCCGAAGGGTGTGATACTCGAGAAGGTCGCGTGTTCCGATAGTGAGGCCTTTAATCATGTGTGCAATATGGTTTATTTGTTGGCGGAGCAGATGGATTGTGTGAGTGATCTTGGTATTGGATCACATGTGTATCCCGAGATGCGCACACGGTTAATCTTCGGTACAAGCAAGTCGACCAGCCTGACATTGATGTTGGATACCGGTGCACTCTTGTGACGTTCGTAGCGGTCAAGAAATTCGGATTTGTCCGCCGGAACGCAGGCCTAAACCGTGTCAGCGACGTTTAGGAGCCCGTCTCGAATTTCTTCATTTGAGCCCTGATTGATCTTGAGTACCACTAGTACCGCTTCGTTGTCATATTGGTCGTGTTGCACGTAGGCAAATTTGAGTAGCGGTGGAAGTTTGGTCCTGGTCATGTTGAAGATCTAGGGTGAGGACAAATCCTTGTGGCATGCCTTTTCGACTGAGACGGATGAGACTGGGCAGGATGTTGTCGAGTCTAATGGTGGCTGTGCGCTCGGAGAGCAATGCGCGAGCGTAAATATACAGATGTGCGCCGTAGTAGCAGGATACCAGGTTCTTAAGCATGAGGTCGTAGCACGCATTGTCTAAAGCTCCCTTCAGATCCAGAGCAAAGATGTCGCGTTTTAGCTGCGCTGGGATTGTTGGCCACTCCTATTTTCATTTGGAGGCGCACATAGTGCGTGGGAAAGTGCTGCCGGTAACTCAAGAGTGTGTCCAGGAAGAACTGTGTGGCTTAGAGAGGTAATTCGAAATTGTTGACGATGAGGGATTTAAAAGTTTTCTCCCCGCAGGAGGTCAGATAAATGCGTCGGATATTGTGGGGTGTAAGATATGTCTCTGATTTGGTATCAGCATGAAGTCCGATTGGTGCCACTCTCGTAGTAGGGTTGACGCACTACGTGTTGATTTTAGAAGCTAGGCTGTGAGATGTCCGATGGCTCGATCATCGATATTTCAAGGCATTTTATACTGAGTGCCATCTGCGACGCGTGTCGAGTTGCGGTGCACGATGCTCGGAAGAGCCAAGCGTACCTCTGCATCTGTAATGTCATTGTTAAAAGAAGTGTAGTGCGATGTCAACCAGCAAGAAACTCAGTGAGTCGGCGCACTGTTTCTTGCCTCGGTCATGGCTTCGTGGTTTAGTGTCCGCCTCGGCTGCTCGGGAGGGACGCGGGATCAAAACCACGCTGCCACCGCTTACTCAAATGGGTACAGACATTCCCCGGCCTAACGCTCTGCTTTTATCAGGGGTGAAACGTCCTAAGAAACGAGCCCGCGCCATGCAAATCCCATCGCACCCTATATGGGCACAACAAAACCCATTAAAATTGGGTCTCGGTCGCTAAACCATAGTGGAAAATTCCCACGTGGCTTTCTAAAGCACCGGTTAGGTGGAGAAACCCTCGGGTTCGGAAGGTACAGCCCTCTCCAAGCGTTGAGGTTCCGTAATGGCAGAGTATGTGACTGAAAGCGCGGTTGTATCTATTTTACCACTGGGTACCCGGTGGCAGCTCAAGCCTGCCTCCCTCCGTCGCGGCGCATGCTCTGTAACAAGGTTATCTGTAGTTGGACAAAGGGCGGCCAAAGACCACGCCTAGAAATTTCTATAGGGCCCCCTTTCGAGATGTCAGCCCGCACAAGCCGCCAGGCACCAGGCCGGGGGAGATCTCTGCTCATTAGAAAAAACGGTGGGTCTCAAGTGGTACCAGGATTCAAAACCAGTATCTCTCGCATACAAGATGGATGCTCGATCACTGGGACTGCATTTTCTTTTTTTTTAAGATGATGCCTGCTGGTACCATGTCGGCAATTTTTCAACACTGGTGACCACCATGGTTATTTACGGCGACGCATATGGCACTGTCCTTGGGCCGCTACAATTCTAAAGCCATACTAATGGCCTGCAATTCTTGCTAAACTTGAAAATCCATCCTTTTGCCGATAATTGTATTCTTTACCGCTATGTCGATAACCTCACTGATGTCATGTGCTTCCCTCCAGCAAGAAGGATCTCTTTAAAAATCAAGGCTGGTGTGCTACTTGGCTCATGTCCCTGAACACTAGTGTATATGACTGCAGTTATTTCATTCCATCGTCGACCAAATTATAGCCCCTCTCACCTTCCCGCTGCCAGCAAGATGAATAACTGTACTATAGGTATCACTGGCTCCAACAAGTACTTAGGCACGTATCTCTCCAAAGACTTCTCATGGTCGAATCATGTAACCTACAAAATTAGTTCTTCTAGCAAAGCTTTTGGTTATTTTCGCCGTAATCTCTTCACAGCACCGTCTTCCATAAAATAAGTTGCTTATAAGGCTCTCGTACGACCAAACTTGAATATGCGTATAATTATACATATCTCTCTCCCACAATAATCCACTATGACTAAAGCGCTCGAATCCGTTCAGAACCGTGCTGCTATAGATTCATACTCGCGGACCACACGTACGGCACTATGGCCTGTCCTCCATAATATCTAAATTACAGTTCTCTACTCTTGTTTTTCGTCACCCAACTGATACAACTAGTAAGTCGTGTTCATCGACTCGGACCATTCAAACACCGTGCTCCCACCGTAACTACGGATCAATACGTTCCTACAGTGATTTTTGGTCCGAACTGTCCGAGACTGAAATTGACTTCCAAGACAAACTGCACTCATCAGCGATACTGGGTACTTTAGGTCTGCCACCGAGTGTTCAGTCTCATCTTTATAGCATCGCCATAATTTCCGACCTTCATGTGCCCACCCCTCATGTAACGTCCCTTTAGGACCCTTGAGGTATAAGTACAAAAATAAAATTAATTAATCCATTAATCTTACCGTACGATGTCTTGGCATGCTTACGTGCTCGCTCGCGTAAGTCGAGCAGAGAGCGAGCAGCTCCATGGCGGGGGTATCAACCCGTGTTGCTACAGCTATGCGCGCCAGTTTGCTCTTTCGCGGCAGCTCACGACTGCGAGACGCCAAAGGTCCCGAGCAGCATTTCTCACAGGTTTCAGACCTGCGACGCGGGATTCCGTGCGAGCCACTCGCACCCCGGCAAGCACGGCCACGGTGCAGACGCGTGCGCGCTCGTTACCCTAACCACGCGGGCCGTGACTCCAGCGGCGGCGGCAGCAGCAACAGCAGCGGCATTAGCAGAAGCAACAGCGTGCGCAACGCCAAGTGGGAGGCTGGCCCACGGGTGACAACCTCTGACCTTCCCGCCTGTAGCTCTCTCGGCGCAGGTGACTCCTCGACTAACGCGAGGGCACCGGAAACGAGGGGCATGCAGCACTACTAAACGGCGTCGACTCGGCTCGTTGCGCAGGCGATCTATTAATGGTCAACTCTGCAATCCTGCGGCCAAGACCTTTAAGCGCGCGCGGTCACGCCAACACCGTCACGCTTTCGTGTCCACGCAGAAGAAGCGTGCCTTGCGCGCCGCTGTTAGGTCCCAGGGTGAGAAAACACGCGTCACGTGTGATCACTGTGCACCCCCCCCCCCCCGCTTACCTCTGTTCCTCTCTCTCTCTCTCTCTCTCTCTCTCTCTCTCTCTCCTGAATTGGTGGTTGTTTCATTCACAGGTCGGTGGGTGCGCATACTATCTCGTAGTATTACGCACGTGTCTGGCTCAGAACGAAAACACGAATACGCGGCGTGGGTGAACGAGCGTGGCAACGCCGTCCGCCGGCTCGTTTTAGCAGCGGCGAGCCGGCGTGGAATGTTAATGCCGTGGCGGATCACCTCCGGCATTCACGCACCTCCCCCGCAGACGAGGAAGTGCTTAGCACCCGGCGATGTGAGGGAATCGTTTAACTCGTCGCTGGCGATTAAAGGTGTTCGTATCAAAGAATTTAAGAAGCCAAAGTCTGAAAAGTCACGCTTAACTTTAGCCACTGCATCACTACGCGAAGCGTCTTCGTGCTCTCCGGACGGACGTTACGGAGCGCATCCGACCTTACGAAAACCCGTCACTCTCTAAAACTGTTAATTTTGTGTACTTGGTCTCGAACGTTCTTCTTACAACTGTTTGAGAAGTGGACATATTGCGACAGAGGTGAGGGGGGGGGGTCAATTTCTTCTTTTTTCGATACAGCCATTCCTCCAGATTCAATTGCGCATTCAACATTTTTGCATTTTGGAGGCATTATCGAAATAAATGCTTCAACGCCAGCAAAGTAGCGTGTAAATCGCATGTCACTGCGCCCGCTTACTTGGGCGGGACCTCGGCTGCGAGGTAATAACTGACTCAGCTGTCTCCGCAGTGGTAGAACTGGCTGCCAAAGGTAGCCAGCATGTGGCGACTAGAGCTGTGGAACGGCAACTCCGGATTTAAATTGATTCCAGAATCATTCCACTATCATAAACACCCGGAATGAAATGGCAATGGAATGATGGCACTGAAATGGTGGGAACGGAATAGGAGCCCGAGATTCCGGAATGAAGTTGCAATATAATGGGCACATTATAATGTGCCCAATATAATGGGCACACTCTCCGGAATTGAGTTGGAATGGCATGGACGGCCCCATTACGTAACTCTGATGGCCACCTTCTTCAATACGCGAGCCAGGCATGATGTCGTGGCCGAGCGAGTGGCTGGCAGGTCACTTGAGCCGGCGGCGAAGGTCTGAAAGCAGTCTGCCTGCCGGCTCTCTTCCTCCAGTTTAGAAGGTGGGGCTTGGAGCAGGCCACTGGCACAGAGTATGACACATTGTTTCCTCGTCGCCATTGTGGTCACTGGCTGCGTGTTGGCCATCCCTACGGGGAACACCTATAAGCATTGGAACGCTACGCCCAGCCATAGCTATACACACACAGAAGAGTCGCGTCTCTTCGCGACAGTTTTGATTGAAATCGAAGGCTTCTGGTAGGATCCAGACAATATAGCCGGGCACGCCTAAGTGCCTTCATTCCACTGAGATTTGGTGCACTGGCGTGTAACTATGAGGATATTGCTTAGCCGCACCTGTCATAGAAAGCGGGATTGATAGCGGTCGTCTTTTACATGGAGTAAACGAGCAGCTTCATCTGCCACGTCAATTGCCGATAATGCCACAGTGATTTGGTGGCCACTGACAAATGACCCGATGCCTTTTCTAAGTCAGGTGATGGGTGTCGTCTTTAATGTTAATGTGGTATTGGCATGACATTTCACACACTCTTATTTTTTGTGTTACATAAAGGTCCAAGACCTGCAAACCCCGGGAAAACTACTTGGCAAACCTCAGAGCACCCTAAATACATTGATAGAAAAGCTTTTCTAGAGTAGGTTTGGTTTCTACTGTGTCGTGACGTCATGACGCAATAGGTAGTCACGTGGGAGCGGGACGATGTATAGCAACTTACAAGACGACCAAGCGAGCCGGAGTAACTGTCAAAATGTCGCAGTGCCCTCCTCCCTCATAACCACTTTCTGCGTCATTACTTCACGACGCAGTGGAAAAGAAACCGCAACTGGCCATAGAAATGCTGTTATATTAAATTATTAAAATATTTTGGATTCTCTGAGGCTTGCGAGTATTCTTTTTTTTTTAGGGTTTAAAGGTCCCGCACCTTCGTTTAACGCAACAAAAAAGAGAGATCACGCCGCAAGGCTGACTAAAAGCACACCTTCAAACCGGAGACTGGCATCTGGTTAACCTGCCTGCATTTCCTCTCTCTCTCTCTCTCTCTCTGTCTCTCTATCAAGTCGCAAAAAAATTGAGCATTTGTGTGGCAGTTCTTCATGAATAAAACACAGTGCGAAAGGAAGGGCCACAAGTTCTGCTGGCATCGACGTTGTCAAGGGGGAGGTTTTGTACTTAATAGTGGTGACTTTTGATAAGATGACGACATTTGCAATAGAGTTGTTTGGAAGGATGGTGCATTCAGTGTGTATGTGTGTAGTATCGGTACTTCCCACGAACAAGGAGTGAGGCAAGCTGCTTAAGAGCCAATGATGACATATTTATTTATTTATTTATTTATTTATTTATTTATTTATTTATTTATTTATTTATTTATTTATTTATTTACCTGAGCCCGAATATTTTGTGTCTTACGTAGGCGTCTATTGCTTCCGTGCTGGCAAGCTGTACCACAGAAAGTTCGGAAAAAGCACCCTAAATGTAATTGCATCACCGTTCAAGACATTCCTTAGCTGTTTACATGCGAAGCGACAGATGCCTTTAAACCCCTTTTGAATGCGCTTAGCATTCTTTGCCTACTTCAGGCGTTTTGAGCCTATCTATCTATCTATCTATCTATCTATCTATCTATCTATCTATCTATCTATCTATCTATCTATCTATCTATCTATCTATCTATCTATCTATCTATCTATCTATCTATCTATATATCTATCTATCTATCTATCTATCTATCTATCTATCTATCTATCTATCTATCTATCTATCTATCTATCTATCTATCTATCTATCTATCTATCTATCTATCAAGTTGTCTTCCAACTAGGGCGACTGGGTCGTGGTCGTGGTGCAGTCGTGGTCATTCCTTCGTCTCACCTAATTTGTCTAATAGCTTGGGCCATGGACTAGGTGTGCTCGTGATCGTGATGCCGTCGTAGTCGTTACATTGCCGTCATTCCACGCATGTCACCCGGCTCTCGTCGTGCCGTCGTCGTCCCACCATCGTAGTCGTGCAGTCGTCATGCATTCGTTGTCACACAGCGGTTGTGGTCGTTTTGCCGTCGTCACTCCAGCTTCGCCATTCGGCTCTCGTCATGCCATCGTTGTCACGTCAGCGCTGTCGTCGTCATGCATTTGTTGTAATACCATTGTCGTATTACCGTCGTCGTATTACTGTCGTGGTCGTTCCAGAATCGTATACACTATCCGACTCTCGCCTTAATGTCGTCGTCACATTAAGATCATCACACAGTTGTCGTCGTCATGCTCATGGTCAGAATTCCGTTGCGGCATTTCTGTCGTCGTCATTCTAGCTTCGTCCTTTGACGTTTTTCATTCCTTCGTCGTCACGCCGTGTACGCTCACACAGTGGTCTAAGTTGTCTAATAGCTCGGGGCACTATAGACATGTGCCAACGGTGGTGACGACGTCGTAGTCGTTGCATTAGCACAATTCTAGCTTTCCCGTAAGGATATCGTCGTGCCATCGTAGCCACGAATTTGTAACACTACCATCGTCGTGATGGCGTCTTGGTCGTTCCATCGTCCTCGCTCTATAACTTCATTATCAGACTCCCGGCATGCCGTCGGTGTTACTCCTGCGTCGTCACAAAGTCGTCGTCGTAACGTTATTTTGATGCTATCGTCGTCACACTGCTGTTCCACCAACTTCATCAATTCAGAAATGTAAACCTGCTACCGCTACTACGCACTCGTGCCGCAACTTAAGGCTCACTGTAGAGACACACTGACTCCCCCAGGACGAAATCACACGAATAGCAAGCGTCCGTCCGTTCTACCACTTCATCCATTGGTGTTCTAGTTTTTGATCTGCACAATGACGTCTACAAAACTGTCCTCAATGCAACCTCCATATCATATACAAACAAACACAAGTTGAGACCCTATGAAGTGTTTTCTTCGCGTTCTTCGTGTAATATGGGTGCCCAGGCACAAGATACCTAGGAGGCACATAAGTTTTATACTAAGAATACAAAACATAGGTACCGCTATCCGTAAGCTAAATGCACTCAGAAGAATAGAGTGCGACGCCCTTTTGTAGCACATCCTCCGAAGCCGAAGAACTAAAATGCAAGACAATCAAAACGAAACCAAAACAAAAGACCGCGCGACAGAGACTCTCTCGAAAAGCTCTCCGCGGACTCCGACATGATGCCTGCAGCTTAGCGCCGTCGCGTGCTGCCCGACAACCACGACAAAATGCTTTACTCTCAATGCACAACAAACCGGACAGTGAGAGGACGCACGGAATGTGGCCGTCCGATGTCCTTCTCGCTAAAGGTGAACTCTCGCCGCTCCGTCCTTCGCCACTGCTTCATTCCCGAGCAACCTGTCAAAAAAAGACAAAGCAAACGTCGAACACCCTGCCTCTTCTTTCCTTCTAACTTCAATGTCAGCTCGTAACAGCTTAAAAGAAGAGCGCCATCCGAACAGAAAAAAGAAATGCGAAGCTTAACCAAAGCAAGAGCCATTCCCGACAGGTTCCCTTCCGTCGAGCCGACGGCAACAGCGGTGTGCTTGGAGCACGCCGGCCGTCGCTTTGTGTATATACAGAGCGAAGCCGACACGCGGACGCACGACGTTGCAGCGGGGGGTGCGTGCGGGTGCTCGACGAAGCACAAAATGTCGCCGCCGAGGACGCGTCGCGCGCCTGAGCGAAGAGTTTCAAAAGCATGCGCGGCCGCCGTCGTTGGCCAGTTACGGGAGGCGATGCGTCGGGGGGAAGAGACGCGAGCCGACGGGGTACGCGCGTGGCTCGGCGTGCTTGCAGGGCTGCCGGCTGAGCAAGACGGATGAAGAGGTCAGGGGCCAGGCCGATCTGGACTTCACGAAGCGATTCCGCTGCCACGGCGCGCGTAGCTGTATATATTTGGCATGTACACGCCATATCTGTGCAGCCGCGCAAGTGAGTACGTTGTTGTTGGCGCAGAGAGCGATGCAAAGCGAACTCTATGGCCGGGAGAACGGAACGGCACCATCGCATTTTAGACACAGCTACAAGGTTATCTGTCAAATAGTGCGCACATTAAAAGCTTCACTCGGGAAAGACGACAATACTTTCTTTTTTCTTATTTCTTGTGTAGCCCTTTCTATTCTCGAACTATTCACGAGTGAGCATGAGCCGACTCGTCCAGCAGTATTCCACCTTAAGTTATAGTAGCCACCATGTAGGTCCCTTATTTGCTTAACTCAACGATATTTCGTAGTATCCGTATCCGCATGTACCATCATCGTTGGTTTGTGTTTATTGTTCTCCTTGGCGAAAAGAACTCGAAATAAGACCCTGTCCAGACTCGGTGCTCTGTCGCGGGACAACAACATGCGTGCCATCGCGCCATCATCCTACCGGCATCGTCATGCGACTACCAGGACCGTTGTAACCGTCGTAGTCGTTGTCCTCGTTGTTGTCAAGTTAATTGTTGTTTTAGGGTCCCTTGAGGCTTTCTTCGAGTGGCCATCTACACGCACCTTTTTTTCCCCCCTTTTACTACGATTAGCATTGAGAACTTCATGCCCTTTTAGACGACTTTCTACCTACCTATCTATCGGGCTGGGTCTCTAACCATTTTCCCGCCAATTTAAGTCACTGCGTAGTCCATGGTCTAGTGGGTAGAGCATTAGTCTGTTGTCCTGAGGGAAACAGGTTTGAAACCAACCGTCGGACTAACCTGGGTCACAAGGTAGGCACACTGCATGTACCACTCTTGAATGAACCTCTTTGGGTCACTGCGTAGTCCATGGCCTAATGGGTAGAGCATTAGGCTGTTGTCCTGGGGGAAACCGGTTCAGAACCAACCGTCTGACTAACCTGGGTCACAGGGTAGGCACGCGGGGTATGTACAGCTCTTGAATGAACCTCTTTGAGATCAACTTGGATCTCTTGCGCCTGGCGGAATCTGCGTTGCTGGGCAGAATCAAACCCGCGTGATATATTGTTCAGACAATCTTCTTTAAATAAATATTCGCATATGCACCACGCACAGACTTCGCAGCGGCGGCGCTAGGTGGCGCATCCTGTCCAGACAGAAATGGGAGAGAGGAGCCTGGCTTCACATGCATGAAGCGCCTGTGCGGTGGCAATACGGGGTGTCGCTACATTGCTTAAATGCTGATCGCATTATAGTCGGCATTCATCATGACAGTGGTTCTGCTGGATGTTTTATTCTTTAAAGCTGATTCTTTGGCTGGTTGGTACGGTTCACTCATAATCGCAAAGCCTTTAGCGCAATTCAAAAAAGACAGGGACGTGACAGAGACACACGATAGCGCTGTCCTCTGTCACACTCCTGTCTTTTTTGAATTGGGCTAAAGGCTTTGAGTTTATGAGTAAACCGTACCAACTAGCCCAACAATCAGCTTTGCCATTATGAGTTTTATTCTTTGTTTTCTCTTTCCGTTTGTTGGGGCGGGGAATGCGGAAAGGGACACCGAAGCGAGGAATGTATTGGGCTCTGAAACCGTCCCAAAAACATTTCGTCCCGTTGTATACTTTCTGCAAGTGGTGGCGCTCCGCGGAGTCGTTTGTAGATCACATTAGTTCAGTGTTCGAGATGGACAAAAGCCATCACGAATTTGTGAACAATGGGTTCTTAGCAGAAACCCGTCTTCGCTGCTTCACACGGGCATCCCAGTGCACCCTGTTCGTGCTGTGAGACCCTGTGACAAAATACACTCATCTACAAAACCTGTAAAACTGTTCACCTGTTCACAGCGTATAACAGCACCCGTGCTGTCAACTATAATAAATAATCATCACTGCACAGGAGCTGATGCAGGAGGAGGAGGAGGAGAAAAAAACGTTTATTTAGCTCTAGAAAATTCTATGAATTTCGCGGAGTCAGATGGTGTCTTCCATCTTCTTGGCAATGGCCGTCTGCCCCTAGTCCAGGACTCCGCTGGATGCCGCTGCCAGCTGGGCCCGTCGGATCAGCCCTAGTTGGACGTCCTGACGGTCGCTGGAGAGCATTCCTTCCCATTGCTCCGCACTCGGGTTTGGTATTATTGGTGCCGCATTTGTTTTCTGGCAGGCCCACGTTATATGGTAGAGCGTGGGTGTGTCCTGGCACCATGGGCATTTGTCACTGTATTGTGTGGGTTGTATTTTGCTGAGGGTGTTTAGGTTCGGATATGCACCCGTCTGTAGCAGCCTCCAAGCTACGGAGTCCTCTCTAGTGAGAGACCTATGCGGCGAGGGGTACCGCTTCCTGCTGCCCTTATAGTGATTCAGGATAGCCGAGTATTCTCTGGGGACTGGCTCGGTTTCCTCGAGGTCATTGGCGGAGGGTGCTCGGTATGCAGTGTATCCTCGAGCTATCCTGTCGACCTCACGGTTGCCTTCCACGTCCGTGTGACCCGGCGTCCACATTATCGTGTGTCTAATTGGTTGTTCTTTTTCTGGGTTTTTTGTGTGGGGATCTTCTGAGCGGAGTATGCGGAGCGCTCTGTGACCTATTCTGCCGAACATGTAGTTTCGGCATGCTGTTTGGGAGTCGATTAGTATTGTTAAGGACCGCCTAGTCCGATAGCCCTCCGCTGCCGCTAGAGCGACGGCCGCTTCTTCAGCCTCGACTACCGTGCAGTCCCGTAGAGATGCGCTGACGATTTCTCGCATATCCGAGTTTATCACCACCGCTACTGCGTTGGGGTTGGTCTGTCTCGCCCTTCTGGTGTATGTGGCTGCCTCCACGTATACCGTTGTTGCCTGGGAAGCTAGGGACTTTTGGATGTATTCGGCTCTCGCCTTCCTGCATTATTCGTGTAGGTTGGGGTCCATGTTCTTGGGAATGGGAGCCACCTTGATTGTTTTTCGCATATTGTCCGGGATAGTCGCGGTTCTTTGGGTTTCTTGTGTCTGTTCGCTGCATCCCAACTTCTGCACAAGTTCCTGATGCAGAAACTTCACAGCGACCGTTAGCGAAGCTATCCAAAATGAAGCAATAAAGCAATAAAACGGTGGACACTGACCGACAGAAGTGCTAAAAAATCATTAGATCTAAAAGACGTTTCGGCTTCCCTACGGAAGCCTTGTTCACAATGGGATCACACACTACGCAACATTTCTTGTGGCCTCTTATTTCTCATAATGGGATCACACACTACGCAACATTCCTTGTGGCCTCTTATTTCTCACAATGGGATCACACACTACGCAACATTCCTTGTGGCCTCTTATTTCTTTTGCCACGAAGGCGTGCTGGTGATATATCTATGGTTTTAGGCGACATGCTCTTACCACAAAGGTAAGAAGGATTACCCCTAATATAGGGCTGAATTACTTCGTTGCATGCTTTAGTACAACCAAGGCAAGAATAAAGCATTTAAGAAAGACAAAACTAGAAAACGAAATGCTGAAGTTAGAATAAGCTAAACTAAATAATGCAGGCACAGGAAGTGCCGTTGAGAGGCCGTTCAGAGTGTAGCATTTACAGGAGTAAATGCTATAGCAACTGTATATAGCTACTGGTGTATCGCTTAAGCATGAACACGCCGTTCTATATCGCGTGTAAACTGCACTTCTCAGACTTCCGCTTCAAGAAACGCGAGAAAAAAAAAAGGCTTAGATATGCTGGGTGTCTTTAGCCCTTACGTTGACAGTGCAGCCATTGACGGGACAACGGCACTGCAATATGGTGACGAAGACAACAGCGGCAACGAGGATGGTTGTTTCGGTAGGATGATGATGACGTCACTGGCGGCAACGTGATGACGAGTACAATAATGACGACATAACGGCGACGACGATGACGCATCTATATCATAAAGACAGTGGTTCTTAGGCTGACATTTAAGACAGCAAGGAGCTGAACGTGCAACTAAGTGGCTAGCAAGCCGAACAGCGCATTCTGCTAAATCCAGCTAAGCCGCCTAGTGAGCTTACATGGAAACTTTTCGAAGGCCTACACACATTTACACCAATTACAAGTTATTTCTTTTTAGTTTGACTATCATATAGGAAAAGAAATAAAACAATCATTCCAGGAAATAGAATAGCGTTAAGTCACCTCGAGAGAAGTTTGCAAGGCAATCTCTGGCAACTGATTAAAGATCTAATGAGCAAGGGATTTAACGTAAAATTCCAATAAGTCCCATCCCACGTATAGGAATTGAAGGAAACGAAAAAGCAGACGCTCTAGTACGGCTAGCGCTTAGATGTGTCCCAAACGCGAGAGCGCCAAGCATTTTTCAGAACTCTGAGGATGCAATCAAGAATTACTTTAGGGCGATCCACAATACTCCACATCAAGCCTGTGTGGTCTCTGAACTTACTCGCGAGGAAGCGACGCTGTTGTACCGCAATAGAACCGACTCCGCGTATACAACCCGGCTTGGTTTTTCCAAGACTGGACGTTGAACTTCCCCGCTCTGTACCTTCTGTGGTGATGTCGGCGACACTGAACATTTCATTTTGCTGTGCCCACGCTTCGACACAGAAAGAAAAGCGATGGTCGACCGCCTGCAAAAGAGTACTCTTATGCGCAGGACCTTTGAAGACGTCATTTTCCCCGGAGGGCCCGCGGCAACCAGGAAGAGTGTGCAACGACGGCTGACAGCGTTCCCTGCGAGACACGGGGCTCATCGACACCGGGTGACGCACCCTTAATCTCAACTCACAGAAGGCTCAGGCGGAATAATTGCCGGCTATGTATGCCAGGCTAACCCCACCTGCTGCAACGTCACCACCACCACCTGTTGCTTTAAGCAGACACATTGAGCGTTAATTAATGTTATGAAAGAATGCTTCAAAGTTTAATAAATCAAATTTAAGCAATTAATTGCGACTATAATAATCGTCTGGCCAATTCAATGTCTCTCAAATGCCATCTTGTTATTTTTGGAATTATCTACACAATATATTTTCTCCGTATCTCTTCTAGCCTGCCCAGGAGAAGGATCTAAGAGGTGCTCGAGCATGGCAAAGATGTTTCGCGTACTAAAATATCTCTACTTTCATATTGAAAGGACCATCCATAACATAAATCTGCATGCGAAGCAGACGGTACCTCATTAATCGCGCACAATTTTGGTACCATTGCATACCTCTCTTGAAATAATCCCCTCGATCGCCACGATGAAGCTTATGACGAATTCTACAGATTGAATCACGACTTCTTACTGCTTTCTAGAAGAGAACGGACGCTTGCTTTTCATTGAAATGAAGAGCACTGAGCAAAGCAAGAACACCTACGTCAAAGCAGCCTATCTCATGTTATTGTTCTTTTTTTTTCGACTCAGACATCAGCTAGCCATCATAAACGCCCTTGTTCAGGACAGTTGTTTTGTTAATTGATTTGTTAATTAGGCTCTAATGCCACGCTCAGTCGACAAATCAGCCTTAATTTCAGCTACACCTAAAGTATACCATTAAATCATCTACACCTAAATCACCGAGTATGAACAACACTGAGCCGTACAACAACTTACATGTATATATGGTCGTCACTGTATACGGCAATGCCATTGTGGCGATCGTAATCACGAACGGAAGACGTCCGAAAGTGCGCCGATGAGGAGACGTTCTCAGGTTTTGTAAATATGGATTCCGATACCGTTTATCTACTGAGCGAGGTTGAAATCTTTCCTGGGGAGCCAATTTGTTTAAAAAGCTTTTCCCAATTCGGTACCAAGTCATCTGTAGCGCCTGTCGTCATAGCCATTGTCAATTACGTCACTCTAACGCGTGATTTGCGAATACTAGGTTTTATCATAGCATTCCGCGCTTCTGTCAATGCGAACGTGCCCTCTTTCAATAGCACCACACTAACACTTGACCTAACTTGACATGGCACCCAGCCATTATACAAGGTTTTCGGACAGCTGCTCTGCGGCGAACAGTTGTCGAATGGCCGGTATGATTTTTCTCAACTGCACTGCGCTGCAAACACTGCGCCAATTAGCGGTTCCGACAGCACACAAGAGCCTATATCGGGTTATTAAACCTTTCCGTGGGCTCGCCTTCTACTGCTGCGAAGGCACCGTGGCTCCGGACTTGCCGGCATCCTCATAACTTCGCTTTCGTGAAGCTTTGTCCAGTTGCCGAGGGACTTCGAACTGTCGACTTCTCGCGTACCTTCGTGCTCGGCACCCCATACGAGATGCTCAAGGTTCTGGCGCGGCAAGTGGCGATGCGACAGGTGCCACGGGCAGTGACCGCTAAGTAATGTCGCAGTGAGACAGGCTCCTACGCGAAGTTTCGCCGACTCACTTAAACTTACGTCGAACGCACATTCTCAAAACTTAGCCCTCTTGCGCCACTGGCTTTCGCAGCACGTAGCCCAGTCATCATCATCATCATCATAAGCCTGGTTACGCCCACTGCAGGGCAAAGGCCTCTCCCATACTTCTCCAACTACCCCGGTCATGTACTAATTGTGGCCATGTTGTCCCTGCAAACTTCTTATTCTCATCCGCCCACCTAACTTCCTGCCGCCCCCTGCTACGCTTCCCTTCCCTTGGAATCGAGTCCGTAACCCTTAATGACCATCAGTTATTAAGCACGTAGCCCAGTGCCGATTATTAATTAGTAAGTAATGTGACTTCGCATCCGAAGGCCACAGCTTGGCTACCAAAGAAGCATAGTCCATTCGATTACGGAATAATTCTGGCCTCCTCCTGGGATTTCCCATAGTGCACCGAAATTCGCGTGCATGAGCGTTTTAAAGCGAATGGTCTTCTTAGCCTCTCTCACCAGTTTTCGTAGGTGGTAGGTGGTTGGTGTCCGGTGGTCGGAACTGCCATACAATGGTGCTGAAGGAAAGGCGCGTGCTCACACGCCGCACAGTAGTGGATAAAGGGAGGGGGGGAGGGGGGGAGTTCTGTCGTCCGTGAGCTCTCGCGCGACTGAGTTGCGGGGAGGAGGCACTGTCAAATGGTGGGGTTTGTGCATCGAACGCTCCACAAACCCGAAAGTGCTTACTTTCGTATAAACTTTGAGCAGTCATGGCAAGTATATGCGTTCATAGTGCTGTGACTATAAGTGCTGCCAAATATTCGACCCCTTCAATTAATTACCTAACATAACCAGATCCATTTATCAGAATATTGCTCACAATTCTAAGGCATAATTTGTTGGAATTCCACTGACCGCTTATGTATTTATCTATTCTACGATGGCAAAGTTTCTGTTGCGTGCGTGCGTGCGTGCGTGTGCGTGTGTGTGCGTTTGCGTGTGTGTGTGTGTGTGTGTGTGTGTATGTGTGTGTGTGTGTGTGTGTGCGTGTGCGTGCGTGTGTGTGCGTGTGCGTGCGTGTGTGTGTGTGTGTGTGTGTGTGTGTGTGTGTGTGTGTGTGTGTGTGTGTGTGTGTGTGTGTGTGTGTGTGTGTGTGTGTGTGTGTGTGTGTGTGTGTGTGTCCTTTTCCGATGCCATTGACAACAACGGATCCACAGTCAAGTGGTGGCAACTGCGGTATAACAATACCGCGGCGCTAAAATAACCTAATCAGTCAGCGTAGCCTTCAAAGTGGAAATAATTATATGAGCGAGTCCCAAAGTCTGAGAAATTATTTTTCTTCGTGACTGGCGAATGGCGTCGGCAGCAGCAGCAGCAGCAGAAGAGCGACTATTGCACAGGAGTCACACTCTAGTGAGGAGGCGGCCCGCTACAAGACCATTGCACGGCGGTCACGGGACGATCGTTCAAACCGGCGCGCTGCGACATTTTTCGGCACGCATCCAGGAGAATGGAAAACGGCACCGGCACTTCTTTCTCTGTCAAGCCAAAGTCGTCCCTCTCGGACGCGGCCAGCAATGCGCCATCCAAGGTGCTTGCTTTGCCTGTTTTCGTTCTACCATGCGTAGGGGGTGGGTGGAGGAGAGGTGGGGAGAAAGGCGTGGGGGTGTATAAGGCGAGACAAAGAAAGTGAGAGCGAGTGAAGGGACGCGCGGAAGACAGGTCTTTTGTCGATCTCGAGAATGCGCCACCACCACCACAACTGTCGGAGACCACGACCGTTGCGACATCGGCGCGCCGCGTGCAACGATGTCGCCGTCACAGCTCCGCGAAACAAGAGACCGATGCCGCCAACTCGGCGGGGAGCCTCCACACGGCGTCTCTCTCGGCGAGCAGCCATGCGGCGCATGCCGCTCTGCGTGGCCCAGCGGCCGAAGGTATAGCCAAGGGGTCCGTCCACTCCCACCTTCCCTCCCCCCTCCACAACCTTGCCTCCTTTCCCCAACTCTTTGCCAGCGCGATGTCATTGTCGTGCGGCACGCGCTCGCTTTGACTCGGACGCGTAAAGGCGTGTCGCAGTAGGCGTACGGCTAAATGAGGTGTCCCACTCGTCCCCTACTTCTTTCCGTCTTCTCTTATACACTCACAAAGCCGTACGAAGGTGAAGCGCTACTTTCTTGTTTTTATTTTTTTCGCGCCTCGCTTGCCGGCCCCCTGTCGCCGTTCTACTGGGCGGCGCATTCCGGCTGGCGAAGAAAGCGACACTTATACAAGTGGTGTGTCGAGTACCACAAAATTCCTACGTTTCATTTGCTGCTTCTTGCCGCCCCTGTTGGCAGCTGAAAACAACGTGGAAATATTTTTGGGCGCCTCAGGGGTACCCTTCAACTTTTGCGTCAAGGTCGTAACTACTAATGTACACATAGCATGTTGCTTTTGCATAGATATATATATATATATATATATATATATATATATATATATATATATATATATATATATATATATATATATAGAAAGAGAGGGAGAGAAGGAAGGCAGGGATATTAAACAGTCAAGAGTCCGTTTGGCTACCCTGCACTGGGAGAAGGGAGTAGAGGAATAGAAAGAAGGGAGAGAATGAGAAAGATTGGGCAGAGAGAGAGTAGGCCACACGTAAAAAAATTCATTACCCTCTTTGTTGTTATTATGTAGGCGACACTGGGTAATATACTGTACTTAGAAGATTTGAGGCCTGCCCTGCGCACCGTTTGAAACTACCTATGGCCGAAATGTTCCTCTAATTGAACCAGATCAAGGGACAACACATTCGCATATCACAGTTGCAAGAAAAAGCATCCTGCGCCTCCTGAAGGCAACAGTGCTGGGCAACCATCTGTGACAGTGCTGAGAATTTTCATTACAGTTAGCGGCTCCAGTGCACATCAACTGTTGACTTTCTATTGTTCTCTTTCCGTCCCTTTACACCGGTGCAGGTTAGGCAACCGGGCTCAGATCCTGTTAACCTTCATGTTTTTCTGTTCATTCTCCATTTATCCTTTTCTCTCTGCCTCACCGGAGTTGAGTTGACGCCGTTTTACTGCGACTTCTGCTGAAACCAGGCGGCCCCGAGACCTTGAAGAGTGACAAGTCACAGGCGGAAAGCATCCATTCTTTTGGGAGGGAGGCGGGAGAGGAGAGGGGGCTGCGGTCCGACCATCTTTCCGATCACCACGTATACAGGCTGTCCCAACTTTCATGCACCAAAATTTAAAAATAGGCACATGCCACGTAGTGAACAGAACCAAGGTGTATTGCCGTCGCCTGGAGATACTCACAGTATCTTTCATGCGTTCCACCTAAATACATAATTAGCCTTAAAATAATCAACTTCTCAAACATCATAATCAGATTAAAAGTGTCAATGAGAAAATTCTACAGCAACATGAAAAAGATATCATCAGCCCTTCCACTCTGTGAAGAAGGACAAGCAGCAAAGCTTTGGCGTTTTACCTCAATCGACACATCTCTGTGTGTGTGTGCGTGCGTGTGTGTGTGTGCGTGCGTGTGTGTGTGTGTGTGTGTGTGTGTGTGTGTGTGTGTGTGTGTGTCTATCTATCTATCTATCTATCTATCTATCTATCTATCTATCTATCTATCTATCTATCTATCTATCTATCTATCTATCTATCTATCTATCTATCTATCTATCTATCTATATATATATATATATATATATATATATATATATATATATTATTATTATTATTATTATTAGAGAAGGACCCAGAGAACGAATACATCTTTTGACTGTGGAGTGATTTATTTTTATTCTTTTAAGTAGTAGTGACATGTGCAAGTACCGCCGCATGGCAAACGGGAATTCCAAAATATTTACAACGTCGCTGTGGACTATGTAGTCACTAAAAGTATATGAAACTCGGCGTAATGTTAGAGCCGTCTTAGCGGCTAATTGGCATATAATTTGTCTTGGGATAGTTTTCATAACACAATATTTACAGCCATTTTCTGTAACCGTACTCCCTCCGTAGACGGCTATATGCATTGACAGCAGACGGTAATTCTGTAACGTTTACAACTTCACTGTGAACTAACTAATCATGACAAGTATTTGAAACTCGGTGTAACGATCGACTTGTTTTAGTGGCCAATTTCAGGATAATGTTTTCCAAGATGCCTACATTAGATCGAAAACTACAGAGCATTCGCGAGAAACTGGAGAAAATGTTTTGGCGAGAAAATGTTTTCGTGTCGACGCGAATCTTAGATGGACGGACATCGACCACCGGCGTAGGGTAGCCATGTGCAGCTTCACTGTAAAACTCCCGATACAGCTTTCTGTCCCTCAATACGTGCTTCATAAAAGTGTTTTTCCCAGCGTGACAGAAGCCCGCGAATACACGCAAAGTGCCTCGAGCGCCCAGTCGCACGGCAATTTTGCGTATATTCACACACTTCTTTCACACTCGAAAAAACAGTTTTATGTGGCACGTATTGAGGAACAGAAAGCTGCATCGGGAGTTCTTCATGTTGCTCTACGATTTTCTCATTGACACTTTTAATCCAATTATGATATTTGAGAAGTTGATTAGTTCATTGAGACTAATTATGTAGTTACGCAGAACGCAAAACATACTATGAGTATATCTCCAAGCGACGGCAAACAACACTACCTTGGTTCTGTCCAACTCTCGTAGTAGGAAAACAGTTCACTTTCACAGCCTGAGTCCTCTCGAACCACCGAGGGACTGGAGTCACTCGGATGAGCCATGCGACAAACGGATCCAGTTAAACACATTGGGAACATATATGTTTTGTGCGTGTTAAAATCACACTTAACTGAAAAAAAGTAATGTAACGCTTTCTGAAAGTTTTAATACACATAGATACAACCAAGAAACATTTTCTTTACGAAAGGTCATGTGAGAAGATAAGTCACGACATGAATAAGAATGCCACTATAACAATTTCTGAACACATCTTACGACCACAATTATTCGCCTTAAAGTAATGTGACTCCGTAACGCAACAGTTTATTTACTCGTCAAAGAGAGAGAGAATGAAGAGGAAAGGCAGGGAGGTTAACCAGATATGAGTCTCCGTCAAAGTATAGCTTATGCTATTGGCCTCATTTATTTCCATGCAGCAGAATAAATGATTATAGAGCAATAAATTATCAGGAGTACAGATAAACAACCATATGAACAAATAAATAAATAAATAAATAATAAGACACAGCGACCCCTCAAAAGCGCGAAAGAACACGAAAGCAAGTAGGAACAGCTTGCATTGCGTTATTGAGCCGCTAATACAGCATATGGGGAATAAAAATTAATAAGGAAAATGCATAGCATAGTCTATAAGGAGATTTACGAATAGCGCAACCTAGCGTCTTCGCGTACCCAAAAGGCCTCACCCTGCTTGCGCTGTTATGTACCCCATTTTACTTCCTCTGTATAACATTTTGCCGTTGTTTTCTAAGCCAGGTGGTTTGCTGGAAGCTTGCCTCACTTCCCTGAGGCCTCCCTCACTGCCTCCTCGTCTCGTATTAGCGCATGATAATTTTTTCCAAATAAGTATGTCACGTATGCCCAGTGGCACGCGCAGCTAGGTCGTCTGGTACCCGGGGCCCATAGGTCTTTTGTCACCCCCCCCCCCCCCCCCCTGATGTAGTCGAGAAAGGCGATATCGACAATTTCCGGGTTGCAGCACCAGTACAACCGCCTTGGATACCGCGCACGTTCCCCGGGTCCCCCTCTCCTTCGCTTTCTTTCACAGAGACCGCGAATTCAGCAAATATACACGCTGTTTTTCCTGCGTCAAGTACCACAGGGTGCTGCACTGATAACATGTGATAAGCCCATGTGCACATCTTCTGTCATACTGTAAGGCTTGGCAGCCAATACAAATGCGGCATCGTGGAAAACATGACTCACGTCACAAGTAACAAAAAATATCTTCATAATAAAGTTTTAATTACCAATTTTAGCGGCAATATTGCATTTGTAAAATTGAAGCCCGACATTCATATCTTGCCCAACAACAATTTCACAAAAATCGTCGTAGGTACTACGGCACGCAGTATTTTGTCTGTGGGCAGCCCTGAACGAAAATGAAAATTAAATTGTTTGTCAGTGACGCTGATCTACCCACCCTATTAGAAACGCTACCTGCCTCCCCGCTGCGCGGGCGCCAATGCTATGACAATTACGAGTTCTCTTCATTCTGATCAATAAAACCTTGCTTTCATCATAAACGTGATTATCCGAGCTGCGGTACCACCGCAAGATTGGGAGCAGAATAGAGCACGCTTCGCGTCGATTGTTGGCGTCACCATAAAAAAAGAAAGAAAAGGCCGCGATGAAGCCCGTGCCAGCGACAGCTTTCACTATACTGTTGGTCTGCACTCGCAATGTAGAGCATTAAGGGATCAGCGTCACTGGTCCACTATTTCATATTTCTTTCGCTTCTGCCATATACTGGGCGCCGCCCGCAGTGCCAAAGTACTGTAGGTTGTAGCACCCAAAACGATTTTGTTTAAGAAGTTTTTGTTGAGTTAATAATATGACTTTGAGTCCTCAATTCTCGAATTGAAGTGCTTCCTCTATAAGTACTAATTACGGGGATTATTAAGGGTATGGTTATTTCTTATCTGCCATATTTTTCGCGCTGCTGAGTTCCTAGTAATCACTAAAAGACATAACTTCATAGAATCTCGATC
Organism: Dermacentor albipictus; assembly: GCF_038994185.2. Lineage (NCBI taxonomy): Eukaryota > Metazoa > Arthropoda > Arachnida > Ixodida > Ixodidae > Dermacentor > Dermacentor albipictus. Next base: position 45,139,761 of record NC_091823.1, on the reverse strand, counting down.
GGGAAATATCCCTACAAAATTCACCTTTCTTTTAAATAAAATTCTGTGCAGCTGATACAGACACTGTACTTGTGACATGAAGTCAAACAACAACAACAGTTTTCTGAAACTTTCGAGGGTAAGAAGGAAAGCGTGAAACAGGTTGCGCAGCGGCTTCTCGGAGCGAGCGGGAGAGGGGAAGTAAAAGCGAGCCGTACATCGTGGCGGGCCCGCGACTACAGCCTGTAGAGTCATACGCCGCCAAACTCTTCGGCCGAACCGAGTCTGAAGACGATCCAGAGAATCCCATTCACGACTTTTGACAGCCCCACTCAAGCAACGTCGCTCTCAACGAACGCTTCGCCGTAAACGCGAGCGCCGGGCGCGCTGGTTGAACGCCCTCTTGCTGCTGTCTTTGTTCGTCTTCGCTGCGCGTTCTGAACGGAAGAGGGACCCAAGAGCCCCAACGCCTTACAACGCCTCACTGTATGTTTAGCGACTCCTGCTCCCAGCATGAACGCAAAGCACGAGCGCACCCCACATGAAACGTTCCGCTAAGGCGAGTAGTTTAGCGACCATTTCGCGAATTAAATTTTTTAGCCCGCACATTCGTGCAATTATTTCGTGGCGTGTTGATAGAGCTGCAGCCGACAATTCTGCGGCGCAACGCATCGGGTGCATGAGCTCGGGATACTGGATACCGTCGCATTCTTTGCAATTTGCGCCCAGTCAAGCCGGCGGAAAGAGGGGTGTCTTTAAGCGTATATGACACCCACCCCCCACACCCGCAGCCCCTTGCACCCGGGGCCCACGGCCCCCCGGCCCCCCCTGTTGCTACGCCACTGCGTATGCCCTATTTCACAAGGAGCACTCTGTAAAACTGGTGCCCTGGTACACAACGGATCAGAGGTATATGCGATAGCTCCCAACTTCTTTCTTTTATCAAGATTTATCGCCACGCAACGTTCACGAAGACGCACCCCTCCGTTCAAACGAGAGCGAACATTTTTCCGAATCAGTCGGTGGTTCAAGCTTGCAATCCGAGATGCCTGGTCCCTTCGCGTGCGCTGTCTCCCCGCGCGCCTATATGTCTCCACTGGTGCTAGACGGGTTCTGGCGAAGTACCGATAAGCGACGCGCCTACCGTCGGCTTTGTCGTTGGTGCTCATGCTGTGTTTGTAGCCGGCGCCCATTGCGACGTCCGCAGCCGCGGTAGAGTCGAGCTCGACGCATGCATTTTATTTATTTCTCGTCCTCGTCGTCGTGATGTTCCGTATATAAAGTCCAAAAAAGCATATTAATGAGCCACCGATACATCGAGGATGCGAGAAAGAGCACGTAACAGTGAGCCGAAAAGGCTGGCGGCTTGACAGGAATTATCTTCCCACGTGCTCAATATTGTCACGTGGTGGTGACGTTGAAGAACACAGTAGCAATACTGTGAACGACAAAACTAACTTTTATTGAGCGAACCTGTGCCCTCAAAACAGGCTACACTTATAGCACAACGATAGCGGCGAACACGGTCGGCGATCGTCGAAAATCTGACCAACGGGTAAAGCGCATCGGCTTTTTATACATCAATCGTGGAATGTTCCAGACTAATCGCTGGGACCCGCGTGCCTTCCACAAAGTTCCACACCATTCGCGTCAGGTGATGAAATCAGATAACATAAGGTTCGGCGACAACAGACAGCGGATAGAAGCATCGATAACTTTCCAGAAACTTCGGATACATACAGGAGCGTACCACGCTGTGCGATAACATTTCTTAGGCGGCGAAACGTGGTCGCCCGATAAAGATAAGTACACGTGTCAATATTCGGTTTAGTTGGAGATCACGTGATCAAACTCGCGCTTGGGAAGGATAGCGCGCGTCTTCTCTAACGTGGCCCGCGTTCCGCGTCTAATTATTGGTAATCATTGGTAGGTGCAGTGATAAAGGGCGAGCACAGATGGCTGCTAACTTCATGCACGCTGTCTTCCTACGCGGGCTGTCTTTCCCCAGCCCTAGTGTTGGAGATTGCGCAGTCTAGGAGAGAGTGGTGGTAACTGGATATATCGTTGACAGAGACCCTCTTGTACTGAACACAAAAATGGGCAGATGATGGCGATTAATCTAACATTGCGGAGTCGCGGTGAATCGCGCGTCTGTACGAACAAGTTCGCCCCCGCTGCCGACGTTCTTCATAGTGCAAACGTTGTGACAGCGAGTGCTCGCGGTCATCCAATGAAATATTTACAGGTTTACATGGTCCGCGCTTGTTGTTTTAATTAGTAAGTGAATTTTTACTACAATTTATACGGCTGATATAACCAACGTACAGACTCGTATGAGGGCCGCACATTTTAGTCTGGATTTTGACAAGCCTTGCATGGGGCCGGGCAATTAGACATATTTTTTCCAACTATGTCTATGAAATCCGCCGTAAATCACCATGATCGCCTCCTCTCGCCATCTAGTAACGACTCGCGAAAGTACTCTGCGCGCGAAACTTCGCTGTTGAGCGTGACCGGAATCAGCGCACAAAACGCGATTGCTTCTGGGTTGGACTCTTTTTTTTTTTAAATATTGGCTGTCAACTTGGGAGTGTGGCCCTTAGCCGGATTTATGCGGTAGGAATTTTCAGTCGTGTAATTGTTTTATACTTCGCTATCACTAATAGGGCTTCGCCTTTCCAGCGAAACTGCAGCCCTCCCCCCTCTCCCTTTCTTCCTTCTGTGAGTCCGAGATAAGCACTGCTGCGCATGCCTGCTGTTGAATGTGATTGCGAGTGAATCCGGCTTGACCTCTATTTTTTATTATTAAATGTATTTAAGGACAGTTCGGTGCTTTTGTGTGACGTCGGCTACACCATTTTTAACATCATATTGATAAATGTTTCCTACGTAGGTCCAAGTTTGTATCCAAGCTCGAAAAACTTTACACCTGCATCATGCAGCTGTCCCCGCTTAGCTGGGCCGGCACTGCGTACATCAGAATTACGGTGTCTTGAACAGTGGAGTGGCATCCCGTAAATTTTATATGTCCTGTTTCATAGCAACGCTTCACTGGAGTTGAAGCTGGAAGGTGTCGTCTACGATCGGGCCGGAGCAAATGCATTGCGCATCGAAGCAAAGGGTCCCACGAGCAAGTACGTGTGCTTTCTCAGGATTACGGTCCTGGTCCACTGACGTAAGCTGTAGGTTCCACTGCCGTGCCATATTAAAGTGAAACGCTTTATAGAATGCCTTGTGCGTTTCCGCTGCGAGTGTGTCCAGAGGCAATGCAGAACATGCGGGCTGCTTTTATGTTTTGGGTGCAAGACAATTAGTATAGCCTGTACTCTTACAAAGAAGCGAAACCCTATAGCGCACGGATTGAGCAGTCGTAAACCGACGACAGATGTTTTCTTTCTTTTTACCTGTAAATTTATTTTGCGAACTTAGGCGCTCTGCTATGATGCGTCGGTGTTGTTGAATTTACAGTTGTATTCCCCGCGGTCATATAAGCACATTTTAACGGAAAGCAGCCCTGTGAGCTGATCGAGCGCCGCAAGCCGCAAAAGGAAGTGAACTCGTTCCGCGCCGGTTGGCTTCAATGCTGAGTTCGGTCCATTAGCTCCACGCTTCCCGTAAGGATGAAACCAAGTATGTTCGCCACCACTGAGCCCTAGGCACCAAAAAAAAAACAGAAAAGAAATACGCGTGCATGTTACCTGCACAGGAGAAGAAAGAGGAAACATAACCTGTGTCCTAAAAAAAAAGTCGCTGAACATAGCACCCCGTTTCATACAAGAGGAAAAGAAAAGCAGCACAGTATATATATGCACCAACTCTGAGACACAGTATGCAGGCTCTAGCACATGACGTAGGAAGATGAGGAGAGAAGAAGGGGAGGAGGGATGAATACATATGCGTGTACACCGATGTCGCGGAAACACGGATAACGCGACTCGCTTAGTCAAAGGGGCCGCAAAGAGAGAGAGAACGAGAAGCAAGGAAAGCAGCAAGTCATGGCGGGGGGAACAGAAAGAGCCTCTGACTGCGCGGATGCCCTTGGGTCGTTTGCATGTCATTTGCATCCCTGCAAAAGGGAGAATTGGCCCGCGACAGGCTGAAAAAGGCCGCCCGTGGTCTTTTACGCCGAAGAGCGAGAGAGCGAGCCAGGTTTCCCTCGGCGTGCATATACATGTGCGTGATATTACAATATTCATGCGACCATCGGAGCGAGTTTCGTCACTGATCTACCGACAGCTATACGTACTCCACGAATGTCGCGTGAGCAGCAGCAGGAGCAGCAGCGGCGGCGGCTGCAGCCTTTTGTTCTCGCAGACCCGAGGAGCGCTGGTTCTTTCAATATACTTCGCGAGAAAGACATGCCCCAGCAGGCAAATAGAGCGTAGCTCCTGCCGCTTTCGCAAACCTGTCGAAGCGACTCTGGCGGCTACGTTCGTTTCGAGCGAGTCTGTGCCTTTGCTGCGGTTACAGAGAAAGATAGGTCGTAAGACATCGGGGGCGCAGATTCATATGCAAAGTCAAGATCAAGTCCTGAAATAATGGTTTTCGGTTGAACGTGGGAACCAGGGGAAGAAAGACGCTTGCAACATGTATAGGGATTGTAGGGTGACTCAACTTGTTAGCTGCAAATCGCAGAAAACTCGGTAAATGGATGACACCCATACGACGTCCATCCCTTCCGTGCTTCACTAACTGACCGGCGAGAAACGTTTCAACACACCCAATTGCGCTGATTAACTGCTCCGACTTTGCAAAATGAATAGTGGACACAAATGACGTTACTTTTGTTTATTGAAGTGCTCGAAATGGTCCCATGATCAACTTTTCGGCGCAAATTCTTTGTGCACACTCATCGCTCGAATGGCACGTACAATTTTAATCTCAATGTTCTTACGTCCTTTCCACGCCTTCGTCAAAATCGTCTATGTGGAGGGCTCCATAGCAATACTGAGCAACATTTCTGTCTTCTTTCACTCAGAAAAAGAAATAACTTCTAAATAGGGAGATATTCGTGCTCTCTTGTCACGTAGTTGGCCGCACCGACGACACGCTGTCACTGATTACGGGAGTTGACATCCAGGCGCTCGCACCTCAGTTTGCGTGCGATTCGCGCCACACATGTCGTGACTACGGCTGAGAAGTACGGACACACTGCCGATACATGTGCCAGATGCGTGTATTATGGTCGACGCAAAGAAAACATCGGCGAGAAAAAAATTTAGAATGGAGCAAAGAAAAAGAAGGAAGTAAACGAAAGAAAGGATCAATCTTTGAAATTCACGTTGTCTCTCCAAACGCGATCGTCACCGAAGCGAACACGGGATCTTGGCAAACTTTAGGTGCAAGTCGGAGTGTTAAGAGGAGGCGCACAGAAAGAAGGGTATGACGGAGGAGGTGGGGGGAGAGAAGAAGGGGACGGGGGAGGCAGCGCACCCATCGATCAAAGCATCTTTCACCGCGTCGCCTCGCGAGGCGATTCGCCGGAAAGCCGGGCAAACACGACGCAGACTGCTTGGTCGCACCAACTAGCGGCTGCCTGGAGAGAGCAAAAAAAGGAGGCCGCCGCGATTTTCGCTGCCCCGCCGCCGTTGCCATCGGTGCGGGGATGCAAGACGGATGGTTGCGTAACATCTGGAAACTGCCCATGAAGCCCCGCCGATCGGTCATGGCGTCGCAAGTCGGCAAAGCTTGGTGTGTGTGCGCTCACGGTTTTCACGTGTGACGCGATGTGTCGCTGCTGAGGCTGCGGCTGCTTGCCGCGTGCTCGGCGACCAGCGCACGGGGCCAACACGTCATGAATTTGCGATGTCGCAGGAGTCGGCTTTCTGTTGTTCCTTGGCTCCTTCTTATCCCGATCCCCTCTCCTCCACTGCCGGCCCCCACACCATTGTTGTTCCCGCTGTTACCCGGAGTTCATATGAGTACGAGCGCCGTGGTTACCGTGTTTTCTGCTCTTCAATGCGTAGTTGGATGAATATAGGCTGCATTTAGGTAGCAGATGCACTCGAGGTATAGAGTTCAAACGTGAATCAAAGTTCCTTGAGAGAGAGGATGCCTAGTACTACCGTTGTTTCGGAATCGGAGCTTTGGCGACTTCATGTACCGTTCTCATGCTGAATGAGATGTACTCAAATTTTGAGCAATCCCGGCACGTAAAATTTATGAACAGAACCATCACTGAACGTGGTTTAGTACGACGGCGAAATGACGCTCACCGGCTTATGTTCGCAAAGCGATAGCTTTTACCAACTAAGATTTATTGGGAGTAAATTGAGATTGTCGCAGTACCTTGTGAAACATGCCGGATTAATAATGATCCCAGTGATGAGGCTCACCGAGATCATAGGGAACATAAGGATCACAGAGAACCAGAAGCTGCATGCGTGACCTTTGCATTGTGTCCAGATGACTATATAGAGGATGCGTTGCACTGACCGACGACAAGGAATTATGGGTTATACGCTGTGACATTCGCGACACGTCTTACGAAAGAGGTGGTTGAATGGTTGCAAGAATAGGCGGAGGGGAGACGCTTGGTGACGGTATCATGAGCGGCGCGACAAATATTCTCCTCGCTCATTCCCCCCTCCCTCATCCCCCCCCCTAGTGCGGAGTGTATATATTATCGACATGGCGAAACACGAGGAACGCATCGTGTCGACTCCCATATGTACTTTCCAGGTCAAGAGGAGAACGCCGGCGATAGTACAAACGAGGGGAAGTCGGAAGGAGGCCGTTGCGACAGCCAATCGTTGACGACGCACCCTCGGGTGACGTCAGCGACGCACTGTGCGCAATCTAGGGGCACCGGTTGGCGGCGGAAGGAAGACCGTGTGTGCACACAGACGTGCGCACACACGCACTCATCCAATGGGGAAATCTGGGACACCATCGAAAGCACAGTTTTGCGTCTCTATGGTTGCCGCACCCTTACAGGGCCGATCGGCCTGGAGGGGTATGAGCTAGACGAGCGTAAATGAAAAGCTGCGCACGGTACATATGAATGCACTGTACATTTGTGCATTGCGCCGAGCCGATCGTTCATCTTGAGCGCTAACCGGAGCTTTTGTGTCTGCCGTGAGCACAAAGCGAGGCATGTCAGTCTGCCGCCTGGCTGACGCCGTCGCATTGCCGTACGAAAGTTCATACGCTCACGCAAGACAGAGGGAAGCAGATCCTGCCTTCGAGGAAGATGACGAAAAAATCTCGATGATAACCGTGTTCAGAGTGCGTAGCTGCATATGGGCCAGCATGTCGTGTGTCTATGAGTACTCTGCAGCACTAGCATCTATGAGCACTAGCTAGCAGACGCTATCAATTCTGAAACCAATCCTGAAAGTTCAACCATCTGATTTCTAACTCAATTTTGTACAAGAGACTTTCCCCTCGTATATTCAATGCAAATCCGTTGGATAGGCCGTCTGCTGCACACATCAGGCATGTAAAGCTCGGACAATAAAATGGCAAATACATGCAACATCATTCAACGTGCCCATTTTCAACGTCATCCGATATTCGGCGTGTCCACTTAATTATGCCGTGCGACGACCATACTGCATACTATCACGGTCAGAGCACATGTAAGTATCATGGATTAATCGTATTAACTGATAACTGTATAAGGCCCATTTTGCTTTGAGTCACAGCCTCGTCATGGTGTCGTGTCAAATGGGGAGGATGACGTAACTACAGCGCCGAAAATACGCCCGAAGTACGTTTCATGCGTTTGTTGTTGAACGCGCCACGCTGTCCAACTTTTTCGTTTCTCTTTATTTATTTTTTTTCTCCTATAGGCCACGATCTTGTTCTGTTTTGCCATGTTCTCCCGCAAATGTAAACAGGGACGCCTTTGTGAAACATAAACGACGGCAAAAGTGGCGATGGATTGGAAAACTCGGATTGGACGGATAAGAATGTCTACATTGTCCTTTCCGAAGTTAAAAAACAAATATGGGGTTTTACGTCCCGAAATCTCGATCTCATTATGAAGCATGCCGTAGTGGGGGGTGCTCCAGAATAAGTTGGACCACCTGGGCTTCTTTAACGTGCACCTAAATCTAAGTACATGGGTGTTTTCGCATTTCGCCCCCATCGAAATGCGACCGCGGTGGCCGGAATTCGATCCCGCGACCAGGTGCTATTAGCAGCCCGACACCACAGCCACTAAGCAACCACGGCGGGTCCTTTCCCAAGTAATGCAGAAAGCAGAGCCAATGCATATTCAACGAGGGAGCTGGCCCATCTCAGACGTATACACGTTCGCGTATGCCACTTCCTGTTTTGCTCGGGCTAATCTCAAGCATAACAGACACACTGTGCAGCTACATTTATAAGTCTCGGATGAACTGTCGCCTTTGTGGAACGCCGAAAATAGTGCTTGCCGTTTCACCGCGAAAACACTCGTGGACGTTGGGCCAGGAAAGTGACGAGGCGCGCGCAGCCAATTTATGCGCATATTCCACGCGCGGGAACGTGCCGCGTGGCGCCGGTCAGGCATTCTCGCGCAGCCGAGTCGGTCTAACCACGACTATTAGCCGCAACGGAAGGCAAGCGTGACGAACGTCTGGGGAATATCATTTACGCTCGTCGCTCTTAAAGAAAGGCGTACGCAAATGGCGTAGATATATGCACGGAGCACGTGCACCTGTAGCTCGATCGCCGCACGCCTGGGCGAGCTCACCGCATGCCCACAATTTGTAGCCCACAATTACAAACCGGCCGGCTTTGTGTGTGCACAGCGCCTCAGTGCTGCATGGTGATTATTTCATCGGCCTCATTCGCTACCGGTCGAATAAGACCTCGATAACCGGCCGCCTCATCAGATACGACGCGGCTACCAGGTTGTGCAGCGCAGTGTCAATAAGAGAGATTGATAGAGCGCGAGCTCGGAGAACGAACGTAGTGATTTCGCCTTTCCTGATCACAGTGCTAAAGGGTCACCGAAGCAAAACATACGCTTAAGCTACAGGTCGGTAGATAACGCTTCTAGAATAACAAATAGCTAACGTTTACCTACTTTGGAGGCCCCGCATGTCATGTCAGAAAACTGGGACATAAAAACGTGAAAAAGCGGGTGGCGACTCCGCCTTGAGATTTCAGCACTGGCATGACGTGACGCTAGAGGTTATGAAAACCGAGGATCGATATGTCATGGCGAAGTTTGCGTAACACCGGTTGCTAGAAGAACCATGTAATGAAAGGAGAAAACGAAATCGTACATATAATTCGTGCTGAGTGATAAACACCATGCACATAGCAGATACTCTCTCTCTTTTCTTGCGAAGTACGTACTACATCTTCGTTTCGTCAGTCCTTCACGCTTATTTCATAGTAACCTGTGCAGCTGAAGCTTCACTTTGACATGGAAAATCATTGGCTCTTTTACAAGTATTACTAACGGAGGGAGGGTAACCCTTTGTCAATTGAATAATAGCAAGAAACGGGCGACGCTCTATCTCCGTTCAATGTAGCGGCAAAGAATGAAAAACGTACGGAATGTGCTTATTCCGCTTCAGCATCGATTTAGAAAGCCATACTCTACCGTAATCCGATTAGTGTCGGTAGTTTCGGTATGTACGCTTGAGCATTGCCTGCATATACGGGTTTCATTTGCTTTAATAAAACTTTTATTGTTGGCCTATACTTCCGGCTGGCTGTTCGCCGCGTATGAATATGTAAGCACCAAGCCTTCAGAGAACTAAAGGATTTTTTTTCTGGCGTTGTTTTCAGTTTCCAAAGTTACAAACAGAGCCATCCTTTCTATATTCGGTGAAAGTCGGCTTAGCGAGGCTCGAGTGCTCGATTCTATACGTATAATTATGCAACCAATCTGCAGCGATATCGCTGTTCCCAAAACAAATGCCTTTCCTTGTCAACACAGTCGACTGTTGCGCTCAGAAGAGCTAGCGCACCTTCCATTGACAGTGGTGAGGAGGGAGAGGGCTGATAATTATCTGTGCGTTTTTGTGCGCGCTGTAGTTATCTTTTTCTTGCTTGTACTATAATAAGCTCACGTAGCAACAAGTACAGGTATATCTGATCCATTTTTTCTAGTGAAATATTGAGTTGTCATGATCGCGTGCTTACTAAATTCTCTTCGTCACTTTTCATGCTTATCATTTATTGTTATAACATGGCTCCTGTATTATTAAACGAGTTTTTCTTCACTAGCGCCTCCACCTGGGCCTCCAAAGAGTTGACAGTCACCTCATTCTTCCAGTGAAATGTCACTGTTCTTCACGAGCGCTCAGCGACAGCTAGAAAGCAGTAACCGGACTCTTTCGGCGTCCACTCATCAGAGGCGTGACGTTTTTCTCGAGCAACTCCTCACAGCAAAAATCGCTAAAGAGCGTTGCTGCAACAGTGTCTACTTCGAGCGATAGCCGGCGCCATTCTACGATCGGTTTTTAGGGAACTGGCAACGGCATCACAAAGAAGAAGGTGCAGAAAAATTGGAGCAAGGATGCCCGCAAACAGCTTGCCAGGGTTCAGATCCGGGGCTTCACCACATAGTATGAAGACACTTAAAGGGTTAAATACACTACAAAGTTTTAAAGAAGAAGCTTGGTGGAATATTCAGACAACCACTTTCATAGAAGAAGCTCACATCATCATCATCATCGTCATCATCATCATCATCATCATCATCATCATTATCGTCGTCGTCGTCGTCGTCGTCGTCGTCGTCGTCATGAAGCAGAGAAAAAGTTTCGAGTCCAGGACCGCTTGCTACAATACGAGGATGAATATTCCACGCACACGGACACCAACTTTAAGCTCTAAGGAAGTATCGCGAACAGCAATTGGGCGCGGAAGACTTAGCGAGGCCAGGCTCAAATTTCATGGCTCGGCGCAGTCCTCGCATTAACCGACACAAAGTACACGTAGCCTCCGGCTTTGCGCCGACTCGACGAATCTGCACGACAGACGAGGCAATCAAGCGCGCAGAACCGCTGAGCGAATCGATCGCTATCATCGCGACTGACACTTTCTTGAACTGCCTACTCTGGCAATAAATCACTGCAGGCCGGATGGAAACTTTATGGCCATTTCTATACACCACTTATCCCTCACTGAGAAATGAGAGCGATCCAGACCAACACGTATGCCTACGTGTCTTTAGAAATCTGTGCTGCGATCGCGGGGTGTTTGTATCAGCTAGAACGTGTCTTAATAGTTCCACATCGAGGATCAGAAGGATATAGGGCCGGTTCACGATTCTCTGATCCTCACGCGCACACGTAACGGGGGTAGATCATTTGCCGGTTCTCGCGCTCTGGCCGCCCACTACAGTCCACGAGGTAGCAACCAAGTATGCGTGTAATCAACGTTATGCGTGCGAGAAGCTTAATACACTCGGGGCAATATCACCACCTCATCGTTTTATGAGATCTGTGTAACCTGCCACCGTTGCTGAGTGGCTATACATTCTGTGGCTCAGTATAAGGTTGTGCGCCGGGTTTGCCGCACTAGGGACGTAAGTAAGTGTGCACAATAGAAGCCTATGGCGGGAAAAAGAGCAGAAGGTGTTCACGCTTATTCTGTATAAGTCAATCTACACGGCATCCAGTGACGTGAGAGCGGTAGGAGAGGCCGGTGGCTCGTGCTGTCTTTGAGAAACCTGCCACTGCAGGCAACCTCGAAGGCACTTGCAAGCCCACATCAGCACATCTTTTATTGGGACACCGTGGCGCGCCATCTGCCAGGGATCTCGTCCAACCATTACGAATGCAAGTCGCACACCGCACCACAACACCTGTCTAACGGCCCTAGCTGCGCAGGCAAGGCGTTAGCAAGGGGTTGAACACAACGCTGTTCAATTCCACGTAGAGAGGGATAATATTTCATATACAATGTACAGGGAGGGACAATATAGCCCAGCTAAAGTAAAGCATAGGCTTGACATGTTACTCCAGAGAAGCATGACGGAAAAGAAATGAAAAGAACTCACACACGCATCTATGCTGAAACAAGAAGTCGGAGCTGCTTACATAGTTATGTCAGAGCTCGAACAACTGCAGTAGTTTCTGCATCCGTATAGCTGCGGCATCTCTGTTTCTTTTTCTTTCTTTAACAATTCTCGGTTTCAATAGATTACAGGAGCACCAACCGGTACAGGACTAAAGGTACTCATGGCACATTTATGTGCTCCGCAGCAGCGACATAATGCAAGCAGAGCAGACAATGCACAATAGTTACAATGGCGTAACAGTCTAACGGGGAAAGCAACAAAAAGAACTTTCACTTCATTCACAAATGATAAGAAAAGAATGCAACACTTCACTAAGTAAACTCAAGGTACAAGCTATAAAATAATCCTAAACAAAATTATTTCTTCACAACAGATTTTAAATGTAGTCAGGAAAACTTCGTCAATATGAGTTAATGAATTACTTTTGCTTTTGAGGAGATGTGGAATTTAATGTTTTAAACTTTGAGTGCCATAGTTACTCCTAACCAATGGGATTTTGTAATGTATGTAATGTTGAAATGTATGTATGTAATGTATGTAATGCAATGTAATGCTTTGATAGCTATAATGTACTGCTCCGGAAATGTTTCGCGATTCCCCTAATTCTTTTTTGCATGTACATTGTGAGGTTTGATCTATGCAATTTTTTAGTGTTTGCAGCTTTAGTTTCCATCTTGATAACTTAGTATAGTTTCGTTGTATCACAGATCTTCCAGAGCTGTGATCGATTCCTAAAAGGAATTCATCACATCTGTTGGTATTATTGTTGTTGGTATATATATGTGTATATATATATATATATATATATATATATATATATATATATATATATATATATATATATATATATATATATATATATATATATATTGTCACGAAAAGACAATGGGCGATGTACCCGGCGTCGGCGAGGGAGACGGTTGTACAAGATGGCGTGCAATAATTTAAGCCGGCGTCCTCAGCTTCTACCACTTCTACTTCAGCGCCCCGTCTCTTGCTGAGCGCGTGTTCCAGTCCCAACTTCTTTCTTTCAGCGCTGGCTCGTGACACCTAGCGGCATTACTCCCCCGCCAAAAGAAAGGCATCGACCCGATGCTTACTAAACTAGAAGGAGGAAGTGTGGAATTCGTATGATATCGAACTGGCGTCGCCTTAACGCGCGAAATACGGCTTGAGGCGAATAACATGCACTATCTCGGAGCGGTGCTGTCGACGCCGAGGCGACGCGGCACCGTCGGGAATGACTTCATAGTTCACTTCACTAACGCGGCGTATCACTTTGTAGGGTCCAAAGTATCTACTAAGGAGCTTCTCAGACAACCCCTGGCGACGGACTGGAGTCCACACCCAGACTTGGTCACCTGGCTGGTACTCGACGTGCCGATGTCGAAGGTTGTAGCGTCGTGCGTCTGTACTCTGCTGCTTCGCGATGTGTATGCGCGCGAGTTGACGAGCTTCCTCGGCGTGTTGAGTAAGTTGCTCGGCGTCGGCAGTAAGTGATGCGTCGGTGTCGTGCGGGAGCATAGCGTCTAGCGTGGTCTGGACCTCGCGCCCGTAGACAAGACGGAACGGTGTGAAGCGTGTGGTTTCCTGAATGGCGGTGTTGTACGCGAATGTAACGTACGGCAGGACTTGATCCCATGTTTTATGCTGGACGTCCACATACATAGACAGCATGTCAGCAATGGTTTTGTTTAGCCGTTCCGTCAGTCCGTTGGTCTGCGGATGATAGGCAGTCGCCTTGCGATGCTGCGTGCAGCTCAGCTCGAATATGTCCTCTATCAGTTGGGCTGTAAACGCAGTGCCTCTGTCGGTGATGACATGTGAGGGGGCACCATGTCTGAGGACTATGTGCTCGATAAAGAACTGGGCAACTTCGTAGGCCGTGGCACGTTGTACAGCTTTCGTCTCGGCGTAGCGTGTTAGATAGTCAGTGGCGACTATAATCCACTTGTTTCCGCTGGCTGACAAGGGAAAAGGTCCCAGAAGATCCATGCCGATTTGATCAAACGGCGCGCTAGGTGGTGCGATGGGTTGGAGTAACCCCCCGGGCTTCAAAGACGGCGACTTCCTGCGTTGACACTCACGGCAGCTTTGCACGTAACGCTTCACCGTGGTAGAAAGTCTGGGCCAGTAGTACGTCTGGCGTACTCGTGCAAGAGTGCGTGAAAATCCTAAGTGTCCAGACGTGGGCTCATCATGGCAGGCTAAGAGAATGTCATCACGAAGGGCGGCAGGTATTACCAATAGATACTCTTTGTCGCTGGAACTCGAGTTTTTCTTGTAGAGCACACCCTTTCGCAGGCAGAAGGTCGAGAGACTGCGAGAAATATGTCGTGGGATTGTAGCATTCTTGCCTTCTAGGTGATCGATGAGAGGGCGTATTTCGGCGTCCTCGCGCTGCCGTATGATCAAGTCTGATGCGGTGAGGGCCCCAAGGAATGCGCCGTCTTCGTCCATGTCCTTATCGCAAGTTTTGACGGGAGCGCGCGACAACGTGTCGGCATCTTCGTGTTTTCGGCCCGATTTGTAGACGATGGTAACATCGAACTCCTGCAGACGGAGACTCCATCGGGCAAGTCGCCCGGACGGGTCTCGTAAGTTGGCTAACCAACACAGGGAATGGTGGTCTGTCACCACCTTGAAAGGGCGACCGTAGAGATAAGGCCGAAATTTCATGATGGCCCACACAACCGCTAGACACTCTTTCTCGGAGGTGGAGTAGTTGATTTCGGCGCGTGAAAGGGTGCGACTGGCGTAAGCAATGACTCGCTCGACGCCTTCCTGGTGTTGAACGAGTACAGCGCCAAGACCGATGTTGCTTGCATCGGTATGCACCTCGGTGTCAGCGTCCTCGTCAAAGTGAGCGAGGACAGGTGACTCCTGCAGGCGTTGCCGTAACTCGGTGAAAGCTGCGTCCTGCTCATCCGCCCAAACAAAGGGTGTGTCTTCTCGCGTGAGGCGTATGAGTGGTTCAGCGATGCGCGAGAAATTGGCGATGAAGCGACGATAGTATGCACACAGACCGAGAAAGCGGCGTACTGCTTTCTTGTCACGAGGAGTCGGAAAAGTAGCAACAGCAGATGTTTTGTCTGGGTCAGGCTGGACGCCGTCGGCGTTCACGACATGCCCGAGGAACTTCAACTCTTCGTAACCGAAGTGACACTTTTCTGGCTTTAGTGTGAGATTAGCGGAGCGGAGCGCCTCAAGTACCGCCTCTAAACGCTTGAGATGCTCTTCGAAGGTCGCCGCAAACACGACGACGTCATCTAAGTATACTAAACAGCAGTGCCACTTCAGACCCGTCAGAACAGTGTCCATCATTCGCTGGAATGTGGCCGGTGCAGAACACAGGCCAAATGGAAGTACTTTAAATTCGTACAGGCCATCCGGGGTAACAAAGGCAGTTTTTTCGCGATCTCGTTCGTCAACTTCGATTTGCCAATATCCGCTCTTCAGATCTATGGATGAAAAATACCGGGTCAGCCGGAGACGATCTAACGAATCATCGATCCGCGGAAGCGGATAAACGTCTTTTTTTGTGACGTTGTTCAACTTTCTATAGTCAACGCAGAACCTAAGCGTTCCGTCTTTCTTTTTGACGAGGACCACCGGCGAAGACCAAGGGCTTTGGGATGGTTGTATGACGTCATCGTCAAGCATTTCTTTCACTTGGGCATTAATCACGTTGCGCTCTTTCGCCGATACGCGATAAGGCAGTTGTCGTATGGGACGAGCATCGTCGTACGTGATTATTCGGTGTCTCGCGATGGACGTCTGGCGTACCTTAGAAGAAGATGCGAAGCACTCCTTGAACCGATGGAGCAATTCACGCAGTGCTTTCTGCTTTTCCTCCGAAAGGTCTGAATTGATGTCGATATTGCTGAGTGTCTGAGCTGGGTTCTCATTCGTCACAGACGTAAAGCACTCAGCAACGTCTGCTATGGGCTCAGCGAAAGCGATAGTAGTACGACGAAATAGGTGCCGATGTTCCTGGCTGAAATTCGTCACGAGGAGTGCCGAAAGTCCACCGCGAAGCATAATGAGACTGCGGGCTGCACATACACCGTGTGTCAGCATATATATAAAGGAGATACGAAAGGCAGGGAGGTTAACCGGAAGATAGTTATGTAGTTTGCTACCCTGCACTGGTGAAGGGATAAGGGAATACAAAACGAGAAAGAAAAAGGCACACAAAAGAGCGGGAGGTTAAAAAACAAAAAATACAAAAAATGAAAACACCAGCACACACAAAGGAACGCGGAAGTGTCACAGTCGTTCAAACAGGTCGCTTAACCGGAGGAACTTCTATTGCGCCTTCGTCGCCTTGCCAACGCTTGAGCATTCGCGTTACCCACTCACAACTACCCTGTGAGTTTTTTTATTTTAGAGCGCAGCTCTTTGGCGTCCGTTCCTGGGTTTCGCGTCGTCGTCGGCGTTGTCGTCGGCCTCGTAACCGCTCCGCCCCCCTTTCATCCCCCCAGCGCTAGCAGCGACCGACTGATACCGCTGGATGCCGCTGACGCCGCTAGAGAGTCAAGATAACGTGACTGCATAGAACACCGTCGCCGCCATGCAGAAAGAGGAGGAAAGGGTCCCCCCCCCCCCCCCCTGTTCTTGTGTGGCGGATACACTCTAAGCCAAAAAGGACTAAAACGGGTATGGCTGTTAGTCTCTTGGGGGACTAAATGACCTGCCACAGATTTTGAACCAATTTTGGACTAACTGCGGGAGCAAATGCAGCGGCCTAACTGGGGGAGCAACTACTGCAGACTAAAAGTGAGGGCAACTTTTAGACCCTCCCAGTTAGTCCCTAGAGGATCAACGGTTAGTCTGTTAAAGTTAGTCTACAGGAGTAACTGCAGGAGCAACTTTTAGTCCCTCCCAGTTAGTCCCTAGAGGACCAACAGTTAGTCTGTTAAGGTTAGTCCACAGGGAGTAAGTGCAGGAGCAACTTTTAGTCCTTCCCAGTTAGTCCCTAGAGGACCAACAGTTAGTCTGTTAAGGTTAGTCCACAGGGAGTAACTGCAGGAGCAACTTTTAGTCCTTCCCAGTTAGTCCGAAATCACTTTTCCAATGATTCCAGGTTGCCATAGCTTTTCAAGCAAAAACAATGATCGAACTCAAGTAACCCATGTTTATTTTTGATTACATATTGCCACCATCATCTTGAGCCACAATTAACAAAACAAAAAAAAGGAATACTAGCATACAAATGCCAAGTCCTTGGTATACAGTAATGACATATAGATACAGAAGATAAAAAAATTGACTGAAAATATGCAGCAGTTCAAACAAAATAAAACAACTCCAAAGTATACAGCAGATGAAACGTGTCATAGCCAGAGTAAAATCATGAAAATGAAATTAAGTCAGGAGCAGTCACAGTCAAATATAAGTTAGAAGCACTCTACAACCCCCGAATGCAGAGATCTAACTTGGCTCGAGCTCGACTTCTGGCAGTCTCAAGACAGCTTCGCCGCGCGTCGTAAATCGTGCTTGATCTTGCGGACGACTTGGGAACGACTTGGCTGCGTCGAAGTCCGCTCAAGTTTGAAGTCTGCTCCCGGGCTAGCTTGAAACTGACTTCGTGTGTTATTCCAACATGGCAGCCTCCCGAACGGACGTCGCGCGGAGGTTAGCTGCTTTCGAGTTTGCTTGCTACGCCATGGATACAGCATTTTCAGAGGCGCAGCCCTTGCCGAAAATTCCGCGACCCACCCTACGTGACCGAGGGAATTCGATGGAGCTGTACGACGACGAACAATTCCTCGGTCGCTACAGATTCACGAAGAACGCCGTGCGACTTCTCGCTACGCTGCCTATCCGGGTAAGCTGGGACAATAGAGGACAGACTGTGTGCCTCCTATGCTGCAGTTGCTGATGGCTGTGATGTTTTACCGCGCTGGAACGTTTCAAACAGTCACCGGAGGTCCGGTCCGCATTCCTCAGTCAACAGTGTGCCGCGCAGTAGGAAAGGTGACTCTGCTCATCGCGAAGCACCCGCGCTGGTACTGGTGCGCTTCCCGCAGTCGCGGAAAGATTGATTGCGAGCGTATTTTCTTATCTCCTGTGACTACACATAATAAAAAGTAGCCCAAATAAGTCAGTCATGCAGAACATGTGCGCTTACCAGTTTTGTGGCACTTTCCCTTTTCTTCCGCAGCTTCCTCTTTCCGCTTTTGCTTCAGGTTGGTCCAGCATTTTTTCAGTTGGTGGTGATCGCGCCGCGTAATCCCGTGGTTGGCATTCAAATGTTTTGCTATTTCTTTCCATGTCTGATTCTTCTTGGTCAACGACGCGACGTAAGTTTTCTTGCATTCCACAATATGCTTGTAGCCGTTCAGGAGTGTCGTCGGCAGGCTCCTTTCCTCTTCTTTAAAACGGGCTGCCGTGTTGCGTTGCGGTGCATTCTCTTGGGAGGAGACCGTACGTGAGTGCGACATTTCAGCGTCAAAGCCTGTTGACAGAACAGCAATTTCGTACCAAATGCGGCGCGCGGCCGTCGCGCGAGCCCCACAACTTGTTTTCCTAACAGACGACACTTTCCTAGCAGACGACACGCACTGCCAATTTGCGATGTCTACGACGGTGCCGCACTCTCCCGCTCGTTGTTCTCGACAAACCCTCCATGCGAAGCAGGCAAATCGTTTGCACGTGTCATTTTATTTATTTATTTTGTTTTCTATCGGGTGTTGTCACCCATATGGGTCCGGGAAGGGGACTCAACGGCGCTCGGTACTCTTTGTTCACAGCACATGTTGCAGTTTTTTTTTCTTGTTTGTGACTCCGGCCTAGTGCGTTCAAATAGGTTGGCTTTTTCTTCAAAGGGTCACGTAGCCCGAGCAGAACACGGGCCGTCGCCTTCCTCCTCGAATGCCTATAGGCAAAAAGGGACGTGCGAGCTCCCTCAGAAACCGACCGTATACCTCGTCTCGGCCTCTTGTATCCGGTTGCCGGCCCAGACGGCGCATGAACGCCTTGCGGCAATCGAGAACAAAAGCCGAGAAAGAAATGACAGACGAACAGACGGGGGCATGATCGGCAGACGCTGCCTCAGGACATCGAGACGACGGAAGAGTGCGCGCGCGCCCGCCGGGACCCCGACGAGCCGAAGTAGCCATCGGCCGGCGGCGGACAAAGGGGGCCGCCGCCGGCAGAGAAAAACACGTACGCACCTTCAGACGCCCCGATGTGGTCTCCCCGGGACCCGACTTGCGCGCGCTTACCCGGAGTGCACGCAAGCAGGGCCCGATTCCCGCCAAAATGTTAGCCAATAGCGAAAGCCTGTTGACCTTCGTGTGGGCGGGATGACAGCAGAGCGACAGTGTTTTATGACCCGCTGCCACCCCGTCCAGGCAGGGAGGAGAGGGAGGACACGGAGCCCCCCTCTCTAAAGGGACTAAAGTCAGAGGACTAAATTGTGCCGTTGATGCCCACCGTCGACCGTTACCTTGCAAGGACGAACATTTAGTCCCACAAATTTGCGCACGACACTTTGCCTCTGCACACGGCACGCACGGTGGATTAACCGTTGATCCAAAGGTCCAACGACTGCCGTTAGTCCCCTTTTCCCCGTTTTCGGCTTAGAGTGTAGGGTGCTCTTCAGTTGCCGACGCGCCGGTTATTTCACGTAGGCCCCGGCACGTCGACGAATACGTGACCACCTTCCCACGGCTAGACCTGGTTCTTAGCGCTGCGGAAGCGAGGGTATCATATTGTTTGTGCACTGTAAACGAAAATAAACCCACCTGGGAGTTTTTAAGAGGTGATGTGCCCTAAAACCTCCCCGCCTCAAATATTTACTCCGATGTATGGGAGCAAAACAGCGCCATCCCCTCGTTTCACTCCGCTGGCTAGCAGCGGGAGTATTAAGGCGACATGACGCGATTTTACTCCGCCTAAAAATCTCGTTCTCCCGTGAAACTCCGACAGGGAATTTTAAAAACTCCCCTCCGCCGATACAGGTTGGTCACGTGGCGTTTCCCATGAGGCTGTGCGCCTCGCCAGCGACCGGGCGCGTTCGGCGGAGCGGGCAGTCTAATGGCTGACGGTTTGTTTACGTCTGTGAAGTGTCGTTCCGTGACAGCGTTTCGTCAATTTGTTTCCCGTATTTCCTTCCAGAAAGTGTTATAGGCATGCCTAAAGCTCACTGTATCTTAGCATCAAGTACATTAGCTGTGATCGCTTTGCTGACAACGATGATTGCAAGAACCACGTTTTCAAGTGCGGAAAAAGGCTTAGCTATACCTCGAAGCTGCTCACTGGCTCGTGATGTCGGCTCACGTTCTGGCTGTGTTTTCGTGCTGCGTCACCCTGTCTTGTGTTCTTCAGTACGTGAAATGCGACTTCTATGTCCTTTTGAGTACATGCTGACAACGTCCAGTGTAGTGTTTGAAAGGACCGCGTAGCAATGGCAACAGTATATAGCCACTGTTCGAGCGACGACATCCGTGCTAGTCGCGCATGAATGGCGTAACCCAAGTTCGTTGCGGTGCTGTGTTGCCAGTGAGAAAGACCGGAGTGCAAGCAACTGTTTTTATGTATATGTGAACGGATATCCTCGCCCGAAGAAAAACGGTAGGACATAAGTATGCGTACTGAAAATAAAGCTTCTTATTGAGCGATGTGAATCGAATTGTTATCGCGCATGTATGTTTTGGTCACGTCATTGCTTCCTATATTGCATTAACATTACGCTCTATCCGAGACACTGATTTAGACGCATGCCTGCTGGCTCCGAGTTTAGGGATTCACTCGACAGATCAGCGATGTAGCTCCTTTTCGCAACTGAGACAGATTGCTCGGACGCAGAGCAAGTAGTGCGGTGTTTAAAATGTATGACTGTGCATTTCTCGCTCGGCTGCTGCGGGTCATGCTCAAACGTAATAATTTCTTGCTACGCTACCACTAATCGCAAAAATTTAATTTTGCTATGCAACACATGCACTTACATTTTTCTTGCTTACTGTAACTAACGCACTACTTTTTGGCCGCGAACGCCGGCAGTGTGCGAAGTCGCTTCAGCACTCACAGAATGGCATGATAATTTTGAAAAATTACGCCATTAACTTTTTTTCTCTCACTATTTTGAATTAACAGTTTTGTGTTGCTTAAGGTATTCTGTTAATTTCAGAGAGAGAGAGATCTCGTATGAACGAGCATGTGAGTCGTAATTCTGAAAACAGCACAGCTGCTCCCTAGGCGGTTTCGAGGCACACAATATCGTGGCTATATATACTGGCACCGTTGCTTCTTGAGTATCGCGTGTACGTGTGATGTCTTTCAAATTTCTGCATTGGGCGTTTCTGAAATGTTTATGTATGTCATGATTTATGTGCTTTCATTGACTTGTTCCGTCGAATTCGACGCGGTCTCGTGTGCATATTTCGAAATTTGACCAGCAGCCTCTGCATGTAAACATGTTCGCGCAAACTCACGCGATGGCTCTTTTTATACTCCCGCTGCACCTCGAAAAAACTCCGTCAATAGCAAAGCAAAAAATAAAAAAAGACAGAAAAAAACTCCCATAATTCCACGCGAAAATTCTGCTCGTACGGAGTAAAAATTCTACTCCGATCATACGGAGCAAAAAAAACTCCGAACCGGGGGGTCGCTATAGGACAAGCAGTATACTCCCATCTCGGAGTTATTTCCGTTTACAGTGTGTCGGCATCGGCGGCGTTGTCCCTGAAACCAACTCCGCAGCTGGGGTTGACTCACTATCGGCGTCAGCGGCATCAGTCAGTCGCTGCTCTCTTCCCTCCTCCCTTTATCGTGTTGTCCGCTTGCTGCGCGCGCTTCTGCCCCCATCGTTTGCCGCTGGGTGTACACGCCGCCCCCCTCCCCCCTCTTCCTGCGAGTCTCCGGTTGTCAAAGCGCCGGCTCGAACTTAATTCCTTTCTTCGCTCCTCCTCCAATGCAACCCCTGTGCGGTGGCAATCAGAGAGCCAGATCGGTGGCGGCGGATCTGTATATGTGCACCGCCCGAGCCGAAATTGCCGCTGCCGTTCGCCCTGTGTACTGCTCACGAAAGACGTCGTGCACTTCCTGCAACTCGCATTAACCGTCCATCGATCCACACCGATGTTAGTAGTGGGGGACTTTAATGTTGACATAAAGACAAACAGCAATTTCCGAACACTTATGCGGGAGAACATCCCGTTCCTCTCGCTCGTAACGCGTCCCACGGCTGTGACAACCTCGCGAGGCACTTGTATAGATCTCGTCTTTGAGAATCAAGCATTGGTGTACCAAGTCGAACATATATCAGTCTATTTCTCCGACCACAAAGCTTCCTTCATGACTGTCAAGAACTGTTAGTGGAGTCTTTGTTAAAGGAATACGTGTGAAAAATAAAAAAAAATTTCTGTGATAGCGCATACATGTGTTGCTCGATTTCTTTGCCTCAATCTATCGAAAAGGTGAAACAGCTTATTTGCTGCGCTCAAATTTCGCATTAGGAAGTAACGTAATCGTCGGTAATTTTTTTTCATTCAGAGTCACTGTGCAAGAAAAGATCTCTATATTAAACACGAAGCTTTGCGAACCAAGCCGGGTTTTCGTGACCGTGGGTGTTGCGTGCGTGTTCTCTAGCCGAATAGGCCAACCAATCACATCGAAGGACGGGCACCGAGCGCGTTGCTGGGTTCTTTACATCACCACTACATGGCGCTCGCCATCGCGCATTCGACTTACTTTTGGAAATGCGGTTGTTTGCTATAAATCAGGGGTACAATCAGGACTCGACGGGAACCAAAGGTCAGTGGGTCGCCTCACATTGGGCGCTCACGGGAATACTACAAATGAAGCTGTGCAGGGTGATATGGGCTGAACTAGTTTTGAAGTGAGGGAAGCTCGCAGTAAAATTGAGTATGAAGAACGGCTGAGGAATATGGAAGGAAGTAAATGGGCTGGGAGGGTGTTCAGATATCTGTACAGGAAAAACATTGATTCACAGTGGAGGAAAAGAACTAGGAAGCTTACCAGCAAGTATACGGCCTGTAGGGTGGACAACACAGCAACAAAGAAGGTCAAACGGAAAGTCAGAGAGGCTGAAATAATCTCATGGGTGGCGGCAATGGAAAGGAAACCTGCCATGAGTAACTACTTAAGAGGGAAAAACGAAATCAGGAAAGAAACCATTTATGATAACTCAAAGGGAAGCTCATTACTTTTCGAAGCGAGATCGGGATGCCTTAGAACACGCACCTATAAAGCGATATATAAGAAGGAAGAAGCATATGCTTGCTGCGGTAAAGCTAGGGAAACTACGGAGCATGTTTTATTAGAATGTGAAGACGTATACCCAGCGGTCGATTTAGGCACCACTGGCCTCCTTGAAGCCCTTGGGTTCAGAGGGAGCAGTGGTAAAGCAAACATGTCCGCAATAGACATTAGTAAGAGGCGACTGGAGGATTGGTGGAAGAAAAGTAGGAAAACGACAAAAGACGGAGACGTACAAAAACACAGTTCGCAATAGGGGATCAGAAAATTTGGGCGTGGTAGTTCAGAGTGGTTTTTTTTTCTTTTTTCGTTGTTTAACCTAGGTAGGATATTAGGCAGCATAGTCGCAAGAGCTTGGTGGCGCAACCCACCGCCCCGTTCCAAAGGGGACGCTCATAATACCCATCCATGCATCCATCGAATAATAGCAAGAGCTTGGTGGCGCAACCCACCACCCCGTTCGAAAGGGGACGCTCATAACATACATACATACATACATACATACATACATACATACATACATACATACATACATACATACATACATACATACATACATACATACATACATACATACATACATACATACATACATACATACATACATACATACATACATACATACATACATACATACATACATACATACATACATACACCCACCCACCCACCCACCCACCCACCCACCCACCCACCCAACCATCCATCCATCCATCCATCCATCCATCGTGGCAGTGGTGGCGGCATTGCATTAGCCGCTATACAATGCCTGAATAAAGCCAGCCGTGTAACTTTGAGCGAACATTCAATAAACACAAACTCGTCTTCCTATTTTCTATGCACTCACACAAAGCTTCGCTACATATACAGGGTGTTTCAGCGAACACTTTCAATTTTCTTTTTTTTTATTTCCTGTGGCAGGTAGCACAATTTTAGTCCGTGAGCTGGTTTACTCGACGAGGGGGGCATTACTTTAAAAAAAAATTTAAGTGCATAATCGGATAGTTCACGAGAAATTCAGCAATTAAGTCTTAATTATTACCTTATGACACTTATTGCAGTTTGCAAATTCTAGCTGGATCCTACATTGAAGCTGCAGATTTCATCGAACTTCTCCCGCCGTGATGCAACTTTACTGTGCCGCCTCTCGTTAGGGGTGCCTTTTACGAAAGCCTACTCATTCCTTATTGGAATGTCCGACACACCGATCTGTGACTCGTGCAACTGTGAAGAGACGATTGAGCACGTGTTGTGTTTTTGTGATCTCTATGACAACGAACGCGGCATTCTTCAGAGGGTGTAAAACCGATTAAATAACAGACCATTTTCAGAGATTAAGATTCTCGGACCATGGCCCCATGCATGGCAGGCTTACAAAGCGACGCGGGCACTGCTACATTTCATGAAAGCGACTGGCCTCAGTGACCGATTGTAGGCGTGGTCGAAGTTATGGACATCCGCATGTACTCACACCGATAGTGCCTTCTTCCCTCCCTCTCCTTCTTTTCTTCCCTTAAACCCCTTCCCCGCGTAGGGTAGCCAACCGGACGTGTGTCTGGTTGACCTCCCTACCTCTCCTTCCTTCCTTTTCACCCTCCTCCTCCTACAAATTCTAGCGGGTGAGATTGAATGCATATCACTTGAAAAGAATTGTGCGGATGACACCATTTACGAGATATGCACTGTCAAACTTACGGTAAAATGCACTCGTTTATGTTCTGAACAAAACATGGTTTTATGCATTGAAGTACAAAAGTAACTCGAAAGCAAATGCATTTCCCCGTTAAGTTCAGAAATTAATAGCTCGAAACTATCAGTGTCATCCTGAGAATTCGTTGTAGGTATCCGCCTTGCGAACTCCCCGGATAGAATGTGTAAATTGCAATATGTGCCATAAGGCAATTAGTTAAAAAATTAATTAGTGATTTCTTAGTTACTCGAGTATGCATTTCAGTTATTTGCGGAAGTAATTTCCGCCTCTTCGAGTAGACCAGCTCTTGGTCTAGAATTGAGCTACCTGCCTCAGGCAATTTTTACATTTTCTTGAAAGTGTCCGCTGAAACACCCGGTAGATTCCAACTCGTTGGATCCGCTGCATTTTTTCTAATCGCCTTTCATTTATCTGTCGTGATTACATATGTTTATAAATTCGCACCTCTAATACATGCCTGAAATCCACCCGATTCTCGATCAATACCCCTGAGTGGGTAGGTGCCATTGCCTTTAAGGTAATCACAATAACCATCATCAAGGAATGCTGCACAGACGTATCACGTGCGCCTCAAAGCAATCATAAAAGCGCTTGTGACACCCCCGGATACAAGAAGGCAAGACTTTTTTCCGAGTGTAATCCCTTTTAATCGTGCATCTTGATTTACCACAGCAAAAAACTGCCTTCAGGCCACCAAGATATATAGGAAGCCTAGTTAACGTCATGCGGATAGTGACAACTAACCGATATCCTATACTGCGCCATTCTAACCGATCTGAGGAAGAACTGGACGACAGACGACGTCGTCGTCGACGCCACTTCATTAAACGTGCCACCAGGCGCATGACCTACTCCTTTGCCTCGCACTCCGGTACTAGCGAAGCACTGTTCTGCCCTATTCGTCCGCACTACCGTACGCTGTACGCAGTGGGCGTCTGAATGAAGACAACAATAAAAGCGTTCCGCTAATGAACACTACCGCGCAAAGAGTGGGCGATACGTCACCGCCCCGCATTAACCACCGCCGCGGCAGCCGCCAAGTGCCGGGAGAGAAACCCGCACCTCAAGACATGACGTGCAAGCGTCGCGCACGGTCGGCGTAAACTCGTCTCGAGGAACTCCCGGAGCGCGCTCACAAAGTACGTCCGGTATACGAGCAACCTTCAGCGGCAATAGCCCGGCAAAATGAACAAAGCGAAAACAGAAGCACGGGGGAAGGCACCTATGCCGCTTCTCAGCTTCAGTTTAGACGGACCGATCGAACGAGAATCAGAGAGAGAGAGCGTCCTATGAAAAGTTTGAACGCGCGCCGAGAGGGTGTGTCCTGTAAGGCTTGATCGACAAGGCATCCATCCATGCAGGCAGATCACTGGCGAACAACACTACTTCGTGAAGCAAAGTTAAAGACTAACTCTGTGTGCGTTCGTGTGTGTGTGTGGGTGCGTGCGTGTGTGTGTGTGTGTGTGTGTGTGTGTGTGTGTGTGTGTGTGTGTGTGTGCGTGCGTGCGTGCGTGTGCGTTCGTTCGTTCGTTCGTTCGTTCGTTCGTTCGTTCGTTCGTTCGTTCGTTCGTTCGTTCGTTCGTTCGTTCGTTCGTTCGTTCGTTCGTTCGTTCGTTCGTTCGTTCGTTCGTTCGTTCGTTCGTTCGTTCGTTCGTTCGTTCGTTCGTTTTCGGGGATAGGGGGAAGAAGTTACTCGACTGTCATCGACCGCGTGAATGGCATGCGCCAATTGAGGCGGGTACTTGATGCCGTCGTCGAAGTCCGGCAGTGCAGCACCGCTAGCAGAGGGAGCCCCCATACACAACGCCACGTTCTCCCTCGCTGCGCAGCTCGTTCCAGCACGCGAGGCTGTGTTGGCGCTGTTCCCTCCTCGAAAGAGGCAACGAGGACGGCAAGATATACGGTCTGCCTGCCTGCCTGCCTGCTTGCCTGTAGCTGCCAAGGCACCGGTCAATTTCCCTGGCCGCGATAAGAGCCCCGCGCAGTGTCCGTCGACCACTGATCACGTCAGCGGCTGCGATATGTCCTCTGCCCTTCTCTTCTCTATTTTCTTCAACAGCTACGGCGTGGGCACGAAAGATGTGAAAGTTCGACGACCTTCCCGGGTGGAAGCAAGCGTGGTTCGATGCTGCTCGAAAGCGAATGCGTACTTCACGGGGGGGCCCGCGTAGGCGGCGAGAACCGCGACTTCCGTACAGTTGGCGATCATTTCTACCCAAACTTTCGATTCACTTCTCGCCCACGCGTCGGTAATGCCCGAGTGGGCGAGAATCGCACGGCTTCTGTACGGATGGCGCTATCGACAGCGCCGTGGAAATCGTGGGCGCTCGAACGCGACGAGAGCGGGAGGCCCAGGCGACTTCGGCAACATGGCGAGGCGGGAATCGGGGGCCAGCTTTGTGACGTCACTGCCTTTGCTGAGATTAACTGCCTGCTCTGCGGACGAGTTAAGTTGGGAAGGAATAAATTAGTGGCAGATATATTAGTTGTCGACGTGTATGTAAAACTGCGACATGCAGCGCTTGTCAAAGTAAGCAAAGCAGCTGCACACGTGATCACAGCCGACTCCGGGACACCCAGTCGGCCTCCCGTTGCATCCACGCTGCTCAGGATGCTTTTGGAGAGGGAGGCGACCTCTTGCCTTCCCCCTCCGAGGATTTTCAGCGTCAAGAGTTTTACAGAGGTAACAGGACGGTGCCGGGAATGAGCAACACCAGCGTATCTAAAGGCGCTTCTTCGTTTGGCAAATGCTGTGCATCCTCTAATGACACTGCAGTTGGGCTACGTCAGAGCAAAAGAAAGAAAATACATTTTCGTAATGCAGCATCAACAAAAAAGTGAACTGATAGCGGTGATCATCAAGTGCTGATAACTGCCAATGAAGAATCAATATAGCAACATCGCCCAGTCGACCTAATTGATACGGGCCGACTGGGCCATTTTCTTATTCTTGTTTTCTTTTTCTTATTTAGCGCGCTTAATGTCTATACGTATATCTTGTATACACCTCACGCAGTGATATGTATACTATTTGAAGTCTACCAAGTAATCGCCGCAGCCTTCGTTTCTGAAGTACTATACATTCGTTATTTCATTTCGAACAAACTTTTTTATTCGTCTGTGGCACGGAGAGAGAGGAAGCCCTTTATTTAAAAGCAGAGAGGCTGGCCGGCGTCAAATAATTCGCCTACCTGCTACTCGGCAAGGGAGGTGGACAGGAGAGAGATAGACCTTGGAAGAAGGAAGACAGAAGAAAGCTAAAAGAACAATAACTAAACTAAAAACTAAAACAACGAAGCTTGATATCTTGATTTCACTTTTGGGTTCAACTTATACGAGCATGAGTTATGGTGACCTTACCGCTGGCTTTTTAAGCGATGTACATTAGAGTCCGAATAACTTAGTTTTGAGAGGCAGCCAATTATTTCAAGGTAATCAAACAAGGAATTTAGTGCTTGACGTCGCATTGATTGAGAGCGCCAGGATCTAATGCTTAAACCTTTCCATGTGAATCCCTTCAAGGGGCAGACATTACGTGCATGATAAATCGCAGTGTTTACTTATGTTTAGCTAATTATAAACTTGACCGTTTTCCGATTTAGGACACACGCATGTTGAAAACCGCGAATTCCAGGACCGGGCACCAATCTAGTAAAGTACCTTTAGCAGAAATCCTGGTACCGGCCTTAATTTCGAGATATTCTCATACAAAATGAATTGCAAGTTAAATTGCCATTCCAGCTATTATATTCGAAATATGATTCCCTTGCACAGTGGGTCACATCTAAATGAGTGTGTAATGAATTTGGTAGCACATGTTGGGGAAGCATACGCAGGTATAGTGGTACAAATCTCACATTTTCAGCTAAACTTGTATGACTTAGTTGGCATAACCAGCTTGCACTCCGCAATTTCAAGATGCGCCTTAAAGCGAGAAATTTAAAAAAAAAAGTTACTGGTACCTTGTTATCGGCGAACTCAACGTTTCGACTTGTGCTGCAAGTAATCTCTGTATCTTGAAGGTTTGAACCTGTCAAGACGGAATGGATGCTTTTGATCATTGTAAAGCCGAGTTACCAGTGAGGCAATTTGCCAGTCTAGCGGTGGCTTGGTCTTTTTTACGATCAGTGCGTACGAGCACAGTTTGCGAGTCTGATGACGCCTAGAGAGAGAAAGCAAGGAGAGAAAAAAAGTAGGGAGGTTAACTAGGAAACAGTCCAGTTTGCCACCATACACCGGGGTAGAAAATAGAGATGGGACAAATAGACAGAGAGAGCGAGATCGCTGTGCGTACGCAATAGGACACCTGTCTTGACACAGCACGACTATAAACTGTCACTTATAAAAGTGAACTTCATAAATAGTGGCCCACGAATAGCTACCTGCCCCAGCGACGGTTTATTTACGGTCTCCAGAGAGATGCGTTGGACGTCGTACTTGAGGGCAAGTGTACAACAAATGTTCGATGATTTCTTCAGGTTCGCAAAAGTTGTGCGCTGGTCCATCAGTAATTCAGAGAGAGAGGGAGAGAGCAAAAAACATTTATTTGAACCATCGAGGTGGTTGCGCTTGAGGTCGAGTGGGTGGTGTCCTCATTCCAGGACTCCACTGGCCATGGCTGCTCGACGTACTTGCTGGACGAGAGTTTCTGCGGTAAGAATAAGCGTCTGAACATGCCAATTCCAGCCATATAGGCGATAAAACAATGTTCCATCGCCGAAAGAGGGGCTATACAGAGTGCCCCAGCTGACGTCAACCAAGCTGTTAAAAATAAGATACGGAATACACGAGGACGCAACCAATGGTATTCTGTGAGCAGTGACCTACCGCACCAGGAGAATTCTTTTTCATTATCGGATTTTCCATAGTTAGATGAGATTAATTAACAAACGTTTTTTGATTACTGAATTGAGAGAGTGAATTTTTATAGGAAAGCAATTATTGTGTCTTAAAACACCCGAATTCAGTTGTTTTCAGTGTGCTACATCTCGCGTAATTATTTTTTTCCGCGTTATAAAGAAAACGCGCGAAATATGAAAATATAGCCGCACGATTATGCGTCCGGGCGCCGCGACACCAGTGGTCCCAGGCGTTATACTCGGAAGAATGAACTCTGCTCGATGCCTTTGCTTTCCTTCTCAATGCCGCTGCGCACTGCATTGGCCTCACGCTTCAAGCATAAAAGGTAGCTCGCAGATTCGCGGTGACCAACGCCAATACCGATGCCTCGCCACTTACGCGTGGCAGACGAGCCAGACATTGAGTAGAGTTATAATTATTCCGAGTAACGCTTGGAACCGCTGGTGTCGAGGCGCGCGGACGCGTAATCATGCGGCTGTATTTTCATATCTAGCGCGTTTTCTTTATAACGCGGAAAAGAAATAATTACGCGAAACACAGCACACTGAAAACAACTGAATTGGGTGTTATAAAACATAATTATTACTTTTCTTTCAAGATTCGCGCCCTCTATTGAGTAAGAAAAAATGTAGTTCATTAATGTCATTTAATTATCGATAGTTCAAGTATGAAAGAAAAATCATCCCTGTGTGGTACGTCACTTATGACAGAATACCACTGGTAGCGTCCCCGTATATTCTATATATTATTTTTAGGAAGTTGGCTAACGTTAGCGTGGACACCCTTGTATAGTTGGCATTTGCAGCCGTAACAGAGGGAGGGCCTATAGGGCACGAAGATGGCACTTAGATACGCTAGGATAAGTTCAGAAAGTTTGTGTCGCGGTGTGAGGAAGCTAAAGAAGTTCTTTAGCTGCGTACTTCTCGAATTCGAAGCGTCTAGGTGCCTTGGTAGGCAGACCGGACGCCTTGTCAGCGAAGTCGTATAGCGACATTGCCACAATGACCCGGAAGCTACTGAAAGATGATATCGCAGAAATGGCTGTCGTTATGAAACCACGTGCAAGAAACAAGGTCCCAACATGTGTAGCTATAGCACTTCGTCTATATCCGAAACGTAACCCGCGCCGTCATTAGGCAACAAATGCGCTATGCAGAGAAGCGCACTTGCGAATAAGGAAATTGACCTGCGCTATGTGTTACAAGCGATCGTTTCTTAAAAATTGTAAGCAGAAATAAAATATAAAGAAAGAAAGAATCGTGGTATGTGAGCGTTGTTGTCGTGCAAAGTCTACAAGGTGACATATATTCAATGTGCAAAAAAAAAAAGAAGGGCAGCAGCTATACATTAGTCTAAGGGACATGCATGTGTAACATCCGAACAGGAAAACATGGCTTCAATGTGTTGGGAGTTCGCCTAGTGTCGTCGGTTTTTACCAGAGGAGTTACATAGTAACATATTACGCGGAACCAAAATCATGTTTCAATACACGTGTAGATAATAGTCGAGGAAAAGTTGTTCGATCATGTCGTTGTATTGGAGTTAGCAAGCCGGGTTCCACTTATGCCTGAATGATGGGACATTGGTTCGACTCCCGCTGACATCAGTTAGCAAAGTCTTTCTTTATGCTCTTGTGGAGCCGCATCTGACATGCATTGGACGCACAAATACATATCTCAAAGACCGCACAACCACTAGCACTGTAAGGATATGTGCCCGGCATCAATCCGCATTCATTTCTTTTGGTAACTTTGTCTTTTGGCTGTATTTTATTTGCCTGCATGTGTCACGAACTAGCCTTCAGAATCGTGCGTCAGCGTCGTCCGATCTCAGACTAACAACACTCCTATAAGCAGCGCGAAAACATGAAGGAAGAAAATTACGCATGCATCCAATACACAAATAGGAATCCATGCGAAGCGACACTTTAGTAAAGCGATTAATGGAATGCTACGAAACTATTGACGATTCGTGCAATTAATCCTGTACAGCGTTGTGATTTCATTCAACTTTTTAATGTTTATCCACAACACAGGTCACAACTTTAATGGCATGCAACTTTTGTTTATGCAATACACCACTCACAAGCTACGTCGAAATCCAAACGCAAAAGCACGCGGATGCGTAACGTGAGGTGACGAAATGACGATGAAATGGCCATGATGGCATGAGACGACAGTGGCATGAAACCGATCGACTGTACAAAGACGACGGAATTACGGTGGCACGATAACGGTGAAATGACGGCGATGACAGGACGACAACGGGACGACGGCGCTGAAACGACGACGATGGTATAGGGCGACGACTATATTATACGACGACAATGAGGCGGCCATGCTGTAATAACAACGACGATGCGAGGATGACGCAATGACGGCGAGGGCATGGCGACTATGCAATGACGAAGAAAGAAAGAAAGATGGCGATGAGATTTCAATCTTGGAATGATGACGGCATTACGACAAAGGCGAGACGACGACTGTATGATTACACCGAAATGACCACAACAGCGCCTCGGTTTGCGCTATATCCGTGCCGGTTCGCACGATGTCCGGTACCGGCCAGTCTACGAGACAGCGCTTTCGTATAGATATCCAGAAATATATCTGCAGAGATACCCACCGACTGAGCAGCAGACATTAATGCCAAACCCGGAAGGGTACACAAAAAGGGACACACTTTAAAACTTCCAATTAATACAGGAGTTCGCATACAGTAGCTTTAGCAACACTCGGTTTAAGTACCCCAGGAGGTACGCTTCCCCTATCGCACAAATGCAGTTTGGTGAAGCAAGCCCGCGATGTGGCAGCAGGTCACGCGTCAGCTTTGGCTTATTAGAAGATGCCGTCGCGGAGCTTTCCTCGACCATATCGCGAGCGCGCCAGTAGAGAGTCCAAAACTGAAAGATGCGAAGCAGCACCGCGCTGTTATCCTCGAATTACAGCAGAAGGCGCGCACAGGGGCGATCACAGATTGTGGCGTCAAGGCGCTACGTGTACGAGTCTGTGCAATAGGCCGTGCAAAGCCGCGCAGTAATCACTCCTCGCTTGCTCTCCTTATAGCCGAATACCGTACGTGAGGGCCTGTTATTACTCTTTCGAGCCGATATCTCAAAGAGGAGAGGGCGGTTAAGGCGTTCGAGTGGGGGGGGGGGGGAGGGGGGGGGCGCCCGCTGAGCGCGCGGCTGCGTGTTCAGAATTTATGCCCCAATTACCGTCCAATGCTTGTGCACTCGCGTATACCGCCGAATCGCCGGCCGAGAGACGAGGCGTCGTTGGCCGCTTCTTAACGCGTCCGACAGCGGGCACCGAAGGAAACAGAGAGAGAGAGAGAGAGAGAGTCAGCATGCTCGCAATTCCAACGCGGCAGCGTGGGGGGAAAGAGATTTTCCTTTTCGGGCCACTGGAACGGGGGACGTGATGATCAATTAATCTCCGGTCAGTCGTAAACGACGGAACGAGTCCAATGCGGGCGCTCATCCACAGACGCGAGGCCCCTTTCTCGCATCTCGCTCTCTTGTGCGCATACACGCTCGATTCCTCGGCGATAGCGCGCTCCGCGTCTCTTTACGACGGCCGTAAACAGGGGCAACAGCTCATTCTGCCGCGCACTCGCTTTTGACGCGGCGCGCTTTTCCCAGGGCATCCCCCGTCCATGTACAGGCTTCACGAGAGATGCCTCGCGTGCCTCAACAGGACCTTGTGCGTAGGCAAATAACCTCGCGCGCCCCCGGTCAGCGCAATCGTCTGAGCGGCCAAATAAGTTTCTCTCTCTCTCTCTCTCCCCCTCTTTCCCGCGTGGACAGCTTTCGAGACAAGCAGTGAGTTGCGTGTGTCTTAGGAGTGGGTCACCGCGGACGGCTCGTGGCAAAGTGTCCGAACACGCAATGCTTTCGATATAAAAGGCGCCAGTGGCCTCACAAAGTGCAGTGCCATTAACTTAGTTTCACGAAGCTATACATAGCCAAAACACGTGAACTGTGTATACCTTTAACTGTTGCTTCAGCCAATAGCCTTACCTAGAGTGCTCCAACATCACTCGTCCTAAGAATGGGAAAGTTTCGTCTTCAGTGATATGTCCAACTGGGCTAACTGGCTCGCGTGTAAATTTCTAGCGTAAATGCGACACTCAGTAAACGAACGTCGTATGCAACATACGACGTTCCAAGCAATCACCTACATACAAGCGATCGTTGTCTCGTTATTTCGGTGCTCCGTCGTACTTGCGCCATGGAAATTAGCATTTTTGTCGCAGTCTACCTTAAGCGACGTGTTTACCGCAATGTGAATACAGACTCCCTGAAACGTCGACATCTGTCACATCTGAAAAAAAGAAATGAAAGAAAAGAAAAATATGAAAAGAAAAGGAAAAGAAAAGAAAGAAAGAAGGTAAGTAAGAAACGTGCGTTCGGTAGCGCAATGCGAATATCTTAAAGGTTATATACACTTTTACGTAGAAACCCAATGTGTCTTACCCATAGTAGGCAAAGATGTTAAATACATCTGCGGCTGCCTCTCATGCAAACAACTTAGCATTCCTTTTCTTTAGCGCTAGGTGTTCAAGAAGTCGTATTCATCCTTCTCGTGATCTCAAGCCTATAAGCGCCGTAGTACAGGCCAAAGCTCATCATCTGTGATGAAAGCAAACTGAATAAAATTAAAAGAAAAAGAAAACTCCTCAACGCAAACTTGCTCATCTCTTGACGTCTCGAACACAACGAGAGATGTAGCTCATTAAAGAAGGAACAGCTCGAACAGAGGTAAGGGATCGTAAAAAAAACGTTAAAAGAAAGAAAGAAAGAACGGGGTTGAACGCCGAAAAGACGCGCAGCAAACAAGAGCGTGACGGGACGAGCGGATACTTGAGCGGCGGAAAAGTGGCCGAGGACGCTCGCGAGGGCCGCCGCTCCGGCGCGCTGGTTCCCACGGTCAGCGGCTCACCGCAGCAGAAGTCGCGCAGAAGCGACTTCGGCTTCGGCTTCGGAGGCGCTCCTCTTCAAGTCTGCGCGCTTCTTGAAGCCCCGCACCGCGGTGACCGTGTGTGCGGCGCGCGAGAGGCCTTCTCGGCGACGAGTGATCGACGGGAAAGCTCGGCGGCGGCTGACGACAACGTCGCATATACGGTGCCGTACAGCTCAGCCGCGCAAAAAAAAAAACACCGCTCTCATTTACTCCCACCGGCGATTCCGGTCGCGCCGCCTCGAGGCCCTGACGCGCGTGACGTGACACGTGACGCACCCTCGAGGCTTGATTGTCAGATCAATAAGGATCCCCCCCCCCCC
Source organism: Dermacentor albipictus (assembly GCF_038994185.2). Classification (NCBI taxonomy): domain Eukaryota; kingdom Metazoa; phylum Arthropoda; class Arachnida; order Ixodida; family Ixodidae; genus Dermacentor; species Dermacentor albipictus. The sequence continues at coordinate 45,104,730 of NC_091823.1, read as the reverse complement.
ATCACCAGCGGCCCGCTCAGACCGACCAGAATGCCCCTCGCCGCTCGCCCATAGCGAGGTTCGCAACAAGCGGGTCACGCCGTCAGCGCAGCTACACGCACATGCGCGGGCTCGAACTAACGCACTAACACACACGCGTACATATTATACAGTGTGCGAGGGCTGCTGCTCCCTGGCTCAACGTGCGTTAAAAAAGCGTGCGCAAATGTGAGTCCGCCGAGTTCTCATTACGCTTTTGTTTTTTTCTGGTTAAAGAAAAGGAAAGAAATGAACGCGAGTTAGGGGTCCACGTATGGGAGGAGAGAGAATGCTTTTATTGCAGCTCTTTGAAAGCATTTTAGATTTTTAAACAGAAGAAAAAGAAGAAGGCCCGGGACGAGAAAGGAAGGAGGACAGCTGAACGCTTACGTGGAGTCTAGGGGCAACTGATAGAAAACAATGTATTTCCGTTTGCAGTTTTAAATGATGAAACAACTATATTTGTTCAGTAAGCTTTCAAGCCGCTCTGGGAGTTTTCAGTGGGCGATCCCCTAGATCTTAATGCCGTTATAGCATAAATGATTGTGACAGAACTCTCAATCCAAGCTTTTGTTGTCGTTTCCAGCTTTTCCGATTTGTGCCACAGTTTAAAGAGCGTACGTATTAAAAAGAAAACGAAGAGTGTCCGGCTCCTCAGTAGAACCTACAGGATGTTTTGTCTGAATAAAAGAATGTTTGCATTGAAGTGACGAATATTACAAGGAAGTGACGCGACAGCTGGCTCAATATTAAGGCCCTGTGTTTACCCTTCTTCGAGCGACAGGTTTCATCACGTCTGTCAGGTTTTAAAGGTGCCTCCTTTTGACATCAAAATCAAATTTAACATCGTCCTCAGAACTATACCACTTACAGTAGCCTTGGAGCAGGAAATTTTTCAAACCAGACAAACGGAAGTGATATTAACGAGACTGCGATGTCGAGTCCCGACCCTAATTTTATACATGCACCGATCTGGTCTGGGAGTTTCCCCTATGTGCCAATTATGCAACGTATTTGAAACGATTGTCCATTACTTACTGCACTGCCGGCATTTCTCCTCCCTGAGAAAAAGGACGTTACAAATTACGCCGCGACCGCTCGGCCTGCCATTTAACACTCCGGTACGGCTGTCTTTCAGAGCATCTGTGCTTGGAAACTCACGCAGAAATGTATGCATCGCCATCGAAAAATTCGTTATTGAATCAAACAGATTTCATTGCTGACCTTATCCATGCTTCCCTTATTGCCTCATATATATATATATATATATATATATATATATATATATATATATATATATATATATATATATATATATATATATATATTGTAAGCATTTATGCGGACTTCATCTTCATCTGTACAAAGTCATCATCAATCATCGGCTCGTGTTCGTTTTTGCGTCGGCGCCATTTTTCCTTCTTGGAATAAAGCGTCGTCTCAACCGTGGTATTTCAAGTGGTGGAGGCGCTTTAAGATCCCTTCGACCTCAATCCACTTCAAGATCTCTCCTGGAGCTACGTTCGGGACGCCGCTTACGCCAAGAGGCCGCCATGTCGCAAGACCAGACCGCAGCATCCACCATCTCGGTTCAAGTTCCCGCCACCCCCAATCCCAGCCCTGCCAACAACCGGTATCGCGACCCTGAAATCTTCTCTGGCCTTCCTGGTGAGGACGTTGAAGACTGGCTCGACAACTACGATCGTGTCAGCGAATACAACAACTGGAACGAGACATCGCGGTTAACCAACGTGCCATTTTACGTCTCTCAAGTAGCCAAGACATGGTTCCTGAATCATGAGAGAGACTTCCGTGATTGGTCGTCTTTCAGGGAGCAGCTACGGCGGATTTTCGGCACGCCCACGGTTCGTTCGGAAGTTGCAAAAAAGAGGCTGTCTGAGCGCGTCCAGCATTCTGGCGAATCGTATACCTCGTACATTGAGGACATCCTCGCGCTCTGTCGCCGTGTCGACAGTGCCATGCCAGAACCTGATCGCGTGCGACACCTTCTTAAGGGTATCGGATCTACTGCCTTCAACGCACTCGCCGCTCAAAACCCTTCGACGGTGTCGGACGTCGTCTCCGTCTGTCAGCGCCTCGACGCCCTGCAGTCAATCCGCTTGCAACCGGACTTTTCCGACAACCCCCTGGCAAACAGTATTGAGCTCCGGTCTATCATTCGAGCCATAATTCGTGAGGAATTGCAAGCGCATGGCTCAACCCCTTGCAGCAGCGCTCACGTCCAACCTGCTTCTACTGACCTGCGCGGTATTATTACGGAGGAATTGGCCTCCCTGCAGAACGCCCAGCATACCAACGCTTCTCCTTGCCCACAACCGGCTTCTTACGCCCAGATTGCTGCAATGCCAGCCGCGCCGCCTCCAATTACACCATCTGCGCCTGTTCACGATCACCTGGCACCCTTAGTCACCCGCGCTCCGAACCCGCCTTACTACTCTGCCTGGCGTTCGTCGAGGCCTATCTGCTACTACTGCAGATTTCGAGGACATATCTCCCGGTTTTGCCGACGCCGCCAGCAAGACGAACGTCGTGGTTACGCGGCCTTTGAACGCGATGAGCCACCTCCACGCGTTTACCGCGCTTATGACGATAATCCTCCCGTTCGCCGATCTCCATCTCCGGCCGACTTCTCCAACACCGCACTCAACACACGTGCCTCGAGACGCCGCTCCCCATCGCCGCTCCGACGTTCTGTTTCGCCACTTCGACCTGTCTCCCAACTCCATGTCCAGCGACCGGAAAACTAACCAGTGCAGTTTTTGGAGGGAAAACTGCATCACCGCGAAGTGCTCCAAGTCCTCCTGAACGTCCTTCGAACATGTTATTGGTGTCTGTGGCGGGTGTGCCTTTGTTAGCTCTGATTGACACGGGAGCTACTATATCTGTTATGCGTGCCGACCTGTGCTCTCGTCTGCGGAAAGTGAAGACGCCTTATACTGGATCATCCCTGATTGGGGGTAATGGAGCAATAATTCGACCATCAGCCCAATGTACAGCACGCGTCTTCATTGATGGTATCTGTCATCACATTAAGTTCGCGATTTTATTCCCGTGCGCTCATGAACTAATTTTGGGTTGGGACTTTCTCTCGTCAGCGTCCGCTTTAATCTCTTGCCGTCAACGTGTAGTCCATATGAGTGAGACAGTTCATTGCGGCGGGAGTACCGATGAGCCACGACTGCGCTTTCTCACTGCTGCCGATTCTGTACTGCCTCCCGGCCACGAGCAAGTCATAAGTCTCTCTTCTACGGACATCACCAATGGCGACGTGTTCATCACTCCTTACGGTCGCTGTCTTGCCCGTGGGATTGTCTTCGCTTCCTGCATGGTGCGGTTCAAAGAAAGCTCTGCATTAATCATCGCTTTAAATGCGACCACTGAGACAATCCTCCTACCTCAAGGCTCCGCAGTGACCTGTTATGTGGATACCCAACCAGTCTCCCTGCTTCCTCTTGCCGCCTCGCCAGCTCTTCCTCAACAGGACAAATCTGCTTCATCTGCCCTTACTTCCGTGATAAGCCCTGACCTTACTGCTGCTCAACATGAAGCGTTGCTAAAATTGCTTACGAAGCACAAGGCCTCCTTCGATATGGATACTTCGTCCCTCGGACAGACTTCCGTTGCCTTCCATCGTATCGACACCGATGGCCAGACTATTGTACGCCGTCGTCCCTACCGAGTCTCTTTGGCCGAACGCAAAATCATCGAGGAGAACGTCGCCGATATGCTGAAAAGAAACGTCATACGTCCCTCCGCCAGTGCTTGGTCATCACCCGTCGTTTTGGTGCAGAAGAAGGATGGATCGGTACGATTTTGTGTTGACTACCGTGCGCTAAACAAGATCACCCGTAAGGATGTATATCCGATGCCCCGTATCGATGACGCCCTTGATTCGTTGCAAGGCGCGCAATATTTCTCCAGCCTTGATCTTCGCTCCGGATATTGGCAAATCCCAATGCACGAAGCGGACAAAGAAAAGACCGCCTTTTCTACTCCGGATGGTCTTTATGAGTTTAATGTAATGCCTTTCGGTCTATGCAATGCTCCCGCCACATTTGAAAGAATGATCGACACGGTCCTTCGCGGCCTCAAGTGGAAAACTTGTCTATGTTACCTCGACGACATCGTCGTGTTTTCCTCGACTTTCACTGACCGTCTGCAACGCTTAGATGAAGTGCTCACATGCCTTTCTAATGCCGGACTTCAACTAAACACGAGGAAGTGCCGTTTCGCTAGCACAACGATTAAAGTCCTGGGTCATCTCGTTAGCAAAGACGGCATCCAGCCCGATCCGGATAAAATTTCCGCGGTGCTCAACTTTCCACGTCCACTTCGTGCAAAAGAACTGCGCAGCTTCATTGGACTCGCCTCATACTTTCGACGTTTTATCCGGAACTTTGCCTGCATTGCCTCGCCCCTCCACAAGCTCCTTGCTAGTTCCAGTTCCTTCGATTGGAACGATCAGTGTGAAGCCGCGTTCCAAGAACTCAAGCGCGCACTAACATCCCCACCTGTTCTTTGTCATTTTGATGACAAGGCGCCCACATTAGTGCATACTGACGCCAGTGGTCACGGAATTGGTGCCGTACTGCTGCAGCGCGACCACGAATTTTGCGAAAAGGTTGTTGCATATGCAAGCCGCACTCTCACTTCCGCGGAAAAGAAGTACTCGATAACCAAACAAGAGTGTTTGGCTGTTGTCTGGTCCATTCAGAAATTTCGTCCATACCTCCACGGTCGACATTTCACGGTTGTGACCGACCACCATGCCCTATGTTGGTTGTCGACGATCAAAAACTTGTCCGGGCGCCTTGGCCGCTGGATACTCCGATTGCAAGCATATGATTTCAATGTCATATATAAGTCCGGACGGAAGCACCAAGATGCCGATGCTCTTTCACGATGCCCATTACCACCATCATCGGGGCACATCACATCACCTTGTCAAATTGGCCGCACGGAGGACGCTTCGTCTCTTACACCGATTTCTTCCTTGACTTCACCAAACCGCCTTTCAGTGCTTTCCACTCACCAGCGCGCCGATTCCTATTGCCATAGTATCATCAATCGCCTTAGCGGTGTTTCATCTCCTCCCAATGCCAGGCTACCCCTTATGAAAATGGTTATGTCCTTTATGTTTACTGTATGTTTCCCGCAGTTCACATGAGGAAATATCCTTTATGTTTCCTCCATGTTGAAATTTGGCCACTGCTTTTATGTTTCCTTCGTGTGTCCTCCCTTTATGTATCCCTTATGTTACCGTACTTTATGTTTCCTCCATGTTGAAATTTGGCCACTGCTTTTATGTTTCCTTCGTGTGTCCTCCCTTTATGTATCCCTTATGTTACCGTACTTTATGTTTCCTCCATGTTGAAATTTGGCCACTGCTTTTATGTTTCCTTCGTGTGTCCTACCTTTATGCATCCTTTATGTGGCCGCAGTGACTAAATCCTGTATTTTACGTAGACATGCATAGATGAAGAGTTCCGTGTACACATTTTATATTTATAAATTTTTCCTGAGTTAAAAAGTTTTGCATTGGTTTTCATTGTAAGGTTACTGTTCCCTACATGATGCAGCGCATGGATTGAAACTCTGTTATGGCACAGAAATTCATGACAATTTGTTCTAAAATTGCAAACTAATTAGCCTTCATAGATTATTTCAGTATAACACTTGGAGAACCACTGTACGTTCCTCACTGCAGTGCTGCTGTTCTAGTTATGTCTTTGTGACTAATATAATATGTAATGTTTGGATGGAAAGATCAGGTTGGATCAGTGCTTGCACTTTTAAAAGAAAGTTTTGACTATACTTTGCAAAAGTTTGTCTGAAACTACGAACAGTTTATTGGACTATCTGAATGTTACTTCAGTTTGCCACGTCTGCTCACAGCAGACCTCTGGAATGTGTTGCTTGGGTGAGAGCTCACAAGGCACCTGAAAAACAAAACAAAAGCCAATCTTTTTCACTTATTCAAAAATATTCATTTAAGCAAGAACAGCCTGGCCTGTATGCACACAGCGAAGAAACGTGGAGAAGTCAAAAACAGATCATAAAAACATCAGGGCAACACAGAAGCTTTTAACTAATTGTTTGAAAGAGACTGACCTGCCAGTCCACTCAGGTATTAAATTGCTCACAAATTTTTTTAAACATTTCTGCAGCAGCTGCTAAGTAGTACATGACCTATAGGAGTAGGCAACTGGCCAACAAATCTTTGTGTGCCTGCTTGTACAGATGTCTCGTAGTTATATCTCAAGTGGTTACACTGTTATATGGTAAAATTCAGGCGGGAATAAAACCAGCCGCAAACATCAGACTACATGGGAAATTATCACCAAAACTTAAAGATCTAGTAAATCAAATGACCAATCGATTACGAAGGGTCTAAAACCTAGACCGCGATTTTGTAGCGATCCCTTTTCCGATGCTACTCCTTTGCTCATTGATCTGACCGACATTCCGCTATCGTTATCAACTATAACAGCCAGCCGTGAAAGGTGGGTTATAAGAGTGGCAAACATCGAGCGCAAAGCATCGCAAGCAAATCGCATCCCTTATTGGGCAGTGCTACAAACCACTGTCTTTAACAATCGCAGGAACTCACATCCCGTTCTTCGGATGAAAATATTAATGAAAACGAGCGTCTCATTGAGATGCCTCGATTAAAAAGAAATTTCGCTGTTGTAATGTCGGTCTACATTTGCCCTACAATATAGAAGACAAATACACGAGCACGTCGAAGAACACAAACAATGCAGACAAGTTCTCGCGAAGCTGCACTTCAATCTGAACACTATCAATAAAGTAATCTTCACACAAGCTAATACCTGTTCAAGTGTCAAACATCGCAGTCGCGTGCCAACTCGCGATGCCCGTGAGACATCGACATCCATTACAAACGTAACTTGCGGAAATTCATATCTACGGAAGAATTTCTTGCCGGGAAACTACCGAGAAAACAGTAACTTTCAGCGTTTAGGTAAATATTTGCCCATTAAGTCCCAACAATCGGCGGTGGTAGCACATCACTCCATAAAGCAAGTAAGCGGTAAGAAATGATACATTTCACGGAAACTCCCCTCGTGAAACGCTTTGCTAAATGTGCACAGCAACATGGTCAACGTACGCTCAGAAAGTGTTCTGTTGTCGTTCCACAAAGCTTACTACATGAACCAAAAGCTGCGAGAATGCGCGCAAGCGTCAGATCTGCTTACCTTCAATGTGGTCAGCAAACGGCTTCTTCGTCTCGCAGGCACCACGCGGCGACACTCTTTCCAGCGCGAACACTGTTGAATCGCCGATGAACACCAGCGCACGAAAGCACAACTGTCAACAAATTCTTTCACGCACCATAATTCGAAGCCACAGTATCAGGTATTCCACGAGCGAACGCGGACAGGCGAGAACAAAGGCCGCTCGGACGGGCGCTACACAAGACACTGGCGTATCACACGAAACATAAGGCGAACTAATGGCGTTACACGAGTCCAGAGGTTTCCTGATGGTTAATGCACACGGTACGGATCACAGTTTGTTTAGGCACTTCGAAAATATGATTAAATTACTGTGTAACGAACACTCTCACCGCTCACAGCAAAACAACGTGACCCAGCTCACCGTCAACCGTTACACTGCGGCAGCGCCGCACTGCGGTTAAAACGTGAATTTAGCCTCCGAGATCTACATTTTTCTTTAGGGCGTGAATTTTGGAAAAGCACGGCCTTCGAGATTTAAAAACGTCGTTGCTGGAAGGAAGGCTGGTATTTAAACACAAATTATTGATTTTAAAGTGTCTTGGTGCGCTGCCTTGTTTTTTTAAAGTATATGCAGAGATTTTAGACGAACTATGCGCGAACGCTTGTCCTGTGGTTTGTCGGCGGGCACGAGCCAATCAGCGCGCATCATGTGCTGTTCCGTCGCTTGGGATGGCGCACGGTGTGCGGGCAACCGCGAGAGCTGTGACGCCTACCGATCAGAAATTCGGAATTGCCACACATATACACGCTTCTTATGGTGCCCAGTGGCGTGTTTTTGAGAATGTCAGGCTTTATCTTGCATAGGTGGCACCATATTTGCTCGTAGCGTAAGGAATGAAGGCGACAAAATGTGGCGATAGCTGGCTTGCAGCGGCAGCGGAACTTCGGCCAAAGTGAAACAGGCGTACTGCTTGCATGCTCGCGTAATCAAATACGGCCATACTCCGCACACAACTTTCATACTTAGCCAACTCACAATTATAAATTGTTCAGTTGTACGCCCAAGCAAGCATTTACGGGATCCGCGCTGCCCTGCTTCTACGCGTGCTAATATCGACACAGCAGTTACTCGTACTTGTGGTCAGCGCGAAAGCGACACGGACAAAAGGAAGAAACACAACAAGACGGCGCTGTTTCTTCGGAGTGTTCCTTGTTTCCGCGTTGCTTTTGCGCTGTTGCTAAAGGTACGATGAATCGTAACCAACTCGCCCACTATATGCTCTATGTTACCTACGTGTGTACTGAAGTGCACACCTAGGTAACATCCAGCCGTAAACACAAAGGACACATCCTACAAGAATTATAATAAGGGTTGTTTTCTTGGACCAAATGAAAGCATAAGTCAAGATTTAGTACTTACAATGACTCTGCTGAGTGTATCAATGCCTGTCACACAGTACAGATAGATCTGCCTATATTATATGTAAAGACAGTTGTTATGTGCACTCTATGTTACCTACATGTGCACTCAAGTGTACACTCAGGTAACACATAGTGCACATCCAGTTAACATCCTGCCGTAAACATAAAGGACACATCCTAGAGGCATAATAAAGGTAACTTCCTCGAGGTATACGTTAGGATGAGTAAACACGTAGTACACACAAAGTTCACATCCTGGAGGTCACACAAAGGACAAGGAAACATAAAGGTCACATAGGACACAAGAAGGAAACATAAAGGAAACATAAAGGCAATGGCCATTTTCATAGGGGACGGAAACAACTCAAACTGTTCAAGTTTGAAGACGACGTGCTCTACCGGTACATTTTTCACCCAGAAGGCCATCGATGGGTTCCCGTTCTACCGCGCTCTCTTCGCGCTGCAGTTCTGCAGGCCTCGCACGATGACCCGACGTCAGGCCACTTGGGTTACAACAAAACACACGAGTGCATACGCAGCCGATTCTATTGGCCAGGCCTTTCCACGAGCATAGCTAGATATGTTGCCTCGTGCACGCTTTGCCAACACCGTAAGCGACCTACTACTGCTCCGGTCGGGACCCTACAACCACTTCCTTGTCCAGCACAACCCTTCTCTGTCGTCGGCATTGACCTTTTCGGGCCACTCCCACCTACTCCAGACGGCAACCGATGGATCGTCACTGCTGTTGACCATTTGACCCGGTACGCTGAAACAGCCTCAATACGCTGTTACGGACTTCAACCGCTGCACCACGATTACGGCTTTGTGGTCCCGTAGCGCTCTTCACCCGTTTCGTGACAGAGCGTTGGTAGCGAAGACTCCGAGCCTGGCGTCGATGAGAATAACAAAAGGGACTTTATACATTATATACTGGTTATCATACAGGACATGAACGGATCGGCACTGGGGCCGAGAGCTCACACAAACGCGACTGTTCTCGCACGACGGCGTCCGGCGAAAACGCGTGACACATCTCACCCCAGTCGGGAGCGACCCTCTCTCCAGGTGGGGTCAGCGGATCCTGTTTTCGAGCGGCGTGTCACTGCTTTTATAATCCCCGAGGCCCATTGTCACTCAACCGGCCCAATACAAAGTCAGCACACGACGGTCGTCCGAGGGGTCCAACCAGCGACCGCGCTGGCCACCCGGTTCAAAGTTCGCGCGCGCGGTGACCTCCAGGCAAGGGAGGTGCGGCGCCGGGCTGTCGGGCACACGCGAACACGTTTAAACACGCTGCTTCGCCGAGGCCTCTCCCGCACGAAGGCGCAGCATCTTGACTTGTGAAGGGAGAATTGTGGCGCTCGCAGGATAGATTCTGCATCTTGCAGATTCGGGATCCGGGCTTGTGGTAATGGCACAACAGCATCCCCGCCCTCAGATAAGGCGCCGGGAAGACGAGCTGCCTCCACGTGGCTCGGATGCCAGGCGCGCACGTTCGTCAGGCTCGTCCAAGTTCACGTCCAGTGTCGGGACGCCAGGTAACCTCACGTGCCCAGGTCCGACTCGCCAGGACAGGAGCTCTGCTCACCACGTCGTCGCCAAGGCACCTTGACCAGCTCCGCTCGGGTCGTTCCTAAGACCTTGCTTCTCGCCACTGGTCCCGCTTGGTCGTTCTGCAGCTTGCAAAATCGACCGGCAAAAGGCAACACCCAACACGAACAAGTGCCCTCTGTCTCCCGTCAAACACCAGACAAAGCCATAATTCAATTCAACCTAATTAATCGCTATCCCCTTTTGCTCCCGCTGCAACAAGAGGCAGGTGTACGATCTAGCACACAAGGCTCAAACAATCAGTTTTCAAATCAACAACACACCAAAATAGAAACAATTATTAATCAGCAATAATAATTACAAATAGAATGGTCCCCTTAAAATCGCTTTGGACCGAAAACATACTTCTGAGGAAGCAAATGAGGTCATTCATTTTTCCCGGCGATATTTTCGCGGAATCTGAAGCTGCTTATATTTGCGACCCTGCTTATCCGTGTAGCGGCGGTACAATAAGCCAGGTTCCTTGCCAAATGAAACCCCCTTTTTTTCCACTCCCCGTTTGACGCTCTTCCTCAGATCGGCTAATGAACAATCTTCCTGTTGCTCGCGAATCAGACTTTTTCTTTCAACTGCAGCCTGCTCCTGCCGGCTGGCGGAAACCGGAGCGAGTGCGGAGCCCGCGTCGCCTAATTGCGGCGTCGAGTCTATATCGCGGCTAGCACTGCACGCGTCACTCCCACTCACTTCCAGGACCCGCTCGTCTAGGCCAGCCTCCGAGCTCTGCCTCTCCCGTGACTGCTCGCCACTCAAGTTACCGTGATCGGTCCGTGTGCCGCACCGCCTTTCGCTTCCCGTCGCTAAGTCAAGTTCCTTCGACAGCGGGCGCGCTTTGGATCGCGTGGGGGCCATGTACGCCACGTCGGCAAAGAATGATTTGCCCTGATCCCTCAGCAGCTGCTCCGAGCTATTTGAGAAGAGGTAGGAAAATTGCTCCGGGAGGGCGGCTGACACAGCGGCTTCGGTGTTAAGTTTCCCAAATTCTCCTTCAATGCTAACCGTTGCGATCGGTAAACAGACACTCTCCTTCTCGGCCACTTGCCGTATCCTAACGCACTCTCCCGTAAAATCACTCGAGGAGACGAAAGACGGGTGAACAACGTCCATAGTTGCTGCAGAGTCCCGCAGTGCTCGGCACTTCTTGCCGTTTACCTTAATTTCCTGCACATAGGGCTCCAATAGACGTATGTTTTTGTGAGTTTCCTGTATCGTTGCAAAAGCAATTCTCTCTGGGCAGCTTGCAGCGATGTGCCCTTGCTTTTTGCAATTGTAGCAGGTTAACGGTCTCCGTTTTTCAAAAGAACGCGTCATTTCGTTTCGCTGTTTCGGACCATCGTCATCATTCTGAGATGCATTCTGTCCATCCCTTACAGTTTCTTTGGGAAGGGACTCGTCGTCCCGAAACTCGCGACGCGTGATTTCCTTCCGTTCGTCGGGCTTCCCGTAAAACCCATCTCTTCTATCTGCTTTTTCTATGCGCACTGCCTTGCTGTGCAAGCTGCGGCGTGTGTAATACTCTTCCGCTAACTCTGCTGCCTTGTTTAGCTTAACCTCCTTTAGCCTATCTTGCAGCCAGAGCCGGACATCCTCATCAATGCAACGGTAGAACTGCTCCAACGCGATGCATTCGACGATTTTGTCGCGGTCGTCGTAAACCTCTTCGCCCTTCAGCCATTCCACCAGGTCGGCTTTTAGACGAAACGCGAAGTCAACATTCGACTCCTTACCCTTTTTTGCATACCGGAACCTCTGCCGGAAAGCTTCGGGCGACAATTTGTACTTCCGCAGTAGCGCTTCCTTCACATCACTGTAGCTCTCAAACGCCTCTTTCGATAAGCAAGTTATTACGTCTGATGCCTCCCCAGGAAGCAAGGCTAACAGATTCTGTGCCCAAAGGGATCGCTCAATGCTATTCCGTTCGCACACGTGCTCAAATTTCACGAGGTATTTGGCCATATCCTCTCCGACGACAAAGGGTGGAAGTTGATCGCGTATTCTGGGAACATTAGAAGTGAGACTAGGCGCCGGCGAGTTATTTCGGATCTCCAACTCTTTCATTTTAAGCTCGTGCTCACGTCGCTCCCTCTCTCTCCTTTCCTCCTTTTCCTCCTCGCGACGTTGCTGTTCTCTCCTTTCCTCCTTTTCCTCCTCGCGACGTTGCTGTTCTCTCCTTTCCTCCCTTTCCCGACGTTCATTGATTTCCGCCCAGGCCTCTGCGGCTTCCTCAGCCGTTACGTCCCCAGTCCTCATGACCTCAAGGATCGCATTCTTTCTTTTGGTTGAGCCCAACTCAATGCCCAACTCCTCACAAATTTCGAGAAGTTCCTTCACCTTGTACTTCTCCATCGTTCACACTGTCCTCCTGCTGTTTACCCTTTTTGAATATACCTGCCGTACGCTACTATAACACTACTAGTAAGACATATGCAAGTATTTCACACACTGCCCTTTTTACCCCCTCAGCATCCCCTGGTTTTCAAAACACTCTTACTAGGCTTGAAACACACAAGGTTAAACACAATGCAACACCAAGTCAATCCCTGAGCTACTATAACCTGTGTCAGAGAAAGTCTGGTGTTTGAGGTAAACTTCAGGCACTCACCGCGCCGAGGTAGCTGATGCCGGTCAATCCCGTAGCTGCCATCCAGTGTTACGGACTTCAACCGCTGCACCACGATTACGGCTTTGTGGTCCCGTAGCGCTCTTCACCCGTTTCGTGACAGAGCGTTGGTAGCGAAGACTCCGAGCCTGGCGTCGATGAGAATAACAAAAGGGACTTTATACATTATATACTGGTTATCATACAGGACATGAACGGATCGGCACTGGGGCCGAGAGCTCACACAAACGCGACTGTTCTCGCACGACGGCGTCCGGCGAAAACGCGTGACACATCTCACCCCAGTCGGGAGCGACCCTCTCTCCAGGTGGGGTCAGCGGATCCTGTTTTCGAGCGGCGTGTCACTGCTTTTATAATCCCCGAGGCCCATTGTCACTCAACCGGCCCAATACAAAGTCAGCACACGACGGTCGTCCGAGGGGTCCAACCAGCGACCGCGCTGGCCACCCGGTTCAAAGTTCGCGCGCGCGGTGACCTCCAGGCAAGGGAGGTGCGGCGCCGGGCTGTCGGGCACACGCGAACACGTTTAAACACGCTGCTTCGCCGAGGCCTCTCCCGCACGAAGGCGCAGCATCTTGACTTGTGAAGGGAGAATTGTGGCGCTCGCAGGATAGATTCTGCATCTTGCAGATTCGGGATCCGGGCTTGTGGTAATGGCACAACAACGCTCAGGAGCTGCCTCAGAAGTAGCGGCCTTCTTCTTGCAGGCTGTCTACTTACGTCACGGGGCGCCTCACGTTCTTTTGAGCGACCGAGGCAAGGCATTCCTTTCAAGCACTCTTAATCAAGTTCTGCACGCGTCCAACACCGTGCACAAGACAACGTCTAGCTACCACCCTCAAACCAACGGCCTAACAGAGCGATTTCATCGCACGCTGTGTGACATGCTATCCATGTATGTTCAACCTGATCATCGTAACTGGGATGCGATTCTCCCATTTGTAACATTTGCGTACAACACGTCTGTTCAACGGACCACCGGATACTCTCCGTTTTTCTTAGTATACGGCCGCCACCCAACCTCATCACTCGACGTTTCTTTCTTCTCTGGCCCCGTCAACGCTTCACCATTCATTTGCGACCAGTTTGTGTCTCGTCTTGCCCAATGTCGTCGTCGCGCCCGTATGAACACTGCAGCCAGCCAAGACGATCGCAAACATCGGTACGATGCCTCTCATCGCGCCGTTTCCTACCGTCCTGGTGACGATGTGCTCCTATGGACCCCTGCGCGAACACCCGGTTTATGTGAGAAGCTTGAGTCTCGATATCTTGGCCCCTACAAAGTCATCGAGCAGACCTCGCCGGTGAACTATCGCGTTACACCTGTTGAGTCCCCAACCGACCGACGCTGCCGCGGAACAGCGATCGTGCACGTTTCTCGCCTGAAGCCCTTTCATATCCGTTCCACTGTATAATGTGCGGCCAGGCTGGCCGCTTCCGTCCACGGGGGAAATTAGTGTAAGCATTTATGCGGACTTCATCTTCATCTGTACAAAGTCATCATCAATCATCGGCTCGTGTTCGTTTTTGCGTCGGCGCCATTTTTCCTTCTTGGAATAAAGCGTCGTCTCAACCGTGGTTCGCTCGGCTCCCGCTTTTTGCCAACATTTTCGTATGTTTTTCGAGTGTGTACCCCTGAACTTTCTACATTTTCGGATCCGTGAAGTCAAGAGGAACACGTTGATACCCGACTTTTGTGGGTGGGTGGACTTTTGTGACATTTCTTGCCGTTTTTCTTTCGACTACGCCATGACTGTGTGCTGAGCCTAACCGTGTTAGGGTTCGCGAGGCCAGGCATCGCTAGCCCACCTCTTCTCGGCGGAGGCTTTTTCCACGGACTTTGTGATGGAGTGTGAGGTGGAAGGGGAGTTTTTATCCCCCGAGGACTTCACTAAAGACTCAGGGTGGCAGCTCGTTGCCGCCAGACGTTCTTCAAGGAGCACGAGAAACGCGGCCAATGCCAGTGCGGCCGACGTTCAGCATAACACCAGTTCCCACGCTCGGCGTAGCGCCGACCTCGCGGGCATTAAAAGCAAGATAATTCGAGGAGCCAGGATGCCTCCGATGCCCAAGGAAGAGGCAAAGATCGTCGTGCGGCCCAGGGGAGGCCTGTGTATCAGCAAGTGCGGACCTACCGCAGTCGCCGACGCCATATGGCAGGCTGCCGGGCTCGATTCGGCGTCGCGAGACACGGACACAATGTGTCCTAACTTTCAACAAAACATAATGGTGATCAGCACACCAAACAGGGACAACGCTGCACGCTACGTCGGTGTCGAGGGCATCTCCGTCGCCGGTCAACGTTTCGAGGTGAGCGCTTACGAGGCCGCCCCCCACTACACGTGCAAGGGCGTCATCCGAGGCGTCTCCCTTAGCGACGGGCCCGCGGTGATCGACAAAAAACTTGTAAACCCGAGAAATCCCACGGCGCTGGGCGCCAAAAGAATCAAGAACACCGGCACCGTGGTGGTCCTGTTCGAGGGGTACCGAGTGCCAAACTTTGTCTCCTACGGCGGCACTATTGTCAGGTGCACTTTATTTCGCAAGCAAATGGACGTGTGTTATAGCTGCGGCAGGCTCGGGCACCGCTCCGACGTCTGCCCTTCGCCGAACGACGCCATCTGCAGAGGATGCGGAGAAGCAAACCCCGACGCCCAGCATAGCTGCGATCCCAAATGCAAGCTGTGCGGTGGCGACCACCTTACCGCCGCCAAGGAGTGCAAGCGACGATTTCAGACGCCATATCTCGTCAGACGCAGACGGGGGGAACGCTCCCGCGCCCTCAACGCCGAACATTTCCCGCCCATGGAAGGCGCGAATCAAGCCCGGCAAGCATCGTGTGAACGCCAACACGGTCGCAGCCGCTCCCGGTCCAGGGGGAGATCCAGGTCTCGTGGCCGCTCCAGGGGTCACATCAGGAGCCGCTCCGCCTCCAGGGCCAGGTCGATGTCAAGATCCCGAGTCCGATCCAGATCCAGATCCGGTTCCAGGGGCGGCCCGGGTTGCAGAACCCAGCCAGCATCTGGACCTCAGCCCGCCTCCACATATTTGGGGAAGCAGCCGACCCTCCTTTGGGCCGATCTGGCACGTCCCAAGCCCGGTGCCAATGTAGAAGCTGTTCAGGCACCTCGTAACGACCAACGCCCAGAGCGAGCTAGGGACGCGGAAGTCACTCGCTTACGCAAAGAGAACGACGATCTCAAGAGCACGATCAAGAGGCTAGTTAACGAAATGGCAGAGATTCGGAAACTCGTTTCGAATGTGTCGGATAACGGTGCACCAGGCAGGGCCACAGAGACTCCAATCCCAGCCCCAGTAGACGGTACTGCGACGTCCACCAAACGCAGAGCAGTAGTAAAACAAACAGGTGAATCGGGAGCGTTGTCCGCAGAAGTCAGCGAGATTAAGCAAACTCTCATTGGGCTGGCAGATGGCCTCCGACAGGTCACTGCTAGCGTCAGTTGTCTCACCGATAACGTTCGTCAAATTCAGGTTGCACTCGGAGACCCCAACAGGGGCCTCGGAGCTCTCACTGATCGCATAGATGCCATTGAGGCGCGAATGGCTTCATCCGCCTCCGTCGTCCAACCGCTCACCGTTCCCGCCATACTAAAGGAAGCTAGACTTCAATATCCAACCAGGGCGGTGACAGGAGGCCCCAGTCTTTGCACAGCCCTAACTGCCCCATTAGGTGGTAGTCCATCCGGTCCGCCATAATGGATAGGTCCAAAGAGAGTTTTCGCATTTGGCAATGGAACTGCAGGGGGTATTCTAACAAAAAAGCCCCTCTGCAGCAGTTCTTCAGGTCTTTCGCTGTCAAACCTCAAATCATTGCTCTCCAGGAAACATTAGTCTCCGCCGCCTCGCTCCAGGGCTACAGGGCCGTGTCGGGCCTGCCCGGGGGGCGAGGGATTTGCACCTTGATTGATAAAAGGCTGACTCATCTCACCCACGACCTCAAGCTGGCAAGTGGTAGAATTGAATACGTCATGGTTGAGATCCTGCTCAACGTACCACAGCAGAATCACCGCAGAAACAGCGTATTCGTCCTCAATATCTACAGCAGCCCCAGGGACTCGCGCCAGCAGTTCAAGACCATCCTCAAGAAAGCGACCGACTTGGCCGGCCCTCGACCCTTAGTCGTCGTCGGTGACTTCAACGCACCGTACGGCATCTGGGGTTACGTCTACGACACTACCAAGGGGCGCAACCTGTGGCAAGACGCCAACGAGATGGACCTCACTCTGGTCACTGACAAGAATTTTCCTACGCGCATCGGCAACTCCGTCACCCGGGACTCGACACCCGACCTCGCGTTCGTCAGGAACGTTGAGGACGTGGGCTGGGAGAACACCGCCATGGAGTTCGGCAGCGACCACTACATTCTCGAGACCAACTTCAAGGTGTCTCGGAGTAGGATCAAGGAATTCACGTTCATCGATTGGGACCGCTTTCGCAAGATTCGCGAAGAACCCGGCAAAGACAGGGCACCCGCCACCCTCGAAGAATGGTGCGAAGGCGTCCGGAACGACGCTTCCGCGGCTACCAAGAAAGTAGAAACCGATCTCGACGTCGAGCGGATGGACAGCAGACTTGCCCACCTGATCGAGGCCAAAAACGCCCTGCTCCGCCGATGGAAGGGCCAAAGGCTCAATCGCAGACTCCGAAAAAAGATCTCAGAGCTCAACAAGGTCATCGATGAACACTGCAAGGCGCTATGCCAGCAGCAGTGGGACGAGCTCTGCGAATCCGTCGACGGACAGATGCGCAACGGCAAATCCTGGGGTATGCTGAAGCACCTTCTCGACGAAACCGGTTCAAAGTCAAATCAGCGGCATACGTTGGCCCGGGCCCTTCACGAAGCCACCAGGTCTCACACGGTTGATGAGCTCGTCTCAAAACTCGTACAGAAGTACTTGCCCGTCTGTCGCGATGGAGATCCAGTGACCCAACTCCCGGACTACCGAGGCCCTCCACGCCCCGAGCTCGACGAAGACTTCTCCGTTGCCGAGGTCAGACAGGCCATCTTCGCACTCAACCGCAAGTCTGCGCCTGGTCCAGACGGAGTCACCAACAGAATGTTGAGAAACCTCGAGGACACGTCGATCGTCTTCCTGACCGACAAAATCAACGAGTGCTGGAATAGCGGCGTTGTTCCTGCAGAGTGGAAGATGGCCTGTACGGTGCTCATTCCCAAGCCCGGCAAGGCCCCGAACATCGAGAACCTCAGGCCGATTTCTCTAACCTCCTGCGTCGGCAAGGTCATGGAGCGCGTCGTCCTCAACAGGGTCAACGGGTACCTCGAAGACAACGAGGTTTACACCTACAACATGATCGGCTTCCGCGCCGGACTCTCGACGCAGGATGCAATGAAGCTAATAAAGCATCAGATTGTGGATGGCCGTTCCAGAGACGTCAAGGCTTTGCTCGGTCTGGACCTCGAGAAAGCTTTCGACAACGTGCTCCACAGCTTCATCGTAAAGACCATTTCAGACCTGGGTCTCGGTTACAGATTCCATAGCTACGTCAGCTCTTTCCTAACGGACAGGAAGGCCAAGCTTCGCATTGGGGACTTCCGCTCCAACGATGTGCCCCTCGGAGGGCGGGGCACTCCTCAGGGCGCCGTCATCTCACCCACCCTGTTCAACATCTGTATGATTGGTCTTTCCGAGAGGTTGGCACGCGTAGAGGGCGTCAAGCACACCATATACGCCGACGACATCACCTTATGGTGCCCCGGCGGCTGCGAGGGCAGAGTCGAAGAATCCATGCAGGAGGCGATCGATGTGATCGAGGAGTATCTCCGCCCCACCGGACTTCGATGCTCCCCCGCCAAGTCGGAGCTTCTGCTTTACAGAAAAGAGAAGGGAGGCAGACCCAAAGATTGGAAGCCAGTTTCCGAAAGCAGCATCAGTCTTCGTACTTGTGACGGGGGGGGTGATACCCAGGG
Source organism: Dermacentor albipictus (assembly GCF_038994185.2). Classification (NCBI taxonomy): domain Eukaryota; kingdom Metazoa; phylum Arthropoda; class Arachnida; order Ixodida; family Ixodidae; genus Dermacentor; species Dermacentor albipictus. The sequence goes on along the minus strand of NC_091823.1, from coordinate 45,085,886 downwards.
TCGACGTTATTCGGGTCCTCGGCATGTTTGTCGAATTCAACGGCGGGAACGGAACGGCTCTCCGCAAGATCATCGCAAAGACGGACAACGCTTTCCGCCTCGTTCGCAGAATAGCAAACCGGCACCGAGGAATGAAGGAAAACAATCTCCTCAGGCTTATCAATGCCTTCGTGCTATGTCACTTTACGTACACAATTTCTATGCACAACTGGCTCAGAGCGGAGCGAGACAAGCTCAACGCTCTCATCCGCAAAGTGGTCAAGAGGGCTCTCGGGCTACCCATCAGGACCCACACCGAGGATCTCCTCAAGCTGGGGGTGCATAACACTGCCGAGGAGATTGCCGAGGCCCAAGAACGTGCGCAACTCACTCGCCTGAGCACCACAGCGGCAGGTAAACACATCCTCGAAGAGTTGGGTTACCACCCTGCGGGATTCCCGATGGTCAGCACCCCTATCCCTAGGTGCATTCGAGACAAGTTCGAAGTGGCCCCTGTGCCCCGAAACGTCCATCCCGTCCATAACGAGGGCAGACGCAAGGCCAGAGCAGCAGCCATCCTCAAACAGATAAAGCAACGAGACATTAGAGCAAGCTTCGTCGACGCCGCGGAGTACAGCAATGGGAAGACCTTTGCCATCGTTGTGGTCGACTCCAGCGGCAAGATTTCTAATTGCGCCTCCATTCGCACTTCAGACCCCGGAGTCGCCGAGCAAGCCGCCATCGCCCTCGCCCTGCTAGACGGTCGTGGGTCCGAGATATATAGCGATTCCAAAACGGCAGTTAGGGCTTTTCAGAAGGGTTGCATCGCCAAGCAAGCTGCTCGTCTTCTTAGCAACTCGAATCGATATGCTCTCACGCATCATTCAATCCACTGGTTTCCAGCTCACGTAGGGTCGGTCGAGGGTGCTCCCCAGAACCTGAATGAGTCTGCTCACGAGGCTGCGCGTGACCTCACCGACCGCGCTTCCTCTGCAAGAAGCACCGACTCCCCTCCTCCCTACGGCCACAGGGATGCTCCCGCTACTCATAACGAGATTATTAAATTCTTCTACATGTCTAGAAGGGTCTTTCCGCCCCCTCACCCCAGGTTGAATAGGGCGCAAGCCGTTTCTCTTAGGCTTCTGCAGACTAGTACGTATCCGTGTCTGTCCGTTCTCCACGAGGCTTACCCGGACGTGTATCGCGACGACGCCTGCCCCTCCTGCGGGCAGACCTCTACTCTAGCGCACATGCTGTGGGAGTGCGGGTCGACATACCCTAAGTTCATCAAGGAGGAGTGGGACTCGCTTCTGCGTAGCCCCGCTCTGGAACAGCAAATCCTGGCTGTCCGGCGTGCCCGCGACCGGGCCGGTGGGCTAGACCTGCCGGTCCCGACGTGGGACTAGCCGGGTGCGCGACGAGTTCGCGTCCTCGCCGGACCTACAATAAATGTTTCTTCACTCACTCACTCACTCACTCAACCGTGGTATTTCAATATATATATATATATATATATATATATATATATATATATATATATATATATATATATATATATATATATATATATATATATATATATATATATATATATATCTATATATATATATATATATATATATATATATATATATATATAATGAAGGTCTACTGAATTGTCGTGGACTGCACTAGCTTTAATGCATGCATAAAATTATAGAATTCCAGATTTATTACTTTAACACATATGCAAAATCTGTCTGACTCTTGGCCAATCCCCGCGAGTGGGTATGTGGCAGATATATTAAGATCATCATCATCATCATCATCAAGGGCAGTACATGATAGGTTCGAGTATACATTCGCTGATTATTGCGAGCAATCTAGATTCTTTGGAAAATAAAACTTAAATCAAGATGACTCTCTGCAACTGGGACGATGACGCGCTCGAAGACGAAATAGGCGCCGACTCCAGCACCATCCAGAAGAAAGGAGAAGAGGCGAAGCAGGAGTAAATAAGTCTCAGCAGCGTCCGTCTAAGAGGTAAAAGCAACCAGTCTGGCTTTGGCTGCCATTTTGTAGGTCCCAAGTTCGGATAATCGAGGTTTCCTTAGTTTTCCTTTACAAGCTTGTCACTTTTCCTTTCCTTAGTTTTCCTTTACAAGCTTGTCACGAAGCACACTGAGGTTCCTGTGTTTGTCACCGGCGGAGATCAAAGTGACTAAAGGGTTGAGCTCATAACAGCTATCACTATGCTTTTGGTACACTGCTATATAGTTTTCCTCCTTGCTTTTCCTCCTTAACTTGCCTCTGCAACCCAGCGATTTGCTGGCCATGCTGCTATCGCACTGGTGATATTACTATAAAAGTCACGTGGTCAATTAGTGCTCAAAATGAAGTGCATCGGGGACCAAGAGCTCTAGGAGCACGCGAAAAACCAAGGAATTATTTTGTGACCTCCCTACTCAGAGTGCGATTAAGGATTAAGCAGTTCACTGTGGCGGTGACACAGAGATGTATTTGCACGCGTTTCAATTCATGGTGGGATCCGTTGCCGGCTACTAAATTTCGTTTCCTCGCCAATTCTGTGCACACAGAACTTCTGTGTTTCGGATCACCTGTTTATGTCCATCGCCAATTCTGAGCGTGTCGCTGTCCGCCTCCCATTATAGCACGAATGATGTCACAACGAGACTGACACGTCACAAAGAATACGTTGCCGTCTAAAGACGACTAAACCTCAGTGGCACCGGTACGACATACGTCCTGTGTCCGTATACTCAGCAATGCTGCCGTGATAACCGCTGCACCGAACGCGAAGCCGCTACTGGTTTTGGAATGTTCGTAAGCTGTTAATTCTACAAGGAATTTGCCAGCATTTACTCGAGATAAGAATTCATTTTCCTCGGTCAATCGAGCGGCACGTCTTATCCAGCGCAGAGGGAACGAATTTCACTTCTGCTTACTTCCGTCGCACTTACTGTTCCCACAATTTTACAGGCACGCACAAATGGATTACTTTTCCCAACTCTCTTTCGTGCGCTCAGAACACCACGATGACACGGTTGCAGCCTGAACGTTTCTCTCGGCGCAAACGACAAGGACGGCGCATTCCTGAGGCATGTCGCGAAAGCGAAACGCGCCCACTTTCACAAATTGTCTGGGGCGCCGTTCCTCCCCGAAACCATGGCACCGATCGGGACTGCAGCAATCTCCTCCCTCCAAGACTTCTCGGACAGCGCAGCGAGAAACCCACGGGCACAATTGAACTCTCCGCCTCGGTCACCCCCACAGGGTCATCCACCATTACGGCCAGCGGGCAGCCGCCGTGCGGTCTCCCTATGCTGTTGCCTTGCTTGCTTCTCAGCGTTGCTGCTGCTTCCTTGCTTCGTCCGCAGACCCCCGTTTTCGAAAGTGGCAATTGTTCTGTCGCAAAACGAAACAAAACAAGACCGGTAAATGCGCAATTTGTTAGTGCGTCATTTGTCTGGTGGGGAAGCAAAATCCAGCAAGGGCGCAACGCAACGCCCCTGCCCACCTCCCCTCCCCCACCAAACGTTTCCCCCTTACACCCCAATGACTCAGCAGTGCCTGAGGATCGAGGCGATTGAGGATGAGGGGTTGAAACAATGTTGGGCGGACACGGGAGGAGATGATGGTCGGCCGCGTTGTTGCGGACGCACGGTGGAGTTGGGCCCAGTTTCATGCAACATCGCGGTGTCTGCGGCAGAGGAGCACAGTCGGACGAGGCAATAACAGGTATGTAACACCGAAAACGCCGTACACCAAGTCACCGCGGCGCCCCTCCAAAAGTGGTGCCAGGCAACGGGAGAGGAGCTGCGGCTGCAACGACTGCTTCATTTCGGTCGACCACGTTCACCAAACCCGACGGACTCCGCCCCTCGCTACGAAACCGCGCACACGGGGGGGAGGCCCGCGGACTCGGCCGCTGCTGTCCCTGTAATTCGCCGCTTCGCAAATAATTGATCCCCCACCGCGCTCGCGCGCACACACGCAGACGCGGACCAGGTGCAATTTTGGAGCCACTGCGCGGAGTGTTTCCTCTGCGCTACACAGTTGCCCAGACTGGAAACCGAAACGAGAGCAAGCACGAAATGCTCACTTCGTCGTTATGTTTTCTTTGCTGTTGTGTTTCTCTCTCTTTTTTTTCATTATTTGAGTCTATCCGTGTGCCTGGCGTTTGCGGTCTGGTACTGCGAGCTGGAGAATGCAGCCGCCCGAAGGCAGTATAGACATGAGCAGAGATAAAGCCATACCAAAAAATGAGCAAAAAAATAAAAAAAAGATCAATAAGAAACAAGCCAGGACCGCTTGTTTCACGGGAATTCACCGACCGGAGCATTCTGAATCGTCGAGCACTGGCACTCAGACCGCTACCCAAGTGTTAAAGCCACTGTGCAACTGAGTGCAGTTGACTTCCAGAAGCACTTTGAAGATAGAGAGAGAGAAAATTGGAGATGAAAGGCGGAGGGGCTAACTAGAATAACTGCCCGGTTGGTTGTCTTGCACGAAGATTAGGGGGGGGGGGGGGCAGTAGGAATGTGAGGAGAAAAGAAGCGGCGGTATGAAAAAGATCCGCCCACACCAACGCAATAAAGCGCCTGACAAATTTATTACATTCATTGGTATGCAACGATAACGATTAGTTCAGTGTCGGTGGGGATGTCTTACCGACTCGCCCAGACGTCTGTTTTAGCTGTTAAGCTCGGTATCTCTCGCCGCAGTGTATATGTACAACTCTGGAACTGCAATAAAAAAAAGGTAAATGTACAATCTGGTCTCAATTGTCTAAGGAAACAACTTCGTTATACAATTGTATAATGCACTTTGAGGCCGAAAGGAAAATCCGACTGTGCAGGTATCCTGCAATTGCTGACTATGTGCCTTCGTTGTGTGTCCTTCATAAGAAAAAAAAAAACGACTGAAGACTCCAAGAGTAAAAAGTGCAGAGCGACAAAACGAAGACAGAGAAATAAGATGACACACATCATGAATCCGAACAAACTAGCCCGCCAACATCCGTTGGCTCAACAACCCGACATAACGTTGACCAGCAGTGAACAAAACTTATGGTAAGTCGAAATAGTCATTTTAAATGTCTTGCTTCTCTTCTACATTCTGATTTTTCTTCCTTTTGAGAATGCAAGAAGGAAATACACAACAGGTGCGGCAAAAGAAGCGGATGGAGCTACAATATACTTAACAAGGTGCTGCAGACGCCAGAATTATGCAGCCGGCATATTGAACGCAGCCCTTTCACGATTCGTCCTTTTGTGCGAAGCGGTATCAAAGTGGAGAATTGGGCGAGTCGGTTAACGCTGATGCTGGTGTTGTCGGTGCGCCACAAACAGAAAAATAAAATTAGAACAGGCATATTGCCACGGGGACGAGAGTAGCCAAAAGGGACAGGAAATTACATTTACAAAATATATACAGAGAGAGACGGCTGCAGGCTGGATGGCAGAACAACAACACGAACGCTACTCTGATCGTCGTCTTCCCTGCTTTTCTGGCGCATTCTTCCATGCTCGGCAGGATGAATGCTTCAGTGCGCGGGAATAGCGCGTATATATATCATAACGTTCATTAAACAAAAAAGTGCAGAAAGCGAGTGGGTGCATGGAGCCCCTAGCCCAGGGCCCCACTGGCTTAACAATTTTGAAAGTAAGGCGACCCGCTCCATTAAGGCGTGAACGATGAGCATGCGAATGACATCAAATGACACCACCTAAGAAACGGTTCTCTTGATCCTTAAAATTTCATGGCTCATCATATTTCTTCCCACATGCTGGGATAAGTTCTGCATGCTATCAGAGTTTTACCAAGCCTAATACGCGAATTTTTGTTGTCAAAACTCCAAGCTATTAGATTAGTCATGGGTGAGATATGCAGATTGCAGGCCAAGTGTAATTCCTTATTGTGCAAATTTCACTATGTATTTATGTGCCTATTTACTTGTTTACATGACTTTACGAATGCTGTCAATTTTCTGCCTTGTATTGCCGGGATGTGGGGTCAGTCAAGCTGCGTTTATATCGCAGCTTTTTTCCCGCATTCCACACCACACATTGTACCTTTGCTTCATGTAATGTAAACATGGAAACACTGTGGTGAAACAAACTCCAACCGCCAAACTGTTTCAAAGAAGATCCGCACTTGAAAACACTCTATCGGATATAATGTCCTTATCTTCGGCAACGAAGCATTACGAGTGGAGTATATATCAGTAAACCTGTTATAACTAATTCGCAACTTTCACGGCGCGTTGGTCGGCCTCGGCAGATCGGGCGACTGCTGCGCTATCAGGCATATCGAAAAAAGTGCGGGCAACTTGCCTATCAATGCCTTTCCAGAGTAGGATAGGTGCTAAATATTCAGATAAGAGAGCTACTGGTTCGCGCACTAAATCGTCAAGAAAGAAAAGAGTTTTCAATGACCGAGCAAGACAGAAAGAAAGCCGCACGCTTCTTTGACAGCTAGAATGCTCAAATGAATGCATCACAACATGTCTGCGTTCAATATGCCCATCGCATTATTCCATGCTTCAAGCGCCTTGCAAAGTACCTTTTCTATAATCCCCTACCTTGAGCTATCCCTAAGTTGGTGTATCCCCGTCTTTTTCTCTCGTTTCCTTCCTAATGGCGCTCTTTTTGTCGTCCGTGCCTGTTGTCGTCCTTTTACTTGCGTTCTTTTTTATCTCCATTGGTAAAATATTGTCCACACTGTCTGCTCCCTCATGTTCCTTGGGGAGAGGTCTCGAGTTGGCTTTACTGCCATCTGTCGGTTAATATATACAGTGTGCTTATCGTACGTTTATCGAGTACGTTTATCTAGGTCAATTACTCACAGGAGAACCTTATCATGAGAAGGAAATTTACAGAAGAATGAAAATGGGCTGGAATGCTTACGGGAGGTATTACCAAATCCTCACTGGAAGCTTACCACTGTCGTCGAAAAGTGCACAATCATTGCACTCTACGGGTGCTAACATATGGGACAGAAACTTGGAGATTAACAAAGAAGCTCGAGAACAAGTTAAGGACCTAACAAAGAGTAATGAAACGAAAAATGTTAAGCGTAACGTTAAGAAACAAAAACAGAGCAGTGCGGATAAGAGAGCAAACCGGGATAGCCGATATTCTAATTAAAATGAAGGGAAAGAAATGGAGCTGGGCAGGCCATGTAATTCGTACAGGGTAGTCCAGTAGGCTCGCGCAGCGGCCGCCAGGTACTCCCTGTCGGTCCCTGCGTGGGAGACGCCCACTGCGCGCTGACGTACAGGACCTTTAATAAAGTTTGTCCAATCCAATAATCGGTGGACACTTAGAGTTACGGAGGTGCCAAGAGAAGAGAAGTTCAGTCGAGGACGGCATAAAATTAGGCGGGGTGATGAAATTAGGAAATCTGCAGGCGCAAGTTGGAATCAGTTGGCGCAGGATAGAGGTTGGAGATAGCAGAGCGAGGTTTGCGTTCTGGCAGTGGACATAAAAATAGTCTGATGATGATGATGATGATGATGATGATGATGATGATGATGATGATGATGATGATGATGATGATGATGATGATGACGACGACGACGACGACGACGACGACGACAATGCAGTGTCTTCAAGCCGATGCTTTCCCTAACGATATACATGCTAAAATGTGAAGAGTAATTAGTGAATATAAACTTTAAAGCCTGACTTTATATTCTTTCCAACCTGTCTACCTCAAATTTTCTACAAGGAATCCCAGACACAACAAGCGTATTCAAGTATAGGTCTTACGTTTTACTCGTATAGTAGCTTTTAATTATTCAGAAGAAACATTTCTGCATTCCTACGCAAGAATCCTGGTGTGCGAGAAGCCTTACAGTTTATTTAATCAATGTGATGGCGCCAGGAAAGTTGAAAAACATACGCCAAGGTATTTGTAGTCTGTCACTGATGAGAGAGCCCATCCTTTAATGTCGTAAGCGTAACTGTGGGTAGTCCTCTTTCTTGTAAAACCTACGTGAACGGTTTTCGCCAAATTAATGTTCATTCCCCAAGTAATCGCCCTAATCAGAAACCTCGTTTATATCTTTATGCAGTTCAACGCAGTCATTCGAAGAATTAATTACACGATACAAAATGCAGTCCCATCTGCGAATAACCTTATATGAGTTCACATGTCATTACATATGTCGTCCATGTATAATAAAGCCAAATGTGATCGCAAACGCGAACCCTGGGGAACATGTGACGATACATCAACGTTCCCTTAATGCAACAGCATTCAAGGCAACCCTTTGACGTCTCAAGTTCAAGTCTTCCCCAACCATTTCATGAGATCATTGTTTATATTATACTTTCTTAATTCAAGACGAAATCTCACGGCTCAGATTTGGGCACAGGAACCACATATGCCATTTTCCAGTCATCTGGTAACGTGCTTTCTTGCAAAGATATCGAAAAAATAATATACAGGTATCTTGCCACAATTTGAGGGCATAAGAGTAGTAACGCACATGGCAAACCGTCCGGCCCCGTTGCTTTAGAAAAGTTATTGCAATCGATCTAACAGTGATTTGATTCCTTGCGGATTAAATGCGATGTACGTGGTCCATTAGTAGCCCACTCGTTTCACGTAAACTGTATATAACCTCACACACTAAAATTGTTCGCTTTGGATGCTTTAATAGATTGGCTCACAAAACTGCAATAACTGATTTTTTTTGTGTGTGTGTGTGCTGAGTTATGGACTTGTAAATTTAGTACTTCCATTTTTGTAAAAAGCCCGAGGCTCTAAATCAAACTTCTGCTGCCTAGAGTTGCTAAAACCTGATTTTCTCTCTCAAGTGACATAAATGTCACTCATATCGATCCAGGACTTATCTCGTGGGATAATGTCTGCGTTTTACGTGTCGGGTATTTGAATTACATAGGAAATCGGCAGTTGGTTCCGAGGCAAAGCTTTCTTTTAACTAAGACGGGAAGGAACGCATAAAAGCAATTGAATAATGCACCACGTGCACAGTTATCATTTGATTAATGTGCTGCCTGCTGTATATTGGTAATTTCTTATTGTTGTAAATTCAGCTTGGGGGCACCTTTAATTAAACGCTTACTGCGCAGCCTTAACACCTTCCTGTGACCGATAACAAACGCTACTGACCATAACTGCTAAGCTTCAATGCTTCAAACCTGCTCTTTCTTTTTTTTCTTTTTGAATTTTCGCTTTTCAGGGACGCCGTAGTGGCAGGATCAGAATTAATGTTTAGCGCGCACCTCACTCAAGATATACGAGCGTCTTTTGTGTTTCGTCCTCATCGAAATACCATCGCCGTGGCCCGGAGTCAATCCCGTGACCGTTCTTGTGGGTCGTTTCTCGTTCAGGAGAAAAAAAATAAATAAAAGAAGAAAAAATAAAGTCATTGGGTCATCAAGCGCCTTCCGTTCCCGGCGTGCAGGGGGCGCCACCGCGCGACTCGCGGTACAAGGACAAATCTTCGACACTCGCTACAAGAACGCTCTACCGCAGGCGTTTTCGACGCCTGCCAGCGAACGATGCCGGGTCGCCCGCAAAGCAAAACACACTGACCACCGCGCGCGAGCGAACGCAATGCACCTTGGTGGGTCCCCGAACCCGAAATGAGGGCGATAAATCAACGAAGAGCCGCAAATGGAAACGCGCGCAGGTTGACCAGCGCCGCGACAGCGGCCGAACTGGGCGAGCTGCGATAAATCTGTCCGTAACGACCCGCCGTCGTAAAAAATGACACGCGTGCACACACGTGGAGGGCGGGGATGAGGACGATGCTTGGGAGCTCGCTCGCCGGCCGACTGAAGACCGCGAGCGGCCAGAGCGTTTCGTCGTCGGCCAACCCGCTTCAGTTTGGTGCCTTCCGTGCAAAATGCGCGTGTTCGCACGTGCCTCCGACGCGTGTTCGACATGCAAAAGGCGCAAACGCGCACATAAAGCGAGAGAGAAGTCTTCCGCGTCGGCCATCGGGCCGGCCTGACGGGTCTTGAGTGAACGCGTTCCGTTCCGTTCCAAAAACTTTTATTTCCATCAGAGAAGGAGACCCCCTACTCCCTGTCCCTGGCGCGCAGGCCTAGGGACAGGGGTGGGAGTCTCCGCGACTAGATGCAGGCAAAGAGTTGTTGACTCTTCGCGGCCTCTGCCGCCAGATGGATGGCTCTCCTCTGCATGGCGGGGTCCGCGCTTTGCAGAAGGGTGTCCCAGGCTTCTCTACTATTTATTCCTTCCTTGACACCTGGGGAGTCTACGCATTGCCAGATTATATGGTCGAGGGTCCCCCTCTCCCCGCATCTCTTACATTTATCGTCTATATCGTCGTCTTTCAGTACGTGCGACGCCCATACTGGATTTATGTAGTTTCCTGCTTGCAGTCTGCGCCAGGCTCTCGCCTCTCTATTTCCGAGCTCCTTGTCCGGAGGGGGGACAGTTCTACGCTGAAGCTTATGGTTTTCAATTATTTCTGTGTAGGTCTGTAGTCTCTCGTCTAGTTCCTTGCAAGCGGGCGGCTCTGTTCCTGCCCGGAAGTAGAGATCTCGGGCTAGGAAGTGTGCCGCCTCGTTGCCTGGGACCGACGTGTGAGCTGGTGCCCATACGAGGCTGATTTTTCTGTCAATTTTCTTTCCTGTTAGTATTCGTATCGCTTCTGGTGCGATTCTGCCTTTTCCGTAATTGTGGATGGCTGTTTTGCTGTCGCTTATTATGTAGCTCGCCTTGGTCCCGACACAAGCAAGCGCGATTGCTACTTCTTCCGCTGCTTCCGGATTGCGGCTGCGTATTGTTGCTGCTGAGACTGCTTCGCCTTGGCCATCTACCACTGAGGCTACTGCCGCACCCAGTTTGCCGCTGGCCGCATCCGTGTACGCCACTATCTCCCTATCTATTTCACTGAAGCGTCTGACCAGTGCTTCGGCTCTCTTTTCTCTCCTTTCTTTGTTGAAGGTGGGGTGCATGTTTTTGGGAAGTGGGTCTATCCTTAGCTGTTCTCTGATTTCTCTTGGGATGTCACGTTTCTTTTGCATGCCTCTGTCTGTCTGCAGCCCCACCATGTTCAGGATAGCTCTGCCTGTATATGTTTGGCTGAGTCTTTCCTGTTGGGCGGTTTTAACTGCTTCGGCTGTTTCTTGCCAAGTATTGTGAATTCCCATTGTTAGGAGTCTCTCAGTAGAGGTGCTTATGGGTAGTCCGAGTGCTCGTTTATAGCATCTTCTGATGATCGAGTCTAATTTGTCTCTTTCTGAAGCCCGGATGTTAAGGTATGGTGTGGCGTAGCTAAGTCTGCTGATGACGTACGCTTGTACTAGCTTAACTAGGCTTCTTTCTCTTAGCCCTCTCCCCTTGAGAGCTATTCTTCTGAATATCCCGGTGACTTGTGCTGCATAACCTTCCAGTTTCCTTATGGTTTCGTCGTTGTATCCATTGCTTTGGATGAAAAGTCCTAATATTCTTATCTTATCTACTTTGGGTACTGGTTTACCCCCAACCGTGATGTTGAGATCGCTGTCTCTTTTCAGCCTTAATGATTTGGGATTGTACATTAAGAGTTCCGATTTTTCTGGTGAGCAAGTAAGTCCCCTAGTTGCTGCATACTCGATTACTGTGTCCGCGGCTGTTTGCAGTTTGTTTTCTATTTCCGCGTCGTTACCTTTGTGTATCCAAACATTTATATCGTCTGCGTACATGCTGAAGTTTAAATTTTCTATTTTCCTGAGTTTAGCCGGGAGGCCCCTCATAGCCAGATTGAAGAGGAGTGGGGAGAGTACAGATCCTTGCGGGGTACCTCTGTTTCCCAGTTCTATTTCTTCCGATTCCAAATCCTGGTATCTAATCTTTGCCGTCCTGTTTGTCAGGAAGTTCTTTATATAGTTGTAGGTTCTGCATCCTACACCTATTTCTTGCATTTCTGTCAGGATTGCCTCGTGTTTGACATTGTCAAAGGCTTTCTTGAGGTCTAGAGCTAGGATTGCTTTTATATCTCTCGATCTTGAGTTTATGATGTCGTGTTGAAGCCGCAGCATCACGTCCTGGGTACTTAAGCCCGGTCGGAATCCAACCATCTCATTCGGCCATAGTTCATTTCCCTCCATGAATCGGGTTAACCTTGTCTGGATTACATGCTCCATTAATTTCCCTACGCATGATGTGAGGGAGATCGGCCTGAGATTCTCTAGCTTAGGGGGCTTGCCCGGTTTGGGGATTAGTATGATGCTGGCCTCTTTCCATTGTTTCGGGAGTTCGCCTTTCTCCCATACCTGTAGAATGTATTTGGTTATAGCTGTGATCGACTCATCGTCTAGGTTCCGCAGCATCTTGTTTGTTATTCCATCTGGGCCTGGGGCCGATTTCGTTTTAAGTCTGATTATTTCCCCTCTCACTTCTGCCTCTGTTATGGGTGCATCTAGCTCCTCATTTAGGGGTCCCCCATACTCTTGTAGGCTGGTGCGAGTCACGCTTCCTATGTATGTTTGTTTGATCTCTTCCATGAAGCTCTCGTCTGTTCCGTCGTATTTATGTCGTGTTTTGGCTAGCCTTATGTTTGTCTGCGACTTTGATTGGGTTGGGTCTAGCAGGTGTCTTAGGATGTTCCATGTTTTAGCTAAACTCATACCTTTTTCCATGTCATCACATGTGCTACACCAGTTTTGCTCGCATAGCTGCAGTGCGTATTTTTCAATCTCTCGATTTAGTCTAGCTATTCTTCTTTTTAGATTCCGGTTCCATCTCTGTTTTTTGAGCCGGCTTTCTAGACTACTCTTTGCTTCCCACATGTGCAATAGCTTGTTGTCTGCTATAAGTGGAGCGTCTTGGCCTTCTAAAGTAACCGTTGCTTCGGTGACGTGTTTTTTAAGTGTGTCTGTCCATTCTCTTAGATCTGTGATGATTGTGGTTGGAGATTCCTCTCGCCGCTTTCTAAATCTATCCCATTCTGTAACTTTTGGCTGTTTTAGTCGTTTTTCCTTTACTCCCTTCATTAATGTGGTGGCAATTATATAGTGATCGCTGCCTAAGTCTTGTCCTGTATTTTCCCACGTTACTGTTTTGGTGTTTTTGGAGAGTGTTAGGTCGGGTGTAGTATCTGCGGTGACGCTGTTTCCTTTTCTAGTTGGGTTTCCTGGGTCGGTGTGTAGTGAGAGGTTCAGTTCCTGTATGTCCTCCCACAGCTGCCTTCCCTTGCCATCCCTTCTGTTGTATCCCCATTCCTCATGCAACGCGTTTAGGTCTCCTACTATGAATAGAGGGTTCTTTCCTGCTGCTTTCAGGGCTTTGCGGAAGATGGCCCTAAACCTGACTTTTTTCTGTCTAGGACTTGAGTAGATGTTTAGTAGAAATAGGCTGGGCTCTTCTTTTCTACCCGTAAGCATCTCCACTAAGACTCCTTCTGTGTCTCTGGATTGAATCTCGTGTTCGATTGTTGCTACGTTTCTTTTCACTAGGGTTGTTACCCTCGATTTTTCCCCCTTATCACTGTGAAACGCCTGATATCCTGGGAGGGATGCTAATTTACCGGTTTCTTGCAGCGCTATTGCTAGCGGCTTTTCTTCTAGTGTATCGATGTAGTTTTGCAGCAGCGCTCGCTTGCGTTGGAACCCTCGGCAGTTCCATTGCCAAATGATAGACTTAATTCGTGCGTTTCTGGCCATATTGGATTTGGGTAAAGGAGCCCTCTAAGTTTTTCTGTCGCTCCGCAAGGGCAACCAGCTCGGTTCTTTGTGTTTGTAGTTCAGTTCTCTGTGCCTGTAGTTCTGCTGTTATACTTTCAAATCTTTGGTTTATATTTTTTTGTATCTGGCTGAGTGCAGTCATGACCTGTGCCATGAAGTCTCTTTGTTCTGTTTGTATCGTTTTCATTGCGTTCCTATTCGCCTCGCATTCCTTCTTTAGTTCTGCCCACATGTCTGTTTCGTTATCTCCTTTTCGTTTAAGTGGGGGTCTCCTGACTGTTTCTGATTCATCCATTTTCTCTCCTTCCATTTCACTCTGCTTGGGTGTTGGGGGAGTGGTTTGTTGGGCCACCTGCTTGGGTTGTGCGGGTTGTGTGCGGGGAGGGGGGGATGTTGCCTTCTCTTTTTCTTTTTGCGCTTTCATAAGGTTACTTATGAGCCCTTGTAGCTCCGCTACTTTTTTCTTTAACTGTTCTATTTCTCTGTCCTTATCATCTTTGGCCTGGGAGGACCCTTCTACAAAGCTTACTTGTTTGGGCTCTCTGCTTGGATCCCTGCTTCTGCTTCGTCCCTTGCCCCATGGGTCCTTTGGGTCCCTGGATCTCGATCTCCTGCGTCCCCTGTTCTCCTGGCAACCGGGGGTCAGCAAGTTTCCTTGGTTGTTTCCTTCCAGCTTGGGGAAGTCCTCCTTGGTGAGTTTCTCAGCTCCGTCCGCAGGGGGTTGCCGTTGTTGGGTCTTCAGCTCCTCCTGCTTGTCTTTCTTCTTCTCCCAGATTTTTTTCTTGATTTCGTACGGTGTTCTGTACAGCTCTTTGCATCTCTTGTCGCCGAGTGGGTGCTCTTTCCCGCAGAGCTGGCATTTGGCTTCGCATTGGTGGTCCTCCTGCGGGTTTTCTTCCCCACATCTTCGGCATTTTTTGTTGTCCGGGTTTGGGCACACGTCCGATCTGTGTCCCAATCGACCGCACGCATAGCATACCTCGTACTTTTTCTTGTACAAGACGCATCTCGTTGGCGTGGGCGACAGGTACACTTGCCTCGGAACTGTGCTTTCTTCGAAGAGGATAAGTACGGCCTTCGTTCCCTTGCCCAGCCTTCGCACTCCTAGGATTGGGGGGTTCTTCGCACTGAAGTACTCCATTCTTTCTTTGATTTCGTCTTCAGTCCAGAATAGAGGTACGTCGTATATGACGCCTTTTCCGCTGTTCTCTGGCGCCGCCACGTATGCGTTGACGTTCACCTTTTCTTTGCCTATCGTCAGTTCTCTGATCGCAGTCGTCATAATGCTTCGCGTGCGAAACCGCGGAAAGCGCGAGGGACTCGAAGTGGACATCGGTCCTGTCGATTTCCCCCGCGTTTGGTTGCCGTTCGAGGCTTGCAGTCGTTCAAGATGAACCTATAATTAAATTAAACTCTGAGGTTTTGCGTCCCAAAACGACGATGTGAGTATTAATTAGGCACGCCGTAGTGGAGGACTCCGGAGTAATTTTGTCCACCTGGGCTTCTTTAATGAGCACCCAATGCACAGTACACGAGCACTTTTGCACTCCGCCCCCATCGGAATGCGGTCGCCACGGCCGGGGTCGAACCCGCCCCCTCGAGCTCAGCAGCGCAACGAGATTACCGCTGGGCCGCCGCGATGGGTCAGCACCGGCCAACAGAAATATCTGCTGGTCGGGGCTATCATGCATGGCTTCTAATGGCGTTGGTTTTAATGAAGTCGAATGAAATGGAGACGTATGCTCTGGCTATAACTTTCGGCGATACTATATCACCTTCGCGTGACGTAGTGCTCAAGCAGCCAACCAAAGTGCACCTGATAGCTGAGGCGATAGTATCGCCAAAAGTAATCATCCCAGAGTACATCCCCTGTGCTCAGGTGGTAGATAGAATAGCGTTATTGAATCATTGAATCATCTTTATTAAATACCGGATGGCTTTTCGGCCTTGAGGGTGCGGGGTTCAAGGAGAGGGATCACATACGATGATGGATGCCCTGCCTCATACGCGAACTACCAGATGGAGAGCATGCAGGGTGTCTCGCGGGCGCCATTGTCGTTATTTGTGGTGATCCAGTCTTCAAAGGAGGTGATATCTGGTCTCAAGTATTTTTGCCGGAGATCTATCCAGGACAGACCCACAGCATGTGTCTCGCGGTAAAACGGGCGCCCGTTCTACAGGTGGGGCATACTACTGGTGCGGTGGCTTCTTCTTCCTGACTACTTTCGTCGTCACTGTCGGCGGTCCTGTTATAGGTTTGTGTCTCTTACGTGTCCGCCATTTAGCGACGATGTTTTCAGTCCGCGCGGCTTCGGTTCGGGCTCATGTATTAGCGTATTATTCCGAATGTTATCGATAGTTCTTTTTACTGTTTGGTGTCGCCTAACCTTGTGTAATATGATTTCCTGTATGCGCGACGCGAATGGTGCAGAACTTTCTGGAAGACGCCCGGGCACCAGCCGTTACTCTGGAACCTTCGACGACTGACGTACAAAAGCCGACGCGCTTGATCCGCAGATCAGATTTTCGACGATCGCCGACTGTGTTCGCCACTGTCACCGTTTTCAATTGCAGCATGTTTTTGAGGGCACAAGTTCGCCCAATAAAACGCTAGTTTCGTAACTCCTATAGTCGGATACAACTTTAGAAAAAAGGGGAGGCCCCGCCCAGATGACCGAAGCGGCGAAGTCACTGGCCGTCCGGCGCATGACGTCGGTCCAGAGTGCGCGCCCATTGGTGGATGTTCGTGTGCATCCACCTCGGAGGAGTGAACGCCCCCTTTTTTCTAAAGTTGTATCCTACTATAGTTGTGCTGCTTTCTTCACCGTCACTACCACGTCACATTAGGTAGTGACGGTTAGCGCAAAGGTTTCCAGGCCTTCGAGAATTAAAATTAATGGAAGTCGTCATTTTTCTCAGGCCAGTTCGAGAAGTGTGGTGCTTTCCGAAGTAGAGTACATAAGCCGCGGTAAAAATGAATGTCCTCCCGTCTTTAACGCGCAATCCATAAATAAATGGTTGACCTTAAGGGTGTCACATCACATGCCCGTACAGTGCAAATTTGGGTGCCTTGATCCTCGAATCAAGCCGCGGTGAAACGTGAAGTAGCATCGTCGTATCGAAGTCTCTGCACGTCGCTCAAGCCAAAGGCAGCCTGGAGGGAGGGTTGTCTTCACCGCACGAACTCTACTATTTCAGAAGCGCACTTCCAGGGGGTTGAAGATCTTGAAGATGCATTCGTTCACGTCGCGAGAGCAAACATATGTGTTTAAATAAAGCACGTCAGCATAAAATCCAGCAATGAGTGTGCGAGACACACGTGCGTGTTTGTGTTTCTTTTTCTGCGTACATGCTAAATATCGGAACCAAGCTGCAATGCCAGCACAGCTGCGCAGTTTACACCGCCGCACCGCGGCGGCCGCGATTAACAATTTAGCCCTCAATGGTGGCAAAACTTACCAAAAACTAGTTCCGTGATCTAGTAATAGGCAAGTGTACCAGTTGAAATCTAGGAAAACCGTATCTGTTGCGTAATTATGAGCGCCACCTGGCTGCTGTTGTGCGCGATGGCTCACGAAGGGTCAGTGCTGCAACTATACTCATTGGCATTGTGGCAGCGGTGTCTGATGAGCTCGGTTCTTCAACACAGTAAAGCGAAACTTTCTTTGTCCCACACTCTGCGGCTGGTCTGTCTTGCACGTTGATCGGGTCCTGGAGGTACAGTGCTCACCGGTGATTGCGCAAACCGAGGAGGCCCGGTGCAACCAGAGACGTTATACACGATCGCAGACGCTGTCGCTTCGACGCAAGCAAAAGTGGAGCCGAAGCCTGTGCCGACTGTGGAGGAGACAGATGCTCGGAAGAAGCGTCGAGCGGAACAGGAATTAAGAATCAGCGTAAGCCGCAAAAAAACCAAAGAAAGTCTCGCTTAGTGTACAAACTTAATCTGAGCGAGAAGTCGGGCGACGCGACAAGGTGACGCGAATGGGACCCTCCGGTCTGTCACTTGCCGCTGAAGCCACGCATACGAACGAGGGCTGCAGGCGGCGCGACGAGATGACAGCATGCATCGCGCGAAGCCCTGATACCCTTGGCCGTGTGCTTGGCCGCTTTTTGTTAGTAAAACGTCGCTGTTAACGGCGGGTTTGCACTTTCTACTCCCATTTGCCCATGAGTTCTCAAACTACTGCCGGCAGTCCGGCAACGACATCTTTAGCACCCACTGCTCAAATGCGATATCAGAAATCGAGCAGCATCGCAGCCAAAGCGCTATATATCCCTATAGGCTTGCGCAACTCTCCCACACGGAGTCTTTTGTCATGTATACGCGCTTCCAGGGGTGCTGAATTGAACACGTTCTTGCGACTGCTCAAACGTGCATACATCTCACCGAAACACTGAACGTTCGTATTTCTTCGAGTTGCAGCGACGATTAGGCGCGCAACAGCACCCCAAGCTGCTCCGACAGAGGTGTGCTCCGCCACAACACACGAAGGAGGTGGCGATGGCGTAGGGGAAACGCATGCACAGCCGGTGTCCCGTTGGCTAGTAGCTCGGCACGGTTCCGGGCCACGGACTCGAAAATTTGAGAACCGAACGTACGAGCGACTGGAACGAGCTATCTGGTCGCGCGACGGCCCATCTCGTCGCTCGTCGCATGGTCGTGTCGCGCGCAAAATCACTAAAATGTGGTTTCCGCGTGTTCTTTTTTTTTTCCTTCTTTCTCATCCATTAGAGTACTAGTTCTCATAAATGAGAACAGTTGTTCTGAGGGACGACGTGTTGTGACAGTGTAATAAAATTCAAGCAAATTGTCGTAAAGAATAGAACCTCTTTCTGTATATACGCACATCTTTTATACTGGGAGGCCGCGTTCTCTTCTTTATACCTTACAGAAGCGGCAGGTAAGTTTGGGCGTTAGGTTTGCACAACGAAACCATCAACATATTCATTTGTGCTCCTAATAATAGAAGCCGGAATAGCCACAGTAATTAGCAGTTTCACGATGTTCAAGAAGCACGAGAATGGTATCTGCCATTACAAATAAGAACGGTCGGATGGATGAATGGAGAATATGGGCATCGGAAGCCCCATTGGGACAGGATGGCGGCCAAGGCAGTTCGACGTGTCTATCTTTCCTTTGGGCCTCGTTATCATTGTGCTAGAGGACATAACTAATTTCTTAAGACTAACGACAAATTTATTATGGCCGCACTTTAACGTCCTCAGTCGAAGTGACCACAGCCTCATTTAAGTCACGCTTATATCTATAGCGCCCGGTTCATCCGAAAAGAAGTTGCCATAATGACGGTTAAATTGAGAAGCGCCAAAATGCAGCAATTTATCAGCAAGCAATTCGGTAAATAGGTAAATTATTTACAACGCGCAATATTTATTTCATAGTGCCTTGTTTACCTTCACGCACCCAATCTTCCAGATGTCTCTCACCACTTCTACCTGACCTTCTTTCTATGTTTATCACAGTATAAACAGCACCGGCAGTCTGATGTGGACGCAAGCGTAGACCTCTCTGTGTACTTACTGCCGCGCCACTAAGCTTGAATTGTATTACCAAGACAGGTTCCCTCGATCATCATTCAAAGATCTGCCTCCCGCACGGCTTACCACAGCGTATACGTAACTCTCATTTGTCGTCTATGGCTTGGAGCAGCTGTCGATAAACGTAAGCCTACTCCTATCTCATCGGCATGTTCACAAGTCCGGAAAGTGAAGTTTGTGAGTGCAAATATACAATAGCGCACCTTCTGTGCGATTGTCGTCGTTTCAATACACAAAGAATGGTCCTCAAGATTGACAACCATCCCCTTATGAAAGCCAGAATTATTTGACTGTGGTCCAAGCCGACGTGTACACGAATTGCTTTAAAAGCGCTAGTGTGCAAACACTAGTGCTTTTAAAGCGTACATTATAATAAGTACATACTTATTGAGAAACTGCAGTGTGCAAACAGATGCGTTCTTTATTTTTTCTCGCGTTTTCTTTTTTCTTTCTCATATTTGCTGGCCCAATGCCATTCCCCTGAGCAGAGTAGCCAACCGGACAGCTTTTCTGCCTAATCTCTCTGCCTTGCACCTCTTGTGTGTGTGTGTTTCTTTCTCTTGGACTTTATTATTGGATATAATAGCCTAAAAGATCTCCCGTAGATCACCTGGGAGATGCAGGAACGCGATCATCATCTATGGGATCGTTTGTGTAATATGGCGACTACTGTTGCTCAAGAAACCTTGAGAGTTAAGCACCACGATGTCCATATGCAACTTCGCGAACATAAAGTATACTTGTTATTCGTCGGGCTTATAGCCGGCTCCAACCTCCCGCGCAGGCGTAACTCATATACTAAATAAGAGGTCTACGGGAGCAGCAATATTCGGAACTGGACCGATTGCACCAACTAATCGACCTCCTAGTGTAAAATCCGGCCTATACATGCAACACTGCAGTGGGGCCTCACGGCCACTCTGGCACGATTTCCGTGGGCTATACGCTTATCTGTTAACAGACGGTACGTCGGTATCAGAGTAATACAACGTCGCACAACTCCCAAGTACACCGGCGAGGAAACCACAAACACGACGCCACAGCGGTTCCATGCCGAGCCAAGAAAAAATATATACCTTATCCAAACGACTAAGCAAACATGTACAACCTTAGAATCACGATAAAGTGAAGTGATCAATTCATGATGTTTCCTCAGTCACTAATCACGCCGAACGATCCGACCCCCACTTCTTTCTTTCTGCCTCTCACGAGGGCAGCAAGAGAAAAAGCCTGGCCATACAGGCATACTTGAGACCGCGTGTAAGCACTCATGCGAGTCATTACATAGATTGCCCTGCCCGCGTGCTATCTATATAGGTGCGCCGCCAGCCAGTACAGTACTGATTCCTCGGCGATGAACTCGATTTACTTTATCCCTGAGCTCTCGTCGCGAAAACCAAGCATAATAGACTGCGCCGCCGCGCCGCAGACACGTACCGAATATTCCTCGATACGGTCGCCACGTGCACGCTATCATTCACGCATAGACCACCTCGCGGAATGCAGCTGCTTCCGAGTAAAGAAGAAAGTAGCGCGCACGTATACGCGAGCCCTTGGATTTGCACGCAGCGCAGGTGCTCGCCATAATGACGCGCCGCGCGGAGCACTGCATTTTGCGTGTTCAACGAAAAGCCCACACGCGCTGGGCGAGCGATTTCGCCACGGTGTGTATAAGGTTTGCCGCCGATCGCGTGCAGTGTCCCATTTCACGGTTATCAGTTACAGCGTTACCGGAGCGCGCCGTTGTCCTTGACGTTTCGGCGACGGCGGCCGTGCGGCTCAAAGGCAGCGCGCGAAAGCACGGTAGCTCACCACCGCTGCGCCCACCACGCCGGCCACACGTCATCCGCGAAGCGGCCGCAGGAGCGAGCGCAGCCTAGAGACGCGGGGCCTCGCCTCTCCATTAATTCATTGCGAGCCTGATTGCAAACAAAACGGCAGCCAGCGGGTGTCTAGGCGCTCGCCGAAACGAAGACAAAACAAGCAGGGGGAGAAGGCTGAAAACAAACAAAGATAGGAAAGCCGGCCAGGGTAAACAAGGAACGCACGCTCGCGCGCGCGCTGAACGTGGAGCCGTTTGCTACAGATGTGTGCGTGCACGGCGTTGCGCGGTGGTACTACGTGAAAGACGGAAAGCCCCGCCCCGGCCGTTTTCGGGAGCAACTCTTCCTTCTTCGTCTACCGATCCTGCGCGAGGCCCCGAACATAGCTTGCAGCCCGGGCCGCGAGCGAAAGATGCAACGTTCGCGAGCGCTGACCAAGAGCGAGCGAAGGTAAAGAGCACAAACAACCGGCGACGGGCTAACCAGTCTTCCCGACATCCCCTCCCGCTTGGTCCTCTTGCGCGTACCTGTAGTTGTAGCGACCGAAGAGCGAGCAGGCAAGTGCGTGTACGCGGTCGTATTAATCACGCCGATCCACACACACACACGCACGTCGCCCGCTCTGCTCCCGTCGAACTTCGCCGGCGGCGAAGAAGCGAGCGCCCCGCACCAGCGCGATCGAGGAGCACCGCTGCTGCTCGCCTTGCACGCGCTGCCACCGCAGATTAATCCGCAGACCACGTCGCCGAGAAGAAGTCGAGCACGCCTCGGTTATCCCTTCGCGCCCTGCCAAAGCCGCCCACTTCAATCAGGATCACGCTGTCGGGCCAGCTGGCTGTACACAAGCCGCCGCGCAGCGCTCGGCTAATAACCGCGGGGCTTGCTGCTGCCGCTGCCGCGTGCTTGCACGGCGGGCGAATCGGTGCACGGCGCACTATCATTACAGGCGATGGAAGCGGGGGACCCCACGGAACGACTTCACGGCTCCTATTAACACGCTCGACGCGCGCTCCTCCGATCGGTGCGGTACGCAAGGGGTCCGTGAAACGCGGGCAGAGACCTCGGGCGAGGATTCCGCGGAATGACGGCCAGGTCGACGTACGCCGTGCGTGGGCTTTGCCATCTAGAACAACATGACCCGCAAGTAGTCCAGGCCGATGCAAGGCGGATGTCGTATGTGCTATAGTGGAAAGCATATGTCAATTACATACGCTTATAATAGGCTCGCCGGGTGCTAAGAAGTACGTATACGTACCAGAATGGTGTACGGGATCGAAACATTACAGCAGAACTTCGGAACCTTCTGCGTGCATGGTGTCGCCGTCGCATGACTGCGCATACAGTTACACGGAAAGCCTTGGTTGGATGGGAGTCTGTCTAGTCTTTGAACACCGGCATTCGAGATCGCTTGTTAGCAAGGATCAAGTGCCGAAGACAGGAAATGAGGAGAAATGCGATAGCGGCAGTGAAGAGTCACTGCGTCCATACGGAGGATTTGCTCTGGAAGCTTCAGGTACTAAGCAGCTGGAAAAGCAGCCCTTGAATAAAGTAATGTCTACCTTGTCTCTTTCAGAATGCGATGTCGGAGGTAGGTACCGGGGTTCCAAAAGTCACATAGTCAACAACATGGCACTGCACGGTGAACAGAAATTAAAGTCAGTGGCGCAGCCAGGGGGCGTCATACCAGGCCTGTACGTCCCATTCCCCCACGCCCCCAAAATTCGTTAGCATGAGGCCTTCCCAGCCTCCCTTTCCCTTCGTCCACTCCCATGCCATGGAAGCAGGAGACTGGCAGTATGATTAAAGGCGGAACCTTATCTGAGTAAACAGTTTCCGTTTATATGTTAAATGAGAATTTAAAAGGACAGCAGAAGGGTGTACGGGGATCAACTACAATAAGCGAACAGCAGTGCAGGATAGGACAGATATTAAGGTACTGAAATGCTGATTCCACTGAAGAGCTCTTCGCCCAGTGGTGTACCTGTCCTTTTCGTGCCCATGTCTCCGTGTTGTGCAGTAACTTCCCTGCAATTCAACATGATGAACCGGTCGAGACGTAGCCGCCGGTAGGAGTGCCCATGCTTGTTCTTTCCAGGCTTCGGAAAGATTGAAATAAGCGATGGCCAGTAGATTGCAGCAACCGGTGCTCGAGTCAAAAGTTTACTGGGCAAATGGCGCCGGCCGTGGCTCCGTCCGAATGCCACCTGCATATTCTGGTATGCAATACGCTGAATACTTGGTGAATATATTTTTACTTCACCTATTGCCAATCCCACGAAGGATTATAGCAAGAACATTTTTACACATTGAGATAGTTTGTACATTAGTAACAGCTCGATAGACCTGGAATATGTCACAATAAACAATGCCATAATATGAAAGCTAAGTTAATCTTAACTGCGTCTGTTCCCGCATTGCTGCTCACGAAACGTGTAGACAAGACCAATGGAATCAGCGAGTTACCCATTCATTCAGTCTCATCCCTCCAGCCCCGTCCACATAGATCTAAATTCATTAACTCCCAGTGGTGCAGAAATGTCGAAACAACTTCATCTAACATCTCCAATACTGCCGTCACATGTTCTCACATTCAATGACCATCGAAACCACAGGCCATTGAAATCCACTTGCTTAATTGGCTCCTTTATCCGAGCTCGAGGAAGGAAGCCACTACGCCTCGCGGATTTAATTGGTTTTAATTTTAATAGCAATTGAAAGAGAGCGTGCGAGTACGGCATTAAACACCGGAATGTAAATGCGCTCATAAAGCAACTGCTCACCGATGGAATCGCCGGGGCCCTTTTAAGGATGAAGCAGCGACCTGTCCTACCGTCGCTAGTGCGTGGTGGAGTAGGGTAAGAATTCCGAGTTTAGGTGTTTGTGGATACGAGGTTAAGCCCCACAGTTTCTTATGGCCCACAATTTCTAAAGGCCCACAGCCTTTCTTATCTCCACGCAACCCTGTGATGAGCAGCAGACGCCACCATCACATCCGTGCCCAGTTCTGTAGGTCGACACGCTGGCGCCATCTATGGACCAATAGGCGCGAGGCAGTTCTGCCACTCTAACCCACCACATTTTCAATGACTGACAGATGAATTTCAGTGATTTTCAGGTTACTGTGAAAAGAGCAGTGTGTTTATATAAACGTTTATATAAAAACTGGCTCCGGTATTTTCTGCTGCTCTTGAAACGTATACAGTGCACTGACTGGAACAGGATGGAAGAAGAAGAAGCGCCGAGCAGTGCAGACGTGGAAGCATCGGCTCCGTCTCTTTTTCCATGCTCCGCTCGCCAATTTTGAGAGTACAACGAAAAGAAGCATACCACTGGATCCACGAAGCGACGGCGAATCGACTGACACCAAGATTCGAGGTGGGGCTCCTATTTTCACAATTTTACAGAACCTTTTCTGCTCCTAGACGCCGACTTGAGCTTAGCGGAGCTAAGCTTAGTGAGGAGTAGGGCCCTTGTTGGGCCTAGTAAGCCCACCTGCCCGCAGGCATGGCGGATACAAGCATGGGAGATGAAGATTTTTCTGGAAATGAAAGAAACAATGGTCAGGAAGACTTCGGCTGGCAAGTCGTGGCTGGCCGAAGATCACGAGCTAGCGCAAAGGCTGTGGATGAGGAGAGCACATTGCCACGCAGTCAGCGAGATCATGGCGCCAAGAAAACCGCCGTCGGTGGAATGATTAAGAATCGGGTTATCAGAGCTTCGAGAATGCCTCAACTGCCTGAGGAGCACAGCAAGATCATTATACGGCCTCGAGGAGGGCTCAATTTGAACAAGGTGAGCACCACCACGATTGGTTCTGCAGTCATTGAGGCGTCCGGCCTAACGGAAGACGAGGCCCGTGAAGATGTTGTCTGCCCAAACTTCACTCAAAATATCATCGTAGTCAGCACACCTAAGGCCGAACATGCTGCGAAGTACGTCAGAATCAAGTCTTTCAAGATCATGGCAGCGGAATACGAGGTAAATGCATACGAAGCGGCACCACATGCCACATGCAAAGGCGTCATCCGAAGAGTGGACACCAGAGACTCCCAAGCTATGATAACAAGAAACATCGTGCATGACTTGAACCCGCTTGCGCTGGCTGCTAAGCGCATCAAGACGTCGGAATCGGTCATAGTACTTTTCGATGGACTCAAAGTGCCCAATTTTGTCAGGTATGGATCCACACTAGTGAGATGCTACCTTTACAGGAAGCAATTCGACGTCTGCTTCACCTGCGGAAGGGTCGGGCACCGCTCTGATGTGTGTCCAACACCTGACTTTGTTCAGTGCAGAGGTTGTGGA
Organism: Dermacentor albipictus; assembly: GCF_038994185.2. Classification (NCBI taxonomy): domain Eukaryota; kingdom Metazoa; phylum Arthropoda; class Arachnida; order Ixodida; family Ixodidae; genus Dermacentor; species Dermacentor albipictus. Next base: position 45,060,553 of record NC_091823.1, on the reverse strand, counting down.
ACTCGCAACCCAGGAGATGAACATGTGTGTGTAACTAGGTGTAAATTTTGTGACGGCGATCACCCTACCGGCGACAAATTTTGTAAGAAAAGATTTCAAGTCCCTTACGTCGTACGACTCCGTCGAAGAGAGCGCAACAGGACTCGGTCGTCAACAAGAGCGCAGTCGGAGGCGCATCAGCTGGCGCCCAACCATCGCCCCGAGGACAGGGAGCACTCACGCTCCAGGAGTCGCACCAGATCCAGGCATCGTTCGCTATCCAGGGAGAGAAGGCGCTCCAAGTCAAGGGACGCGCAGGTGCACTTCGTGCAAAGAGACTCAATCCCTGGCGAGAAGACGACGCCAGGAACCACCTGGGCTGACAAAGTCAAAGGTATGGCGAGGGTTGCTGGGGGCGCCTCGGCGGCTGTGGGTGATGACAATGATGCCAGAATAGAGCAATTAATTAAAGAAGTAGCCTCTTTAAGAAAAGCTAATGAAGAATTGACCAGGCAGGTAGTAGAGCTTCGTAAAAAAGAGCAGTCAAGCCCTGCTAGTGTAGAGATAGATAGACTTGTGAGCAAAAGCAACGATCCAGGGGAATCCAGCTCCCCTGCCCCTAAAAAGAGAGCGGTGAGTTCCGAGGGTGATTCAGTCTTCTCAGCCCTCAGTGAAATAAAAGAGGCAATTAAAGCGTTAAGAGAGACAGTTGAAACGACCAACTTTAAAGTGGACAAATTGTGGAAATGGAGGCTAACGGCAGAGAAAAGACTTAGGAAAATGGAGGCACGAGGGGATGACGACGATGAGTATCTGCCATCGGAGGCGGATAGTATAAAGTCCATTCCTGGATTGTCGGGGGCCATCACAAAGAGGAAAATAGCAGGTAATAGAAAGGCATCCTCACCTAATAACAATGGACAGTAATCATGGATTTAACGTGTGGCAATGGAATTGTCGTGGGTTCCAACACAAAAAAGCAGCACTGCAACAGGTGATCAGGTCATCTGAGGCCAGGCCAAAGGTAATTATGCTGCAGGAAACCTTAGCGGACGAAATTATGCTCACTGGGTACAAAGTTATATGTAGAGACAAAAGAATGGGGAGGGGGTTGGCGACTCTCATTGACAGAAAGTTGCCGTACATTGAGCATGAGATTCACCTTAGAAATTCCAGGTTTGAATTTATTCTAGTTGAGATTATACTTAAAAGAAACAGAGGTTAGACGCAAAGCATTTTCTGCTTGAATATTTACAGCAGTCCTAACGACATGAGACAAAGGTTTAGAGCACTCTTCAACAAGGTGCTTTCGGTTGCCAAAAACTCCCCTCTCATTATTGGAGGGGACTTTAATGCTCCCTATCATACATGGGGATACGCTTGGAACACAAAGAAGGGAGAGGAGCTATGGAGTCTTGCCATGGATCTGGGATTATGCTTGATTACTGATCCTGCGTATCCCACCCGTTGTGGCACTTCCACAAGCAGGGACTCCACGCCAGATCTTACTTTTGTGAACAATTCAAGAGGAGCCAATTGGGAAAATTCAAACTTGGATCTCGGAAGCGATCATTACATCATACACATAACCATACGCATACCGAGACAGGAAACAAGAATCTTCAAATTCACTGGTGGGATCACTTCAGAAAAATTAGGGCGAACAGAGGGACAGTGGGGCCTCCACATGCCGAGCAGGAGCCCCTTCAGACATGGGTCATCCAGCTCAGAGAGGACGTCAAGGAGGCCACTAAAGAAATCAGGACAGAGGAAAATATTGAAGCTATGGACAGCAGGCTGGCGCATCTGATTGAGGCCAAACAGGCTATATTACAGAGATGGAAAACGCAGAGACTTAACAGAAGGCTAAGAAAAAAAAATAGCGCAATTAAACAGAGAAATTGATGATCATTCGAAGACCCTCGTGAAGCAACAGTGGGATGAGATCTGTAATTCGGCTGATGGTAGACTCAAACATGGAGGTAGCTGGAACCTCCTCAAGCACTTGCTCAACGAGAATGAAACAAGGACAAGCAAGAGAACAGCTATAGCTAAGTTGGTTCATCAGGAAAGCCAAGATAAAACAGAGAGGGATATCATGGATAGTCTCGCAGCCAAATATCTCCCACTTAAACAACCAAACGAAGGAGAGGAGAGCCCCGAGTATACGGGAGGCATATGTGAAGAATTTGACCGGGACTTCACTGAGAGTGAAGTGAGGGCCGCTCTTCATAGTCTTAATGGTAGATCGGCGGCTGGACCTGACGGAATAACTAACAAGATGTTAAGAAATCTAGATGATGCATCAATCTATTATCTAACTGAACACTTCAATGAATGTTGGAGAAAAGGGGTATACTCAGAGGAATGGAGGGTGGCCAATACTATCCTCATACCAAAGCCAGGCAAAAAACTCACTCTAGACAACCTCCGTCCTATTTCCTTAACGTCATGTCTAGGCAAAGCTATGGAACATGTCATCCTAAATCGACTCACGAAATACGTTGAGCAGAACGAGATCCTCCCATACAACTTGATCGGCTTTCGTCCAGGGCTGTCAACTCAGGATGCTATGCTGCTGATCAAACATCAACTTATACAGGCTAGCCCAGCGCATACGAAAGCTCTTTTGGGATTGGATGTGGAAAAAGCTTTTGATCGTATAAAGCATAAGGCAATACTTGACGTTCTCTCGGAGATGGGTTTGGGTAAGAGACTTTTTAACATGATTAAGGACTTTCTTAGAAATAGAACTGCACAACTCATGCTGGGTGAGCTTAAATCATAAGCTAAGAATTTGGGAAATAGGGGCACTCCACAAGGGGCTGTACTCTCACCCATGCTATTCAATTTAGCAATGTCCAAGGTTGCAAGAAATCTGGAGAAAATTGAGGGTATACGTTATGTGATATATGCCGACGACATAACCATACGGAGTGCCAAGGGCAATATAGGACAGACAGAGAACAGATTACAGGAAAGTTTATACGTTGTAGAGAACACACTGAAAGCCATGGGGTTGAAATGCTCGGCAGCCAAATCAGAACTCTTAGTCATTAAACATTGCAGAAAAGGTCGTAAACCAAGAGGTTACATTCCGGAAGATGAGCCAAGAGTGTGCTTATATACTCATGAAGGATCCGCAATCAGGCTAGTTGAAAAAATCAAGGTTCTTGGGTATCACATAGACGGAAACAATACTAACTACAGAACAATACAACATATCTCGAATAAAACAGATGAGGTCATTAGGTTACTAAGGAGAATTACCAATAGACACAGAGGCCTGGGAGAAGACAGCGCTTTAAGGATAATACATGCCTTTGCTCTCTGTCACTTCACTTATGTAGCTGGATTATTCAAATGGAAGCAGGCAGAACTTAACAAACTTAATGTGATGCTCAGGAAGCTCGTTAAAGTAGCCCTAGGTATACCCAGTAACGCTGCAACCGACAAACTCATGAGTCTAGGGGTGCACAATACAATGCAAGAAATTGCGGAGGCCCAACAGCTAGCGCAACACGAAAGATTGACAAAGTCACGAGCTGGCAGGAACATATTACAGGCAATAGGTGCAGAACTGAATACATCGAGGAGTCCAATAGAGGCTGAAGTAGAATTAATGACTGAAGTTAGGAGCAAGATCAGAACCAACCCTCTCCCCAGAAACATGCATCCAGAATATAATGTCGAAAGGAGAAAGGCAAGAGCTAAAGCACTCTTGAAGGAAATAGAGCAGCAGAACCAACTGGCAGCTATAGTTGATGCCGCCTGGGTGAACGGTAAAGAAGCCTATACGGCCATTGTCTCAAATTATCAAGGGAAGGTGCAAGACGCTCTCACAATTTTTACCAAGGACCCCACGGTGGCGGAACAAGCGGCAATTGCTCTAGCCATTAGGAGTAATAAGTGGGCCTTCATTTACAGTGATTCGAAAACCGCTGTAAAGTGTTTTGATAAAGGCTACGTAGCTGGAGTTGCAGCTAAACTTTTTGAAAACATTGTGATTATGACAACTGAAATCCGATGGTTTCCTGCGCATATGGGGAAAGTGGACGAGACTCGGGTAAACCTCAATGAGGTTGCTCATGACTTGGCACGAGGACTTGCTAACCGTGACAGTCACAACCGAGCCGTTCACCATCAAGCGAAGGAATCCAGAGATCATTTATTAACATACAATGATGTTACCAAACATTACTATTTAGGACGCAGACAATTCCCATTGCCACATTCAAAACTGAACAGGGCTCAGGCAGTCTCACTGCGCTTATTGCAAACGGGTACATATCCCACACCGTACACCATTAATAAAATATATCCAGAGAGGGAGATTAAGATGGAATGCAATGATTGTAATGGCATCATTGGAATCAGACATATGCTGGCGGGGTGTCCCGCGACTCTCCCCAACCTCGTTGAAGAATGGACACAGTGGGAGAAAAGGATTCAAAGCCCATTGTTTCAGGACCAACTAAGGGCAGTCCAGAGGGCCCATGATGTCGCTGAAAGGCTTGGCCTGACAGTGCCAACGTGGGAGCGGCCCGCCTTGGATTGAGAAGTCGAGCCTCCGGACCTCAGTACAATAAAAGTTTTCACACACACACTGACTGGAACAGAGCGTTGTGTAGCACTGCTACAGGAAGTGTGCCGAGCTATCGAAAATTTTCAATGGCAATCCAGAAATATTCAAGCAGCCATAAGAACTTCATTATGACTTAATTGCACACTGAATATATTTTAAAAAATTCGAAATCCTAAAGATTACGGTGAAGTATGCGCCGTGTGCCAGAAGCGTCACCTCATCGCACAGAAGAACGTACACCAGTGAGCAAACGTATACGAACCACAGGGTCACCGAAAAAACAAAATTTCTTCGTAGTTAACATGCGTAAACGGAAACTGATGAGTGCACTAGAAAATTCGTAATGCCAAGTTTTGACGACAGTCTTTAATTTCATGCTCACGGGTGCCCGTGTTGTTTCCATGCTATTCAATACAGTATTCGGCTCGCAATGATCAATCGATCACCATCGTATTTCAATATTAAGTAGGTTGGACATGCTGCCATATTTAAAAAGTCGCCTGGATATCGCAACGTCTCTGAACGCTTCGAACAGTATAAATTCTCCTGAAATTCCATTTAAGATTTCAGCAGCAATTTAAGAATGCTCAAAAACACCAGGGACGATTCTAACCGGAGCTAGGAAACGTTGTTAAAAGATGGGAAGCACTATTTTTCCCAACATGCGCTGATCCTACGTCAAGTGCAGTCACCACAATAGTCCAAATATTCTTGAAAATTTCACCGATTAAATTATGAAACCGCTCGACGCTTTCGTCTTCGGCAGAAGGCGCTTGAATATAGACTTCCTAACTCGTTTCACATTGGCAACTTTTTGTTTAGTATTTTAATTTCAACGGCTACATAAATAAACTGCTCAGTTTACGGGAAAATTCCATCTGAAGGGTCCGAGTACCTCTGTCGCATTTCAAATCTCCCCCATCCAATCGGGAAGTGGTGACGTTCCATACGCCATCATCGCCCTTTGCTGCCGTCTGTGAGCAAAATGGCGCCCGACAAGCGGCAGTACTTTTTTTTTCTTTTGCACAAAACGCAAATGCGCGGCCATGGAGAAGCCGAGCCAAGACAGAGGTGTGGATTCTCCGCTGTAGGTGCTTTTGGACAAGTGGCGTGAACCGTTCGGGCATTCCGCGACAACACATGGAAGTGAAATTCCCCGCTAATTGCAGTTTGGTTTGCGGGAGTTTTGCGAGTTTTACGCAGCACTACGCGATATAAAAGAATTTTAGTGCGTCCGGTATTCCGGCAAGTGCGGGCGGTTTGCCGGATGAGCGGGGGCGTAAACGTGAGCGGCCAGATTGGTGGCGCCGGCTGGTGGTGCGAAGCTCAACCACATAAACACAGAGCCAATTACTATATTCTTAGCTGGGTTGTAAGTTTTCGACAGCGGCGTAATTGTGAACACAATTACGCCATCGCCGAAAATTTGCACCAGCAGCGAAGCAGAATAAAGTAGGTTATTGCAATTTCAGCTCTGTGTTTGTCTGGTCGAGCACTACAACACCAGGCGGCTTCACCGCTCCGGCCGCTCACGTTTTCACCCCCGACCATCCGGTATCCGCCCAAACCGCCGCAGTTTGCCGGAATAGCGGACACGCTAAATGTCTCTATAACGAAACTACTGAAACGCGAAAGCGCGGGCGGTGCGGAGTCGAGTGAAAACGAAACCCTTCGACCGTCCGCCTCTTTGTCAAGGGTAATGTCAATGCGTTCGTTTTTCTAAAACTGATATAGAACTTGACAAGTATCATTTGTTTTTCGTTTTATAATGACACACATTTGTGATTTTATAACGAGGGGTTGAGTACTAGTGAAAAATTAAACGAGCAGTGCCTTCTTCATGGAGCAAGTACTTGAATGTCCCTGGGTAGTCTAATGTTTTGTAGTTACCTCAATTTCTCAATTATTAAGGCTCTGTTCGCGATAATATTGACGCCTTAGGGGCTCGTGAGCACTAATCTATATCCCCTTAGCTTGATTCATTGTCTTTAGTGTCCTTTTAAGCTGCGACTGCAGCTTACGTAAAGGTAATGTTTACCGGGAAACGTTGGCGGCAAACGCTATGCACAAAGGTTAGCTTTCCGATAGAAGCGCAGCATCCTGCGAAGACCGAACCCGGAGGAAGGCCACAGCCACCAAAAAACAGGAAAAAAAGAAATTATATATAATTTGCAGGTTTCTGTTATTGTTTCGCACTTTTAATATTTCAGTCTGAGAATATATAATGTGAGGAAGATGAGGAACGTGCGCGCAGTCAGCAGCATCGGCAGCATCAAGCACGCAGCAGAGGCTCGAGGTCGGGGACTGTGCTCGGTGCATCGTAGAACCGGCGGTGGCTACGAACCCCAATAAACCTCCTCGAGCCTCTGCTGCGCGCTTGATGCTGCCGATGCTGCTGACTGCGCGCACGTTCCTCATCTCCCTTACAATAACATAAAAGGCACGCGCTATCGGTATTTTGTTTCATGACATTTGTTTGCGGGCTACCATTCTCAACATTCCGAGAAATAACTTTGTCAACAATGTAAGGTATGAGCAACTAGTGATAAAATGGTGTTGTATATAACCCGCATATACCGCATGCTATATATCAAGGCATAGCATATTCATATACCTAAATATATAAGGGAATTTCCGCTCACGGGGACACCGGTGCCGGACGCCGACACCGCATTTTATGCGAGACGGGGCCGTCAACGCCATCGCATTAAAGAGCATTGACCAGGAAGTCCAAAATACCCACCCAAGGTACTTGGAATGAAGTGCTTTGTCCGCTGAAAATGGTCTTAGTCCACCTCAATTGTGCTGTCAAAAACATCGATTCGTCTCGCAGAATCGACCACAGGAAGTACACGCTGTCGATGCACGACTAGTGGAAGGCACAGACGTGATAAACAGGCGTAACCGTGCGCAATTCATTGTTTTGCAAGAACGATTTATTCAGGCGGAGTACATCTGCGAAAGCAGCAAGGCAAGAAGCACATCAAGTTTTTTCTTCTTCTCTTGATATCTCTTGCAGAGCTTGCTTGAACTCTAGCAGCGTGGTAAAAAAAGTACGAGCTCCGCTCACGACACAGAACTGCTCTGAAGCATTCGTAGCAAAACAAACGAAAGGCAAGTAGACTGTAAGAACAAGGCAGCACGGTGCTGGTTGCTTGGCGCTGCTTGCACCATGAGAGGGAACACCTGTGGTGAATAAATGACACAAATATGTAAACGATCAATTCGAAGAGCACTTGCGTTTTTACATAAGAAGTGGCATTGGTGATCTCCCCCTCACCCGCGTTCCATTCATTTCAATCACTCACGTACACGAATGAATCTAGCACCACAAAACACACTGTAGACAAGTGATTGACGTCCATATGGTCAGTACAAACACAAATGCTAGAAATACACAGTAGACATTTAAACACCCTTTAGTGTTATAGCCAGTTTGTCACCTGAACGAGTCAGGTTGTGTTACACAAGCACCTTTACGTGACCAACATATTCTAGGTGGCTGGTAGGAACTAGGAGCGAAATGCATAAAGACAGCAAATCCATCTTGAGCGCCTCAAACTTTCAGCTTGCAGCTTATTTTTCAACACTGACATATATATATATATATATATATATATATATATATATATATATATATATATATATATATATATATATATATATAATGAAATGAGAAAAAAATGCGCCGAGATGGGTGCAAACTTACGACCTCCAGATGAAAACACTCTATCTACTGCGCCACACGGCAGCCACGTTGCAGCATTTGACATTTGGCTTCTATAGATATTACTTGTCCTGCACCTGGCGCTACGTTCTCTTGCAACTCGTGCACTCTTCAAGCTCAGCAAGCTTTTCGATAACGCTAGAGTTGGTCATAAGTGGCGAGAAACCCAACATCCCAACATAGATGCGTCGTGAGCGACGAATATCTATCTATCTATCTATCTATCTATCTATCTATCTATCTATCTATCTATCTATCTATCTATCTATCTATCTATCTATCTATCTATCTATCTATATATATATATATATATATATATATATATATATATATATATATAGAGAGAGAGAGAGAGAGAGAGAGAGAGAGAGAGCGAGAGCATCAAATTAGCACTTTACTAGGTGCACATCTGTTTCCTGTAGTAAAATATCAGGATCGGCTGCCGTCAGAAGACGCAAACTCGCAACAACCAAGATGTTACGCCCAAGTTCGAAAATCAAGAAAAACGGCCAAACCAGTCGGCCAGAGCGCACTTCAGGCGCGTCGCTAACCACTCGGCAATGTATACTTGCACGGCGTCTCCTGCAATGAAGATCAAAGGCGGGGTGCGCGAGGACCAACGGCAACGTTTCCCGCCCCCTCGACTGGCGCATCTATGTATTACAAGCTAAACGCTGTTCGCCGCTCCTTGCGTTATAACGCCAGCGATTAGTCGGAGACAGCCTAACGGGCCTGCGCATTTAAGAAAATCAAAAAGCGCCATGGCAGAAAGATACATTATACAGCTTACAATAAGCTCGCCCCCCCCCCCACCCCCACCCACACAAATACACACACACGCACACCTTTCTTTTTTTCCGCCCCCACTCATTCGCCTCACTTTTTTTTTTCTCGGGACGATCACGCCCGAGTCACGACCCCGCAACAGCAAAGGCGTACTCTCATCTCCTCCCCTAGGCGAGCTGGGCCTATTCGGCACACAGGCCCGCCGCAATATCGCCGCAGGCCATCACGACTTTTGGCGCGCCAGAGCACGGCGGAGCTCATCATCCGGAACTGGACACGTGCCGGCCACGCGCGGCACACACGCCTGCCGAACGCTGCGCAGGTTCGGCCCCGCATACCGGAAGTGACGTCCGCTCCCCCCTTCGTGTCGACCCCGGCCGCCCGGCTCCGGGAATGAGCCACCCACACATACCACCCCCGTTATACAGAGTTCCTCTTCGCCATTTTCTTTCGATTTTTTCTTTTTCCTTTTCCCCGTTTCGGACGCTTCCTGTGGCAAAAGGGAGGGACCGGAACCTCGCTGTTAATACACGCTGCACCTGACTGACGCGAGAAGCCCGGAGCGCGATCTCCACGCGGCAACAGGCTGCTCACGAGCAGGTGGCGATAATGAGGTGCGATCATCGTTATCCGGGGCAAATTGGTGCCGTTGAAATCTGCACAAGTATAGGAAAGCAGCAATTTTTATTTCCCCATTTCGTCCGACAAAGAAGGGATGCCGTTGAATCATAAGCTAAATAACAACGCTCTACTAAACTGTCACGCTCCAAGCAAGACTACCTGGCTGGCAGCGGTTGTACTTATACGAGGGCGAACCAGAAAGTATTTGCCCCTATATTTTTAAAGCCAAATTACGGCTGTAAATGTGAAGTCAACATATCCATTCCCAGCGGTGGACCTTTCTTGGACCGGCCCGGTCTTATCTGCCTGTAGCTCCACGCCACGGCGCTGTTGTCAGTTGTTGAAGCTAGGGGTTCTGATTCACACGTCGACGACGTACGGGCAACGAAGTGTGATTCGTTTTCTCTGCAGCAAGGGACGAACGTCCATCGCAATCCACAGGGAAATGCAGCCCACGTATGGGGAACGGTGTCTCGCTTTGAGAAGCGCGAGGTGGTAGTGTTGTGAGTTCGCAAAAAGGCCGTGAAGACTTGCATGACAATGAGCGTTCGGAGAGGCAGCGTGCATCGCTGACTGACGACATTTACCGCGTGGATGCAATGGCGAAAGCCACCGTACAGTCCGGACCTCGTCCCTAATGACTTCCACGTTTTCGGTCCATTGAAGAACTTCCTGGCAGGACAGCGATTCACGTGCAACGATGAAGCCAAGACAGCAGTCCGACGGTGGTTCCACAGTCAGCCGGACGGATTCTACCGCAGGGGCATCTCATATTTAGTGCTGCGATGACCCAAATTTCTGAACCGGTGTGGGGCTATGTGGAAAAATAATGTAAGGTACGTAGAATATTGCGTTATATTTGTAATTACCTGCATGTACGTTATTTTTGCTAATGAAAGACAGGCTTTCTGATCAAATAAAAGGAAATACTTTCTGATTCGCCCTTAAAGAAAGTGGACTGTACTCCTATCATGTAAGTAACTTTCGCTTTCTTAAAACGCCTTTTTTTTTACATTTTGAGAAGCGATTCACAAGTTACGCACAATGCTTACTTGGGTCAACGTAGCCTTTTACATTCAAGAGAAATTAGTCGAACTACATAAGAACAATAGTTCCGCTTCAGCATTTAATTAGAAATTTCCGCGCAGCTGCGTAAAGCTGCGCACCTACAGTTGTAAAAATTATCGGCACGAGAATTTAGGGACCGCCTTCTCGTTCGGCCACTTTCCAAGAAGAATACCAATTTACGTGCGCGCCGTTCGGCTCGAACCAGCTGAAACGCGCGTGACCAGAGCTGCTCGAGGAGGAGCAGATTTTCAGAGCCATTTTCACTTTTCTCAAGTTGTCGAATGAAGTGACACCCGGAGCAGCTGAAGCGTCAAAACCGTAAGGAATTCGCTTCCGAAGATAAGGCCCACAAGTTAACATTACTGCACACCTGTACAAGATGACCAACCAAAAGTGGACACAGCGCGCATGAGAAACTCAATGAGCGGCAGCTTACAGGTAGCCTTAAAAATAAAAGTATATGATCGACGGCGCCGAGAGCTGGACGATAAGAAAGAAACCAGAAACTGCTGACCGAGCCACAAGCGATGGCACGGAAGGTGATAGACACAACATCAGGAGGCAGCAACAAGCCAGTATTGTTTAGAGAGCAAGCAGGGTACATGATATGCTATAGGGCAAGGCAGACGTGCAGTTGGGCTGGTCATGTAATGCGTAGAGTATACAACAGTCGGTCCATTAAGGCGAGAAAATGATTGCCAAACGAAGGAAAACGCTGTCTAAGGAGGTAATGCATTTGAGGGAGTGACGACTAGGGAACAGGCTCGGCTCGGCTAATGAAGACGCGAATAATTGCATAACGCAAGGAGGCGCCTTCATCCAGCAGCGGACCTCGAGGCTCGTGATGACGCCAACTATGCTGTACCAAGTTATAGCGCCTTTCGTATATACGACATGTAGGTCGCGCAAGCGCCCCCCCCCCCCCCCCCCCCAAGTTCGTCCCCGTGACAAGGAAACAAAGTGATACAAGCAACGCAAAGCGAGCGAACGAAGGGAAAGCTGCACTGTCACAATGCCCTGGACGCCGACGAAGCAGGTGACGACAACAGAACCGCCGCGATGACAAACAGGGAAACACGATATGGCGCGTGCGCGACAGGCAGCCGCCGCGGCCGCCCCCGCAGCCGCCGTCTCGCTTTTGACGGGGGGAGCGGGGGGCAGCGAGGGCCTCGCCCCGAGGGCTCAGAGGCGCTCGCTCCTTGCACGGGGCGCAGATGGGGCGAGCCCGGTGCGTCCAGCGTCTGCCACCAGTGACCCAGATTTGCGACCAGGCGTGCAATATGGCAAGCAGCAGCAGCGATGACGAGACGCACCATCGGACAGCCGGGCAGGCCGATACCACCTACACACACCGCTGGTGCTGCTGCTGCTCCCGAAGAAGAACAGAACGTGCGCCCACGTGCGAAGGCAACGTATACAAGTCCGCGACGCGCCGACGAAGCACCGACAGAGAGGGAGAAGCGGGAAAGAAAAAGAAAGTAAGTCCACAGAGTTAGACCTCAAAAGCAGAGAACGAGGGAAGATGGAAGGTGCTCTTCACAGTGGCGACAAAACTGCGCACCATCGGCGTTCCGCCGGACGGACGGCACCCGAGCCACCGGCGAAGCACGACGCTTCGCCGAAAAAAGCAAACAGAAATCAAAATTAAAGGATGAGGGTTTCGCGCAAGGCCCACAAGAAAAGGCAGACGGGACTGCGAGGAATTAAAAAAAAAAGGAAGCGGCGCGCCATCTCTCTCCTCCACTTTCACCCAGCGGCTTCCCCACAAGGCGACGACGGCCATTGTGGGGGAATGAAAAAAAAAGTGGAGGAGGCTTCTCCGCATGGACGAACCGGCCGCTGCCGCCGGACCACGCGTGCAACAATGAAAACCTGGGTTGGGCCGCTCGACGAATGAGTTCCGGGTTCCGAAACGGAGGAGCTCGAGCGCTGAACGAGGGAGGGGGGGGGGGTGTAAAAAAAAAGAAAGGTGAAAGTGTCGCAGCGAAATTCCTGCGCCCTCTCTTCGCTCCCATTTCCCTCTTTCCCTTCTTTTTATTCCCTTTGAGCGCCTTATCCCTACTTATTCCCGAATCTCCTTACATCCATTCCTTTCGTAACAGAAACCGGTGGACCGCGACCGCAGGACATTAGCCGACGTGGAAGAAGGTATATAGAAAAGAGTACGCAGTGGGCAGGTCCTTTGCAGCACGCCGCTGGCGGTTAGCCCGTGAAAGGGCTGCGCGCACCCAGAAACGGCCAAGCGCGCTTGTGCGTTCGAACGGCCGTCGTCCTTTTGTTTCCGCCGCTATGCGCGATGGCACGCGAAAGAATCTCGCGCGGGGGCATTCCAGTGTCCGGTGGTGCAGGCCGGGCGGGTGGGTCTCAACGCGTGACAACCGCCGGGTAGCCGCGATCTTTGAAAACAAGTGAACTGAACGAGCCCGACCGCCAGCGTGGAATCGCATCTTACAAAACGCCCGGCGATCGCATAAAGCCAATACAAGCCATTTGTTGCGGCCACGTATAAGCTCCTCTTTGTTTCCGAGTGACCGCAGCGAGCCACACAGTCCTAAAGGCATCGCGCATCTTCGTGCGTGCAAACGTCGAAACAAAAACAGCTCCCCGACCGACGCGTGCATTGTTCCAGCGCGAAGAAAGGATGCACGCGAATGGTTGAAAGACTGCGGCACGACAAGGGCTGTTTCTTCCAGCGGATGACGTTGCGCGCTGAGAATTGATTACCCAGCACGACCCGCCTTGCAAACGGACGGCAATCAAGATGCACGGCAGGACGATCCTGCCGTGCCAAGGAGATGGAGTGTAGTTACAAAACGACGCGTCTATACGAACGCCTCAAACCGGTGGGAAAATCTGACCGACTGCACGATTCGTATCGTTCATCGAATCTGCACGTGTGCCCTATATAAGCAAGGTATAGTAACATGCACAAGCTAGATCCAGCATCTTTAGAGCATAAGTGCCAGAAAGCGCTCTCAAATCCACGTGTACTAACTTTCGGATATTTGCTTGCGCAAATGGAGCACCAAGACCCTTTGATCGGCCTGTGTGAAGATGTACACGGATCCCCTAGCAGCGTACCTAAACACTCAACCAAGCTATGTTTATTTCACAAAGTGATTGGTCCAAGGGTTTCCACGAAAACAAGCAGGCGACTTTAGTACGCAATCCAAGAAAGCGATATCTCGATGTTTAGCAAAGGTCGCGTAAGAGCAGTATAATCCGAACCAGAATAGGTAGCGATAGGAAAGACCGAAGCTGCTCACTCATTAAGGAGTGAAATCCACAGTTCGAGCTTCTTGCGCTACCATATCACAAGAAGCCAACGAAGACACAGTAAAGTTTCGTTCGCCTGTTGTCCTTGCTTCTCCGTGGGAACGTGAACTTTCTCGGATGATGATCGGCAGTTATTGATCGAATGTGTACAGGAAGTGATGGAGATCAGATGGACAAGAAATATTTATAGGTAAACTTTTCTATATACATGGCAGATAACACAAATGCATTACAACTTGAACAATTGAGAAACAAAGTCTCACTCTTCGACTGTGTCAACGACTGTTAGAGCCTAGACTCGTTTTAACGTTCATGGTACGGAGCCTCCCTGATCTAGCAGCAATCCTGATTTCAGCCCAGTCTCAGGGACAGCATATCGTCCCGATTATTATAGCTCAAACAGACAAATAAAAAGGGCGCTAGGGCCGTTGGCCCGTCACACAGATGCAGTTGCCAATAAGAGTTAAAAGTTTGTTAAGCCACAACCCAAAGGGTTGGGCTTACTCTTAAATGTAAACATATCGAAAACAGTTTTCCTTCTTCCTGAAACTCCGTTCGCCTCTCACTTATACGTAGCCAATGACGGCCTCAGCAAAACACGCCAGGCCCGCACAATTTATTGCTAGGCCCTCTCAAACCTTTGTGGCGTCTCTAGGCCGCAAATGTCTCGAAAGCCGGGGCATTCAACACCGCGTACAGCCGCTCCACTTAAGGTTTGTCGTCGTGGGAGAATCATGACCGTCCACGGCATCCGTTGCTTATTGTCTACAAGACGACGTTCTCCGAAAGCGCTCTTCACGTGCGCACTGCATCTCTACAGCGCACACTGTAAGTCGTTATTCGACACCACGCGGGCTTTTCTCAGCACTCCGCAACAAAGCCCGACGGTTGCCTCCCGGACGCGTAGGGAAGCAGAACCCCGCTCCGTACATGCAGCACGTGGTAAATATTGCTAGGCCCTTCCAAACCACGGCGGCGTCTCCAACCAGCCAGGGACTCGGGAGCTGGGCGCCACAACACCGCGTACAGCAGTCCCATTCAAGGTTTATCTGTGTGGACCTATTATGGCCGTCGACAGAATGCCAACTCAGTGCGCACAATACCGCCTTCTACGAATCCGTACCGCGCCCCCCTGGCGCGCGCAGTAACTCGTCATCCGACACCACGCGGGCCTTCTGACCCCTCATAAAACACAAACGGTTGCGCCTCGGACGCGTAGGGGAGTGGACCCCCTCTCTATAAACAAAGCACGTGGGCGACTCGCGACACTTAGGAAGTACACAAACAACCAATGCGGCCTTACAGACCCCAAAGATAACATAGGGGAAATTACTTGTACTTACTAAACGAATTAAAGAAATTATAAATTAATGGAAGTGAAAGCGCATGAAAAAAATTGGAGGACGCTTAAGCATCGACTTTAAGAGTAGAACGCGATAGTATTCAAAGGTACCTGACTGCTTCTCACGCTTTCCGGCAACTGGAGCGTGTGTAACCGTGATGTTTACCGGGAAACGCTAGCCGCGAACGCTATGCACGAAGGCGGGCTTTCTGGTAGAAACGCGGCTTCTTGCGTGCGCCGCGATGCGACAGAGGCGAGCGCCAGCTCGAGGTATTACAAGGAACCGGGCGCGCCGCTTTGTGGCCCCCGAGACACCCGCGCGCCGGCGCGCGCAAATTGCGGTTGGTTTGTGAATGGTAGAAACGCTCGAGAAGGAGTTTCTTTGAGTTGTCGCGTAATAGAATTATGTTTTCTCGTATAGTCAAATAACAATCCGAGAGCGACCATGTCTGTGGGTTGTGTGTAACTCATAGCTTACGATTTTTCCGTGTATTTCAGCTTGAGAAATTCAATTATTTCAATAATTTCTTTGCGTTATATGCAGGGCCTGGGTGGTTCGAGAACCTTTTTGCCGAAAAGACGTCCGCCGCAGACACCGTATTTTCTGTGACACGGGCTCCCTAACGCTATCGCGTAGGTGCATGGCGTACGATCCCACGTCTTCGCATTACGCGTGCGACGCTCTTGCCAGTTGAGCTACCGCGGCGCCGTTCTCCCATCCACTTTCTTGGGTATTTATGTTTATTACTTGAACTAACCTTGAGAGTGTTAGCTAGCGCCACCACTCACAAACCTTTCCGGCGGGTGTGGAACATCTTTACCAACAATAAGAGACCTAACGCGTACTTCTCCAATTCACTAGTTTGTGTCGTGTACTGAATTGATGGATTTTGGGGGACAGCACCTTCTGGGATCCCGACGATGAAATAAGTCTTCGAATCAGTACATGAAGCGTCACGATGAAAATATCACCCGCTGCTCTGTCTAGAAAGATACCTTTGTCCTGTTTTTTTTTTTTCAGTAGCTAATAATATACGACTACGAAACGTTCACGAAATCCCAGTTTAGTTTCCAAGTATTATACGGTATAACTACACATCTGGCAATCGTGCAAGTGAAACACTTCACACTCATCGCTTACACAAGGGCAGTGCCTGCTGCTTAGGCACAAGTGTTAGACAGGGCCACCGCGTTGAAGTTGAGGTTTGTGGGATCACGGGCGATGTAGTCCTGGCACACCTTGGCAGCGTCCTGCGAAAACAACGAGAGAAATAGAGAGAGAGAGGGAAAAAAAGGTTACACACGTCTCTGAAGTGCATCAAGGCAAGGCCACGGTAATAAAGAAGGCACGAGGCTTTCTTGTCTTACAGTACTGTTAGCTTCATCATGTCACGCCAGGTGTATAGAGCAACAACTTTCGGTTAGCAAACAGCAATGTCAGACCAGCAGGTCGACAATATTACGACCCCGCCAGCGTGTCCTTTTTTTTGTTTTTTTTAGCCAACCATATGAAACACAGCCAAAGAACACATTCTTAAATGTAGGTTTGGACCACCAGGAGACCACAGAAAAGAAATTCCCCCGACGTGTATCGAAGTTGAAAGTGTCGTGAACGTTGGCTTTGAAGACAAACGGCACCGACAACGGCGAAAAAAAGAAAAAAAAAAGAAAGAGGGCATACACTACCGTTATTACATGCGTTATATCCCCATTATTGCGACAGACAATCGCGTGCTTTGTCCTTTTCCATGCGTTATAGGCACGTTAACTTCTGCCTGGGAACGACAGCCATGAATGACATATGCGCTGTACGCCGGCAGGACACGTACGCCGTGCCGCTGGGAAGCTTACGCGCTTGCACATGAAGTCTTCTCGGCGGGAAAAAAAATAAAACGGAAAAAGACCTCATAACCCCCATATAAAATATTACCATATGAAACACGGGATCCTACACGTATAAAAACCCATCGTTTCCATATGTCATACCTTCTCTGTTTGTTTGTTGGTTGGTTTTTTCACTATGGGTTGTCTGTGTAGCAAAGTCATCGTCTCCTAAGCGTCGCTAAACTTAAAACGCCACCAACTGTTTAAAAAAAAAAAAGCAACGCATGCAATTAATAACACCGTACATTGGAGTCTCAGGGCTCCCCGGCTGAAGAACGCGAACTAGACGTAACAGCCGGGCGAACGCAACAACGAAAACCGCATCGACAGAGTTCTCTTCGAAATATTTTTGTCAGGTATATGGGAATGCAACCGAAACACCGACATCCCCCTATCCCCCCCCCCTCCCCTCCCCCCTCCCCCCCCCCCCACCCCGAAGGAGCAGCGGGAGCCCCAGCTCACCAGCCTCAACCCTCATGACCAGCTCATGACCAACGCTGATGACCAGCGTGAACTGGTGAAAAGGCAAAGGCAGCCGGGCAGGTCAGATGACTTCTTCGACTGAGGAGGCCAGCCGCAAGGAAGGCGACCAAACAACTTCTTCCGCTCTCAATAACGTTCAATCATCATCATCGCAAACTCGAGCAAAGACGCAGTAACGATATATGTTCGACATGTCTCTCTGCGTCGGAACAGCTAACTCCAGAACGGACACTTAAGGACAGTTCAGCAAGCGCTCGGTCACAATGCCGCCGCAAAACACGCCTCCGAATGACCAAAATGCCAATCTCACTTGAGCAAATATTACCATATGAAACACGGAATCCTACACGTACAAAAACCCATCGTTTCCATATGTCATACCTTCTCTGTTTGCTTGCTTGTTGGTTGGTTTTTTCAATATGGGTTGTCTGTGTGTGTGTGTCTGTGTAGGTCCCCAGGCAAATCTTGCAATCACTCCAACCAAACGCATCTCGGAGCGCCTTAGTATATAGAAGCCGTTCGCATAGACAGAACTAGTCGAATGCGCTTATAGTCGATGGTACTCTAAGTAACATTGTCTTACAACTATAGTTTTTCCCCTCCCCCCTCCCTCCCATAAGAATACAGCCCGTGTCAAATTTAACCTTCGCGCTAAAGAGATTGTAAGAGCCGAATCCCTAGGAGATAGAGATATGGCACTGGTGCCATTTGTTAAAATATAGAATATTATTTTAAGGACCCGTTTAAACTCTGCGTTAAGATTTATTCGGTGCGACCAGATTACAATATCTGCCCGTTCCTTGCTGCCGCATATGCAAGAGAAATTTCAGAATGCACTATACTGTGCCCGTATGGGAGCGTACGCTGTCACAAACGGACCCTGCAGAAGCTTAAGCAAAAGAAAAATTTTACATAAAAGCACAACGACAATTACATGGTCAAATAAATTTGTATAATCAGCGCTGCTCGAATGCAGACGAAACGCTATAAACACATATGCAAAAACATCGAAGTACACCGATTCTGTATAATTGTTTTTATTACGGACACATATGTAGGCCCGCTTGCAATCATCGAATGAAAGACAAAGAGATAAAAGAAAAACGAAACACCGTAATAGCAACTAGAACAGTGGGCGCTTTAAACCATGGCACCCTAGCGATCAATCTGCGAGAAGTGGACTCAGTGATATTCCAAGTGACGGAGGGAAACAGAGAGGGATGCGACAATTAAAAAAAAACACATATGTACAATAAAAAAAGGCGTATACGCACGGACATAAAAGGCAACAAACAACCGCACCACAGGCAGGCAGCAGCAGGCGAACTTGCGCGCCCGTTAAGTGGAGGCTATCAATTTCAAACATTTATTCGTGGGACAGGCAGGCTGACAAATTTTAATTACCGCCGCGCGCGCACTGCCGTGAAAGCCACGGAGCGGACAACAACGACGACGCATGCAGCGCCACATTGCACCACACAGAGGCGGAGAATGGAGCGCGCGGGGGGGAGGGGGGGTTACCGCAGGCGCAGCGACCGAGGCGAAGACAGGCGAGCGACTGACTACGCGACGTGAAAGGTCCGGCTACACAGCCGACTCCTCGACCGCTCGCGTGCGGTGTCATCAGTCACCAAAAAAAAAGAAGCGCCCTGTGCGCGCGCTAGCTCGGGGCAAATTACTCCTCCGCCGCGCCCGACACAGCCACGAGGAGATGGAACGGCAAAGACGAGAGAGAGGGGGGGAAAGAATCTGAGCCAGAGAAATAGCAGTTTTCCGGTCCATGCTCGCAATTTAGCATCAACGGCAGCAACTATGAAGCGCAGCGCGACCCTCCAAGCACCGGTGGCAGACGCATACAGACAAGCAGAAGCGGCAAATCGAACCAACCGAAGCTTCCGTTGCGTTCATAGCAGGCAAGAAAAGCACATACACGCTGTTTGCTACACATGCACGCGCATACGAGCGCAAAGTGTAGAAGAGGGAAGAAGCCACAGAAGCTGCAACAGCAGGAGCGCAGCAGCAGCATCAAGGAGAGGGCCGCGCGATGGGCGCAGCAGGTGCCTTTGCATCCGGGTGCGTGCCGCGCATGCGCAATTACATGAGCCGCCGTTGCCGATGAAGCAGCTTTCTCCTCCCCCATATTTCTCCACCTTTCCCACTACAACGCTACACAGCTGTACCCTATACTGCTACTAATGCCAGCTCCTCTTCTACGCCGACTACCTTCGAGCAAGCGATCGAGACGCTTGCGCGCAGAACGGGGGGAAAAAAAATGGCTGTGGCTTAGGTAAGGTTAAGCCCAGGATGCGAAGCATACTAGCCTTTATTTTAGTTGTTGAACCACTGTTTAGCCTGGTGAACTGCTGTTGCTTGGCTATATTTGGTTCGGCTAGACGAAGAAACAACTCATGCATTACTTCTTCGCCTTCAAGAGTGGAACGCGACAGCGTTCCCGTCGACCCGCCAAGGGGTGTAAGACAATGGGCTACAGGGCAGCGACTACGCGCCCCGCATTGGACGCGGTGAGCGTCGAGCAAAGCAGCGTTCGGCGCGGCAACGAAATGTGCGCCTGAGCAAGAGACGCACGCCTTAGAAACAGCGCGTTTCTAAGGCAACACCGCATTCACTAGAGGCGCTTTTGTACCGCTTTGAAGCGTTGTACTCGTGGCTCAGTGGTAGCGTCTCCGTCCCACACTCCGGAGACCCTGGTTCGATTCCCACCCAGCCCGTCTTGCAAGAGTTGAGCCAAAGCCACTTCTCCTCTGTCGTGACGTCACGGTGTCACGTGATTTCATGGTCACCGCCGCGCCTGAGGAGCTGGGTTGAGCCCTCGTAATATGCTTCGCATAAAAGAACCCGGCGCTGGGGTGAATATGGAGCGTCATGCGAGCTCGTGTATCGCCTTCTTCGTCTCCCGTTTCGGAGCCACGCACGCCACAGGCGTACACGCGAGCGCACGCATTAACAAACACGGCGCTCGGATCGCTATGCGGACGCTCCGCGGCGGTCACGCATGCATCTCGCATGGAAGGTCCCGAGTCAAAGCAATTATTTAAATGTCGTCAGAGATGATTGCGCAGCCTGGGGGAAACAACATAAAAAAAAAGAAAGAACAGCACCCAGACACGAAGTTACGTGTCTCCCGCAGCCAGGCGGCTTTGAAGCGTATACAGTTGCCTGTATCATGTGGAATGCTTCGCGCTCTTTCGCGACGACGCAAGAAAAGCTGTCCGAAGAATTACGCAAGATGCACGGCGAACGCTGCGGAAGTTTAAGTGTGCAAGGCAAGACGCAAGAAATGAGGCCGGAAAAAAAAATACAAAGGCAGCCCCGGCTCTACCACCAGGAATCAGCAAGCAAATAACTTCGGCCCCCTCGGGGACCCTTGTTACACGTGCTCGCAGGGGGCTAAAGAACTGCACACATCCGTGGGTGCATGAGAACGCTCGCACCGTAATTATAGACAATGAAGACGTATGCTTAATTGTGCCCGGCACGGCGTGCGCGCCCTCGCGGCACGGTACTGCGATGCAATACCGGCTGCAGTGCGGTGTAGGCCGGTGTCTTGCAATACGTTATGAGAACGATACGGCCTATACGCACTTGCGCACAACTGCCCCGTCAACCTTCTTCCTCACTGCCGGCGCTCGTCTCACAGCCGGTGTCCAGCTGTCGGCAGGGCGCTGAATGTCCATGGGAACGAATAGTTGTGAGTATCGGTCTTAGTCTGGCCACTAAACGCAGAGCGTCAGTCAGAAGTATTCAGCGCCAGTAGAGCAGTTTGAACCACTTGCTATACAACAAACATTGTGAACCGCGAATAAGTGGCAGCTACGTATTACATGAAAGCTATACAGAACTGAAATGCGACCGAAGAACGGGGCCATTTCCTCCTGCTCGACCAGCACTCAATAGCCCGTCATCGCAAGCAAGACGCCATTGCTTCGCCAAGAAAAAAAAAAGAAAGTGTCATCGTGTGTAGAAACCGGAGCGCGTGACACCAACACGGGAAACAGTACAAACACTTTCCCTCTCAGCTCAAGCGTTTAGATGGAAAGAGAGAGTAATGTCAGCAGCCGCGCAAGGACTAGCCGCGGTGACAAACGCAGCCTTATACAAACACGCAAACCAGTCCAGCACGAGCAGAAACGTCTTCGCAGAATGGGCGCGGGCCGAAGCTACGTGGCCGGCCGCCGGCAAGAGGTCCCATTACATTTCATTACGCCGATACCGGCCGGCGGCGAGAAACGGGAGGGAGAGAGGGGGAAATGCAAGAAAACGACGGCCGTGCGTGCGTGCGGCGGCGAATCCACGCCGCGCGATCAGCGCCGTTCACCGCATATACGTACGCGCAGCTACACGGCGGGAGTTGAGGCGGAAAATGAGCGGCGGACAGGCGGAGGACGATCCGCGCCCAGTGGAGCGGAACGCTGGCGGAGACGCCAAGCGCCATCGTCGATCGCCGCGGACACGAAAGTCACGGGCCGCGCACATGCGTGAGCGTGCAAACGGACAAGAAAGCTGGAGACAACGACGAGAGAAGCAAAAGTGTATATAAGCTGTATAGAGGCAAACGAGCGGAGAGCGGCGAGGGGCCGAAAGCTTCACTCTTCGCCAGAACACGCCGAAAACAACAACAACAGAAGAATAGCAGTCAAAGCTGGAGAAGAGCGCGCAGTCGGTGCCCTATGCGTTGACCCGCACTGTCCCGAGAAGCGCGCCCCCGGGCGATTCTCGGGCCGTTTTGATACGCTCGCCAGAAACATGCGCCGGGCTCTCCCTCCCACTCCCGCTCCTCGTATTCTCCCTTCCTTCTTGTCCTCCCTTCATTATAAATACGGCGGCACTTATTGGCTGGCCGTGCGTCGGTGGCTCGCGGCACGGCACGCAGAAGCAAGCAGCCTCGCCTCCGGGGAACGTGCCGCCGCCGCTTCTGCTGCTGATGCTGCTACACATCGGCTACCATACGGCGCGCATAGCCGCTGCTGCTGCTGCTGCTGCTGTTGCCAGATCCGGTTCAGATGACTACTCTCGACCCCCCCCCCTCCCCACGCCATTCCTCTCTCTCTCCCCCCCCACCTAGTTCGCCCCTCCTCCGTCTATCCCCCCGCCTTCGAGAAACAACGCAATGCGGCCCCCTTGCATGGCCGTCTCATTTCTCGGTTTCCATCGCATCGCATGCCCTTTAACGGGCAGAACCATAAAAATGCCCGGGACATTATACCGAGCGCGGTCGCATCGTTAAGGCTTGCAGGCCCCGTTCTACAGAACCCCCTCGCTTTCGACCCTTTCGTTGACCCCCTCGTTTGGGATCGCGCGGCACAGTTTCTTTGCCTCTTTTAATAAAGTTGCGCGAGTGCGTCTCGATGGACGCCCCGCTCGCATACTGCTTCTTCCTTGCACGCATAGCATGTCGTGCACCCAACAAGGACGAGAGCTTCTGCGTCGCCGTCGTCCTTTACTGTGCGCTGCGATCGCGGTATCCTGTACGGGCACGAACTCTGTTCGATAACAATTTATCTGTGCCCCAGACATTGAGAGGCCGTATACTCAACCTATTAGAATTCCGTGTTTCCCGACCAGCGCGTTCACATTTCGATGAAACGGGGTGTGATTAGAGCTCGTGGAACAATGCGGAGTGATTATACGGGACTTTAACTGTGATTAGGTGGCAGGGCGCGGAGTCGATCACCTTGCTCGCTTCCCCGCGCATTCGGTCACCGACGTTCGCTGCCGAAGCGCGCGCAACGACCCTTTCACTTTCCCTCATCTCAGCTTGGCGCATCGACCGCGAAGTCCGAGAAATAATATAACGCTTGCGGTCTTGAGAGGCGCACCACTAAGCCCTACACATTTTATACTTATATGTATCGTGGAGGTGGGCACCTATACAATTATAGGTGACCGCCACTCTTTCCCAGATGAAAGAATGGTAAAAACCGCACGGACTTGGACTGTTTAATTATTCTTCATAGCGTCTGAAGGTAGTCTTGATATTAATGAGACTCCGCGTCCAGCGACAATTATAACATCACCGCACGAGGTCCTTGTGGTGTTCGTGATTAATAAGATTCACGAGGACAATATACGCCTCACTGCACCGCTAGTCAGCATGTTATACCACGCTGTTAGGCACGACGAAAAATATTAAAGAAGTCTGAACTCGTGCACTCGTTTAGGAGCGATGGTCACATGTGAGAATGTGGACCGTTGTACATGCTAACGACTTCAGATTCTACCCTGAGCGCCCCTAAGCAGTGAAGATACATCGTATAACAAGCCACAAAATGACGAGACAGACAGGACGAAACAAGCGCGGCAGACAAACGATCAACTTTGCTGCCTGTCACAGTGTCACCCGAACAACCTGAAGCGCAAAAACACATTTTTAAAGTTGAATCAAGGAAACAGTGTGCACAAATACACTTCACAAACATGTACTTTGACTTTCAACTGACTGCGTATCAAGTTTACATTGAGAACAGAAATTACTTTCAACGTGAATTTCTAATGAGTGCACTCGGTAGAGATTTAATGTACTAAATTTAAGAAAGCACCAATTGAGTCCCACTCGACCCATATTTACTTGGCCAGCTATTGAACACTCACAAAACTTGAAAATTTTATAACAGCTACCTTCAGCTTTAAGTGCGTAGACAGAATATGACATTGTATTTAGAGCACTCGGGGAGCAACCACGTATTAAAGGTATACACGCAAGCCTAGATTTTCACACACATACTGTGCGGTGCAAATGTTCACAGACTACATTAAAACAGTTGCCATACGTAAGTACATACCTATACACATATATGTAGCGGTGAAGTGTAGCTCATGCATCTGCAGATATAGATGTTCCATAATTTTCCCCATTTGAGAGTATTCAATAACAGGTCGATTGAATCTGCATCAACTGTTTTTAGTAGGCGAATGTATACTCTTTTTGCATGCGACAAACAAATAGCCCCACAAAATTACGCAGATCCCCCGCACTGTGAGAATCAGTGTACGCGAAACTTTTCATGAGCCGACAAAGCAAAATGGCGCATCGACAAAAGAAGCGCTGCAAATTTCAATCACAAACGCGTCTCTCAGCCACTACGGTATAAAGACTTTGCAGAGAAAACGAAAATTCCATTCAGCAGTAAAACGTACTGAATCACAAGGCAAGACGTGCTTGACCGTGTATAGAAACGCAACTATGGCGTTATTATGGCGACCCGGACATCGGCTACTTGTTTTCGGCGAAAAATAATGGCAAGCGGAATATAATCTCAAATCTAAATTGTATACTTTTCGTCACAAGCGAGCAGCCCTGTTAAACCTCTAAAACCTGAATGGGAGCTCCGATACCAGGAAAGTTAAATTCGGTATCAGCGCCCGGCCACCGATATAGAGAACGCGAGCCCGCAACTCTGGTTTCTCCGCCTAGGCGCCGCAGACATCAGCCAGTATTTCTAGCTTTAAAGCACGAAATTATGACGAGAAGATGGTTACGCTATATCAAAGGTATGCATTTGTAGACATTTTGAAGCCAGATCCATAGTTATCGATGGCTATTTTACTAACTATGATCTACCAAAAGTCGCTCTGAAGCGCTTCGGCAGAAAAATTACACATGTCCACCTGCGATAAATTTCTTTCAAGTTTGGCTTAGATCAGCCCTAACTTGCGCCAATTAAGAGAATGGTGCAAGCCTTACGTACAAATAAGTCTACAAGCTATCTTCCGTAGCTTTCCCGCAGTGTCATGTTGTAAAGTCAAACACTTCTTCATGAGCATAAACTTCCGTGCCATCAGGTACGTTCTCCCTTTCTTCTTCTCATTGCAGTGACTTTGATCCTTCCACCAGTTAGGCAGCATGTGTATCAAAGATTCGAGAGCTTGCTTAACACTAGCCGAACAGCACCAGCTCCGTGCGATTCTTTTTCCGCTGTCCTTACTCGCACCCCTCGGCAGACCACCGATGGCTTCCACAACATCAAGGCGCCCACGTCACCACCGCAAGCTCTAGGCCTTATCATAGTAGTCGTAATCATACCGCCACCATATAACCATCATATTTCATCATCAAAAATCTTTATAATCATCAGAGCTTCGCCCATCTGTAGGACAAACGTCACGTAAAGATCCCGAATTGTTCTTGCCCTGCTTGGACTGAACGCACCTCAAATGGGGGTAATTTCGCAATGTCATCGCCACAATTCACAGGCATCGACTTATATTTCCGCTTGAACGCTATTGGGACAAGAGTGGCACAGATTCCACAATTTGCCCATTACCGTCCCATTACCCGAGCTGTCACCGCTCATTTTCGTGCAGCCAGGCATCAACACTTATAATTGGAAGCCGAGCATTACGCAAGAGGCACGTGCAAACCTCCAGCAGCACGTGCAGACTCGCAAAAAGTGTTCGTGTACTCCTTCAAACGAACGGCAGCAGGCGCCAAGCTGTCGGCGCGTAGCTAAAAGGTTGCCCTCGCAAGATCCTCCAGCGCGCTCGCGAGTTCTTCCTCCCCCTCTATCCGACTTCGGCACAGGCTGGCCTTCTGAGTTCAGTGGGGGGCAAGCAATCTTTTGTTCAATCTTGCCGCAACCCGTCATTCGCACAAGGCGACGCATAGGCGTACACACCCGTCTCGCTCATTATATTCCCGGCGGCGACTCTTAGCTGCGCCGATGACCGCTGACCCCTCGACAGCAGAGCGTCATTCCTCATAAAAAATGCGCCAAAGGCACAGCAAAGGTAAAGAAAACAAATTACCTCTGCGTCTCGACACGCCAAGAACGCACATTAAAAGGAACGTGTGTTACCGAAATTTGCACCAGACAGCCATCGCGGATGGCACAGGAAAAGCACAAAGAGAAAAAAAAGAAAGATCCCTAATTTCTCCTTTCTAAGGCAAGCTATACAACTTTCACAAGGAACCACATGCAGCCAGCGCGTTTTAGTAAGGCCCGCATTTTCTTAACGTCTTTCCTATGAAAATGTGCAGGAGGGCGGAATAAAAGAGGCAAGAGAGAGATCGAGGACAGAAAAGTGAGGGGCAGAGTGGGCGTATATAAGGATCGCGGTGCTGCAGCCGCCACAATAACGACGACGTTGACGACGGCGAGAAAAGGAAGGGACCTGGCGCTCGCTTCCATATCTGTTGCGCACGTCGTACGCACGCACGGGCCCCCGGGGCTATAGACTGTCCGAGGCATATGCAGCAACCCCCCCTCATTCTACAGAAGACACACGCACGCACAGAGAGCGGGCAGGAGGAGGCAGGACGCGTGTAATGCCCCGCGCAGCACAAGCCGGCATCGGACGCGCGCGCGCGTCTTAGCCGCGGAGGCGTCCGTGGCACCTTGGCAACGGTGGGCGTGGCCCGAGACTCGACCAGAGATGACCTTGCCCGCCAAATAACAACCCCGAAAACGCGGCGGTGGCGGCCGGCGGCGGCGCAACAAGTGGGAGGAAGGGGAGGGGGTGGGGGCACGCGAGAGGGGTGGCAACCTCCGAAAAAACAAAAGGACCCCGCGGGATAGACAGATAGATGGATAAGCGAAGCGCGAGGGAGCTCGGCAGCCACAGAAGAGAGAAGAGGCCGGTTGCCCGCGCTGGACCGGCCAGTGGAAAGAAAAAAAGGTACAAATAGTCCCCGAAAATAAGAACGCATGTAGAGAGAGAGAGAGAGAGAGAGAGAGAGCACCGCGCCGACGGGCAGGCCGGTAGGAGGGCACCAAATTGGACGATGCGACCTCGGCGCATCCGGGTCGATACCGTTCCCGGCGGCTCGACCGGGCTCTGATTAGGAACCGACGCGTCCCCTTTCGGAGCGAACACCAGCGAGAAGAGAGAGAAGGAGCGAGATGAAGAGTCGAGCAACGCGTGCTTCATGCAACCGAGAAAAGAAGATCCACGCACGGCATGGTCATACACGCAGCGAAACACAGCCATAGCGCGCGCGATGGCGCCGCAGCTTCCCCCACCTGCGATAGGTCAGGAGATACACTTGTCTTTCTTCTTTTTTTTTTCTTTTAGGCACCCGATCTTGTCGACCCCGCCGTCTCGGTGTTACACAGCTGCACAAATCTCGCAAAACTGCTGCATGCAGCGGCAGCAGCAGGTCGCGCGATCCGATAGTGCGATGGATGGATGCGCTCGCGAGGCCGCCCACACCCCGCCGCATCTCGCCACGCGATCCCGCATCGCTCGAACGCAGAACACGGTGCAGACACGCGAACGCCTTATGCGGTTGTTACGTGTTGCAGGAAAGGAATGCCGCTTCGGCGTGCATGAGGTTCTTTCCGTGGCACGCACACTGGAGTGTAGAGATCGGCCATTTAGACCGCAGGTGTCCGCCATATCTCCCGGCGTCAACGCAGCAGAGGTCAAAGAGGTCTGCGCGGCTTTACTCCGCCTATGTACAGCGCGAAACGATCGAGCGCATGCAAGACAGCGCCCCGAAAAAAGAGTTCCGCATACTCGATCTCTATGACAATGCACATAGGAAATTGCACCAGGCCGAATTCTGAGTGGTCCGTGCCTACGGACAATGTGCACACAGAGGTCGTTCACATAGCAGGCCTGCTGGTGATGCGATAACTCCTTTTCAGAGAGCCCAAGAGTTCGAATTATGAACACCACGCAAATACAATACACTCGTCTATAAGAAACATGCTGTAATTTACTCAATATTCTCCAGCGTAGTCGTACCGACAACGCAATACCGGCCCGTTAGACTATCAGTTTAATATATATTTCGGCAGGAGAACGCACCGACCGCTTTTCTTGAATGGATATTTGCTTCCTAAGTATACAGAGGCACCATAACGCTGCTACATACTCAATTCTAACCATCGAGTGGAGACACCTCATCAGGGACCCTTAAATGTAAAACGCGCCTCGACGCGCTGCTATACCCATGGCGCTTAATCAGAGGGGCCGAAATGCGAAGCGCCGACTACAGCGCCCTCGGACGAGCAGTAGCCAAAGCATGACGGCTTCTGAATGGTAGCGCGGCTCATTCGCGCAGCGTCAGCGGCTGCAGTAGCACAAACACCGGGAACCAGTGAATGAAATCGTCTCTCGCGTATACGCGCAACGTGGAGGGGTGCGCGCACACACACAAGGCTGCCGAGAACGCGGCACGAGCGCTATCATGCCACCGGGGCATCCGATGAGGCCCGCGGAGAAATCGTGACCACGCATCGCGTGGCGGCGAGCCAGAGGCAGCTGGGGGGGGGGGGGGGGGGGGGGCAAAAGCGATGCTTCTGAATGGAGTCGCGTGGCACGGCGTGGGGACTGGGAGGGTCCCGTCACGACGCGCCGACACCCCCGGTTCGGCGGCGGCGATCGCGAGAGGCCTGCGTAATACGCTCGCGTATACTACTATATACGGGCGAGACCACCCGGCTAACGCTGCTTGCTGCTGCTTGGTTCGCGGCTGCGTGTATTAGTTGCATGGGCGGGACGCACTTGTCGCGCCCCGGTGGACACGCGCCCATTCGCGAGGAGAGACGGGCACCGTGACGGCGAAGACGACGACCGCGGTCTCTTCAAGGAGCGAAGCGGCGAAGGAAGACGCCGTTCCTTAATGAGAGGCTCGAGGCAACGATCCACTGAAACGACCGTGGCGAAGACGACGCGCGTGGTTCAGTCTTTGGCGAAAGAAGCGTACAGCCACCAAGACAGAAAGTTGAGCTATAGTTGGCTGCTTCTACAGGTGGGCTGAGGGCGGTACAAGGAGCAGACGAAACGAACGCCGAATACCGGGTCGTGCGGCGGACGTTACATCGCGGCTACAGACTAGGGCTTTGCGTCGACGATCGCCTGAGGGAACATAATGCGCAGGTACATGCCCGCTTTGAAAGGCTCAGGCCGTGTTGCGGATAATGTGAGTGTACCCCAGTTCATCCGAAAGTCACCGCAAACTGCAAGGGTGATGTGAGTGCACATCAATTTTTGACAGCACACGTATCATTGGCAATTATGATATAAAAAAAAACGAAAACAGCTATGTGGAGAAGGTTAGGTTAATATTTGAAACATATGCATTCAAAAGAAAGGCGGGAGTTATATATAAATAAAAAAAATCCACGTAGAAACACCTCTGGGAGTTGTCAAAGTATACGATAGCATTCTGCCAGTGTTATGAAACTTCATCCGACCAGTTTAAACGACAGCGATGCGGCGACAAGAACTGCTGCGGACGGCGTCGCAAGGCGAGTCGATGACGCAAGGAAACTACTACAGGTGGAGGCGCCATGCAGGTGCGCTGAAGACACTTAGATCATTATAAGCCGTTACCGCTCTTTAGCGCCTTATCCATCCGCGTCGTGCCATTATGAATCGTGGTCAACTGCATACTCCGGCGGCGGCTGCGTATGGCGCGGCCGCGGGTGCCCTGTCTTGAAAGCGAGCTGCGATGGAGACAGAGAGCACCGAATGCTGATAGCTTCGTGTGTACTGTGTTCTCGCCGTTTAGTGCGCGCTGCGGCGAGAGGCAGCACGAAGGTGAATTCGCTTGTTGCCGCGGGCTCTTTCTGGAAAGCGATCGTCTTACGTGACGGAGGGACGGACGGTTTTCGTTGGGTAAGCATACAAATGCTTACGCATTTAAAACGATTTACATACATACATACATACATACATACATACATACATACATACATACATACATACATACATACATACATACATACATACATACATACATACATACATACATAGTTACGGCTGAGGAAATCACGCTGGCCCCGGTAGTAAAATGAAGGCAAAGAGCACGACATACGTTGAATAAGCACAGTATATTACACTGACGTTTCGGCTTTCACTTTGACAAAGGCTGGTCCGCCAGTCGAAACGTAAGTGCAATACACTGTGCTTATTCAACGTACGTCGTACTCTTTTTCTTCATTTTATATATATATATATATATGCTTTCGATTGTCACACGGTTTTTGCACACGTTACACAGATCCCGCCCTGTGCATTTGCTGCAGTGCTCGGTTTTGAGCTCTCAGTAGTTCAGGCAACTCCAGAGCCGATCCGCGACGGGCAAAAGCTTTCGCCGGCGCTCTGTGCTCTAGCAGCCTTTCTCTCAAATTCCTAAGCTAATGTGAGTGATGTGGGCTGAACAACGGAATTTCTGCAGCTTCGAGTGTCAAAAGCTACAGATACCACGTTACGTGAAAGGGTAGAGTTACTGTTATATACGGGTTGAGTCCTGTGACAGCGTTGCCAACGGTGACAATTCGCAACAACTCCACTCCGCCACTATCCGCGATGAAGAAAGTGCAATGAATGTTTCGACAGCAGCCAGTCGCAGCACGAGAGGTGGATTACGCACAAGAATAGCTTACTTTCTCGCCGAATCTCCTGCTGATTTTTCCATGCGAGACACGGTCCAATCGCCATAAAGGACTAACAAACTTGTTACCGAAAAATCGACAAAGTAAAGATGTTGTTGTCCTTAAAGATACACTAAAGGCAAATATTAAGTCAATCCCGACTGCTAAAGTTTAAGAGAAAAGATCATGTCTGAAGAGTCCGCCTACCTTTAACGCAATTCAAATAGTCCGCCTCCAAGTGGGGAGTGGTGACGTTGCATACGCCATCACCGCACTTTACTCGCATCGGTGAGTAAAACGGCGTGCGACAGACGGCGCTACGATATATTTCGCAAAACGCAAATACGCGTAACACACGCAGAAATCGAGTCATGACAGAGCGTTGAATTCGCCGCTGAAGCTGCTCTTGGTGAAGTGGAGTGGGCCGTTCGGGTATCCCGCGACATCACATGGATGTGACATTGTCTTCCACTTGCAGTTTGTGTGCGTTTCGCGAGCCAGCAAGACCAGCGCTACACTACGCGATCACTACACTACTAAAGCGCGGGCGGTGCAGTCGAGCAAAAGCGGAACCTTTCGGCCACCCTCGTCGTTGTCAAAGGCAACGTCTGTGAGTTCCCCCCCCCCTTCTTTTTTAAATCGAATAGCACCGTACAAATACAATTTCAATTTTCTTCCGTCTTGTAATGTAACGTTATTGTCTGTTCCTTATAAGAGTGGATGAGAAATATAACGAGGAGCGCCTACGTCATCGGGCTAGTACTTGAATGTCCCGAGAGAGTCTCAAATCGTGTCCTGCATTTAAATTTCTCGCTTGCTAAAGCTCTGCGAGCGATAACATTGACGCCTTAGACGTTCTTGAGCATTAATGTATCACTGCAGCTTGACTTAATGCTTGCCTTTAGTGTCCCTTTAAGCATCGTTGCAGAACTCTATACATCGCCCCTGATACGCGACAGCGATCGAACTGTGTCTTCAGCGGCCCTTGCAAGTCGGTGGTTCGCGTGCCCGAGCACGCCACCGCCTATAGGGTGTCTCGGTGTCAGCGCCGCGGTATCGAGGCGTCCTATAAACCAGTCCCCGTGGTGGTAACGTCGCAAACCACACAACCCGTCGCTTGACCAAACCCGCTAAAGGGACGATGAAGAGGTGTGTTCGCAGTGTTAATAAAGTATATAAGATTCCGAGAATAGTAGAACAGCCGCTGTTAGAGGACGTTCGACATGCCATGAAAGACCAGTATACACAGGTGCCGACGCCGCACTGGAGTTCTCGCACCCAAACATGACGTCACGGTTTTTTGACAGGCTCTACTGGGCTCTCTCTTTCTCTCCACACACACACACACACACACACACACACACACACACACATATATATATATATATATATATATATATATATATATATATATATATATATATATATATATATATATATATATATATATATATATATATATGGGCTGCATTGTACTCCGATGGAACCACTTCATGGCTCAAGCTAGGAAGTTGTGAGAGCTTTTTAGGCCCCAAAGCGGCCTAGGAGACACTTTGAGACCCGTGACGTCACACTGACGTATTGCAGACGGTGTTCTGGCGCGATATTTAATAAACGGTAGTTCGGCCTTCATTTCTTTCACTAATAATTACCTATTTACCGTTAAAGGAACGACTATATAGTTTTCACAGAATACTACACCAGTCTAAATTTATATAATGTTGCTCTTTATTTGCCTCAATTTTATTCATTCACTCTCCTCTATTCTCTGTTTCGTTCTTGAAAAAGAAGTTACTGAATTGCACTGAAGAACGCTTAGTACGTTCAGCAGTACAGGAAAAAAAAAAATTCTAAGCACGCTACGAAAATTTGACAACAGGCGTCGAGTGGAAAACATCTGCTTATTCTATAACCCTACATCACGGCATGTAGATTGACCGCGCAAAGCATCATTATTTCTAACTGTGACACCTTGTACGAGAGCTGCTAATTGCAGAATAAACCCCTACATACAATTTAAGCAACTCAACCGATGCAGGCGCACGAGTTCCCCAGAATGGGCCATCAAATTGGTAGATCCACTCGCAGGGCTTCGCTTTTGCTAACAACGTATATACAGGGTGTTTCACATAACTTGCGCCAAGGATTTTAAAAAAGTGGTTAGCCGCAGCTGAATGAAACCAATGGCATATGGTTTGCCGTCATGTGGCGCTCCTGAAAGTATCCTTATATTCCGCTTAATTAGTCAATTAACTAGGATGAATTACGCAAAATTTTTAATATTCCCTTTAGGGTCAAGTGCGTTTCGTTGCGTTGTAGAGGGGGTTCAGGAACGACCGATCCAATTTTTTGTGGCAACGTACATGCTGCTTGGTGATTTTTCCCGGCGTTTGAAGAAAGCCCGCGAAATATGAAATAAAACCACGTGACCGTGTTGCAGCGCTCTCAACCGCGATTCATGCGAAAGAACCGCGCGCGCGGACCGTGGCCGGTGAGGTGAGCGGCTGCGGCTCTAGGTATCGGCTTCACAGTGCGTCAGCATCTTTGGCGGTGGCACACGGAAACGAAGCACCGTCGTCCCCGATAAGCCATAGGCTCGACACACGGTTTAGAATTAACCGTTGAAGTACTTTCTAGGCATAAAAGTTTGACAGCGGTAGTAGTATATAAGTGATCACGTGATCAGCGTGGCCGGCTCGGCTGTGGCTCGGCTTGGGACGCGGCGTGGAGGGTGCACGAGAGACACAAAAGAAAGTTCGGCAGGAATCGGGAAACGCCTCTTCGGCGGGAAAACGCTTCGGTGCTATATAGACAAACGAGCGCATCCGGGGCGCTGCAGTCTCCTTTGCTGGAACTTAAGGTCGTACGAGTCTGCGAGTACTTCTTTTTCTCTTTCACATACGTACAACTTGCCGCCTACTACACCCACACGAAAAAGAAATTCCTGCAGGATGACAGTTCTTGCGAGTATCCTCTATAATATCAAGTGGAGAACGTCATTCTTTTTCCAATGAAAGGTGCAGTACATAATGCGCCTTGATACAGCTTACAGAACGATAACGTGCGCGCCCCATAAAAGTGCTCCTCATGAAACTGCTCTCGCTGGGCGTCCGCGGTATACGCGCCTAGGGGAGACAACACAAATTACGCCTTTATACTATCCTCAAAGGAGGTCACCTTGGCGAAAAGCTGCACGCGAATGCACTTTATTACGAGGCGCCGCTTCCAGTGAAATGTCTTCGCGAAGAGCTCCCCCCCCCCCCCTTTCGAGCGCATCGAGGTCGACTTCGATCACCAGCTGTGTAGTATATATACATACGCGAATTTAGGCACGCCGCCTTTTCACGGCGGTAATTCCATCCCCCACCGAGACCGCGCGGCTTCCCTGGGCGGCGCGCATTCACCGACGCGTTATATTATGCACAAAGTCGCGAGGAGCTGCAGGGGGACGCGCGCGCGCGAAAACACTGCCTCTTCGCATCAACCAAACCTTACATCACGGCCGATTAATATCGCTCGCGCCAAAGCGCACAGTTCCGAAAGACTGCACTTGCGCTGCCGACGCCGGCAAAGAATAGCAGCGCGCGCAAGGAACACAGCGGCAACCCTCGCGCACAACCACCACCACCACCGCATTTGATATACAAGCCAGATAAGCACGTAAATGTAGGATAGCGCAAGCGCTCGCATCTATAGGGTCCCCTTGCACCATACAGCTGTTCCGTAAAGTGCGAGGATGCGAAACTAAAAGGGGGGGAAGAGACACAGAAAGGAACCATGCCTTATCTGTTCGCCGGCCGAGCTGCTGACCCAGTTCGGCTATATAGTCGATAAATGAAACGCGCTCAAAATGAAAGATCTTTAACGTGCCAATACGGCGCCCGACCGTTGCATGTATACGGCCCGTTCGCGCGCGCACTTTGTTACGCGAGAACACGGGAAGCTTGCGAGGACGAAAGATAAAAGCAACGCGGAGACGGCCAGGCCGACCTGCGAACGGGTGCCTCCCCCTATTCACCTGTCTATGAGGCGCTTAGCTATAGCGCATTCAAAAGAGAAACAGAGACGAGGAGAAAATGACCGCAATTTCGATAAGCGGGGCGAAAACCCAAACGCAATCAGGCGTTTACTATAAATTTTTCTTGCTTTCTTTCCTGCCGACGCAGAATGGAAATGAGCGACGCGGGCCGCGTATATTCTTCCGGCGATGCGGAACTAATAGGAATACACGCATATACGTATGCGCAAAGCTGGGTTTGAGGCGGCGCACTGCAAGGCGAGCTGCGTATACCATGGCTGAAACAACGCGGTCGCTGAAGCGGCGTGCCTCGGTAATTTACGTTCCGCTGCGCGAAGCTATACAGTATAAGCAGTGATTATCGAGAGCCAGTTTTATAAGGCACGGGCGGTGCAACGGGCGCGGATAAAAAATGCTATAGCGATCGCGAACCGACACGTATACGTATCCACGACCTCCCCTACAAGCTGTCCCTGAAATGCTTCGCAAATTACAGTATATTTATCACGAGGGGTATTTGAAAAGTAGGCAATTAAAATTTCGGTTACCTGTACCACCCATATCGATGTGGAAGTTGTACTTCGAGCATGCAACTGGAAGGAAGCGGTTCCTGCAATAAGTAAATTCCCTAAAACCTAAACGACTCAACATACCGCGCTTTACCGCTATAGCGTTACCGCCCGTTAAAGGCTAACATCAGCGGTAAGAGCAGAGATATACAGGTTAATGGATGCGCTCTTTACCATGACGCTATAGGAAACATGCCTTCGCCTGTGCTCGCCTCTGCTCGTCTGAGCGTGCGTGCGTGTGTGTGTGTGCGAGTGTGTGTGTTTGTGCGTGCATGCGTGTGTTGCGCCCCTGCGAATACATGTGTTACGTGAGTGTGTATATACGTGAGTAACGACCGTGGTTCAACACACACACCTATATATATATGTTCCGTCAATCTTTCCTTGGCGTTCTTTCTCGTGAAAGATTTCTCGCAGGAATCCACAACACTTCTTTCAGTTTTCAAATGAAGTGGAGGTAGCCCGAAAGTAAAACGCCCGTTCTAATAAAGTTACTCCTTGTCCTCGTTATTCTAAGAAAGTTACGTACTCCTCGTAAAGGAAGGTGCTAAAGAGGAACACGAGGTTAAGCTGCATTAGTCAGTCACGCTTCCGCAATAACAAAAACACTAATCTTACCGTGGGAAAACCCTCGTTAAGTCGCAAATAATGCAAGAACGAGAGGCTATAGTTGGCGACACCGCCTTGAAGTTCTCGAATAAGGTCGCAGTAACGTCACGGATACCAAGAGCGAGTCCACTTAATTGTCAATCGGTAAAGGAGGAGTGCGTTGCATCACATAGAAGAATCAAAGACCATAATTTATATCGACCTGCAACAAGGCTGGAGAGTTTCTTCTTTTTTTCCATGCGCGAAATTGTCTGAATATATACGAGATGTCCACGCTGGTCGAACAATAGATGTCACTGCGGGCCAATGTTTCGACAAATGAACCCTGATAAAGACAAACGCCCTTGCCAAAACCTTGGCTATCACCGCGACATTCCTCGTTCGACTATCTTTAGATGGCTTCCAAGCCTTCATTTTCCTGCGGTTCTCTGTCTCGTTTGACTAAACGCCAGGGAGCATACTTTGAAATTCGTGACGCCGCACTGAAGTTGCGGCGCGGAGGTTACGGTGTGAAATAAAAAAAAAAGGAAAGAAAGAAGAAAGAAAAATCATGAAAATTTGGCTGTCACAATGTCGAGCGGCGTATAATAAACCTTAATTGTCACGAATTTAACAGAACTAGATCGTTGAAAATATGCTTCGTCCACTATATAGTCTAAGCTGACAAGGCTACATGCAAACTGGGTAACTTCGTAATATACTTCACGCTATAAAGCGCCCGGGCATGCGTCTGTCTTCACGTCCACTTATCACGAGGATCCGCGTCCACCAGAGCCATAAACAGCGCGCTTTACCAAGCAGTCTGTACACGAAATTAGCGTTAACGCCACGAAAGGGCAAACTTTACGCTTCCACATCTTTTCCCACACAATGACATCGCGCGACGTTCGATCATTGTCGCTCAGGTTGGCTTTGCGGGTTTCGTACAAAATGCAGCTCCTGCAGCAATTTCGAAAGGCGACGAGCACCTGCAGCGCGCTGAGAATCCGCAATTTCTTCGTCGCCGCGTACGCCCTACAGCAATGCTTTCGCCAATGCAAGGACCCACAAGCTACCGGGTATACGTTTCACGTTTATTTCGCACAAAGGGCTGTCGCAGCGTACCTTATAGCACAGTCTCGGCACAGGTTCTCACGAGATCCAGATGTACAACAGATTCGGTTGTCGTTTGGCACGAATACTATACATGGTGACCTATACTATAGTTCTAAATCCAGAAACATTAGCGTCGAACAACGGTCGATAATTATTAATAGCGTAAAAGGTCTACACTTTCACGTTTACATTTTCTTATAGCCTCGGACTTTTTATTCGAGACTTCATAAAATCAGATTTTAAAACATCTGTAGCGAATTTCGCGCTCGTCCCCTTCTATGAGGTGCCCAAATTCGGTCAGGCTAAAAATGTATGAAATTATACTAATCTTCTCGAACATGTACGCGGTACCGGATTTTCCTAAAGTTCACGCGTGGAGGACACATTAAAACAGAAGCCAGTTTCTACTGTCTCGGGTGTATGTCGCGCAATCGACAGGGGGGGATATAAAGTGATGTCCGGAAAGGCAGAACATGAAAAGCTTGAAAACAAATCTAAAACGCTATAAAAAATTCAGCATTTTGTTCCGCGAACAGCAACGTTCATGTCCACGCTAGTATAAATAACAAAAAAGGAAAGAAAGGGAGGAAGA
Source organism: Dermacentor albipictus (assembly GCF_038994185.2). Taxonomy (NCBI): domain Eukaryota; kingdom Metazoa; phylum Arthropoda; class Arachnida; order Ixodida; family Ixodidae; genus Dermacentor; species Dermacentor albipictus. The sequence continues at coordinate 45,022,579 of NC_091823.1, read as the reverse complement.
CAGAAAGCAACGGAATTTAAATACGAATGCCTGTTTCTCGTGATTTCTTTTGCTTAAGTGTATTAAGCGCAAAACTAAAATCAGGGTGTGGTCAATCCTTCACTACAGCCGCAACGAATTTTATTTCTTTTCGTTTCTTTTGCAGCTTTAATATTTTGTTTCAGGAGCTTTCATTTTCATTTTTTTCACAGAAGAGACGTACCGGGCCCGCGGTTAAGACGTCGCTACGACGGCTTCAAAAGACCCCGTCTGAGCGCTCGTAAATACAGACTGAGCCGATAAGAACCCCAACTGTAGTTGCGTTAGCGGAGATCACATCGGAGATACTTGTAAATAATGGCAGCTCGGCGCAGTAGTTAACCCAGACCATGGCACGAAGTATCAAAACGATCCCTTCCTCGTGGGAGCCGGAGATTCTCGATACGGTCGATACTTTCAAATGTTCGTCGGCTGCTTTATAGCAGGTCGCCGCTGACACATGAATCGACTCGATCGCTCATTGGAGAGTGGCGCGGACCAGTGGCTAAAGAGCGCGACCACAGCAGTGTCTTATACATAGCGCTGAATTATACAGCAGAACAGAGATACGTATCTCTTCAACGAAAGAGATCAGCTGCGCCTGCACGGCACATAGTCGTGTGCAGTGAAAGTGAAAATATGGAGTGTGTGTGTGTGTGTGTGTGTATATATATATATATATATATATATATATATATATATATATATATATACACGTGACGTCACGTAGGCCATTTCCTTTTTTTTCTTTTTTATTAATTCACAGCTTCCACTGTGCTACTGTAGATAAGCAGATCGAGATAAAGCGCCAACTCTTCACCGTGCTGCCTGCACACCAATATGGCGGCATTGAAGAACCTCGGTTATACAGACCCACGAAGCGCACACGAACACCGCCGCGGATAAGACAGCCGTTGCCATAAAAAGCACGGACCTGCAACTGTACATCCTGCCACAGGACCAAGTAAGTACCCAAAAGATCGAGAGGCACGCCCGAGGCCGCATGCATATATGATGCACCGTGCAAGCGACGGGGCACAGGAGCGGGCAGAAAAAGGGGGGGCGAGGGGCCGCCACAGGGCCCATCATGTACGACGCAGCCGGCACGTCTCCTCGGTCAACGGCGTCGTCGCCGTCGCACACGCGTGTTCCAGACGCGTCAGCGATGGGCGCGCGTCGCCGATCGGGGTGCGTTGCTCCGGTCCATGCATGCGCGAGCGCGCCATAGACGCACAAGACCGCGCACGCGCACACGCACACTTTCCAAAGCGCACGCACTGTCGACGGGCCGTCGAGAGTGAGGAGGAGCGCACTGCTATAACATAGCCAGGCAGGCAGGCAAGCTGCCAAGCCGCGGGGGCGATCACTATTATTCTGCATTTTCTTTCGCGTGTTACGCTGTCCATTGGCAGCTCGGCAGTCACTTCTTCCTGCGGACGTTAACGCGGTAGACCTAGCGAGAGAGAGAAGGCTAGAGGAGGGGAAAGTGGCGGTGGTGGTGGTGATGGTATGGGGGGAAGGGGGGGGGGGTCGGTTGACCAAATCTCGCGGGGTTCGTAGATGCGGCGGCGGCAGCAGTGGCAAGCACCGTGGACGACGGCCGAGCTCACCCAGGCGAGAAGAACGCGCGGGGCTGAGGACTCATGCGGTGCGGCCAAATGGTTTCACCGCGGGGCGCCACCTCCAAGGGCGACCCCGCACCGCCGCCACATCGGACGCTGCTTCTAACACAGCGCTGCCACCGCCACTATGTGCCGGCAACAACCGCTGCTGCTGCTGTTGCTACGATGACGCCGTCGTCGTTGTCCCGCAGCAAGCCACGGAAACCACGTGCCGACCGCTCGGGTTCATCAAAGTCGCTCGGACATGATAGGGAGCCGCCGCCGACGCCGTAGTGGTGGTTTGGCGAGTGCCCCGTCCGCGCATATTATATATATATATATATATATATATATATATATATATATATATATATATATATATATATATATATATATATATATATTGTACATACGTATACGTACGGATACGATATACATGCGCGAGTGCACTCATTTTCTCTGCGGTCACAGGCACTCCCATCAGAAGTGCCCTGGCGCAGCTTTACGGGGATGAAATCGAAAGCCCGCCGCTTTTACCCGACCGCATTTCTCGAGGACACATCGCGGCCGAGATTCAAGAGGGGAAAGACTGATGGTCTTTTGCGGCAGCGAGTATAATAATCGCGAAGAAACGAGAACCACCACGTCGGCAGGAAAGCAATTAGCATCGAAGTTGCAAGAGGAAAAGCGGAAGCATACGCCGGTCTAAGAAAAGGCCGCATAAAAAGCCATACGCGGGATGATCGCAATGCCAAGGAGATACCAGAAAACGATAACGGGAACAGAAAAGAAAAACAGAATACAACTATGCAGAAACCATCAGCCACGAGTAAAGATGGACGTTGTTAACTGCAGTACATGACGATCACGGCGCGGCGGGATAACGGCTCGGGTTAGCACAGTCGGTTTACGAGGCTATATACTTAAATAGCCAACACCAAGCTTCCCCGATTGCGCGCATGCTAAGCGCAGAACCTGCATCACATTCAGCTATATAATGAAGCCGACCAAATTCATCGATGACCTGATAACGCAGGAGCCGCGCGGTAATCGCTTTCTGCGTTGTACATGTATCCAAGTACAACACGTAAACAGCGATAATTATCGACCTCAAGTGCTTCTATATGAAAAAACGCAGCAAGCGATAAGAAAAAAGTAATCAGGCGAGGTTTTCCTGAAGAAAGAAAAAAAAAAGAAAGACGTGGCTTGGCCAAATAACACTGACAACGACCAGGCGTGCCAGGGAGGCTGACAGTGCACGGAGCTCCTGACACACTGCATGACATAGTCACGGATACTTTCCAGGAACGACAGATTCACACGCATATATGCAAAGCGTACATTTGGATGAACGCGCCAACCTCCTGTAGTTGCACAAAGAAACAAACAAAGCCTAAATTTGTCAAAAGACTTCGGACGAACCAGTCTCGCTGCGGAAATCCAAGATTACGATATTTTATTAGCTTTGCAGTGGCGCCACCGTAAAGAAAGAAAGAAGAGAAACTCAAATCGCCACAGGCACGCCCGTAAAAGCTCTGAAGGCCTGCCAATACACTTATTAGACATATCAGTGCTCGTACTGTGACAGGAAATGGCGGGTGCATGCGTGTATAATTAAGGTATACATACTGTGTCCCGTGATAGTTGCCCCTTCCCACACTTGTTATGCTTCACAGCTCCTGTGACGAACCGGTATTATGCGACGCGTCGTGCTTTCCCGACTTCGAAGCCAATCGCGATGACCACAAAGGCGGTGTCGGTGCCATTGCTGACAGCGGCGAATTCTTTCAGTGAAAAACACGGCACAGACCGGCAAGAAGCTTAATACCGAACCTCGAAGCAGCTAGGCCTAGCATTGCCACGGTCGTGGCTACGGCTGCCAGCGGATCTGCGTTCGAGTGTGCCGCTTCGAGGCGGCGAGGTTATCAAAATGGCGGCGGTTGTGGCTTTTATTAATGCTGTTTCGGACCTGCGGTCACGGCAAAAAGTCCGGAAAATCTGACGGCGAAGGGCTCTTGCGTCCGAAATTTCAGACGTTCTTATACATTGACCCCATATCGGTTACGTAGTGGTGCCGCGAAGCCGTCCGAATTATCTGGCGTCTGGAAAGTCGCTCGTCGACTGCACTCTGGCAACTCCTCCAGCCGACGACGACGCGGAGTACCGCGAGCTTCGTTCCTTTTCAATAAAAATTACGCCAATTTTCTGTGATAGAAGCACAAATCCCTTGAGTTTTCCCTGAGTTTCCAGACTACTCAAAATCCCTGAGAATTCCCGGTTTTCCCGGTTGGTAGACGCCCTGATAATATACTACTGCAGGTCAAGTCACTTTTATCTTTAGCATCCTTTGACCCTGAACATGTTTCTGACGGACCGAGCTCTGCACTGGCTTTGCGACGAAGCGGAGCGACGGAGTCCGCATGTATCACTGCGTCCCGCATGTTTCTTCGTTGGCATACTTTGTCGGTATAAGTGCTGTGTGCGCAGGTCGACCGGCGCAGGCAATTTCTGACTCATCAGCCAGACCACGCCCATCGCCGCACACACGGGCGGCTCGACCGGCAAATTTCATCGTGATAAGTGGACTGTATGCATGAACTCGCGAATCACTTGTCTCGTCCTGCACTATACGATCGCGCAAGCCAGAGGGTTCCAGTACAAACGGGCAACTTCCAAACTGCCAGCTCAGCTCATTAGGAAGTTGTAAAGATTGCGAACCCAAATTTAGGACGCTATCATCTAGGCGCGCGTACAAAGGAGTTTCAGTTTTGGGGTACGCAATGGGGCTTGGAAACATGCTACTAAAACGTGCATAGGCGGACCTGGGAGAGTCGTTTACAGGATTCGTCTTGCCAGTGCTCTTTTGGTGGCAATGTAATTTCGCGCGCGCGCGCGAGAATGCATTCTCTTAATTGTGCCTGCGGGCGGAGAGGGGAGGGAGAGAGGTGGAACGGAAAGACGCTTCAGTGTCCCTTGATTTAGCGCTCCCTGTCCGAACCGTTCAAGAGTGTAACTTATTGCCTGCAGGTGTGGCACGATGGGACGTACGCGGCAGTTCGCATTCTGTGTGTAGCGGTATACGCGAGCCCAAGTTATACCACGCTTCACGCCGGGCCGGGTGCAGCGCAGGCTTGGGACGAAAGAACCAAGAATAAACGGATGGTGCGACGAGGATGCGCGTGTCGCGAAGCGTCCAGGAGCTGCGCGAGACCACGATCGGTGCCTCCTATATAATGAACTGGTAGCGAACGAGACGACGACTAGGACGCTGCGCTCCACTCGTTAAGAACGTGCGGGCGCGTGACGGCGCACACGCGGCGATTTTTCGGAGGACGCCGCTGCGCGCAGCGCCTCCGGCCGCGGCGGAACGTAGTACGCGCACAACATGCCCCACGCGTGTCTCGCATCGAGCGTACTTCCTGTCCGCAGTCTCACTCTCCCTCGAGGCCCGATTGGCGCTCAGAGAGAGACAAGAGACCGAGAGAGAGAGGCCCTACTTTCAATTAGGCAGAGACAGTTGCGCCTCGATCGTCTCTGGTCGTGCGCGGTGCTCCGAAAGCGCGAGACGAAATTACCTGTCCAGAGAGGAAAACGAGAGAGAGAGAGGCGATAAGAAGAGCACCGCGTGACACTTATCCGGGAGTAGTAGTAAAGCATGACCTGTCGAAAGCACGGAACTCATTTTTCACCCCGTTAAGGAGATGCGCGCGCACCACGGAGGTGAAAATTGGAAGGGCCGAGGGAAACGGGGGGAAAAAGAAAAGAAAATGACAGCCAAGGGTCCGAAACAGGGCATGCATTAGGCGGAGAAATGCTACTTCGCCGTGAAAACGAAATGTTCTATTCCAAATATATTTATCTTTCGTCCCCTACCACTATTTTTTTTTTTTCAGAGATGGACGACGAACGACTTGTGGAACACTCTCCGTTAATTACATATACGAAGAGCGTGCCAAACGAAGTTTGATGGAAGCAGGGTTTGGTCACGAAGTGTAACTGCCTGACAGTCTCAGACCATCAGTTAAAAAAACAAAACGATAAGAAAAAAAATATGTTTCCGCCGAGGAGTTCCTGGGAAGTCGGCAAGAGCGCGCACGGTGCTTCCACGATTTCGAGGAACGGCTACTTATAAGGTGACGTGCCGAGGAAGGCAAGAATGCCATACTGCGACAGGCAGCGTTCGAGAAAAGAAAAAAAGCCGACCCTTTCGAAAGGCACTTCGGTATTTTAACCTACACTTTCCGCATGCACACGCCCCCGTGGCTACTATGCACGAACAGCGAACGAGCCGCTAAAACAGCCATATTTCTCTCTCAGCTTAAACCGTAACTTCCAGCTGCGTTAGAACGCCGCATAACGTTCACGCTCACCACCTCCCGTCGTTACAAAGACGGTACTGCCACTCCGACACCCACGTGACGCGCAAATTCACGGAACGGGCGACAGTGGGAATATCGAATGAACGGGTGGGTGCACGCACGATGAAAGCCTGGACGCGACAGACAGGGCACACTTCAGCAGATGTTTATGTGCCTACATACCGTATAGCTTCAGGCAGCACTACATAGCAAATAAAACAAAGCGTAGAGATACACTATACGATGGGGTGTACGTGAAATTATCGAAGCAAGGAAAGGGGAAGTCGAGGCCGATCGACGGGACATTTCACTGCCGCGCTTTTCAAAACGCCTACGGCCTGCCCCCCGCTTTCTCGTTCCCAACCCGTTCTTCGCCTCCGCACTTAGCACAGAGCGTGCCGCAAGGTATTAGACGCAGCCTCCACTCGGACGTACGCGCGCGCACGCACGGAAGCATTCGGTACTCGGACGTACGCGCGCGCGGTGTATAGGCACGCACGGAAGCATTCGGTTGCACTACACCGCGTGGGCGATGGAAATCAAAGCCCACGTTCATTCGAAGCAGCAGCAGCAGAGGCCGCGGTGGGGCGGCGTCGCATGACATGCGGGCGCTCGGGAACGCAGACAAGCCACGTACACAAAGCAGGCAAGTCGGCGGCCATCCGACGCCCGAAGACCGCGTCGCCGAATCTCGAAGGCATGCGTGTGCTCCTTTTCACGGGCGTCCGAAATCCCATTAGCAGAAACGCTTTCCAATTACCCGCCCGCGAGCGGAACGGTGAAGGAAGAGAAATGGCAGCCGCTGCAGCGGCTGCATCGCGCGTTGTTATCGTCGTCCCGAGGAAATCGGGAACACGACGGTCTCGCGCACGAAACGTGCGCCGGAATTTCCATAGACGCGCTGCGAGACGCGCGTATACAGACGTGTCTGCGAAACGAAAGACAGGCGGCAACACTTTTGCGCGAGCCCGGCCCATGCAGAAAACAGTCGAGCGAACAAACAAAATGAGACGTCGGCACAATAAATTGAGACCTGTGGCAATCACCGGAGAACGATTTCTCTCTCTCAAAGTGACGAGCGTGGGCTCAGCCCTGATCATGGCGTTGTGATAACCGGTCAACTTTTTTAAAGCGCGATTGCGATATACACCGTCCTGTCGCTTTCTAAGTGGTATGGACCTGCTTCGACGCGTGTGCGTTACCGACAAGCTTTGGTTTGGTCAAACGCCATTCCCATAAACGAGTGGGTCAAACTGCTAACAGTCCTTTCTGTCCGCTATACGCTGCCCATATCACAGAACAGCAAGCTGCCGTGAAAAGTTCGAATGTTTCGTGGTCATCCGGTCTGCAAGTGAGCGGTGTATCCCATGCACACTTGAGTGTGGCATCTATAAGCAGTGTATGTCCACAATCCTATTTATAGCTGGACGCATAAGCTGCAAATTACAAGGGGCGTTCAATAAAGATTTCTCCTGACTCACTTCTATTCATTGCATGATGCTGAAACTGCACATGTGTTATAAGTCACTATAGGCCACGTGCCAATGTGCAACTCTGAACTAATAACGGTATTTCTTGTACAGGTGCTGAAGTGGTGTGAGGTGTGATAATGGATGCAGTAGAATATAGAGCAGTCATCAAGTTCCTGTATTTGAAAGGCCGCGCTCCAAGGGAGACGTTCGATGAGATAAAAGAGGTTTATGGGAAGGATTCCCCATCATATGATGTAGTGAAGAACTGGCATCGTCAATTCAAATGTGGTCGGACTTCGGTGGAAACGGTTCCGATTGCAGGGCGACCCCACTCCGCTTATCGATGAACACACCATACAGGAAGTGGAGGCCGCCATTTTGGATAATCGCCGCGTAACCGTGCGAGACCTAGCCCATAATGTCAAGATTAGAGTGGAGTCCGCGGAAAAAATCATTCAGGGCCATCTTCATATGCGTAAGATATCCGCTCGCTGGGTTCCCCGGCTGCTCACATCTTTCCAAAAGCAGGAACGAGTCGAATGCTCCCTGCAGGCTCCTTTGACCATGTGTCATGGAAACCAGGACTTTTTCAACAGACTGATTACACAGGATGAAAGCTGGGTCCATCCCTATGATCCGGAGACTAAAGTCCAGTCGATGCAATGGAAGCACTTGGACCCACCGCCTCCAAAGAAGGCACGCGCCCAGCCCTCGGCGGGCAAGGTCAAGCTCACAGTCTTTTGCGACCAGCACGGAGTGGTCTTGATGGATTTCCTAGCAAAGGGTGCCACGATTACTGGGGCATACTATGCTTCACTGCAGCGGAAATTGCGGTAGGCCATCAAAAGCAAGGGACGTGGCATGCTCACCAAACGTATCCGCCTTCTGCAAGACACTGCCCAAGTTCACAACTCATATGCTGCCCAGATGGAAGCACGCTGCTGCGGCTTTGAAATTCTACCGCATCCCCCTTATTCACCCGACCTCGCACCATCGGACTTCCCCATCTTTCCAACAATGAAGTCATATTTGAAGGGCAAGCATTTCCCAGATGGTGATACTCTGATTTCTGAAGCCCCAACATGGCTTTTGGAGCAACCTGTCGACTTCTACAAGCGAGGTGTTTACAGCTGCATGAAAAAGTGGTAGAAGTGTGTGTCCCTGGGTAGCACTTATGCAGCGAAGGCATAATAAATCTGCAAAGTTTCGTTGCTCTCCGTCCACAGGAAGTGGGGCAGGGGAAATCTTTATCGAACGCCCCTCGTATTAGGGCCATTTTCCGCATTCAAGAAGCTTTTCGGGTTGGCGCATACAACAGAACCAAAATGTAACTGCAGTTCCGCAGGAATTTAGGGCAGAGAGCAAGTCGCGCCATACACCGCATCAAAGCCTGCAAAAAACAAACCTGCAGCCTGCAGTGCAACGGTCACGGACTCGTTATGTGCGCAAACCAGGAAGAGAGCGATACAAAGAGGAAAGTGCGAAGGCTTCGCGGCGCGAGCAAGCTACCCGTATAATCGCCGGCAATAATTAGCAACAAATACCGCGTGCCACTGCGCGTACGATCAGATAACAGCGGCTGCGGCAGTTTAGGCCCCTGATCGAAGACATCCGCGCGACGGTCCGCCACACGCACATAACGCGGGGCACCGCGTTCGGTGGCGCTCTTTCATTCTGCATTTAATCAGTGCCGCGCGCGGGAACCGTGCGCTAGCCCACTCGGTTGATGGATTACGCCTATAAACAAGCGCCAAGCGCGCGCAGGCCAAATCCAGTAGCGCTGCAGGAAAGGGCACGTACAAGGAGAACGATTTGAGAGACAGAAAAGGAAATATATTTACTCGCACCGATACGGACGGCTCGCGCTCCTCAAACGACGCCGCCGAAAGGCACGTTGTTTTGAGATGCTACAGGAAGCAACGGCGAGGGTTATACGCGAGGAACAGCGGAAGACAAATAAAAAATATGAAGGCTGCTACAAGCGAAGCCAAAAAGGCATGCGAAGCTTCGCATCGAAGATTTCGATCAAACACGCACGGCCTGCCACCGCAGAACTGGGAAAAGACGAGACGAAAACACCGCCATGCATGGCGGCGCGACGCTTCGCGTACACGCACGTGCGTGAGCGGGCACACACACGCACAATGCAAACAAGAAGGCATGCACGAAGGTATACGAACGCAGCCACACGCAAGTATACACACAAACGCGCACACGCCCGCTCGTGCAGCTCACACGAGCGCGAGAAATGGGTGGCGCTACACGGAGCCGCCGGCAGCGGTTGCTCCCGATGCTGCTTCTGCGCGCGAGCTGCGGCGTGACGTTATCGGCCGCGCAGGTTGGCGGCGGCAGCGAGGGGGGGAAATGAAGGACCGCCGGAAAAAGCCGCGACGGGGCCTGCAATTAGCGCGCGCTTCATTTCGCCCTCGCCACCCGCCTTCGACGAGGAGGAGGAGGAGGAATCCGATGCAGCCGCGCACGGCACAGTCGCCTCGCTGCTACCTGCATGCGTGTGCTGGGCGCGCACCGAACGTGCAACAACGAAGAGGGAGGACGAGGAGACGCTTCCCGGTGTGCGTGTGTGTGCCCGCCGACGCTTATCGCGACTCGATCATCGCGAGAATTATGGCGTCGGTGACCATACAGCCCACACTCTTGAACCCCGCTCTCCTTCTGCTGCGCCGTTTAGCCCGTCACAGAAAAGCCCGAGGGCTGCAGCCGCTGCTGGCGCAGCTGTGGCCCATACGCACGCGCAGATCGCGCTGCGTGAGATGCATGCCCGCACGGAGTGTATGTGCAGCTTCAACTATAATACTCTACCATCGTGGTCACTTCGCGAGAAGGAAAGAAGCGGGGGGAGGGAGAGGCAGAGAGAGAGAGAATGCTCTTTTTCTTCCGCATTGGAGCAACGCAATCGGCGATCAACGATCGCGAGGTCTATCCGTTTTCTCGGACCCTTTCTTTTGATGCTCGCGCGCGGTTGCACCAATTTAAGAGCGCGGCCGATGCTGTTAAACCACCTGGGCGCGCGGGCACGCGCGTCTGCGTTGTGTACAGAGCTGTAGAGCTATTGACATCAGAGCAGCTCGCGCTGCTGCTCGTTCCTTATCGAACGGGACTTCGTCGGTTGCACGCGTGAGAGAAATCGTTATAGGGGAGAAATATATAGCCCGCGCTATCGACGCGGCCAATACACTCCCGCGTGCTTCTTGACGAATAGCCCCTCGGCCGGAGGTGATTATGCGGCTGGTCCCTTTATATAGACGAAGAGAAGGGAGAGATGGGCATCGCAGTGACGGTAGATCTTGGGACTAAAGGCACGCGCTTAATTACAACGTGCTGTTGCGGGCTGCGATGCAGACGGACAGTAGAACATGCGGCTGGAAAGGTGCAAGCTGGAACACGGTTCTACGGGTAGCGTAAGCTCTGCATCAGGCCTATACCGAAGCAAGCTCCCAACAGACTTGGAGGCAAGAAGAAAACAAGCACGAGCCGGCGCTGGTTAATAAGCACTCGCCGATCCAGTGCTGCGTACTCCAAATAGCGAAGATTCGCGCACGTTCGTTCCCCACTGCCACAGGTTGTGACCAGCAAAGCTAAACACGTTGGAATGGTCGTACCAGAAAGAAAAGAAATAACCGTGGCTGGCTGCTCGCAAGCTTCGTGGATTCGCGGCGTGTTGCACGGTTCTCAAACGCCTATAGATTGGCTTTCTGCTTGCCCTCGTCGATGGTTTGCCAGTAGCAGGCGCCGTAAGTGCATGCTGCATCACACCTAGGAATTTTGGGCGCTGCCCCTGCGGCCGTCTGTCGAACTTCCCCGCAATACTCCAGCGCAGCAGAATGGGCAGCGTTCTTAAACAAATTTATATTTCATAAGGCCACCCGCATTTCACCAACTTTCTGTTAGCAACGTCGAGAGCGTGCGCCCTTCTATAGTCGGATACAACTTTAGAAAAAAGGGGAGGCCCCGCCCAGATGACCGAAGCGCCGAAGGCACCGGGCGTCCGGCGCATGACGTCGGTCCAGAGTACGCGCCCATTGGTGGATGCTCGTGTGCATCCGCCTCGGAGGAGTAAACGCCCCCTTTTTTCTGAAGTTGTATCCGACTATAGTAATATGCGTGTTTATGGCACTCACTCGTAACTTTTCTGCGGCGTTATAGCAGTGTTTTATTCCTGACCAAAATTCTGCTATAACGCTGCAAAGACGTTCAGACTAAGTGCCGCAAATAAGCATGTCGAGGGTGTATGCCTCGACGTTGCTAAGTAAAAGTCGTTGAAATTGCGGTGGCCTTCTGAAATATCATTTTGCGAAAGTGCTGGCCAATGAGTAACGCTAGTGCACTGAGGTGAAGTTCGATCGATAGCCGAAGGGGCAATGTCCAAAATTTCTGGACATGCATATTTGACCCACTGACGTACAGTGGAAAATCACTGCCACTCGTCGACTTTTCGCGACGATATACGGGGTGCTTTATTTTTTTAACTGCAGCAAATTTTTTTTTTAAAGATTACCTACGGCAGATGGCACGATTCTAACCATTGATCTAAATTACTCGCCGAGTCGGCCATTACTTCTACGAGAAATCAAAATGTTCAACTGAATAACTAACGTAATTAGGCTAATTAACCTTTAATCGCATATTTCTATCTACGAATTTTACATAGCCGCTGAGTGCACCCGGCGTATCCACTTGGAACGAATTGTCTGGACAGCACCAGTTCCGAGGTACCAATTCTCGATGTGTCCGACGAAATGCGTTGGCGTCTAGTTACTTTTTTTTTTTTAACAAACCGCTGTTTTATGAATTGAAAAATCTAGTCCACCTGTTTCCTGCTTCTCGTTTATAGAGGAAAGGGAATAATTTTCGCACTGACGAATGCGCGCTGTTAAGAGGGCCCCACCGAACAGTGGTGGGCTATACTTGAAATCGACAGCGCAAGCCTTTTGCAGTGCTTTAATTTCACGCGCGTATGCCGTACACAGTCGACGTCAAACGTTTACGAACAGTGAGATTTGATATAATTAAGCTGAATATTTCCGCAGACTGGGTACGCAGTGCTTGGTGTTGGGATTTCCAGTTCACACCATAGCATATGCGAAAATGTAGCGCCGCACGATTTTACTGGCTATACATGGCTAGGCTACTGCAGAGAAATTCAACATTCTCTGAAGTACTACGCCTCGTAAACTTTTGACGACGCCGGCTGTGTTTCCGGGAACCAATATGTGCAATTTGAGAGACAACATACACAATTCCAACGAAAGCGTATGACAAAAGGAGTCAACGTGCATCGAATACGTGTACATTTCACTTCATCACAAGGCATAGAAGTGGAAGACTATACGCCGGCACGATCGAACCCTAACTGCAGTGTCGTGCGGTTAAAAGTAAGCCGCCGGAAGCACTGAATTTAATTGAATTCTGGGTTTTACTTGCCAAAACCAGGATCTGATGATGAGGCACGCCATAGTGTAAAACTCTGGCTTAACTTCGACTACCAGGAGTTCTTTAACGTCCCCCCAATGCACGGGATACGGGCGCTTTTGCGTTTCGCCCCCACCAAAGTGCAACCGCCGTGTCCGGGATTTGATTCCGCGAGCTCGTGCTTAGCAGCGCAACACTAAAAAACCACGGCGGGTCACCGTGAACGCTGCCCTACCACCAAAGTGCACATTTACGAGAGCTTATAAGCGCGAAGCATCCTTAAAACAAAGCAACATTAAATCAGTACACTGGTAGGAAATTATTTCATAACTATATTTTCAGTTATTTCGCAGAAGGAAAAAGAAACGCTGACTTTTAGTGGACAATAAGAAGGCTAAAAATTCCCCGTTCTTGAATTTCAAGCCGAAACCTCAATGCCATTACGTCAGCATCACGTGATACCCGCGTGATATCACTGATTTCTATGTCGTTTCTCGTACGTGGACCCCCCCCCCCTTTTTTTTTTTGCGCAATAAATGCATGTCTGTCGAAGCTTGCTATAGTAGGTTATGCTATGTTCACACTATGGTCGTAACGCGCGTAACAGCTCTTTTGGCGTATCGAACGTAGCGGCTGTAAAAAACGTTACGGCAGTTAAGCCGGCACCTTTGTTCACATTTACTGCTGCTTAAATTACGGCTTTTACAACAGGCCAATCAAATTTGGAGCTGCAGAATCGACGTCACCAGCGGTCCAATATGGCTCCTGCCAACATGCGAGCGCTGGCCGAGATCGAAGGAATTCACGCTCAAAACAAACTTATAGTCATGTATTTAATCGCCCAAAGACGACGAAGGCGACGCAGAAGGGTTTGGGTGCGGCAAGTATTTCTCGACAGGGCCGCGGACGGCGATTTTCACAACCTTTTCGCCAAGCTCCGAGTTGGTGACGCTGCGATGTTTCATAACATCATGCGCATGTCGCCCCAGCAGTACCGCTTCCTTGAAAACCTAATGAGACCACTCATCGAAGTTCGGAGCACGCATCTGCGGCCATCGATTTCCTCGGCGGATAAACCAGATGAACTGAAAACAGTCTCGCAAGGCGCACTGCAAAAATTTTCACGAACACAGCCAATCGTGCGCACGGAATGGCGGAATGGCACTTCCCGCACCCGGAGCTGTCTGCAGACGGGAGGACGGAAGTGTCGTCACCGGTTGTTGAAAGCCGAAAGCTTATCGGTCATTGGCTGTGTCGCAACGGTCGTAACATAACAGTCGTAAATGTTGCCGACCCTTTAACACTCTCACCCACGATTTTTGCGAGAATTGCGCACGTTGGTACCTTTACGTTCCCAGTCTGAACTAGACGCATACGCTTGTTGCGCTTCCGCTTACGTTTGTTATGAAAAATCGGCGCCTTACGAACGTAGTCTGAACATAGCATTAGGCCCTTGGTTTCTTCAGAACACAACGTAGCATTCCCTCGACGACATGCAATTATATCTACGCACCCGAAAGGACACTGTCAAAATTCATGACGACACAGCGAGCTGGTCGTTCTTCTGCTGCATAAGCGTTACTGACCAACACAGCTTCAATTCATGTTCCTATTTATAGTGCAGTGTCGTGGTGTCAGCACGCAGGTGTGCACGGTGATACCTTACGTCATCTACGTTGCAATTTCTGGCAGCATAAAAAGGAGCCACGCACGTGTTGTGTTGTTCTCCTTCTTTCGTCTCAACCAATTAACCTTAACTGAGCGCAAGCCTATGTTACTCACGCGCAGTCCGCTGAGGTCACAACAGTGTCAATTTAAACAGAAGCTTATCGCGCGCGAGTATCCCGGACGCAATACACTAATAGATACAGAGGCGAAGTTAGCGGTGCTCTGTCAACTAATGGGAGCTGGTGGAAGCTGCGAGTGCTCGAAAGAACTCATGATTGCGCGATAACCCGAACGGAGTTTCCATATTTCTAAGAGTATTGCCGCAGGGTTAACTCAGTTCGATGGCTTCGGTAACTGTGTACTCGCGTCCCGGACTATGCATTCTGACACGCCTCTGACAAAATTAGGGTTACTTTTATTATGCCTAAGATTCGCAACTCTACGTCTGACGACCTCTCAGAATCACCTCCGCCCTCGCCCCGTATGGTACATCAAACAACCGTCGCCATTTCATGGGACGCTATGGCCGCATCCTCGATGGATCGCTTCCGAGGATACAACTTTCAAGAATATATCACTTTCAGTGATCACAGATTGGCTAGGCCAGTCCAGTGAGACGCCACGCTGGGCATTAGGTGACATAAAATTGAAAGTATCCGTGAAGCATGGTCGACTAAGAATACGGGCCCTGTAATGGCCATCACAGCGTCCAGCTTACGTTGTTGTTCCTTTACATTATTATTTGTTTAAATTACGTTTGCTGATGCCCCAGGAAGTGTCTGCTACACAGTCACAAAGTTTCGCTACATACTGTCCATCGCATGTGAAACGATAGGCCGCACAAAAGCTGGCTTCCCCCACAAAAACTCTTAGTGCGGAAAAGTCAGCTTTAAAGGTATCTGCCACGGACGTGCAGACAGAACCGCAGCGCGTGCCGGCGTTTGCGCATATAAGTTACAGCCTGCAAATACAAGAATATAAAGAATATTGGCGAAGTCTTGAAAACAGCAAGAAAGAAAAGAATGTAAGAAAGTCCCAGCTATGATCACGTTGGTACAAAGTATTTGCAGGCAGGACACAAGGAAGCTGTCCGCCCCGCGCGACCACGCTGACAACATGCACGCCTACACAAAATGGAGGAGGGCGAGGAAATCAACGCCGAACAACGCAGGTTAAAACGGAACCACGACAATCGACCCAGGGACTTGCGGAGCTCCAGCATTCCTGCAATAACGTAATGTCTCCAGAAAAAACTGCGCAATGTGAGCTGATGAGCACTGTTGCCGAGCCGGCCACAAGCGTCGGCCGTGCTGCAGAACTCTTGCAATACAGCGTCAGCTATTTCACACCTATAATCAAACTTGTGTTCTCATCAGCAGCACACTAGCAATCAGGCAGAAGAAAGGGACGCGTTTCTGACGTCAACGCAGAAAACGCCTACTTCATGAAAAAAACATACCAGCGTGACCTCACCTGCAGTTAATTCGCAGCGCCGTGCACGTGGTTACACGAGCAGCCCTTAGAAAAACAGATACAGGAGAAGGTTAATGGGACGGTGTCAGGCCACACTAAAAAAAAAAAAGGTGCCGCGAGAGAGCCTAAATAAAGGCCGCAACGACATCCCTAACAAAAGGCGTGTATTTAGGCCCCACGGCCCGCCGCGGCCTCAGCCATAACATTAAGCAGACAAATGAAGTGCGGACGAACGCGCTGACTAGCCTGTTTTGTTTAGAACGGGAGCCGCGTCGCCGTTTTATTATGCGCGCAGCAAGCTGGCGCGCCCTTATACGTGGACCTCGGCGGCGGCCGCCCAACAAAGCAGGAATGACGGCGGGCGCCCTGAATCCGCATGCCACCCACTTTCTAAAGCAGTTGAGGGCAGCAAGCGCGCAAGCAGAAAAGTCACTTTACTGCAGCATTTGGACCGCGCTACACCAGTTAATGGAACCGCCACCGTCGTCGCGCAGAGAACATATAAACGAGGGTGGCACAGACGCAGGAAGTGAGCGATTGCCAGCGCAGCAGCGCCATCGGTTGGCGCAAGGCTATTTTTACTGAAGACGAACACCAAGCGGAACCGGAAGAGCGCACGGAGAGACAGGGGTCACACAACGCTACGCCCGAAGCTCCTGGCCGAGACAGAAAGTCAGAGTGGAACCGCTAGGTGTATAGAGCGGAGAGAGCTTCACGCGTAGAGTACATAGAGGTCGAGCACTGAGCGCGCGTGCTACAGGGGCGAAGTGCACGTTACAGCAGGCACGTTAATCGAACGGAGTTCTTTCGCTCAACAAGGCGCGAGGAGGCACCGAAACTCAGACGGCGCTGTACCTTTACCACTCACAATTAGCGCAGGCCGATCGAAAGCGATCAAAAGCGTGCGCACCGCACAACACTACACCGAAAACTGCGTCATGTACATCAAACAAGCGTCATTTGCTAGCTACGCCAGTGTTACACTTGAGTGGACACTTGAGTGGAACCCGCGCTATACGCGCACACCATTACGTGACATCGAATGCGCTAGTTGAGCTCATACAGAGCCTTCGTTCTCATCTCGCTCAACGTGAACTGCACAGACGCGCAGGAAGAGAGCACGTATATACGCGCGTATAGCAGAGTAGCTGCTGCCCACGCGCAATCTTCGTCACTGAGCTGCCGCTGAAGTAACAAGCACTATACCTGCTCGAGCACTTGGCTCGAACAGAAACCAAACCCACCGGAGCACACGCATACGCGATGCAACTGTTTATTCGCATCTCGCGTATATAAGGGCTGATACAGCGTTGCCCCTTTCCCATACAGATACAACCCGTGCTCGGGTCGATTATAATAGCAGTATAATGAGTGGCGTGCGTAACAAGAGTTACGAGACACACATACACACACGCGCAAGCACGTAGCTCGTGCGGGGTATTTTCGGGTTGCCATTATTATCTAAGGACTACGGGAACGCGGCGGCAAGTACCACACGGCCGTCCAATACAACGACGCCCTCGCTGTGCCATAAGTCCGCGGCGCGCGGACGCGAAACAAAATGCGCGCACCGCGTCGGCCGACCGGCTTCAGGAGGCTCAGGAGCGCAGGGCACGTAATGAACGGCGCGGCATCCATAAGTCGGCGGCGGCAGACAGCGGGCACGCATAAAGCGCAACAACCTACCGTCACCCCCCACCCCTCCCTCCTCCCCCCCTCGCTCCCTTGGTAAGCCTCTCAGTGAAGTGCTGGAAAAGAGGATTCGTGACCCCGGCGCGCACACCGCACAACAACATCCGAGGCGAACGAGCAGCGTTCATTTTGACCCGGCCACGTAATTTTCCTTTTCCACCGCCGCTGCTGCCGCTACAACAATCCCCCGTCCCACCGATCCTCCCCCCTCCTTCTCTCTGCCTGCGTTCACATCCTCAAAGGTGATTACGCCGATGCTGCCGTTTACGCCGCTGGCATCAGCAGCCGAAGACCCCGTGCGGCGAACGGGAGAGGATGAGAAGACCAGAAGAGGGGACGAGACCGCCGCGTGGGAGTCTCGTCCAACATTGCGCGAGCGAACGTAGTAGCGACTGAGCACTGTGGTCCACGGCAATTGAACAAGTCGCAAGCAGGTGGGGGGGTGGCGGCTGGGCGGTCGAGACCGATTGGCCGACGAGGCGCACGCCCTCGCGTCTGGCTCGGCCAATGAGCAACGCGTGCTAAAGAAAAAAAAAATCGTGCCGGGAGAAGGCTACGCGGGCCTCGATCGATCGGGCCGACAGATTTGATCTCCCCGCGCGGACTGGGACTCCTGCAGAGCGAGCCGGCTATAAAAACGCGCCGCCAGCAACAAGCATGCAACCCCCCCCCCCAACCTTTTCTCCTTGCCCAAGCGATTGCGTGTTCCTTCTTTCTCGATAAACAGGGGGGAAAGGGAAGTGGACCCATCGCAAGAGCATCCCTCGCGTGCAATAGAGGCCGAGTGGCCGACACCAATTTCCTTCGCGACTCTCTCTCCCCTCTCTCCCTTTCTTTTTCCTCCCCACAAAATCGGACGCAGAATCGGCCATCCCAGTCGACCTCTCCTGCCATCTATCTACCCGTGGAGACTGCAGTGGTTTGCCGCAGGAAAGCTACGAGGCGCACTGGCGGCGCGCTGTGGCAGGCAGACCGCTCGCCTATAAGGCACCAGCTGCTGAGAGAACCTCGGAAATGCGAAACGTGGAAATATTGGAGAAATGGAGTGGACGCGCCGCAAGAGAGTCACTAGACCATCAGCACTTTAGCGCAGAGAATAAAGTCCTTACACTTTCGTAAGAACGCGCCCAGAATGAAAAGGACTGGTTGCACTATAAGCAATGTTTGCAATAAACGCCACTTTAGCGTTCCGAAGGAACGAAGATCACAGTGGAGAGGATCCACAAATTTGAAGAGAGAATAGTCCCATCGGTGACGCAGTACAAAAGCAACAACACAACTGGCCGGTACAATGGCGTTCAACATGACTTCAATATGGTAAGAGTGGCGTCATCGCCTATAGAAATTCAAATATAATAAAATGCACAGACAATAATCAGGCACAGCCGTAAAAGGCACGTCGAACACTTGGCGATACATACGAGGGACCATTTGCTTACACTACAGGGAGGTAAAGTGGGAAAGTGAGCTTGAGTGCCATACTACGCCGAATAGCAACTTCACTTAGAAAAGTAGGAATATGATCACCATCTCATGCCAGCAGTTGCAGAATAAAAAAAAAGAAGTAAATGGAAACATTAGTGAATATTGGAGCTCGGCGAGAATCGAAACACAGCACGTACGCTACACCCTCCGACGCAGTTTGTTTGGTTGCTCTGCATGTCACGTGTTCCAAAAGTTCCCATTTGCGACGTGCCCGCTTACCTACGGACGCATATGCTATACACGGGGTAATAAAACGAACATGAAGAAGGCAACTAAACATAATGAACAAAGACATATGCCACTAAGCTTAAAAGTCGTTCAAATTAAATAAAAAAATAAAAGAACAGAAAGGTCGTATATAGTTGGACCATACCAAATTACACAAAGGGCTTGAGAACACATGAAATGAGCACATGCGTAGAGCTTTTTAAATGCGTAAGAATTTCTATGGTTACCCAACGAGAAACCTGTCCGTCCGTCCGTCCTTCCTTCGCGTAAGAAAATGGCTTTCAAGATAGAATCAGCCAGCTATGAAAGATGATGACGACGACGACGATCGCGCGAGCAGTGGCACGATTGCGTCTCTGTGACCACGTCACGTGTACAATCAATCACTCACGAACCAGAACTGTGGCGCAGCCGTGGCTTCGGATCGGAACGTCATCAGCGCACCTGGCGCCGCCACATGCAGTAGTTTGCTTGCCTCATCAGTTCCCATTGCGCCGCCTTCCGCAGCAGTTCGTGTCGCCGAAGCGCTGTCGCATTCACCGTGATACCGCTTAGTGAAGAAGAACAGAACAGCAGGAATGCAAAGTATCAGCGCAAATACAGAATACGCCAGGAACAAATGAATGACGCTGAGCAGAGCGGGGAACTACGGCAACATGCTGCCCAACGCAACAACCAAGAGGAACGACGCCCAGCCGACGCCACCCGATACCGACGTTCCAGGGAAAGCTGCATACACTTCCTTAATTTCCTACATCTCTCTCGTCATTTCACCCCACGTTCACATCCGCTGCGGCCTCTCTATAACACGAGTGAACATTGCTTCCACTCGCCTCTTCTATGTCGTCTCGTGCACGTCTCACCTAACAGTTCGGTGTTGAAATCGCGCTTCTCCGTTTCACAATTCTTTCACGGTCGTTCTCGCAACCAAGCACACCAGAGCACGGCCGACCACTAAACACCACGTCGTTACTACGAAACTCTTACGCATCATTCAGATAACTCCCTGAGGAGATTCTACGTGCAATTTTATGCTGGTGGATCACACTCTTCGTGTCGCGGTAAATCGGCTATCGGAGCCTTCACTTGTGCATAGACTATTCCCTCTGCCTGATTACTGAGTAGCTCGGGAACAGGCCAAACATTTGGCGCATTATATCTGTTGAGTACGTTTTCTGGCTCTGGAAGGCCATGTTCGGACTGGATAAAAGTTCTGCTCCGTTTGTATCAGTTACCACCACATACAGGAAGACTAAAGGGATATAAGAAGGAAACAACGCTGTTATAGCTGAGAATGTTGGCTTTCGATGTCATATATAGTTCATTTTACCGAACATTTCTTGCGTACGCCTGCAATAACGTATTTCCAGCAACAGCAACGAGTGCAACTTCGCGCCTAATTTTTTCCGACCTGCCAACAATTTTCGTTCGACCATCTGTGATCCAATTTAGCAGGCGTTTCACGCATGCGTGACGCGTCGAGGCGGCATATGTACAACTTCAAGGGCGTTAACAAGATCGCACAGGTAGGTCAAAAGATACCAACGATGTTATCGAAATTTTGCAGGTACCGGGCGCCATGTCACACATGCTGTAACATGACGCCTGGCCCCGCAAGTTGGATACATTGTTGGCTACTGCCCATTTTACTACGGCCTGATGTTCACTTAAGACCTTATATTCCTTCATGCCTTACATATCGTCGCATTTCGTTGTTTAGTTAACCCTGGTCTACTTGCTTCCTTCTTTCTCGGGGCACCGCGTGTCTGGATGATGCGTGTCTCCTTAAGGGTGCTGGATTGTCCCACTGCAAACACCGTTACCTGCAAGGCTATATAAAAATTACTACACACGACAGCACCTCCAACTATACATATGTGATGAGGGAAACCGCACTTGAAAGGCTCGTGTTGATTCCCGCTACCTGGTGCGCACCGAAATGTCTAACACTAGAACTTGAGAGCGGTGGCTATTAAAAGCTTATTTAACGCATTTTAAAGGCAAAAGGCGTAGCTCATTAGAAACAGGACAAAAGAAGAACACAGACGACACACCTTAGCCCCAAACAGGTGTGTCGTCTGTGTCCTTTTGTACCGTTTCTGATGCGCTACGCCATGCCTCCATCATGATATACCAACAAGCCCAATGTGCCACTTTAGTTCACGTACTTTCTCGTGTTTCCATCCTATCATGTCATTTGCCACAAAAGCTAGCCAAAAAGAAAAGGAAACTTCGTTTGTCCCCATCAAACAAACGATATTACCCCTTCTCAAGGATGAGGGCGTTAGCCACGAGGCAAACCAAGCAGCCTTTATATACCCATAATGGTGTTAAAGCGCTCATCGCGTACACTCTTAAGCAAAATTACATCATTTGGGTCGTATCTTGCTACACAACAATAATCGTCATCTGTCTTTCCGCATTTCCTTTCTTTAACGCTGCGAGCCCAGTACTTCGAAGTCACGAACGGCATGCGCGTTATCTCTGCATGACAGAGCATTCTCGACAGGAAAGTAACGAGCGCAGCGTTTTCAAGAAAGGAAACGGAAGCAAGACAGATGACGATTATCGTTGTGTGGCAAATATACATCCCAAAGGGTGTACATTTTATTTAAGAGTGTATACAACGGGGGTACACTCTAAACCCTTTGAGTTGCATCTTGCCACCCAACGATAAACGTCATCTGTCTTGTCCGAATTTCCTTTCTTTAACGCTGTGAGCCCGGTACTTCCCAGTAAAGAACGGCATGCGCGCTATGAGCATGCCACAGCATTCCCGACAGGAAAGTAGCGGGCGCGGCGTTTTCAAGAAAGGAAACGCAAGCAAGGCAGACGACGATTATCGTTGTGTGGCAGATATATACCCCAAAGGGTGTACCTTTGTCTAATAACCGTGTCACACTGAACATTCTAATGCCATTAGATTCAAATGACATTCGATGCAACGAATGCCATTCAATCCATGGTGGTGCTACACAGGGAAATGAATGTCATTCGGTCATGACATCAATGACGATCATTGCAAAAAAAAAATTGTGAGAAAATTAGAACAAGCATTGTGTAGAATGTCGGAATAACACAAAACAACACATATACAAAACTTATTATTCCAGAACCTCTGGCCACTAAGCCAAAACAAGGCTTAACCGGCTAATAGCCATAGCCGAAAAATTGCAGACGAGCAATATGACTGACATGGCAGCGCTGAACGATGATGCTTAGTTGCAGTAGGGGAAGCGGTTAGTTGATGTGTGGTTTCCATTACGTGCAACGCATACTTTTTAGAGGAAGAGGCTCGATCATCAAACAGATGCAGATGCCATTCGAGACGCCAAAAACACACGCACAGAGGCGCCCGATTGTTTACAGTATGGCCGACTAGTAAAGCGACGGCCGCCACACGCCACTGAGGTGGAGAGTAAAAACATTTTGTGACAGCCTGCCGTACAGTCTTTCTCTAGCTAAAATGCCATATATCTTAAACCACGCCAAATTAATTGCCTCTTTACACGAGTGCTTCTGAAATTACGAACGCTCAATGTCATATTTTGCCTTGTCTCTGGGGTGGAGTATACATTCGCTTCGACTGTAAAGCCGAATGAGTTTCTCGAACTCATTCGATTGCAGAAGTCATTCGATTCTAATGACATTAAATATCGCTGTGTAGCAGCCGAATAATGTCATTTGATGACATTAAATGACATTAATGACATTAAATCATCCATCTTTTAACATCCTATGTCATCCATGATGATTTTAAATAACATTAAAACATCCAGTGTGACAGGGGTCTAATACCCCTGTCACACGGGAAGATTTAATGTCATTAGAAACGAATGGCATTCGCATATAATACCACTAATCGGGATTTACACCGGAAAATTTAATGTCATTGTAATGGAATGACATTTGCCATCGAATGAGTAAGAGTGTAACATGTAGCTGGGACCACCGCTAGCCGCCTTGCTCGCCTAAAAAAGCGCCATTACTCACGACGAGTGAGGCACCGCAGCGGCGTGCGGCGGACCGAACGAAACGGTAGCGCACGGGAGCCGGCTGCAGGAGCGATCGGCCGTCGCCGTCCGAGATAACAGATCAGCGTCGGCACGCATGCGGCGGCGCCGCCCGTGAAGGTTGTGTGCATACGCCACGAGCGGGGGTCACGACGCGTCGATAGGGAGCCCGGCGGGATGCGTGACACACGAGCACGCGCCGCGTGGCAAATGCAGGGTCGCGACCGCCGCGACCCCCGGGGGTCAGCGGTGAAGCCTATTCGCCAACATGCCACAACCGCGGCGTGCGCGAAAGACGGCAGCAGTCACGATCTTTCAGACAGCGCTGCAGTCGCCGTCCTGCGGGGCCGAGGGGATACAGTACGTATGTACGTACACACGCCGCGCAGCATATACGAAGGCCGGAGGAGATGTCGTGATCGCGCGATTAACGCCTCGATCGATGTACACAGAGTCTCACTGTGCAGAATCCTTGGCAGTGCATGGATGCGTCAATATTTGCCTCGTTGGCGTTTATGCAGGCGTTAAAAAAGTGTAGAAAGAAAGGAAAAAAAAAGCGAACCCTCTTCGGGTTTCGTTAAATGATTTCACGTATGAAATGGAAGAAAAAAAAAGCTGCGCAAGTAAAAAAAAAAGTATTTTAAAATACCAAATGCATGACGTGGTGAAACCGACCCCTCCCCCCTCCTCCTCCATGTTTCTTTTTCCCCTCATTCTCGAATATTCGCCATATGTTTTTGGTGTGTAGAGTTCCAGCGCCGTTGCAGGCCACATTGTGCGTATAAAATCGGACACACGCGGCGCGTTCTTGCCCTACACAGTCGCCGAAGCCGACGTCGGCCGGGAGGTGTTTCTGACATCACTGGCTCGCGCGACAACATCGCGCCAAGCGCGTGCGTTGAAATTAGTTTGCCGGTCAGCTTTGCATACATCCGGTACGGTTCTTTCACATAAACCAATATGGTGCGAAGCAACCAAGTCCATACTACCTCTTTCATGTATATTGCGTGGTGGCAATAATAATAATAATAATAATAATAATAATAATAATAATAATAATAATAATAATAATAATAATAATAATAATAATAATAATAATGCTACGACTGTTCTCAACTGCCAGCCTGAAACCAAACTTTCACCGCGATGGCTTTGATTTTGCAGAGCGCACTTAACGCGGCGACCTGTTGTCGTGGTGACGCACACAGCACGTCGCGGCCGTTCCCATGGGGTCGCGCCGCGCCGACGCAACACCCGCCGCATGCAGGCGGCGACAGACGGCGCGCTCCACGTGGTTCAGCGCTTTAAGCTCTCGAAAGGTGCCTAAAGTGGTGCTAAATGTGTCCACGTCACCCGTCAAACCCCGGCTCCCCCCGGCTTCACCACAACGTTTATTGACAATATCAAAGCGCGTGCTTTGTGATCAGGTAACGAAATAGTCGCCATGTCTTGAATTCACTACTAGATGAAAACAACTTCGCCTTTTTTTTTTCTTTCTTAATTGAAAAACCGAGACAAGTGCTATACTGAACGATCCGGGCTATAAAGTTCGATCTTGGTGCGAAATACTAGTAAATTCAATTCAGGTGAAAGTACAAAATCTTTTCTGATAGGTTTTTAAGGGGAAGGCAGATTCCTACAGAACGCTACTTCAGTATAAGTTACACTGCTAGTGCGTCCCTCCTTTTTGCTCAATTGCTCAGCTGCCGGCATATAACTGCCAGCTCATTTAGAATCTGCGATCATCTAAATACCACTACGTCCGTTTTAGCGAAGAAATGGGAAAACCAAGAGCAATGCTGTCTACATATAAGCACGCTGAGAGCTAGTATATATAGAGCGCGCCTCACACTTACATATATATCGACCTATTAGGAGATATGACCCAATTATACAAAGCGTGTACAGCGGGCCAGTTGTCGAAGAGGGGCTCGACGCTTCGCGGAGAAAGTATCGACTGCTATGGCGGCATGCACGAGCCCCTACAACAATGCGCAGCCGACAAGAAATAACGGAGCGGAGAGGAAGGAGGCAGCGCGCGGCGGCGGCGGCGTGAATGACACGCACTCACACACACATACCCCGCCCGCTCTCTAATTAAACGGCCGCCCCGACACGCCCACCATTCAGTTTAGCTTCGAGGGCTCCGTCTCTATTTGCACACGGGCGACAAGGACGAGCGCAAAGGGCGCAACGGCAAAGGAGGGGCGCGACTGCGCGTTCACGCAGTATACGCGCGAATTAAACAAGACGGCTTTCACGGACATTTCACGTAGAAAAGAAAAACTGACAGACAGACAAACAAACAAAAGGCCACCCTAAAGGAACCTATAGGACTTGAAAAACGCTGAAAATCAAGAAAAGGTGACATTCCGTTTAAGCCCATCGAGGACTGACTTGTTTACCAAAACAGGGTGAGGTCTCTAGATCCCTATACTCCGTACGCATTCTGCATGTCTTCCGCGACAATCACACGGAACGCATACTGAAGTTATAAGGATTCCATAAAAATTCCGAATAGCTTCGGTAAGTATGGTGCAGAAATCGCTAAGGATTGCATCATGACCGACGCGCCACAAGACGAAAAACGGAATAGAACGATGCGGTTAACTTGTCTTCGTTTTTCTCCTTATGTTTCACTCTCACTCCATCTCGTCTTAGTGGTCCGGCGCATTGGTACCAATAGCCAATCCTCACCAGCTAGCAAAAGTTCTGCCACAAAGCTGAGAGATAGAGAGGGAGCGAGAGATTTATTTACAGAAAGGCAGGGAGGTCGGCCTGCGCTATAACTTGCTCTGGCCTATACTTCAATAAGGAATTAGAGGGCTCGATAAGGCGCGATTAGTTTTACTTGCTCTGGCCTATACTTCAATAAGGAATTAGAGGGATCGATAAGGCGTGATTAGTTTTAAAGATGCCGCCGGGAATCAGGTTCAGCGGGGTTTTCAATCATGAACGAAATTAAAAGAAAGAAAATCCCTCTAGACATTCGAAAACGACCGATACGATTTACTAAAGGCGTTCACACCGACCCCACACGAAAAGATGCCGCCGGGACAACGCGTTACGCAAACAGCGAAATCTCTCTTGGCTACACTACTGGTAGCGCCATCTATCGCGTCCTGAACGAACAGTTCTCGCATTGCGACCGCATTGGAGCAAAACATGCGCGAGCACTCCACTCTGGACACGACCATAGGCGCCGACTCGGGGGCGGGGTGGCCTGCGGGGCCTGATCCTCTTCCAAATTTTTTCGGGGGAGGGGGGGGGGGGGCAGAGCCTCCCTCCCCATTGGCTATGCTGAAGCCTACCCCTTCCCTCCGTCCCGCGCCCCCCACTGATGTGCAATTACCAGAGTTCTGTTACCCACGTCACTTGAGGTTCCTCTTGAGTTGGCACTACCTTATCAGTGAAAATTTTATTGTGGCTAGAATCTTACTGCCTCATTGTTGGCGCGAACGTGTACGGCTCATTAATAATTTGTCAGGATTTGCAGATTTCTGCAAATTTTGACAATAGGACGACAAGCGCATTATAGAAGCACCAGCAGCGGCCAACATTTTTTTTTTAAATTCGCACTGTGAACACCATGCACAGTCACAATATATTAAAATATATACGCAGGACATAGTTTACCATATCATTAGAGAGAAGGCGGTAGCCAACTAATAATTCTAATGGTATGGATATAGCCTATGCATAGAGAAAGAACATGTTGATGTATGTTCACCCCACTTCAAATGGGTTTGCGTGCTTTTTTTTACCATGAAAAAGACGTGCAGACTTCTGTGACCCCTTCGGCAGTCTTTTATCAATGGTGTGTGCAATGCAGGTGAGTGATATGTGTCTCAGTATTACTTCTCTTAAGAGTAGCTAGTCCTAACGACTCACGAAAAATAATAATAATGGTACAGTGTTTATTACTTCCGGTAAACAATGCACGGCATATATCGCTAACAGTTCTGGTGTCTGCTTATAACACCCGCAGGCGGCAGACATTTGCCACCTGTTAGGCAGGGAGTATCTCGTAAGTTCTATAAGAGCCTATCTGGATGGATAAACGCTGGGAACAAAATGTGGCGAGCGCGCGTACACTACAGAACACGAGCGAGGCATCGCCGACGGTCAATGAAACCGACACATGTATTGTGCGTTATTATGAAAGGAAATAATTGCCATCGACTGTATAGAGTTCTTCGTCCACCTTGCGGTTTTGCGCAGAGCTTATTTTTCACACTGTACTTGGTTGGTTTGGCTACAGTTCACGCTGCAGCTGCGCAAAGGCAGCGAATGAGAAAGATGACGCGCATATCAGTGTGGTTGTGTTTCCGAGACGTTTAGGTCACCGTATCCGAATCGCAAGCGACTGCCGAGTCAGAGTTACGGAATGACGACGCAAATGCCGGATCCAGCGCCGGTCATGGTATGTGTGTGCATACCGTGTGCCGGCGGCTCTCGCGTCAGTCCGGCACGTACCTCATTACCGCGCGGTCTGCTGGCCGGTCGCCGCTATAGCTGTCTCCGCGCGCGCGGTTCAAGCCTGCCACCAAGTTAGGCTCTTACACGAGCGGCGATCTATAGTATGTATAAGCCGAAGACGTTGAAGGCTCCGTTTCCTGTCAGGGGTGCGGGGTATACGAAAAGGAGAGGGGGAGGGATGGGGGGTTATGGTGCTGGGGGAGAAGAGAGGGAGTATAGACGACGTGTGGATGAAGGTTCGGAACGATCTGATGATCTTTCTTTTCTTTTCAGCCTATACGCCGACGGCCCGCGAGCCAATTTCGTCGGGGGGCGCCCGGGGCAGCGAGGGGGCCATCCATCTCGGGGGCACCTGCGCGCTCTCTCTCTCTCTCCCGGTCATCTGTGCACGTACGAGGGCTGCGTGAGCTACGCTATGCGCGCGCCACAGCGTGTACAGTATACACGGCTGCATGCTTGCGCAAATCGCCCTGCTCCTTAGCCCCCCTACTGGTCCTTTATTAATGGACGCCGACAATGACCCCGCGGGTCTTGGCTGCCCTGCCATGCCCTCGCGCGTCGTACCCCCCCCCCCCCCTCTCTGTCTCTCTTCATCCTCCTCCTTCTCATTTGTTTTAGTTCATTTCTTTCCACTCCATTGCATATAAGGAAGAATCAAGCTGCAGCCTATATATGGAGCATAAAGCCCGCGCGCGCGCGCGCCTCGGCGAAACAAATTGGCGCCGAGACACGCATACGCACAGTTCTCGTCTGTCCAGCGCGAAGAAAAATTCGTAAGCTGCCCGCGGTGCATACCGGAACGGGATGAAGGAAGAGCGGAAACCGGCGTTCTGGTCATGCGCCGAAGGCCCCTACGCGAAGGAGAAGAGAGTGAGCGAGCGCGTGTCGGTCCCGATAGCGCTCGGTTCTCCGGCTGCAAATACGCTGGCTTAATTGGCGTAGGAGAGAGAAACCCGGTGCAGTTCGGACACCCAAGTCTCGGGCAGTCGCGAGTCACGTAGCCACCAAATTCGGTGCCAACACTTAGGAACTGTGGTCGTTTGCAGTCGAATGCCGCCTCGTCCTCGTAATCGCGACGGACCGTTCCATTCGGCACAGTGTGGTGCCATTTTATCCATATGCAGCGAGTCAAGTTTTAAAAAAGGGCTAAATCACAGAGAACTAATTTCAACTGCGAATGTCAAACGCGCGACGTTGACTGGTCACCGATTAGGTTGTAATTTGCGAAGACCACGTGAGCGATCGACCTAATAAATTTATGACTGCGTTCTATTGCTTTTCGGAATGACTTCGGGCGACGTTGTTAGGCCTCTGCACTTTCTTCCCTCTCCACATAGACCGCAACTGCGGGCCACAATTTTGCAGCCATCCACATCTTCAACCTCACATTCACATATACCAGTCACGCTGCACAAAGGCACAGCGCGAGAGACGGAAGGTCTTCCTTTGCGCTAACCCGCTTACGAAAACTATGCAAATACGCTTGACTAGGGAGCTTATACTTATCCAGGCTCCTACGTTGGGATATCCAGTTCACTTCTAGTGCTCAGACAGCGAAATGAAGAGCCTGGCTACGGTCAGTTGACAAAAACACGCGTACAAAGAAAAGGCGCAGCAGTGGACGAGGACCATGGCTTAGTTTGGCCCTTTACGGACCTACAGGACTACGCCAAACGTGGACTGCAGTAACAATAGTGGCAGCGACTTCTTGCGACGCTTTGTCTGACAACAACACATGAACGGTTTTTTTTTTTTTTGTGTCACACGGATGTTGTCGTCGAAACAATACAAGACCGAAGAAACTGCACGTTGTCCATTGCATCGGTGCAGCGCACACCGTTACAATTACACCTGTTACCGTTACAATCACACCTGCAGATAAGAAGAATATGGGTAGTTCCTACAGTAACTCTGCCCATTCTCTCTCGTCGTTCTCAGCGCCAATTCAACCCGGCTGCTCACGTTCGTGCTCCCTATAACCCAGCATTCCGTGAACAATAATCACGTATACGGACAAGCTAAAACTCTCTACTGACATCGCACTCTTGCGTTTTGCGTGTTTCCGTCAGCTCCGACAGCCTCAACGGAAGCGGCTCCAGGCTCCTGTAGGGATGAACTTTCTGCACTCAGATAAGCCTGCCTGCCCCATGGTGGCTTTCTCTTTCTTTTCCTTTTTCTCTTCTTTTTATAGAGCGACTGCAGTTACAACAGCTCGAAACCAAGTTTGCTGTGCCCGTTGCTTCAACCATCCTTTCCGTAACGCCGACCAATATGGTCGTCATCATTGTTATCGTGTCGCCAAAAAGAAAAAAAGAAAGGCGATACTTTGCTCATCTGTCACACGGCCACTGGGAATAGAAATTAAGTATAGTTGCGTCAATGTACAGTTGGGAACTGAAAATTCGTTAGCGGTTTTCTGCTTCACAGAGACTCTAAGAGTGGCGGTGCTTGTGCACGCACTATACTGAAATCGCAACAGGCAATACTTGCGCGCACGAGGACGACGTTGTGTGCATCGCAAAGTTGTTTTCGTGAAGATGGCAGTCACTCCGATGGTGTGCACCTGCTGCTGTTGCTGTACTGAATGAGTTCATAGCTGAAGTCTACGAATTTCCTTCTCTCTCTGTTCCTTTTCTTCTTTTTCGGGGGGGGGGGGGGGGGGCAACGTTTGCAATAACAAAATTCTCTATTAAGTAATAGAGTAAGTCCAGCTGCTTCAACTCCTCCCCCCGGTTCCGATACGAGTCGGGGGAGCAGACAATAAGTGACAAGAATGCCGTCTAATATACCTGCGCCCAACACTTGCTCCCCGATACCGACCTCCTGCTCCGCAAGCGGCCAAGGTATACCGTCGCTAACACATTCGGGACGCTCAATCGAAACACCTGCGTGCCCACAAGGAGCCTCCTCGCAACCACTGACGCAACCTTTCCCGATGCGATAAACAAGTTCGCGCGCGAGACGAAGCAAGAATTTTGGATGCGTCAAAAAAGAAAAGAAAAAGGAAACATCAACGGGCACAATCTTCGCTTAACCACCGCGGTCGTCATTAATTATCACCGAGCCACGTATGTCACATGCACGGAGATGACCGCGAGTCCGGACGGCCGGCACCTAGTTAATTTGGAGAAGGAACTTTGTTCACATTATAAGCGCGCATATATTAGCAGAGCCCCGCCCTGTCCATGCATGTACTGCATATGCTTGCGGTTCTCGCAGCGTTAGTCCTTTCACCCGAACCCGACGATTCGGTCCCATGAGAAAAAGTATAACTTATCCGTGCGGCATGCCACATCACGCGGTAATTAACTGAGCCACCAGTTCGTACATATGCCCCCCCCCCCCCCCAAACTATACATGCATGGGCTATATACGAGGGACGTCGTGAAAGGGCTTTGGGCGGATTACTTTTGACCCCCTGGGGTGCGTAAGCCCGCGTCAGAATCTCGACGCTACACTGGCGAGTTCTCATGATTCGCTCCTGCCGGAATGCGGCCGATGCGGCTGGGAATAAAAGCTGTGACCACGTGCTGTTGTGCTCGCCCGTTCAACCCGCGACAACCTCCGGTCACGGATAACGCGATTATGGGAACCTCGTCAAGGCCATTCTCAAATGGGACGTTGTATAGCCACCACTGGAGTAACTCGGCCAGGAGACGTTTGGGCAATTAGCAAGGATACGGTCCTTCACATGTCAGCCCCCCGAACTGGCACGTCCAAGCCGGAGACGCGGTCAGATCGAGGATACAGTCCTTCACCTGTCAGCAGCCCAAATTGGCACGTCCACGCCGGAGACAAGATCTGGGTGTTGTCTCCCATACCCGTTTGTGCCCAATGATGCGCGTGTGTTTCCGACAAAGCTCCCTTCGGAGGGAAAGGGCCACGAACCCCTCCATTGGTGGACCTGAGGTCACCGGTCCCCTGACGCCAGATTGGGGGAGGCGCCTGAACAATGACCACGCAGGGGATAAAAAGAGCGACGGACGGCGTGAGTCATCAGCTGCTACAACTTCTTTATGAACTCTTCCTGTAATACTTGTAAGTTTTCTTGTAAACATGTGACATAAACTTGTATGTAAAACGTACTGGATATCGGGCCCAACCCCACGTTCCCTTACTCCTCCACGATCAAAGTATACCTCTCTTCTTTGGACCCCGACTCGCAACAATGCTCTGCAGCATGACGGCAATACGGCCAATCAACCACGCCAGGCAGATGTACACTTAACGTGACGGAGGGTGCTGATGCGTCATACAAACGGAAACAAGGCGACGAAAGGGTACGCAAATAGAGCGATTTTTTGCTCTGAGCGAAAATAATGCTTCACAGAAACCCCCCACAAATGCAACACGTTTGCATCACTGTTGAACTGAAGAATTAAACGTACGCTGGGAAAAAAAAGGAAGAAACCGTAGTCGCCGCCAAAGAGACTCCTTTATTTGACCGAGGAGGTAGCCCGCTCTTTGTTCTCATGAGGTGAAAATTACCCGGTCAAAATTGTCCTCTGGCTACTGCAGCTGATCAGATCTCGCTTCCGAACACTTGCTTCTAAATGGGGTCAACAGACATTTTTTTTTTTTTTAATGAAAATGGGATAGCGGCTCGGGAACATTTTTCCATAGCGTAAAATATGGTTTATTATTAAATGGATCGCCTTACTACTACTCCAGCGCTGATTAGAGACCATGTTCCACACCAAGGCCCGCGGAATAATCTTTCATCAAATAACGCTTGCCTAACACTTCCCTATAAGCCACCGTTCTTCTCATCGTCAGAAAAATTGAAGAAATGTAGACGTTATATTCCATTCGGTTCCAATTAGGTGCTCTCTTTAACAGTGAACCGGACTGTACGTATGGTGAAGTGTGCCGCCTTGATATTGTTACGTGTGGAAAGACACAGACGAAAGATGCTATTTACACGATATTTACACTGGAGCCAGGCAGACAGGCTGGCACTCGCTCGTGCCAAGGGCACCGACCAACTTCTTCGTCGTTCTCGCGGCGGCTCGTCTCTTGAGCATCGCTCGATGATATCGTAATAATATGAAACCAGCAATACTGGTACACAGAAAGATCGCGGGTGGTCACTCGCTCTATCCCCACGAGTAGCATCGCTCCGACGCTTACGATTGCTGACGGCGCATGGCTGATCGCTTTTCACATACGTGGTTTGTCGTGTATGAAGCTCCTATAGTCACCCTCTTCCCGTCCGAAGACGCACTGCACTCGTGCCGCTTTTTGAAGGGCTCGCATAAAAGGTTCTGGTATTATTTGTGACACTTTCGAGGAATTAAGGCTTCATACCTTAGGTAATCATGAGCTCGACAGCTACGTAAAAAGAAAAAGAAAGAAAGAAGGAGGCAGAAGTTTCGTGCCAGCAGTCCTTTAAAACCCGGGATAGTACTGTAGTCTTATCTGCGGATAGCTAAGCTATAACAAGACACGATCGCCTCGATAGGAACACCAAGAAACCGAAGGTAAGACCTTGTTGGTCGAAACCAACGCAAAAGAGAGGTAATCAAGCGTGAAACTCCTTACAAATTTTGGCTGAAATCGATTGACTTCCCCAAAACAAATCTGGAATGCTAAAGCAAGGCGGACTGACCCATGTCGAAGGAGAAAGCAGGGGAGGAGAAAACGCCCGTGAGAAAGCAACTGTGGCCAGAATACAACGAACGATGAAGCAGACGAGGCAATAACTAACAACGCAGTGCCACAACACGCTCTCCTAAAGAGCAAAAAAAAGAGAGAGAGAGAGAAAAAAAAAGGGCGGCATCAGGGCACGTAGTCAGAGACAACACACCAGGGTGCTGAAACAAATGGCGTTCAGCGCGGCGGGCGACTACCGGTCTGGTAGCGAAAGCGCGCGCACCTAGCCGTAGCACCCAGCAGACACGTCTATCCTATGGTGCCACGCCTTCGGCCAAGAAAGGGGGGGGGGGGGGGGGGCGCCTGCGCCACAGCCGCACCTCCGACACACAACATCGCAAAGTGGCCGCGACGACGACCGCGTGGGAGAAGAGACGACGAGAGCGGCCAGGAGGTGACGTGACGAATGTCTCTTGCATCCCCCCACCCCTACCCCCACTCCGTTTTAGCCGCCAAGACTGCTACATACTGCAGTGCTAAGGGGCGCACGCAGGAAGGAAGTCGGGGCACCACACCACTCGTCACTCAATCACCGGCTCTCTCTCTGCGGGGTCGCGCCGCGGAACTGGACTAATGCGCGCGGGACTCACACGATGTGTAGCAGCTTGGCAATATTTGCCCACCCCCGTTTTGTCTTTCGGAGGGAGCAAAGTACCTCGCGTCCCGCGAGAGGGTTGCCACAGCTACTGATTTATCAGTAGGTCTGTTCATATTTTTTTTGTCCTATTTTTAGTGACTCGGTGATAAAGCTTCGGAATCTCTATATGATATCTGGCGTTCACCAGAAAAACAGTAGCGAAATCTACTTTGTAAAAATTTTCTTTTACTGCTACTACTTTTTCAGCAGATTACTGTTAAGCACAGTCAACTTTTACTGTACATGAGCGACAGGTGATGTGTGTCCTTCTTTCACTTTGGCCCTAAAAATAGTCTAAAACACACTGAACACTCCAGAATTTAAATACCGGATGCCACCTGAACCTCTTTAGGACCGTTTTGAAGGTCGGAGCAAGGTGCCTTTTTAGTAGTTATCGTCTTTCAGGTTCCCTGTGCACTGTGTTGTTTTTGAAATCACACTGTGCTGAAAATTTTCAACGTCATTGTGTTCTGTTGCTGCTTTGCAGGTGGCACCTTGTAGAACAAAAAAAAAAGTGTGTGCAAATAGTAATTTTTGAGACCAAATGAAATATGAACCAAATAATGCCAGAAGCAAATTAATTTAAGTAGTGAATACTTTTCTAATAGCTTTGAAATAATGAACAGCCGTTCTCACAGCCGATCTTTACATCTCAGAATATTTACAATGTTAGCAAGTTTCTGTCATTACATTGCACATTATGAAGTGTAGCTTAGTAGAGGTACAATTGGAGCATCAGGATCAAACAAGAAATGTATTTTCATAGTCAGGGCTCATTGGAAAGTACAGATGGCAGCTGTTTAGCTGGAAAATTTTGGATTGTTGAATGCACCACTGAGTAATTTCTTGTGCTTTATGTCTACCATGGCCACCACGAATAAAATTTATTGCACTGTTGGCAATATGATTATTCATAAACTATTAGAAAAATATGTGTATTTACAAATAGTGAGTATTTGATTCAGAGACTGAATGAGATAAGGGAATATTATGTTCATTATTCAAAAGTTTCAAATATTCACACATCCACTAAAGAAGTGGGCACAGGATTTGCGCCAGCAAAAAGTCCATTTAAAATACCTCTTTTACCAGCATAAAAGAAAAGCTACTGATTTATACTGATCTTTTAAGCAAAAACCTACTACTATACTTTTACAATATGTGGCAAAACTGGAGAAAGAGGCTGATCTGTTTGTTTAGAAGATGCGAAACAAATCATGCCATACTTGAAAGAAACACTTTCTTTTTTCAATATTTCCGCAAATGGAAAGTGAAAAAAAAATGTGCCCTCGCACAGACACATAATTATGCAACAAGCAGGATTACAACTTCACACTTAGACGTGACTGCATAAATTTAAAGGTACACCGAAGAGAAAGACCAAATTATTTCAACACTGCATCCCTGTAAACCCAATCCTTTCATCTTCGAATTACTGCAGTCAAGTGTAGATACCATAACAGAATTGAATAAATGCATTCTTCTCTCCCTATTAGAAGATCTATACAAATTCCTCAGTAATAAATCAAGAACAGCAAAGTTTTTTTTGTTCCCTTCCTTCAACATGTGCATGTATCATGCTTTCTTAAGATAACTAGACATTGTGACAAAAGTTACTGCTGTACTTATTGTTGAATTAACCAAGAACTTATTCTGTAAAAGGTAATAGTATGTCACCTTGGCGTTTTGTTGCATGTTGACTTGCATGTTGACCATACAGTCTATGCAACAGTGTACAATTGACACACAGCGGCACAAGGATAGGAAAAACTTCGTTTGCCCTCGGGCTTCCACAGGAATCACTTACTTCACAAAATAATGACTGCTATATAAAATCAAGCTGCGAGTTTACAGAAGCATATATCAGTTGAACAGTGGCAGCTGTGCGAGCAAGTGATTCCTCAGAAATGGCAAAAATCCCAGCCAGTGTTGCTTTGGGTTGCCTTTGATACAGTATCCGATTTGACTGAGGTTCAATTGCACTTTTTCCGTTGTTTCTTCGTGTCATTATTATTACTGCGACATGAACAAGTTATCCAACGAGAACCAAATCGTCTCCATGGCATGTCATGTTCCCACAAAAATTATTTCCTTCACAACTTCACATGGTCTGTGCGCTTAAAGAACCCTGAACTGATTTTGACAATTTTGTACAAACATACTGAGTCATTAGAGTAGGTCCTTCTGATCATTAGTTGATGCATCTAAGTGCTCCGCATTAAGCATGTAATTTATTATAAGGTTTCAAAAATGTACACCGCTGCCAATCGCAGCACACTGCTAGGCGGAATTTTCAGCCGCCCCTACCCACATGACATAAATCACCCAATTGACATCAGTAGGGCAAGCTATCGGATTGGCTGCCCAGGGCGCGTCATTGATAATTTTTCCACCTTTATAGTGAACAAATGATGTTCGTAATAGTTGGAATGTTAGTTAATTTATTTCTATAAAAAGAAAGTAACAGAAAGAGAAAGCACAAGAACAATTTCTCACTACACTTAAGCACTTCCGGCACACAGGAAGCGTCGTCTGCTTGTGTTACAACGTGCCCCATTTTGACGAGAGCTCCGCGGTCAGTGTCAGTCTCAGTCTTTTCGCGAGCACCATGATTCACCTTTGTTGTGTTGTGGACTGCAAACGTAGCAACTGGCAATATGTTAAGCTGCAACATCATGTCCCTCTACAAGGCACCAGACGAGCGGACTGGCTGTAGCGCATCAGACTGTCGCTATCCGATTGGCACCAGGATTTGCGTGCTTATGGCCATTACTTTACACCGGAGGATAACTATCCACAATAGCGTTTCGCGAGTCCGGTATTCAGGCAAACGCAAGTGCAAGGGGACAAGGCCTGGTCGTATTACCATGCCGTTTCATGGGATGAGCAGAAGCAGAAACGTGAATGGTCTGCATGGTGCACCCACTTCGTGGCACAGTGCTCAAGCAAATATAGCAGCAGTAATGAAGTGCATTCTTCTTTGCTGCAGACATAAATATTTCACAGGATTGCAATCGATAACACATTGTTTTTGTAAATGTTTAAAATGTTTTACACTAGGTTACGTTGGTTAAGCTCTGCACCACGAGGTGGCTGGACCGTGTAGACCAATCAAGGTCGCTCACGTACACCTATGCTAAAGTTTCTTCATCAGTTTGAATTTATGCCTACAGCCATCCGTCGAAACACCCAGCTTGCCTGTGGTTACCGGAATACCAGACACGATCGCCCCTTCGAATGAATGCTCGCAACGCACGCTGTTTCGATAGCTCTCGCTTGGGGTTGACTGCCAAGCAGCTGGCGGAGAGGTTGGAAAGGGTTCGCGCGTGCTCTCCTAGAGAACCGGAAGTAGACGACACAACCTGCCATCGTGACGCTGAGCCAGTGAAGGCGGAGCTTAGCCCCGATCACTCGGCGAACAAGTTGAGGAGAAAATGCATGGCTATGGAGGAGGGTAACTTGTAATCATCCGTAGCTCTCTTAATATGCAATGTTCACACGAATTGTGGTGCGAATGGTTTACTTTAGCTGTACCTTATGCATCTACAAAATTTGTCCGAACCATTTCAGGAGCCATTTAAGCGCGAATACAATGGTCCAAAAAGCATGATACAACTTTGGCCTGAACAAAACAAAAATGGACACAAAAGGAAGTTCCTTCTCTTTTTTTTTTTTCTTGACTAATTGGAAAATGCATACATAGCAGACAGTGAAAGAGCACAACAGCATTTATCAAGTGCCAGACGGCTCATAAATTACAATAAGTTTAAGGTGGAAACTCGGAAGGATCTGCGAGCATGATGAAAAAGAGAAAGAAAGAAAGCGTAAATGCTGAAATTTTTACCTTTCTTTTTTTTTAAGTCGCACAAAGCACCTGAGAAGCAATTTCTGCCTGGCCAAATGCAGCTCGCTGCCATGATTATCAGTAAAGAAACAACGGTATATGCCATAGTAAAACATTAAATATTTAACACTAAAAAAGTAGACTATCATCTTCATGCTAAAACCCAACTCTATAATGTTGTGACACGCAAAGCATTTGCACAATGAAGGGAAGGCAATGCATGGGGAGGCATGCTGTGATCCAATGAGGTGAAGTAAGCTTCCATAAAATAAATGAAAGGAGGATATTAAATATTGGGACATAGAAGAGAAGGAATGACAACCAACAAGGTGACAAACCCTCACTCATGTGACAGGTGGTGACGAAAAACCTCAGGTAAACCAAATGTACCAGATTCCTCGGGCTGCCACTGCAGAACCACCGCCCACCGTGTCATCGGTGCAGCTAGTAAGCAGATTGAAATGGGGCTGAAAGCCCTCAACCCCATCCCTTTGCTTGTGATGCTGCAGGTGCCTGTAAGCTTGGCATTTATGTTATGTGCGTCTGTTTATTCCTTCCTTCAATCAGGACAACGCCCCTTTTAAGCAAAAAATTGTGCTGCACTGCTTAGCAAGCAAAGTTGGCAAAGAAGCCCACATTAAAAAAGATATCCCCATTGCTATATGTTTGGCTTTTTTAAATGGCTTAATCGCTTGCCAGACGAGGTGGTGCATGGAAGGGAATGATAAATAAAAAGAAACCTATTCCATGGCCAACAGAACAAAAGCGGCAAACAAACAAAATTACACAGGTTCACTAATAATTTGCTGATACATATAGTTGCATTGTTGACAATTTAGGAATTCTTGACAATTTAGGACGTTTTTAAAGAACAGTGGTGGAACAAACACTCACCGCCAAGAAAGTCTCAGTGCTTGTAGGGCCACAGTTGAAAGGGAATGGCTTGCGCCCATCTAAGAGATGAAAATGAACAAACAAGAAAGCATCTGTTAAAAGGACAATTAGAAAAGGTGCCTGTGAGAACTCTTCTTTGGATAACACAATATGTGCTTTTTTGAGCCTTTCTATAGTGCAAAGTCAAAATTAAAGGTTTTGGTTTTTATGGGAATTGTGCTTAGCTCTTAACACAGTACCAGAGCTTTCCAGTACTTTCAATGATCAAGAAATGTCACAAAGTTGTGAAACCACTTTACATGATTACTAGGGTAGATTGCACTGCAGAGTTTGTGACAGCAGGACAGGACAGCAGCAGTGAAGCCGATACAGGAGGCAGCTGCCATTGCCAGAGTTTTGTTATGTGCTATACCTATACCTTCCAGCTGCACTTGCAGTGTCATCACCATGGTACTGTCCCAGAAACTCTGCGCTGTCATTCTGTATATATTTCTATTTCGCTTTCTGGATGTTACATTTTCACTGCCATTGTCACTGCTCAGACTGCATTTAGATTTTTGCTTAAGTAGTTGTTTGAGAAACGTGAAATGTTTGCAGCACCAGGCAAAACACTTTTTCATTCCATGTATATGCCTCTCAGGCCAGTTTGGATATTGCGCAGAGCCAAAATGTGTCACCCAAATGGCAAAGCAGTGACAGTGATAGTCAGCACATTAGACACAGTATGCCAGCATTTTGTGGAGCTTGAGCTGCATTAAACATTTGAAGTGGCACGTGCACAACCTATGAGAAGACTAAAAAAACTGCGGCGCTCAATTCTTTTTGTCTGTGGCAAGCGCACGGACAATAAAGGAAAGCATAGGGAATATCAACTGTTTCACTGAAATGCTGAAAGGACAGAAAGGCAAGTGAAAGTGTACAAAAGGAAAGTGGGAGCCGAAGCCAAACCTTTGGCAATACACATGCTATGCTCCACAAATTGAGCTCTGGCACAAGCTGTCCCCTTCCCATCCACTTTTTGGGGTATTAGCGAATGTGTGTTATATCTAGCCATGAAAGTGCTGGTGAGCATCGCTCACTCCCATGGCAATTGATGGGGAGCATCCTCTGAAATGCAGCCATCATGCAGAGCACAAACTTAAATTCAACTCTAGCAGCCTTGATGTTTTGAGGTGATATATGAAGACTAGGCCAGATGCTTGCTCGAAGTTTGTGTACTATACACCTGCAGGGTTGGGACTGCCCAAAGTAACTATAGAGCATTTTGGAGCAAGTTCATTTGCATTATGGAGCAGACAAAATTTCATTTTGAAACAGCTTGGAGCAGGCCAAATTTAATTTTGGAGCAATTTAGAGCTGATAACATTTCATTTTGAAGCACTACAGAGCAGCCCAACCTGAATTTTGGTGGAATAATGGAACAGCACACTTCGAAACCATGACAGAATACAGAATGAACCAACACGAGCGCTATACTGCAACTGTCTTAAACAATGTCTTAAGCTGAATTTTGAAGCAGATTACCCTGATACTGAAGCAGTCTAATGCATGCAAATTTTGGTAACAGTGCCTGTTGATTTTTGTTTAGTAGCAGCGATCACGAGAATGTGCATTCTGCAATAGAGAGTGCAAAATTTTTATAAGCAACCCAAGACATATTTTATAAATACATTTTTCTTTAATGTCTTGACAGTGTGGGTGAAGTGCCTGGGAATGCGCTCCACCGTACAGCGAAGCCAGAGTTATGAAATACTGTGGTTTACTGAAAGCCATTTCTACATAACAGAAATAGTTCTGCCTTGCTGCAAGCCAATCACAATGCAGAGCGGTAGAAACGTGCTGTATAGCTATAGCGCACTAGAATATGGATGAGTGGGTCAAGCAGCGACATGGCACATGCTTTCCTGCAAAGCCGAAAACATAGGTGGTACTACGCTCAAACTATATATCTCCATGCCGATGCTCATGATGGTAGCGGAAAATGTTCCAAAATTATGCAGTGCAATTGACGCAGTAACATAATTTCTGGCTCGCTATATGTCACCACAGACCCACAGAGCCATGATCAACCTTGGGCCAATATAACAAAAAACTACAGTTGAAACTTGATTGGACGAAGTGGTCACCACACTCAGTACCAAAAGGTACTGAGGCATTGTATTTGCCGCTAACCCACACCTGCACGAGTAAGTCCGCATTGGGGGCCAAATATGCCACCCCTAGCACCATCTGATACGTAAGAACGCTATCGACTGCCGAGTCTGTTGTTTCGTGCATACGCATGGTGTGCATCCTCGTCAAAATAAAGCTAGGGCCGTCACTAGGGTGCCTTGATGTTTTAATGTGACAGCGTTAGAGCCTACACTCGAAAAAAAAAAAAAAGGAAACCCATCTCTATCAAAATTAGAAAGAAATCACAGCCTTATTTAATCATTTATTTCTAGGGAAAGAAAACGTCTGAAGCAGTTAGGCCTAGCCTTCCTGTGGTGGTGGCTACCAGCGAATCGGTGTGCAAGAGCGCCGGTTTGAGGCTGATATAATAAAAATGGCAGTGGCTTCGATTAATGGTGTTTCAGACCTACAGTCACGGCGACAAAGTCGAGTAGATCAGAGGGCGAAAAGTTTTGCATCCGAAATTCCAGACGTTCTTATACATTGACTCTATGGGGTGGCTGTTCCACAAAGGCGTCCGAATTATCGAGCATGTCCAAAAAATCGGTCACTGACTGTAATGACACACAAAAGGCATTTGTTACAGTACGCGTTTCTATTCATGCCAACGATACAAGAGCAAAACCAGAGGCCACAGGGTTAACAAGATAATGAAGCACTGGACGTGAGTGAAAACAGTTGCAAAGGTTCTAGTTCGCTCACAGCGCCCTCAGTATACTTTTTGTTGTTTTGCACCTCAGCTATGATGTGCTGCGCCGCTAAATACAGCCGACCTGGCCATTCCGACAGCAGCGACGACAGCCGTGAGTGACCGTGCGGGCGCTGGTAACTTGCCAGAAGCGTGTAAAAGTCCAGTTTTATAAGCGCGACAATTACGAGAAACCGTGCAGGAGGCGCCATCGGGCGGTGTGCGAACAGCTGCACTCTTTTTCAGAGACCGAACCCGCTCGCTGTTTGCAGCCACTGCCCGAGCACACACGCCGAAGCCATTCTGGCGCAGCGTGGCGCAATTTCGGTCAATTTTGTTTGGCACTTTGGCGCAGGAATTGCCGTTTGTATCAAAACCACGCAAATGGCGCAGGAGTCCCACCCCTGCATCCGTGTAGGGGGTGTTCCGCACCTACCACCAGGGCAATGAGTTGCACTGGCTAACACCCTCAGAGCTAGCTCCAATACACATACACCATAGCTCAAGTTGTAAGGTGTTGCATGCATAATGCAGATGTTGGTTCAGCTTCAATGGTCGAAAGTTTATTTTTTGTCACTTTCATTTCCATTTTCTTTGTTATTTCTGCATTTCAATTAAAAGAGCAGTTCATTTCCCCTATATTTTCCTTGGCTTCATGTAGCAAAATCCACAACCTGCACAGCTCTGTCCATCTGAAACCTGGCCTTGTATGCAGACTTCCTGTCTAACTTATGCTGAAATTCTCTGTCCTCTGTGTAAATAGCTGAAGCATGCTTGAAGGGACCCTGAACCACTATTTATCGAAGTCGAGAAATGTATTTGAAGTTAAAATTTACTATTACAGAAATGCCTTGCTGCAAAAAGTACATCAATGCACTCAGAAGTAGTGTTAGTAGCAATCAAAGGTCACATATGATCCCGTTCACTGTGCGCCCATTCCTTCTTCAATACCGTGCACTGCGAAGGCTACATCAGAGTGGGACGCACTTACAATGCTCTAGCTACCGAATGCCACCATGGCATGCAGTTCAAATTTGCTTTTGGATATTCACGTAGATGCCACTACTTCCAATTTTGGTGCCTACGACGTTCCAAACGTAGTCAAATGCACTTGAGCCACAGTGAGCCACAGTGTGCTCGCCCAGTAAACATGCAATGGCACCTTGTGGCGGCCGCGCTATCTAGGCTACGTGGCAGACCGCAGCTACATGCAACTCTAGTGCATATGCGCTGTTTTTGCTTTGTGCACGACTGGGCTTGAGTGTGCACACCACACCTCACCTAACCTAACTTAACCTAACCTCACCCAACCGGAGTGTGTGCTCCAGTCTGGTCATGCTATGTGGTGTGGACCAGCTTTCTGCACCAGCTTGACAGATGGATAGTAGCCACATCCAACTTGCTTATTTTGAAGCACTATCAATAACGCAAA
This sequence comes from Dermacentor albipictus, assembly GCF_038994185.2. Classification (NCBI taxonomy): domain Eukaryota; kingdom Metazoa; phylum Arthropoda; class Arachnida; order Ixodida; family Ixodidae; genus Dermacentor; species Dermacentor albipictus. Next base: position 44,979,343 of record NC_091823.1, on the reverse strand, counting down.
ACGAAGCAATGTCTGCCAAGGCCTCCAACCAGGAGCAGCCATGAGCGAGCTCACAATGGCAAGCGTGCACATGGTTTGACATTAAGCTTCATGTGGTTCGAGGTTTGAGTGTTTAAAACTAGTTTAAATTAGCGAGACCCAATGGCTATGACACCAATAAGCAGGGTGGCTAAAGTTTCATTCCTATGTGGACAGCCATGGCAGAGTGTCAGCGGACAATAGTCGGCTTCTTCCGGAAGTGCGTATTATTGAAATTTGAAAGCAGATTTTTTTACTTCAACCTGTTTTTGAAACTGCATCAATACATGTACACAGCAACAGTAGGAAGAAGTGCACTGATCTAAACACCTTTCTTAGCTATTGGCCAATAGTAGCCGCACACGGTAATCTGCTATATTATGAAATAAATTACAAAACACGGATTGACGTTTCGGCGCCCAATACGGGTGCCTTGTATCGGCGCAATACGGCGTTTCGGCGCAATACGGGCGCCCAATACGGGTGCCTTGTACCATGCATTCGCTCATTGTGAACAAGGCACCCGTATTGGGCGCCGAAACGTCAATCCGTGTTTTGTAATTTTTTTCAGTTGGCGAGTGTACGTTTATTCAGCCATGTTATTTCCTCGCCAGACGAGTTTTCGTCAAACCCTAGACTTCATTATGAAATAAAGCGTTGCAAAAAGAGTGAGGAGGAGGCTTCTGTGAAAAAGAAAGCATCTGACAGAAAGGTGACTTCATGCTCCACTTGTGAGCTCTACACATCGCACACGACTGCAAAATTTGGCTGATATTTTCACTGCAGCATATGCTATATGCAGACTGTGTTCTTTCACCAAGCCCGAGAGGTGATTCTGTACCCCTTTAAAGAGACATTAAAGAGAAACACTGAACCAGTTCAGATTAATGAAGAGTGCCTGAAGAACTCCACTTTTGTTGTTTATTGTTTTCACGGTAATAGGGTGACTATTAAAAACGAAAATGACAGTCAGTTTCATTTTTTAATTTCTGACTGAAACCTCAGGGCCGGTACGTCAGTGTGATGTCACAGGATGCAAAGTATTTTTTTTGCATTTTGGCTATTATGGTTCAGTAGAACTTCTAAAACTTCCTGAGTTCAGCCTTTAGCTCTCTTAGAATGCACTGTAGTTCATTTTTACCAATAAATATTTCACTAAGCTCGAGCAGACAGCGTCAAAATCCTTGACGTCATGGTGAGCTGATGCAGGAACTTAAGGTAGAATCGCCGCCCATTTTTCACTTTTGTGTCTTTTCATGCTTACCAAGTGTCTTCTCACGGTAAGTCTTTTTTTTTTTTTTGCATTGTAGAAAGTTATTTTACTAAGACAGCAGAAATCATCTTTTTCTTTAGTGTCTCTTTATTAGCAGAAGTATGTTAAACCTAAACACTGATTGGGCTGGTTTCGAATGTGTAGCAGAGCTCCTCGACTGGATCCTAAATGTTCTGCTAGCATGGCAATTAATATTGTTACGTGTAGGAAGACACAGACGGAAGAGGCTATTTACAGGCTATTTACACTGGACTGGAGACAGACAGTATACTACAAAACAAAATGTTTCTCGTCTTCCAAATGAATGAAATCTTTAACTAAAAAAATGTATTTTTTCTTCTCAAGCCCAAACACGTTTTCAAATAGTAGTATGTGTGACTACTGCAATTTATAACTATTAGTTTCTTTGCATCGTCCCTAGGTGGTGTCGCGCACAGCGAGAAGAAAAAAAGAAAAAAAACAACCGGAAGAGTGGCGCAATTTTCAAGAGGCAGCGACAACATTCCAGTGGCTCGCTGGCACCAGTGATGGGGTCGATTTCTCTGTACAACCAACGAATTATTTGTTTTGAGAAACAAAAACGACGCCGGAATTCACTTTCTGCCATCTCTTCAAACGTGTTTCGCACCGCCACCCACTCTCCTCCTTCCTCTAGAAACGCCCGCGCAACAACCTAAGTTCCCAACGGAAGCGCCATTTTCTTGAATTAAACTATTGATTGGATCCAAACGTGCCATGCTGCAGCCACCGGTGGGATCTAATCCAATCCACCAGACGTGCCATGAGAAGTCGTATGATCGCTCCAAACTTCCCAGCGCCCGTCGGGTTCGGCGCCTAGCAGACGAAATGCTTGGTGGGAGGATGATTGACAGGAGCGTGTCGTCATTTTGACGTCACCAGAAACGTGGCTGCGCCCCATGGCTGGCGACGTCGGCGCGGAGTAGGCCAATCGCGCGCGCCGGTAACCGAACGAACGTGCCGAATAACCATCTCCGATCGCGCCCCTGGAGGACAACCCGTGATTTTTGCTTGTAGTCCGTCATTTGAAGTATTTGGCAGTCTAGTCATGTAGCAGTTTTACAACCAATTCGTTTTTCCTTGCAATGGACCCTTTTACATGTGCTAACATCACAAAAATCCTTCAGCAGCTTTTTCTTTTCTATTTCCACAACTTCCGATCTTTTTTTTTTTTTGGCAACCAGTCACTTAACATTTTTGAAGAGACAGTCATAAACCAGCAACTGAATTCTAAGAACGATTGTTTGCAACCAGGCTATAAATATTGCGAGCATTATATTACCCCTTCATCTCCTTCATCTGTATATATTCATCATCCTGGCCAGCGTCATCTTCTTCAGCGCGCGAGCTGCGAAATAAACCGTTGAGGCTTAACAGCTGTCTCGCAAGTGGTGGAGGCTGCTTTCAATCCCTTGGTCCTCTATGCCTTAGAGTTTCCCTGGAGCTTCGTTCAGGCCGCCGCTTGTTTCGGTTTTCCGCCAGCATGCCCCAAGAAGATCCTCTAGGAGCCTCCGGCGTCACCGTCTCTGCCCCACCGGCCGTTCCTTCATGGACTGTCAGCACGCAGCAGCGCGATGCCACCATGTTTTCTGGCCTTTTTAGTGACGACGCTGATGACTGGCTGGACAATTATGACCGCATGAGTGAGTCTAACCAGTGGGATGACATGCACAAGCTTCGCAACGTCGCATTCTACCTCATTGACATTGCCAGGACTTGGTTTCTCAAACACGAGAGCACCTTGCCTGATTGCGCTGCATTCAAACACCAGCTTCGGAAGATTTTTGGCACTCCCAACGTTCGCTCTGAGGTCGCCAAGAAAAAGCTTGATGGACGCATGCAACTTCACGGGGAAACATACACCTCTTATATCGGGGACGTCCTCACCCTTTGTCACCGTGTTGATGCCACAATGACAGAATCTGATCGTGTCCGTCACATCCTAATGGACATTGCCCACGTCGCGTTCAACGCACTGGCGATCAAGAATCCAAATACCGTAAACGATGTGATCGCGACTTGCCAACACCTGGACGCACTGCAGGCCATCCATTTACAACCTGTTGCGCGCCTCCTTCCTCGGATACTGATCTGCATCTGCTGATTCGGGCTCTCATACGCGAAGAGCTCCAAGCGTGCGGCCTGCTGAGTCCTCCCGTTCTCCGCCTTTGGTTCCTGGCCTGCGCGACAAAGAGGAGCTGTCCTCTATGACTTGCGCTGCGAGCTGTGGCCCTCCTTCGCCATCCACCTCGTATGCTCAGGTTGCGGCTATGCAACCAACGTTCGTTCGGACAGCGTCTCCTGCTCCTGCTACTGGCCCCAACCATCTGGTGACTCTACTACCCCGTCCGCCTGCCATTTCTATTATTCTATTTCTATTATTCACACTGGCTTGTGCTCTCTTCTACGCAAAGTTACTACACCTTATATGTATTATTTGGGAGCTCAAAGAGAAATATAAAAGAAAGGTGCTCCAGCCTGTGCCACTGTGTATAACAGGCTTAAACCAATAGTAAAATAAATGATGAGGGCGTATGCCAAATGTAATTTATTTTTTAAAGAAAGGGAGGAGGAGAACTACCACCAGGCGAAACCAGAACCAAGGAACTACACCTTACAGTGGAGCTCTTCTTCGTGGTGCAAATAATGTTGTGATTCGGCCATCAGCGCAATGCAACGTTAGAGTTTCGATCGACAGGATACGCCACCATATCCAGTTCGCAGTGTTGACTTCCTGTGCTCACATGCTTATGCTAGGGCGGGACTTTCTATCTCCAGCGTCTGCTTTCATCTCGTGCCGTCAACACCTCGTTAACTTGACAGAGACGGACCATTCCGACGATGTGCACGAACCACGCCTTCGCTTACGATCTGCTGACGATTGTATGGTGCCCCCTGGTCGCGAACAACTCCTTGTAGTTAACTCTGACATCACCGATGGTGACGTTTTGTACAGTCGCCGACCCATTTTCCGGACTCCGAAAATTCGGACATACCCAATTATTCGGTCAGCTTCGCGGCACCACTATTCTCCCCATAGCCCATAATGTATAACAACTGCCGAAAGTTCGGACACCTTGCAAACTATCGTCCGATTTTTCAGACACTCCTTTAGCCAACTCGGTCGAGAGCACCATGCACCGACTCTGACTGGTGCATGGTTCGACTTGCTGAACGCCATTTTTGTTTTGAACGGAGCTTCCTTGCAGCCCCACGAAGTGGCGCTACTGGAAATCCCCGCTCATCATCATCGTTTCTGCCTGGTTAGATAGAGCGGCTCTGCAGCAGTTTCGGTTTCAGCTTAGTAAGCTATGTCAAGACAATCCAGCAGCCAATTTGTTTCTTCGCGCAAGACGCTGCGAGCAGGCAGCTTTTTTCGTTTGCGTGACTGGTGTTGGCACAACGGTGTTTGCTTTGTGTGCTGTGTCGAGGTTTCGGTGATCCAACGCGGCATACGGAAACATTGCGTCAAAGGTCTAATGGCGCCGACAGTGCCCGCGCAGACTGCGCTGGGGAATGCCGGCAAGCGGGTGCTGGGAGGCCTAAGATTTGTCGCCTTCCGATGTGCTCCCTACTGACGCGGAAAATGTTCTGCCGAGACCTGCGCAGTGGTTGCATTGTGATTCCGGACACCGTCTCATTTGACAGTTTCATAGGTGCTGACACTGCTGTACTGACATGCGCAGAACTCGACGACGGCAAGATCATTCGTCAGGTTTCTGCTGCACCGCCGGACGATGACTCGAGTCGGAAGATGACGCACCATGTGCTATGCTGCCGTCGCATGCGGAGCGTGTACAAGTAGTGACTGTGCTTTCAGCCGCCAATAGTGACCGTACGACCCTCTCTGAGATTCAGGCTTATCTGATTGTGCGTAAACGGAACAGCGTGCAACGGCGCATTCACGATTTCTTCCAAGCCTACTGCCGAGCCCGAATAAGTGCGTGGAAATAAAGGATCTCATTTTTTTTTTTTCTTAATCTGCTTTTTCGGACACCTGTTTATTCGGACATTTTCGCAGTCCCAGTGAGGTCCGAATAAACGGCCGGCGACTGTACCGTCAGCCCGTTGCTTATCCAAAGGGATTGCTCTGGCACCCAGCCTTGTTCGCTTTACCAATGGCACGGCCACTTTGGCTGTACTCAACACAACCATTGAGCCAGTTCTGCTTTCTAAAGGCACCGCTCTCATGTGTGTCTTGGACACACAGCCTGTCTAGGTGCTTACCTCGACTACTGCTGTTTCACAACCACCCACAGCTATGGATCCGGTGCCTGCTTCTGTTCTCGCTAGTACCATCCCATCAGCTCCGATTTAACGCCACAGCAGACGGGGGAGTTAACTCGCATTGTTACCCAAGCATTAAGACTCCTTCGACGTACACTCTCCTCTTCCGGGACAGACATGCGACGGTTCATTGCATACACACAGATGGAACTTCCATCGTGCGCCAGCGGCCATATCGCGTTTCTTCCGCTGAACGCCAGACCATCGATACCCACGTTGCAGACATGCTGAAACGCAGCATAATCCGCCCATCCTGAAGCCATTGGTCATCCTGTCGTTTTGGTGCGCAAGAAAGACTGCTCAGTGCGATTTTGCGTAGACTACCGTGCCTTGAATAAAATAACCCGCAAAGATGTATATCCACTGGCCCGAATCAATGATGCGCTAGATTTATTACAAGGCGCAGAGTATTTCTCCAGCCTTGATCTATGCTCTGGATACTGGCAGATACCCATGCACGGAGCAGACAAGGAGAAAACAGCCTTTGCCACACCCGATGGACTTTATGAATTTAATGTAATGCCGTTCGGCCTGTGTAATGCTCCCGCCACATTTGAGCGGATGATTGACACCGTACTACCGGGCCTAAAGTGGAAGACTTGCTTATGCTACCTTGACGACATCATCATATTTTCGTTGACCTTCCATCAGCACTAGCAGCGCCTCGACGAAGTCCTAACATGCCTCTCAGCTGCTGGCCTTAAGCTGAATACAAAAAAAAGTGCTACTTCGCCAGCAAAACCATTAAAGTGCTCGGACACCTTGTCAGCAAGGAGGGCCTTCGACCCGACCCCGACAAGATTACCGCTGTCCTCCGCTTCCCCAGGCCTCAACGCGCCAAAGACTTGTGTAGCTTCCTTGGGCTAGCTTCGTATTTCCGGCGCTTCATACGTAACTTTGCCACCATTGCGGCGCCGCTCCATCAACTCCTTCCTTCTGGAGCTCCCCACATATGGTCGGACGAATGCCAAACTGCTTTTGACACCCTCAAGCGTGCCCACATCTGAACCTGTGCTTTGTCATTTCGACAACACCGCACCCACTCTTCTACATACTGACGCCAGCGGACACAGTATCGGCGTTGTTCTTCTGCAACGTCAGCAAAATTCTGAAGAACGTGTGGTTGCATACGCAAGTCGCACGCTAACAGCTGCAGACGAAAAAACTATACAATTACCGAGCAAGAGTGTCTCGCCGTTGTTTGGTCCGTCCAAAAATTTCAGCCTTATCTGCACGGCAGCCACTTTACAGTCGTTAGTGACCACTACGCCTTGTGCTGGTTGGCAACGCTAAAGAATGTAACGGGACGTCTCGGCCGTTGGATACTTCGTTTACAAGAATACGACTTCGACGTCACCTACAAGTCTGGAAAGAAACACCAGGATGCCGATGCTCTCTCTCGTTGTCCCCTACCACCGTCTTCATACGCTGCTTGCTTACCACTTTTCGTGAGCAAACCGCAGGGCACGCCGCCTGCATTCCCTTCGCTCGCTGCTCTCGACCGGCTCCCATCCAGCCATTCTCATACGTTTGCCTCTAGCCAACGTAATGACTCCTACTGCCACTCCGTTATGGAATGTATTCACGGATCATCTCGCACACCTAACGCTCGGCTCCGTCGGCAGTTGAAGAATTTCAAGATAAAAAATTCTATATTATACCGATGCGTGTTTCATCCCGAAGGACACCGTTGGGTTCCTGTCGTTCCCCAATTACTTAGGGCCCAGATATTGGAGACCTCCAACAACGATCCCACTGCCGGTCACTTTGGTTTCCATTAAACCTACGAGCGAATTCGCAGCTGCTTCTCTTGGCCTGGACTCGCAACCAGCGTAGCGAAATACGTGGCTTCCTGTTCGCTCTGCCAACACCGCAAACGACTGACCTCACCTCCTGCTGGACTGCTCCAACCTGTCCCGTGTCCTGAAGCTCCTTTCACAGTCGTTGGTATCGACCTCTATGGACCGCTACCTTTAACCATTGGCGGTAAACGATAGATCGTCACAGATGTAGACCACTTGACACGGTACGCTGAAACAGCCACACTATCTTCGGGACCCGCAGAGGAGGTGTCAGCCTTTTTCTTGGAAGCCATCTTTTTACGGCACGGAGCCCCACGTGTCCTTTTTCTAAACTTCTCGACGATGTTCTGTGAAACTGTGAAATGCATTTGTCTCAAAATGCAATTCCTAGCATCTTTTTGAGCTTGGCCATCTTCTTTCTGGTACTCACAATGCTCAGATATGGATGACATTTTGCCCATATTTTCTTTAAGATGTGGAGTGCCGTTATCGCCTTTAAACTTCAATATCACACATATTTAAGGCAAATTTCAAGTATGTAACACTTACTATGGTCTGAAGATTTTAAGCCTTCCCAGGTTCTCATTTTTCCCTTTTATTAACATATCTTATATGCACTTTTTAGTTAGCTTTCAGCACTCTACGGTTGATGTGGAGGAATGTGAGCCATCAGTGGGGCCTAATTATGGAAGTTTAGTAATGGAAAAAGCGTGGGCAAGAAGCCCTACATTTTACACATTGTCACGATACAGAACGAAAACTATGCAACTCCCTATAGAACTGATTACATGTTTGAAAATGGCACAAGAAAGCTATGCAAACAGCTGTAGTTTCATTGCTCTAGGTTACGTATATTTTCTAAAAACGTCTTTGGCTAGCGTCTCCCCTTAAGAGAGAAAACAAGCGTTAAAATCTCATTTTTTAAACTTCGCAACAAAACCCCAGTGCCGATACATAAGCGTTATACCATTAATGTCAAGGCTTCTTTTTTTTTTTTGTATTTGAGTCGGCATGGCTCAGCAGAAGTTTTTTTAAGCTTGCCAAATTCAGCCTTTGGCCATTTTAAAAGGAAATGTAGTCCCCTCTCTATAAGAAATCAACTAGGCTTAAACAAATGCCATAGAAAATCCATGACGTCAGGGTGAGCTGGTGTAGCAACTTCAAAAGCATTTTTCTTTTGCGTCTTTTATGCGAAGCATATTACTAGAGCTCAACCCAGCTCCTCAGGCGCGGCGGTGTCGCCTTCAATACCACGTGACACCGTGACGTCACGACAGAGGAGAAACGGGGCTCCAACTCGCGTCGTCGCTCACGGTGTCGCGGCGGTATATAAGCAGCTGCGCTTGCCTCTGCTAGACACTCACGAGGTGAGATGCCTCCTGGAGACAGAGCTGCTCGTTGGAATGAGAAGCGAAGGTTGCGGCGTGCTACAGAGACTGTTTCTAGGTGGCTTTGCTACGGCGCAACGACTACGCGCCCCGCATCGGACGCGGTGAGCGTCGAGCAACGCAGCGTTCGGCGCGACAACGAAATGTGCGCCTGAGCAAGCACCGCACGCCTGAGCCGACGCCGACGATACCGGCTTTTCTGCGACACGAGCTCCTTAACGCTGTCACGTTAAAATAAAGGCTAGTATGCTTCGCATCCTGGGCTTAACCTTAGCGAAGCCACAGCCATTTTTTTTACTTGGCAAGTTTTTTTCCTGACAATGATGGCTTCTTGGCATCAGAGAACAGTAATCTGCCAATAAATCGCTAATCATTTTTCTCTCAAGTGTCTCTTCAAACACATAAAGCACAGTGCACGAGCGTTTTTGCATCCTGGCTCCTTGAGAATGAGTTTCTGTGATCTGACGAGAACTGGCATATCCGACATGATATAGCTAATAGTCAGCGGAGGGATTCCACTTGCGGTGGCTCAATGCATGGTGTAAAATGAAATGCACTGTTGGCCCCCACAAGACTGTCAATACTGCACTTTTTCCACACCACACAATCGGCCAGCATAGAAACACTGAACATAACAATGTGACTGCTCACCCAAGTCATAGATATGGCCATCAACATTTGCCAAGCAAATGAAATGCAGGTCCAAATCTGCATCAGCACTTGGTGCCTGGAAATAAATAACTTAGAATGAAATTTCTTCACACGAGGATGAGCTGCATGGTATGGCTGCATGGTATAAAGTATTCCAGAAAATGCACATGAAATTTCTGAAAGCTAAAGGAGATGCAATAGTAAGCTATTTCAACAAGATCACTTTTACCACAGAGGCATACATACGAAAAATTTGAGGTAGTAATTAGACAGGCAATTATGGAATTTAGCATGATTAACCCAAACATGTCGGACAGTTGATACTAGTGCAAGATTTGAAGCCTGTTATCGAAGTAGCATAGAACCGGTTCTAGACATGAAAAAGTTCATGTGGCTAATTCTTGCAGTGTAATGAATTCTGTCCAATTTCATTCAAAAAACTGAAACAGAAGTGCTGAAGATTACAACTATCACACCTTTAGCAGATGCCCATGAGTAATGTGAATGTTAACAGGCAAGCATGGATCGGGTGAGACTGGAGCCTAATAAGGACACTTACTTCACACTTCACCCTACATTATAGATTTGACCACCTCTGGCTGTGGCATTAAGGTGTTATGCAAAACCCACAATCATTCAAGCTATTCGCTTCAGAATTTTTCAACACTAACATTATCAGCTTCAACTTCACTTTGAAACAACAAATTCTTCTACGGCTTTCGTTGTGCGCTTCCATTTTAATGCTTCCCCCAAACTGTATCAACCCTAGACACAAGAAAGTGGCCTTCACTAACCTGAGTTTGTCCTCCCGTAGCACACTCAGCATGCAGTTCAGCAATGTCCTAAAAGGCAATGTGCATATTTAAAGAACCTTTTGGTTACACAAGTAGTCCACCACACATCATAGAGTTCACAAAGGTCTTTGAGATAATCAGTGCACAGCCAAGCAAGCAGATAACCAACAGCTTGGAGTTGCAGCGAGAACACGAATGTATACTAGCAGTTAATGTACCGACACATTCAGCACACAGTTTGAGTAGGTACATCCAGTAGAGATTAAATTGCCGAAATAAAGAAAACATTGATGCTAGGATGGCATTGGTAAAAATAAGCAGTTAATATATCAATACCTTTGGTTATTTTTATGTGACAAAAAACTAAAAGGCTGGATTATTGAAACTGTACAGTTCCTTAATAAAGCAGAACAAGGTATAAACAAACAGAAAGGTACCAGACGTGAATGCGGCCAGCCCCATGAAGGCATCTGAACCGCCTATAAACATGCGATAGGTCATTTTCAACAAAAAAAAATTATTGGGTTTTACATGCCAAAACCACTTTCTGATTATGAGGCACGCCTTAGTGGAGGACTCCGGAAATTTTGACCACCTGGGGATCTTTAACGTGTGCCTAAATCTAAGTACACGGGTGTTTTCGCATTTCGCCCCAACCGAAATGCGGCCGCCGTGGCTGGGATTCGATCCCGCGACCTCGTGCTCAGCAGCCCAACACCATAGCCACTGAGCAACAGGTCATTTTCAACAACAGTAAGCTGCGTTTCCAATGCAACAGCACTTTCAGAAGGGAATTACTATCATTAATCTAAGGTTTATCAATAAGCACATGGTGATCAATTCTGCATAGATTTTCCATTTGCTATACACACAAAATGAAGGTGCACAACACAGTCCACTTCTGGCAATCGCACCTAAAAAAAAAATATAATTATCCAGTGGGTGTCACTCAAAAGATGCAGTAAAAACACGCAATCACATCACTGCTTCATTTAGCAGTGTTTACCTCATCCTAACACACAATGTTGCCATTTTAGTGACTTTGTCACTAGATTAAGCAATTTTCTTCGCCATTAAGAACCACATTTTTTTTTACGACCAATGAGCTTTTTAGCAAAATGACAGAATACTAGGTGACAGTTAAACGACTTCGAAGTTACCAAAGTGCCTTTGACAATGGAGTTCTTGAATGCACTTTAATATTTAAAAGCTCTAAGTGGCCAAAATGAACTGTATGACTCTTGGACTCTGCAACCACAATGAAGCATGTGTGGTATTCACATACCAAATCATGTCAAATCATGCTTGTGCTTTGCTGGCACGACAGTCTTCCCAGGTTCACATTGTGCTCACAAAATGGCTTTTTTTTTTGTCTTTATAAAGCTGATCAGAATGGTTCTTGACACTGCAAGTTCTGCATTTTCACTAAATACGTTCAACTGGTGGACTTTAACAAGTGCAGCAGTCAATTTACAAAAGCATGTCACAATAAATTTTATGGTGCAATTTAGAACTCAGCAGTTTAGTAACAGGATAGATCGACTGTAGAAAGGCGTAACATATTGGAGAGGCTTGGCTCACAAATCTGGGTGCACCGCTTCTGTTTCTCATGGCTTTCAGACAAATCAGTACTGCAGTCTTATCAGGTGGATAAGGGGTGGCAGCATAGTATTTGACTTGTGTAATGTTAACGTAATTGCCATCACCATGTTAACAACATGCGACCAAGCGGGTGTAGCAAAGTTTAGTTTTGTGAGTGGCAGGAACTGGAAAATTCGCAAGCATATTGTAGACCCAGTGCTTTGAAGAAAAGAAAATGAAGGTACACGTGTTCTGTTGTTTTGTAAATACATTAGTGAAGCAAAAGACCTTTACATACTGCTGGTGAGTTAAGTTTATACATCAACTACACAGACACCAGACAAATGTGGAAATGTTTCAATGGATGCATTAGGCCACGGTACCTTATATTTTAGTGTTCCAAGATGCCATGCTATTTGAAGCTCACAGTAGAGCGTTAGTGGCAATTTTAGTGACCTAGCAACAATGTTTAGTGGAAATTAATCTTCTTTGCCTTACTCTAGTAACATGCTCATTAAAAAATTGGCAACACTGCTAATGCACCTCTTAAGCTAACATGCACCCATTTTTGAAACATTCATGGTAGAAAGCGATGTAGTATGCCCAAATCTAACATGCACCCAAATATAATGTGCATCCAATTTTGTAACAGAAGGAAAAGGCAGCATGCTTCAATTAGCAGCATGCTAATTTCCCTTATCGTAAATCTCAGGGAAATGTCTGAAAGAAATGCCCCGAATTTCGTAAACTGAAAAAGCAAGCTGCACTTTGCACTGCAAGGCTGGCCTTGCTCATTTGCTACATACATTGGACACCTGCTGGTTCTCAAACTAGCAAAAAGACTTGTTCACGAAAAGCCACAATGCAAGGAAATTTTGCAGGGCTCCTGTGCTGTCGTGGAAATACTACTCCATTCAATGAAATGACTGCCTACCTTACATTGCTCCAAGTGGGATCCCCTTTGATCAGGGTTCATGGCCAAAGTAGCACTCACGAATTTCTTGATCACAGAGTCAGCTAAAAAGAAAATAAGAAAGGCACAAGAAGATTATGCACCACAAATAAGAAAATATTTTTAGTTTATTTATTATTATTCATTATATTATATATATTATTTTTCATTTGATTGTTTTACATATATTGCCAGTCATGTGTGGATTAGTGCAGAAAGAGCACAAACATAACTTAAATGTATTATGAAGCAAAATGAGTCGTAATATTGTTGCGATGGAGAAGAGGACATGCAGACAAGAGATGATGATGAAGAAGTGTTGTTGCTGGGACGCTTTGGCCGCAATGTTCTAGTGTCAGCTGGTGCCTTCAGCATTCGCGTTGCATAAACAACATTCGTGCTTGTCTCCGCCTCAGAACATTTTGGTGGACATGCGGGGTACCAACACGGAGCTCTGCAGCGGCCACCGCCTGAGCCCTGACATAATGATTGACAGCCAAAGCACCACAATGACTGACCGCCCACCTGCGGTGCTGCGGACTCTGACCTCCGCCATGTTGTCCCAGCCACGAGACCCAGGAACCTTCAATGGCATTGATGGTATGGACGTTGAAGACTGGATTTCTTGGTATGAGCGTGTAAGTGAACATAATCGGTGGGACACAACGCTAATGCTAGCAAATGTGATTTTCTACCTTCGAGACACAGCGTTAGCATGGTACAAGACACACGAACACAACATGGCGAGTTGGGACATCTGCAAGCAGAAGCTTCTAGACATCTTTGGAAAGCCCTTTGGCTGTCAGCTGGTAGAGAAGAAGGACCTATCAAACCGTGCTCAAACTTCAACAGAATCTTACATGGCGTATGTTCAAGATGTCCTTGCGCTCTGCCATAAAGCTGACAAAGGCATGAATGAGAGCGACAAGATTGGCCACATCCTGAAGGTCATAGCAGATGATGCATTCAACCTGCTTATCTGCAAGAACTAGGTATGACTCGGTGGGTGTGGTCATCAAAGAGTGCCACAATTTCAAACTGATAAAGAGCCACCGCATTATGCAGCAGTTCAACCCGCTACCAAATACAGATTCGACGTCTTTGTATGAAGAACAGCCACGTGGACCTCCCCTGTCCGGACAAGAAAATTTGACGCGGTTAATTTGTTGCAAGCTCGAAGCCATGTCTCCCGCCGTTCCCTCATCAGCATGGCCCAGACAACGCATGTTTTGTATAGTTTATACGGGCCGTTGTCAGACAAGAGATAGCAAATTGAGGCCTCCCATCTCTCTGACCCATTCATGCTGCCACTGTGAGCCAGATCGGCACCACCCAAACACTACTTCCCCGTTTTCAGCAGTTCCAACTTGCCGTCGTAACCCGGCCGACTAAAGACCACCGGACGACTGGCCGATTTGTTTCAATTGCTCACGTGTTGGACAGGCTGTTGCGGCTCAAGGTGGCGTTTGGGCCAGGAATCCACCAATTTATGAGTACGTCTCGTAGTAGGAATGAAGGAAAAAGGGTTTATTTTAAATTATTTACACTGGCTCCAGATACGGGAGCCCACTTCATGTAGAAGGGCATTAAACATCCGAGTTCACATCAGGACACGTCAGCACACTCTCATTGCACCAAAGGTCTCCGCATTTAATACCATCGTCTTCAAAGGAGACCAGACCACCGAATTAGATGGCTATTTCAGCCAATCACAATCATCAAATCAGTCACAATATCCCTCCCACCATTCCGCCTCCTATGCTGCACCTATGTTGACAGGAACGTATCAATGGGGTTCTATGGTGTAGTAAATTATTTACAACACTCTCAGACTGGTCACTATATTTTCAAGGTTTTAGAGCTCTATGACTTTCATTTAATGCAAGAGACGAAGAGCCTAAAATATAATGTCAGTATTAAATGGTTACTGTGCCGTATTAAGCGCAATGAAGTGATGTAATGAAGCAGTCAGGTTCCAGAGATTCCCTGTATACAGTTATGTTACTCATGATGCACTGCATCCTGTAACCAAGATTTGTTTTTTTGTGTCTGACTTTATATGCTGTACTTGAGCATGCATTCTTCCTGCTGTGATATCCCACATGATATTGGCAGTATTGTTCAATAAATCAATACACCGTGATATACTGTTGGCACTTTATTTAAATACTGCTAACCTGAGAACTTTAAAAGAGGCAAAGTTCCATGAACACCACAATGATGGGGTTTTTAAGAAATCCTTTTTCATAAATGCTGACACAACATTCGTAAACCCATAAAATGAGCCCAAATTCATAAACTTTGTAGAAAATTAAATTGAGTTGGTGGGCATGTATTGAGGATGTACCTGTCATAACAGGTTTAAAAATGGAAAGTAATGAATGCAGTGGTACTCACATGCAATCTGAACCTGATTTGAGCTGTTGGTCAGTGCATGCAGCAAAGCCATGGCACCGCAAGCATTTTTGATTGTCTGCTTCATGAAGTAAACATTGTCACTGACCACTTGGCCAGCACTGGCAATCTGCTGGCTCTTCTCTTCAACAAAGTTGGTGTACTGCACAAAAGGTAAGGCTCAAAATAAATATATTCCACTTTTCATTTCACACAAAACAACCTGCACAAAAATATTTTGAACAGTCAATGGAGAGGACAGGCAACACAGAAAGCAAAGAGGCAGTGGTATAAGACCACAATCCTACAACGTATTTTTTCAGCCATTAGTCTGGCACTTCACTGCACAATGTCACAACATCCAGCAGACTATCTAGTACTCTAAGATCAGCATGTTCTTTTTATGACTCAGGAACGCGACAGATTCACTGATAAACTCCCAAGTACTGCTGTTACCAGATGCACAAGGTAATCAATGTGGCAGATAACATGCGACTCATCATCAGCAGCATCATCAACAGCGTCATCAGCCTAATTTGTGTCCACTGCAGGACGAAGGCCTCTTCCTGCGATCTCCAATTACCCCTGTCCTACAACAACCGATTCCAACTACGACCCACAAATTTCCTAAGTCTTCTGCCGTCCTCTACTGCGCTTCCCTTCTCTTGGTACGCTCTGTCACCCTAATGATCCGACGATTATCTACGGTCTCTCCGGCGGTTATCTACGTTATGGTCTCATTCAATACCCCTATGTCATCATCATCTCTCTGTTCTAAGGATGCATATTTATTTATTTATTTATTTATTTATTTATTTATTTATTTCAGAATACTGCAGGCCATTGCTTGGCCCAAGCAGGAATGAATTTGCATTGTTACATAACCAAGATTGTAAAATTTATACAATATTAGCAGCACACGGATATCAAAAGAATGAAATGATACAATATTAGCAGCATACGCATACCAAAAGAATAAACCAAAAGAATAAAATTATACAATATTAACAGCACACGGATACGAAACATACATAATAGCAGCTAAGTAGACGATGTAATGCATCAGAAAAATTTTGTGAGAAAAATACAGATGCTGGTAACGAATTCCAATCTTGCACTGTTCTAGGGAAAAAACTGTATTTAAAACTGTTAGTTTTGGCAAAAAGGGGAGCAAGTGAATGCTCATGAACGCTGCAAGTCCTTCTGACTAGAGGACGCTTAATGCACACTGGAATCAATGAAGATAGCAATAGGGGCTTGTTGGTACGGCATATCTTATTTTGTTATAGCGCAAGCTTGACACGGACAACAGAAGGCATGTGTGTCATATGTGCCTTCTGTTGTTCGTGTCAAGCTTGCACTATAACAAAATAAGCACTCTGGAAGCTGGAGCTTATTTTTGCAAGCACCAGCCTAATTTGTCTGCTTTTACCCTTACTACCTCTAAGTTGATCTGTTTCATCTTGACCAATTTTACTCTTTCTCGGTTCAAACTGAGGTGAATCCTAGCCCTCACTAGCCTATGATGATTGCACTTTACCCTACCCATCACTTCTACATCCTGCACTATGCTGGGATCAGCAGAAAGTATGAAGTCAATTTAATTTCTTGTTTCACCATTAGGGCTTTTCCAGGTCCACTTTCTGTTGCTACGTTTCCTGAATATGGTGTTCGTTATTCTCAGCTCATTCCTTTTAGCGAATTCTACCAACATCTCTTTTCTAGCATTTCTGGAATCGACGCCGTAGTTGCCAATCGCTTGTTCACCATCCTGCTTTTCCCCACTTTTGCATTGAAGTCGCCCATCACAACAGTATACTGAGCTTGCACTTTTCTCATCGCTAATTCAACATCTTCATAAAACTGATCTTCTTCATCATCATCATCGTGGCTGGATCTTGGAGCATAAGCTTGACCTAGCTTTAGTCTAGACCTCTTATTAACTTTGGTTACGACTACTGCAACCCTCTCATTAATGCTGTAGAATTCGTCAATGTTGCCCGCTATGTCCTTATGGATTAGGAATCCTACCCCATATTGCTTGCATCTGACATGCAATAAATATCTGACAAGGCGAATTCTATGGCTTAAAGCACATGTATACTTACGATCAATATTTCACTAACGCAGTAACTATGGTTACCACTGCCCTATGGTGACACTCACCTTGTCAGTGATCGGAAAGAGAAACAACAAGGCGGCCACTGGTTGCGGCACCATGGCCAGAAGCTCATTGTCGAATCCCATCATATCGACGAACGACCAGTTCGCCGGCAGTCCTAACTTGTGAGCAAACTGCGAGAGAAGCAAAAGCAAAGACCTGCGCGTCACTGCAAATCGATGAGAGACGCAGCGAGGTAACCACTCAAGAACGAGCAAATCGATTCAAGCTAGCAAGGCCTCAGCAGGCTAAGGGGGTGTAACTTTTAACAACTTTTACGTCATAATTAGCCAAAGTGTATGAAAGCTCCGAGTGTTCCCATTACTCATCCTGCACCCAGGACCGGGCACTCCCGTCTTCGTACCTTTGTAATCAGCTGAAATGAAAAACGCGGAACGCTCAGACATACGCATTGTAGCAAGGCAGCGTATAGGTTAAGAAAGAAAGTATTCCATTCTTACCTCGGGATTACTCTCCAAAGGAACCCATTTAGTTTCACTAGCCATGGCGTAGTGCTGGTAAGGCAGTAGATTGTTAAACAAGTGAGCGCAAAGAATGGGATAAACGTCAGATGGTAAAGCCCACCGTAGCAATTCGATTCTTCTAAATGACAGACGCCGGTTACCGGTGGCTACTGGTGGCTTTGGCTCGTGGCTTTATATTGGCTTAGTACGTCGGCTGGCACTGCCCCAGCTGCACTTTTTCTTTCAGTTTCATTTTCGATGTTCATCAAGAAAGCGAAGAGTTATTATAGCGTGAACACCTGGCACCCAGGGGCGTAGCCGGGGGGGGGGGGGGAGACAGTTTGGGGGGCCTGATGGCCTTCAGCCCCCCCCCCCCCCGAAATTTTTTCGTGCTGTCCATACACCTTGACCAAAGCAAGCCCGGCGCCGGAAATCATTCTGGAGTTTGTCTAGAACGTCTTTTTCACGCTCGAAAGGCCATTTCATCGCAAAAATTGCGAACTCTGGCTGGATTTCGCGGCAACGCTCATGCACCGGCAGTCACATAACGCAAGCAGCCCCATCCGAGCACTAAGTTTCAAGGACGTTTTGATGGCGAACCGGCTCGCCGGGGCATCTCGCGGTGGCCGCGGTATCTACACTCATCTTGCTGCATTTGATAATGGTCCTGATGGACAACGGCACAGCGAATTGTCGCATGGTGAAAGTTCGATTTTGTTGCTTCTTCTTTTGCGGAAAGTAATGGGCCATGGGACGCTTGAGCTGCCGGATACTCTTATTATATTATTGCGATAGCAATTATATGGACACTCTAGGCGCGTTCCTGCCGTTGCCGTCGCCCTCATGTTCCGCATAAAGTCCAAGGGCGATAACATCATGATCGCGCATCATCCACCTTAATCCTTATTCATGCACATTAATCCAACTTATTCCTGCCTAATAGTCCCAATTTACATTAATCCACCCTAATCCACCTCTTACAGACCTAATCCAGCTCCATGATCCCTAATCCACCTTAATCTACCCTAATTGTTTTTCAGGGCACGAAGCAGAATCTTAATGCTGCACTTCCGACTGAATAACAACAGTTAGCGGCGTGCGAGGTGATCGAGCCGCCCCAGAATATTAAGCATACTGAGGACAACCGCAACGAAAACGCTGGTGAGCAAGCCAGAAGAATGAAAAAAAAAATGCAGCATTACGGGATGCTTTGCTGCGAGCTATAAGAAAGACGCCTCAGCTCGCAAACAACGCTGTTCTTTGTGGGAACAAAGTTCTTTCGGCCAATCTCATGCAGCCACTGCTTCCTGCGCAAGCCGTCACGCTTTCCTTGTGGTATCATAAAAACGGCATAACCATCTTCAGGCTTCTTGCAGCAGTTATATGCGCAACAGCCCGGCATAGCGCTAGCACATATAGCAGGAAACACAGCGTACAACGTTCGCTACGCCGAGCTAAAGCGCCGAGCCAGCCGTGCTCAGGAGGAAAATGGCGTGAACGGAAAAGAAAAACACAAGCAAAACTAAAGATCCGCGCGTGATTGTGATTGCGCAACATGTTTATTTGCCTTGTTTGACGCATTATATACCTTCACTTTTTGTTGGATACCTAGATTTATTGGAGACTTATACGTACGTTTAGATATCTTGTTGCGAGGTTTTGTGCCTACGTTCAGTGAACTTTGTTTCCAGTGGCACTTTTTTGCCCTTTATCAAGCTGTATCTTGCCATTTGTATATTCCATTGTATCTTCGCGTTTCTAATTTGCACCCGCCGTGGTTGCTCAGTGGCTATGGTGTTGGGCTGCTGAACACGTGGTCGCGGGATCGAATCCCGGCCATGGCGGCCGCATTTCGATGGGGGCGAAATGAGAAAACACCCGTGTACTTAGATTTACGTGCACTTTAAAGAACCCCAGGTGGTCCAAATTTCCAGGGTCCTCCACTACGGCGTGCCTCATAATCAGAAAGTGGTTTCGGCACGTCAAACTCCATAATTTAAAAAAAAATTCTAATTTGCGAAGGCGAGTGATATGAAAGTGAGCCCATCCATCCTGCGCAATTATGGTTCTGTTCATTATCTGCAAGGCCTGCGCGTAGCACACAGGCATCTCTCATTTACAAAAGTGACACGCAGGTGTGAGGATAAGTGTTCTTTAATGCGCTCATGCACTGTGTTGAACATGGTTGCGAGAACTTTGTTTAAAATGTTTTGAAAAATTCGAAAAAAATATAAGCCCGAAGTTTACAAATTAATAGCTCTGCATCAAGAACAGATATCGCGGTTCTGTAAGCGGCACCCATTACAGTATTCAAAGCGGACAAATTCGATATGTCTATTTTTGTCCACTGTAGATGTACTATTATATGCAATTTACAGAATTGTGATATAAATTTTCATGCTGTTTTACAGAGTTGTAAACTTCATTGTTTCGTTTTCTGAAACTTTTCGATGTTTGCCACTTTTTATTAAAATATTGGCGACCTAAACCAACCAACCGACCGACCGACCAACCAACGATAGGGCTGACGATAGGGCTGTGGTCTCCCTATCGGCACGTCAGACTTTCAGAAAAGCTCATTTCGCGCTACACAGGGCCCTACCGTGTGCTGCGCCAGGTGACGCCTGTGACGTACGAAATTGCTCCTGTGAGTTCAACCTCGTCCTCTACTCTGGCATCTAGTGATGTCGTGCACGTCAGTAGGCGCAAGGCCTACTACACTGCTTCCGAGTCCGGCCGTTAGTCGCTCCGGGACGGCGCTTTGGTCCAGGGGGTATACTACTACGGAAAGGTATTTGCGATTACGAAGCGGCGAGTAGTGTGAAGACGACGACGACGATTCGAGGCTAGTGCGGGCTGTTGCCTCTTGGCCAAGTGCGGCGTATTTCCTTGTAAATACACTTGTACATAGCTTTTCGTCTGCGTCTTCCTACGTAACAATACAAATGCTTAATTGCAGCTGAGAATTGGAGTGTTGCCTTTTAAAGTTATTTTATCTTCATTCTAAAATATGTGCGTTAAAAAAATATTAGGGAGTAGCAATACAAAGAAGAGGGGCAAGTTGAGCAGCTGTCTAGGGTGCCGGGAAGCCAAGTGACGGCACTGGGTGTGCATATGGTTAAAATTTCTCCAAAAAAATTCTGGTCAGACGCCGTCGGCGGCGTCTGACGAGCACTTCGGAGACCACGCCTTGGCCTCCGGGGTGGCTCAGTGCCACTCGTCCGCTACCATCATGGAATACCAAGTACAGGGAGAAAATATTCTTCCGGAGGAAGTCACTCAAGAGCAGGGATGGCAAACCGCAGGTGCTAGAAGAGCTGGCGCCAAATCGCGGGAAGCTAACCCGAACGCCATGGCAACGCCTTTGGCTCCCCATAGCTACAAGTCTAGCGGCACAGCGCTGAAGACCAAGATCATTAGGGCGAGCCGAATGCCTGTTCTTCCCAAAGAAGACACGAAGATCGTTATTAGACCAAGAGGTGGGCTGAATATTTCCAAAATTGGAGCGGCCACGGTGGCTGACGCAATACTTGCAGCCTCCGGCATCAGCCAGCACGAGCTCACACAAGACACTCTGTGCCCGAACTTAGAGCAAAACATCATGGTGGCCAGCACTCACAGACGGGAGAATGCCGATCGATATGCCCGCATCAAGCAAATCCGAATCACGGGCAAGATTCACGAAATCTGCGCGTACGAGACAGCCCCGCACTCCACGTGCAAGGGGGTCATACGTGGCATATACCGTTGCAAGACGACCCAGCGACGGTGGATGGCAAGATTGTTAACCCGAACAACCCTCTTGCACTAGCAGCCAAGAGAATTGCTCAGACTGGGACCATCATCATCGCCTTTGACGGGCAGCGGGTACCGAATTTTGTCAGGTACGGAACGCTCCTGATGAAATGTTCCCTATATCGAAAGCAAGTGGACGTATGCCACGCCTGCGGAAGACTCGGGCATCGCGCCGATGTATGTCCAACACCGAGCGACGTCATCTGTCGGGGATGCGGCCTGCCAAATCCCAATGAGCAGCATCAATGTACCCCAAAATGCAAGATCTGCGGTGGTCCGCACCTTACAGCAGGTAAAGAGTGTGCGCGCAGATTCAAGACGCCATACATTGTTCGCCGACGACGCTTCGAGCGTGCCAGGCAGCAAGAGCAGCTCCCCACGCCAGCACCAACAGCACCAACTGCACCATCCAGCACCAACCGTAGGGGCAGAAGACGCTTGCGCTCGAGAAGCCGCTCTACAAGCCGACGGGGCTCCAGAAGTCGCTCTACCTCGAGATCGCGACTTACATCGCCTTCTCCAGCGCGCTCCAGCTCCAGAAGCTGCTCCAAGTCCCGTACTGGGAGCGACTCCTCCAACAGCTCACGTTCGAAGACCCCCAACGGCGGTAAAGGCAAGTCCTCTCTAACGTGGGCCGATAGGGCCCGTGGCAACCAAACGCAGGCGTCCAACTCTCAAGACTCGCACGACCTGCGTCTCACGAATGAGCTCGAAGAGCTTAGGCGTGCCAATGATAGTCTTAGAAAGGAAAACGCTCTGTTCAAGCAGGAAATCAGTCGGCTAGCCGCCGAGATGGCGGAAATACGAAGATTGGCGCTCACACAGCCAGCTTCTCAGCCTGCCGCACGCTCTTCGGCCATGGACACAGTGGAGGCCCCTCCCAAGACGGTTGCAGTGAAGCGGCGTGCCCTGGATGACTCAAGGGGAGACGAGATGGTAGAACTCCTGTCTGACCTCAAGAACGCCATCTCCAACATACAGACAGGTCTCTCACACGTACAAGAAATGATCGCGCACCCTCAGCTGGGCCTGGTCGCCCTCAGCACTAGAATACTTAGGCTGGAGGGAACCAGCCACGGATCTTTGCCAAGCACATCTACAGCACAAGTCCCAACGTTGCCCAGCGTCATTGCCTCACCGACGGAGGGTGCTATTATGAATGCGGCACTTTCGCAATTCATTCACAAGCCCAAACATGGATAACGTAACTAACGTCATAACAATGTGGCAGTGGAATTGCGCAGGGTTCGCCAGCAAACGGGCAACCCTGCGACAATACCTAAAAAGCGTAAAGGACAAACCCCAAGTAATCGCCTTGCAAGAAACGATCACATCATCACCTATCAAGCTCCGCGGTTTCCTTACGGTGGCTTCCACTGAAGGAGGAAGGGGGGTCGCTATCCTGGTCAGTAAAAAGTTCACGTGCCTTCAGCGAGACCTTGGTCCCGCGGACAATGGGATCGAGTACGTCATGGCCGAACTCCTTGTCGACCCCCCTACGCAGCGTTTAAGAAGAAACAGTATCTTCATACTGAATGTTTACTGCAGACCCAGCGTTCACAGAGCCAGGCCTAGTGCTATTCTCAAGAAGGCCGTGCATTCGGCTGGCTGTCAGCCTCTAATCGTCATGGGGGATTTTAATGCCCAGCATCAGGCGTGGGGCTATTGTACCAATACGAAGAAGGGTAGAGACATATGGGATGCGGCAGCGGAGGAAGATCTTACGCTGATAACCGATAAAGACTTTCCAACCAGGAGAGGGAACTCGGTATGCCGAGATACGACTCCGGATCTTACCTTTGTCAAGAACCTGGAAAACGTCAAGTGGACCAACACAGCCATGGACCTCGGTAGCGATCATTGCATCATCGAAGCTGTGATCAAGACTGCCCGCAACAAAACGAGGACCTTTAGGTTCACTGACTGGGACTTGTTCCGAGCCAACCGCTCCGAGCGCGTCCTTAACGATGATATGGACCTAGACTCTTGGTGCGACGAGATAAAGAAGGATGCGGCTAGAGCCACCAAGGAGGTGACAACCGATCTGGAGGTGGACAGGATGGACAGTAGGCTGGCGCATCTTTTGGAAGCCAAGCAGGCACTGCTCGCGAGATGGAAGACTCAGCGCCATAACAGAAGACTACGCAAGAAAATCTCCGATATAAACAAGATGGTAGAGGCTCATTGCAAGGTGCTATGCAAGCAGCAATGGGACGAGCTGTGCGACTCGGTGGAGGGCCAGCTCAAGAACGGTAAAAGCTGGGGTCTCCTTAAGCACCTACTGCACGATGGCAACACCAAGCCCAACCAGAAGAGAGCTTTGGCGAAAGCTGTCCATTTGGCCACCGACTCGACTCCAGATGAGGCAGTCATGGAGCACCTCATAGACAAGTACCTGGCGGCCACGGACGATCCGGTGCCCCCCCAGTTTCCCGAGTACGAAGGGCGTGACGTACCATCTATGGACGAGGATTTCACCGTGGCTGAGTTCAAGCGAGTTCTCGCATCCCTCAACGGCAGATCTGCCCCTGGGCCCGACGGGATCACCAACAAAATGCTCAAGCATCTCGACGACACCTCAATCGAGTTTCTTACGCGCAAGATGAATGATATCTGGTGCAGCGGCCTCATTCCCAAGAGCTGGAAAACAGCCTACACAGTACTCATACCGAAGCCAGGTAAAGCGCCGAGCATCGACAATCTAAGGCCCATCTCCCTGACGTCGTGTGTTGGAAAGATGTCCGAGCACGCCATGCTTAACCGCCTCACTGACCATCTCGAGTCTAACGAATGCTATACACACAACATGATTGGCTTTCGGTCGGGGCTTTCGACTCAGGACGCCATGAGACTGATCAAGCACCAAATCATTGACTCTACCTCCGCCGACACTAAGGCAATTCTCGGCTTGGATCTGGAAAAGGCTTTTGACAACATATCGCACGCCTTTATTCTCAAGAGCCTGACGAGAGTGTA
The DNA here is from genome assembly GCF_038994185.2 of Dermacentor albipictus. Taxonomy (NCBI): domain Eukaryota; kingdom Metazoa; phylum Arthropoda; class Arachnida; order Ixodida; family Ixodidae; genus Dermacentor; species Dermacentor albipictus. The sequence goes on along the minus strand of NC_091823.1, from coordinate 44,954,789 downwards.
ACGTCGGCAAACGGGCGTACAATTTCGTGCGATCTTTCCTTTCCTCAAGGTCCACTAGACTGAAGATTGACGAGTTTTTGACCCACGAAATCCAGCTTGGTCCAAAGGGAACACCTCAGGGGGCGGTGATCTCCCCGACGCTGTTCAACATCTCCCTGATCAACCTGTCGAGGGCCTTGAACAAAATCCCCAACATTAACCACACGATCTACGCGGATGACATCACCATCTGGTGCTCCAGTGGATGTGAAGGGCAGGTCGAGGGTGCTTTGCAAGAGGCCATCGATGTGACGGAGCGGTATCTAATCCCCACCGGGCTAAGGTGCTCGCCCGCTAAATCCGAGCTCTTGCTCTACAAGAAGAGGCCCAGAGGCGGTTCACACCGATCCTGGAAGCTAGCAGCAGAGAGCCACATTACATTATTCACCGGTAAGGGCTCCCCAGTACCGCGGGTAGACACTATCAGGGTCCTAGGAATGTTTATCGAGTCAAACGGGGCCAATGGAGCCGCCCTCAAACGCATTTGTTCCAAGACCGAAAGCGCCCTCGGCCTGATACGAAGAATCGCCAATAGGTACTGCGGAATCAAGGAAGACAATCTGATCCGGATTATCCACGCCTTCGTGCTCTGCCACCTCGCTTATTCAGGGGCTATGCACAATTGGCTCGTATCGGAACGCAACAAGATCAACGCCTTAATCAGAAGAGTCTTCCAGCTTGCCGTCGGCCTTCCCATGCGAACGCACTCAAAAGACCTTCTCAATTTGGGAATTCACAACACGTTCGAAGAAATCGTTGAAGCCCAAGAATTTTCCCAGTTTGTCAGACTCTCCGGTACCCCAGCGGGCCGAGCCATACTTGGCAAGCTGGGACGTAACCCCATGGTCGTCAGTCTCGACGCTGTGAAGCTGCCCAGCGACGTAAGGTCCAAAATTTACATACACCGGGTGCCACGAAATATGCATCCCACCTACAACGAAGGACGAAGGCGAGCCAGGGGTAAAGCTCTGCTCGCCAGTGCCCGCTTGAACAAGGACCGAACATGCTTCGTAGACGCTGCTTCCTACGTTCAAGAAGAGGCCTTCTCCTCAGTGGTCATCGACTGTGATGCTAAAATCCTTAGCTGCGCTACCGTCCGCACTTCTAATTCCAGCGTTGCAGAGCAAGTTGCTATTGCTCTTGCATTGACGGACAGTGTACATGACACGATTTATTCGGATTCTAAGGCCGCTGTCAGGGCCTTTCAGATGGGAATGGTGGCTCCCCAGGCCCTACGTATCATCCAAAGTGCCAAAGACATGAAACATCACTCTTTGGCCTGGTTCCCTGCGCACCTTGGGACCATTGAGGGTGCCTTGATCAACCCCAACGAGGAGGCGCACTCGGCTGCACGAGGTTTGACTGACCGTGCGCTGGGCAACGCGTCCTCTCCTGGGCGACCCGAGCCTCTCTGCTCGTACAACGAAATCTGCAAATACAATTATCTGTCAAGAAGAGTCCTACCTTCGCCGCACTCCTCGCTGTGCAGGGCCCAGGCAGTCACTCTCAGATTACTGCAAACAAGCACTTACCCGAGCCCCGCAGCGCTACACACAATGTACTCCGACCGGTTCCCAAGCCCGGATTGCCCTCTGTGTGGTGACTATGCCGACTTCGAACATGTCCTGTGGGGCTGCGCCTCTGCCGGTCCTCCTTTCACTCAAGAGGAAATGAAGAAGCTGATTAGAGCCCAAGATCAGACCTCTCAAACCCTGGCAGTCCAGAGGGCTCGCGACAGGGCCGTCAGGTTCCACCTGATGGTCCCCGAGTGGGCCTAGCCAGGTGGCGTGGCGTTTGCTTACGTCTCTAGTGGACAAAATAAAGTTGTTTCACTCACTCACTCACTCACTCACTCACTCACTCACTCACTCACTCACTCACTCACTCACTCACTCACTCACTCACTCACTCACTCACTCACTCCGGTTTTATCTTGCCGTGCAAAGAAGGCTATGTTCTAATAGTGGTTGCATTCTGTATTCTGAGGGGCTAGGCAATTTTCAACAAGCATTGTTTACGGCTGCCAATTTCTTGTGCACTTGTGTATGTTGACCAAATTAGTCATTGTGTTAATGCACAGTTAAAGAAACACTTATCATCCTTGAATGCTTTTGGGGCAACTGCCAGCGCTTTCTCCTCCGTAGTAACCGCAAGTCCCCACATTTTCTCTCTCGCAACCTCGGCTCCTCACGCATGCGCAGAAAGAGCGGTAGAATCTAATTTTGATGAGCTGGCCTGTTCAACACTGGGACGTGATGCTGCTGCGCATATGGCGTGCCGTCAACTTTTCTGTATTTCACTAGGCTTTTGGCTTCTAAACCGCTTCTGAGTCTCAAAATGCTGTCAATAATGTCAAGCTCTACCAATAAATCTACATGTCTTAATCGTCAGTGTCACCAATCCCGAATGGCACCAAACTTGGTTCTTTATCCTATGATGACCGCTCCTTTTGCCGTTTAGCACCACGCCACCATAATTCCGTTGAATTGACACTCGGTGAGGCAAAGTGCACTCGGTCGAAGTGTCACTAAATCTGTCCGTCTGACTTCGGTATTATACAACACCAGTCAGAACCTTGTCCCTTCAGCCACAGCGAACACTGAATGGGGCATCCTCAACTCGCGGGCAGCCAAAGGCGGAGCGTTCCTTTCATTCATATCTGTATATCTGTAACCCTTTCTATCTCTTTTCGAAGCACTTCGAAACTTCGAAACTGTTAGACAGGTAAGTGCACACTGCTTAGTACAGTTTGGGCACTTCTGCCATTTTCTTTCTTTTTTGATTACTTAAATATGTTACAGTGCAGATGAAGTGGCTCTTTTGTTCTTTAAAAAGAGATTTCAGGGGTAATTTTACTGCTCAGGACTGTGTTTAAGGTAATTGTAGTACCAGGTCCATCGGTAGGTCGGTCGGTCGGTCGGTGGGGCATATGTCACACCTGGTATATGTCACTGATTATGTGTAGATCTTTCATAAAGTCAATGTAACCTCACTTCAAATGCGTAGCCGAAACTAGGTATGTGCCGCAATTTATTGAACCGGGTTATTGAACGTCTATAATGGGAATCATTGTAACTGAAAAAGTTTCAGTTTTCATGTGCTTTTCTTCAGCAAAACTGGCTCCGCCAAACTTGCATCACTGAATTGATGAAAGCTGGCTACTGCCAAACTCAATGAACGTTTTTGACTTGAATTTCAGTCGCTGCACAGGTGCCACTGGCATGTGTTTCTCTTCAATTAGCCTAGCTCATTTCAACTTGCATAACAGGGTGTACGAAACTAGGTGTGTGCCAAGCTGCAATGAACTTCCGTGAAACCTTGTTAACCCCGACTTCAATCGCTAGGTATGAGCCACACTTCAATGTAGTTAAATTGGAATGAAATGGGTCAAAGAGTCTATTACACAAAAAAGGCGATCGGGAAACCTGGAGAATTTCACCAGTTCCTCTGCTCTCACTGGTACGCAAGATCATTGTTAGCCACATGGGTTGATCGCTGTGGAAAAAAAAAGACCTTTTGTTTTTTTTTTGTTTTTGTAACTGAACCTCAAGAAAAGAATTTTGTAGGAAAAGATTAGGTAGTATAAGGATAATTTCGTAGCCAATAGTCTTTTTACGTCCCACGGACGCCGTAGTGGAGGTGGTCTACGGAGAATTCTGCACGACTGTCGATCTTTAACGTGCGCTACGATGCACACGGGCGTCTTCGCAGTTTGCCTCCATTCAAACTACAATCTCCGGAGCCGGGAATTAGCCCGCAATTTCGAGCTGGGTATACTAGCGCCTTAGGTACTCAGCTACCCCGAAGGGTGATAGTGTAAGGTTATACAGGGATATGAAAGTGATGAGTCCAGGTACGTGTGCAGCGATTCTCCACTACTGCCGGTTGAATGTGTACGTGGCCCAGGTTGAAGAGTTAGTAGCTCAAACATTTAAGCTCGTCACGAAAGCGACGGTTTGACATCATTAGTACAGCTCATGGACTTTCTCTGCTTTTTCTCCAACATGGACTAATGAGTCGTCTACGGTTTGATAGAGTAAGGGGCTGTTGTCATGACGAAACCGCGTTCGTAGCCTATCGGCGGAACAAGTTTTGTCCCAGGTATTGTGGGTATGCGCGACTCTCACGCATCCCCTGATATGTTGTTTTCCCGCAGAACTCCCGTCTCCTGCAATCCGGCTTCGCCGCGTGGCCTGCGTGATACCCGCGCCAGTCGGTCTGGTTGAGGCGCAGTACGATAGATGGCGCGAGTGTTGCGCTGCTAACGCTGCCTTACTTGCGCGCGAAAGGACAAGGCTCTTCCTCTTTGGCTCGAGTTCGGCAAGCAGCGCGGACGTGCCGCGCGTGCGCCGGTCCATGCTTCTGCGAGACCGTTTCGTAAGGCCTTGTGCGAACGCGCCACCGTGCGCGTGACCGTACGCGCGAACGACCAGGCGTTGACATCCAGCATGGGGCGAACATATTCGCTCGCTATCCGGTCGCGGTGAGTCGGACTTCTAGATTTGTCGCGCTCCCATCGGCATGTTTTGCGGATAGCAACTCGGCTAGCAGGCATTGATCTATGAAAGGTGCAATAAATGCCCTTGTGAGTGTTTGCCCTATTGTGTTGTCGTTCTTTTGTCCCAAGAGCACGGGTGAGAGACCACACAGTATCTGGCACTGTATATGCGCCTCTCATATCGGTTGACCCATTTGAGGCGAACGTGTTTTAATGCCACTGATTATGTGGAGATCTTTCATAAAGTCAATGTAACCTCACTTCAAATGCGTAGCCGAAACTAGGTATGTGCCGCAATTTAATGAACGTATATAATCGGAATCATCGTAACTAAAAAAGTTGCAGTTTTCATGTGCTTTTCTTCAACAAAAATGGCTCCGCCAAACTTGCATCACTAAATTGATAAAAGCCGGCTATTGCCAGATTCAATGAACGTCACTGACGTGAATTTCGGTCACTGCATAGGTGCCACTGGCATGTGCTTCTCTTCAATTAACCTAGCTCATTTCAACTTGCATAACTGGGTATACGAAAATAGGTGTGCCAAACTGCAATGAACTTCCGTGACGAGAATTCGGGTCGCTGGACCGCGAGGTACCAGGTATGTGCCCCTTTTCAATAAACCTTGTTAACCCCAACTTGGATCGCTAAGTATCAGCCACACTTCAATGTAGTGAAATTGGAATGAAAGCAGTCAAGGTTCATCAGTTGAGTTCAGTTCAAGTCAGTTCAGTTCATCCCATGCGAGTTCGTCCCCAAAAGGACTAATAGTTGTGGCAAATCAGCTAGTCCCCAAAAAGACTAACCTCGATCCTACCCCTTTTAGTCCTTTTTCTCTTAGAGTGTATGCATTTAGCTCAAAACCTTCTATTTTTTAAAATCTATTCTGAACAGTATCCACAATTGCCGAGCAGGTCACTTCCTTAGGCCTCCTAAAACGAATTATGACTGAGAAGTGAAGACAAAGAAAGCCATAAATGCACGCGCAGAGCGCGCCGCGCGACAGATCGCCTCGTTCGGCCGACATCTGCGATCACGGTTCTGCGTTCATCCCGCAAGATAAGCTCTTGGAGTCCGGGGCGTCGGGCATCCAGAAAACTTCCAGATACCATCAGCGCGGGACCGAGCATGACGCCCCGACGGTCGCTTCTTTTCCCGACTGGTGTGGTCTTCTGCGCATTCCTGCAGCTAGTGGTCGGCCAAATGGAAGCCATGGAGTGAGTCTCACTTGTCCTGTATTTCCAGCCATGTACTTCTCAAACGCGTCTCGTGCAGTGATGTCATCCAACAGGCAGACTGAAACTCCTATTGAAAAACGTGGATGCTTTTCAAAAGAGGATGAACGCGATTCGGGCGTCTGCTAGAGCGCCATGATGAACCATAAACCTGCTATGCTCGTGACCTCACAGTAGAAAGCGAAAGCACATGCCTCTGCTTTCAGCATAGTACTCGGAAGTAAACTAAAGAGAAAATAATGGTACTACAGGCTAAATTGTAAATTACTCTTGCTAACATGCTTGCTAATCTCCATGGCATAGAAGACAGAGCAGGCGACAAAATGGCGAAAATAAGTTAGTAATTTAGTGATACTACAACCCGCCTCCCAGTGCAATACAATTCCTGCGGCCCTGGCTCCGCATTTTACAGACTCCACCTTTAGCCACCGAGTACTTCAAGGTTCTCTGGTGACCGTGCACGCGCATGCCTCGCGTTGTGAATGCACGCGCATTTTGAGGCAGCCAGTCTAAAAAAAAAATTCTAAACTTTCTTTTTACCAGTGCCAGAGATCACTTGAGAATCGTCCACGACAAGCCCGATCGCACTGACGTTCCCAGCAGTAGCAAGAGCTCTCATCCAGGTATGATCAACGCTTAATTTTGGGAATCTTTTGTCTGTTTATTACCTTGCTGCACTCCGTCCAATGAAGCGCCAATGAAATGCTATAGGATGAATGGATATAAATTGGGGTAAGCCATTCAGTGGCGCGATTGTTCGAGTGTGCGCATCTTCCTAAGCCTGTATAGTCGGACCGTCGTCTGCTCACTTCTCGGGCGCCAGAGCAGGACTAGTATATAGCTATCACTCCAGTGCGACACTACTTGGAAACAAGCTATGTTAGGTAGACATGAAAAGGACCCGAATCCACACGTGAATGCCCTGATCATGCTCCCTGAGCTTGACAAGGGAAGTGGCCAGTAAACTTGCAGCGTAGGGAGGATTTAAAGAACGCGCGGGGTTGGTGCACGCCATCATGTGCTGGTCAGAGACCTCCTATGATGGTGTAGCTAATTCTATAGTGCATGCAGCTAAAGGATAATCTTCAAGCCAAACCAAAGATGATTCTGAAGTAATTCTGGGGAAACTTACCTAATCGGTGCCTCATTCTTGTTGTCATGCGCTCTGATGTACTTTTGTTTCCTATAGGTATATATGTGTGTTCCTTTCTTGATAAAGAATTCAGCCGTCAGTTACCCGCATCTACAGGAACAGTTACCCAGCGATACGAGTATCTATATGATATAAAGCCACTGCAACATAATTAATTGAAACATATTTGTTGATGCCTCTTTTTTTTGTTGTCGTTCACCGAATAGGCCTTACTGCGGCGACATTGGTTACTACACCATTGAGCACCACCAACGTCTCCAACGGGACACCAGGGACGGCACTGCCCCTCGGCTTCGGGTCGGATTGCTCGCACGAAAGACAGTGCAACGCACTTCTCGGTCTCGCCTGCATCAGGTGCGTGCAGTGCACCCCTTTCAGGGGCGTAACCAAGTGGGTGGGTGCATGCATAGCAAGCGCGTGTCCTCCCCCCTTCTCCCTAACCGAAAGACATTTCTGACTACGCAAGTGGCCCCCTGTTTCTATATTTTAAACGATTGGGACAACCGCCTTTGTTGCCTCTGAGTGGCTTCAACAAGGACTCAGGCTTTTATTTAAGTAAAATTGCTAAGGGTGCTACGAATTTCAAAGATTTTTCATGACGGGGTCTATGGCTTCTCGATCACTGCTCATGTTTTTCTTTTATTCCTACTGGGCACTTGTCAAAATCGCAGCCATCATACTACCTCTTACTGAACCCCGGAAAGTTGTTATTGCAGCCATACAAGAACGACAAGAAGCCACTGCGGATAAAAGAATATGTTGTTTTACGTGGCAAAAACAATATCTGATTATAAGGTACGCCGTAGTGGGGGACTGCGGAAATTAGGACCACCTGGAGTCCTTTAACGTGCACCTAAATCTAAGCAGACAGGTGTTCTCGAATTTCGCCCACATCAAGATGCGGCCGCCGTGGCCGGGATTCGATCATGCGACCTAGTACTTACCAGCCCAACACCCCACTGCGGTTCGTGATTGCGCCAATGTTATTCGTTCTCGCTGTTCGCTTCATTCATGCATGGTGATGCTAGCATGTTTTCTCTCATAAATTTACTGTGCAGATCTCTATATATATCTATAGTATGTATGATGACTGTTCCGCGTTCAAGTTAAAAGAGAGCTACCCGAGAATAGTGCATTATATATTACAATCGGCGAAGTCCAATTTCTGGCTGAGAAAACGTGTCTGCGCGTTCGCAGCAACGAGAACCGCCCGCCAAAGTGCGCCTGCCCTTCATCGGCACCCGTCTACATCAACGAGGGTGGCGTCCAGAAGTGTGTCCGAGGTGAGAATACGGGTCTCGGGTCTATACATGCCAGTCTATATACTAAATACGGGTCCTTAATGCAGGTCTATATACTAAAAAATTCCATGCCGTATACTCGCATATCGACTCGAAAGCTAGTTAACAGCCCACTTACACGGTTCTTGTGACGATCCTTTTTGCAGAAGAGTAAAAGATAAGGAGCTCGACTTTGATTTTACAAATCCCCCAAATCACGACGTGCCGCTATTTAGAAAATTGGGGTGCCAGCCTGCGACAGTGTCCTACTGCATTCTTTGAATTGAGTGACATTACCTATGCGGAAAGTTATAGGTTACGAGATTTTCGTCTCAAATGCAGTTGATTCGTTGGTTCGGGATTTAATTAATCTGCTCCTTCGCGGTACCGAAAACCAATGTCATTCTTTCGCTTACAGTGCTAGTCACGTTTCTTTTCAGCTGAAACTAAACCCGGAAAAAAATCTTCCTGGAACATCTTCCAAGGCTAGCGCGCATCACGTCCTAAACGCTCGCGCTCTGCCTGCTTTGTCACGCAACGACGCAAGGAGGAGCTCTACGCTCTGAATGCGCGCGCTTGAACGTTGCAGCCAAAAACCTCAACGAAGCGTGCGTCAGCAACCAGGAGTGCAGCTTCGACAACCCTAACGTGCAGTGCATCAACTCCTTCTGCAACTGCTCGCACCCATTCCAGTTGACAGCAGCGAGGCACTGCCTGTTGCGTGAGTGTCCTTCCAGGGTGTTCGCGGCGCGAGCTAAGGCAGGGTGGCCGATGCATCCTTCTGCGTACGACCGGGTCATCATCGCTATTGAAGCTTCGAAAAGTGAATAGCCTTAATAGGATAAAGGAGGCGTTGTAAAGTAATTGCATGCATGTGACAAGTCGTTTATCGATTTTGATTGGTTTTGCTAAATTTTCTGGTGGATGTTTTATGGCGTGCCTTGGTTAAAAATTACCTCGTAAGTTCTGAGCCCAGTATGACGCAATCTGAATAGCATTATCCACCATATATAGTCGACGACCCGCAAACCACAGTCCGGCACGGCACGCGTGGGGAAAGTGATCGCGTTTCCTTTCTGGGCCATTACGCATCTTTTCAAGATTTACTTACTAGCGTACGCTTGTTGGCGCCGTTCCTGCCATTTCTTACAGTTTGTGGTGTTTATAGCATTGCACTGCAATCGCGCACATATCGTTACAGCTTCAAATCAAGGAGCTGACATCTTCACCATCGCCCTTAGCATAATGCTGGCATTGGCATTGCTGCTCCTTGCTGCTGGCTACGCTTATCAAAAGTAAGCATGAAATTCAGCATGTTTCAGACTTCCACACAGAGTTCACTACTAAATCCACCAAACAATAAGCTTGTGGAAGCTTACTGATGCTTGCTCGCATGCTCGCTGATGAGTAGTTGAGGTAGCTTGCATTTGCAGTTTAATACCCGTGTCACACGGGCACATTTGGAAGGCCTTCCAGTCGACGGCCTTCGAAACGCCAGAACTCTATCGACTCAAAGGAGTTGTCGCGCTGCTACACGGCACTTTTGAAAGGCCGTTGAGTGGTTCCGGCGTTTCTCGCCAAATTGTGTGGCGTTGCGTATCTTTATTTTCGTTTTCATGTCACAAAAAGTTAAACAGCATTAAAACCCCTTAAAAGCACTATAATTTCTTTTATGTTTGTTTATACATTAAAACAATTGTTTATAAATTGTCTTACAGGTATGTTTAGTTTTTAAGTTGTCGAGTAGCGAAACTGCGGCAACGTTTGCGTCGCTGCACGTCGCTGTTGTCGAGAGTGTGTGTAGTTCGCGCATATCAAGTGGCAAAAATACTTTATTGAATAATTGACAACACTCATATATAGTATTTTTAGAGCATTTTGGTTTGATTTGTTCTTTCTAACCGTGAGTTGGAGCACACTGTGAACGAGAGGGCATGTTCGCGCTGTTTCCGTTTCCGTTGCTCAAAGGCCATCGAGATTTCGATAGAGTTGTAAGGTGCTCCGTTGACTCGATAGACTATTGACTCGGCGGCCGTCGAAACCGCCCGTGTAGCAGCTCGAACTTGACCTTTGAGTCAACTGACTATCGGTTCGAAGGCCTTCCAAACGCCCGTGTGACACGGGTATAAGTTAGAAGTAATGAAACCCGCAATCATGTCTATAATTCCGCTGCACCGCACAACCACGGCGTACGTGTGCCTTTGAGCGAGACGTTCGATGCACGTTGTAGCTATATATAAACAAGCTTTTTTACGTTGCCACGAGTTTCGCGTTTCGTAGTTTTTGTGGGCAATCATAACGGACTGAAGTCGGGCAACCCTGGGCGTTTTTCAAGGTTTTAATTCAAATATACCACCCTGGCTTCATGCTACACTTCAATCGTACACCGCAGAGTTGTCAAGCTATGCTTGACAACTCTGCGGGCTCAGCTAAGTGTTTTTGTTTTTAAGTTCCACATGCGCAAAATTCATCTGCCTGTACATATATGGTATAGTAGACGGCGTTATGAACAAAGATATATTGGAGGTTTCGTACCCCTTTCTCTGATGTTTCGTCACGAGGGAGCTCTGCTTCATTGCTTCATTTAGCTTGCGCACATCAAGTGCACACGCTCTATAGCCGGCGATTAAACTCGCTCGAACGGCGGGAGCATACGAAAACTGCGACAGTGGGCTGCGGGCTGCGGAGTGTTTCATATTTATTTTTTCCAAGAAAAATAAGCGTGTCTTTCTTGCAGTAAGTAGATGGGTACGTTATTCGATGCCTTCAAATATCTAACACGCCTGTTGTCTCGACGACGCGTGAACCAAATCTATTTACAAAGGGTGGTCTATATGCGGCGAAGTAATATATGGTTGACAGGCACGTGATTCCACGATGGCGCGACACGTGCTTGCACTCTCTAAACCTTTAGCTGCTACTCCGAAGGTGCGAAACCGAACGTACACGAGTTTGCGACGCCTGCAGGATGGTGCGCGAACGTGCCGGTTCCAGCAGCAGCACCAGCACCAGTAGCCGCAGCCGCCGCTCGAAGCGTAAACGGAAGCGTGAGGCAGACGCTTCGACCACCTCTTCGACGGCTTGCATTCTGACCAAAGACAGGCCCTTGCCGGACGTCGAGAGCGAGAGGGAGTACTCGGCGGGGGACGATGAATGCAGCGAGGAACACGGCGAGTCGAGGCGACAGGCACGCGTCGTCCAGCGTGGCTCGTACTTGCGGGAACACTCGTTAGTGCCACCTAGTCATCCGCCCCATTACATCAGTCAGCAGGCTGCCAAGGGTCGCAAGGTGCGTTTCGCGCGCACACGCGCCATTGCGACCGGTCGCGCGTGTTTGGATCTGAGTTTTTTTTTTTTTTTTGCATGGCAGCGCCAGATATAGCTATAGCTTGTGCAAGACCGTACTCGATCGCCTGTCACCGTGTAATATAGCGTGTTTTTTTCTTAGCTGCGCCAGTATTTCTAAAGATTGGCTGTGGTAGACAACGCATTTCCAGCCCTTGAGCTACCTTACTTGATGAAGGCGATCATTACTTCTATGAGAAATGAAAACTCGTAATTGAATAATAACCATAGTTACATTAATTTCCTTTTTAATGAAATATTTTACGGCACATTTCAACCTGCTAATTTCAGCTAGTGAGGGAGGCGTATCCATAGACTTTCCATAGAGGCCGTTTTTTCCCGACTTAGTACGCGCTGATGCAGAACCCAACACGAAGGTCAATTCGCTCGCTGCTGCTGCCGCGCTTCCTCACTGCAACGTTTTGACAGCGAGTTTTCCGCGGTCATCGAGTGAGATGTGTTCATGTTTGCTAGTGCGCGCGCGATACCATTATTCTTAATTTAGTTAGTATCCCATGTTTACAAGATTATACGGCCGATAAGTCTACTATACCCTTACTTCGTATAGCTGTCCACTAATTTGCTATCGCAATCGATGCTTCGGCTTTCGGGCGAAACTCCGACTTTTTTTTACGTTACATTGTCGCATCTTCTGGGTGGCCAGACTTCGTAGTACGTAGCACCTGTGCGTACTCGTTTGCTGGGTGGTTGCAGGTGGCGGGTTTACCGACGGTACAAGAGACGGAGAGTTCCTCCTCCGAGGGTGACGAACAGCTTGTTACGAACTTCCAACCGGTGCCACCAGTGTTACGACATCCCACCGCTGCCACCAGTGTTACGAACTCCAACCGGTGCCACCAGTGTTACGACATCCAACCGGTGCCGCCAGTGTTACGAACTTGCACCGCTGCACCACGATAACGGCTTTGTGGTCCCGTAGCGCTCGTCACCCGTTTCGTGACAGAGCGTTGGTAGCGAAGACTCCGAGCCTGGCGTCGATGAGAATAACAAAAGGGACTTTATACATTATATACAGGTTATCATACAGGACATGAACGGATCGGCACTGGGGCCGAGAGCTCACACAAACGCGACTGTTCTCGCACGACGGCGTCCGGCGAAAACGCGTGACACATCTCACCCCAGTCGGGAGCGACCCTCTCTCCAGGTGGGGTCAGCGGATCCTGTTTTCGAGCGGCGTGTCTCTGCTTTTATAATCCCCGAGGCCCATTGTCACTCAACCGGCCCAATACAAAGTCAGCACACGACGGTCGTCCGAGGGGTCCAACCAGCGACCGCGCTGGCCACCCGGTTCAAAGTTCGCGCGCGCGGTGACCTCCAGGCAAGGGAGGTGCGGCGCCGGGCTGTCGGGCACACGCGGGCACGTCTAAACACGCTGCTTCGCCGAGGCTTCTCCTGCACGAAGGCGCAGCCTCTTGACTTGTGAAGGGAGAATTGTGGCGCTCGCAGGATAGATTCTGCATCTTGCAGATTCGGGATCCGGGCTTGTGGTAATGGCACAACAGCATCCCCGCCCTCAGATAAGGCGCCGGGAAGACGAGCTGCCTCCACGTGGCTCGGATGCCAGGCGCGCACGTTCGTCAGGCTCGTCCAAGTTCACGTTCAGTGTCGGGACGCCAGGTAACTTCACGTGCCCAGGTCCGACTCGCCAGGACAGGAGCTCTGCTCACCACGTCGTCGCCAAGGCACCTTGACCAGCTCCGCTCGGGTCGTTCCTAAGACCTTGCTTCTCGCCACTGGTCCCGCTTGGTCGTTCTGCAGCTTGCAAAACCGACCGGCAAAAGGCAACACCCAACACGAACAAGTGCCCTCTGTCTCCCGTCAAACACCAGACAAGACCATAATTCAAAGCAACCTAACTAAATTGTTTTCCCCTTTTTTTCTCCCGCTGCAACAAGAGGCAGGTGTACGATCTAGCACACAAGGCTTAAACAATCAGTTTTCAAATCAACAACACACCAAAATAGAAACAATTATTAATCAGCAATAATAATTACAAATAGAATGGTCCCCTTAAAATCGCTTTGGACCGAAAACATACTTCTGAGGAAGCAAATGAGGTCATTCATTTTTCCCGGCGATATTTTCGCGGAATCTGAAGCTGCTTATATTTGCGACCCTGCTTATCCGTGTAGCGGCGGTACAATAAGCCAGATTCCTTGCCAAATGAAACCCTCTTTTTTTTCACTCCCCGTTTGACGCTCTTCCTCAGATCGGCTAATGAACAGCCTTCCTGTTGCTCGCGAATCAGACTTTCTCTTTCAACTGCAGCCTGCTCCTGCCGGCTGGCGGAAACCGGAGCGAGTGTGGAGCCCGCGTCGCCTAATTGCGGCGTCGCGTCTATATCGCGGCTAGCACTGCACGCGTCACTCCCACTCACTTCCAGGACCCGCTCGTCTAGGCCAGCCTCCGAGCTCTGCCTCTCCCGTGACTGCTCGCCACTCAAGTTACCGTGATCGGTCCTTGTGCCGCACCGCCTTTCGCTCACCGACGCTAAGTCAAGTTCCCTCGACAGCGGGCGCGCTTTGGATCGCGTGGGGGCCATGTACGCCACGTCGGCAAAGAATGATTTGCCCTGATCCCTCAGCAGCTGCTCCGAGCTATTTGAGAAGAGGTAGGAAAATTGCTCCGGGAGGGCGGCTGACACAGCGGCTTCGGTGTTAAGTTTCCCAAATTCTCCTTCAATGCTAACCGTTGCGATCGGTAAACAGACACTCTCCTTCTCGGCCACTTGCCGTATCCTAACGCACTCTCCCGTAAAATCACTCGAGGAGACGAAAGACGGGTGAACAACGTCCATAGTTGCTGCAGAGTCCCGCAGTGCTCGGCACTTCTTGCCGTTTACCTTAATTTTCTGGACATAGGGCTCCAATAGACGTATGTTTTTGTGAGTTTCCTGTATCGTTGCGAAAGCAATTCTCTCTGGGCAGCTTGCAGCGATGTGCCCTTGCTTTTTGCAATTGTAGCAGGTTAACGGTTTCCGTTTTTCAAAAGAACGCGTCATTTCGTTTCGCTGTTTCGGACCATCGTCATCATTCTGAGATGCATTCTGTCCATCCCTTACAGTTTCTTTGGGAAGGGACTCGTCGTCCCGAAACTCGCGACGCGTGATTTCCTTCCGTTCGTCGGGCTTCCCGTAAAACCCATCTCTTCTATCTGCTTTCTCTATGCGCACTGCCTTGCTGTGCAAGCTGCGGCGGGTGTAATACTCTTCCGCTAACTCTGCTGCCTTGTTTAGCATAACCTCTTTTAGCCTATCTTGCAGCCAGAGCCGGACATCCTCATCAATGCAACGGTAGAACTGCTCCAACGCGATGCATTCGACAATTTTGTCGCGGTCGTCGAAAACCTCTTCGCCCTTCAGCCATTCCACCAAGTCGGCTTTTAGACGAAACGCGAAGTCAACATTCGACTCCTTACCCTTTTTTTGCATACCGGAACCTCTGCCGGAAAGCTTCGGGCGACAATTTGTACTTCCGCAGTAGCGCTTCCTTCACATCACTGTAGCTCTCAAACGCCTCTTTCGATAAGCAAGTTATTACGTCTGATGCCTCCCCAGGAAGCAAGGCTAACAGATTCTGTGCCCAAAGGGATCGCTCAATGCTATTCCGTTCGCAGACGTGCTCAAATTTCACGAGGTATTTGGCCATATCCTCTCCGACGACAAAGGGTGGAAGTTGATCGCGTATTCTTGGAACATTAGAAGTGAGACTAGGCGCTGGCGAGCTATTTCGGGTCTCCAACTCTTTCATTTTAAGCTCGTGCTCACGAATCTCTCTCCTTTCCTCCTTTTCCTCCTCGCGACGTTGCTGTTCTCTCCTTTCCTCTTCGCGACGTTCCTGTTCTCTCCTTTCCTCCCTTTCCCGACGTTCATTGATATTCGCCCAGGCCTCAGCGGCTTCCTCAGCCGTTACGTCCCCAGTCCTCATGACCTCAAGGATCGCATTCTTTCTTTTGGTTGAGCCCAACTCAATGCCCAACTCCTCACAAATTTCGAGAAGTTCCTTGACCTTGTACTTCTCCATCGTTCACACTGTCCTCCTGCTGTTTACCCTTTTTGAATATACCTGCCGTACGCTACTATAACACTACTAGTAAGACATATGCAAGTATTTCACACACTGCCCTGTTTACCCCCTCAGCATCCCCTGGTTTTCAAAACACTCTTACTAGGCTTGAAACACACAAGGTTAAACACAATGCAACACCAAGTCAATCCCTGAGCTACTATAACCTGTGTCAGAGAAAGTCTGGTGTTTGAGGTAAACTTCAGGCACTCACCGCGCCGAGGTAGCTGATGCCGGTCAATCCCACCGCTGCCACCAGTGTTACGAACTTCCAACCGGTGCCACCAGTGTTACGACATCCCACCGCTGCCACCAGTGTTACGAACTCCAACCGGTGCCACCAGTGTTACGACATCCAACCGGTGCCGCCAGTGTTACGAACTTGCACCGCTGCACCACGATAACGGCTTTGTGGTCCCGTAGCGCTCGTCACCCGTTTCGTGACAGAGCGTTGGTAGCGAAGACTCCGAGCCTGGCGTCGATGAGAATAACAAAAGGGACTTTATACATTATATACAGGTTATCATACAGGACATGAACGGATCGGCACTGGGGCCGAGAGCTCACACAAACGCGACTGTTCTCGCACGACGGCGTCCGGCGAAAACGCGTGACACATCTCACCCCAGTCGGGAGCGACCCTCTCTCCAGGTGGGGTCAGCGGATCCTGTTTTCGAGCGGCGTGTCTCTGCTTTTATAATCCCCGAGGCCCATTGTCACTCAACCGGCCCAATACAAAGTCAGCACACGACGGTCGTCCGAGGGGTCCAACCAGCGACCGCGCTGGCCACCCGGTTCAAAGTTCGCGCGCGCGGTGACCTCCAGGCAAGGGAGGTGCGGCGCCGGGCTGTCGGGCACACGCGGGCACGTCTAAACACGCTGCTTCGCCGAGGCTTCTCCTGCACGAAGGCGCAGCCTCTTGACTTGTGAAGGGAGAATTGTGGCGCTCGCAGGATAGATTCTGCATCTTGCAGATTCGGGATCCGGGCTTGTGGTAATGGCACAACAAGCTGCACTCCAGCAGCAGCTCCGTCGCAGACAAGCCGGAAAGAGATTCACGTGCCACGCCGCTGCATCGGACATGCAAGGGACGACACCTGCCCATCCTGGCGGAGCGAAAGACAGGCAGGCCCTTGCTTTTACGCGGCGCTTCGCACATATATAGCGTTATGGGACGCTGAAATGTTTACCTTTTCGTATACTATTAGGGTACGAAAAAAATATTCTTATCCAACAGAGAGTATTATAAAGCTAATAAGGAAACCCATACGGGTTCCTCAGAAAGAACTAAAGCTTAAAAACAATTCACCGACGTTTACAATACTCCCTAATGCGAAATGTGAGCGCTGGCCTATACGTCTTTACATTTCGCGATATTCTGGCTGGTGCAGACAATCTGTCTCGTGCGGCTCGTTGAAAACGGAGCGAAGGGTGGCGCGACTACGTATCTAATCGGGAGACAGCACGTGGGTTACGCGTGGGCGCGATTCACAGCAGCCACCGCAAACAGGCCTCCGTTAATGCCGCGCCTTGCTTTCATATATGGTACCTTTGGACGAGCTCGTGCCATGCCATCGGTGAACAGACGACGCATGCTACTGTGGCGTCATCTCGTAGCCGTCGTCGCCGCAGAACGGCGCCACTGTTCTCACGCTTTCGATATACCCTCCTCCTCCACTTTTCGCCTCATGCTCTCACTGTAGCCTCCTCCTCCGCTTTCCTCCTCGCGCTCTCTTCGCGTTTCATCCCCCACTGCGGTTCCGCGTTCGCTCTTTCATCCTTTGCTCTGCTCGTTCGCTCGGTCACACCGCCGACGCTCAACGCAGAGAACGGGCGCTTAGGAGTAGCGCTGTAAAATTCACTGTTGTCCGGGCACAGCGCCAACGCCTTTCGGTGTCGTTGCTATACCATCTGAGTAAACCAGAACAGGTGTCTAGGAAATCGCAGAGAGAGGCCGAATTAATTGACAACTCGCAGCTCAAGGAGACGGAATTCGGCACACCTGGTTTGCCATGTACCGTTAACGTTTACGGTGTATCGGAGCGCCGGCAGGTAGGGCAGCATGGTGAACCGATATATGGCTAGCCAAATACAATAACACTAAGGTAACAGTGCTGGTAGCGGCATCTCGCTATGCCCTGCAGTGATTGTTGCCCGGTCCACGCGTTGACACAATCAGCTATGTAGAACATGTAGACAGCAAGGAGATAACGCAAGGTGCTCGCGGTCCCGACCAGCGGCGACCTCAGAGACGTGACGAAAGGGAGGGGGGGGGGGCGGCGACATCGAAGACAGAGACGCTCTTTCTCCAGCCAGTTTCGGTTTCAAGGAGCTTGCCAAGGGAAACTAATTGTTCATGTAGCTCCCACATGAAATCCGCAATTGAAAATTTGATCGTTGGGATAGCTCGAGGACGGGCCCCAAAGTACTCATTTGCTGTAGCCACGTATTGTTGATGATTAGTAAGTTAGTTACCGTAACTTCGCTGATTACGCACGTAATTGCGGAAATTGTTCTGTATCTAGAAGTCACTAATTTGTACACTCGAACGGTGAACATAACATTACCGACATATATATTTTGCAATTTTAAAACGTTGGTGGAGCAAAAGAAAAACACCCTGTATTCGTGTGTGTGTGTGTCTAATCTAGCCTTAACCTAACTTAACCTTTTGTGCGTGTGGGCAGCCACTTAAGAAAGAGAATTGAAGGAGTTGCTATAAAGAGAACAACCTAACAAAGAAAAATTCTCACAATAATCTCAGAAATCTGACAGTATTTTCTAAGTGTAAATCGAGCTTTATGCTTCTACAGCGCAGCGCCTTTATCCCGGATGCTACAATGATCCGGAATCTATTGGTCAGTGTGTGCCTGCGAGCGATCCATTAACACACCAGAATTAATTTTTAGGTGTCGAGCTCGGCTACGACGAACCCGACTGCAGCAGCTCATCCCCAATGCACATGCTTCGACCCAAGGACGAGCAGATGCAGAAGATCCTCGACAAGCAGCAGATCGTGGTGACCATTGAAACGCACAAACAGAGGTAGGTACGCTAAACCTACTCGATCCTGAGGTACACACACAAAGAAAAAAAGAAGCTATATATCTTCTTCACACTGCCACTGTTAACTGAGATATATATGCACTGGAGGCTAGCGAAGCGCAGAAGTTACTTTGCTTTGTTAATGCATTCGCTGCGCATCAGGTTTCCCGACCGACACTGTGCATACTCCAGCGCGTAGACAAACATTTGGATGAAATATTCATACTATGACCGCACATATCGCAGATGATAATGCCTTGCTTAGTAACTCAGGGGACCAACTGCAATGCATGCTCACTAACTTGGAGAGGCAAAGCCGAAGGGTGGGTCTAAAAATTCATCTGCAGAAAACTAAAGTAATGTTTAACCGTCTAGGAAGAGAACAGCAGTTTACGATAGGTAGTGAGGCACTGGAAATGGTAAGGGAATACATCTACCTAGGACAAGTACCGACTGCGGATCCGGATCATGAGACTGAAATAATCAGAAGAATAATAATTGGCTGGGGTGCGTTTGGCAGGCATTCTCAGATCATGAACAGCAGGCTGCCATTATCCCTAAGGAGAAAGGTTTATAACAGCTGTGCCTTGCCAGTACTCACGTACGGGGCAGAAACCTGGAAGCGAACGGAAATGGTTCTTCTTAAATTGAGGACGACGCAACGAGCCATGGAAAGAAGAATGATAGGTAAGGAATAAGAAAAGAGCAGATTGGGTAGAGGGAACAGACGCGAGTTAATATCTTAGTTGAAATCAAGAAAAGGAAATGGGCATGGGCAGGACACGTAATGAGGAGGGAAGATAACCGATGGTCATTAAAAGTTACAGAATGCATTCCGAGGTAAGGGAAGCGTAGCAGAGGGCGGCAGAAAGTTAGGTGGACGAATAAGATCAAGACGTTTACAGGGACAACATGGCCACAATTAGTACATGACCGTGGTAGTATGGGAGAGGCCTTTAGCCTGCAGTGGGCGTAATTATCGGCTGCTGCTGCTGCTGCTGCTGCTGATGATGATAATGATGGTGATGATGATGATGACAGCACAAGGAAGGGCCGAAGGCTCCCTGACGTATCCTGCTGTGCTGTGGCTTCGCAGATCCCTCGTAACTGCCCCAAGCCCTCCGCCCATAGTGTCGCTGCGGAGGCGAGAGCTTCCTCCGTCGGAGTCCACGGACGACTCATTCATGAAGGACCTCAAGCGCCGCCTCAGTCTCAAGGCTCGGTTCAGTGACGACCTCTGCGGATTAACGCCGGTGATACGTTCGGTGTCCGCCGAACCAATACGTGTCGCGGCTGGTGCCGTTCAGTGCGACGCCGCTCAAGGCACTCCAGCAGAAGTTGGTCCACAGAAGGCGGAGACAGTCGCCAAGGCGCAGCGGGACGCCGAACCGCCGACTGCTGGTGAGATATTTGTCATGGCTGAAAGCACGGTTCTTGTGGATACAAAGAGGTTGGCTTTGGTTGATTTGCTAATACCGACAAGGAAACGGACTTAACAGAATGGCGTAGGGCTAGCGCGCAGGGCCGCATGTCAGCTGGAGGCGGAGGAACCGGGCGCAAAGACAAGACATTTTATGCTATTAGCACTCTTTGCCTACTTCAGGCATTTTTCAATCTATCTATCTATCTGTCTATCTATCTATCTATCTATCTATCTATCTATCTATCTATCTATCTATCTATCTATCTATCTATCTATCTATCTATCTATCTATCTATCTATCTATGTCTGTCTGTCTGTCTGTCTGTCTATCTATGTCTGTCTGTCTGTCTGTCTGTCTGTCTGTCTGTCTGTCTGTCTGTCTGTCTGTCTGTCTGTCTGTCTGTCTGTCTGTCTGTCTGTCTGTCTGTCCGTCTGTCTGTCTGTCTGTCTGTCTGTCTGTCTGTCTGTCTGTCTGTCTGTCTGTCTGTCTGTCTGTCTGTCTGTCCCAACCCAAGTTGTCTTCCAGCTAGGGCGACTGGGTGTGTGATTATGGTCGCGATGCCGTCGTGGTCATTCCATCGTCTTCACTCCAGCTTCGTCAACCGACGCTCGTCATGCTGTAATCGCCACGCGATCATCGTCACACAGTCGTCGTCATACCATTGTCGTCCCGCTTATGATCGGGATGCTGCGTTGTTCATTCCATGCCGGATGTCGTCTTGATTCTCGTACAGTGGCGCAGCTAGGTCGTCTGGCAGCCGGGGCCAATAGGTCTTCTGTCACCTCCCCGCCCTCCCCCCCCCCTCTTTGTGTAGTCGAGGAAGGCGAGGATATCGACAATTTCCGGGTTTCAGCACCAGTACAGCCGCCTTGGATATTGCGCATGTCCCGCGGGTCGCCCTCTACTTCGCTTTCTTTCCCAGGGATCGCGAATGCAGCAGATATACACGCTGTTTTTTCTGCACCAAATAACACAGGGTGCTGTACTGATAACTTGTGATAAGCGCATTTGTGCACATCTTCTGTCAGACTGTAAGGCTTGGCAGCCAATACAAATGCGGCATCGTAGAGATTATGGCTCACGTCACAAGTAACACAAAATATCTTTATAAAGTTTTAATTACCAATTTTAGCGGCAATATTGCATTTGCAAAATAGAAGCCCGGCATTCATAACTCGCCCAACAACAACTTCACAGAAATCGTCGTTGGTACTATGGCGCGCAGTATTTTGGCTGTGGGCAGCCCTGAACGAAAACGAAAATTCAATTGTGTGTCAGTGACGCTGATCTCGCCACCTGCCTCCTTGCTGCGCAGGCGCCAATGGTACGATATTTAAGAGCTCTCTTCATTCTGATCAATAAAGCCTTGTTTTATTTGCTTCCATACGGACAAACGTGAGTATCCGAGCTGCGGTACCACCACAAAATTAGTAACAGAATAGAGCACACTTCGCGTAGATTGTTGGCGTCGCCATAAAAAAAAAAGGCCGCGATGAAGCCCGTGCCATCGAGCTTCCATTACTATTGGTCTGCACTTGCAACAGAGAGGCAGCCTATCGAGTCATACAGCCTGTCCAGTCATACGCCGCCAAACTCTTCGGCCAAACCGAGTCTGAAGCCGATCCAGAGAATCCCATTCGCGACATTTGATGGCCGCACCTATGCAAGGTCGCCCTATAGATATATATATATGAACCGTTCGCCCTCATGCTGCTGTCTTTTTTCGTCTTCGCTGCGCGTTCTGAACGGAAGAGGGTCCCAAGAGCCTCAACGTCTGTTTAGCGACGCCTGCTCCCAGCATGAACACACGGCACGAGCGTACCCCACATGAAAGGTTCCGCTAAGGCGATTAGTTTAGCGACCCTCTTGCAATTTAAATTTCTCAGCCCGCACAATCGTACAATTAAATCGTGGGGTGTTGATAAACCTGCAGCCGACAATTCTACGGCGCAACGCACAGGGTGCATGAGCTCGGGCTACTGGATACCGGATCATTCTTTGCCATTTGCGCCCAATAAAGCCGGTGGAGTGTCTTCAGACGTATATGACACCCCCCCACTGGCCCCTTGCACCCCAGGCCCACGGGTGCAAGGGGCCATTCCGTCGTGGTTGTGCCATCGTTGTCGTTCCACCTTTATCATCTGGTTGTCATCATACTGTCGCCGTCAACTCATTGTCTTCATGCCGCGGGCGTCGTCACGCTGTCCTCGTTATACTGTCGTCATCGTTTGAGAATCCTCTCGTTGTCGTCAAACCGTCGTTGTCATATCTCCTTTGCCATTCCAGCGATGTAATTCTCTCTTCACCATTTCATATCGTCGGCACTGCGGCGTCAAGACACAATTTCCATGCTCATTGGCGATTTGGCAATTAGTGTTGATTAATTAATCAACCTCTCAAATATTATAATTAGATGAAAGGTGTCAATGAGAATGTTGTAGAGCGACACGAAAACCTCCCGATACAGCTTTACTCAATACATGCTACATAAAAGTGTTTTTCCAAGCGTGAAAGAAGTCCTCAAATGCACGGAAAATTGTTTCCCCGCCTAAATGCATACCGCATTTTGTAAATATACCTAAGACAAGTCGCAGTATAGTTATCACACACAGGCATACGCACACCTATTAAGCTGTAGAATATTGATTCGGGTGAGCACTTTCTTAACGTATGACGCTTTAATGAGTCATTCATTCACCCAGGGTTGACATTCGGCACCAGTGTTCCTGTTCACGGGTTCACCGTGTCAACCAAACCAGCAAAAAAGCACATTACGGACATCGAACACCGGGATGAAGGACCGGAGAAGGCGATAGAAAAGGCTGCGGCAACTGACGATACCTCGAAGTTTGGCGGGGAACATAGCACTGAAAACATCCAGCCTCCATTGCAGTTGGCCGATAAGAGAGACCACTTCAGCACAATGCCGGACAGAAGCTCGTTGAACGCGGGCGCGCACAACGCGAAGAGGAGGCGCGCATCCTCGCCAACTGTATTGAAATGTTCCGGCATTGAGGGCAGAACAGAGCCAAACAAGACGAAAACAGTCTTGCTTCCACCCGCTGCACAAGCCGATAAGGTCGAGGGCAACGTGACTCGGCAAAGTCGGGTACCAGTCACAGTTGCCGCTGCCGGCACGAATTTCGAAAAAAAGGGAAACGAACTGCAAATGCAGTGTCCGGAACCGAACACTGCTAGCGTGCTGACCGAGTTGGATGCCGCAAAACAACTTTTCAACAAGCGTCCCGCGCTGCCTGTTCCCAAGGGTACGAATGCTTGTATGAGCTCTCCGGAAATCGCTGACTGTAAGACACCTAGTCAAAACGAAAGGCTGAAAGATGAGCTTGTCGATGCTGGCGCGGGAAAATTGCAGCAGAAGCAAAGTGACCACCTCAATATCGCAGAAGTCGGCGAATTGGCTCGCTTACTTTCTAGGCTGATAAGAAAACACGAATACTTCGAGCATACTTCGTCAGCCGAAGACAGCGCGAACAGCGCTCCCCAGCGGCCGCTCAAGAGCAAGCGGGACAGGGCGAAACATTCTCGCAGCACCTACGGTGCAATGAAAAAGGGCTGCAGGGCCACAGAACCCACTGAAGGGAGTTCTGTGGGAAGCTCCCTTCAACATTTCGCTGAAGTCATCATCGGCAAAGTCAATCAGCCGTCAGTAACTCAGAAATCGTGTTTGCCAGTTGAGCCTGACGTCAGCATGGCGAAACTTTCGCTGGAACCGACCACTCAGCACAAACTGCTTAGCATGGAGGCATTTGTGCGCAAGACAGCACAGCCGGAGGCACCAGAGCTGATAGAGGCAGTGACTGGTAAAAATCTTGGTAACATGAAGCAAAATACACCCTTAGAAGCTGACCGGCCTTCAGAGAGCAGCTCTGACGATGCAAAGTACGGCACTGACAGGATAGGCGGGAAAACACCAAAGCCGATACCAGTCAGCATGCCTCAAGACTATCGCGGCTGGGTTCCTATAGGGGCCGCTTACGCTGCACAAAGGCCGCCCAAGAGTGGGGCATCCTTAGGGCTGACCGAACTGGTCCGAAATACCAGCGGGGTGAGGGACATTTCGATGACGTTATCGGATGGCGGTGGTGTCCAAAGCGTGCTCCGAAAGAAGCCCTCGGTGTCGTCCACTCCGTCAGAGACTACAACATCGCTTTCAGCGCAAATGCCGTACCAGGAGTACATGGCGAAGCAGCTTCAGCCTACAGTGCACTTTGCCGAGAGACCATTTGCGGAAGTTCTCGCCAGCATTGAGAGCGAGATAACCAGCATGTCCAAAGATGACGCGACAAGTAAGTTGAAGTCAACTGTGTTGTCTGAAGTCTGAAGCCGATCCAGAGATAAATATATCCAGAGATAGAATATAGAAAGAAGATAGAAAGATATCCAGAGATAATATACACATATATATATATATATATATATATATATATATAGGTATGTATACATATCGAAAAGCGCCATAGGTGCTCGAGTCTAAAGTCAGCCTGGACCAGGCCACCGATCCATGTGCGGTCAAGAAATCACATAGAAACTGCGACTGCATGATGGAAAAACACTTCCCCCTTTTAATTTGTCAATCGTTTAAATGTTCGCCGATGACAAAGTATTCGCGTTTGCGTCTCTTAATTTAAGGTGTTGAGAATGTTATTAGTTAATTCGTGTTCTTTTTTTTTTTCAGCTGGCGTTCAGGGCCCCGAAAAAGGGCTGGACAAGTCGTCTCCAAGCAGCGCTCCGCAAAGCTCGACCCAGTCGACCATGAATGATGAGAAGCTCGATGAAGCAGCCATCGAGAGTTCGTCAAAAGGAACCTCTGAAACGGACTCCAGTAGTGCCGTTGCCAGCGGAGACGTAGCCGAGACATCGGGCCGCGTCGCATCCACTGCAGCCCCGCCAGTCGGCAAGATCCCGGTTTCGTCCAAGGCAGTGACGACGACGACTTCGATCGAGAGCGACGAGACGTCCAAGGAGGCTCCTAGGGCGCTGCTCACCTTCTGCGAGTCGGACGAGGGCTCGGTGCCACCGTCCGAGTCCATGTCGCTTTCGTTCGTCTCCTCCAACTCCAGCTGCAACGCGGTGCACCGCCTAACCGATCTGGCCGACCTTCCAAAGTTACAGCACAGTGCGGCGGCGGCAACTCACGAGACGGGTGACGGCGGCGTCGTGCTAGGCATGCCGCTACTCCGGCTGACGTCCTCGTCGGCGGCGCAGATGGAGAGCTCGCGGCAACCCGCGCCATCGTTGACAGAGTGCGGCGCTGAGGCTCAGCTACTCACGGAGCGAGCGGGTCGTTCTTGCTGGCCTAAGCTCAGGAAGACTCGGAGACGCGACGTCGGTCGCCGCGTGTCTACAGACCGTCCATGGACGGAGGACGTCAAGAAGGTAGTAACGCTGGGCAACAAGCACTACCTGCATCAGCACGCGGGCCGCCGTCCCATGGCCAAGTCGGCGACCACCTTTGACGAGACGCAGTGCGTGCTCTTCAAGATCGATGACCATGTGCAGCCCGATACGACGGCTTCACCGGTGGACCGCGATGCTCCGCACAGCATGAGCATGTCTGGCGAGCTGACTCGGGAAAGCTGCGAGTCCACACTGGAGCTATTGCTCCGGCGGTGCGCCTTTTCCTTGGGAAGGGACGCCGACACGCTGGCGTCTGACGATAACAATTTCGAGCAGCCGCTCAGGCTGAGTGACTTGATCTTGCTGCAGCACCCGGAGGTAGGCCTCAGGAACATTATTGTAGTCGACTTTTCTAAAACTGCCGACGCGCCCTCGCTGACAGCACTTTCCTCGGCCACGGCTACGCCTGCCGAGGGCGGAGCAGAGCGCCAAGGTGTAGTGCTGGAAGCTCAGCCCGAGGACAAGCAGGCGCAGGATTTGATTACCAACCACAAATCCCGTGCCAATGAGCCGATGTCCGAGGAGACGCGTCTGACGGCAGTTGCAGTCGGGATTTCGCGAGAGCCATTTCTTGCTGCAACGGTGGCAGGAAGTAAAGGCTCGGACGCTCTCCGGAAGCCCCAGCGTCCGAGCCTCACCAAGTCGGCAGCCAAGGCCACCGACCACGAGCGCCGGCTGGAGCAAGGAAGTGAGGGTGCGGCCGCGGAAGCAGCAGCGGCCAGGGCGACGAAGCCGAAGGTTCATTTCGCCCCGCCGCTGGCTTCGCAACACGTCGTCTTTCTGCCCGATTGCGCCGCAGCCATACGTCTTCCAGGTGGTGTGATCCGGAGCGTACGTCCGGGGCCAGAAGCCATCGGCACTGCCTCGCCGCAAGGCAGAGGTGCTATCAGGGCCGACCACAGGAGTCGGCACCTTCTGCTGGCCACGGCCCTTAACGAACCCTGCTTCGAGTCCATCTACAACGCCATCTTGCAGCCGCCGCCCCGAGTAACCGCCGCTCTGGAGCCCATTGCGCCGGGAGAAGTTCCGAGCCCTGCAAGGACGACACGGGCCGTCTCGTTCGACGACTCGCTTACCACCGTTGTGCACTTTGAGCCGCCACCAGAGTCGTTAACGTACGACGTCGCCGACGCGACGGCGGAGTCCGAGCCGGAGGCGCCTTCGCAGTGGCGCAAGGCGAGGCGCCGCTCTAGCCTCTGCCGCTCCTTGTTGGGCTCGCGTCGGCAGTCGCCGCCGGCGAGCCCCGGCATCGAAGGTGCCGAAGTCGCGTGCGGCACAGCCCGCAAGACGATTAGGTTCGACGGCTCTGGCCAGCTGGCCCCTGCGCTGGCTCGCCCTGGTGCCGCCAAGGACGCTGGCGCGGAAGGCGCGTTCCCATCTGGCGGTGGCAGCGGTAGGCGCGACACCCCGACGCCGCTGACGTCGCCTTTCTATTCGTTCGAGGACACCGGCTCCGAACTAACCTTCCTGCCGGAGTCGAGCAATTTCGACAGGTCAGGGTCGGCCGCGGCATCGCAGCGCAGCGACGACCACAAGCATTGAGAGGAAGCCCATGCCCCGCGGCCGGCATGAACCGCGCCTGTGCGGTGCCAGTCGGCAGGATATGTTCTGGCTGCATTCAATTACGCGTAGTCAATAAATGCACTGAGAAAAGCGAGTGCTAGCACAACTGGGCAAGAGCTGTACGTATACGTGTCCAATGAAGTCGGAGATCCGTGCCCCTCCAAGTCAGTGCAACCCGTACATTATACAATTTACATCTTCACCTATACGTTCACCTTCTAATATATAGCAAGCTCATCAGGGGTCAATTGTTTGTATTACGTTCTAATACCTTCGTGGGCATATGTGATTTGGCTTTTTAGAAACATCAGCCCAAATAGCTCAAACCTTTCGTACGGGCCCGTGTGGTGTCCTTCGACCATGTGTAGAGAGTATATTGTATTCACTTTATAATGTGCTCCTTTGATGTCCTCTAAGCAAATTCTCAGCGAAACACATCGGAATGAATTATTTGATAGAATAAAGGAAATCTCGGATGACGCCATACGACCAATGAAATTTCTATGGAAAACGCTCAGAGTCGCGTGACTTCTGAATTCGTTTATAAATTATCGGGACCTTGTATAAATAAAACGTATATAAGATTTGGAATTAGCCGCATTAGCCGTATAACGTCTCCTGTATATCTCTAAGGGAGAATTAATCACGAAAGTCGTACGATTCCTTTAAGAGTTATTTATCATGTAACTGTTTCTACTAATAGCAGTGTGGCTATGTTAATGATTTTGTTGTTAAATTTAGCTATTTCTTTTTTCTTAAAAGCGAAAGTAAGGCAGTGTAAGGTAGACATCTTGAAATACTTTTTTATTTGAATTGAATTGAATTTTGAAATCAAACAATGAAATTATTGTTGTGAAATAATTTTTTTTTTTGTAACTTAACCTCGAGAAAACAATTTTGTAGGAAAAGATTGGGTAGAGCAACGATAATTTTATAGCCAATAGTCTTTATAAAAAAAGGTTTATTTTTACATTAGTGCACATTATTTTATTTTATAATTTTACAAATGGTCGAAAAAATAAAAGGTCTATGTTTTCCACGGCAATCAGCCTTTGTGGCTAACAATGATCTTGCGTACCAGGGAGAGCAGAGGAATTTGGGAAATTCTCAAGGTTTCCTGAACGCCTTTCTTTGTATAATACACTCCTTGACTCATTTCATTCCAATTTCACTACATTACACTACATGCTGCGGCACCTCCTCGACGAAACCAAGACCAAGGGCCACCAACAAAACAACCTGGCCAGGATCCTACACAAGGCGATCTGCGAACACGGGGAGGACGAGGTCAAGAGGCGCTTGGACGCCAAGTACCTACCGACCACCCCCACGGAAAGACACCCAGATTACCAAGGAAACGAGAACGAGACGCTAGACCGAGACATCCAGACGTGGGAAGTCAGAATTGCCCTGCAGGATCTCAATGGCAGGTCCGCCGCGGGTCCCGATCGAGTGACCAACAGAGCGCTCAAGAACCTCAACGAAGCGGCCATCGAAGCGCTCACGAACTTCTACAACA
This sequence comes from Dermacentor albipictus, assembly GCF_038994185.2. Classification (NCBI taxonomy): domain Eukaryota; kingdom Metazoa; phylum Arthropoda; class Arachnida; order Ixodida; family Ixodidae; genus Dermacentor; species Dermacentor albipictus. The sequence goes on along the minus strand of NC_091823.1, from coordinate 44,926,182 downwards.
AGTGCTGGCAAGAAGGAAGGCTGCCCAAGCAATGGAAATCAGCCAAGACGATCCTCATCCCCAAGCCTGGCAAGCCGCCCAACATAGAGAACCTCAGGCCGATCTCGCTGACTTCGTGCGTGGGAAAGGTCCTCGAGCACGTTCTCATAAACAGGTGGCAGCGTTACCTGGAAGAATCGGAGCTTTACCCAAATTCCATCATCGGGTTTCGTAAGAAGCTCGGGACGCAAGACGCCATGATCTTACTGAAGAACGAGATCATCGACGATATGACGGGCACCAATGACAACAGAGCCATACTCGGGCTGGACTTGCAGAGCGCCTTCGATAAAGTGAGGCACTCGACTATCTTGGCCCAAGTATCCAGGCTAAACATGGGCAGAAGGACTTACCAGTACATCAAAGACTTCTTGACGGAACGGACCACCGAAATCTGCGCGGGAGACCTGAAGCTCGAAGAGAAGAAGCTGGGCAGCGTGGGAACTCCGCAGGGCTCGGTGATCTCCCCGCTACTCTTCAACCTCGTGATGATCGGGGTGGCCAAAAGGCTAGAAAGAGTAGCGGGAGTCCGGCACACCATCTACGCCGACGACGTTACGCTATGGGTACCGGGAGGAAGCGACGGACACATCGAGACAACGCTGCAAGAAGCGGTCAACGCCATCGCGGAGCAGCTGGGCGGGTCTGGACTCGTATGCTCTCCGGCCAAGTCAGAACTGCTGGTGATTCCACCGACAGGAGCGGGCAGGAAAAGAAAGAATATGGAAGCCAAGTAGGAGCGTCCCAAGATTACGATCAAGACAGCGGGAGGACAGGTAATACCGGAGGTCGAGAAGATTCGAGTGCTCGGGCTGCTCATCCAGCGAAACCGTGTTAACGGTGAAACGGTCAACAAGTTCGTGGGCAAAGCGGCCGCGGCAATGAGACTCATCAAGAGGGTGTCCAACAGAAGAGCGGGGATGAAGGAGGAGAGCCTGACTAGGCTCGTTCAATCCTTCGCAGTTAGCCACATAACGTACGTTGCCGCCTTCCACAACTGGAGGCCGAGCGAACGTAACAAGATAGACGCCACCATATGCAAGGCGTATAAGGCGGCACTCGGCCTCCTCGGGAGCACGAGTACCGAAAAATTCATGGCGCTGGGAGTCCACAACACGCTGGACGAAATAGCCGAAGCACAGAGAACGGCGCAACTCGAGCGTCTCTCTGAAACGAGAACCGGAAGACAGATACTGCGGGACCTTGGCCTCGAGCCGAGGGAAGCCAACCAGCAGGAAGACGTACCTATACCGGATAGCATCAACAGAAAGCTCAGGGTCTACCCGATCCCGAGGAACGTGAACCCCGAGCACAACAAGGAGCGGAGGTTGGCGAGGGCCAGGGCTCTCGTGGACCTCCACGCCAGAGAAGAAGGAGCCGTCTACGTGGACGCGGCGGAGTATCGAGGGAGCAGCGACGCATACGCGGTGGTGGCTGTCGGGGCATCGACGGGTGCAACGAAGACTGCGGCGAGCGTCCGGACTCGAGAGGCACACCGGGCGGAGGAGGTGGCCATCGTCTTGGCCATCTCCGACCCCGGATGCACTACAGTGTTGTGTGACTCTAGAACGGCAGTGAAGAACTACGCCAAGGGTAGGGTATGTAGTGAGGCCGCGCGCATACTGCGCAAGGCCGAACACATCGAACACAAAAGACCTGTGGTGATCAAGTGGTTTCCGGCCCACATGGGCAGTGACGTGTCGGAACGCGGGAACGTGAACCACAACGAGACGGCCAACTCAGCCGCGCGAGGACTAACCAACCGCGCAGCTGCAAGCACGGCCGACTCGGAGTGTTGGTCGCGGTGCAGTGCCAAGGACAAGATGACCACCTTCAACGAAATAGTGAAGTGGTACAGACTTAACAGACAGACTATGCCGCCACCTCATCCGGGGCTTACCCGGAAGGAGGCAGTGCTATACAGGCAATTACAGACGGGGTCCCTGCTCACCCCGGTGCTAGCTAAGCACGTGTGTCCGAGCGTGTACGCAAGTGACGTTTGTAGACTGTGCGCTAAGGAGAGAGTCACCGCGGCCCACATCCTTTGGGACTGTAGTATAAATCCGCGTGAAGCCAGCGAGAAGACAACGATCCCGCCGCAGCTAGAGGCTGCAACGAGGAGTTATGACCAAGAGACACAACTCAAGGCCGTCCAGCAGGTCTCGGCAGCTCTAGAGAGGCAGCGACTGCGCGAAACCGAGGAGAAGGGAGCAGCACCCCCAGGAAGGGGGCGGCGACCCTCTCGGATCCCCGGAAGTAGCGAGGCACGCAGACCTCGAGGAGCACAATGCACGAGACTGACGTAGTGGCCGCGTCGCGGTGAAAGCTTGTCCTCCCTGCGTGGAGGGAGCCTAACCGACTCTGCAGGCATTTTCACTAAAGTTGTTCTCTCTCTCTCTCTCACTACATTGAAGTGTGGCTCATACCTAGTGATGCAAGTTGGGGTTAACAAGGTTTCGCAGAAGTTCATTGCAGCTTGGCACACCCCTATAGTTTCGTATACCCAGTTATGCAAGTTGAAATGAGCTAGGTTGATTGAAGAGAACCAGATGCCCGTGGCACCTATGCAGTGACCGAAATTCACGTCAAAGACGTTCATTGAATCTGACACTAGCCGGATTTCATCATTTCAGTGATGCAAGCTTGGCGGAGCCAGTTTTGCTGAAGAAAAGCACGTGAGAACTGCAAATTTTGCAGTTACAATGATTCCGATTATAGCCGTCCAATAAACTGCGGCACATACCCAGTTTCGGCTACGCATTTGAAGTGAGGTTACATTGACTTTATGAAAAATCTACACATAATCAGAGACATATACCCGGTGTGACAAATACCCAACCGACCGACCGACCGACGAAGAAATTGGTCGCTTGGTCCGTATATGTCACACCTTTTCGCATTGCAAAATTGTGCTTATTGAATTTCGGATGCAGCCAACATTTTTTTCCAGACATGCAGTAATGAGGACGGCATTAGTATAAAGCAACAAACTCCAGCACTAAAGAGAGGTTGCTTCCTGCTAAAACAAGGTCATTGTGTCGACTTGGGCTGCTACTACAACGTAAACAACACCTGGTTCAGAAATAAATATGCATGATATATGCTGTATTGGCTTGCTAGTCTTGAGATATATGTAATTTGCTTGTAACAGAGGATATGAACGTTTTTTCGTATTTACAGTTCAGCATAATTGGTTCGAACATAAAAGAAATGACTACATGACTTTGGATAATCTCTGCTGTATCTAATGTGTCACTGTTCTGCCCCAACAGAGTGTGTGCCAAGCGCATCTTGGTCGTCATGGGAGCTCCCATCTACACCAACAGGAAAGGGCTGAAGCCGAATTCGCAAGGCTTTGCACCACGAACAAAGAAGTCGTTCCAGAAGTATTTGGATGAGATATCAAGTCTACAGACGACTGTGTCAAAAGAGAAAACAGCGTCTGCCATCATGTCACCAGCACGGATATTGGCCCGAGTCAGCCAGGTACCTCAACAACAAAAATTCTGTGTCTTCAGATGTACCTGCAACCTCTGAACAAGCACAGACGACGCTGGCAAAAAGAGTTCCGTCTGTTTACTCTTCCTTAATGAGCTTCCTGGCCTTGTCAAATACCATTTGTGCCAAGTATATATATTTTTTTCAATGAATGCAAGCTTTTTCATTCCACATTCTTGTTAAAGGTCATTCCTCTTCCTCATCCAAACATTAAAGGACAACCAATTCTTTGCTCATACTTAATACCAGTCACTGTCTAGTAGCATAACATGTGTGGCAGTATTTTCTAGTGTACGTTGCCATGTGCAGTTTCTTTCCTGAAATCGCTGATGCGGCATTGGCGTGTCTTGCATTAACTTGTACTGTGTGCTATGTAGCATTAAACTTTTCTTAATGTTTCTGGCTTTCAGTGTTTGCAAGGTAGAGCGGCTTCCCTGCAGGGGCGTCTGCGTCAGCAAGCGTTTGGTGAAAAACAAACAAACAAATACCTCATACTTACCTTTTGTACGGTCACACTTCCTGAACACATCGAAACCGGCTACATGAAAATAAATGTGAGGCCGTACATTCCAAACCCTTGACGCTGTTTTAAGTGCCAAATGTTCGGTCACGACTCTCAGAGCTGCAGGGGCTGTACCACTTGTGCAATGTGCGCATCACACGAGCACCCTGCAGATAACTGCAATGATCCTCCCCACTGTGCAAATTGGGATGGTGAACACCCAGCATATTCTCGCTCTTCTCCCTTATGGAAGAAAGAAAAAAAATTACAGACGATTACGTTACTTCCTAATGCGAAATTTGAGCGCAGCAAATAAGCTGTTTCACCTTTTCGATAGATTGAGGCAAAGAAATCGAGCAACACATGTATGCGCTATCACAGAATTTTTTTTTATTTTTCACACGTATTCCTTTAACAAAGACTCCACTAACAGTTCTTGACAGTCATGAAGGAAGCTTTGTGGTCGGAGAAATAGACTGATATATGTTCGACTTGGTACACCAATGCTTGATTCTCAAAGACGAGATCTATACAAGTGCCTCGCGAGGTTGTCACAGCCGTGGGACGCGTTACGAGCGAGAGGAACGGGATGTTCTCCCGCATAAGTGTTAGGAAATTGCTGTTTGTCTTTATGTCAACATTAAAGTCCCCCACTACTAACATCGGTGTGGATCGATGGACGGTTAATGCGAGTTGCAGGAAGTGCACGACGTCTTTCGTGAGTGCGGTAGGGGCGAAGTAGGCAGCTACTACCAGCAAGCCGTTGGGCAACTTTGCGGCGCACAGTTCGCCAACTTCAAAGTTCGAGCCGGCGCTTTGACAACCGGAGGCTCGCAGGAAGGGGTGGGAGGGGGGCGGCGTGTACACCCAGCGGCAAACGATGGGGGCAGAAGCGCGTGCAGCAAGCGGACAACACGATAAAGGGAGGAGGGAAGAGATAGCAGCGACTGACTGATGCCGCTGACGCCGATAGTGAGTCAACCCCAGCTGCGGAGTTGGTTTCAGGGACAACGCCGCCGATGCCGACACAAACAATATGATACCCTCGCTTCCGCAGCGCTAAGAACCAGGGGGGGGGGGGGACCCTTTCCTCCTCTTTCTGCATGGCGGCGACGGTGTTCTATGCAGTCACGTTATCTTGACTCTCTAGCGGCGTCAGCGGCATCCAGCGGTATCAGTCGGTCGCTGCTAGCGCTGGGGGGATGAAAGGGGGGCGGAGCTGGTTACGAGGCCGACGACAACGCCGACGCGAAACCCAGGAACGGACGCCAAAGAGCTGCGCTCTAAAAGAAATTATCACCCTCAAAGTAAAAGAAAATAGTTCCTTCAAAGAAGCTCGAAAACGCCTCTCATTTGCGGGGCCTTCTTTCTGCGACGTGGCACGGCAGGGGGCAGTGCCACAACGGTTATCGGCGGCCGTTAGGACCACGCAAAGCGGACCGACGGTACAGCGACACAGCGACAATGACTCCCAATTTACACACACCGTACGGCGACTGTCGATGCAAATAGGTGGCGCACTGTCGCAAATAGGTGGCACAGGAATTGTCGAAATTTATTGCATTGGAGGCATTAATTATTTATTAAATCATGTGGTTTTACATGCCAAAATCACTTTCTGATTAGTGGAGGAATCCGGAAATTTTGACTGCCTGGGGTTCCTTAACGTGCACCGAAAACACATGTAACACGGCTTTTCTTGCGCATTTCGCCCCCATCGAAATGCGGCCGCCGTAGCCGGGATCCGGTCCCGCGACCTCGTGCTCAGCAGCCCTACGCCATGGCCACGAAGCAACCACGGCGGGTCAGTGGAGGCATGTGATAATAATAATATTTGGGGTTTTACGTGCCAAAACCACTTTCTGATTATGAGGCACGCCGTAGTGGAGGACTCCGGAAATTTCGACCACCTGGGGTTCTTTAACGTGCACCTAAATCTAAGTACACGGGTGTTTTCGCATTTCGCCCCCATCGAAATGCGGCCGCCGTGGCCGGGATTCGATCCCGCGACCTCGTGCTCAGCAGCCCAACACCATAGCCACTGAGCAACCACGGCGGGTAGTGGAGGCATGTCGCGTATGATGTTAATTGTACTCGGTAAATACATATACACCCGATTACCTACTGAACATCAGCTGAGCCATGTAATACTCGGCCTGAATGGCTCAGGGAGGTAGTGGGGCGTCAACCTGCTGCCAGAGGGCGACCCCTGGTTGGTTGGTTGCTCGCGCGTGTCCATCGAAGCCACCGTCGCACATCATCTCTAGTCTCAATTACCGACGATGTCGGTAGTTTGTAATGTCTGCTTAGTCAGTATACCGGCGAGCCCAGTCAACTAGTGACGACCAGGTGCGGCCATGTGTACCACGAGTTCTGTCTGGGTACGTGGCTGGAAACTGAACAGAGCTGCGCCACCTGCAGAACTCCCGTGCCAGAAGCAAGCATCGTTCATTTACATGGCGTGGAGTTCAAACCATGCGATTGTGCCGATGTCAGAGAGGAAAAGGAGACCGCAATGGCGGAGTTGCGCAGTTTAAAAGCGGAGCTTCATGAACTGACCGAGAAATTGGCAAGCGCGGAGCGCAAGAAAACTATCGCACTGTCGGAAAGTAGGCGATTGGAGAAAATGGCCGTAGGCCTTAGCAAACGATTTATGAACGTGACCACTGAATTGACGGAGGCTAGGTCAGAGCTGGCCAGAGCTCGAGAAGAAGTTTCTAAAAACCAGTGGTTAAGAAGACAAGCCATCCGGCTCGTGGCAAACATGACTGCCAGGTACGCAATTATGTGGGTGTGCTCGTTCGTGTATTTCCATAAATTGACTGTTACAATACCTGATTTTGCAGAAGCTGGCGGAAAATGAGCTCGACATGGACGTCGACGATGTGGTGGACGATCACGAGATGGACGCCGGTCAGCAAGGCGAGCAAGGAGGACAAGAGCATAGACGAGAGCAAGGACGACTGTAAGCTCCTGTGCTTTACTGTAAAGGAGTCAGGCTCCTTCCTTTGCAGTTTTTCGTCTGGCGGAGGTGGCACCAATAGGGCTAAAAAAGTTATCCCTTGTGGAATAAAAGTTACTTTTTATTATCAGCAGTATATATCCTTTTTGAAGATGAAAGTAACAGCCTAAGGTAGAAGGAAAAGACAGGAAAAACTCGCCAGTACCACAGTCAGCAGTGGCACACTGTTGTAGGAAATCGAGGCCAAGAATGACGTTGCGAGTGGATTGAGCAAGCACTGCAAATTCGGCTTGATACACGTTATCGTAGAAATAAACGTGTATCAAGCCTATAAACCTTCCGTGCTCTAGCTGAAAATGCTTGCTGCCCTTGCGTGCGGCCAGCCACGGGGTGGGCATTTCTTTCTCTATGGGATGGGGGTAGGTGGGGGAAGCCCCTTAAACTTCGTAAAGTAGTACCACTCTCCTCCTCCGCCTCGCCACTTCTCCTCGTTTCTCCTCCCTTTCGCACTCTCTTCTGGACCGTGGCGCCACCTACATTGCTCGAGCGTAGCAACGGCCCCAACATGCGCTCCTCGCCACTCCGTAGACGCTTCTCGAGCAAAAATGGCGCTGAAGCAAGGCGCGTGGGCCCACGTGATGCTATTAGGCCAGTAGCGACGCGGAGCGGCCTCGGCCAGAGCGCGCGAGGAGGAGGCAGCATTCTTCAAAGCGTGGCACTACTTTACGAAGTTTAAGGGGCTTTAGGTGGGGTGAGCACTAGCGCCACTATTCGCTGCGGAAGTTTGGAAAACTAAATAGAAAACCACACAAGCGAAAGCAAATCAGCGACACTGGCGCAGCGCCGCACGCGCAGGTGGCCGTTCGCTGCTGCCACGCATGGAAGTGACGTCACAGTTATGACGACACGCTCACATAAACTCCGAACCGGACAAGCGCAAGTTTGAAAAAGCAATCCGGAGCGATGAACTCGCTCCCCAACTCTGGGCCGTCCAGCAGGTTCACGACGTCGCCAGGAAACTCAATCTCCCGGTTCCGTCGTGGGAGACGCCCACTCTACACGGCATGTTGAGTCAACACTGGCACGGTGGGACCGGTCTGCCAGTGTTGTGCTAATATCGAAACTGCATGCACGCTCTTGCTTAGAGCAACAGAAATGGCGCGAATTTTGCTTTGTTACTTGAGGCCAATAGCAAAATTGCTCGCTTTCACATACGACAAATGTTGTACACTGCTGCGCACATTTTCGGCGTGAAAGAAGGGGTCATTTTTTTACTGGTGTGCCAACATCCATAGCAATGGAAACACACAAAATCACATGTTTCTTTTTTTTTTACTTTGCCACACCATATATGAATTCATGCTTTGAGACAGCAATTCAAAACTCTGCGAGCGCGACTCGGCTCGATATTCGAGTAGCTTGCTCTTTCGTGGCACTGCTTCGACGCTCTATAGTGCGCCCTCAATTTTTGCTTACTTTAGCCTGCTCAAAGTGATTAGCCGCTTCTCAAGCCAATTAATGCACGGAGGTAATGATGATTATATTAACGCCACTGAAATATCTATGCATTTCGCTGGATCTGCTACTGCGGCCACACATTGAAGAAAGCGAAATGGAAAATTGATTTAGGGGCGCGTTAAGGTAGCTATAAGTCCGGATTTTTCTAATAGGGCTGCCTCACGGTCAACTTCTGCCGCATTATTAGTATGCATTGCAGTGCTATCACAAGTGACAAGCCTCACGCTATTTTAAATGTAAAACTTGTCTCTAGTTGCAAATCAGATTAAAGGGTCCGGTTAGGCAGACAATGCTGCTCCATGTAAATAGCGCCTCCCAGGAGCATACCTTCACTGGACGCTGAAGTAACTAGAGCCTGCTCTGGCCACCAGCATGAAAAAAGAGAGGCGATGAAGCCTATGAAGCATTGGGGGGGGGGGGGGAGGGGATCAAGCGAGGCACTAGATCACCCGGAGCAACAATCTAAAGAAAACATTTATTTTATGTTAATCTTGATTTATTAAACAATTTTCTCGCCCTGATGTGGCCAAGAGGACATCTTCACCAAGTCTCTACACGACAGGCAGAAGCGTGACACAAATGTACGGCAATGCCACTAGAAATGTCAACATACGAGCACGGAAAGCGCAGTTGCCGGTGATGTGAGGACTGACGACTTAACAAGCACCACAACGAAAAATGGAAAGCGCCTGCGTCAGCTCCCGCCTTTTAAAAAGATTAAAACCTTTTTTTGAGCACGCCAATACCATGCTGTGCCCCGACCAGCTTCAAAGCCGCAAACTGCACTGTCAGCAGCATATACTAGATTGAGAATTTACTTTATTTCTGCATTCTTGTCAGCAATTGTGGCACATTTAGCTAAAGCTTTCATGTTTTGTGCACGAGTATTTATTATTATTATTATTATTATTATTATTATTATTATTATTATTATTATTATTATTATTATTATTATTATTATTATTATTATTATTATTATTATTATTATTATTATTATTATTATTATTGGCGGAGTGACCAGGCGAGCCTGGTGGACAGCGCGCGGCGCACAGGCAGGGCCCACGGCTTCCTGGACTGAGGTCGCCGCCCACCTTGGGTGCAGACGTCGCCTGCTCTGTTGGCAAATAAACTTTATTGCTGCTAAAGAGCCCCGAGTAGTTCGAACGAATCCGGGGTCCTCCACTACAGCGTCGCTCTATCGTGTGCCACATGTTGCATTGGGGCGCTGAAAGTAAGAAGTAAGTAAAGTAAGTAAGTAAGTAAGTAAGTAAGTAAGTAAGTAAGTAAGTAAGTAAGTAAGTAAGTAAGTAAGTTAGTAAGTAAGTAAGTAAGTAAGTAAGTAAGTAAGTAAGTAAGTAAGTAAGTAAGTAAGTAAGTAAGTAAGTAAAGTAAGTAAGTAAGTGAGTAAGTAAGTAAGTAGGTGAATAAGTAAAGTAAGTAAAAAGTAAAGTAAGTAAGTAAAGTGAGTAAGTAAGTAAAGTGAGTAAGTAAGTGAGTGAGTAAGTAAGTATGCGAATAAGTAAAGTAAGTAAGAAGTAAAGTAATTAGAGCAAGTAAGTAAAAGTAAGTAAGTAAAGTAAGTAAGAAGTAAAGTAAGTGAGAAGTAATGTAAGTAAGTAAGTGGATAAGTGAAGTAAGTAAGCAAGCAAGTAAAGTAAGAAGTAAGTAAGTAGAGTAAGTAAAAGTAAGCAAAGTAAGTCAGTCAATGAGTGAGTGAGTGAGTGAGTGAGTGAGTGAGTGAGTGAGTGAGTGAGTGAGTGAGTGAGTGAGTGAGTGAGTGAGTGAGTGAGTGAGTGAGTGAGTGAGTGAGTGAATAAATAAATCAGCTGGTAATAGTTTATCCGTCCTTTTACTTGAGAGTTCATTCGTGTGCCCAAGAGGAGCGCAACAGGCAATCGAAAGGAGCGCATTTCCTCCAGGAGCGAAATCCTGTTCAAAGCTATACATATCAACTGCTCGCTAAATAAGTGCTACCTATCTCACAATTCGATGCGTTCGCGTACTGCCGCAGTATGCTGAATGAAAAGACGGGTGCAGTACAAGCAGTCTGACGATCACCGAGATCTGAAGGTGTTTATAGCTCTGCACCGGGGCTCTAATCTATAGACCAATTAGGTCTGAAAGTGAAATTTTAAGTGTCGGTAATATTGATGATATCATGCAGTGGTTATGATATGATCAGTCATATGCAATACCCTTATAATAAAGAAAATAAGGAAAGCGTGGGCGGACAAAGCGCGATAACAAATGTATGCACGTCCTAGCGTCAAACACGTAAGCATGAGAAATGTATAAGCACACAAAGCTCCAGTACACAGCAGAAGTGAGTACCTAAACATACGCATCCAAATTGGATTAATAATCAATAAACTGAGCTATAATGGCATCATGTGGTGCAACGAATTAATAATTCCTTTGTTCGCGCCTGAGAAGCATGTCAAATGACCTGTTGTTATCATCCGATGAACCCAAAGTCCGAATAAGCTTCGCATTCTGCGACATTTATTCTGACTCGCATGTCGCTGGTACGTGGCAGCCCCTAACCGGATAGATAAAACATAGTAAAACTAATAATAACAAATACTTAATAACGCATAACGAATGAAAACTAAAAAGTACAGTAAAGATATCAGCATGCGCCTCGCTGGACAGACGGCAAAAGTGAAAGAAGAAAGTCCAAAAAAAAACGAATTATGAGTGAGAAGTGAAGACAAAGAAAGCCATACGTGCACGCGCAGAGCGCGCCGCGTGACAGATCGCCTCGTTCGGCCGACATCTGCGGTCACGGTTCCGCGTTCATCCCGCAAGATAAGCTCTTGGAGTCCGGGGCGGCGGGCTTCCAGAACGCTTCCAGATACCGTCAGCGCGGGACCGAGCATGACGCCCCGACGGTCGCTTCTTTTGTGGACTGGTGTGGTTTTCTGCGCATTCCTGCAGCTTGTGGTCGGCCAAATGGAAGCCATGGAGTGAGTCTCACTTGTCCTGTATCCCTAGTCATGTACTTCTCAAACGCGTCTCGTGCAGTGAGGTCTTCCAATAGGTAGACTGAAACTACTATTGAAAAACGTGGATGCTTTTCATAAGAGGATGAACGCAATTCGGGCGTCTGCTAGAGCGCCATGATGAACCATAAACCTACTATGCTCGTGATCTCACAGTAGAAAGCGAAAGCACATGCCTGTGCTTTCAGCATAGTACTCGGAAGTAAACTAAAAATAATGGTACTGCAGGCTAAATTAGAAATTAGTCTTGCTTACATGCTTGCTAATCTCCATGGTATCCAAGACAAAGCAGGCGACAAAATGGCGAAAATAAGTTAGTAATTTAGTGATACTACAACCCGCCTCCCAGTCCAATACAATTCCTGCGGCCCTGGCTCCGAATTTTACAGACGCTACCTTTAGCCATCGAGTACCTCAAGGTTCTCTGGTGATCGTGCACGCGCATGCCTCGCGTTGTGCATGCACGCGCATTTTTAGACAGCCAGCCTAAAAAAAATCCTACACTTTCTTTTTACCAGTGCCAGAGATCACTTCAGGATCGTCCACGACAAGCCCGATCACACTGACGTCCCCAGCAGTAGCAAGAGCTCTCATCCAGGTATGATCAACGATTAATTTTGGGAATCCTTTGTCTGTTTATTAGCCTGCTGCACTCCGTCCAATGAAGCGCCAATGGAACGCTATAGGATGAATGGGTATTAACTGGCGTCAGCCATTCGGTGGCGCAAATGTTCGAACGTGCGCATCTTCCTAAGCCTGTATAGTCGCACCGTCATCTGCTCACTTCTCGGGCGCCCAGAGAAGGACTCGTATATAGCTATCACTCCAGTGCGACACTACTTGGAAACAAGCTATGTTTAGGTACACATGAAAAGGACCCGAATCCACACGTGAATGCCATGATCATGCCCCCTGGGCTTGACAAGGGAGCTGGCCAGTAAACTTGCAGCGTAGAGACGATTTAAAGAACGCGCGGGATTGGTGCACGCCATCATGTGCTGGTCAGAGACTTCCTATGATGGTGTAGCTAATTCTATAGTGCATGCTCCTAAAGGGTAATCTTCAAGCCAAACCAAAGATGATTCTGAAGTAATTCTGGGGAAACTTACTTAATCGGTGCCTCATTCTTGTTGTCATGCGCTCTGATGTACTTTTGTTTCCTATAGGTATATATGTGTGTTCCTTTCTTGATAAAGAATTCAGCCGTCAGTTACCCGCATCTACAGGAACAGTTACCCAGCGATACGAGTATCTATATGATATAAAGCCACTGCAACATAATTAATTGAAACATATTTGTTGATGCCTCTTTTTTTTGTTGTCGTTCACCGAATAGGCCTTACTGCGGCGACATTGGTTACTACACCATTGAGCACCACCAACGTCTCCAACGGGACACCAGGGACGGCACTGCCCCTCGGCTTCGGGTCGGATTGCTCGCACGAAAGACAGTGCAACGCACTTCTCGGTCTCGCCTGCATCAGGTGCGTTCAGTGCACCCCTTTCAGGGGCGTAACCAAGTGGGTGGGTGCATGCATAGCAAGCGCGTGTCCAGCCCCCTTCTCTCTTACCGAAAGACATTCCTGACTACGCCAGTGGCCCCCTGTTGCTATATTTTAGACGAATGTGACAACCGCCTTTGTTGCCTCTGGGTGGTTTCAACAAGGACGCAAGCTTTTATTTAAGCAAAATTCCTAAGGGTGCTACGAATTTCGATCATTTTTCATGACGGGGTCTATGGCTTCTCGATCACTGCTCATGTTTTTCTTTTATTCCTACTGGGCACTTGTCAAAACCGCAGCCATCATACTACCACTTACTGGACGCCGGAAATTTATCGTAGCCATACAAGAACGACAAGAAGCCATACAAGAAGCCACTGCGGATAAAAGAATATGTTGTTTTACGAGGCAAAACCAAGATCTGATTACAAAGCACGCCGTAGTGGGGGACTGCGGAAATTTGGACCACCTGGAGTCCTTTAACGTGCACCTAAATCTAAGCAGACGGGTGTTCTCGCATTTCGCCCCCATCAAAATGCGGCCCTCGCGGCCGGGATTCGATCACGCGGCCTCGTATATAGCAGCCCAACACCCCACTGCGGTTCGTGAATGTGCCAATGTTATTCGTTTTGGCTGGTCGCTTCACTTTTGCATGGTGATGCTAGCATGTTTTCTCTCATAAATTTACTGTGCAGAGCTCTATATCAAAAGTATATATGATGACTGTTCTGCGTACTGATCGTCAAGTTAAAAGAGAGCTACCCGAGAATAGTGCATTATATATTACAATCGGCGAAGTCCAATTTCTGGCTGAGAAAACGTGTCCGCACGTTCGCAGCAACGAGAACGGCCCGCCAAAGTGCGCCTGCGCTTCATCGGCACCCGTCTACATCAATGAGGGTGGCGTCCAGAAGTGTGTCCGAGGTGAGAATACGGGTCTTGGGTCTACACATGCCGGTCTATATACTAAATACGGGTCCTTAATGCAAGTCTATATACTAAAACATTTCATGCCGTATACTCGCATATCGACTCGAACGCGAGTTAACAGTGATTTTTAGCCCACTTATACGGTTCTTATGACGATCCTTTTCCACAAGACGGAAGTGAATATAAGCAGCTCGACTTCGATTTTGCAAATCCCCCAAATTACCACGTGCCGTTATTTAGAAAATTGGGGTGCCAGCCTGCGGCAGGGTCTTACTGCATTCATTGTATTGAGTGACATTACTTATGCGGAAAGTCATAGGTTACGAGATTTTCGTCTCAAATGCAGTTCATTCGTTCGTTCTGGATGACTTAATCTGTGCCTTCGTGGTACCGAAAACAAACGTCATTCTTTCGCTTACAGTGCTAGTCACGTTTCTTTTCAGCTGAAACTAAACCCGGAAAAAAAAAATCTTTCTGGAACATCTTCCAAGGCTAGCGCATCACGTCCTAAACGCTCGCGCTCTGCCTGCTTTGTCACGCAACGACGCAAGGAGGAGCTCCACGGTCTGAATGCGCGCGCTTGAACGTTGCAGCCAAAAACCTCAACGAAGCGTGCGTCAGCAACCAGGAGTGCAGCTTCGACAACCCTAACGTGCAGTGCATCAACTCCTTCTGCAACTGCTCGCACCCATTCCAGTTGACAGCAGCGAGGCACTGCCTCTTGCGTGAGTGTCCTTCCAGGGTGATCGCGCCGCGAGCTAAGGCAGGGTGGCCGATGCATCCTTCTGCGTACCACCGGGTCATCATCGGTATTGAAGCTTCGGAAAGTGAATAGCCTTAATAGGTGTGATGTTCCGGCGAAGAAGAAGAAGACAGAAGAGACAAGAACAGCAGGGGGGAAGAGAAAGAAGTGATCAAGATGGATACCTGTAAATAAATGAGTGTATTTTAACTCGTACTTTATATTTGGCGCAGCCGACCATGTGGCTCGAAGTAACGTTGGCAAGAAGAACAGATGGGCAGACGACCGTGAAGACCTACCAGCTTGACGGCGAAGATCCAGTGCTTCTTCAGGAATCAGCGACTTCATCGCAACTGCTTCGCATCATCGCTGAGAAGAGTCAACTGAACGAAGCAGCCCTCGTTGAGAAAGGTGTGGTAAGAATCGATGCTTCTATGTCTGAATTTGAGGTTATGTTTCCGGGACATTCAAGGATAGATTCCAAGAACGAGACTGAGCACTCGCATAACCCCTTGTTGCAAGCGCTGTTTCAGCAGCAGACCACGCAGTATGAGCAACAGCGACTGATTTTCGAAGCAGTTAGCGACTCACTAAGAGCACAGAAGCCACATCAAGAAGAGTTCAAGCCCGATAGTTTCGATGGGGTGTCTAATGCCGCCAACTTGTGGCTCAGATTTTATGAATATGCATGTGCGCAAAACCACTGGACGTCATTGGACGACAAAGTGTGTAACATGCGCCGTTTTTTATCTGGCAATGCCAGAACATGGTGGGACATGCGAATCGCAAGTCAATGCCGTGATTCATGGCAGAAGTGGAAAGATAGTTTTCTTTCTGCTTTTGAGCGAAATCCGGTTGACAGATGGGACGACGCATTAGCTTTCAGACACAGAGAAGGGACAGTCATGGATTATTTTTTCGAGAAGAGACGTTTACTCTACATTGCCGACCCTAATCTACCAGACTCTGCAATCCTTCCCCTGATAATTCAAGGCATGACTAACGAATCGCAAAGAGAGGTTTGTGTACACCGTCCAACCTCCACGGATGACTTACTTGCTTGCCTTAAGTATGTGTCCAGTGATTTTCTGATTCACGGTCCCATCAAAAGGCATAGTACTCTACCACTGAGCATTGACGCACATGGCGAAACGGTAGAATATTTTAATACCGAGTCCGACCAATGTGACACGATGGAAAATGTATACCTTCTGAAGTCAAATCTCCTATTTGTTAAAATGATGGTAAATGGAAAATGTCTGGACTCCCTGGTTGATACTGGAGCATCTGTAAGCCTGGTAAATCAGGAAATCATCCAACCGAGCAAGGTTTATGAAGGAAGAATAGTTAGTGTTCAAAGCTATGATGGAAAAACTAGAAGGTTGCAACACTGGGCAGAAGTAGAGGTTGAATTTGGTGGACATCACCTAAAAGTAGATGCCCTTGTCATGCAGGGTGTTGATTTCCTGTTTCTTTTATCTCGGCCTGATATGAAGCGATTGAAGATGAATATTTCTTGGAGAGACGAAGTGACTATTGACGGATCATTTAAGCCTAACTTGCGTGGAATTGAAAATTCACATCGAAGAGTTAGAAATGCTGATGAGATACTGACAAATTTTCCCGAACTTATTTGTGTTGAGACGTACCCGCCAGCAGCAGATGTCTTCGAGGTACCGTTTAAGCTTCGTGACGTCACAGTAGTGCGTAAAAAGCCGTACAGTCTTTCCCTCGAGAAAAAGACCTGGCTAAAGGCCGAACTGCAGCAAATGCTAAATGCCGGTATTATAAGGCCATCAACATCCACTTTCGCGTCACCAGTCACCATAGTACCGAAAGACGATGGCTCATTTCGCCTTTGCACAGATTACCGGCAGATCAACGGCCAGACTGATTTGTTTCCTTTTCCCATGCCCCGAATAGACGAGATCATCAATGAAACTGGTGGATCAAATGTTTTCTCTCGGATCGACCTCTGTAAAGGATACTGGCAGGTGCCACTACAAGAAGATTACAAGCAGCACACTGCTTTTGTAACACCTTTCGATGTGTACGAGTACAACCGCTTACCATTCGGTTGGAAGAATTCTGGAGCTTGGTTTCAGAAAATGATGAATGGCATTCTTGATGAGTTCCTGAGAAAGTTTTGTAACGTATACATTGACGACATCATCATATACTCACGTACAAGAGAAGAACATGAAAAACACCTCTCGTGCGTGTTAGAAGCCCTCAGCAAGTCAAAGTTAAAGATTAACAAGAACAAGAGTGAATTTTTTCAGACAAATGTTGTCTTTCTAGGAAGAGTTTTTGACGGCAAAACTAAAACAACCAAAGAGGAGTCTATACAAAGGATGAAGAAGCTCGTCAAGCCATATGACCTACACTCACTCCGTGTTTTCCTCGGACTCGCCGGTCATTTTCGTGCGTTCATTAAGGATTACGCTGCAAAGACAAGATGCCTCACCAAGCTGACGCAAAAGGATGTGCCATTTATCTGGAGTGAAGAGTGCGAGAAAGCGTACGAGTACCTTGTTGAAGCTATATCGTCGGATCCTGTGCTTGTGCTACCTGACTTCAACAAGCCTTTCGAGCTGTGTACGGACGCTTCACAATATGGTACAGGGGCCGTTCTATATCAACGAGACACAACGGAACAGCAAGGACGCCAGCTCAAGGTGATTGGCTATTATTCTTCTACGTTCTCAAAAGCTCAAGAACATTACACGACCACAGAAAAAGAGGCTCTGGCTGTTGTGATGACACTCCGGTATTTCAGAAGCTACATAGAGGGTCGTCATTTCCGGCTTTTCACTGACAACCGAGCGTTAACCTACCTCTTGGGATTAACCCGGCCCAAGGGCAGAGTGGCGCGTTGGATCAGTGAAATACAACAGTTCACTTTCGATGTAAGCCATCGACCTGGTGATAAGCTTCCTGACGCAGATGCACTTTCCAGGCTTCACATCACAGAAGTGAGAACATCTGATCATGAACATGTTTGCAGCTTGTGGGAAGGCACCGAAGATCTGACTTGCAATAATGGCAAATTTTGTGTGCCAGGAACTTTGGTGAAAAAGGTTTTGAAGCTGTACCATGACAGCCCAGAGTCAGGAGGGCATGATGGATTCTGGAAAACTTATTGGAAGATAAAAAGTCGATTCATCTGGAAAAATATGAAGGAAGATATCAAGAACTACGTGCAAACATGTCACCAGTGCCAAATTAACAAGGCCAAGTATCGTCCAAGAGGGAATCAAATGGTCATCGCTCATCATTCCCAAGTCCCATTTGAAGTAATTCATCTAGATTTTGCCGAACTAAAAAAGCGAGGAGAGGGAGTCAGTAAGACTCAGGCATTCCTTGTCGCAATAGATGAATGCACACGCATGGCTGCTGCAAAGCCAGGAAAGGAAGACGCCAATTCTGTTTTGACGTTACTGGAGCGGAATATGTTCAAGAACACCAAGGTAGTGGTCTCCGACAACGGGCCAGCTTTCCGCAGTAAGAAGCTTCAAGAATGGGCCCGTGATAGAGGAATTGCCCTGAGATTTGCCACACCCTACCATCCAGAAGGAAACGGCCTAGCTGAGAGGCTCATTCGGGATTTGAAAACATTCATAGCAATTTACCATGATTTCCATGGAGGATGGAAGTGTGCCTTGGAAGCAGCAGTCAGGCACCACAATCATTCTCATACCATGGGATTAGGATGCACGCCTAACTTTGCTGCATCAGGCGAAGCAACTTGGCTACCGGCCGACTACGACCTTGGAATCGTTGGGAAAGTAGATCTGCAGGAAAGGCGCAAAACAGAAGAGGAGCTTTCACGCTACAGATCAACAATGAAGAGACACTTCGATCTGCGACATAGCCCAAAGATGCCTGTAATAGAGCCTGGAGATACAGTTTTAGTCCGGAGGAGTTTAGATGGACCGAAGTCCAAATTTTCTGGGCCCTACACAGTGATAAAGACCGTCAAGCAACAAGGAATCTTGAAATCGCTACACTATTTGGGACCGGAAGGAAAAACTGAAATAGCAACAGTGGGAAATGTCATACCCTATCATCCCAGGAGGGATGAAAACCGAAGTCCGGGAGGATGTGATGTTCCGGCGAAGAAGAAGAAGACAGAAGAGACAAGAACAGCAGGGGGGAAGAGAAAGAAGTGATCAAGATGGATACCTGTAAATAAATGAGTGTATTTTAACTCGTACTTTATAATAGGATAAAGGAGGCTTTGTAACATAATTGCATGGGATTCCATGTGACAAGTCGTTTGTCGATTTTAATTGGATTTGCAAAATTTTCTGGTGGATATTTTATGACGTACCTTGGTTAAAAATTACCTCGACAGTTCTGAGCCCATTATGACGTAATCTGAATAGCATTATCCACCATATATATGTTTGATGACGTACCTTGGTTAAAAATTACCTCGACAGTTCTGAGCCCATTATGACGTAATCTGAATAGCATTATTCACCATATATAGTCGATGACCCGCAAACCGTAGTCCGGCACGGCATGCGTGGGGAAAGTGATCGCGTTTCCTTTCTAGGCCATTACGCATCTTTTAAAGATTTACTTACGAGCGTATGCTTGCTGGCGCCGTTTCTTACAGTTTGTGGTGTTCATAGCATTGCACTGCAATCGCGCACATATCGTTACAGCTTCAAATCAAGGAGGTGACATCTTCACCATCGCCCTTAGCATAATGCTGGCCTTGGCGTTGCTGCTCCTTGTTGCTGGCTACGCGTATCAAAAGTAAGCATGAAATTCAGCATGTTTCAGATTTCCACACGGAGTTCACTACTCAGATCCACCAAACAATCAGCTTGTGGAAGCTTACTGATGCTTGCTTGCGTGCTCGCTGATGAGTAGTTGAGGTAGCTTGCATATGCAGTTTTAATTAGAAGAAATGAAACCCGCTATCATGTCTATAATTGCGCTGCACCGCACAACCACGGTGTACGTGTGCCTTTGAGCGAGACGTTAGATGCACGGAGTAGGCATACATAAACAAGCTCTTTTACATCGCCACGAGTTTCGCGTTTCGCAGTTTTTGTGGGCCATCATAACAGGCCGAAGTCGGGCAACCCTGGGCCTTTTTCAAGGTCTTCAAATATAGCACCCGGGCTTCATGCTACACTTCAATCGTACACCGCAGAGTTGTCAAGCTATGCTTGCTTGACAACTCTGCGGGCTAAGCTAAGTGGTTTTGTGTTTTAAGTTCCACATGCGCAAACTTCATCTGCCTGTACATATATGGTATAGTATAGTACACGGCGTTATGAACAAAGATATATCGGAGGTTCCGTACCCCTTTCTCTGATGTTTCGTCACGAGGTAGCTCTGCCCCATTGCTTCATTTAGCTTGCGTACTTCACGTGCACACGCTGTATAGCCGGCGATAAAAGTGGCTCGAACGGCTGGAACATACCAAAACTGCGACAGTGGGCTGCGGGCTGCGGGCTGCGGAATGTTTAATATTTAATTTTTCCAAGAAAAACAAGCGTGTCTTTCTTGCAGTGAGTAGATGGGTATGTTATTCGATGCCTTCAAATATCTAACACGCCTCTTGTCTCGACAACGCGTAAACCAAATCTATTTGCAAAGGGTGGTCTATATGCGGCGAAGTAATAGGGTTGACAGGCACGTGATTCCACGATGGCGGGACACGTGCTTGCACTCTCTAAACCTTTAGCTGCTACTCCGAAGGTGCGAGACCGAACGTACACGACGAGTTCGCGACGCCTGCAGGATGGTGCGCGAACGTGCCGGTTCCAGCAGCAGCACCAGCACCAGTAGCCGCAGCCGCCGCTCGAAGCGCAAACGGAAGCGTGACGCAGACGTTTCGACCACCTCTTCAACGGCTTGCATTCTGACCAAAGACAGGCCCTTGCCGGACGTCGACAGCGAGGGGGAGTACTCGGCGGGGGACGAAGAAGGCAGCGAGGAACACGGCGAGTCGAGGCGACAGGCACGCGTCGTCCAGCATGGCTCGTACTTGCGGGAGCACTCGTTGGTGCCACCTCGTCATCCGCCCCTTTACATCAGTCAGCAGGCTGTCAAGGGTCGCAAGGTGCGTTTCGCGCGCACACGCGCCAGTGCGACCGGTTGCGCGTGTTTTGATCTGAGCTTTTTTTTTTTTGCATGGCAGCGCCAGGTATAGGTATAGCTTGTGCAAGACCTTACTCGATCGCCTTTCACCGTGTTATATAGCGTGTGTTTTTCTTAGCTGCGCCAAGATTTCTACAGATGGCCTGTGGCAGACAACGCATTTCCAACACTTGAGCTAACTTGCTCGATAAAGGCGATCATTACTTCTATGAGAAATGAAAATTCGCAATTGAATAATAACCATAGTTACACTAATTTACGTTTTAATGAAATATTTTACGGCACATTTTAATCTGCGAATTGTAGCTAGTGAGTTAGGCATATCCACAGACTATCCATACAGGCCGTTTTTTCCCGACTTAGTACGCGCTGATGCAGAACGCAGCCCGAAGGTCAATTCGCTCGCTGCTGCTGCCGCGCTTCCTCACTCCAACGTTTTGACAGCGAGTTTCCGCGGTCATCGAGTGAGATGTGTTCATGTTTGCTAGTATGCGCGCGATACCATTATTCTTAATTTAGTTAGAATCCGATGTTCACAAGTTTATACGACCAATAAATCTACTACCCTTACATCGTATAGCTGTCCACTAATTTGCTATCGCAATCGATGCTTCGGCTTTCGGGCGAAACTGCGACTTTTTTTTACATTACATTGTCACGTCTTCTGGGTGGCCAGACTTCGTAGAACGTAGCACTTGTGCGCACTCGTTTGCTGGGTGGTTGCAGGTGGCGGGTTTACCGACGGTACAAGAGACAGAGAGTTCCTCTTCCGAGGGTGGCGAACAGCTGCACTCCAGCAGCAGCTCCATCACAGAAAAGCCGGAAAGAGATTCACCTGCCACGCCGCTGTATCGGACATGCAAGGGACGACACCTGCCCATCCTGGCGGAGCGAAAGACAGGTAGGCCTTTGCTTTTACGCGGCGCTTCGCTCATATATAGTGTTATGGGACGCTGAAATGTTTACCTTTTCGTATACTATTACCGTATGAAAAGAATATTCTTATCCAACAGAGAGTATCATAAAGCTAATAAGGAAACCCATACGGGTTCCTCAGAAAGAACTAAAGCTTAAGAACAATTCACCGACGTTTACAATACTCCCTAATACGAAATGTGAGCGCAGACCTATACGTGTTTACATTTCGCGATATACTGGCTGGCGCCGACAATCTGTCTCGTGCGACACGTTGAAAACGTAGCGAAGGGTGGCGCGACTACCTAGCTAATCGGGAGACAGCCCGTGGGTTACGCGTGGGCGCGATTCACAGCAGCCGCCGCAAACCGGCCTCCGTTAATGCCGCGCCTTTCCGGAAGAAGTAAAGAAAGCCTTGGGAGATATGCAAAGGGGGAAGGCAGCTGGAGAGGATCAGGTAACAGCAGATTTGTTGAAGGATGGTGGGCAGATTGTTCTAGAGAAACTGGCCACCCTGTATACGCAATGCCTCATGACCTCGAGCGTACCGGAATCTAGAACGCTAACATAATCCTAATCCATAAGAAAGGGGACGCCAAAGACTTGAAAAAGTATAGACCGATCAGCTTACTGTCCGTTGCCTACAAGCTATTCACTAAGGTAATCGCAAATAGAATCAGGAACACCTTAGACTTCTGTCAAGCAAAGGACCAAGCAGGATTCCATAAAGGCTACTCAACAATAGATCATATTCACACTATCAATCAGGTCATAGAGAAATGTGCGGAATATAACCAGCCCTTATATATATAGCTTTCATTGATAACGAGAAAGCGTTTGATTCTGTCGAAACCTCAGCAGTCATGGAGGCATTACGGAATCAGGGTGTGGACGAGCCGTATGTAAAAATACTGAAAGTTATCTGTAGCGGCTCCACAGCCACCGTAGTCCTCCATAAAGAAAGCAACAAAATCCCAATAAAGAAAGGCGTCAGACAGGGAGATACGATCTCTTCAATGCTATTCACAGCGTATTTAGAGGGGGTATTCAGACACCTGGATTGGGAAGAATTGGGGATAAAAGTTAATGGAGAATACCTTAGTAACTTGCGATTCGCTGATGATATTGCCTTGTTTAGTAACTCAGGGGACCAATTGTAATGCATGCTCACTGTCTTCGAGAGGCAAAGCAGAATAGTGGGTTTAAAAATTAATCTGCAGAAAACTAAAGTAATGTTTAACAGTCTCGGAAGAGAACAGCAATTTACAATAGGGAGTGAGGCACTGGAAGTAGTAAGGGAATACATCTACTTAGGGCAGGTAGTGACGGCAGATTCGGATCATGAGACGGAAATAATCAGAAGAGTAAGAATGGGCTGGGGTGCGTTTGGCAGGCATTCTCAGATCATGAACAGCAGGTTGCCATTATCCCTCAAGAGGAAAGTGTATAATAGCTGCGTCTTACCAGTACTCACCTACGGGGCAGAAACCTGGAGGCTTACGAAAAGGGTTCTACTGAAATTGAGGACGAGAGAGAGAGAGAATAAACATTTTTATTAGGTGAAGCAGCTAGGGAGAGGCGTCCTCAGTCCAGAATGCCTTGAGCTCGGGCCGCGTCCTGGGCCCTCGCAATCAGCCGTTGCTGATCCTCGAGGTCGGAGCTGGCCAAGGCTCTCTCCCAAAGCTCGTTAGTGGGGTAAGGGTTCGGATGATTTAATGGTGCCGCTCTGCAACCTCCTACTATGTGCCTGAGGGACCCGGGCTCTGCGCAGAAGCGGCATTGCGGAGAGAATTTTGTAGGGTCTATGAGGTGATTCCTGGTTGGGTGGGGGAATGTATTGACCTGTAGAGCCCGGAGGAATCGCTCCTGCTCTCTAGGTAGTGACTTGTGTGGGGGTGCATATGTTCTGCGGGTTAGCTTGTAGTGTTGTGTGATGTCTTGGTAAGAGACTAGAGGGTGCATGCGCTCGGGTTCAGATTCCTCGGCGTCGGCTCGGTGGGTCAGATCTCGAGCCACGTGGTTGGCGACCTCGTTGCCAGGAATGCCTTGATGAGCTGGCGCCCAGATGATCATGACTGATCTCGTTGGCGGCTTTTGATTGATGATCCGGAGTGTAGTGGCATGAATTCTGCCGCTAGCAAAGTTGCGGCACGCCTGTTGGGAGTCGGTCACTATGACTTCAACCTCTGTTTGGGAGAGAGCGAGGGCTATGGCCGCTTCCTCGGCTTGGAGGGGATTGTTTCGTGTGAGCGAAACGCTGCTCCGATGTTCTGTGTTGACGACTACGGTGGCTGTTGTGGCTGCGCGTCTGGAGTAAGAAGCCGCGTCAGTGTAGGCTGTAGAGGGTAAAGTTCCGTATCGCTTGTGTATGGCCAGGGCGCGGGCCTCCCTTCGCTCTGCGTGGTGCACTGGGTGCATGTTGCGAGGCAGAGGACGTACGGTGATTTTTCTCCGGATGGCATGGGGTAAGCTCACAGTCTGAGGCGGCGGATGGCTCATAGGGGCAGAGAGCCCCAGGCGTAAGAGAATGGACCTCCCTGCTTCCGTAATCGCCAGCCTTGTTCGCTGACTGGATAAATGTGCCTCGATCAGCTCCTCGGCCGTGTTGTGCACACCTAGTCGTAGTAGGCGTTCTGTGGACGTACTGATTGGCAGACCCATCGCCTGCTTATATGCCTTTCTGATCATTGTGTTGATTTTCTTGAGTTCCGTCTCGTTGAGTAGTGCGTACGGAATAGCGTAAGTTATTCGAGACACGACGAAGGCTTGGACAAGCCGAAGCGTGTCCGCCTCCCCCATGCCTCTTGTCTTGGTTGTTATTCGCCGGATCATGTGCGTAACTTGGGCTGTTGTAGTCTTAAGCTTTTGAATTAATATTGTATTGGTGCGATCCGACTGGAAAACCATTCCCAATATCTTTACGCTCCGAGACGGAACGATGGTGTGTCCCTCCAGCTGTATGTTGACAGTGGGCGAGTCGCATCTGTGCTTCTTTCGCGGTGAGACCAGGAGTAGCTCCGACTTTTGGGGGGCGCAGCTGAGCCCGCATGACTTAGCATAGTCGCTCACCACGTCTGCAGCTTCCTGCAAGCGGTTCTCCATTTCCCCGACGCAACGACGCAACGAGCTACGGAAAGAAGAATGATAGGTGTAACGTTAAGGGATAAGAAAAGAGCAGATTTGGTGAGGGAACAAACGCGAGTTAATGATATCCTAGTTGAAATCAAGAAAAAGAAATGGGCATGGGCAGGACATGTAATGAGGAGGGAGGATAACCGATGGTCATTAAGGGTTACGGACTGGATCCCAAGGGAAGGGAGGCGTAGCAGGGGGCGGCAGAAAGTTAGGTGGGCGGATGAGATTAAGAAGTTTGCAAGGACGACATGGCCACAATTAGTACATGACCGGGGTTGTTGGAGAAGTATGGGAGAGAGGGCTTTGCCCTGCAGTGGGCGTGACCAGGCTGATGATGATGATGATGGACGAGCTCGTACCATGCCATCGGTGAACAGACGACGTATGCTACTCTGGCGTCATCTCGTAGCCATCGTCGCCGCAGAACGACACTACTGTTCTCACGCTTTCGGCATACCCTCCTCCTCCACTTTTCGCCTCATGCTATCACTGTAGCGTCCTCCTCCGCTGTCCTCCTCGCGCTCTCTTCGCCTTTCATCTTCCGCAGCGGTTCCGCGTTCGTTCTTTCATCCTTTGCTCTGCTCGTTCGCTCGGTCACGCCGCCGACGCTCAACGCAGGGAACGGGCGCTTAAGAGTAGGGCTGTAAAATTCACCTTTGTCCGGGCACAGCGCCAACGCCTTTCGGTGTCGTTGCTATACCATCTGAGTTAACCAGAACAGGGGTCCTATAACGTAAAACTATTCCAATATGTTTTTTCTTCCAATCTTCTGACGTCAAATTTGCGTAACCGTCGACGCGACCATCGGGCGGTCATCCACAGGGTTGTCCGAACAGACGAATCAAACGCTCTCCTCATTTATTGGAGGTCACTTTTGTTTTCTTGAAAAACGAATAACATTCCCTACACTAAGCGGCTTGCCTTATCTAATTGGCTGACAAGAGGCGAGGAGCACGCTCAAGTGGAGAGGGATTCGATGGGTACGAGCCACTGATGTGAAAATCAATAACCGGATGAAGAGGGTGATGCCTGCGTCTGCGATTGGTCCACTTTCCCTTACTTAGCTTGAGATAGCTGGTCAAAAATTGCGGCGATATGCAACGAAAGGTTAAGAATGCCGCTAAAGGATCGTCAGCAAAGAAGAGTTGGCAGAGCGAGGTCATAAAAGCGCCGAAAGTGCTTGAAAACGTTACACGGCCATGCAAGAAGATTTATTGGACGAATATAAACGCATGCTATCCGGCAGGTGCGAGTAGCCAGTGCCTGAACGATCAGGGGCAGCCATCTTTTATTCCTTTCGGAACGGGGCAGCCTGCGGATATGCAGAAGAAAATTCACTTTTGTTTGGCATAATAATGCATCTTTAACACGTACACGTCACTTTGACACGGGGAGTATTTGCGGTTTTGTGACGTAGCGTAACAGGCAGGTGAAGTGGGTGCAGCCCGAAAACTTTTGGCCAATAGCCGAGTGCTAATGGCGAAAAGGCGTCGAATCAGAAATAACTATTTTTGTTTTGTTCGGTCAAATCATGCATAATCAGTGAGATGCATGATCATATCAGATGGTGAGCTATCGCGGTTTTCATGACGCCGCGTGTTAGACAGGTGAACGGGGGTGGTCCAAAAAGTTTTTAACCAATCGCGGAGGGCCGATTGCAGAAATGGAATAGAAAAGTTTGGAATAGCTTTACGTTATAGCGCCCCAGGTGTGTAGGAAATCGCTGAGAGAAGCCGAATTAATCGACAACTCGCAGCTCAAGGAGTCGGAATTCGGCAATCGTACGCACACCTGGTTTGCCATGTACCGTTAACGTTTACGGAGTATCGGAGCGCCGGCAGGTAGGGCAGCATGGTGAACCGATATATGGCTAGCCAAATACAATAACACTAAGGTAACAGTGCTGCTAGCGGCATCTCGCTATGCCCTGCAGTGATTGTTGCCCGGTCCACGCGTTGACACAATCAGCTATGTAGAACATGTAGACAGCAAGGAGATAACGCAAGGTGCTCGCGGTCCCGACCAGCGGCGACCTCAGAGACGTGACGAAAGGGAGGGGGGGGGGGCGACATCGAAGACAGAGACGCTCTTTCTCCAGCCAGTTTCGGTTTCAAGGAGCTTGCCAAGGGAAACTAATTGTTCACCTAGCTCCCACATGAAATCCGCAATTGAAAATTTGATCGTTGGGATAGCTCGAGGACGGGCCCCAAAGTACTCATTTGCTGTAGCCACGTATTGTTGATGATTAGTAAGTTAGTTACCGTAACTTCACTGATTACGCACGTAATTGCGGAAATTGTTCTGTATCTAGAAGCCACTAATTTGTACACTCGAACGGTATAAATATAACATTACCGTCATTTATATTTTGAAATTTTAAAGCTTTGGTGCAGCTAAAGAAAAACACCCTGTATTCGTGTGTGTGTGTGTGTCTAACCTAATCCTAACCTAAATAACCGAACCTTTTGTGCGTGTGGGCAGCCACTTTTGAAAAAGAATTTGAGTTGCTATAAAGAGAACAACATAACAGAGAAAAATTCTCACAATAATCTCAGAAATCTGAGAGTAATTTCTAAGTGTAAATCGAGCTTTATGCTTCTACAGCGCAGCGCCTTTATCCCGGAAAATGCTACAATGATCCGGAATCTATTGGTCAGTGTGTGCCTGCGAGCGATGCATTAACACACCAGAATTAATTTTTAGGTGTCGAGCTCAACTACGACGAACCCGACTGTAGCAGCTCATCCCCAATGCACATGCTTCGACCTAAGGACGAGCACATGCAGAGGATCCTCGACAAGCAGCAGGTCGTGGTGACCATTGAAACGCACAAACAGAGGTAGGTACGCTAAACCTACTCGATCCTGAGGTATACACGCACAAAAAAAAAGAAGCTATATATCTTCTTCACACTGCCACGCAAGGGATCATGATGTTAACTGTGATATAGATATGCATGAAGACTGCGTATCCAGTGTCTTTTTTGAACTGGAAGCCCGATGCTTTCATTAAAGTTCAGCTTAGTTATATGCACTGGAGGATAGCGAAGCGCAGAAGTTACTTTGCTTTGTTAATGCCATTCGCTGCGCATCAGCTTTGCCGACCGACACTGCGCATACTCCAGCGCGTACACTCTAATATAATTTACACCCTGAAAGGTGAAAAAGGTTGTAAATGTGTCTATAACTCACA
The DNA here is from genome assembly GCF_038994185.2 of Dermacentor albipictus. Classification (NCBI taxonomy): domain Eukaryota; kingdom Metazoa; phylum Arthropoda; class Arachnida; order Ixodida; family Ixodidae; genus Dermacentor; species Dermacentor albipictus. Next base: position 44,898,122 of record NC_091823.1, on the reverse strand, counting down.
CCCTTATGGTGTTATCTATATAACGCACACCCGGTGGGTGTGAGTTATAGACACATTTACACCCTTTTTCACGTTTCAGGGTGTAAATTATTTTACAGTGTAGACAAACTTTTGGATGAAATATGCATACTATGACAGCACATATCGCTGATGATATTGCCTTGCTTAGTAACTCAGGGGACCAACTGCAATGCATGCTCACTGTCTTCGAGAGGCAAAGCCGAAGGGTGGGTCTAAAAATAAATCTGCAGAAAACTAAAGTAATGTTTAAGAGTCTAGGAAGAGAACAGCAGTTTGCGATATGTAGTGAGGCACTAGAAGTGGTAAGGGAATACATCTACTTAGGACAGGTAGTGACTGCGGATCCGGATCATGACACTGAAATAATCAGAAGAACAAAATTGGGCTGGCGTGCGTTTGGCAGGCATTCTCAGACCATGAACAGTAGGCTGCCATTATCCCTCAAGAGAAAAGTGTATCACAGCGGTGCTTTACCAGTACTCACGTACGGGGCAGAAACCTGGAGGCTTACGAAAAGGGTTCTACTTAAGTTGAGGACGACGCAACGAGCCAATGAAAGAAGAATGATAGGTGTAACGTTAAGGGATGAGAAAAGAGCAGATTGGGTGAGGGAACAAACGCGAGTTAATGACATCTTAGTTGAAATCAAGAAAAAGAAATGGGCATGGGCAGGACACGTAATGAGGAGGGAAGATAACCGATGGTGATTAAGAGTTACAGAACGGATTCCAAGGGAAGGGAAGCGTAGCAGAGGGCGGCAGAAAGTTAGGTGGGCGGATGAGATTAAGAAGTTTGCAGGGACAACATGGCCACAATTAGTACATGACCGTGGTAGTTGAAGTGTGGGAGAGGACGTTGCCCTGCAGTGGGCGTAACCATGATGATGATGATGATGATGATGATGATGAGAGCACAAGGAAGGGCCGAAGGCTCTCTGACGTATCCTGCTGTGCTGTGGCTTCGCAGATCCCTCGGAACTGCCCCAAGCCCTCCGCCCATAGTGTCGCTGCGGAGGCGAGAGCTTCCTCCGTCGGAGTCCACGGACGACTCATTCATGAAGGACCTCAAGCGCCGCCTCAGTCTCAAGGCTCGGTTCAGTGACGACCTCTGCGGATTGACGCCGGTGATGCGGTCGGCATCCGCCGAACCAATACGTGTCGCGGCTGGTGCCGTTCAGTGCGAGGCCGCTCAAGGCACCCCAGCAGAAGCTGGTTTACAAAAGGCGGAGACGGTCGCCAAGGCGCAGCGGGACGCCGAACCGCCGACTGCTGGTGAGATATTTGTAGAAGCTGAAAGCACGGTTCTTGTGGATACGAAGAGGTTGGCTTTGGTTGATTTGCTAAGACCGACATGGAAGCGGACTTAACAGAATGGCGTAGGGCTGGCGCGCAGGGCCGCATGTCAGCTGGAGGCGGAGGAATCGGGCGCAAAGACAAGACATTTTATGCTATTAGCACTCTTTGCCTACTTCAGGCATTTTTGAATCTATCTATCTATCTATCTATCTATCTATCTATCTATCTATCTATCTATCTATCTATCTATCTATCTATCTATCTATCTATCTATCTATCTATCTATCTATCTATCTATCTATCTATCTATCTATCTATCTATCCATCCTTACGCCAACACAACCCAAGTTGTCTTCCAGCTAGGGCCACTGGGTATGCGATTGTGGTCGCGATGCCGTCGTGGTCATTCCATTGTCGTCACTCCAGCTTCGTCAACCGACGCTCGCCATGCTGTAATAGCCACGCGATCATCGTCACACAGTCGTCGTCATACCATTATCGTCCCGCTTATCATCGGGATGCTGCCTTGGTCATTCCATGCCGGATGTCGTCTTGATTCTCGCACAGTGGCGTAGCTAGGTCGTCTGGCACCCGGGGCCAATAGGTCTTCTGTCACCTCACCTACCCCCCCCCCCTCTGTGTGTAGTCGAGGAGGGCGAGGATATCGACAATTTCCGGGTTTCAGCACCAGTACAGCCGCCTTGGATATTGCGCATGTCCCGCGGGTCCCCCTCTACATCGCTTTCTTTCCCAGATATCGCTTATGCAGCAGATATACAATCTGTTTTTTCTGCACCAAATAACACAGGGTGCTGTACTGATAACTTGTGATAAGCGCATTTGTGCACATCTTCTTTCAGACTGTAAGGCTTGGCAGCCAATACAAATGCGGCATCGTGGAGATTATGGCTCACGTCACAAGTAACACAAGATATCTTTATAAAGTTTTAATTACCAATTTTAGCGGCAATATTGCATTTGCAAAATTGAAGCCCGGAATTCATAACTCGCCCAACAACAACTTCACAAAAATCGTCGTTCGTGCTATGGCGCGCAGTATTTTGGCTGTGGGCAGCCCTGAACGAAAACGAAAATTAAATCGGGTGTCAGTGACGCTGATCTCCCCACCCTATCAGAAAAACGGAAAACGCCACCTGCCTCCTTGCTGCGCAGGCGCCAATGCTATGATATTTAAGATTTCTCTTCATTCTGAACAATAACGCCTAGTTTTTATTTGCTTCTATACGGACAAACGTGAGTATCCGAGCTGCGGTACCACCGCAAAATTAGTAACAGAATAGAGCACACTTCGCGTCGATTGTTGGCGTCACCATAAAAAAAAAAGGCCGCGATGAAGCCCGTGCCAGTGCAAGCTTGCATTACTATTGGTCTGCACTCGCAACAGAGGGGCAGCCTATCGAGTCATACAGCCTGTCGAGTCATACACCGCCAAACTCTTCGGCCACACCGAGTCTGAAGCCGATCCAGAGAATCCCATTCGCGACCTTTGACGGCCGCACTTATGCAACGTCGCCCTATATGAACCCTTCGTCCTCATGCTGCAGTCTTTTTTCGTCTTCGCTGCGCGTTCTGAACGGAAGAGGGACCCAAGATCCTGAACGTCTGTTTAGCCACGCCTGCTCCCAGCATGAACACACGGCACGAGCGCACCCCACATTAAACGTTCCGCTCAGGCGATTAGTTTAGCGACCATATTGCTAATTAAATTTTTTAGCCCACACATTCATGCAATTATTTCGTGGGGTGTTGATAGAGCTGCAGCCGACAATTGTGCGGCGCAACGCACCGGGTACATGAGCTCGGGCTACTGGATACCGCATCATTCTTTGCCATATGACCCCCCCCCCCTTGCCCCTTGCACCCGGGGCCCTCGGACCCCCGCCACCCGTTGCTACGCCACTGTTTTCGTACCATCGTCATCATTCCGTCGTGGTTGTGCCATCGTTGTCGTTGAACCTTTATCATCTGGTTGTCATCATACTGTCGCCGTCAACTCATTGTCTTCATGCCGCGGGCGTCGTCACGCTGTCCTCGTTATACTGTCGGCATCGTTTGAGAATCCTCTCGTTGTCGTCAAGCCGTCGTTGTCATATCTCCTTTGCCGTTCCATCGATGTAATTCTCTCTTCACCATTTCATATCGTCGACACTGTGGCGTCAAGACACAATTTCCATGCTCAGTGGCGATTTCGCAATTAGTATTGATTCATTAATCAACATCTCAAATATTATAATTAGATGAAAGTTGTCAACGAGAACCTTGTAGAGCGACATGAAAAACTCCCGATACAGCTTTACTCAATACATGCTACATAAAAGTGTTTTTCCGAGCGTGAAAGAAGTCCTCAAATGCAAGCAAAATTGTTTCCCCCGCCTAAATGCATACCGCATTCTGTACATTTACCTAAGACAAGTCGCAGAATAGTTATCGCAGACAGGCAGGCATACGCACATCTATTCAGCTGTGGAATATTGAGTTGGGTGAGAACTTTCTTAACGTGCGACGCTTTAATGAGTCATTCATTCACCCAGGGGTGACATTCGGCACCAGTGTTCCTGTTCACGGGTTCACCGTGTCAACCAAGCCTGCAAAAAAGCAGATTGCGGACCTCGAGCACCGGGATGAAGGACCGGAGACGGCGATAGAAAACGCTGCGGCAACTGACGATACCTCAAAGTTGGGCCGGAAACATCGCACTGAAAACAGCCAGCCTCCATTGCAGTTGGCCGATAAGAGAGACCACTTCAGCACAATGCCGGACAGAAGCTCGTTGAACGCGGGCGCGCACAACGCGAAGAGGAGGCGCGCATCCTCGCCACCTGTTTTGAAAAGTTCCGGCGTTGAGGGCAGAACAGAGCCAAACAAGACGAAAACAGTCTTGCTTCCACCCACTGCACGAGCCGATAAAACCGAGAGGAACGTGATTCGGCAAAGTCGGGTACCAGTCACAGTTCCCCCTGCCGGCACGAATTTCGAGAAAAAGGGAAACGAAGTGCAAATGCAGTGTCCGGAACCTAACACTGCTAGCGTGCTCACCGAGTTGGATGCTGCAAAACAACTTTCTGAAAACAGTAACGTCAACAAGCATCCCGCGCTGCCTGTTCCCAAGGGTACGAATGCTTGTATGAGCTCACCGGAAATCGCTGACTGTAAGACACCTAGTCAAAAAGAAAGGCTGAAAGATGAGCTTGTCGATGCTGGCGCGGGAAAATTGCAGCAGAAGCAAAGTGACCACCTCAATATCGAATAAGTCGGCGAATTGGCTCGCCTACTTTCTAGGCTGATAAGAAAACACGAATACTTCGAGCATACTTCGTCAGCCGAAGACAGCGCGAACAGCGCTCCCCGGCGGCCGCTCAAGAGCAAGAGGGACAGGGCGAAACATTCTCGCAGCACCTACGGTGGAATGAAAAAGGGCTGCAGGGCCACAGAATCCACTGAAGGTAGTTCTGTGGGAACCTCCCTTCAACATTTCGCTGAAGTCATCATCGGCAAAGTTAATCAGCAGTCAGTAACTCAGAAATCGGGTTTGCCAGTTCAGCCTGACATCAGCATGGCGAAACTTTCGCTGGAACCGACCACTCAGCACAAACTGCTTAGCATGGAGGCATTTGTGCGCAAGACAGCACAGCCGGAGGCACCAGAGCTGATAGAGGCAGTGTCTGGTAAAAATCTTGCTAACATGAAGCAAAATACACCCTTAGAAGCTGACCGGCCTTCTCTGAACCAGACCACAGAAAGCACCATCAGTGAAATGAAGTCACAAGAAGAGATCACGCCTGCGGAGCAGTCGTCGCTGAAGACTACAGTCACAGAGAGCAGCGCTGACGATGCAAAGTACGGCACTGACAGGATAGGCGGGAAAACACCAAAGCCGATACAAGTCAGCGTGCCTCAAGACTATCGCGGCTGGGTCCCTATAGGGGCCGCTTACGCTGCACAAAGACCGCCCAAGAATGGGGCATCTTTAGGGCTAACCGAACTGGTCGGAAATACCAGCGGAGCGAGGGACATTTCGATGACGTTCTCGGATGGCGGTGGTATCCAAAGCGTGCTCCGAAAGAAGCCCTCGGTGTCGTCCACTCTGTCAGAGACTACACCATCGCTTTCAGCGCAAAAGCCGTACCAGGAGTACATGGCGAAGCAGCTTCAGCCTGTAGTGCACTTTGCCGAGAGACCATTTGCGGAAGTTCTCGCCAGTATGGAGAGCGAGATAACCAGCATGTTCCTAGATGACGTGACAAGTAAGTCAAAGTCAACTGTACCTATATATATATATATATATATAGACAAAAAGAAAGGGGGTTAACCGAGGGACCCGATGTAATATGTAATAGACCCTCGTCTATTACATAACGAGGGTCTCGAATCCGGCAACATTGATGCCTTCAGGTAGCATATGTGGGTTTATTGACCAGTTGCTTTCACCCGAAAAGATCACGTTCTCGAGACGCCTGCGGCAAAAAAGACGTTCCACGTCCGCCGCCATGGTCTGTGAGTGGGGGCGCTGGCTAACCCTCCCAGGGTTCTGCTAGTACACATAAATACCCAAGAAAGTGGATGCGGAAACGCCGCCGCGGTAGCTCAATTGGTAGAGCATCGCACGCGACATGCGAAGGTTGTGGGTTCGGTTACCACCTGCGGCAAGTTGTTTTTTCATCCACTTTAATTTCCATTAATTAATCATTACTTTATTTCATTTATTAAGTACATGCAATTTCCCTATGTTGTACTTGGTGTCAGTGTTTGTTGGCTTCTCATTATATGACTAATATATATATATATATATATATATATATATATATATATATATATATATATATATATATCGAAATGCACAATAGGTGCTCGAGTCTCAAGTCAGCCTGGACCAGGCCGCCGATCCATGTGCTGTCAAGAAGTCACATAGAAACTGCGACTGCATGATGGAACAACACTTCGCCCCTTTAATTTGTCAACCGTTTAATTGTTCGCCTATAACAAAGTATTCGCGTTTGCGTCTCTTAATTTAAGGGGTTGAAAATATTGTTTGTTAATTCGTGTTCCTTTTTTATCTCAGCTGGCGTTCAGGGCCCCGAAAAAGGACTGGACAAGTCGTCTCCAAGCAGCGCTCCGCAAAGCTCGACCCAGTCGACCATGAATGATGAGAAGCTCGATCAAGCAGCCATCGAGAGTTCGTCAAAAGGAGCCTCTGAAACGGACTCCAGTAGAGCGGTTGCCAGCGGAGACGTAGCCGAGACATCGGGCCGCGTCGCATCCACTGCAGCCCGGCCAGTCGGCAAGATCCCGGTTTCGTCCAAGGCAGTGACGACGTCGACTTCGAACGAGAGCGACCAGGCGTCCAAGGAGGCTCCTAGGGCGCTGCTCACCTTCTGCGACTCGGACGAGGGCTCGATGCCACCGTCCGAGTCCATGTCGCTTTCGTTCGTCTCCTCCAACTCCAGCTGCAACGCGGTGCACCGCCTAACCGATCTGGTCGACCTTCGAAGGTTGCAGCACAGTGCGGCGGCGGCAACTCACGAGACGGGTGACGGCGGCGTCGTGCTAGGCATGCCGCTACCCTGGCTGACGTCCTCGTCGGCGGCGCAGATGGAGAGCTCGCGGCAACCCGCGTCATCGTTGACGGAGTGCGGCGCTCAGGCTCTGCTACTGACGGAGCCAGCGGGTCGCTCTGGCTGGCCTCAGCTCAGGAAGACTCGGAGACGCGACGTTGGTCACCGCGTGTCTACGGACCGTCCATGGACGGAGGACGTCAAGAAGGTTGTAATGCTGGGCAACAAGCACTACCTGCATCAGCACGCGGGCCGCCGTCCCATGGCGAAGTCGGCGACCACCTTTGACGAGACGCAGTGTGTGCTCTTCAAGATCGAGGACCATGTGCAGCCCGATACGATGGCTTCACCGGTGGCCCGCAATGCTCCGCACAGCATGAGCATGTCTTGCGAGCTGACTCGGGAAAGCTGCGAGTCCACACTGGAGCTGTTGCTCCAGCAGAGCACCTTTTCCTCGGGAAGGGACGCCGACACGCTGATGTCTGACGATAACAATTTCAAGCAGCCGCTTAGGCTGAGTGACTTGATCTTGCTGCAGCACCCAGAGGTTGGCCTCAGGAACATTATTTTAGTCGACTTTTCTAAGACTTCCGACGCACTTTCCTCGGCCGCGGCTGCGCCTGCCGAGGGCGGAGTAAAGCGCCAAGGTGTAGTGCTGGAAGCTCAGCCCGAGGACAAGCAGGCGCCGGATTTGATCACCAACCACAAATCCCGTGCCAATGAGCCGATGTCCGAGGAGAGGCGTCTGACGGCAGCTGCAGTCGGGATTTGGCGAGAGCCATTTCTTGCTGCAACGGTGGCAGGAAATAAAGACTCGGACGCTCTCCGGAAGCCCCAGCGTCCGAGCCTCACCAAGTCGGCAGCCAAGGCCACCGACCACGAGCGCCGGCTGGAGCAAGGAAGTGAGGGTGCGAGAAGGGGGGCCGCGAAAGCAGCAGCGGCCAGGGCGACGAAGCCGAAGGTTCATTTCGCCCCGCCGCTGGCTTCGCAACACGTCGTCTTTCTGCCCGATTGCGCCGTGGCCATACGTCTTCCAAGTGGCGTGATCCGGAGCGTTCATCCGGGGCAACAAGCCTTCGGCACTGCCTCACCGCAAGGCAGAGGGGCGATGAGGGCCGACCACAGGACTCCGCAGCTTCTGCTGTCCACGGCCCTGGACGAACCCAGCTTCGAGTCCATCTACAACGCCATCTTGCAGCCGCCGCCCCGAGCTACCGCCGCTCTGGAGCCTATTGCACCGGGAGACGTTCCGAGCCCTAGAAGGGCGACTTCATCGACACGGGCAGTCTCGTTCGACGACTCGCTCACCACCGTGGTGCCCCTGGAGCCGCCACCAGAGTCGTTAACGTACGACGTCGCCGACGCGACGGCGGGGTCCGAGCCGGAGGCGCCTTCGCAGTGGCGCAGGGCGAGGCGCCGCTCTAGCCTCTGCCGCTCCTTGTCCGGCTCGCGTCTGCAGGCGCCGCCGGCGAGCCTCGGCATCGAAGGTGCCAAAGTCGCGTGCGGCACAGCCCGCAAGACGATTAGGTTCGGCGGCTCTGGCCAGCTGGCCCCTGCGCTGGCTCGCCCTGGTGCCGCCAAGGACGCTGGCGCGGAAGGCGCGTTCCCATCATGCGGCGGCAGTGGTAGGCGCGACACCCCGACTCCGCTGATGTCGCCTTTCTATTCGTTCGAGGACACCGGCTCCGAGCTATCCTTCCTGCCGGAGTCGAGCAATTTCGACAGGTCAGGGTCGGCCGCGGCCTCGCAGCGCAGCAACGACCACAAGCATTGCGACGAAGCCGATGCCCCGCGGCCTGCATGAACCGCGCCTGTGCGGTGCCAATCATCAGGATATGTTCTGGCTGCATACAATTACGCGTAGTTAATAAATGCTCTGAGAAAAGCGAGTGCTAGCACAACTGGGCAAGAGCTGTACGTACGTGTCCAATGAAGTCGGAGATCCGTGCCCCTCCAAGTCAGTGCAACCCGTACATTATACAATTTACATCTTCACCTATACGTTCACCTTCTAATATATAGCAAGCTCATCAGGGGTCAATTGTTTGTATTACGTTCTAATACCTTCGTGGGCATATGTGATTTGGCTTTTTAGAAACATGCAGCCCAAATAGCGCAAACCTTTCATATGGGCCCGTATGGTGTCCTTTGACCATGTCTAGAGAGTATGTTGTATTCACTGTCTTATTATGCGCTCCTTTGATGTCGTCTAACCCAATTCTCAGTGAAACACATCGGAGTGAATTATTTGATACAATAAAGCAAATCTCGGATGACGCCATACGCCCAATGAAATTTCTGTGGCAAACGCTCAGAGTCGCGCGAGTTCTGAATTAGTTTATAAATTATCGGGACCTTGTATAAATGAAGCGTATATAATATTTGGAATTAACCGCATTAGCCGTATAACGTCTCCTGTATATCTCTAAGGGTGTATTAATCACGGAAATCGTACGATTCCTTTAATCGTTATTTATCTTGTAACTGTTTGTACTTATAGTACCAGTGCTGCGATGTTAATGATTTTGTCGTTAAATATAGCTATTTCTTTTTTTCTTAAAAGCGAAAGTAAGGCAGTGTAAGGTAGACATATTGAACTGATTGTTCTATTTATTTGATTTTGAATTGAATTTTGAAATCAGACAATGAAATAATTGTGAAATAGTTTTTTTGTAACTGAACCTTAAGAAAAGAATTTTGTAATAACAGATTGGGTAGAGCAACAGTAATATAGCAAATTGTATTTTTAAAAAAGGGTCTTTTTTTACATTAGTGTACATTATTTTATTTTATAATATTATAAACGGTTGAAAAAACGAAAGGTATATTTTTTCCACGGCAATCAGCCCAAGTGGCTAACAATGATCTTGCGTACCAGTGAGAGCAGAGGAACTGGGGAAATTCTCAAGGTTTCCTGAACGCCTTTCTTTGTATAATAGACTCCTTGACTGATTTCAATCCAATTTCACTACATTGATGTGTGGCTCATACCTATTGATGCAAGTTGGGGTTGACAAGGTTTCACGGAAGTTCGTTGCAGCTTGGCACACACCTATAGTTTCGTGTACCCAGTTATGCAAGTTGAAATGAGCTAGGTTGATTGAAGAGAAGCACATGCCAGTGGCACCTATGCAGTGACCGAAATTCACGTCAAAGACGTTCATTGAATCTGGCAATAGCCGGCTTTCATCAATTCAGTGATGCAGGTTTGGCGGAGCCAGTCTTGCGGAAGAAAAGCACATGAAAACTGCAAATGATTCCGATTATAGACGTTTATTAAACTGTGGCACAAGGTAGTTTCGGCTGCGCATTGTATATGAAGTTACATTGACTTAATGAAAGATCTACATTTGATCAGTGACATTAAAACATGTGCGCCTCAAATGGATCAACCGATGAGAGGCGCTTGTGCAATGCCACATACCTGGGACAAAACCTGTTCCGCCGAAAGGCTACGAACGCGGTGTCGTCATGATGACAGCCCCTTACTCTTTGAAGCCGCAGAATAACCATTAGTCCATGTTGGCGAAAAAAACAGAGAAAGTCCATGAGCTGTCCTAATGATGTCAAACCGTCGCTTTCGTGACGACCTTCAGCTATTCAGCTACTAACTCTTCAACCTGGGTCACATACACTTTCAACCGGCAGTAGTGCAGAATTGCTTCGCACATATCTGGACTCATTCCATTCATATGCCTGTATAACCCTTACGATATCAACCTTCGGGGTAGCTGAGTACCCAAGGCGCTAGTATACCCAGCTTGAAATTGCGGCTCCGCAGATTGCAGTTTGAATGCAGGCAAACTGCTAAGACGCCCGTGTGCATCGTAGCGCACGTTAAACGTCCCCAGTTGGGCAATATTCTCCGTAGACCTACACTACGGCTTCCGTGGGACGCAAAAAAAGACTATTGGCTATAAAATTATCGTTACACTAGCCAATATTTTCCTACAAAATTATTTTCTCGAAGTTCAGTTAGAGAAAAGCAAAAGGTCTTTTTTTTTTCACAGCGATCAGCCCATGTGGCTAACAATGATCTTGCGTACCAGTGAGAACAGAGGAACTGGGGAAATTCTCAAAGTTTCCTGAATGCCTTTTTTTATAATAGACTCCTTGACTGATTTCCTTCCAATTTTGCTACATTTAAGTGTGGCTCATACCTAATGATGCAAGTTGAGCTTAACAAGGCTACCTCAACTTGCATGAAGGTGACCAGTTATGCAAGTTGAAATGAGCTAGGTTAATTGAAGAGAAACACATGCCATGGCACCTATGCAGTGACTGAAATTCAAGTCAAAAACGTTCATTGAATTTGGCAGTAGCCAGCTTTCATCTATTCAGTGATGCAAGTTTGGCGGAGCCAGTTTTGCTGAAGAAAAGCACATGAAAATTGAAACTTTTTCAGTTACAATGATTCCGATTATAGATGTTCAACAAATTGCGGCACATACCTAGTTTCGGCTACGCATTTGAAGTGTGGTTACATTGACGTTATGAAAGATGTACACATAATCAGTCACATATACCCGGTGTGACATATACCCGGTATACCCTGAGGCATACCCGACCGACCGACCGACCGGCCGACCCCCGGCGGCAAAAGCGCCGTCCCGGAGCGACTAAAAGCTGGAATCGGAAGCAGTGTAGTAGGCCTTGAGCCTACTGACGTGCACGACATCACTAGATGCCAGAGTAGAGGACGAGGTTGAACCTACAGGAACAATTTCGTACGTCACAGGCGTCACCTGGCGCAGCACGCGGTAGGGCCCTGTGTATCGCGAAAAGAGCTTTTCTGAAAGTCCGACGTGACGAGAGGGCGACCACAGGAGCACGAGTGCAACAGGCGAAAACTGTACGTCACGGTGGCGGGCGTTGTACTGACGCTACTGAGTGGTTTGCGAGGCCGTCAGTCGTGTACGGGCAAGCTGGCGTGCATGATCGGCGAGTAAGCAGCTGTCACGGGGCAGCATGAAGCAAGATAATGTCATGCAAGAGAAAGTCCGCGACGTCAGTGGCGCAACTGGTAGGGAGAGCCCGCGTGATAGCGTATCGGGTGGTGTAATCAGTAGCGACGGCTACCCATTTGTTCCCAGAAGATGACGTGGGAAAGGGAGCGAGGTCTAATCCAACACGAAAGAACTGTTCCACAGGGACGGTGATCGGCTGGAGATGACCGGCAGGTAGCACCTGAAGTGTTTTCCGACACTGGCAGGGGTCACAGGCAGGTTGTCTTGTTTTGTGTCCCAGACAGTGGCGCGTACCCACTATGGGGGATTGGCCAAGAAGCAGGAGGTTTTCCGTAAGGCTAGGTAGGTTGGGACTGCAAGCACGCTCACAAGTCTTCGTTTTCCGATGTAAAGATCGGCTGTAAAAATGGCTGTTCATTATTTTACAACTAATAGAAAAGTATTCAACATGTGATTTAATTTGCTTCTGGTACTGTTGTATTCATATTATATTTGGTCTATATACCCAAATTATACATATACCCCAAATGACCTAGTCAGCATCACCTGACCCATGGCCTTATGCCTATGTGCTGGAATAGACCAGGGAGGGTGCGGGTGTTTTTTTCGTTGGTTGGTTGGTTGGTTGGTTGGTTGGTTGGTTGGTTGGTTGGTTGGTTGGTTGGTTGGTTGGTTGGTTGGTTGGTTGGTTGGTTGGTTGGTTGGTTGGTTGGTTGGTTGGTTGGTTGGTTGGTTGGTTGGTTGGTTGGTTGGTTGGTTGGTTGGTTGGTTGGTTGGTTGGTTGGTTGGTTGGTTGGTTGGTTGGTTGGTTGGTTGGTTGGTTGGTTGGTTGGTTGGTTGGTTGGTTGGTTGGTTGGTTGGTTGGTTGGTTGGTTGGTTGGTTGGTTGGTTGGTTGGTTGGTTGGTTGGTTGGTTGGTTGGTTGGTTGGTTGGTTGGTTGGTTGGTTGGTTGGTTGGTTGGTTGGTTGGTTGGTTGGTTGGTTGGTTGGTTGGTTGGTTGGTTGGTTGGTTGGTTGGTTGGTTGGTTGGTTGGTTGGTTGGTTGGTTGGTTGGTTGGTTGGTTGGTTGGTTGGTTGGTTGGTTGGTTGGTTGGTTGGTTGGTTGGTTGGTTGGTTGGTTGGTTGGTTGGTTGGTTGGTTGGTTGGTTGGTTGGTTGGTTGGTTGGTTGGTTGGTTGGTTGGTTGGTTGGTTGGTTGGTTGGTTGGTTGGTTGGTTGGTTGGTTGGTTGGTTGGTTGGTTGGTTGGTTGGTTGGTTGGTTGGTTGGTTGGTTGGTTGGTTGGTTGGTTGGTTGGTTGGTTGGTTGGTTGGTTGGTTGGTTGGTTGGTTGGTTGGTTGGTTGGTTGGTTGGTTGGTTGGTTGGTTGGTTGGTTGGTTGGTTGGTTGGTTGGTTGGTTGGTTGGTTGGTTGGTTGGTTGGTTGGTTGGTTGGTTGGTTGGTTGGTTGGTTGGTTGGTTGGTTGGTTGGTTGGTTGGTTGGTTGGTTGGTTGGTTGGTTGGTTGGTTGGTTGGTTGGTTGGTTGGTTGGTTGGTTGGTTGGTTGGTTGGTTGGTTGGTTGGTTGGTTGGTTGGTTGGTTGGTTGGTTGGTTGGTTGGTTGGTTGGTTGGTTGGTTGGTTGGTTGGTTGGTTGGTTGGTTGGTTGGTTGGTTGGTTGGTTGGTTGGTTGGTTGGTTGGTTGGTTGGTTGGTTGGTTGGTTGGTTGGTTGGTTGGTTGGTTGGTTGGTTGGTTGGTTGGTTGGTTGGTTGGTTGGTTGGTTGGTTGGTTGGTTGGTTGGTTGGTTGGTTGGTTGGTTGGTTGGTTGGTTGGTTGGTTGGTTGGTTGGTTGGTTGGTTGGTTGGTTGGTTGGTTGGTTGGTTGGTTGGTTGGTTGGTTGGTTGGTTGGTTGGTTGGTTGGTTGGTTGGTTGGTTGGTTGGTTGGTTGGTTGGTTGGTTGGTTGGTTGGTTGGTTGGTTGGTTGGTTGGTTGGTTGGTTGGTTGGTTGGTTGGTTGGTTGGTTGGTTGGTTGGTTGGTTGGTTGGTTGGTTGGTTGGTTGGTTGGTTGGTTGGTTGGTTGGTTGGTTGGTTGGTTGGTTGGTTGGTTGGTTGGTTGGTTGGTTGGTTGGTTGGTTGGTTGGTTGGTTGGTTGGTTGGTTGGTTGGTTGGTTGGTTGGTTGGTTGGTTGGTTGGTTGGTTGGTTGGTTGGTTGGTTGGTTGGTTGGTTGGTTGGTTGGTTGGTTGGTTGGTTGGTTGGTTGGTTGGTTGGTTGGTTGGTTGGTTGGTTGGTTGGTTGGTTGGTTGGTTGGTTGGTTGGTTGGTTGGTTGGTTGGTTGGTTGGTTGGTTGGTTGGTTGGTTGGTTGGTTGGTTGGTTGGTTGGTTGGTTGGTTGGTTGGTTGGTTGGTTGGTTGGTTGGTTGGTTGGTTGGTTGGTTGGTTGGTTGGTTGGTTGGTTGGTTGGTTGGTTGGTTGGTTGGTTGGTTGGTTGGTTGGTTGGTTGGTTGGTTGGTTGGTTGGTTGGTTGGTTGGTTGGTTGGTTGGTTGGTTGGTTGGTTGGTTGGTTGGTTGGTTGGTTGGTTGGTTGGTTGGTTGGTTGGTTGGTTGGTTGGTTGGTTGGTTGGTTGGTTGGTTGGTTGGTTGGTTGGTTGGTTGGTTGGTTGGTTGGTTGGTTGGTTGGTTGGTTGGTTGGTTGGTTGGTTGGTTGGTTGGTTGGTTGGTTGGTTGGTTGGTTGGTTGGTTGGTTGGTTGGTTGGTTGGTTGGTTGGTTGGTTGGTTGGTTGGTTGGTTGGTTGGTTGGTTGGTTGGTTGGTTGGTTGGTTGGTTGGTTGGTTGGTTGGTTGGTTGGTTGGTTGGTTGGTTGGTTGGTTGGTTGGTTGGTTGGTTGGTTGGTTGGTTGGTTGGTTGGTTGGTTGGTTGGTTGGTTGGTTGGTTGGTTGGTTGGTTGGTTGGTTGGTTGGTTGGTGCTTACGACAACGGTCGCCGTCAACGTAACAGAATAAGCGGGCGTGCAAGGTCACGCCTAAAGCCGAAACATTCAGAGGAAATACACTATACTCTTGCCGACAAAAAAAAAACGTGCTGAGTAACGAGCGGTGTTGTTGAGTGAGGCTGTAGACCCTCATGTCCAGAAAAGCTGGATACGTATACAAAGAAAAGCGTTCAGGAAACCTTGAGAATTTCCCCAGTTCCTCTGCTCTCACTCCGTACGCACGATCATTTAGACACTTGGGCTGATTGCCGTGGAAAAAATAGACCTTTTGTTTTTTCCACCGTTTGTAAAATTATAACAACCAGACGAGAGCGCCTGGGAGAAAAGTGGGAGTCGAGTTCAGGGCATCGTGAACGGCTTTTTGACGGTGCTGGTCGTCCGAGGTGAATCAGCGGGTCAGCTAGCGGCATTCCTCGGCGTGTCTGGCGGCTTCCGAGATAGCCAGGCATTCGGATGGGTCATCAATGTAGTGAAATTGGATTGAAATGTCAAGGAGTCTATTATACAAAGAAAGGCGTTCAGGAAACCTTGAGAATTTCCCCAGTTCCTCTGCTCTCACTGGTACGCAAGATCATTGTTAGCCACATGGGCTGATTGCCGTGGAAAAAATATACCTTTCGTTTTTTCAACCGTTTATAATATTATAAAATAAAATAATGTACACTAATGTAAAAAAAGACCCTTTTTTAAAAATACAATTTGCTATATTACTGTTGCTCTACCCAATCTGTTATTACAAAATTCTTTTCTTAAGGTTCAGTTACAAAAAAACTATTTCACAATTATTTCATTGTCTGATTTCAAAATTCAATTCAAAATCAAATAAATAGAACAATCAGTTCAATATGTCTACCTTACACTGCCTTACTTTCGCATTTAAGAAAAAAAGAAATAGCTATATTTAACGACAAAATCATTAACATCGCAGCACTGGTACTATAAGTACAAACAGTTACAAGATAAATAACGATTAAAGGAATCGTACGATTTCCGTGATTAATACACCCTTAGAGATATACAGGAGACGTTATACGGCTAATGCGGTTAATTCCAAATATTATATACGCTTCATTTATACAAGGTCCCGATAATTTATAAACTAATTCAGAACTCGCGCGACTCTGAGCGTTTGCCACAGAAATTTCATTGGGCGTATGGCGTCATCCGAGATTTGCTTTATTGTATCAAATAATTCACTCCGATGTGTTTCACTGAGAATTGGGTTAGACGACATCAAAGGAGCGCATAATAAGACAGTGAATACAACATACTCTCTAGACATGGTCAAAGGACACCATACGGGCCCATATGAAAGGTTTGCGCTATTTGGGCTGCATGTTTCTAAAAAGCCAAATCACATATGCCCATGAAGTTGCTAGAACGGAATACAAACAATTGACCCTTGATGAGTTTGCTATATATTAGAAGGTGAACGTATAGGTGAAGATCTAAATTGTATAATGTACGGGTTGCACTGACTTGGAGGGGCACGGATCTCCGACTTCATTGGACACGTAAGTACAGCTTTTGCCCAGTTGTGCTAGCACTCGCTTTTCTCAGAGCATTTATTGAATACGCGTAATTGAATGCAGCCAGAACATATACTGCCGATCGGCAGCGCACAGGCGCGGTTCATGCCGGACGCGGGGCATAGGCTTCGTCGCAATGCTTGTGGTCGTCGCGGCGCTGCGAGGCCGCGGCCGACCCTGACTTGTCGAAATTGCTCGACTCCGGTAGGAAGGATAGCTCGGAGCCGGTGTCCTCGAACGAATAGAAAGTCGACATCAGCGGAGTCGGGGTGTCGCGCCTACCGCTGCCGCCGCCTGCTGGGAACGTGCCTTCCGCGCCAGCGTCCTTGGCGGCACCAGGGCGAGCCAGCGCAGGGGCCAGCTGGCCAGGGCCGCCGAACCTAATCGTCTTGCGGGCTGTACCGCACGCGACTTTGGCACCTTCGATGCCGGGGCTCCCCGGCGGCGCCTGCAGACGCGAGCCCGACAAGAAGCGGCAGAGGCTAGACTGGCGCCTCGCCTTGCGCCACTGCGAAGGCGCCTCCGGCTCGGACCCCGCTGTCGCGTCGGCGACGTCGTACGTTAACGACTCTGGTGGCGGCTCCAGGTGCACAACGGTGGTAAGCGAGTCGTCGAACGAGACGGCCCGTGTCGCCCTTGCAGGGCTCGGAACCTCTCCCGGCACAATGGGCTCCAGAGCGGCGGTCACTTGGGGCGGCTGCTGCAAGATGGCGTTGTAGATGGACTCGAAGCAAGGTTCGTCCAGGGCCGTGGCCAGCAGAAGCTGCCGACTCCTGTGGTCGGCCCTGATCGCCCCTCTGCCTTGCGGCGATGCAGTGCTGAAGGCTTGTTGCCCCGGACGTACGCTGCGGATCACGCCACCTGGAAGACGTATGGCTGCCGCGCAATCGGGCAGAAAGACGACGTGTCGCGAAGCCAGCGGCGGGGCGAAACGAACCTTCGGCTCCGTCGCCCTGGCCGCTGCTGCTTCCGCGGCCGCACCCGCACTTTCTTGCTCCAGCCGGCGCTCATGGTCGGTGGCCTCGGCTGCCGACTTGGTGAGGCTCGGACGCTGGGGCTTCCGGAGAGCGTCCGAGTCTTTACTTCCTGCCACCGTTGCAGCAAGAAATGGCTCTCGCCAAATCCCGACTGCAGCTGCCGTCAGACGCGTCTCCTCGGACATCGGCTCATTGGCACGGGATTTGTGGTTGGTGATCAAATCCGGCGCCTGCTTGTCCTCGGGCTGAGCTTCCAGCACTACACCTTGGCGCTCTGCTCCGCCCTCGGCAGGCGTAGCCGCGGCCGAGGAAAGTGCTGTCAGCGAGGGCGCGTCGGCAGTCTTAGAAACGTCGACTACAATAAAGTTCCTGAGGCCAACCTCCGGGTGCTGCAGCAAGATCAAGTCACTCAGACTGAGCGGCTGCTCGAAATTGTTATCCTCAGACGCCAGCGTGTCGACTTCCCTCGCCGAGGAAAAGGTGCACCGCCGGAACAACAGCTCCAGTGTGGACTCGCAGCTTTCCCGATTCAGCTCGCCAGACATGCTCATGCTGTGGGGAGCATCGTGGGCCACCGGTGAAGCCGTCGTATCGGGCAGCACATGGTCCTCGATCTTGAAGAGCACACACTGCGTCTCGTCAAAGGTGGTCGCCGACTTGGCGATGGGACGGCGCCCCGCGTGCTGTTGCAGGTAGTGCTTGTTGCCCAGCATTACAACCTTCTTGACGTCCTCCGTCCATGGACGGTCCGTAGACACGCGGTGACCAACGTCGCGTCTCCGAGTCTTCCTGAGCTGAGGCCAGCCAGAGCGACCCGCTGGCTCCGTCAGTAGCAGAGCCTGAGCGCCGCACTCCGTCAACGATGACGCGGGTTGCCGCGAGCTCTCCATCTGCGCCGCCGACGAGGACGTCAGCCGGGGTAGCGGCATGCCTAGCACGACGCCGCCGTCACCCGTCTCGTGAGTCGCCGCCGTCGCACTGTGCTGCAACCTTTGAAGGTCGACCAGATCAGTTAGGCGGTGCACCGCGTTGCAGCTGGAGTTGGAGGAGACGAACGAAAGCGACATGGACTCGGACGGTGGCACCGCGCCCTCGTCCGAGTCGCAGAAGGTGGGCAGCGCCCTAGGAGCCTCCTTGGACGCCTCGTCGCTCTCGTTCGAAGTCGACGTCGTCACTGCCTTGGACGAAACCGGGATCTTGCCGACTGGCGGGGCTGCAGTGGATGCGACGCGGCCCGATGTCTCAGCTAGGTCTCCGCTGGCGACGGCTTTACTGGAGTCCGTTTCAGAGGCTCCTTTTGACGAACTCTCGATGGCTGTTTCATCGAGCTTCTCATCATTCATAGTCGACTGGGTCGAGCATTGCGGAGCGCTGCTTGGAGACGACTTGTCCCGCCCTTTTTCGGGGCCCTGAACGCCAGCTGAGATAAAAAAGGAACACGAATTAACAAACAATATTTTCAACCCCTTAAATTAAGAGACGCAAACGCGAATACTTTGTTATAGGCGAACAATTAAACGGTTGACAAATTAAAGGGGCGAAGTGTTGTTCCATCATGCAGTCGCAGTTTCTATGTGACTTCTTGACAGCACATGGATCGGCGGCCTGGTCCAGGCTGACTTGAGACTCGAGCACCTATTGTGCATTTCGATATATATATATATATATATATATATATATATATATATATATATATAAATCGCATAGAAACTGCAACTGCATGGTGGAAAAACACTTCGCGCCTTTAATTTGTCGACCATTTATTGTTGACCATTTATATATATATATATATATATATATATATATATATATATATATATATATATATATATATATATATACACACACACACAATTGACTTCAACTTACTTGTCGCGTCATCTTTGAACATGCTGGTTATCTCGCTCTCCATGCTGGCGAGAACTTCCGCAAATGGTCTCTCGGCAAAGTGCACTACAGGCTGAAGCTGCTTCGCCATGTACTCCTGGTACGGATTTTGCGCTGAAAGCGATGGTGTAGTCTCTGACAGAGTGGACGACACCGAGGGCTTCTTTCGGAGCACGCTTTGGATACCACCGCCATCCGAGAACGTCATCGAAATGTCCCTCACTCCGCTGGTATTTCCGACCAGTTCGGTCAGCCCTCCAGATGCCCCACTCTTGGGCGGTCTTTGTGCAGCGTAAGCGGCCCCTATAGGGACCCAGCCGCGATAGTCTTGAGGCACGCTGACTGGTATCGGCTTTGGTGTTCTCCCGCCTATCCTGTCAGAGCCGTACTTTGCATCGTCAGCGCTGCTCTCTGTGACTGTAGTCTGCAGCGACGACTGCTCCGCAGGCGTGATCTCTTCTTGTGACTTCATTTCACTGATGGTGCTTTCTGTGCTCTGGTTCAGAGAAGGCCGGTCAGCTTGTAAGGGTGTATTTTGCTTCATGTTAGCAAGATTTTTGCCAGACACTGCCTCTATCAGCTCCGGTGCCTCCGGCTGTGCTGTCTTGCGCACAAATGCCTCCATGCTAAGCAGTTTGTGCTGAGTGGTCGGTTCCAGCGAAAGTTTCGCCATGCTGACGTCAGGCTGAACTGGCAAACCCGATTTCTGAGTTACTGACTGCTGATTAACTTTGCCGATGATGACTTCAGCGAAATGTTGAAGGGAGGTTCCCACAGAACTCCCTTCAGTGGGTTCTGTGGCCCTGCAGCCCTTTTTCATTCCACCGTAGGTGCTGCGAGAATGTTTCGCCCTGTCCCGCTTGCTCTTGAGCGGCCGCTGGGGAGCGCTGTTCGCGCTGTCTTCGGCTGACGAAGTATGCTCGAAGTATTCGTGTTTTCTTATCAGCCTAGAAAGTAAGCGAGCCAATTCGCCGACTTCTTCGATATTGAGGTGGTCACTTTGCTTCTGCTGCAATTTTCCCGCGCCAGCATCGACAAGCTCATCTTTCAGCCTTTCTTTTTGACTAGGTGTCTTACAGTCAGCGATTTCCGGTGAGCTCATACAAGCATTCGTACCCTTGGGAACAGGCTGCGCGGGACGCTTGTTGACGTTACTGTTTTCAGAAAGTTGTTTTGCAGCATCCAACTCGGTGAGCACGCTAGCAGTGTTAGGTTCCGGACACTGCATTTTCACTTCGTTTCCCTTTTTCTCGAAATTCGTGCCGGCAGCGGCAACTGTGACTGGTACCCGACTTTGCCGAGTCACGTTGCCCTCGACCTTATCGGCTCGTGCAGCGGGTGGAAGCAAGACGGTTTTGGTCTTGTTTGGCTCTGTTCTGCCCTCAATGCCGGAACTTTTCAATACAGGTGGCGAGGATGCGCGCCTCCTCTTCGCGTTGTGCGCGCCCGCGTTCAACGAGCTTCTGTCCGGCATTGTGCTGAAGTGGTCTCTCTTATCGGCCAACTGCAATGGAGGCTGGCTGTTTTCAGTGCGATGTTCCTGGCCCAACTTTGAGGTATTGTCAGTTGCCGCAGCCTTTTCTATCGCCTTCTCCGGTCCTTTATCCCGGTGCTCGATGTCCGCAATCTGCTTTTTTGCAGGCTTGGTTGACACGGTGAACCCGTGAACAGGAACACTGGTGCCGAATGTCACCCCTGGGTGAAGGAATGACTCATTAAAGCGTCGCACGTTAAGAAAGTGCTTACCCGAATCAATATTCTACAGCTGAATAGATGTGCGTAGGCCTGTGTGCGATAACTATACTGCGACTTGTCTTAGGTATATTTACAAAATGCGGTATGCATTTAGGCTGGGTAACAATATTGCGTGCATTTGAGGACTTCTTTCACGCTCGGAAAAACACTTTTATGTAGCATGTATTGAGTAAAGCTGTATCGGGAGTTTTTCATGTCGCTCTACAACGTTCTCATTGACACCTTTCATCTAATTATAATATTTGAGAAGTTGATTAATTAATCAATACTAATTGCGAAATCGCCTCTGAGCATGGAAATTGTGTCTTGACGCCGCAGTGTCGACGATATGAAATGGTGAAGAGAGAATTACATCGATGGAACGGCAAAGGAGATATGACAACGACGGCTTGACGACAACGAGAAGATTCTCAAACGATGACGACAGTATAACGAGGACAGCGTGATGACGCCCGCGGCATGAAGACAATGAGTTGACGGCGACAGTATGATGACAACCAGATGATAAAGGTGCAACGACAACGATGGCACAACCACGACGGAATGATGACGATGGTACGAAAACAGTGGCGTAGCAACAGGGGGCGGGGCTGCCTCTATGTTGCGAGTCATCGCGAACTTTTTTTTTTTTTATGGTGACGCCGACAATCGACGCGAAGTGTGCTCTATTCTGTTCCCAATCTTGCGGTGGTACCGCAGCTCTGATACTCACGTTTGTCCGTATAGAAGGAAATAAAAACAAGGCTTTATTGATCAGAATGAAGAGAACTCGTAATTGTCATAGCATTGGCGCCCGCGCAGCAAGGCGGCAGGTGGCGTTTTCCGTTTTTCTAATAGAGTGGTGTTAGATATGGAGCGGTTTCCTGCGCCTACTTCGAGTTCCCCAGGACCACATCGAATCGCAGCACATTCCAGAGGAGCGCACGAGCCAACAAGTTCACGTGCCAACAAGTTCGTACGCCGCCGGGATTAGAAGGGGCCCTCGGACAATGGAGCCCAATCGTCACCCTTCTTCGCCTTTGAAGAAGGCATTTGCTACCACAGAGGAGCCGTACCGCCGGGACTAGAGGAGCCCTCGGACAATGGAGCCCAATCGTCCCTCTTCATCGCCTTTGAAGAAGACATTTGCTACCGCTGCGGGGCCGTAGCACCGGGAGCAGGTGGGCCCTCGGACAATGGAGCATGAGCTCCCCCACTTCTCCTCCTTCGAAGAAGCGCATTGCAAGTCTGCGAGGCAAGACCGCAGAGAGCCGCCGGGTGTGACAACGCGATACGTGCGCCAACCATTGGCTGAAAATGGCGTCATCCGAGCGGACTCTCCCATTGGTCGAACATGACGCGACTTCCAGTCCTCGAAGGGTTTAAAAGAAGCATTCCAGAGAGAGCAGAGCATTCCCTGATTCCCTGATTTCCTGATTCACCTCTCTCGAACTTCTTGCCGCGGGCCGCAGCGTCCGAGTTGCTGCCGGCCCGTAATGACTGTACGATTGTTAAATGACTCTCACCTCTCTGTATATAATGTAAAATAAATACTCCCAAGTTTGTTTTCCATCTCGAAGTCCGTCCTCCAACCCCTACAGCGGGGAGATCAGCGTCACTGACACACACTTTCATTTTCGTTTTCGTTCAGGGCTGGCCACAGCCAAAATACTGCGCGCCATAGTACCTACGACGTTTTTTGTTAAGTTGTTGTTGGGCGAGTTATGAATGTCGGGCTTCGATTTTGCAAATGCAATATTGCCGCTAAAATTGGTAACTAAAATTTATAAAGATATGTTGTGCTGTGACGTGAGCCATATTTTCCACGATGCCGCATTTCTATTGGCTGCCAAGCCTTACAGTCTGACAGAAGATGTGCACACATGCGCTTATCACAAGTTATCAGTACAGCGCCCTCTGTAATTTGGTGCAGAAAAGACAGCGTGTATATCTGCTGCATTCGCGATCTCTGGGAAAGAAAGTGAAGGAGAGGGGGACCCGGGGAACGTGCGCAATGTCCAAGGCGGCTGTACTGGTGCTGAAACCCGGAAATTGTCGATATCCTCGCCTTCCTCGACTACACCCAGGGGGAGGGGGGGGCGAGGTCAGAGGACCTAGCTACGCCACTGTACGAGAATCAAGACGACATCCGGCATGGAATGACCAAGGCAGCATCCCGATCATAAGCGGGACGACGACGGTATGACGACGACTGTGTGATGACGATCGCGTGGCTATTACAGCATGACGAGCGTCGGTTGACGAAGCTGGAGTGACGGCGATGGAATGACCACGACGGCATCGCGACCATAATCACACACCCAGTCGCCCTAGCTGGAAGACAACTTGGGTTGTGTTGGCGTAAGATTAGATAGATAGATAGATAGATAGATAGATAGATAGATAGATAGATAGATAGATAGATAGATAGATAGATAGATAGATAGATAGATAGATAGATAGATAGATAGATAGATAGATAGATAGATAGATAGATAGATAGATAGATAGATAGATAGATAGATAGATAGATAGATAGATAGATAGATAGATAGATAGATAGATAGATAGATAGATAGATAGATAGATAGATAGATAGATAGATAGATAGATAGATAGATAGCAAATCAACCAAAGCCAACCTCTTCGTATCCACAAGAACCGTGCTTTCAGCCATGACAAATATCTCACCAGCAGTCGGCGGTTCGGCGTCCCGCTGCGCCTTGGCGACTGTCTCCGCCTTCTGTGGACCAGCTTCTGCTGGAGTGCCTTGAGCGGCGTCGCACTGAACGGCACCAGCCGCGACACGTATTGGTTCGGCGGATGCCGACCGCATCACCGGCGTCAATCCGCAGAGGTCGTCACTGAACCGAGCCTTGAGACTGAGGCGGCGCTTGAGGTCCTTCATGAATGAGTCGTCCGTGGACTCCGAAAGAGGAAGCTCTCGCCTCCGCAGCGACACTATGGGCGGAGGGCTTGGGGCAGTTCCGAGGGACCTGCGAAGCCACAGCACAGCAAGATACGTCAGAGAGCCTTCGGCCCTTCCTTGTGCTGTCGTCATCATCATCATCATCATCATCATCATCATCATCATCAGCCTGGTTACGCCCACTGCAGGGCAAAGTCCTCTCCCATACTTCAACTACCACGGTCATGTACTAATTGTGGCCTTGTCGTCCCTGCAAACTTCTTAATCACATCCGCCCACCTAACTTTCTGCCGCCCTATGCTACGCTTCCCTTCCCTTGGAATCCATTCTGTAACTCAATGACCATCGGTTATCTTCCCTCCTCATTACGTGTCCTGCCCATGCCCATTTCTTTTTCTTGATTTCAACTAAGGTATCATTACCTCGCGTTTGTTCCCTCACCCAATCTGCTCTTTTCTTATCCCTTAACGTTACACCTATCATTCTTCTTTCCTTGGCTCGTTGCGTCGTCCTCAATTTAAGTAGAACCCTTTTCGTAAGCCTCCAGGTTTCTGCCTTGTACGTGAACACTGCTAAGACACAGCTGTTAAAAACTTTTCTCTTGAGGGATAATGGCAGCCTGCTGTTCATGATCTGAGAAAGCCTGCCATACGCACCCCAGCCCCTTCTTGTTCTCCTGATTATTTCAGTCTCATGATCCGGATCCGCAGTCACTACCTGTCCTAAGTAGGTGTATTCCCTTACCACTTCTAGTGCCTCACTACCAATCGCAAACTGCTGTTCTCTTCCTAGACTGTTAAACGTTACTTTAGTTTTCTGCAGAATAATTTTTAGACCCACCCTTCGGCTTTGCCTCTCGAAGTCAGTGAGCATGCATTGCAATTGGTCCCCTGAGTTACTAAGCAAGGCAATATCATCAGCGATATGTGCTGTCATAGTATGCATATTACATCCAACAGTTTGTCTTTGCACTGGAGTATGCACAGTGTCGGTCGGGAAAACTGATGCGCAGCGAATGCATTAACAAAGCAAAGTAACTTCTGCGCTTCGCTATCCTCCAGTGCATATATATCTCAGTTAACAGTGGCAGTGTGAAGAAGATATATAGCTTCTTTTTTTCTTTGTGTGTGTACCTCAGGATCGAGTAGGTTTAGCGTACCTACCTCCGTTCGTGCGTTTCAATGGTCACCACGACCTGCTGCTTGCCGAGGATCCTCTGCATCTGCTCGTCCTTGGGTCGAAGCATGTGCATTGGGGATGAGCTGCTGCAGTCGGGTTCGTCGTAGCGGAGCTCGAGACCTAAAAATTAATTCTGGTGTGTTATTGCATCGCTCGCAGGCACACACTGACCAATAGATTCCGGATCATTGTAGCATTTTCCGGGATAAAGGCGCTGCGCTGTAGAAGCATAAAGCTCGATTTACACTTTGAAATTACTGTCAGATTTCTGAGATTATTGTGAGAATTTTTTTGTGTTATGTTGTTCTCTTTATAGCAACTCCTTCAATTCTTCAACTATCCCAACGATCAAATTTTCAATTGCGGATTTCATGTGGGAGCTAGGTGAACAATTAGTTTCCCTTGGCAAGCTCCTTGAAACCGAAACTGGCTGGAGAAAGAGCGTCTCTGTCTTCGATGTCGCCGCCCCCCCCCTCCCTTTCGTCACGTCTCTGACGTCGCCGCTGGTCCGGACCGCGAGCACCTTGCGTTATCTCCTTGCTGTCTACATGTTCTACACAGCTGATTGTGTCAACGCGTGGACCGGGCAACAATCACTGCAGGGCGTAGCGAGATGCCGCTACCAGCACTGTTACCTTAGTGATATTGTATTTGGCTAGCCATATACCGGTTTCACCATGCTGCCCTACCTGCCGGCGCTCCGATACACCGTAAACGTTAACGGTACATGGCAAAGCAGGTGTGCGTACGATTGTCGAATTGCGACTCCTTGAGCTGCGAGTTGTCGCCTAATTCGGCCTCTCTCTGCGATTTCCTAGACACCTGTTCTGGTTTACTCAGATGGAATAGCAACGACACCGAAAGGCGTCGGCGCTGTGCCCCGACAACGGTGAATTTTACAGCGCTACTCCTAGGCGCCCGTTCTCTGCGTTGAGCGTCGGCGGTGTGACCGAGCGAACGAGCAGAGCAAAGGATGAAAGAGCGAACGCGGAACCGCAGTGGGGGATGAAAAGCGAAGAGAGCGGGAGGAGGAAAGCAGAGGAGGAGGCTACAGTGAGAGCATGAGGCGAAAAGTGGAGGAGGAGGGTATATCGAAAGCGTGAGAACAGTAGTGCCGTTCTGCGGCGACGATGGCTACGAGATGGCGCCAGAGTAGCCTGCGTCGTCTGTTCACCGATGGCATGGTACGAGCTCGTCCAAAGGTACCATATATGAAAGCAAGGCGCGGCATTAACGGAGGCCTGTTTGCGGCGGCTGCTGTGAATCGCGCCCACGCGTAACCCACGGGCTGTCTCCCGATTAGATAGGTAGTCGCGCCACACTTCGCTCCGTTTTCAGCGTGCCGCACGAGACAGATTGTCTGCGTCAGCCAGTATATCGCGAAATGGAAACACGTATAGGTCTGCGCTCACATTTCGCATTAGGGAGTATCGTAAACGTCGGTGAATTGTTTTTAAGCTTTAGTTCTTTCTGAGGAACCCGTATGGGTTTCCTTATTAGCTTTATAATACTCTCTGTTGGATAAGAATATTTTTTTCGTACGCTAATAGTATACGAAAAGGTAAACATTTCAGCGTCCCATAACGCTATATATGTGCGAAGCGCCGCGTAAAAGCAAGGGCCTACCTGTCTTTCGCTCCGCCAGGATGGGCAGGTGTCGTCCCTTGCATGTCCGATACAGCGGCGTGGCACGTGAATCTCTTTCCGGCTTGTCTGCGACGGAGCTGCTGCTGGAGTGCAGCTGTTCGTCACCCTCGGAAGAGGAACTCTCCGTCTCTTGTACCGTCGGTAAACCCGCCACCTGCAACCACCCAGCAAACGAGTACGCACAGGTGCTACGTTCTACGAAGTCTGGCCACCCAGAAGATGTGACAAAGTAATGTAAAAAAAGTCGCAATTTTGCCCGAAAGCCGAAACATCGATTGCGATAGCAAATTAGTAGACGGCGATACGAAGTAAGGGTAGTAGACTTATCGGCCATATAAACTTGTAAACATGGGATACTAAATAAATTAAGAATAATGGTATCGCGCGCATACTAGCAAACATGAACACATCTCACTCGATGACCGCGGAAACTCGCTGTCAAAACGTTGGAGTGAGGAAGCGCGGCAGCAGCAGCGAGCGATTTGACCTTCGGGCTGCGTTCTGCATCAGCGCGTACTAAGTCGGGAAAAAACGGCCTGTATGGATAGTCTGTGGATATGCCTAACTCACTAGCTACAATTCGCAGATTAAAATGTGCCGTAAAATATTTCATTAAAAAGTAAATTAGTGTAACTATGGTTATTATTCAATTACGAATTTTCATTTCTCATAGAAGTAATGATCGCCTTCATCGAGTAAGTTAGCTCAAGGGTTGGAAATGCGTTGTCTACCACAGCCAATCTTTAGAAATACTGGCGCAGCTAAGAAAAAAACACGCTATATAACACGGTGACAGGTGATCGAGTAAGGTCTTGCACAAGCTATACCTATACCTGGCGATGCCATGCAAAAAAGAAGCTCAGATCCAAACATGCGCGACCGGTCGCACTGGCGCGTGTGCGCGCTAAACGCACCTTGCGACCCTTGGCAGCCTGCTGACTGATGTAAAGGGGCGGATGACGAGGTGGCACCAACGAGTGCTCCCGCAAGTACGAGCCATGCTGGACGACGCGTGCCTGTCGCCTCGACTCGCCGTGTTCCTCGCTGCCTTCTTCGTCCCCCGCCGAGTACTCCCCCTCGCTGTCGACGTCCGGCAAGGGCCTGTCTTTGGTCAGAATGCAAGCCGTTGAAGAGGTGGTCGAAACGTCTGCGTCACGCTTCCGTTTGCGCTTCGAGCGGCGGCTGCCGCTACTGGTGCTGGTGCTGCTGCTGGAACCGGCACGTTCGCGCACCATCCTGCAGGCGTCGCGAACTCGTGTACGTTCGGTTTCGCACCTTCGGAGTAGCAGCTAAAGGTTTAGAGAGTGCAAGCACGTGTCCCCTTATCGTTGAATCACGTGCATGTCAACCCTATTACTTCGCCGCATATAGACCACCCTTTGTAAATAGATTTGGTTTACGCGTCGTCGAGAAACAGGCGTGTTAGATATTTGAAGGCATCGAATAACGTACCCGTCTACTTACTGCAAGAAAGACACGCTTATTTTTCTTGGAAAAAATAAATATTGAACATTCCGCAGCCCGCAGCCCACTGTCGCAGTTTTCGTATGCTCCAGCCGTTCGAGCCACTTTAATCGCCGACTATACAGCGTGTGCACGTGAAGTACGCAAGCTAAATGAAGCAATGGGGCAGAGCTACCTCGTGACGAAACATCAGAGAAAGGGGTACGGAACCTCCGATATATCTTTGTTCATAACGCCGTGTACAATACTATACCGTATATGTACTGGCAGATGAAGTTGCGCATGTGGAACTTGAAACCACTTAGCTTAGCCCACAGAGTTGACAAGCATATATAGCTTGATAACTCTGCAGTGTACGATTGGATTGTAGCACGAAGCCCGGATGCTATCTGTGAATTAAAGACCTTGAAAAAGGCGCAGGGTTGCCCGACTTCGGTCTCTGACGATGGCCCACAAAAACTGCGAAACGCGAAACTCGTGGCGACGTAAAAGAGCTTGTTTATATATAGCTACACCGTGCATCGAACGTCTCGCTCAAAGGCACACGTACACCGTGGTTGTGCGGTGCAGCGGAATTATAGACATGATTGCGGGTTTCATTTCTTCTAACTAAAACTGCAAATGCAAGCTACCTCAACTACTCATCAGCGAGCACGCGAGCAAGCATCAGTAAGCTTCCACAAACTGATTGTTTGGAGGGTCTGAGTAGTGAACTCTGTGTGGAAATCTGAAACATGCTGAATTCCATGCTTACTTTTGATACGCGTAGCCAGCAACAAGGAGCAGCAATGCCAAGGCCAGCATCACGCTAAGGGCGATGGTGAAGATGTCACCTCCTTGATTTGAAGCTGTAACGATATGTGCGCGATTGCAGTGCAATGATATAATCACCACAAACTGTAAGAAACGGCGCCAGCAAGCATACGCTCGTAAGTAAATCTTTAAAAGATGCGTAATGGCCCAGAAAAGAAACGCGATCACTTTCTCCACGCATGCCGTGCCGGACTGTGGTTTCCGGGTCGTCGACTATATATGGTGGGTAATGCTATTCAGATTACATCATAATGGGCTCAGAACTGTCGAGGCAATTTTTAACCAGGGTACGCCATAAAACATCCATCAGAAAATTTTGCAAATCCAATTAAAATCGATAAACGACGTGTCACATGGAATCCCATGCTATTATTTTACAAAGCCTCCTTTATCCTATTAAGGCTATTCACTTTTCGAAGCTTCAATACCGATGATGACCCGGTGGTACGCAGAAGGATGCATCGGCCACCCTGCCTTAGCTCGCGCCGCGAACACCCTGGAAGGACACTCACGCAACAGGCAGTGCCTCGCTGCTGTCAACTGGAATGGGTGCGAGCAGTTGCAGAAGGAGTTGATGCACTGCACGTTAGGGTTGTCGAAGCTGCACTCCTGGTTGCTGACGCACGCTTCGTTGAGGTTTTTGGCTGCAACGTTCAAGCGCGCGCATTCAGACCGTAGAGCTCCACCTTGCGTCGTTGCGTGACAAAGCAGGCAGAGCGCGAGCGTTTAGGACGTGATGCGCGCTAGCCTTGCAAGATGTTCCAGAAAGATTTTTTGTTTCCAGGATTAGTTTCAACTGTAAAGAAACGTGACTAGTACTGTAAGCGAAAGAATGACATTGGTTTTCGGTACCGCGAAGGCGCAAATTAAGACATCCAGAACGAACGAATTAACTGCATGTGAGACGAAAATCTCGTAACCTATAACTTTCCGCATAAGCAATGTCACTCAATTCAATCAATGCAGTAAGACACTGCCGCAGGCTGGCACCCCATTTTTCTAAATAGCGGCACGTCGTAATTTGGGCGATTTGTAAAATCGAAGTCGAGCTCCCCATTTTTTTCTCTTCTGGAAGAAGGATCGTCATAAGAACCGTATAAGTGGGCTAAAAATCACTGTTAACTCGCTTTCGAGTCGATATGCGAGTATACGGCATGACATTTCTTTAGTATATAGACTCGCATTAAGGACCCGTATTTAGTATATAGACTGGCATGTATAGACCCAAGACCCGTATTCTCACCTCGGACACACTTCTGGACGCCACCCTCATTGATGTAGACGGGTGCCGATGAAGCGCAGGCGCACATTGGCGGGCCGTTCTCGTTGCTGCGAACGCGCAGACACGTTTTCTCAACCAGTAATTGGACTTCGCCGATTGTAATATATAATGCACTATTCTCGGGTAGCTGTCTTTTAACTTGACAATAAGTACGCAGAACAGTCATCATATATGCTATAGATATATATAGAGATCTGCACAGTAAATTTATGAGAGAAAACATGCTAGCATCACCATGCATGAGTGAAGCGACCAGCCAGAACGAATAACATTGGCGCAATCACGAACCGCAGTGGGGTTTTGGGCTGCTATATACGAGGTCGCGTGAACGAATCCCGGCCACGGCGGCCGCATTTTGATGAGGGCGAAATGCGAGAACACCCGTCTGCTTAGATTTAGGTGCACGCTAAAGGACTCCAGGTGGTCCAAATTTCCGGAGTCCCCCACTACGGCGAGCCTTATAATCAGATCTTGGTTTTCCCACGTAAAAAAACATATTCTTTTAACTGCAGCGGTTTTGTCGTTCTTGTATGGCTACAATAACAACTTTCCGGGGTCCATTCTTTTAACCGCAGCGGTTTTGTCGTTCTTGTATGATTACAATAACAACTTTCCGGGGTCCATGGACCCCGGAAATATTGTAGCCATATAAGAACGACAAAACCGCTGCGATTAAAAGAATATGTTGTTTTACGTGGGAAAACCAAAATCTGATTATAAGGCTCGCCGTAGTGGGGGACTCCGGAAATTTGGACCATCTGCAGTAAGAGGTTGTATGACGGCTGCCATTTTGACGTGTGCTCACTAGGAATAAAAGAAAAACATCAGCAGTGATCGAGAAGCCATAGACCCTGTCAGGAGAAATCTTTGGAATTCGTAGCATCCTTAGCAATTTTGCTTAAATAAAAGCGTGCGTCCTTGTTGAGGCCACCCAGAGGCAACAAAGGCGGTTGTCACATTCGTCTAAAATATAGCAACAGGGGGCCACTGGCGTAGTCAGGAATTTCTTTCGGTTAGGGAGAAGGGGGGAGGACACGCGCTTGCTATGCATGCACCCACCCACTTGGTTACGCCCCTGAAAGGGGTGCACTGAACGCACCTGATGCAGGCGAGACCGAGAAGTGCGTTGCACTGTCTTTCGTGCGAGCAATCCGACCCGAAGCCGAGGGGCAGTGCCGTCCCTGGTGTCCCGTTGGAGACGTTGGTGGTGCTCAACGGTGTAGTAACCAATGTCGCCGCAGTAAGGCCTATTCGGTGAACGACAACAAAAAAAAGAGGCATCAACAAATAGGTTTCCATTAATTATGTTGGAGTGGCTTTATATCATATAGATACTCGTATCGCTGGGTCACTGTTCCCGTAGATGCGCGATCTATTATTGACCCCAGCCACATCATTAAAGAGGGAGGAAAGAGAAAAAAAGCTAATAAAGGCCAACGCTAGGGTGCCTAACTTACGGCGTGCGTTGTGACGTCACGAGATCAACGCTAATCCGCAGTCCTTCAAGCGCCTTTCATAGCCGTGAAAAAGAACATACTATAAAATAATACATTCTTCCCAGAATGATCCATGGCTCGTTCGAAAAAGGTCCCTACATCCCATGGTGATTACACCATCGGGATTAGAGTATTGCAGCTGTACATTAACTGTCAGTATGGATATCTACAATGACCAAATGGAGTACAGGAACGGCACGCAGCATCTTCCCGCAAGGTTCATTGGTGATAGAGGCGCTTTTCAAGCGAGTATACCGGTCTGTGATTATTTCCTGTAAGAATCCGGGCAGCGAGCGGAAAGCAGACCGCTGGTAAACGGGCCACCGCGGTATCGCAACGTCCTGCCATGTTTTGCCATACCTTCGGCCGGTTAGCCTATCGACCATGTATTCAAGCTCCTGGCACTTAGGCGATGTTATATTGGGTTGATGTGTGCTTTATATAAGAAGCCAGCCTGCTGACGCGAACGTTTAGTGTTAGTTGGATGAGGTAGAGCCAACTTGAACCACTCCATTGTAGCCAGAGGAGGTGTAATCATCTACAGGGGAACAGCGCGAAAAGAAGGAAGGACAAGGAGAGTAACACTCACCAGCGCTGACTGACGGCTGAATTCTTTATCAAGAAAGGAATACGCATGCATATAAATCTAAAGTCAACAAAAGTGCATCACACCGCATGACAACAAGAATGAGGCACCGATTAAGTAAGTTTCCCCAGAATTACTTCAGAATCATCTTTGGTTTGGCTTGAAGATTACCCTTTAGCAGCATGCTACACCATCATAGGAAGTCTCTGACCAGCACATGATGGCGTGCACCAACCCCGCGCTTTCTTTAAATCGTCTCGCTGCAAATTTACTGGCCAGTTCCCTTGTCAAGCCCAGGGAGCATGATCAGGTCATGCACGTGTGGATTCAGGTCCTTTTCATGTGCACCTAAACATAGCTTGTTTCCAAGTAGTGTTGCACTGGAGTGATAACTATATACGAGTTCTGCTCTGGCGCCCGAGAAGTGAGCAGACGACGGTCCGACTATGCAGGCTTAGGAAGATGCGCACGTTCGAACAACCGCGCCACTGAATGGCTTACGCCAGTTTATACCCGTTCATCCTATAGCGTTCCATTGGCGCTTCATTGGACGGAGTGCAGCAAGGTAATAAACAGACAAAAGATTCCCAAAATTAAGCGTTGACCGTACCTGGATGAGAGCTCTTGCTACTGCTGGGAACGTCAGTGCGATCGGGCTTGTCGTGGACGATCCTCAAGTGATCTCTGGCACTGGTAAAAAGAAAGTTTATGATTTTTTTTAGGCTGGCTGCCTAAATATGCGCGTGCATGCACAACGCGAGGCATGCACGTGCACAATCACCGGAGAACCTTGAAGTACTCGATGGCTAAAGGTAGGGTCTGTAAAATTCGGAGCCAGGGCCGCAGGATTTGTGTTGTACTGGGAGGCGAGTTGTAGTATAACTAAATTACTAACTTATTTTCGCCATTTTGTCGCCTGCTCTGTCTTCTATGCCATGGAGATTAGCAAGCATGTTAGCAAGAGTAATTTACAATTTAGCCTGCAGTACCATTATTTTCTCTTTAGTTTACTTCCGAGTACTATGCTGAAAGCACAGGCATGTGCTTTTGCTTTCTACTGTGAGATCACGAGCATAGCAGGTTTATGGTTCATCATGGCGCTCTAGCAGACGCCCGAATCGCGTTCATCATCTTTTGAAAAGCATCCACGTTTTTCAATAGGAGTTTCAGTCTGCCTGTTGGATGACATCACTGCACGAGACGCGTTTGAGAAGTACATTACTAGGGATACAGGACAAGTGAGACTCACTCCATGGCTTCCATTTGGCCGACCACAAGCTGCAGGAATGCGCAGAAAACCACACCAGTCCACAAAAGAAGCGACCGTCGGGGCGTCATGCTCGGTCCCGCGCTGACGGTATCTGGAAGCGTTCTGGAAGCCCGACGCTCCGGACTCCAAGAGCTTATCTTGCGGGATGAACGCGGAACCCTGATCGCAGATGTCGGCCGAACGAGGCGAACTGTCGCGTGGCGCGCTCTGCGCGTGCACTTATGGCTTTCTTTGTCTTCACTTCTCAGTCATAATTCGTTTTTTTTTTTACTTTCTTCTTTCACTTTTGCCGTCTGTCAAGCGAGGCACCATGCTGATCTTTACTGTACTTAGTTTTCATTCGTTATGCATTATTAAATATTCGTCATTATTAGTTTAACTATGTTTTATCCATCCGGTTAGGGGCTGCCACGTACCAGCGACATGGGAGTCAATCACGGCCGCCACCGTTCGAACGCCCTACGTCGTCGAGGCTGAGGAGGCAGCCATCGCTTTAGCCGCCACCTCGACCAACGCCAGCGTCATACTCTCCGACTCCAAGCACGCCATCTCCAATTTCGCCCGAGGTCTCGTCTCGCCTTCCACCTTACGGCTCCTTCGCCCACTTCTACTGGAGGACGAGCCGTGTCACATTGAACTGGTCTGGGTCCCCGCCCACTCGGGTCACCCCGGCAACGAGTCGGCTCACCAACACGCTCGAGGATTCGTCGACCGAGCGGTGGGCCCCTCCGCGTTGGACGCCCCGGTGCCGGAGCCCCTGGTCACCTACCACGACATTACCCAGCACTATCGCCTCGAACGGTACGCCTACCCACCTCCACATGGCAGTCTTCCCAAGCGGTCCGAGATCGCCTGGCGTCGCCTCCAGACCCGCACCTTTCCGTGCCCCCTAGTGTATTCGCACATCCACCCTGGTGTCATTGATCCACGCTGCTGCCTGTGCGGCGACGTTGCCTCCTTGAACCACATCCTCTGGGGCTGCCCGGAAGATCCCCCGCCCGCCGACCTCGTCTCGTCACCCCCCACCGACGAACAATGGGAGGCTCTTCTCTCCAGCACCGACCGAGACATCCAAACACGGGTCCTGGCACGAGCTGAAGACTCCATCGTGAAGCACAACCTGGAAGCCTACGTAGCTTAGCCTCCCTTATCCCTTACCCCTTCTAATAATAAAGTTGACACTCACTCACTCGGAATAAATGTCGTAGAATGCGAAACTTATTCGGACTTTGGAGTCATCGGATGACAACAACAGGTCATTTGAAGTGCTTCTCAAGCACGAACAAAGGAATTATTAATTCGTTGTACCACATGGTGCCATTATAGCTCAGTTTATTGACTAATAAACCAATTTTGGATGCGTATGTTTGGGTACTCACTTCTTCTGCTGTGTACTGGAGGTTTGTGTGCTTATATACATGTCTCATGTTTACGTGTTTTACGCTAGGACATGCATACAGCTATTATCGCGCTTTGTCCGTCCACGCTTTTCTTATTTCCTTTGTTATAAGGGTATTGCATATGATTGATCATATCATAATCACTGCATCATATCGCCACTATTACCGACACTTAAAATTTCACCTTCAGACCTATATAATTGGTCTATAGATTAGAGCCCCGGTGCAGAGCTATAAACACCTTCAGATCGCGGGGATTGTCAGACTGCTTGTACTGCATCCGTCTTTTCATTTAGTATACTGCGGCAGTACGCGAACGCATTGAATTGTGAGATAGGTAGCACTTATTTAGCGAGCAGTTGATATGTATAGCTTTGAACAGCATTTCGCTCCTGGAGGTAATGCGCTCCTTTCGATAGCGTCTGGCGCTTCTCTTGCGCACACGATTGAACTATTATTATTATTATTATTATTATTATTATTATTATTATTATTATTATTATTATTATTATTATTATTATTATTATTATTATTATTATTATTATTATTATTATTATTATTATAATAAATACTTCATTTGATTTTTTATGTTTGTGTATCAACAATAGAAAAGGTGAGCGTAGGCCGATCCCGGTGATAGTAAAATTCTGGGCCGACCCGCGCTGGAGGTGAAGCAGGCTGCAAGCATTCCGCGCCTAATAATAGTAACAAATGAATAATCATAAATAAATCAAATAAATAAAGATGCATTGTTTCAAGTCGGTGTGTATACTGCAATCATTTGAAAACAGCACATGGACTCACGAGCTGGAGGCATTACCATATACGTAAAGGACAAAATGTATGTACAACCATACACCCACTACCTTTGCCGTACAGGCGGAAGACGGAATTGTGATATACACTGTGTATCTCTCCAGTATATCTCCAGTCACATCCGAACGTGAAATGGAGAAGTTCATCACCACGCACTTTGCATGGGTTAGCCGCGATGATACTATCAATGTGATCATCGTTGGAGACTTCAATGTGGTGGTGGTGGCAAACTTTATTGAAAGGGGAAAGGGGGAGGTGTCTGAGGGATCGGGCTCATGTAAGGCCCCAGGCCTGCTTGGCCTTCTCCGCCCAGTCCACCGGTTCAAGCTGTCGGTCGACGTCCCCGGAACTGAACCAGGTTGTCCAGTCAGTCTCGCTGCTGACGGGGGGATGAGAAAACAATCAAGAAATAGTTCACTCAGTTTCTGCTAGAAGAGTTTGGTTTGAAGTGCCCTACCAACCCAAGTCACTTGAGTGCTCAACAACGGATGTGTATAGATTTAATTTTAGCCAAGAATCTGTACAAAGTTGTGATCGAACCAATCAGTGTACATCACGATAATCACAGTGCTATCGTCACTACCATTGCCGAATGATGAAAATAAATACACCTACCCTTCTCTAACCCAGTGCGGTGCGTTACAGCTTCGCTGGTCATCCACCTTTAGAAGTGCTACCCAGCGCCATTTTTGTCCGTCCTGCGAATTAGTACGTTGAGTTTTTCCTTTTCCTTGTTATGCAGCCCCGGGTAAGGGGTGTATTACGTCACTCTGCTTATCACCAGCACCTGTACCAGTCGCAGCGTACGCTGCCCTTTCAGTCATGCATGCTTCCTGCTCGCCACTCTCCAGACCAGGCAAGCGAACTGCGTGACCGTCTGCCGGAGCATTTAGACCGTCGCGGAGACTGCCTCGTCTTTTTGCAGGACGAGACTGAGGACTATAATGTTGTCGACTTTGGGTATCTCGGTTCAGTTATAAGCGTTACGGCTGGTTTCGGCATCTCCTGAGGAGGTTGACCGCTCGTACTTGTACTCAGTATCAGGAGAACCCGACTTGCACACCCGACTTCTCAGGTGCGCATGCCCACCTGAGATGCGAAACTCTCTTTCACTAAAGTACGCAGCCTCTCAGGTACTGCGGCTGGTTCAAGGAACGGATTCACTCCTTTGAGATGAAAGTGGGTGATACGCCACCATGACCTGCACGAAAAGAAGCCGCATCTGTGACAAACGCGCAAGGCCCCCTGCCAACAATGTGCCAATGCCCTGTAATGACGCCGTATGTGTCAGCGTCCTAATCGATGGTTGATTGATGCTAACCGATAGTCTGTAGATGCCGCGTTTCCTTGAAACACACCGCAGCACCCTGATAGGCCTCTGCATGACCTCTTTGTAGACGTTGCCGACACGACGGAAGTGCCGAAGTACGATAAACACTCACACATCAAGCCATCAGCAATCCTAATTGGCTGCACTTGCAATACAGAGGGAGGTGGCGAGGAATGGTTCCGGCGCCAAAAGCACCTCGAACGGAGATGGGGTAAGTGAGCCAATTAGACGCGCATGCCGCGCGACCCGCTTTATCTTTTCCGGATGGCGCGTGCAGGAAGCTATAACACTTCCTCTCTTTAAGCGCCATAATTATTTCTTGACATGGTGGGCGCGCAGTCCACTGTTTGTAAATAAGTTTTATCGACGGCTGTTTTAGGAATAACAGCCTCGTCAGATCCGGGGGATGAAAAGTGGACAATGCAATATACAATAGTATATCTATTAAATAATGCGCTCTGGACCAATGCCGTAATGTACTGCAGCACTTTGCAAGATTAATAGAACAGGGACAGCATTCACAAGCAGCTCTTACGCCAGAATACTTCGCGACAACAAATTCTAGCCAATCCTATTTCTGGGCATAATATCAGGGAAGGCGACCAACCAATTTCAAAGTTTACTTACTAACGAAAAGCTTTTTGAATTCGGCCCCGGCGTTTGTAGGCGTTGTAACGCCTTCTTGCACTCTATAAATATACAAGGACATAAAAATGAAGGGATGGAAATTTAAACAATGCAGCATACAAAGCTAAGATCAGACGGCAGATCTGTGACGCTTCAGAGCTCTAATATAGCTTTTGAATCGCATACCATAGCATATACATGAACAATGAAGGAGTCATTGTCATTTTATGTTGAAGGTGTTTATTTGCGCGCTGCTCTGGATTTCAACTCCCGGTCATGAGAATATGTGCGTGATGATAGGTGATGCGATGAAACGTCGTTACGCGCATGGCACATACTTTACAACTACAAACACACACGCAGGTATTTATGCAGTCCCAAATAAGCATGTAGTCTTTAAAGAAAGTGGACTGAGGAAGTCAGTTCGAGCCATCACTCTGATGTTTTCAAGTGAAGACGAAGAAGCGCCCGTATGAGCGTGCATACACAGTACACGCATGCGGGGCGCCTCGTTGCTCAACTCTCCTCAGTTCCACCGGGTGCGCGCCTTCACAGTCCAGTGGCGATCACGACGCCGGCCATCGGCTGCTGCTCTTGAAGCCAAAATTAATCCTCTGCCAACAGTCTCGTACGTCAGTGCGGTACTACGAGTGCCGCGAGAAGAGCCAGAATGGTCCAACCGCCACACGCCCGCAGTGGTTCCTGGGATGCACTCGTCGGTCCGCTGAGCCGTGCTAGTACCTTCTCGCGCCTCGACGACTTGATCAGCCTGCAAGTTCCGTTTGCCGGCACGGGCTCGACTTCGTTCATCCTCAGTCCGTCCAGCGGAGGCGGTCCAACGCAGAGGCTCGAATTGATCACCGCGGATCCTTCGTAGACGACGCCGCCTCTGCCACCAGTTTTCCGCGTCCACAGCCACGACGCGTTGCACGAGCACAGAAACGAGTTATTCGCGAATTTCACGGCCGGTCCCGACGGCAGCGCGCCTTCTTTCACGATCCGGATGACGTTTCGGGCGAACGTGACGTTCTTCGCCGAAGACAGGTGTGCCAGCGCTCCGGGGCCGGCCAGGTCGATTCGATTGTCCTCGAAGATGACGTTCGTCGCGTTGGCGCTTCTCAGCAGGAGCAGGCTACCGCGCTCTCGGAGCTCGGTGAACGAGGAGCCTCGAATGACGACCTCGGTGGCATTGGTGGCCGACAGGGGGGCCCCGCTCACGTTGCCGAAGGAGCAGTTCGACACCTCGACCGTGCTCACCGAGTCGAACACGAGTGAGCCGTTCTGCGCCTGGTCCACGAGCGTGTTGGAGAGCCGGAACGATTTGCCCTTAGCAAACAGCAGCGCCATGGAGTGAACCTGCACGGGATGGTTCGCAGGCCAGGCTCACGTTATAAGGTTAATTACCAGACTATTCACGCTTGCTGGCCATTTCTATGAGCGCAGAAACCAACTGCCGCTTCCGTATATGAAGACCATTGAAGTGCACCGAATGCGACGTTATCAACATCGACACAAACGCAAGGGGAAAACGAGCAATCCGCTTGATTTTGCAATGCGACGCCCAATGCTTTATGTTCACATATTTATAAATGACCCAGAGTTGCGTGGTCCAAAACGTCAAAGCTGAACGTATATGTTCCTGGGTTACTATCTGCGCACAGCAGGGGCTTTCGCAAAAATTATTGACTCTGGCTCCTTGCTAAACAACGTTTCTTGCGAAACTTACGACTGTTGCCACGCCGGATCAAGTGAAGTCAAAACTAAAGCTGTCTTTTATTGAGGACGTTTACTGAGCACGTCGTGTGTGCGATGAGTTGTACCTTTAATCGATATCTCAATAATATTTTGAGTGATATAAAAATGGCCACAAAACACCAAATCCTCAATCGACATGCATTTTGCTTGTTTCTCTTGGTTTGCGCCAAGATGGTCTGAACTGCTTAAAAATGGTGCCGAATGAGTTGGCAGGCGTTCGTGACCCGTGTACTTTCCCTGTTCTTCGTACAACTGTGAGCGCTGCACGAACTTCACCGTGAATATAATTGTTTGCTTTGCTTGTGCGAAATTAATATTGCTATTCTTAATATCGTTAAGACGTTGGATGGTTCTATCGCACTAATAATACACAGTCTTCTTTTTCTTCGCCTTCTGCCACATTTTGAGAGAAGGAAAGCAATGTAAACAGCATGCTTGCAATTCAATTCCTGTTTTTGTTTTGTTTTATTTTTTACAATGTTTATTCCCGAAGATTATCCGCCTGTCACTGAGCTTGCCAACAGAACACAGATTTTCGTATTTGATCTGCCAACTTAAGCATATGTTTGAGTCCCATGCAACACGTATGTGAGTTTAAATGTGGCCGTTACTGAACGTGCTTATACATGAATTTTCCAACTTGCACCTCACTAAGCTTGAAGATCAATGAAATATTGGACGTCGAGTAGCCCCTTTTTCTTTCTTTAAAGAACTTTTAAAATGTTTAAATAAGGCAGAGAAAGATTGGACATAAATACATAACTATCTGCGCACCATTTTTTTTCCTTGCTGTCCACGGCATCGCTACGTATCTGGCATGCGCATATGTATACACTAACCTGTCCCAGGCGCGAATTGCGGATGACGAGCTGCTGGACGTCCGTGAATCCTGCCAGCGCTGCAGGCGGAAGCTCGGCCATGGTCACGTTGTCCATCTCCAGCAGTTCGGTGCCGCGTAGGCCGTGCAGAGCCAGGTGCTCCAGAGTGAGGTTGCGCACGTCTCGAAGCCGCATGGTGCGCACCCCGGACACCTTCTCGAAGGCCATCGAGCGAACCACCAGCTGGTCGATGTCACTCAGCGTGAACTGCACGCCACGGCAAATCGAGTTGGGGTTTGTTGCCACGCGCTATATAGTTGAGTCAGTGTGGCGTATCTGGTGGTGGTTCGACTGAATGAGAACTGTGTCATACAGCTTACTTTTGCGTACTATGTACACCTATGAGCTGCTGCATTAGGAATCACGCGACTGTACGTTTTTACTGCACCTTGCTGCACGAGGCTGCAGGATGTTGCTACGTTGCCCTCCACCCGCCGTGGTAACTCAGTGGATATGTGGTGGTCTGGTGCCGAGCACAAGGTAATGGGTTCGATTCCCGACCGTGCCGGCCGCATTTTGATGGGGCGATATATGCAGAGCACCCCGAGCGGTAAAAAAAATATTTCCGGATCTAATGCACTGTGGCAATTGATATAAGCGAAGCTTTGTATGCTGTCTGCTTTGACTGACGATAATTGGGGTTAATGTTAGCGGTGAATGTGTAATTTATGCAGAGTTTAATCCGATACGAGAGTGGTGAGCTGATGTTGCGCGTTACTTTGCGTGCACCACTGCTGTTTGTCTGCGTAGTCCAGAGAACACACAGGGGAGACGTACGTGTCTGCTTGAGGCGTTGTTTTGCGTCATTGTTCACAATCTCTGAGAGGGTTGAGCATTATCATTGTCTCACATGGCACATCGCACCGTGACAGAAACGTTACACTTTGATTGAATTGTGGGGCTGTACGCAATTCAATTAATTTTTGCAATACAACGCTTCGCTGCGTAGTGAAGACGCTCCTGTTCCGCGCGACGCTTCTTTCGGGCCTGGGTGTCCTCGATGCTGTGAGCACGCTTTGGAGCCATTTTGCTGGCGCGTGTTTACGCGCTACTTCTGCATACGTGGCCAGCACGCTGTTGAGACGCCAGCTCCAAGCGCTCTATTCAGGCTATGGGCCATTGCAATGTTTACGCTATCACAGCCCAGCACGCGACCTCCACAGCCCAGCACCTGCATTTTTGTCGCATAGGAAGTCAAGAACAGCACGTGCCATACGCACAAAGTGTGAAACGCTGCAGCGGCCGAGCCGCCCAGGATGCGCGGAGGCGAGCGCCATCTGGTGGTGTTGCAAGAAACTCAGCAGCGCGCGCGAGCAAGACCACACCAGCAGCAGCGCCCGGAAAGTCGGGAGAAGAGGCAAACAAAGCTTTGCTTTAAAATATTCCTGAGCCTTTGACTACGACGCCACTCATAGCTCAAGAGTCGATTTTTTGGACGTTAAACTCCGTGATTTAGTGAATCACCCTTTTTCAAAATTATCCGCTAAGATGAGATTGCCAACAGAATTAAAGCTTTAAGTTCTCCACTGCGCATCGCGTGCCTGTGCATCAAATATGTTGGACGGAGATGAATGAAATATTCGTTCGTCTGGCAAGATTCCTCGTACTGGAGCAACGGACTCCACGCTGGCTCACTCATGTTAAACGCTTCAGTTTCCATGCGCTCCCTTCATTCCTTTCACTTTTTTCGATATTGAGCTACGCACGCCATATCCCTTTTACGGGCGCCTCCTAAGCAGTTTGCCGGAATAAGAAAAAAAAGTATGCAGACAAAGCTTTCAATAACGAAGAGGTTACATATGTACGAGCACGCAGACCTCTTCGAGCGACAGGGTGGCCACCAGGTACGGCGGCACGAGCACGACTCCGCAGTGCCTCACGCTGATGTGCTCCACGTCCGGCTCGAACAGCGCGAACAGGTCGAGCGCCTCGTCTCCCCGCGGGCACGAGCAATCCACGCGCTCCTCGATGCAGCTGCACAGCTCCAGGCTCGGGCACGAGAAAGCACCGCTCGACGCGGCCGCCGCGCCAATGGTCCACGCAGCCGCGGCGATCACTAAGGGCGCCCACATCTTCGAAGCACGATCTCCGTCGAGTCTCGGTAGCGCGTGTGCTGACTTCCCGAGTTGTTTGTCGACTACGCAGGCATGCGCGGCGACCGGACGCGGCGTTCCCCAACCGAGCCGCTGAGCTCGTTAAATTCGCACCGCCCGCGTCGGCGTTGAAAAGACCGCTTGCCCTTCCGGAACTGCTCGGCTGTTCAAGGGCTCGAAGTCGGGGCTGTCTTAGCTCACGCGCAGATCGGATCGGATTAATGTAACGAGACAGCTATATAGAAAAGGGCATGGAACTAAGATGGAGCTAATGTGTGGCTGCCGATAGAAGCCTCGCACTCGTTAGCTGTAGGCGACTGTAAAACGACGTATACCTCAGCTGCCCCCCTCGGACGTGTACTTTCGCCTGCCCATAGTGCTCGCGCGCTGTCCGACATAGTACGTCTTCTTGTTGCGTATTGCCTGATATATATATATATGTATATATATATGTATATATATATGTATATAGTCATGC
Source organism: Dermacentor albipictus (assembly GCF_038994185.2). Taxonomy (NCBI): domain Eukaryota; kingdom Metazoa; phylum Arthropoda; class Arachnida; order Ixodida; family Ixodidae; genus Dermacentor; species Dermacentor albipictus. The sequence goes on along the minus strand of NC_091823.1, from coordinate 44,855,135 downwards.
ATGGCGTATAAAACGCAGTATTTATAAAAGAAACTGCGCTCTGTGGATCTAAAGAATTTCACTACATAGCTGGTAATTGCGACGGCAGCATGCAAGGTTCCAGAGGATTTGGGATCAAGTATACGCGAGGACAAGGGTACTTAGAAATCGCAGGGAGACGCCTTCGTCTTGCAGTGGACTTCAATGGTGATGATGATGATGATGATGATGATGATACGCGCGGCGCTATGTCGATCACGGCGCAATGCGCGACGTGTAATCGTCTCATTTAATTCTGCCGTAGACTGGATAAGGTCCTTGGCCATGATTCTTGAGCAATCGCTTTCAGGCGACACATTCAATCTCGCGCTATGTCGCATAAAGCATGACCCCTCACCGTAGAGCAACGGGCAATACATCCATTAACTGACTCAGCCAATCAACGCACATGGAATGTGATGCGCCCGAAAGTGACCACTGAAATGAACCTCCACAGGTTCCATTGCAAAGCGGCACATTCCCCCCGACCCTGAGGACCGACACCCCTTTTACTACAAAACAATAATCAAATAAAGCTTTGGTGTCGTAGTGCAAAGCAATTACACTCAGAATCTCATGTGGGGATTATCTAAACGATGCGTAAGCATTCGCTACTAATCACCTGCTGTTTCGTCGTCCGGTATGCTGCTGCCTTTGGCATAATTGCGAGAAACATCTCGAAAGGATCGCGAAACGGAGAAGCACAGATACAACACCGAAATTTTACCTGAGACTAGCATGAGACGACGAAGAAACGGCAAGTAAATGTTCACTCATGTTATAGATAACTCCCCAGAGGATATGGACGTGGGATGAAATGACGAAACAGATCATGTAGATGAAGCAAATGTATGCAATGTTTATTATGTACAGTGTCTCTTGTTCAGTTATTCTTGTACAGCTTCTTCTTTATATTCAAAATGGATGATGGTGTCTTTGGATGATGCCACTACTTCGTGGAAGATGAGCAAGCTTGTCGATGCGCGCTGTAGTACGTGACGCAATTGAACAGAGTCTTGTTTGGTAGACCCCGTACAGTCGTGGTCGGTGACGCTGCCTCCTGTCGATGCGAATCATTATCGACCGTGATCAAGCGTACTCCGGGGAGACGCAGCGGCCCGTATGGCTTCGGGCCCCATCTTGAAAGCGGTCTACGATGGGAACAGAGTGCGTAGGGTGCGCTGTGTTCTCACCGCTTGTGTTTGTGTTGAAGCGAGAAGCAACACGAAGGTGATTTCGCTCGCTACCGTGGTTCCTATCTTAAAAGCGATTCTCTTACGTGACGGAGGGAGGGACAACGGACGGACGGACGGATGGACAGGTTTCCTCGTTGGGTAGGCATAGAAATGCTCACACAGTTAGAAGAAATGTTTGTGTAGGCGAAACGAGCCCCGGCTCCGGCCCCCCTACTGAATATACGCTTCTGGAAGCCCTGATCCCATGTGGTAAAATTTAATACGAAACATCACAACAACGATATACCTCATAGCTGCCCGCCCCCCCCCCCTCATGGTGGAAAAATAAATGCCACCCCCCCTCCCTCACGTGCATGGAGGAAAAATAAAAGACAAAAAGAAAAAATACGTGGATCCCACGCACTGTGGCAATCGACGCAAGCGAGGCTTTCTGTGCTGTTTGCTTTGGTTGACAATAATTAGCGGCTATGTTCGCGGCGAATGTTTAATTTCTTCAGCGTATAGTGCAATGCGATAGCGGTGAGTTGATGGTAAATATTACCGTATACGTGCGCCCCTGCAGTTTCTCTGCGAAGTACACAGAACAGACAGCAAGACGTGTTTGCTTGAAGCGTTGTCCTGCGCCACTGTTCATAACCTCGATAAGGTTAGTATTGTCATTGCCTCGCACGGCACGTCGCATCGTGGCAGAAGTGTTAAACTTTACTTGGATTGTGAGGAACGCCGCAGTGACAGACTACGCATTAATTTCGACCCCTGGGGTTCTCTAACGAGCCCTTAAGCAAGTACGCAAGCATTCTTGTATTTCGCCACCGTCGAAATGTGACTGTCGCGGTCGGGATCGAACCAGCGACATCGAGCCATTACCGCCAAGGTACCATGGCGAGCACAGAAGCGTTGAAGCTTTCTCTATGGTTGAAGTGCGACGCCTAGACTCTACGGTGCTACGATGTCGTTTAGACGCCACGGTGCTTTAATGCAGCTTTGAGTCTGCACGCCGTACGTCAGTTGTCCGCTTGATAAATATGCAGGGTGCTTATTTTTCAGAAATAGCAGAAACGCGGTAAATAGCAGGTACGGTACTTACCTTGAATTTCAGTTTATCCACTTTGTGCGCTACTGCTGTCGTGTTATAGTAGTAGCTAGTGTGCTAGGCAACCTGAAAGCCCCTAAATAAAAAAACAGAAGGACCACCATATGCATCATTTGAAGATTGCCGCCGTCCTCTTCGGGTGTGGTTCAGAGCGTCTATATGCAAAAGGAGCGTGGCAGAGGGGAAAGGCAACGCGAGAAACTCATTTGGACCTTAGCAGCACATTGAATGTGCACAATGCCCTCTGGAGCTCCCTGGGCGTTAGCCACAATCGCCTGATTGACGGCCGTACATATCCGTGACCCCCGGCAAAAGCACTGCTTAAACTGCAGCGCTTGCCTTTCTACTAACGTGCAACTGTCCACAGGGCAATTATATAGAATGGTAGGGAGGAGGGCGGAGAGGAGGCAAAGAATGGGAAGAACTAGGGTGCCTGAATGTAAAACCCCCAAAATAAAAATAAAAACTAGCGCCATCCTTTGAAGATTGTCGTCGTCCTCCTCCCCTGCGCTTTCCCTCGACGATCGGCTCTCCCATTGGCCGAACGCCGTCACGTGCTCTCGCGCACTTTTGCTTGCTTGTTTTTTTGCTTCCTCCGCCATGGCGGTGCGAAACATTGCGAGCGCCTGTAGTCGGATAGCGCCCGCTCCTGGATCAGGCGGCTGCCCTCCATGAAACGCTGCTTCCTGCAGCTAACGGCAGGCGACGAAACAAGTTTACGCTTGCACCGACGCGGCAGAAGCTTGCATCCTCATAAGCGCAGGCAAATTTGCATTCTATGTTTTTTTCTTAAAAGCCAGGCAATTAGCTGTGCCAAGGGTGCTACTAAACGAAGTCGACGCCAAAATCCGACCGTTCTGCAAAATTTGACCTATAACAGTGCAGGAGTGAGCGCAAAATCTTTTTTATAAAGCGCGCAGCGAAATATTCAGGACCCCGTGCACTCTTGAGCAACGTACTCGGGCACCACGTTTCGCGCCTCCTTTGTGCCTTTGTAGCATATAGTTCCGTGTTCGCGATGCCGCGTTGCTGTGCCTTCGGATTCCGCACAAGTGAAAGGGACGGCAAGCGACTATTCCGTATTCCATCTGCCAAGCGAGACAACCATCGGTGGTCGCCTGCTCCGGAGTACTAAGACAGCAAGACCCTGTCATTTTCAACGGCACCGACGAGCACGACGTCGAGGACTGGCTCACTTCGTATGAGCGGGTAAGCGCCCACAATAAGTGGGATGATGGCGCCAAATTCGGCAACGTCAACTTTTACCTGGCGGGTGTGGCTCAGCTGCGGTTTCACAACCACGAAGCTGATATTACCAACTGGTTATCCTTTAAAACAAGCTTCGCGGAAGTCTTCGGCCGACCCGCAAGCTCCGCGCAGAACAGCGCTTACACGGTGGCGCCCAGCAATTCGGCGAGAATTTCACGTCCTACATTGAGGATATCGTCGACCTCTGCCGTCACATCAACCCTGCAATCGAAGCTGATAAAAGCAGACACATCATGAAGGGGATCGAGGACGACGCCTCCAAATCAGCGCTTCAAATCAATGCTTCAAATCGGTGGGAAAGCGGTGCTCATTGCCAAAGATTCCCAAGCTGTCACGGACGTTGTTCAGTACTGCCAGAGCTACGACGAGTTGCGGAAACAGCTCATTTCTACAAGCCCCCCGAGCTCTGACACGGCCAACATGTCAGCATTAACTGTAGGCGCCGTTTCTACTGACACGACAATGTTAATGCAACAAATACCCCCTTCAGTCACGGCGTACACGTTTGTGGACGCGAGTTACTTTTAACGCGACAGCGTTAAGGAGCTCGTGTCGCAGAAAAGCCAGTGTCGTCGGCGTTGGCCGTGAGCGATAAATCCCGGGAGGCACTTCATGAAAAAAAAAACAACTTGCAAGATGGGCTGGGTGGGAATCGAACCAGGGTCTCCGGAGTGTGAGACGGAGACGCTACCACAGCCACGAGTTCGTTGCTTCAAAGTGGTACAAAAGCGCTTCTAGTGAATGCGGTGTTGCCTTAGAAACGTGCCGTAGAAAGTTATACTGCGGTGTATATCGGTAATTATGAGCATGTAACCTACAGAAGTCGCAGTTACACGAGTAGCGAAGTACGTTTCCGCTACATTTCTTCTGCGCTCTGCGCACACGCAGAGCCATCTTGCGGCAAACACAGAAGACCCCCTCCTCGCTATGTGCGGCGCTGCCCCGACACGTGGCGCGCCACTCGCCCGCTTCTCCCCTTCGGGCCGTGCGGGGACCGGTGCGAGGATGCACCACTACCCTTGCGTTTAATAAATTTTCTCGCTCTCTTCCCTTCCAACGTTTATAGACTGGGATAAGTTTCGGATGATCCGGGAGGAGAGAGGAGAAACGGGGAAGGAATTCGAAGGCCTGTACCGGCCGTCCCTGGAGGATTGGGTCACCCAGGTGAGGTAGGATGTAAAGGAGGCTACGAAGGAGATCACTACGGATTTGGACGTGGATAGTGTTGATAGCAGCTGATTGAAGCCAAGCGGTCTATGCTGGCTAGGTGGAAGGGGCAGCGACTTAATCGCAGGCTGCGTAAAAAGATTTCCGAGCTGAATAAGCTGATTGAGGAGCACTGTAAGCTTTTGTCTAGGCAACAGTGGGATGAGGTATGCAACTCGGTGGACGAGCAGGTGCGCAACGGGAGGTCGTGGGGCTTGCTTAAGCATTTGCTGAACGACTCCAATACGAGGGTTAGTCAGGGGCACGTCCTTGCTAGAGCTGTACATGAAGCAGTGGGGTCTGCCTCGGAAGAAGAGCTGGTTGAAAAGCTGGCTAACAAATACCTTCCTGTTGCGGACCCGGATGCTCTTCTGACGGAGCAGGCCTACACGGGAGAGGACAACTTTTCCCTAGATGAGGACTTTTCTGTGGAAGAGGTACGCACGGTTTTGCATAACCTTAAGAGCAAGTAGGCTCCCGGACCGGCCGGGATTTCGAATAAGCTTTTAAAGAATCTGGACGATAGGTCAATCAAGTACCTTACCGGGGAGGTTTACGCTATGTGGAGAGACGGGGTGGTTCCGGAGCAGTGGAAGACAGCTCTCACGGTGCTGATTCCCAAGGCTGGCAAAGTCCCGAGCATTGATAACTTAAGGCCTATTTCGCTCACTTCGTGTGTGGGCAAGGTAGCCGAGCATGCGGTGCTTAATCGGCTTACAAGGTACCTTGAGGAGAATCAGGTCTACCCCCAGACTTTAATTGGTTTTCGGGCCGGGCTGTCGACTCAAGACGCATGAAGCTCATCAAGCATCAGGTCATTGATGGATATGGAAGGGGCGTTAAGGCCATCCTAGGGCTGGACCTGGAGAAGGCTTTTGACAACGTTCGGCACTCTTATATTCTTAAGTCCACTTCGGATCTTGGCCTCGGCGCGCTTTCATGACTATGTCAGGTCCTTCCTGTCAGGCAGGAAGGCTACCTTGAGGGTTGCGGAGCTGGAGTCAAAGACGTTAAATCTTGGAGACAGGGGCACTCCTCAGGGGGCCGTCATCTCGCCCACATTGTTCAACTTGGCCATGGTCGGATTGACCAAGAAGCTTTTGGAGATTGAGGGGATTAGGCACACCATGTATGCAGATGACGTGACCGTATGGTGTCCCGGTGGTAGTGAGGGCTATATCGAAAGTGTTCTGCAGGAGGCAGTAGATGTAATTGAGAATTGTTTGGAGCCGACGGGGTTAAGGGGCTCCCCCTCCAAGTCGGAGCTGTTGCTGTACAGTCCCACTAGAAGGCAACCCAAGCCAAGGGGATGGATCCCCGTGGACCAGCTGAGCATTCAGCTTCGTACAAGAAATGGCGATCTCATACCTAGGGTTGATAAGATCAGGGTTCTGGGGATGATGATTGAGTCGAACGGCGCCAACACGCTGACGATCCAGAAGATTAGCCAAGACAAAAAATGCCGTACGCCTAGTGAAGAGGGTGGCCAACAGGCAGACGGGGTTCTAGGAGGATAGTCTGATTAAACTTATGCACGCATTAGTATTGTGTCACTTTTCTTATGTGGCAGCCATGCACAAGTGGAAACCATCGGAGAATGAGAAGCTTGACACGCAGATTAGGAAGATCACGAAGAAAGTGTTGGGAGTGCCAATGTGCACCAGCACCGACCGACTTCTCCAGCTGGGAATTCATAATACCTTGAATGAGATAGCTGAGGCTCAGGAGAAGATGCAGATGGTGCGTCTCTCTACGAGTAGCACGGGTCTGCAGATTCTGAGAAAGTTAGGTGTTCCTCAGGAGAAGATTTCGCAGCTTCATGTCGGTATTCCCTTGAAGGTCCGTAATCGGTATCACGTCAAGCCTGTTCCCAGGAACATGCATCCGGACCGACATGTTGGTAGAAGAAAGGCCAGGGGAGCTTGCCTGCTGAGACTCATTCGTGATCAGAATCAGAAGGTTGGCTTCGTCGATGCTTCTTTTAACGAGGAGAGGAAGGTGTTTACCATAGTTGTCGTGGACAATGAGGGCAGTGTCGTTAACGCTGCTACCGTTCTGTCCGATAGGCCAGAGGTCGCGGAGCAAGCGGCTATTGCGCTCGCCCTGGTTGACAGGCGCAGGCCTTTTGTATATATAGCGATTCAAAGTCAGCCGTTACGGCCTTTGAGAAGGGGTCGGTGGCTAAGGTTGCTTTTAAAATTATGCAGACATGTGAGATCTCTCAACACTACTTATGTTGGTTCCCTGCTCACCTTGGGATGATGAAGGAGCCCCTCTGAATATATGAGTCCGCTCATGAGCCAGCGCGAGATCTTACCCTCCGCTCTGCCCCGCGCAACGGCGTGGCGGGACTCCCCGAGAACAGAGACTCCCCTTCCACATACAATGAAATCACGAAGTATATTACCTTTTTAATCGCAGGGTTTACATTTTGCCGCATCCTAAACTAAACAGGGCTCAGGCACTTACATTACGCTTACTACAGACTGATACTTATCCTTGCCCACGGAGACTAAACATGTTTTATCCGGAGACGTATACAGAGCCTTATTGCCAAGATTGTAGTGCTTTAGCCACGCTCGAACACATGCTCTGGTCTTGCGAAAGAATTGAAGACTCGGCGATCAAGGATGCGTCCATGTGGGAGGCTGCACTTCGCAGCCCAGACCTGAATGAACAATTCTGGACTGTCCAGCAGGCTCACGACGTGGCCGTGAGGCTTGGCCTTCCGGTCCCGACGTGGGAGCGGCCCGCTTAGTGGTTAATTATCACTACTTGCAGGACCAAATAAAGTTTTCCTTCCTTCCTTCCTTCCTTCCTTCCCCTTCCAACTTCACTCGCACCCTCGCGTTTTGGCGACGTGGCTCCTCTTTCCGCTCACAGCGCGATTCCTAGGTGCAGCGTCCGATGCGGGACGCCTCTGACGTGACCGCTGCGCCGTAGCGCGTCCGATGGGAAAGCGTCCTCCCCTGCGATGTGTGCCGAGCTGCTCCCCGGGAGTCATGCGTCTGCGTGGTGCTCCCACGCGAGATAGAGGACGATCTCATCGAGGCGTCAGCCCCATGATCGCGTCGGCCTTCATGGCGCGTCGCGGCCCGGCTTTCCGTGCCGATCACGACGTTCGGCTCGCGTAGATCGTTTCTCCCTCCGAGACGCCGAGTTCTTTGGTTCGTTCCGCTTGCTCAGGCGCACGTTTCGTTGCCGCGCCGAACGCTGCGCTGCTCGGCGCTCACCTAAGATTGGTGGGTGCGAAGTCCGATGCAGGGCGCCTCATAAGTGATAGCTGCGCCATAGCGCAATGTCTTACACCCCTTGGCGGGTCGACGGGAACGCTATCGCGTTCCACTCTTGAAGGCGAAGCTTAAGCGTCCTCCAATTTTTGCTATTACAGTGCCGTGGTTGCAAGGAAAAGACAACGAACATTAAGCTTTGCGTAAATTGAATATTCATCTTTCCTAAAGTACACCCATTTCACTTATTTCTGAGTGAAATTTATCCCTTCAGGCGACCGCTTTGGTGAAGGCACTACGTGTTTGACCTGACGTTGGCTTCTCACGCTTCCCGGCAACTGGAGCGTATGAAACCGTAATGTTTACCAGGAAACTCTGGCCATGAATGCTATGCACGAAAGCGGGCTTTGGGTACGAATGCAGCCTGTTGCGTGGGCCGCGATGCGACGGAGGCGAGCGTCACCTGGAGGTATTGCAAGGAACCGGGCGCACCACTCCGTGGCTTCCAACACACCTGCGCACCGGCGCGCTCAAATGGCGGACGCTGCGGCTGGTCTGTGAATGGTAGAAACACTGGTAAAGGGGCTTCTTTGAGTCTTCGCGTAACAGAATTATGTTTTATCGTATAGTCAAATTACAATCCGAGAGCTATCATGTCTATAGGTTGTGTGTAAGTCATAGTTTACGATCTTTCCACGTATTTTAGCTTGAAAAATTCAATTAATTCAGTAAATTTCTTGCGTCACATGGACAGCCTGCGTATGGGTGGTTTGAAAATGCCTTTGCGAAAACAACGTTCGACACCGGACGCCAACGCCACATTTTCTGTGGCACGACTCCTTAACGCATTCGCGTTAAAATCGAAACACTGCACAGATCCCACTCAACTACATCTTGCCTTGTGTGTTGGGCCAGCATTAGAGAGTAAAAGAGCGCCTTCAGTTGTTGACTGTTAGTTGGATAAGTGAAATCAGCACCACATCACTATGTTGTCCTTATTTTAGCAGAATAATCAGTCAAAAGGCAGACAGCATTACCCATGTTTTCCAGCAGCTCTTGAACGGTATGGTAACCTCTTGTTCCTCTTTGAATGTGCCTAAATGGCAATCCCTGCAGTAGTCTAAGGATGGCAGAAACAGACACCCCTTCTTCATATTGCTTTGTCCTAAAATGTCTTCACAAATGCCTTGAAAAATGCAGTTTTGATAGTCATCTTCCCATCTATCAAAGTACCCAATAAATGACTGCCTAGTACAGCTGTGTTGCCATAAATTTATTCACCATAATATAACAATGTCTGTATTTTCTTGTACAGAGCTTCCTGATGTGGAATACAAAAACTGTTCTCCTTGTACGCACATGTATTCACAGCCAAGACCCGACAATGTAAAAAAGTTACAGCTTCAGAGACTGCAATAATATTACAATATAACTTGTTAATAATAAAGCTATCCACATGGAAATGCCAATGTTGCAAAAAAGGCTGCAAGCAATCATTTTTCTGATCACTCCTAAATGGTAGGATGCAGACTGTAGTTTTATAATTTTTAGGGAATACAGCTGTTTATATGACAATTTTAAAATACAATTTCATATCTGCTTACTAACCATTCAAAGCAGTTCGCTTGGAAATTAATGTTACTGTCAATGTTTCATAATTTAAAAAGCAATTGGCACTATAAAACAAGAGGAATTGCTAAGCATCTTTACAATATGAGAAACATAACAAGTGCACTTTTGATTTCCTCACTCCCTTACAAGAGGAACACAAAGGGTCACTAGCATCACAATGTACAAAGTATCTCGAGAGAGATTAGAAATTGCGCCAACAAACATGAACACCCTATATCATGCGAGCTGTTTGGTATGAAAAACCAACAACCGGTATCTGAGCTAACCTAACAAACCAGCAATGCATTACAACCAGCGATATGAGCACACCATAATTGCCAAGAAGTTAAGGACTAGGTTCACAGTGAGCGTTTAGTGTTCTACACCATTATATATTTAAAAAAAAAAACATTTTAAGGGCTTTACAAAATACAACCATCGTACATGCAGAAGTGCAGAATTGTTCCCCAAGTTCATGAAAAACACACTGAGATATACTACAAATATTTTTTTACACGTAAGCTGTGTTACCATGATGTGTTTCAAAAATCAGCAGCAGCCCATTTTGATGGATCTATGGAGCAAGATCGTGCACAAATGTGAAGAGGTCTGCATAAATCTCAAAGTTACACCAGCAAGAAAAAGAATACCAAACTTCATTTAGACCTAAGAGTAAGCATTATCAAACAAAGATGTCAGCATGTCAGATGAGCTGGCTTGCAAATGTGTCTTTCATCTGTTGCAATGTCTCTTATCACTTACTGTTTCATAGAACCTCAAAGCTGGCAGTCAAGAGGACTATGACTCCCCAGATTCATCATTTGCAATGTGCACTAGCCTTTCAGCACCAACGGTATAAAGGGATGCATGGGTTCCTGAACAACAAGTCATACCATTGCCTGACCACATCATCAATCACGACATCCACAAAACCCAACTTGAATATAGCAACATAAGCAGTCTGCTGCTCTTTGTTCTAAACCTGGTGCATTTGATATCAAACAATATAGTACAAGATACACAAACACAAAGCAAGTTTCCCCATGTGGTGCAGTGTGTTGAGGCACATTGCTGAAACTGAACAGGTTGCATATTTCGTGCATCTTGCCCTCACAATATAGAGCACTGATAAGCACATGCTCAAAAATGAAGGTACATGTGATGCTATTTGCTTCGAGGAAAGCACAACTACAGTAATATCTCACGTAATTGCCCACATCCCTTTGTCTCAAAATATTGATTCCCCAAATAATTCCCCCAAATGTACTAAGATGCCACTCACCCTTTCCCAAGTATTAATGGCACTGCAGACCACATAATGCCATTGCATATTTGTGCACATAATGAGATTACTCTTTTATGCCTTCACGAAGGCACACATCTCCTAGCAGCATGCTGTAAGCACACGCCACTGGAAAATGTTTACAAGGACTGCTCGTTAATGGCCCATGTAGTTACTCGCCCTTCAGTTATTGTTTTCTTTACCTTCATGCTTAGACATTGCCATGGCAACTGGGGACATGGGGGTGCAATGACTCAAGGCATTGCACTTGTTGAACAGAAGTGGGCACTGGTTATGCAACCGTTTAATTCAGGTGGTTTGTTTTCTTGATGACGCGAGACAGTAAGCCATGACATGTTCACGCAACATGCTAAGGTACACACGTTTTTAAAGTTATACAAGACCCAGTTAAAAATCCAAACCCGCACAAATGCTCTGGGTAACTTCCGTTTCACAAAGAGGTGTGGCAATAGGGTGCATAAAACAACACAATGCACATAGGAAACAAAACTAAACAGTCTTTACATGTCTTGTCCATTAGTATTTGCTTAAGGATATCTTTTACACATGTCTATTATTTTGCAAAGGAGATACTGAATTGGGGTATCACAGCACAGCAGAGCAGTGGCATCACGTGCCCTGTTCATAGCTCGCTACTGCCGCTTCTTGGCCACTCGAGTCATCTTGGCCTGCTGTTGCCTCTTGTTGCCTCCCGTGAAGAGTGTGGTCATCATTTCCGACAGTTCAGGCATGTCATACTTCGGCATTTGCATCTGGTTCATCTCCTGCGAAAGCAAAAATTAGGAACTCTCAGCCAGTAATGAGAAGAAAGGTCTGGGCACCTTCTCTGTAAAAGCAGTCAATCAGTGAAATGGCAGTGGTGGAAATTCTGCACCAACAGACCGATCTCACCATGTTCAGACAGCGCGTGCATCTGCCCTACTACTAGTACCACAATGTGGCACTGGTCTACTGTGCCAACCTGTGCTATTTTACAATATGAAACCTGGAAGGCACAAGTTACAGCTTTGTTTGACAGAATCTGCCTATTCTTCACGCAATAAATATTTCGTTCATCCCACAATCAAGCAATTGTGCGCCTGTTTGCGGTTTATGACACCCATGTCCTGCAAATGCCGACATCTCATTGCCGGACGGGCACAGATGATAGAAGCGCCACTATTAAATCTAGATCAGAACATAAAAAAACTGTTGTAAGACAAATTTGCTGCAAGCAACACTCTAAACACATAAACTGATGTTGTTGGAGAAGGTAAAACTAGTCAGCACCTGTTCTGCAACTGCATGCAGAAGATTAGTTGTCTTGCTGCTTGGCCTACCATATCATATGGCACAACCACGGAGTGAGTAGTCTGTTTTTAACTGGAAGACCAGCATGTTATACAGAAAGTCCATTGGGACTTGGAACACTGTGTGTGATTTCTTTCCGTATTTTCTTTAGCAGTCATAAATTAGTCTTAGCTTGATTCTCAACCTCATGTTTTGGCTTGATAGAATGTATGCAGAACAAATTTTCTTGGCAGGGTCAACATGCCACACAAAGAGAAAAAAAAAATTTGAAAGCTTAGGATGGATGAAGGAGAGTGCTATCATGACGTGCAGCTTCAATGCACTCTTATGTCTCCACAATGGTCAGTGGGAAGACAGGCATACACAGAGGCAATATACACTGTTCTAGGTAGTAAATCTTCCTTTCAGCAGAGGGACACTTGTTACAAAAAAAAAAAAATTGTTTGGCCTTTTTGAAGAGACAGGAGAAGAGATATTAAAGCTACATCTGATAGCCTAATATGATAAATAATAATGATAAAAACTAATACAGTAATCCCTCATTATAACGAAATTGCTTTATTCAAAATTTCTTCCAGTCCCGACACATATGCATGCATTTTAAGCCACATTACTCGAAGCGCACGAAGAGCTTAACCCGCTCAGAGTGAAGTGGTGAGTGGAGGCGTTGCCCCAGCTCAGAGGCGGTGACCCTTTTGCACATGCGGTGTCAAATTAATATCACCAACGAATTAGTCTCATGCAGGCACAGAACAGGCCACAAAAGTACCAAATCCACAACTGATGACAGCCTAGTAACGGGTACCAAGCGAACATTGAATGCTCCCAGCTGTTTACTTCGAAGCGAATGGAAGCTGTCAATCCCATGATGCAGGGTGCTCGAACCGTTAACCTCGGTCGCAATCGCATCGCTGGTGTCCCCCGTGATCGAATCCACACAAAAATAAAGTTTTCCTGACGCTTTGCGATGCCAGAAAACCACGGTCTCTTGGATGCCAAAAAGTGGCCAAAAGACCGCGGGCAGACTTGCACCGTAGCATTCCATGAGGTGCGCTAGATGAACAAAGTTTTACCGCTCTAATGTACACTTCTGGCACTGAAATGTGCCGAAAAGCAGAAAAGTATCCCTCCTATTATAAGTGCCATGTTCGACGCGAGGAACAAAATTAACAAATCAGGAAGATAACTTTGGGGAAGCCAGTCTAGAAATTTGCTCGCCGCTCGCCGTAACAGGCCTGCATTACAATTAAACACTGCCCCTAGCTTGTTACACTTTCAACAGTGCAAATCGACCGATAACTTGTCGAAAACACGAAAAATCTGAGCGTCGCCAGCAGCAAGTCAGGCTGTCAACATGGCAGGTCAATGCAAGGTGGTGTTTCCCCGGCAATTTTCTCAAGCCAGTCACGCTTTATTCGCGCCATCTGACTTTAGACTAACGGTCCAACTGTGTGGTGGGGCCATTAAATTTTGTCCTAGACATTTGTCAATGGTGTGGACATGACGATGCATGCACACCAACACTTGAACCATAGAATTAGCTCATTGTCGTTGACCATGGTGCGCTGAAAAACTCTCATTTTGAAAACTTCACGACTGCGCACCTGGGTAAAAAATCGCCCAGTGATCATACAAAGCCTCTACCGCAAAACTGTTCTTTACCCACTCCAGTATTAATGACTCATCTATACCCTAAATTCTATGTGAGTGATATGTGCCGCGTGTGCCAGCGGGAGAGGGCCACCCTGACGCACATCCTATGGGATTGCACCAAGTTCCCCAATGAGGCTTCGACAGGTACAACGATTCCTCCGCGACTCGCGGCTGCGGCGGAATGCTACGACCACGAAAGCCAAACCTGGGCCGTCCAGCAGGTCTCGGCGGCTCTTGAAAGACAAAGGCCGAGCGAAACCGACGGGACGTTGCCCCACAGGACGACCGACCGCGGGAGTAACACGCGCTGGAGTTGAGTAGAGACCACCCGCTGAGAAGACGTCAGGGCTCGCGTCACGGCACCATTTAGTCATGGTGTCGTTCTGCAGGCGACTACATGAAGTTGTCTCTCTCTCTCAGTTTTCGTGATCACACTGTGTACCCACAATGAGTGGCTAATCGTTTTTTGAACACAACCTCAGACTCGAGCCATGCCATTTACGGTGCTTTCCAGCGCGATACTCTCATAGTCTTCCGTGACCTCCGCAACCCCCTGTAAAAGCAGCCACTGCCTTTCCCCTCCTCATTCGCTGCAAGCGATTTGGACGCCATTCACTCCTCTCACTCGCCTTTATGTCAACTTCTCGGTTCCTCGATGCCAGTTTCGACATCACTGCTCCTCCAAAGCTGCCCTCTTCTGGTCTGCCCTCCCGAGCACAATCTTCCACCAATGGGTGCCCTTCCACTGTTCCTGCTTCTTTGTCTCCACAACTCTGATCGCCTTTCTTCCACTACACGTGAAGCCGATGCCAAGCTCGCCATCGGAACTATCGCCATCACCAGCACACACTCACGAGGAAAGCAAGATGCCCTGACGACATTTTGAAGCTTCTGCCTTCTGCATCACCCACTGCTTCAATCACTTTGGCGGTGACGGGGTGTGCGTTTGGATCCATGCTGCAGGCCTTGTGATTGTGTGTTATTCGGAGTGCTTAGTTAGACGTGCCTCACATGTGCTTTTGTGGTCTACAGTGATAAATAGCTTCGTCAAGTCTCCGGGCGAAAGTGTCCAACTTTGGAGCAGAAAGTTCTGCTGATAAAAGAAGTTGAAAAAGGCAGCCGGCAGAAAACTGGCATCCCAAAGAAATTTGGCATACCGCCATCTACTTTATCAACTGTATTTAAAAACGAAGAAGCTGTGCTGGATGGCTTTGAAAAGAGCTTCTCGGCGAAGAGAAAGAGGAATTGCAATTCGAAATACCTCAAAGTGGAAGGTGCACTTCTACAGTGGCTGAAGAATGCCAGGAGTGCGAATCTCCCCGTACATGGACCTGCACTTACTGCAAAAGCCAAAGCTCTAGCCCTCCAAATGGCCATAAGGATTTCAAGCGCAGCAATGGCTGGCTTGAGCAGTTCAAGAAACGACATGGTGTGACCTCGAAGTCAATCGTTGGCGAAAGCGCAGCCATGAACAGTGACACTGCAGACAAACGGCACCAAAATCGGCTCCAAGCTCTACTTGAAAAGTATGAAGACATCTACAAACTAGATGAGGCCGCATTTTTCAACAAGATGCTACCGAATCGCATGTTCACTACCGTTGGCAGATCCTCATCTGAAGGAAAACAGAGCAAGGACCATGTTACGGTGCTGTTTGGTGCCAATGCAACAGGCGAGGCTAGGCTTCCCTTGCTGATACTGGGGAAGGGGGAGAAGCCGCAGAGCTTCTGAAATGCAACTATTTCCAAAGAATGCATCTACAGAAGTAACAAGCGAGCATGGAGGACTTCTGCTATATTTGACGACTATGTGTGCCCTCTAGATAGACAGTTCAACGCAAAGAATCAGCTAGTGCTTTTCATGACTGACAATTGTCCGAGCCTCGGGAAGATCGGCAACCTCAAGGCAATCGCTGTGGAATTTTTGCCTGCAGACACAACTGCGGTACTGCAACCAATGGATCAGAGCATCAATGAGACCACCCGGTTCCTCTTCATTCAATGCCATTAATTCTTCATCTGATAGGCCTTTGACTGTGTTCATATTCCGTTGTGCGCTCACAGAAACAGGGATGTTACTAAAGGCTACGAGGTGTGCAAGTCTGTTGTATTGTTCCTTTTCTTTTATTTCGAGGAGCAAATCCCCACTTGCCATCTTTGTTACCTTATAACCAGTTCCAATGGTCTCTTTTAGGCACATGGCCACAAGAAATGGTGAAATTGCTCTAGCTTTTGTAGATGTTTGCTCACAGAGAAGGACGTGGAATTTCGAGAAAGTTTCTTTGTTTTTGGGACAGAATAGCGAGGTTGCATTGGTGTGTACCCTTTTCGAGGCACGATCGGTTGAAAAAGGGTTCGAGGATCACATGGAAAGAAGTGATTTGTTCGGCAACGGTGTCTGCCACCCACCACAGAGCCACCACATGTAAACATGTCTGCACAGCGCCAGCAGTATGCCGTTACTATAACCTAATATGGTATACCCAAGGTAGGAAAGCCACACCAGGTTAACCCTTGCCGCCAGGAAAAGTCAAAGTGAATGGAAAAGATGAGAGGACAGGAAAGATTAAAAGTGGAAGAGAAAGACCAAGATGAGGGTAGAAAGAAACAGGAAAAGGCAACTGCCGGTTTCCTCCAGGTGCTCAGCTACTTTAGCTTTTGTCAAGTGGTTGCTTATGTCATATTACCACTTATAAAAAAATTTTTCACCGTCCTGCTGACTTCATTATAATGAGGGATTACTGTATAGAGCAGTGCTGTATTCAGAGCCCCCCATAAAGTTGCAACCATGTGAAAGGACTCAGAAGGTGGAGATAAGAAACAGCTGTTGAGACTAGTTATTGAGTACGCAAGAGTTCACAAATTATTGGGGAGGTATTATTATTCAATTTGCTGTGTTTTCATAAGCATATATCAAAGTGATATCTGAATGAGTGTTGAAACATATTCTCTCTCTGCAGAGGCAAAGCAAAAGACTAGTAGTCAGAACAACAGAATGGTAATGTATCAGGTAAATTGCAGCACTGTATATAGTGGGAAACAGCATCGACTCCCTAGCCAACAGGAAGGCCGAATGCACATTGACATGTGTTCATACACACCACACCATCCGCTCAGCGGCTGCTAAATTTGCGGTGCACAATGTGCATGTGCAAAGGTCATAAACACAACTGAGTTAGCACATGCTGCTCTCATTCAATGACATAAAGATGAGGCTTGCCAATGGGTGGGACTATGCTCTTCACATCTAGCTCAATGCTGCAAGCTTTAAGCGCTTATACTTTTGTATTTTTACCTTTTCTTTTTTAACTTAACATAATCTTGACAGAGTGCTCTGGTGCTTAAGAAAGAGAAGAAATGATGTGTAGACTGCACTGCCTAGTGTGCTCAGGAATTTGAACATTCTCATCTACCAACATTTTTAAAGTCAAGGCATGGTTTAAGATAAGGCCATGCACCAGCAGTTATAGCAGCAGTAAAGCATGTCTGCCTATAAAGGTTAGCATTCAGGGTGAAAACTGAATTTGGAAACTATAGTTCATTTCACAAGTTGTTTGCAACACTGTGGAAGATGCGGGACTCCCTAGCCAACAGGAAGGCCGAATGCACATTGACATGTGTTCATACACACCACACCATCCGCTCAGCGGCTGCTAAATTTGCGGTGCACAATGTGCATGTGCAAAGGTCCCAACATGTTGTGCATAGCTACAATGGATCATGTACCAAGCAAAAACCGAATTCTCTAATCATGCCATTAATCGACAGTTACGCCCAGAACTATATTACACTGCACAAGGATATTGCCTCTGTACACCTTGTACCTCTGGCAGAGCTGCAAACGACTTGTGAAATGGAGTATAGATCTTTACACTTCCCTCATAAATAACTTGAGTGAGCAGTAAATGATGCAACAGTTATATTTTTATTGCATTCACACTTGCAGATGAACTTGTGTAACAGCCAAACTTCCCAACTCTTAACAAAAATCTTGCTCGAAGAATACTTCAGTTCATATTCATGTATAACCTGCACTACTGAGTTTTTGAGAGGTTGTGTCCACTCTCTCGAAGTAAAACAACAAAACCAGCTTATCAGTGCTACACTGTAGCCACAGTCATATGCTGAGACACTTTATTACTTGTCAGTGTTGTTTCATTCATCCTACATGACCTTATAAAATAGCTTTAGTGTGCAAAGACGAGAAGGTTAAAAGCTGAAAAGAAATCTATTTTTAAGAATTCATAAACCCCTTTGTGTTACAGTCATGTAATAGCTAGACTTTGACTTCATATGAAAATCTGCTTGTGGATTTACACGACAGTCAAATATACAATTCAGTCCACAGACTGGGCCTGACATGGCTCAGCACCACAATATCAAGCTTAGAACAGGCAGCCTGCAGCACTTTTTGCAGGGCATGATTAGGTACCACTGAGCCTCGTCACGCTCATTTCGCGGACCGAATCAGCAATATGATCCATACTGTGAATCCACCCTATGTGTTATATCTATTTGTTCATATTTACTTCACCCTGTGATTATGTATCTATTTGTGTTGAAAGCTTTGAGAAAAATATGACAGCAGGAGTTCAGCTCGTCATGGGCCTTTAGACACCCAAACTTCTAATTATGCAATGCCGCCATGGTTCTTACCCTCTGAGTTTCTGGGTCAGCTGCATTCATCAGTTTCGGCAAGACCATGATGAGCAGCAGAGGAACCACCATCATGAGAACCTGGCAAACAAAAACCATAGGTGCAAAAACAGCAGTAAGACAAGGAAGTATAAATTTACTCAAAAAGCATTCAGTGACATGCATTTCTATACTAACAAAGAAGCTATTGCACTTGATGCTGCTGTGTTCTCACTCAAAGTTTGAAACAAGATTGCATTTTTTCCCCCTATCTACAGAAAAAAAAAAGTCCAACCAAGTGTCCATGCTAAAGACAAGGTCTACGTATGTGGTGGTTCAAATGATTCTATGATTAAGTGTTGATTTTATCTCAATTCTGTCACTTTCTGGCGCTTTTTCAAATTTATTATTCACTCAATTCGTACCTTAGTCATATCGCATTTCAGGCACAAGTACATTGACCTTGTCTTGTTTAGCATGGCCACTTGGTTGGCCCTTTCTTTTTTCAGCACTTGATGCTCCGGAATGTGCCCCTATCTCAGTAGTCTTGTTGCTCTTTCAGCTACCAAGAGGCATAGGGACCATTAGCTTCGAAAGTACATGCTTCTTCAAAACACATGCCCAAGGCTCGAGGAACGCACTCGCATGGCCGGCCACTCTCCATTATTCTTGCTTCTCCGACCCTGCTTTCCTCCATCCCAAACTCGGACACATCACGTGGAGGGCGCGGCAGTTAAGTTGGATGGCATTTGGCAGCAGCACAGCAGAGGGTTACAGCAACACAGGCACTGGCATTACACTCCACTTAAGGCTAATTATACTTGTTTTTGATTGTATCCTTAGTTGCTGACTACTGGTACGTGTTCTCAGTGAGGAGAGGAATGAGTTGATACCCTTTTCATGTTCATACAAAATCTACAAGTCACCTAAACGACCCTTTTTTTTTTTCCTTCTAGAAGTGGTTACAAGATAGCCAGATCTGACATATGCCAACACCTTGTGAAGTCAGCTAAAAAGACCCTCTCCTCAAAATATTTTGTTTTGTTGTTTGCCTGTACATTAGTTGCCTGCTAACGGTAAAGTCATCTACAGCCTAGCAGTAGCTTCTTTCATGGCAAGGTATGCATACTATTAACATTGTTCTTAATTTTTTTTATGTGATGAACAAAGTTATCGAAGGTTTCAAACAAACCCAAACCTTGCTTTAGTGAAGGTGCTAAGCCTGTATTGGTGAATGATGTGATTCAAGAAGTGCAATCTTTTTGAGCCTTTTGAGCAAGATTAAAGCAGTAGTAAGTTCAAAATCTTCCTTTTAAGTTGTTACAGTAAGAACGGTGGTCACTGTACATTACAGTAGAGGGACGAGAACTCATACTGTAGCACTAACACAACATGGAACAATCATATTGTTAAGTTTAATTAATTTGGCACATGCTGTTCCAAGACAGCTATTTGTACGAATTACACTACCTATGACTGATTATAGCTAAACTGATCCCTTCTCCCACCTGCCAACCTTACATACTATATTTATAGACACAGGTTCCAAGGGAATTATAGAGTAAATACTATTGATATAGGAAATGTAGAATGAAATTTCTTCAAATATTTTAGAGAGCTTTAGCCCCATGTTCATATATTCAATAATACAAACAATGCAGTAGTATCAATGCGTACAAAACATCAGAACATTAGAAACATAGATCATGGCAACAATGCTAATAGCGGTATCTTGTGACACTTAGTTCAACCCCAAAGAGTAAAAAACATTTGATTGCACAGCCAATACATCATGGAAGATTGCATTGCTGCTGATGCTTTTGCAGAATGTGGTCAAATATTGCGACATTAGTTCTGTGTGTTCTTGTTCAACATAGCACAGCAGAGAAACAAGGGAAGCCTTAGCCTGGAGCCAATATTTCAACAAGAGAACCTGTCTTCATTAGCAGCCTGACATGCTTGCACTGGCACTGCTGCTCATGCATGTATCTGGTATTCCATAAGCAGTAATACATACAGGGAGAGGCTAAATCTTTGTAATGCTGACATTTCCCTTAATGTGCAAGCTTAATTTGTCTCAATGACTGCACCTGTCAAGGTGTTTGTTCTGATCTACAACATTTGCAAGTGATGTTTCACTTATTTTTCTAGGCTTCAAGGTAAATACTTGTGTGAAAAATGTGACAAAGAGTGGCAATGTAACAGTGGGAGACCTACTGAACTAAAATTTATCTGCTGATTACAAGATGCATGAAATTGGCCTAAATCGCTGATCAGTACAAGCAGTGTAAGCTACCACACAAGGCTGTAAGCTGGAAAGGCACTCACAGGGACACATGTTCTATGTCCAAAAATTATTGTTCACCTCTGCTACTGCACATTCATTAATCGTCATTTTGCATACAAAAATAGAAGTCATTTGTCTCTGATCTTGAACCTTTTTCAGAAAAGTGTTCCGAGATCTGTTTCAACATGCATATACTAAAAATTTTTTTTTCTATTCTTCTTGAGCCAGAATTTTATACTAATGAGTGTGCAACTTAATAAAATCCAAAGTCAGGTTTTCTCATTTCAAGTGCGTCATTAAACCTTTTAAACATTAAAGAACAAAAACAATTTCACTGTAGATTTGAGGAGCCAATTCGCGGGGCAGCAACGAAAGGTTTTAAGACTTTCAACGTATATCCGTACACATTAACAGTTTTGGTGAATACGAACCAACCGGTGGACCTCGCTAATTAATGCTGCGTTTTCAGCGACGTGTAAGATAACGGCGTTTATCAAAGGTGGTTCCCGACAGTTGACAAATCGCTTAAAACATTTCGACGGTCATATTACAGTCTGCATGGTGTGTCTTACCATAGGGTTCAAGAGGAAGTCGGTGATCCTCCATGTCTCCCTAACTTGGAAATACTGGAAGGGGCCGCGACTCTTCAGTTTCAGCGGGTACGCAAGAGTCTGTATCAAGTTTGACTGGATGTAGTTGACTCGACGTGCCCGGAACTTCCCCTTGGAGTTGATGTCCACACGTACTGGCTCGTATACGTGGTCAGGATTAGCCACTTCGACGACGTACGACCCAGGAGACAGATTGTGCACTGAAAAGCTGCCGTCGCTCCTATGAAGCGATCAGTCGGTCGAAGAGATGAAACCAGTTAGCGCTTGAAGTAGGATGGGCAGGAATGCTGTAAGATATTTTGCCGGGAGTTACTCACCTCAAGAAACCGAGCTGTTCACCTCCGTTCACGAGAATTCGTGTGGATGTTAGCCATTCGGATGTGGCGATTTCAGGAGGCACCACTTTGCCTTCGATCACATGCTTCTCTGGTACAACGTCTTCATCGCTGGCCGCTATGTTGGCACTACTTATTAGAAAAACAAGCTGAAAGAACAGCGTGCAAGCGCACCGTAGATAGGCTGATTTTAAAGAATGAAGCCGCATATTTGATTTAATTTTGCCTAGACACAGATCGGTCAAGGAAGCAGGCCACCATTCAATCGTAAGCTGACGCAAAACATCCTGCGACCTTGCGCCACCTAGCAATTATACAGATGTTGGTTAACTCTAAAACCGAAATAAAACCAAAACCCGTAATTTACTCGGATAAAAAAAAATGAGGCATCACTTTTCATTTTGTGAATGTAACCTCCGCAGTCGCATGAAGTAAGTCAGTAATGGGTAATCTATTCAGACTTATTTTATGTGTGTTCTTTTCCTCTGTGACGTCGCTAACAACATGGCAGTGGCCGCTTGTCCGTGATGTGTGTTGATAGCTGTCTCCCTTAATTTGGTCATGTCCGATCTCTCTGCGTGCTGATGAAGGCAATGCTGTGACCTAGCGGTGACAAGTCGTGAGGACGAGTGTCGGGGCCTTCGGTTTTGATAACCCATGATGGTGGTGTCCTGAAAAGCGAGTGTCAAATGACCATGGTGACGGATAGGTTAGGCCTTGGGCTCTGCTGAGTGGCCGAAACACTCGTGTGCTTTAGTCGCCCGAAGTCGGAACTCGCCGTGCATCTTGCCTGAAAGTAATTCTGGCTCCCTTTTCTCCTCGTCCCTTATTGATTATGTGTTGTGTTTCGTGCTGGGATCGCTCGTTTTGCTGCGTCGCGTTCGGAGAGAGAAATTGCGCGCACGAGGCATTGTGTTGTCTACGCTAGACGGCTGTTTTTCTCGCTGTTGGAGAGAGCAGGGTGTAGTGCACGACCATTTTTAACTAGCGTGTGAACCTCGGGTGATGTTTCTTCCTAGTGGTAGCGCAGGACTTGTGCATGAGGCTTGGCGAGGCGTGTATGTCCTCTTTAATCCGTCAGTGTCACCGAGTGACCATTAGAAGCAGGGGATGCCGCAAGTGCCTACTCCCAAGAAACAGTAATATCAACGTCTACTGACCTGCAACTGCGTGCCCTTCTTGCGTGATATTTTTTAAAACTTATGAATGGGACTTGCCAGTATAACGAACAAGCTGGCTGGTTGTTCCGACGATGTGAAGGGGCTATACACGCAAGCAAGGTGTGGGCATTCATGCGCGTACTGGGCGTGTGTGCATTTGCACTTCGCAAGGCGACCTGCAGTGTGTGGCGCAGCCTACGGCGTCATTTCGACGACTTTCTGCGGCTCCGTTGCCCCGTGTGAGAATCGCATGCCGTTGGCCACGTTTTCTTCGAGCACGTGTTCGCCTTGTAGTGCTCGCATGGTGGGGTGTCGTAGATTCTGGCGCAAGCCATTGACGAAATGCCTACCGTTAGCACTAGGAAGTGATGGTTTTTGAGCCAGGTTCCTTCTTCGTGGTTTTTCTTTCCATCATTAATGGGAAGTTCATGATAAACATGCAAGTTTATGTAGGGTCACCAGTAAGCGACACACTTCGACCTGTGCACATGTGTGGCTACCTTTGCATGACCTACGTGATTATTTTTTGACTCAGCATGTCACGTAAAAATAATGTAGTTGGTATTGCACCAAGCATAAAAGCTTCTTTTTTGAGTGTCCATGCACACGCACGCTTTGTAGACACGTTTTAAGAATTGGTTACTCCGGACAGACCATCTGTCTGTGCAGAGACAACAGTTTTGACAGGTTAGCTTTGCAGCTATGCATTTTAATACACGCAGTGTTAATGAAAGTGGAGGCCTTTTTGTGAAAGTAAGTTTTGCTCTTGATAAGTGAAATGTATTGTTTTAATTGCAATACTAGCTAAACATTTGTCAAGGGACAAGTACTTATGCATAATTTTTAAAGCAACTGTTTAGCATAAATCAGGCCTTTTAGGCACAACTGTTGCAAAAACCCGGTGCCAGTAGTAGCACTTTGCCCTGTTAGACATGATGTTATGGTCAACATGCAGCAGTGTCAAGTTCATGATAGAAGTTCATGATGCAAGTCATCAATCCTAGCAGAAGGCAAAAGATGTGCATTTGCTGTTGCTCCTCAATGAAATAGATTTACCAGGTACTTCAAGCTGACTACCTGAGCTTAAAGCTGAATACACAGCTTTCACACAGCCGCTACAAGGCATATAGATCAAAACAAAGTTAACTACAATACAAAGGAACAGCCAGTATTGTCGTTATATGAGAGCTTGACTAACAAATAACAACCTGAAAAATCTTAAAACAACTTTGTCATCATCTGCGATGTTGATATTCTTGCTGAGCTAAGATAATGCGCTTCTCTTGTGTTTGTCTTGCAGATTGAATGCTATCAGGCATTGTTTTAGAAACAAAAGCATTTTAGACAGCGATACGAGTAGTGTGAGAGTAAAGGAGACAGACAGCAAATGAAATCGGCAACATGCCATATTTGCTTGATTCTACCACGCCACCGATTGTAATGCAGTTATGTTACTACCCAGGTATCTCAAAAAATTACTTGGTGCCAATTCCACCATGCACATCAAGTAACGAAACTTGAGTTGACGCATACCTTGTTGAGACAATATATAGGGAACATGCAAAGTGACGCACACAGCTGTATCTTATTGGCTAGTCGCTATCGGAGTCTGACGACACCACCTCTTCGCTGTCTTCTGACCACAGAAAGTTATTTTCAGTTCCATTTAATTCATTATAAATGCCACGCTTGAAGGCTCATACAACCACTGTCTGCGGGAGGGCATTCCATGCACCATGGCCCCACCTTGCGATGTCTCCGAGCATCACCTTCAGATGACCTACTCGATGGTAGTGTAGCTAGCTACATTGCATTGAGTTTTTTTTCTTTTTTCAGTTACAATTGTAACATGCATGCAAATTTAAACGGTTTTTATTCAGAAAAGGTGCACATTATAATTGTGCAAATATGGTAAATTTATGCCAAATACGGACTGCTTTTGTCTTCATCTGGCTGCAAAGTCACTCTGCAAGTCATTTAGCATGTCATTCTTGGTTCAAGACCAAAGTATGTGAAATTTCTGGTATATGCGGTGTGTGGAATTTGCAAACTTAAGTATTTGACGAGATGAGTTCTGCAGAGACCCATGAGATTGAAGTTTAATCTCTTGCGGTCACACACAATTACTGTTTGTGGTTGTTATAGTCGGGAGCCATTTCGTGCATTTAGATGCCATGCAGAAAAAGTGCTAGGTAAATAAACGCATGTTAAATGACGTATTTCAGAAAACTTGCTTATTCGTGTGGCTCTCAACAGTAATTGAGCACTGTGGTAGCACTCGAAGCACTCTCCTAGGTGGAGGCCAGGATTCGGACTGCCTGTCTGTAGGGTCCTCGTAGTCCTTGTCTGCTGAAGTGCTGTTATACGACGTTTGGTGACCATCTGAAGGGGAAATATGTTCATCCACAGTACTAAAATCCTCTTCTGAATCACTGAACTTGGATGAATATTGTCCATAAAGTGTACGAGTAGAAAACGCAGCCATCCTGTCGGTGTTTCACACCACAGATCACTAGCGAACCCGTTCAGGCATGGAGGAAGGAAAAGGGCTTCCCTTGTCTGAAGACATTGTGAAGTGCACTTATTACTTGGAAAAGTTACCAAAAGCTGGCACCACCAACCCAAATAACCAGCAAGTGCAAGCCTGCTTTATTTGGGTGCTCCCCGTCGTCTGACGGGAATGACACATGGCCGTAAAGGGTTAATGAAAATGAAACAGCATGAGGGCTCTGGAGGGCGTGCACCACTGTGGTTATCATGTTCCGCTGCTGAGGCTGTGGGTTTGGTTCCTTGCTGTGTTCTGAAAGGGGGTGAATGCAACAGCTTGTGTACCTTGCTTTGAATGCATATTAAAGCAGTAGTGGCAAATATTTCCGAAGTTGAAAACGGTTTGAAAAGTATCATACTTATTAAGTATGAAGGTTAGCAAGCATTAAGATATCTTAATTCGATCCTAAATTTTCTCTCGAAATACTGGGCGTGACATCATCACATTTATCAAGATATAAAAAAAAAATCTGATGTCATGTAAGTAGATAGGCTAGGTATGATGACGCTGCTTATGAGAAAAAAAGTTGCGCACATTTCTTCTGGTTGCGCTCGCATGTGGCAGGCATAGTGATCGCGAAAAATGGAGTGAATCAATGCATCTTAATGCATTGATTTCCTGGTTATCAATACCAAAACTGGTTCACAGAAACGATTATAGTAAATTGTTTTGGCCTTACCTGTAATAATTTTCTAAGGTTCAAGGGCTTGGACCTGTATTTAAAGCACACAAAAAAGGTCAGTCAAGAAGCCCTATCGGTCAAAGCTAGCCTGGCGCCTCTTACTACAGCACCTCTCATAGCCTGTGTCAGTTTTGACTTATCAACCCCATCAGTTCAAATTTTATACAGGCTCATCAGAAACAAAACACTTCAAAATGCTCTAAAGAAAACCTATGCTGGTTTCTCAAAATCCTTTTCAGGGTCACTACTCTGCTGAAGTCTTAACGTATGGCCCCTGACTTGATATTGTGGCTTGCTCCTGACAGCCCCATTTTTCTACATTCTAGATGCTTCTCTGAGACTGCGGACGTGGGCGGGCCCATGTCTGCGGAGGACCGTCAAGCCGAGGGGAATGATGCCATGGTGGACATCAACACCTCCTCAGTCGACGACCTGGCAAGGGTCGTCGGCCTGGGGAGGACAGCTGCCGAGGCCATTGTGGCAGCTCGAAGGGTCAGCGCTATGTCTCCTTGCAACTTGTGTGTCGTGTGTCATATTTTGTTGTCTTGCATTGTCAAGAAGAAATACTGCGACATACATGTTTCATCCAATGGTCCGAGAAACTGGAGAGTTTCAGATATAGCACACCCTAGTTCCATTGCAGGCCCAAAGTGCCACACCCTGCTTGCATTCTTTTGTACCCCTTTTGTGTTATTTTGATATATTTCTTGCATCTTTGTAAACCTGGTGGTTTGATTTCCCTAACTTTGGATGTGCAATATCTAAAGCTCCCTACTTTTGGTCTCTCTCATTTGTTGCTGCTTTGTTCTATTTACGGCAATGACACATAGTACAGCAAAATTTACAATGTTTTTTGGCTTCAAAGAGAAAGATTGTGCCATAATTTGTTTGATTGATTATCATCAGAGAAGCTTTCATTTACGTCTAACATAATGCCCAGAGCGAAACCTCACTGGAGCAATGTGCAATCTATTGGTGCATTACCCATTGTTGCTTAGTGGCTATGGTGTTGGGCTGCTAAACATGGAGGTCGCGGGATCCAATCCTGGCCACGGTGGCCACATTTTTCAAAGGGCGAAATGTGAAAACACCTCTGTGCTTAGATTTGTGTGCACATTAAAAGAACCCCAGGTGGTCCAAATTTCCAGGGTCCCCCACTACAGCGTGCCTCATATTTAGATTGGGGTTTTGGCACGTAAAACCCAATAATTTTAGTCTATTGGTGCATTCAAATATTACTGATATAAAAACAGGGTAGGTGGAAGGTCTGCCATTTCTTATGACACATTTGCTACCACTATATTAACCCCTGAGAGCGCTGCAGATTGCCAACCTTGAAAGCGACTTACTGAGAAAATGGACCCAATACTCAGTGAGTTGAGTGAACTGGAGGCTATATCTGCTCAAAAAGCCTATTTCTGGCTGCTCTCAGATGGTAACATTGCTCCATGCAGGTCACAATGTTTGGGAAAAAGTAATTGACTTTACAAGCATATTAGAACATCGCTGATACATGTATTGACACTGTTCTGTAATTCTGGTACTCGTCACAGCTTTGATGCTTGCATGATAGCATGTTGTCATACAATATATTGTCCCTAACTGCAGTTACGAGCAGAATTACCAAGCAGTCAGAATTAATCTGGAGTTAATTGCCGGGACATGTACAAACCTCTTATTCAGTTGTATGCTCGCAGTTGCAGGGGGGTTTCAACCGAGTGGAGGACTTGTTGGCGGTGCCTGGAGTGGATGCGGCCTTACTGCAGGAGCTCCAGCTGAGCCTGATATGCACCCCAAAGGAGAATCTACCCGAGGATGCCCGGGCTACCAGGTTGTGTGACATTCTTTTGTCTTGCATGTCATTCACCATTCTTGTTTGCTTGGTTTTAGAAGATCAAAATGCGGTAGTCACTTTAAGATGAGCTCTGCTGAGCCTAATTTCCTAATAAACTGAACAGTTTCTTCACCCTTTTAGTATTTCACTGATGCAGTGCATATTAAGATTCATTTCCAATAAGAAAGGCATATTCATCTTCGAGCATATTCATCTTAAACTTGCATTAAGGATTTGATTTATTTTGACCTCCCTGTATTCTTTAACACTGTCATAACTATTGAATAACTTGGATCTTCTTCTTCTTCTTCTTCTTTTTTTTTTCTTTTTTATTGTCCACTTTCATTGAAATGTTGCTACCACGGTCTGGAATCAAGTGTGATGCTGACAACACAACGCTAAACAGTGGAATTTAATAGTCTCTAAGCTGCCGGGACAAGCCGAGAAACCCTCTACATTATAACTGTTCCCCACTCAGTACGTTGTCAACCAGTTAAGGGGGGACGCGGGTTTTAAATCGCGAAAAATGGCCAAAAAATCGATTTTTTGAAAATCACATCTTCAGTTTCTATAACCCCTTTTCTATCTGATACCCAAATATCATCACTGTAAACCACTTAGAAGTGCTCTAAAAAATTCGTTTTATCAGCCAAGGTGGCGAAAAATCTCGCGGAAATCAAGAAAGAACAGCGTTTTTCACGCCACGATATCTCCGGAACGGCGCGACCGAGCGCCGCCATCTTGGTCTCGTTGGAAAGCGCATTTCTCCGTCTTCAAATTTGCCGCTTCAGCGAGCTCCTCCATACAGAAACAAGCGCACAAAAAGCAAATGATTGAAGGTCGTGCCGGAGTCTGCGATTGGCCGCGCCTGCCACGTGACTCCAGCGCGGTTCGCCATTGGTCCGGCGCTCGCGTCGTCTGCTCGGCTCTTTGCACCTCGCGAGTTTGATGTCTCCACTCGCCGTAATCTCGACGTGTCAAAACGGGCGCTATGCGGACATCGCAGTAGCGTGGCCGATCCCTGCACTTGTGGACGTTTCAGACTCGCGGCTAAGCATTCCGAGCATCGGCGACGCGGACTTCGCAACCGACATTCACGCGCGGAATCCTCGGACATGCGGCTAAGCCTTTCAGCACTCGGTGTTTCGAATTCGTGACAAATTCGTATAGCGCGCGCAATCCTCGGAAACGCGGCTAAACATTTCGCGCATAGGGAGTCTCCGACTCGGCGATCATGCACATCGCGCGCGGACTTCTCGGACCGTCACCTAATCATTTTGTGCATCGGCGCCTCCGACTGCGCGAATAAGCGCATCGAGTGTCGACTCCTCGAGCCCGCGACTAGGCATTTCGCGCGTCGGCACCTCGGACTGCCCGAATAAGCGCATCGAGGGTCGACTCCTCGAGCCCGCGACTAGGCATTTCGCGCGTCGGCACGGACTGCCCGAATAAGCGCGTCGAGGGTCGACTCCTCGAGCCCGCGACTAGGCATTTCGCGCGTCGGCACCTTGAACTGCGCGACTAAGCACATCGCGCGTCGGCTCCTTGTATCTGCGGCTGTACATTTCGCACATCGGCACTTCGGACTCGCAACCAAGCACATTGCGCGTTCACTCTATTATCATATTGTCACGATAGCTCGTAACAATATCTATCATACCACCCCTTCATAAAGAGAACCTCATCATGAGCTCTGTTCACTAGGCCCCTTGGGCTGGCACACACCTGGCTGCAGAAGTGATCGAGGCATCATACAAAAGTAAAATTCTGGAAAGCACCTAGCAGCTGCATATCTATCACTGGCTCTCTGATCCTAAGTTCCACAGCCACTGTCAGGTGAAGATGACTTGGAAGGCTACTTGCACTCAGAGCCTTCATTCAGTAACATGGTCAATTATACCAAATGAAAAAATGCCTCACTGATTGTAATGGAGACTGCCATCAATCAGACAGCCTGCATGTACAACAATGGAACTATAGTCATGCCCACACAGAGTTCTACACTTCGGTTTGAAACCCAGGCACCATGCCCTTTGTAGAGCATAGTGCCTAATGATGTTTCTTGTGCTAGTTCAGTGGCCAGTGTGCTATTATTTTGAGAGTGCGCAGTCACACATTTAGTATGGCCATTCTTAGAAAACATAGAGCTTCAAAATGGTACCATTTGTATTGCTGTAGATTCACTTCAGCAAAAGCTACATTTGTTGGAAACTTCAAATGCGTTTATTTCAGTTCAATGTTTTTGCACACTGTACTCCGCCTTACGGGTGTTTTTTCTGGGTTGTCTTTGGCCAAAAATGACAAGGGTGGTATCATTTTATTCGTATTGAAATGATCTGGGGGGTGATGCTATTTTTATTACTTTTGCACCGTCATGAAAATTACATTCAGGTATGGTACTCGCTGCTAATTAGAAAAAAAAATGTTCACAATAAATGCAAGATTGTTTTCTTGTCCGCAAAATGCTTCCAAATGAATAAAAATAGCATCACCCCCTACAGTAGGTCTTTAGCAATGGTGTCATGCATTTAGTTTTCGGTTTAGCAAGACGGAATCATCAAAAAGCCCCGTAACGAGTTCGAAATTAATTTGACTTCAGACCTCAATATTTTTTGAACTGCTACAGCTATCAAAAATCTAATTACAGATCTGAAATCAGCACGAAAAATTACCCCAGACAGTAGAGTTTATTAAAGATTCACCCATAAATAAGAAAAAAATTTTTAAGACCCACTTCCCCCCTTAACACATCGTTTTTCTTGCTGTTGTGCTTGCAGCATAGTTTTTATTGAACGGTGGCACCTTTAGATTTGGCAGGCCTACTGAGAGTGGCACGTAACAGGCTTAGCCTTGTATTCAGGTGGGGCAGCGGGAGCAGCAGCAGCTGTGGTAGCCGAGAGGAGCTGGCAGCTCCTTTGGAGGCTGAGGCAACATCTTTGGCAACTTCGGTGAACAGATTGCTCCATTCAGAGGGGCTTCCCACAAGCGATGACGACGAAGGTAGCTGCTCCTCCACTGAAGACATGGCTGAGGGCGAGGATGAGCAGGCAGCAACTGCTACAGCAGGCGTGAGTAGCCTCTTGCCTTTCCCTGTCAGTCACGAAACATGGCAGACTGAATATAAACGTGTCAAATTTACATAATTTTATTTCAGGGCATTGCAGACTCCATTGAAGGACAGTCAAGGTCCTTTGAAGAAGTTGGGGTCATTGACCAAGATAAGGTGAAAAAAACGGAGACATCTTGGGAGCCATTACAGGTTCCCTTCCCTGGCCACAGTGTGGCCAAGAAACCCCATGTGGGCTCTGAAATGTCTTGCTTTTTTTTCCCCATGACTGGGTCAGTGACCGCAACTTCATCATTGTGTTACCTGACCAGACAAATTTTGTTGAATCCTTGACTGCAGCATATCCTTTGCACACTTCCTAGCAGAACGTCAGAACGAAATATTTTTCTTTCTAGTTTCAGTTTCGTTGCACTGAAAAAAATTGTGCTTCGGAACAAGAAAAATTATCCGTAATGGTTTATAACAGCTCTGGTTTTGCATGCAAACTTTTTCTAAGCAAACTAACGAGGAAAACATGGTATTTCTTTTTCTCAATAAGTAAATTACGAATTCTGTGATCATGCTCAGGGCCTTGAGTCAAGGAACTGAGCATGACCTCAGAAGCAGCGCATCGAGTGTACTCGCCAAAATGCAAGACTGTTGTTCCGATAAAACAAACTTAAACGAACTATAAATCTTCGGTAACAAAGTGTTGTAGAAAACGAGATAAGCTCTGCAGCGCGCCCTGGATATTGCTACAATGCTGACTTTCTGGTGCACAGAGCAGCAGGCTTAGATAAGTGGAGCGCTCGACAGGCTATCATTTGCGCTATCCCTGCCTTAGATATGGACTAATGCTGATGTCGCCTGACGTTGGTTATTTTGGATTGCCGACTTTCCCCTTGAACTGAAAAACCAATAAAAGATTTCAGTTTCACCCCAAAACAGAATAATAAATAACGTTTCGGTCAAAAATGCCGTTCTTTTTTTTTTCTTTCGTTCTGTTTCGACAAACTGCTTCCTAGCGAGTTGTCATTTACAGAGTAAGTCTCCATTTAGTGTACACTTAGTCATTTGTCTTTTCATAAAAAGATTTCAGTTGCCTGCTCAAAGCTCATGCAAAAGTTAATTTTTGGCTGCAGGCATTACAGTGAAGGAAAAAAGCTGTTACTTCACCTTTGATGACTAAATGCTGCACATTAAACATCCCCTCAATCATTGTTGTGCACTTAGTAAAGCGGTCATGTGTAGTAACCTGTAGGTTGAAGTGAAATGGGAGCAACATGGATAAGCACAGGGTTCTGTTGACCTGCAACTCCAGTGTCTGTGGTTGCTTCCATGCTGCTACTGCACAGAACTGACAAAAAGTTCCATGCACTAATGTGTGCACTGCAACTGAAAGAGATATGTTGCAGATTGTACTGTACTTTGTCCTCCATGGTAAACAGGATGTGTAGGCTAGCAGCAAATCTATCAATTGCTGTACAGTAGACATTTTGAGCAATTCAAATTTTAAATACAGAGTTACAAGTATGACCTCTCTTATCAAGTTATATTGTACCATAAAACACTGTGTTGTAATTACTTAGAGTCTGGGATTAAGCATGTGATGCTGATACAATGCTACTGTTGCAATGCTGGTGGAAGGCTCAGCACTGAAATGTCATGGCTTCTGAGTTGGTTTCTTTGCAGAAAAAATTACTACAAAATGACGTACAGATGTCAAACTGTGTTGGCATTGCAATCAAGAGTGCGTTATAATTTAGTAATTGGGTTGTACTACTGTAGTACTATAGTAGACTTCCATTAATTTGACTTTGGTTAATTCAATACTGATCGACAGTCTCGGCTGGCGCCTATGGGCCCCGACATTTTTTATTTCGTTCCTAAAATTGGAATTTGCTAGATAATTCGAACTTGAAAAGTCAGCATGCACGTGCCTGACCCCTTTAGTGGCAGCATCTGTCTTGGTGTCTTGGTGGAGCTTAGGGGGGAGAGAATGCGTTACACATCTCCCGTCAAAAACACCTATTTTTGGCCCACGTTATAGAGAATATCAAGCCACAACAGTACCTTACAATGTCTGATTATGGTAATTACCCAATTCTAATGCATGCCTTTTGTTTTCTAAGGAAATTGGGCCGAAGATTGCCTGTGCAGTGCAATCGGATACAAAACCAAAACTGCCTTCACAGTGTTCCCTCGCTTTACCGCACAACACGGCTGTATTGCAGCAAAGCTGACTTTAGGAAACTGGATGCCATTAAAAACTTGAACAAAGGTTAGATTTCTACTTTGTTTAGGAAATTTAATGTAATTTATATGTTAGTTTTGTACTTTGGTTTCATTGAAAGTGGCCGTGCATTTGATTTAGGGGCGTCTTAGACCCACTCAAGTACTGCCAAGTGAATCGGCAGTGTGTTTTGGCATTGTTTCTGCATCTTGTTTAATTCGACCAGCCGAATAATTTGATCGATTTTGAAGGTCCCGTCAGGGTCAATTCAATAGGAGTCAACTGTATACTGCACCAGCACCATGTTTTTCCGCATTCATGTCTTAGCATTTTTTTATACTGCTGGTAAGGAGTCGTTGCTAATAAATTATCTGTTAACTATTGTCATTTTTACTTTTGAACACCGTAGGAACAGATTGCTTGTGTATATATGATGGTGCTGCAACTTGCTGCAGAATTTTTCTAATGAGCTTTACATATAAAGTGTAGATTAAGGTGTAATGCTGAGTTACTTGCAACATTTTAGATATGACACAAACCACACCACATTGGTCAGATTTTTATTTAATTCTTTTTTAGAAGTTTCAGCAAGTTTAGCATGACCTAGTTTGGCGATAATTGTCTATTTCCCTCTCTTAGTGATTTCAACCATTCCAACTGCTACTGCACCAGAAAGAGCTAAGTTTCTGCTGCCTTGTCTGGCTGAGCCAGTAGAAGCTGTATATTGTATCTATTATATACATGCCTAGAATCAAGCTTAAAGTGAGATTCATTTTACTGGGAAAACAATTGAAGAAAGAAAGAAAATGTATACTGGGGGCAGCAACCTTTCACCATCATATTCAAATCGAGCCTTCGGCGCAGGTCCGAATATGCCGGCACATCTATTCTTACTCATTGGCGCCACACTTCTCATGTATCAATCTTTTTATGCTGTATTTACCTGTCATTCTTGCCGTGCATGTCTTGATAGAAATATGGATCCTTTCTTTGATAGAGCAATGACTGATAAGAGAAGTATCAAATATGAGTCTTCTTGGTTAGGCATACTGAAGTGAATGGGGGTCTTGGTTTTTTCATCAGAAGTTGCTTCATTGAATGCTTTCTTTTTCTTTTCTTCTTCTTCTTCTTCTTCTTCTTCTCTTTTTTTTTTTCCCCCTGTCAGCACGAAAATGGCAGAACTTGAAGCATGTGTAAAAGTAATAGTTATCCGTCCAGTTCTTGTATCAAAATAGTACTTTTTTTCTGTTCTTCCATCTTAATTGAAAGGGATATTCTGCTCTAGCCACAATGTTGAAAAGGCAGGGGAAGGTGAAAACCATAAAATTGTGAGGGCACTGTGTCTGAAGCACATTGCAAACGTGTTGTGCAGGGCCAGCTGAAGCGCAAGAGGGAGGAAGTGAAACGGCCAGGAGGCAAGAAGCCATGCGGGTGGGAGACGAGCTACATGACTGCAAGTGAGGGACCTGCTGCTGCTGCTGGCACTGCTGCTTCTGCTGTGGCACCAGCAGAAAACCGAGACATTGCGCCCATACCGGCTCGGCGCACAAGACACCCATCTACGCTAGTTCAACCACCAAAGCTTGATGCCTGGCTCGACACTTTCCAGGTGAGGCTGACAAAATCAAATGCCACTCTTGTGACAGCAATATGCCCATTCTTTCTCAGGTCAAGCCATTTGATCTTCTAAACAGTTCTGCTACTCTGTGGTTTCTTGGTGCCATGCAGGCGCTTCGTGTAGCTCAATTGTTAGCGCATCGCATGCTTCGTGCAAAGGTTGCGAATTTTGGCTTTCAGCAACAGCAAATCATCTTTTATTCTGCAGTCATTTCCCTTTATCACTTCTACATTTCAGTTGGAAAGCACAGACAATTTTCTCTCTGCTCAGTGGTGAAACAGCTGTACCAACTTCACCAAACTGCACTGAGAGTAGACTTTGGCGCAGCCCTGTGCCAAAAACGGCATTTTAGCGGAATATTGCACCAAGCCTGCGCCAAAGCACACATAAGAGTGCCCTTCTTCCTTCGATGCTTTCCAGCTAGCAAAACTAAAATCAAAACCAACAGCATGCTGTCATCATCATTATAGAATGAAGCTGAAGCTGGTTCATAGTTTCTCACCATATAGTAAGAAACTCTGTAGGCCCGTTGGAGTTGTCTGCTTCATCATTCGTGCATTTTTCTCTGACGGACGTACAATGTTGCCGCTGTACCGTCTTGCTGGCGCTTTATTTCGGTGTTCATCGAACCCACGTGGTACCGTGGAGTTTGCTGAAGGAGGATGTCATATTCTAGGATTAAAATTAAGCCTTTTCTATGTTTATGGGTGACAGTGGGACTTTGCTAAAAAGCTGCTTTTATCAGAATTGCACGTGGTGCAGACTTACAAATGGTATTAACGAACGAGGTCAAATGTAGTACATGGTGAGAGCCGCCACTTCAATGCGTGCTGCCATGTTTGTTGATGCAAATCTTTTGTGTCGAGTTCGGGCCCTACATGTTAGAATTGCTAATAACTGCATCTGCATATTTGATACTCAGCATTTAGTATTCATATTTGATTCATGTTTTAAATTTTTGATGGTACCGTAAAAACCGGAATATAGGTCGAACTTTTTTTCAAAAAACCATCGCGAAAAGTCGACCCTCGACTTATATACCGGACATTGGCGGAAAAACTACGGAAGTCTTGCAACAATGGGCGGATGAAGTAAACAGCCGCCATCGCCATCAGCAGCAGCGCGGCGTCTATGGCGGCATGGCGACGTTGTGGCACCGGAATTTCGCGTTTCCATTGTCGCAATGTTATATTAATTGAAGGCTGCATTTTCATTTTGTTTCAAAATGAGCGGAAGCCGACATCAATTCACCGTCGCCTTCAAGAAAAAGGCGATTGAGTACGCGGAAGCCCACGGCAACCTGGCGGCACAGCGCGAACTTAAAGTATCCGAAAAGAGCATTCGGTAGTGGCGGAGGCGAAAGCAACGTATTACAACTTGCAGCAACCAAAAGAAAACGTCATTTCGTGCCGGATCGCAGCGGACTGCAGAACTGGAAGGCAAGATTGCGGAGTCCGTCCGCGAGCTGCGTGTAAGATCGCTGCCTGTGACTGCCGAATGCATCCGTTTGAAAGCGGTAGAGATCGCACGCGCCTATGGACTGGGCAGCGAGAAGCACTCGTCATCCGACTCTGATCAAAGGCGTTGCTCTGATTCGGAGTAGCGCTTGCGCATTTCGTGCCCTTCTGTGTACTGTACACCCGACGAATTTCTAACAGTATCGCGCGACCATCGACCCGCGTGTTTATCAGCACCTTATCATCACGGCACGGAGCGGCGAAATAGCGAAAGTAAGGGCGTGTGTACACATGCGCGTATCTCGTTTGTTTCGCTGCTCAGCGCCGTTAATAAGGTGTTGACAAGCACGCGTGTCGATGGTCGCGCGATACCGCTAAAAACTTGCCCAGGTGCACTTGCGATCAGCATTTAAATAAATACTGTCACCATTGTGCAACCCCCTGAGTCGCATTTGTTTCAAGGTAAGGGTGTCATATCTTTCAGTACTTTTGCCATTGATTTTTTTTTTTTTTTTTTCATTTTGAGGATTCGTTAGTTGGGGGATCGACCTATATTCCGGTCCGACCTATAGTCCGGTTTTTACGGTATTTGCACACCCTCTTCGGCCACACAATAAAAGATCAAAGGCACTCTTAATGAAACACTGCTTTGTTCTCTTCGCAGTCATGGAGTCATTCCGAGCGGCTTGTAGCCCTCGACCAGCTGATTGAAGGTTGCGAACCAGGCCAAGTGCGCCACATGATGAACGTCATTGAGCCACAATTCCAAAGGGATTTTATCTCCCTTCTGCCCAAAGAGGTACGTCAAGCTCATTCACTTTAATTCAGAACCTGCACATATGTGTGAGAAATATACCTGTGGAGGCATTGCGTATTGTACAGCCTCACGTGTGTGTGAACTGACATGCAGCGTTCTTGGCTATATGTTCTGGCTACATAATCACTGTGTTCCTTGTCAAAGCACAGCTGCTGACAGAATTTATTGGAGCAAAATTTAAGGGGGGACGCGGGTCTTGAAATCGCGAAAAATGGTCAAAAATGGCAATTTTCAAAAATTGCGTTTTTGAAGTCTTTAATGTCCCAACTATGCCTCTACAAAATATTATGGCTCAATTCCTACTCGAAGTATAAAAAAAACGGCAATTTAGAAACGTCGGTGAGCCGAAATTGAACGCCAAGCGCGAAGATTTGCCTCATTTTCAAGCTGCCGTAGCTCCGCGCGACGCGAACCGATCGGCGCCATCTTGGTCTCGTTTGAAAGCTGGTTTCCCGCTCTCTATTCTGGCGCCCCTCGGCACGCTGTAGACCCTCGTGCAGCGGAGTGATCGGCACCCCGAGCACCCGTTCTCAAGAGCGAAATCGTCGTGAGACAGACGCTGATTGGGTGAAGCGGGCGCCTCCCCGAGGCGCAGCCCTCTGATTGGCCATGACGCATGCTTCGCCTGCCGCGGCCCCGCGGCCGCGTTGTTCGACTCCTTCGCGTCGTCTGCTTTCGCCGGCGCGCACGTCATTTTTCGCATTCCTCTTGTATTTTTCGTTCTGCCTTTTTCTTTATCGTTCTTGTAGATATTTTGGCTATTGAGTCGCCTCTTTTAACCACGAATTTCTTGCTTTTGCGTGCCTGGTGTCTTTGTTCCGCGTGTCACGATGGCGCGAGACGCGCGCTTGAAAGCAAGCACGCGAAAAGCAGTCAGCAAAAAGAGGCGCGCATGGAATAAGAGCGCTACATCGTCGAGAACTACAGCTTCGGTGATGCCGCAAGCTGCTGTGGCATAGAGATATGGCTGTGGCCTTGGTGGATGCGGCTGGAGTGAGCTCGCCAACAACAGCTTCGCCGGTGGACGCGGCCGGACAGTCCCGATCGGTGTCAACTTCGGTGTTACCGCAAGTCTCTGCAGTGCCGGTGGATGCGCCTGGACTAAGCCCGTCGAAAATGCTAACTTTTGAAACGCTGCAAGTCGCTTCAGATTCCGTGTCGTCGGAAGCGGCCGAGCCGGCTGACCTAAGCCTAACGTCGACTTCGGCGTTTCCGAACGCCGCTTCGGTGCCGACGGACGCGGCTGAACCGAGCTCGCGTGCTCAACGCTTCGACGCGGTGTTTTGCGCGGAGTGCGCGGGGCGTGAAAAGTACGCAGACAATAAAACTTCATTGGCGAAGAAGTCCGCGACTTCCCGCAAGTTCGAGCTAATGAACGTCGGCGCAGCAAGTAAAGACGACTTTCTGAGCTTTTTTTTTTTTTTTGCCAAGTACCAATGCAATACAGAGGTTTTCACAATCTTTACATGAACAGATTTCTTTGAGTTTGGTGTTATTGTGTTCAGTAATGACTGGGCTGCATGCTAAAGCATTAAATTTTTCCATGTGATAGGTAAACAAAAGTGGCAGAGTAAGCAAAACTTTGAATGCAATTTTCTCAGCTTTGCTTTTTCGATCAAATGCCTTTGCCTTACGGAACTTTTCATAATGTTTGCATCAACTGATTTTATTGAATTAGGTATCATTTTTTTCAGTAAAACCTCAACTACATCCTAAAGCTTTCCATTTTTCATTAAACCCATTAGACTAGCAATTAGGTCAGATGTAAGCTAATTACTCC
This sequence comes from Dermacentor albipictus, assembly GCF_038994185.2. Classification (NCBI taxonomy): domain Eukaryota; kingdom Metazoa; phylum Arthropoda; class Arachnida; order Ixodida; family Ixodidae; genus Dermacentor; species Dermacentor albipictus. The sequence goes on along the minus strand of NC_091823.1, from coordinate 44,816,224 downwards.
CGCATTGTTTTTTTCTTCCTACTTTGTTATTCATTCATGACCTATATGATCACTTTTTAAAAATTTCTTTAGCTTTAGGATGTGCAATGGGCCCTTGGAAATGACAGCCATTCTTTGAAACTAGTTTTTTTAATTAAGAAATTATCATAATGGCCCGTAAGAAAAGACCTATGTGGGATGAATTATTTTGCAATATCTTCATTTATAGATGAGATATATAAAATCTGAATATATATTTGGGATCAGCATTCAAAGATATATCTGCATGCCAATTTTCAGGAAGATATGTTACGAAATAAAAAAAAAGTTTTCAAGACCCTCATCCCCCCTTAATCAACAGACTATTTCCTCACTGCCTGAGATAGTGGTCTGAAAGTTGGACCGTGCACTTAGAAAGCAAAACATTGGGAATTCAAAGTTGATGATTGGTTTACACTTTGCATTGCAAAAGAGCTATGTTCAATGTCCTTCAGCTTTTAGACCTTATTTGTACATGACTGTATGGGTGTTGGGAAAAAATTGCATGGTATACAAGCAGCACATCACATACTGCTAGTAGCTCTATTCTACAATTACTGTAAGCGCGTGTGGGCCGCAAGCCAACCATAGTGGGCCATGCACTTGAATATATGTTATGGAAATTATAAAATAAGATGATATATTATGGTGCATAGTACAAAAGAAAGAACACCTCCATTGCATGTATATATATATTTAAAAAAAAGTGAATGAAAGCACGTATTTGTTTTAATGTGCATGTTTTCACATACTATCGCTGATCCATTTTTCGGACACTTGATTTTGATGACGACCACCAGTTCCATAGAACCGATGTAAAATGGTGTCTGAAATTTTGGACGCTGCATAGTATGCCACCCAATTTTTCCAATTGATCTGCACACGCAGTGTGACAAACATGCAGTCATGCTCAAGGTTGCCACCGTTCAAAGTGTAACCCTTTCCTTCATTTTTGTTATCAAAGCAATTCTCTGGGTTGCCAAGTGCTGGATGGCTGTTGTGAAGACTGTTTCATTGACTCAATACCATACCACAACCTTGGTTGCCGAGTGCTTGTATAGTGATGCTGGTTAGGTGCCAAGCTGGCACAACAAGCTCGCTCTTGGTATATTAGTATCTGTAGACAACATTTAATATCAGGGATGAGATCGCGAGCAGGGCTGATGATTGTACACATGAAGTGGACTTTAGGTTTGTGGGTGATTGGCCTGCACCAAATGCAAACCCCTACCAAGTTTGTATGTGCGCTTACTGGGTGGAGCAGTGCAAGTTCATGTGGTGAATTCCAAAGGGAATTTGCGTAACACAGCCTAAAGTGACAAGTGTTTGGAGCCACGGTCGCATATGCGATATCTGCACTTTGCAACGAAACAAACGCAAACACGCACCGGGCATCGGCCATCATGAAATTTCAAGTAGACATTGTTTCAGTGAAGTACAAGTGAAGGTTTTCTGTATTGCTGGCATTATAAAAAACAATGAAACTTATTTTTTCGTCGACATTCGGTTTTTCTGAATGCCCGATTATTTCAACATTTCCTGTCTGTGCACGAAAAATTGGTTGGTGACTGTATTTGTACCATTGTTAATAACAGGAAATGGATATGGATTGAGTCTTCTTGCCCTTGGTTTGCAGCTGGCACTGTATGTGCTGTCGTTCCTGGAGCCTCGAGACCTGCTGCGTGCGGCACAGACGTGCCACTATTGGCGCATCCTGGCAGAAGACAACCTGCTGTGGCGTGAGAAATGCCGCGAGGCTGGGCTTGAGGACGTGCAGGAGGTGCTTGGCCGACGGCTGTCATCCTGCTCTTCATCTCCACCCTCTCCCAACTCTGCGGCTCCTATCCCGTGGAAGCTGGCATTCATGCGGCACCACTACGTTGAGATGAACTGGCGCTGCAAACCTATACGAGAGCCCAAGGTAGGTCCGCCACTCTGGAACATGTGTTTTCAAGAGAGTTAGCCATTGAGCTAGTTGGTATGTGGTATTCAGAACAGGGGGGAAAAAATGCAAACTAACAGGACAAGAAAGAAGGCAGACAAGGAAGCTTGCACTGTTTTAGTTCTAAATACATTTTTCTCAACCTCAAGGGAAAGCTCATCAGTTTTGAGATGATGCTGCACATGTGATTAATCAATGTGTGCACATAAACTCTAATGTTTGCGCACAGCCACGCTGCCGTTGCAGCATGCCACATTGTTGGCAAGGATAATCAAGTGATGCGTGTAATATTAAGACATAGGCAGAGAACTAGACTTGTTGGGGTGAAACAAAGGCTGCCCAACGCGAAAAGAAAGCCTTGGAAGGCTGGTAGCCATGGCCTACCCTATAATTCCAGCCTGTTCTACTTTTCGTGACACTGGCAAACCAGTCAGGCACCCACCGCTATTGCTCAGTGGCTACGACTTTGTGCTGCTCTGCGCTATGGTTTGGGGGCATGTTAACCCTAGGTTAACTGTTAACTAGGGTGTCAAATTATCTGGAGTCCCTTCCCCCACTACCCCCTTACCGTTTCACTACAGTGTCCCTATGGACACGGCCTGTTCTGCATAAAGTTTAACCTCGATATAACGAAGTTGGTAAATTTGGCAATTTGCTTCGTTGTATAGAAATTCCGTTATATTGAAATTTGATCTCTCATGCAAACAAGTACAGTCTCCCATAGATTTTTCTTATGTGGAAGGGGCTGCAAAATTTTCCAAATAATCGGTCACTTGGAAAAGGCAAGTTTAGATCAGAAAAAAAATTTATTTGTTGAATTTGAGAGTCAGCAACGAAAGATACGATTTCATGCTGTGAAGACGATATCGCATCGGCAGTATGAAGCGAAACCAGCCACGCTTTTTCATCCACTCTGCCGCCATGGCTGATAGTGTTGCCTGTAGTGGGATGTTATCATGAAAAGCCCTGGCAGGGAGGACCGAATGCTTTGTGTGCCTCTCACTTCAATGCGACTAGAAAACTCTAGATTATGCAACCCTCGCCACTAAACACGTGGGAAGGCAGTGCACGATGCCACACTATTTCAGCTCACCCAGTCTTTTCACGCGCAGCAGATTACCTGTAAAATAGGGTGCACCTGACAGCCATGTGCATGGTGTGTTCCAACTTGCCCACCACTCTACGCCCCACCATCACGTGTACTAGATCGCATTACCACAAACTCGCTCCCATTCCCCCCCCTTTGCTTGCATGGGAAGACGGCGCTCATCAAGTCCCATTCTTCTCAGATCGCCCTTGGATGCTTTCATTTGCACATAAGGCATACAGTGCTTAGGGCGTGATAAGATCTTATCGCACTTGGACATTATACACGGCATGACGATAGTCTCCTTTGTCAGTCACCTTTGGTTGCACGATTTGAGAGAGGCGCATTTGCAAGCAATTCATGTAATTCAACCAATCATCCAAGGAAATTTGAATTTATTGACCTGGTATTCCTTAGCGTTGGCTGTGAAATTTCGTTACAGTGAAATTTTATGTAAATACACTGTTATATTGAGGTACAAAATACATGGTGTTCTATGGACAAGAACTTATAAAAAGTTAAATGCTTAAATATATTGAGAATTTCATTGTATTTCACTTTGTTATATCAAGGTTTAACTATTTGAAGCACTAAAATCCCACAAAATTGATTCAGACCAGTCAGGCCAATACGTTCGTGTGAAGCACCTGACATTATCTCTAAAGTAACTGCTGCTGGTCTTGCAGGTGCTGCGGGGTCATGAAGACCACGTCATCACGTGCCTGCAGTTCTCTGGCAACCGCATTGTGAGTGGCTCGGACGACAACACCCTCAAGGTTTGGTCGGCGACGTCGGGGCGTTGCCTGCGCACTCTCATTGGTCACACGGGCGGTGTGTGGTCCTCACAAATGGCTGGCTCCCTGGTAGTGAGTGGCTCCACTGACCGCACACTGCGTGTCTGGAATGCCGACACGGGCATGTGCCTGCACACTCTGTATGGGCACACGTCGACAGTGCGGTGCATGCACCTGTATGGAAACAAGTGAGTGTCTGCAGCTTTGTCTCTCTCTTTTTCTTTTTCTTTTTTTTGGGGGGGGGCGTGGCCGATACCACAGTGAGGGGCGGGGGGGGGGAGGCATACCCGAGGGCGCATTCCATAAGGAAAATTTATTAGTAGCTGGCATGGTCACTGGACTACTCGTCTTCACTTGTGCCATCATGCTCACTAGTGCTGCCATCATCATCGCTGACATGGTCCCACAGCACGTCGTCGTCCAGTGAAATTCCACATTTGGCAAACGACCGCACTACGTCATCTTGTGGAACAGCAGCCCACGCGTATGCACCCAACCACATGCAACCATCAGGGAGGCTCTTTTGACAGGTCTGGTTGGCATAAGTTCGCGGTCTTCTGCCACCAGCCACTTGTACTCATGGCGGAGCAGGTCCTTAAAAGGCGAAGATCCAGGCTTTTTCAGGACCATTTCACACTTCTCTGGCAGGGACATGGGATAGTGAAAACTACAGCTAGGGCCATAGAACAAACATAAAATTGTAGCTATGTTGTAGCTGTTGTAGGGAGGACAGCTGCCGAGGCCATTGTGGCAGCTCGAAGGGTCAGCGCTATGTCTCCTTGCAACTTGTGTGTCGTGTGTCATATTTTGTTGTAGCTATGTTGTAGCTCCCCTGATATCTTGTTGGTATCACTTTTTAAGCGGTGCCATGTTTTGGTTTCGATTGTAAGTCGACCCCCCACTTCAGATTTTCAAATGTAAAAAAATAGGTCAACTTACAGTTGTGTAAATACGGTAATCATCGAAGGAAGAGACGGCGGGCACCTTTTCCGCAACCTCTTTCCACAGGTTCCTGGGTTGATGTCGGTCACCTCCAGGTCATTTTCAAGCTGCACAGGCACTTTGACAAGCCTTGCTTTTCACCAGCAGTTGCTAATGGTGGATGCCTTCAAGTTCCACCAAGCTCCTGTGAGCATTTCCGCTGCCTGACGAATATTGATTGTAGTCGGCTGCTTTAGGCGGAGGTTGATAATCAACCGCTACACAAGGCGCTTACGAAATTCTGCTGTGACACTCTTTATAATGCCCTGGTCTAAGGGTTGCAGCAAGGACATGTTGTTTGGCAGCAGAAACTCCAAGTGAACATGCACTAGTGAGCATTCACAATGTGAGCAGAGCAGTTGTCGACAACCAGTAGAATTCTTCGGTCATCCCTCCTCATTTGGTCGTCGAGTTTGATGAGCCACTCGGAAAAGAGTTCTCTGGTCATCCAGGCTCGTTTGTTGGCGCGGTAGTCATACGGTAGCAACATGTCGTTTTTCATGCAGCGAGGCTTTGCTTACTTGCTGATGATGAGTGGTTTAATTTTCTTCGTGCCTGTTGCATTGCAGCAGAGCAGGACTGTCGCGCAAAGATGCGACTTCTTCCCTCCTTTGCATTGCTGCCCTTTGAAGTGCATTGTCCAGTCTGGCAGGAGTTGGTAAAAACATGCTGTCTCATCCGCGTTGAAAATATTGTCTTCAGAGTACGATTCAGCCACCTCTAGAAAACGATCATTGCACCAGGAATCCGCGCCTTCTCTGTCAGCAGCCTTTTTCTTGCCCTAGACTACCTGCCAAGTTCCGTTCCTTTGGCGGAAACGAAAAAGCCAACCCCCACTGGCGTCAAACCCAGTTATTTATTTCAAGTTCGTTGCCAAATTCGCTGGCTCTTTCTTGGAGCATTGGGCCAGACACAGGAACGTTTTGCAGCCTGGCATCTTTGAACCACGTGAGAGCAGCTTGGTCCAGATTTTAAAAGTTTCCCAGTTGCAGCCGTTTCCACATTGGAGCGAGTTGCGATTCCCGGTGAAGCTTGACAATCTTGTCTCAGTATTTCAAGATGGTCGCGATGGTCGATGGACGGTGTTCCAGTTGCATGCGATCATATTCACCTCGATCTGAGCAAGGGTCATGTCAGCACTGTACACCGATGAAAGAGTCAACAGTGCTCGCGTCAACTCGGCGCTTGTAGGCGGCGCAGGCATTGGCTCCTCATTTTCAACATCGGAGTCTTCTGAATCCCCCACAACCCGACTCCTTACTCCATGCCAAACTCCTTGCTCACGTCAGCCTGTGATGGGCCGCTCTCAACTTGCTTAATAATGGCAGCTTTCTTCTCCATCGTTAACCGACGGGACTGAATGCCATCGGCGAGGACAATGAAGAAGGAGTGGGGGCCATCGAAGGCAAGCGAAATCCTCAAGTTGCGAACAGTGGAGTTCGCAGACGAGCGTCGAAGCACCTAGGCCTAGCGTCGCAGAGCACACTTGACACAACAGCACAACTACACACCGCGCTAGCCAAAACGTGGCCTATGCAAACAAATGAAATGGCGCCGCTCCGGAAACTCTGCCGGAGGCGGAAGCGGAAGTGCAGTGATGAACAGAGCCAGCGTGGCCAGACCAAATCGGTGTGTGACGGCTAGATTTGGCTAGTTGTGGTTCAAAGCGGCGATATGCTTCGGCTGCAAGTCGATTTCCTGCGCAAGGGCGCTGCGCGAGGAGCCAGAGGACCTTCCGTCGTGTCAAAAAGTCCGGAAAATTGGACAGCGGGGGGGTTCAAGTGTCCGAAACTTCAGATGTCCTTATACATTGATTCTATGGGGCTCGTGGCAGTGCCGTGAAGACGTCCGAAATATGAGGCATGTCCAAAAATTTGGGCGTCCAAAAATTCAGTCGTTGACTGTAGAGTTGTCTGTTTTTTCTCAAAACATACTTTTTGCTCAGTCTGCCTGTTTGCGGCAACAATAGGACAGCTAACAAAGTTATCTCAATAACCCATGTCTCTCCCCTTAACATGTTAAACTCTTTTACAGGCTTCAGGTTTAATAGAGCAAGTTTGATAAATGTAGTTTCAACATTCTATCAACATTCTACTTCGAAGGTTGATATAGCTTTGACAGGAATAATCAGTCTTTTTTTGTGTGTGTGTGTGTGTGTGTGTGTGTGTGTGTGTGTGTGTGTGTGTGTGTGTGTGTGTGTGCGCGCACACTGAGGCTGAATAATCTTTCAATGCTATGTGTACAAGTTGTGCTATTCACTGATTGTTTCTTTCTTTTCGTTTGGCCAGGGTGGTGAGTGGGTCTCGCGACGCGACATTGCGAGTTTGGGACCTCGAAACTGGAGAGTGCCTGCACGTACTCGTGGGTCATGTTGCAGCTGTGCGGTGTGTTCAGTACAATGGGCGCCTGGTAGTTAGTGGAGCATACGACTACATGGTCAAAGTATGGGACCCCCGGAGAGAGGAATGCCTCCACACATTGCAGGTGAGCATGTTTCCTTTATACAGGCACAGTCTTTCATCTTCATGGTAATCAACTTCATGGTTAGAGGCCAACTGCTACGAAATTTTGGGGCACCTAAAAAGCTTAATTTCAAATAGTGAAGATATGAAGCAATGCAAAATTTTTGTTTGAAGTACGAGTGGATGCATCACGAAAGGCTCGCAAAAGAACACTTTTTTGATGCCAAAACTGAAGAAATATTGCCATTGCTGCTTGCCATCAGTTATGCGTGATTCGGAACACACAGTTCCTCACCATGACCTCCAAGATTGGGTACCACCCGTGGCTGCCTACGGCACGCTGAAATGTCTTGGAGCTTACATGCTGGGACTTGCATCACATTAGCTAATGACCAGGTGCATGTGTCCAGGTGCATGTGCAGGCTTTGAAAATCCGCACACGAGAATATTTCGCAAGCCTCAAATGTTCCTGCTCCTACACTACTACGTATGTCCATAGCGTAATCGAGCTGCATAGGTGCGCATACTCAAGAAAAGTGTTTGATTGTGTGGCCATCAAAAAAAAAAAGCAACACGTGTGACAAACTTCCGTTAATCTTCATCTTATCGCCAACCAGCTAGGGCAATTAGTTTTGGCGAGCCTTAAAAAAAAAAGAAAAGAAAGGGAAACGCATGCATGGCGGCATCCTTTCTATGCGCACCCCTGTGAGCACTAAACAAGCAAGAAACAAGCTGTCGCCCTTTGAGCGATTGAGAACGAGATAGCCATCAGTTTCGCAAGTGCAAAAAGCCGAAACCGCCCGCGAAACAAAATCCAAACGGCTGCCCGGGCGCACGCCAATGCGCGAGCGGTGGTATTTAGACGTGCGGGAGCAAACTAGCGCTAAAACAAACCATGCAACGAAAACCAAGAGAGGGAGGCGCGCGAAAAATATTCCCTGTATCCCCACATAGTGGCAGCACATGACAGAAAAGAAAAACTTATGAAATTGACATGCTTTTTAAACGTACAGACGGCGCCATAAATATACGGCATCGACCATTTTCGGACTTGTTCGCGACGCCGTATATTTACATCGTTGACCGTCAAAGGGTTAACCCTTTGAGGGTCGAATTATCTTGAAGAAAACTTCATGGGTGGTCAAATTATTTTATTGCGGATAGTGAATGTACAAGATGTATAAAGTCGGGAATAAATAGTAAAAAAAAATTAGGAACAGTATTTCGGTGTCGGCATCACTCAGAACTGCAATATGTTCAATAGTATTTTAGAGTGTGGTACTCCTTGAAACACGAGTCTCCGCGCAGCCGCAGAGAGCAAGAATACTTCATGAGCGGCGGTGATAAACGAGCTAAGAGCCGTGCCAATCAAGATAGAAATCAACTTCCGCCGCCCCTGCGATAGCGTGCCGACAAAGATAAAAATCACGTTTCGCGCGCCTCCGTTGCGGCGGAAACCGCGAAAGCGCGTTGCCGCTGAGAGCGAGAATACCTCGGGAGCGGCGGTTATAAACAAGCTAAGAGCAGCGCCAATCAAGATAGAAATCAACTTCCACAGCATTTGCAAGAGAGTGCCAACAAAGAGAAAAATGACGTTTCGCGCGCCTCCGTTGCGATCACGCGGCGAAACCGAAACCGCAAAAGGGGTGTGGCCGCAGTCTGCGCGACGGGCTGAAGCTTGAAGTCAGTTCTGTTTATCTCCCCAAGAAGGTAGCACAAATTTCAAACGCTTCTTGTAAGTCCTAAGAGGTGGCAGCACCTCCCAGTAAGCGTGCATCGTCATTATGGCGCGAAATTTCAAACGGAGGGTCGAAACCGTACCCGTACGGCGAAGACCTTGCGGGACAGAAAACTGCCGCCGTACATGTACGGCAAAAACCGTCAAAGGGTTAGAGGTGGTGCTGTTCTTAGAAACAGGGAATTCTTGATAGGTTGATCTTTTCTTTAATTTACTGCTGTATGAAGCAAAAGTACCGTGTAGCAATGTGATAACGAAGTGTTTTGGTGTGTTGTGTCAGTGATGTGTTTTGACTTTCTTCAACATTTGTAGGGTCACACAAACCGGGTGTACTCGCTGCAATTTGACGGGGTACACGTGGTCAGTGGTTCCCTGGATACATCAATCCGAGTGTGGGATGTGGAAACCGGTGCCTGCCGCCACCAGCTCATGGGTCACCAGTCACTTACATCAGGCATGGAGCTACGAAACAACATTCTTGTCTCTGGCAACGCTGACTCAACGGTTAAAGTCTGGGACATCCTCACTGGCCAGTGCCTGCAAACTCTGGCTGGTGGGTAGTCTTTCACAGAATTTGAAGCCTTAGGTTGCAGTATTTTGCATGACTTCAAAAAAAAAAAAAGTCCTTTGCAGGTGATCTGAGCAAGTGTTACACCAAAGTCGTCAAAGCTGTATAATATTCTTAGTGATGATTCGTCACCAATGCCCTGGTCATACAGCCGCTTTGGGGCTCCCAGCTTGCCTCACTCCCTTGCAGCCTGTGTTGCTGAATGACGCTGTCAGCTTTCACCGCCACAACCTTACAAACTCCTTCCTAGCTGTCCTTGAACTTGTAGCCAGTAAAATGTAGTGTGAGAAACAACAGCCAAAAATAATGCACAATGAAGTTATCCATTCCAGTGAGGCAATACGGAAGGTAACATTTATTTTTAAATTGTGGGGTTTTACGTGCCAAAACCACTTTCTAATTATGAGGCACGCCGTAGTGGAGGACTCGGGAAATTTCGATCACCTGGGATTTTTTAACGTGCACCTAAATCTAAGTGCACGGGTGTTTTCGCATTTTGCCCCCATCAAAGTGCGGCCGCCGTGGCCGGGATTCGATCCCGCGATCTCATGCTCAGCACCCCAGCACCATAGTAACATACTTAGCATCGAATATTGAATAATGATTTGAACATGCATTCATTAGCAAGTTGGTCTATTTTAACATGTCAGAACACTGAAATTACATTTTCATTGGTAAAAGTATTAAACTAGTAAGCCATTTCACTAAAAGATTGATAAAAGATAAAGATAAAAGATGATGATGTTTTGGAAAATTTAGTAATTTCCGCTAGTTGTCGGTTCTCCCCAACCTGAGCATTATACCGCATCAATTTCCCGTAACTCAAAGGCATTTGATCCTGTACCAGTCATCACTCATTGCATTTGCTGTCAAGCAATAAGCTCAGGATTGGGGGTGGAACTGGCAAAAGAGTGCACCCTCACTGTTGACAAACCCCTGCACCTTGCTTCTGAGAGGCTGGCTTTCCTGCAGAGCTTTAGTGTCCAGCGGCTAAGCGTGCTTTACAAGGAAAATTTCACCAGCAGCATAAAATTATAGCAACTTTCAGCCCAAAATCAGACACACTTTCTGAGATTGGGCAGAAATAAAAGCTAAGAACCATGTTTGCTCTCGCACAGACAGCAATATATTCGATTCTGCAAAGCCATCAGCAGTGTTCAAGACATCACCATTTTCATCAAGGCATATATCATTGGCGCTCTCTATGGAAGAGTAAGAGCGCGCAAAGCTCCAGAAATATATTGAATTATGCATCATGCTGGCTTCAACACATTCAGTGTGGTCTTAGTGATGATTGTAATAATAATAATAATCATAATCTTATTCGTAACATGGCACTCTAGACAGCTTGCAAGACTAAATATAGGCTGATGCCTGTGCTGTAGAGCATCTGAAAGCCAGCCATCTACAGCAGGAATTTGCAGGGTGCCGAAGGCAGCCCCCCTCTATGTGCACACACACAAGCACACAGTCGACGGATGCACAACATGCAGGATTGCCAATTCAGTCCGGTCGCAAGAAAGGGGAGTCCAAGTGGCTGTTGGGGTAGAGAGAAAACTGTATGCCAGATATAAGCATGGAGTTGCGGTGTCAGGCCGCACAAGCGTGATGGGCTCTGGCTGTGCTGACTGCTTGTTCAAATGGACTGAAGAAAGATGAGTGCTGTCCAGAGAGCTGTCAAGCAACCTGCGCAATGGACAGACTAGTGCAGTGTTGCGCTGGTATTGCAGGGTGTGCCACTTAAGGGCTTTGCGGCAATCCTCATAGGCTTGTGGCGACCTAAACGGGAGTAGAGAGTGTATGTTGCCCAGCGCTGAACAAAATCAAGTTTATCAGCGACGTGAGTTTGGTGCAGGGACTATACTGATGAGCAGTACTCGAGCCGTGGCAGGATCATAGAGGTGTAGAGTGCTCGGAAAATCTCAGGTACACAGGGAAAGGAGACACGGAACACAAACCCAAGAATGCGACAATCCTTAGATAAAGTGCTGGTGACATATGCAGAAAAGTTGAGAGAAGGGCTGAATGTTAGACCCAGAATGGGAAGGGCCCGAACAGTCTTTATAGGGCTGCCTCCGAGGAAGAAGGTTGGACGCGCATTAGCTTTGTTGTGGCTGATACCCATGGCAGAATTTTTTGCAGTGCTACTACAAAGTTGGTTATTGTTGGCCCAGTCATTCACCTTTACGGAATGTATTTACTTCAAGCTCGTATGGAAGTGTTCACTTGTTGATCAGAGACATTCTGCAAAGACGCATCAGGAACTTGGTCTTGAGTTGATATTTTTCCTGACTGCAGTTTATAGTAGTGCAGCGAGAAACGCTGTAGTGGAAGCTGAAGAGATTTTGGCAACTTAAGTATACCGACTGTACAAAGCACAGATAACACCTTTTCACCTTCCCCGCAATGTGCTCGCACCATCTGCTCTCTCCATAAACAAAAAAGAGATCAAAAGCCAATTACAATTTGAATCAGTATGTGCTGCTTCTCAAGCAGGAATCGAAGCAATCCTGGTATGTATACGCAGCTGCATGCATAGGTCTTGCATGATGCAGGTCCTCCTATGCATTACACACAGGGCACATATTGCAAACAGGTCATTTCTTTTTGCAGTGCTCAAGTAAAAGGACACACTGACTCAAACATGACTGCGCTGTGTCACGTTTCCTTCAGTGCGCCAGTGTTCTTGAGAGCTGCACGAGCTATTTATCCCCAACTAGCCTATGCACTCGAAAAAAGTGAGTGAAGGAGTACTGTGAATTTGTACTGAACTGGATTCACATGCCGAGTAGAATAGCGCACTGTCAGCTGAAACAGACGGCATGGCTGATGACGCACATACTTGCCATTGTTCAGCTATTAGTGTCTTTCGCTTTCAAAAGTTACTGCCACTGGAAACAGCGCAGAGCTCCCCGCTAAACTTGGGTCACCTGATACCACACAAAACATGCCACGGTTCACCACCCGAAGTTCCACTTGGCTCATTCACCACAAGAAATCGGGAGTGCCATATTTTAAATCGTTGCAGTGCCAAACGGAACTGAATTCATTTCCCTTGACAGTTTTTCAGCTGGGCTCATTCACACGCCAGTTACAAATTTGATGAATGTGGTAGGCCTACGCGTAACATAAGCAACATCGGCGCTAGGCGAGTGCTGATTATCGAGACTGCGGAGTTCGGAAGCATGTTTCCATTCATTTCGAGCACGACATACAGTGGAATCTCGATTATACGAATCTCACGGGGTCACGAAAAATATTTGTATTAGCCAAAATTCGTATCATACAAACAATTAAAACTAGCAAAATTAAAGAGTCAGAGGTGAACTAACTTGGCACACGTACGTAAAAAAGCATTTATTTCTTGAAGAAAAAGCCCAATTTCCTTCTGCTTCTTTTTCTTTGTCAGGTCAATTAGCAGACTTTGTTCAAATCCATAAAAACGCATGCACGGGTCATCGCTGATTTAATGCGCGGCCATAGCACGCCTCAGAACTTCGAGCGCATGCAGCGTTTCAGCCGCCGGTGGTGGTCTTTTGCCGCTGCCCACGTCTAACACAAAGAACGCAGCCCGAAGCACAGCAGCCACTCCGTCCGATGGCACGCGGAACAGGAGGAAAAGCACAAAAGCAACAAAAGTGCCACCGCTTCAAACTCTTCGCGCCCAGTCGCGACCTCGGCCCGTCTGTCCGGCGCCGCGTCCGCGCCTCTGCACCAAAAGAGAGAGGGAGAAATCGCGTAACTGCGCTGTTCTCTTTCACTGCCGTCGGTGGGGCTCATGCTCGCGGTCGCGTCCGTCTGTGCGCTGGAATCGTGCCAACTGTGGCCTCTCCTTCGTGCAGCGGCGCAACCTCCTCCCCTCCTTTTTAGTAACCGGCGCGCCGGTTGGGGGCACAGCTGCGCATAGCAACTGTGACGTCACACAGTAGCGGTAGAAAGAGCGCGTGCGCGTCGGTGGTGGCAGCTGCACCGCTGCTCGTCCCGTTGCAGTCGGGTGAGTGAGACCCACAGCTCCGAAGCGGCCCAGCTATTGCGCGCCAAGCGGTTTGGGGAAGCGGCAGCGGACACGGGATTCCCCCAACACTAAACGCCAGCGAATGCGCATGCGACGAATGAACATGTCACCAGATGCGAAACCAAAGGAGGCAGAATGGAAACGCCAACAGCAACTGATTAGATCGCCGGGTACCAAAGGCAGGGAAGCAGAACGAAAGCGGCAGCAGCGACAGGCGATATCGCCGAATGCCAAAGCGAATGAATTGGAGCGCAGATGGCAGCAGCGACCGGCCATTTCACCGAACAAGAAAGCCAGGGAAGCGGAGCACAGACGGCAGCAGCGTCTGGCTTTCGCCAAGCACACTTTCAAATTTCCAAAATGTCTTCGGTAATTTTCGTATCAACCTACGCGAGTTGGAAATTGATTCGTAACAACCGTTCTCTAGCACGTTGCAAAGTAATAGGGCTCGGCCAGGACCACAGAAAAATTCGTTTCATCCAGAAATTCATATGAGCCGTGATCGTATCAAGATTCCACTGTAACACAGATACACCAAGCACAGACATTGCGGCAAACGGGATTCGGTTGGATTTGTTCGCCGTCATTAGATGTCGGTTCGGATCCACGTCGCACTGCCACAACCTACGGTTGTCGGTAGTGTCATTGTCGGCCTACTATCACAACACTGCCTTTCAGTGCCTCCACGCGTTGATGAACTTCTAGCAGCGGCAGTTGACAAAATCTCTGTGCGTCGCCACACTTTGCCCTGTTCCCGACCAATGCTTTTGACACATTGGTGCGTGCCGAAGCTTGCCGACGCATGCCAGTGGTTAGGCCTAAATGGTACTTTCGGTGGATCAAAATCATGCACCGCAATATCGACTGGCCGAAAGGCAGCCTGGCAGCTCTCACTACACTGCTGCTACTACTGCATACTGCACACACTGCATCGTAAAGTCTGCACTCGGCGCAGGTTCGATAACACTGAGCATCAGAGAAATTAAAAGCATCTGTTTTGTGATTATAGAGCGGAACATTCTCAGTGGTAATTACTTAGTTACTGAAGTTGGCATCAAAGATGTTCTTTGAAAAGTGGCACACACCTACTAGCACATACCCCAGTTAGCCGAGTTGGTATCAAATGGGTTCATTAAAGAGGAGCACAGACTGAGAGGCATTATACACAGTGTTCTATGTCAGTGTTAAAGAGATTCATTTAAGAGTGGTGCATGCCCACGTCCCATACCAAGTCCTACATCCCCAATAAACCATGTCAATGTCAGAGACATTCATTCAAGAGCGGCACATAGGTACGCAGTGCTGTATACCCAATAGCACAAGTTGGTCCAACGGTTTTACTCCACGGACACCACAAACAACTAGTTCTAGAAATCAGACTGCTGCTTCACCACCTCATCGAGCAAGGACACGACATCACGTTACAGTGGATTCCAAGCCTCTGTAGCATAGTGGGCAATTAACATGCCGATGCAGCAGCGCGATCTGTGCATGAGGAGGGCTTGCAAGACTCCGTTTCATTCTCAAGAACAGATGCTGCAATGAAAATTTGTGTGCTTGCAAATGAAGCTATAAGATCTTTATGGAACACACAAGCTTGAAGCACACACGTCTACACCGACCGGACCTGTCCCTTTGACTTCAATCCCATCTGGACTGTCTCGACTCGAGACAGCGGTACTTTGCCAACTGTGGCTTGGTGTTGTTTTTACAAGATCTTTCGCTTTCGAGTCAGCATGGATGAGAGTGTAGCTTGCAATCACTGTGGCGGCAAGGAGGCTATAGAACACGTACTTTGCCACTGTCCTCGATACAGCGCGCACTGGCTGTCACTAGCAGCCGTATTGACACGCTTGACGGCAAGTCACTTTCAGAACAGACAGTCTTGGCATGCCAGCCTGAACTGTCATCGCACCGAAAGTCGATCAAGGCTTTGTTGACCTTTTTACGTGGCAGTGGTTTATTAGAAAGACTATAATGATCCAATTCCGCCCCCCCCCCCCTTCTTTTTCACGGCTTTCTTTTGTCACCGCTTTTCTTCCCATCTTTACTTCCCCTTTCCCTTCCCCTCTGGTTAACCTCCCTGCCTTTCTCTCATTTGCATCTCTCTCTCTCTCTTTGGTCCAACGGTTGGTTTCAAACACTGTTCCCTCAACCCAGGAGCCCTGTGCTCTACCCATTTTATGGACTACCCCGTGACCCAGGTTTGCGGGAATATAGAGACGTATATAGCGTATTTACTCGATTCTAAGCACCCTCTTCTTTTCACGATCACGATGCCCAAAGTGAGGGGGGGTGCTTAGATTGGAAAAATCTAGAATGATCCCCCCTCCCTCCTTTCGCTGTGACATCATGACGATACGGGTGCGAGAAATAACATGCGAGAAATAACATGTTATTTTGCAAACATTCAAAAGAAAAATCGGTGCAGACAGTGAACCCACCGATTGTATCGGATGCTCAGTTGCTATCACTGCCACTCGAGTTCGTCGCACTGCTTGAACCGCCGCACTCGGTATCCCACAGCAGGTCGTCTTCCGTTCCGTCGAAGCGGTTTGGGATCGAGCACTTCTTAAGGTTTTACCACAACGTCCACTTGGACCCGCTTCCACACGTCCGAAATTCACTTTGCCATAGTTGATGAAGACGCTTTCTGCAGCTTTCGCCGTACAGCCGTACAGTCCGGCTGTACGGCGTACTCGAGCCGCGGATGCCGTGCCACCTCGGGAGGCCGACGGCTCCGGCTCGATGGCAGAGGGAGCAAGCGCGCTTGGCGGCCTTGGCTACACGCTCTTCCTAACAAATAGGGGGCGTGCTTAGGTTCTCATGCAAACTTTTTTCCCAGTTTTCTCTCGAAAATAGAGGGGAGTGCTTAGAATCTGGGGGTGCTTAGAATCGCGAAAATACGGTAGTTAGATAGGCACGCACCTACACACACAACACACACAAACACAGTTAGCCCCTGCCGGAAAGTGCATGAAGTACCCAAAGAAAACTAATCGCATTTACACAATCCACAACAAGCAATTGCATGCCCCCCATAAGCCTGTGTTTGTGCTCCCAGTGGAGTTGAGCAATATACAGTTGAACCATGATATGATGAACTTCAGTATAACGAAATTCTCAGTATAACGGAGTATTAACTTTTGATAGCCTTTTGTCCATAGAACACCGTGCAATTAGAACCTCAATGCAAAAAAGTGTCTCTGTATGCAATTTCAATATAACAAAATTTTGCTTCTGCAGCAAAGGAATGCCGACACAGTGGAAATTTTCACGGATGCAGATGGTCCAGTGATTAAATTACAAGCGGCTGCTTGCAAACGCACCTCTCAAATTGCCCATGGCCTAACAAGAGTGACCCCGAAGTGAAGCCGCATCATTTTCCACGTAAAGTCCAAGTGCGATAAGATCCTACTGCGCCCCATGCACTTTGTGCTTCAGATGCGAGTGAAATTGTGCGAGGGTAAGAAAGAAAGATGGTGACTTCCTGCGTGAGTGCCACCTCCCTGCACTAGCAAAGTGAAAGAGGGGCAGGGGAGGCAGCTCGCAGTAACGCGATCAAGCGAGCGCGAGGGGCGGCTCATAGGGGTGTTAAGTTAACGTGCACTGTGATTTCTGTCACGGGCCTCGGCCATGGCTGCCCATGGCTGTCGCCCGGCTGCGCATGCGTGCAGCCGCACACCCTGCTTTAGAGGTAATCTGCCATGTGTGCAAAGAGTAGGCGTTCCGAGGTGGCCTGGCATCGTGCAAGATGTCTTCCCGTGCGTTAAGCATTGAAGGTTGCATAATCAAGTTTCGCTAACCCTTTGGAGCGAGAGGCAGACCAAGCATTCGCTCCCCACTGCCAGCGCTTTTCATGATAGCATCATCCCAGTTCTGGCTTTGCTTAATTCATACTGTCTGTGTGAAGATGTCACTGATGTGTCATGAAACCGTGTCATTCGTCGTTGACTCCCCAATCAAAATGAATTATTTTCTCATTCAAATTTGCTTTTTTCGATTGCCCGATAATTCAGAAAATTCTGCAGCTTCTTTCTGTGTAAGAGAAATTGATTAGTGACTGTACTTATTTGCATGAAAGGTCAAATTTCAATACAACGAAATTTTGATAAAATTGCCGATTTTACGTACTCCGTTACATCGAGGTTAGCAGTATAAGTGCAGGAGGGAGCGGTTGGCCACCACTGGCTTTGGTTGTGGAAAGAAAAGAGAGGATGTCCCCTTACGTCTTAAGAGTTCCCTAAAAAAATTGTTAGGCGGAACCCCTGCACCAATGTCTATGAGAGCTGCAAGCATGTCGGTTCAGCCAGCATGGGAATGACTCTGTCTTCAAATGAATTTGTGACTTTGCAAATTGAACCTTTTCAAAAAAAATATTGCATTATGGATGCAACGATTTGCAAGGATAATGCGTGCGCGCAGAGTCTTAATTACCTTCTGCATTTAGAGAAATGGGATTCCTTCGAAATTTAGGCCAGTAAAGGCAAATAAAGCATAGCAGCCAAAGCCACAAAAACCTCTGAAAACACAAGCACGAAGGTCAGACATCTATATTTCTTGGTAGCTGAATGATGGCAGTGCCAGAGTTTCTAGTAATTTTGGAGGAGACTATGCCTCACATGGACATAATCACGACTGTGAATGTGAAATTGTACCTGGAAATTTAGATAAGCAGGTTCAGTGATTCTAAGAATGATCTCTATTCTAAGGTATGACCTAGAAACCACTATCTTGAATCGCACTACAACTTCCACCACACGGAACCCATCCTGACAGCAGCAGTACCCTTTTGAAATCAGAGTTGCCATTTCTGAGGCTAATATGCACATACTAGGGCATTTTAAAAAAATAATAATAAAAAGTTCCAGCAGAACCCATCTCGTGATTAAACATTTCGGCCCTGAATTTTTTTCATTTAGACAGTGATTTTTATGCTTGACATATTTAATGTCAAAAATCTTTCATAAGCATGATAAAAAAAATGGAAATTTTGTAATTTTTGCCAAAGTGATGATATGACGTCAAATGACAACACCAGTGCTCTAAAGTTGCAGATTAACACACAATATGGTCTGTGAAAAACACAGCTTTCCTATATTTCATGTTGCAGGGACTGAAAAAGTTGGATGTTATTTCTGTCAGCCTTTATAAATAAATATAACTGTGCCAAGTAAAACGAAGCTTCTCACAGGTGTCGTGACCTCCTGTTTTAGGTCCCATCGTGTGCCGAGTGCTTGATAATCGTAGGCCAAGCTCCTCGAAGCGATCTTCAGCTTCTTTTTCATCTAGCAAACAGGTTATGCACATGAGTTCAATGAGTATTCTTCTTCGTTTATATGAATTAATAATTTACATGTACTGAAATTTCATATAGGGTTATCACATTTTCAGCTAAATGACAGTCCTGAACAAGCAGTTATGCTCAAAAACAACCAAAATGCAGCAAAAGCAAAGTGACTACTGCTTATCTCCATCTCACAGCCACTGAGCCCTGGTGGGGTGGAAACTTTTACACCACAAAATGAGCTGTTATATGAGCTGTGAAAAGTGCCTTGCTCAATCCCCCCCCCTCCCTTTTTTTTTCTTTTTTTGCTTGAGCTGCAATTTAACATATTTTCATTGTACAATAAAATTATCAAGCCACATGCCCAATTTTTATGGCTTTGATAACGTCCTAAAATGAAACGAAGGGCATTGCTGCTACTATTGGTTTTTTAGTTTGATTTTTCCATAAAACCATTCGACCCACAGCCCCATTCAACCTACAGTCGCCTCTCAGCAATGCTAGCTTCACGTCGAAAGCTTAACTATTTCTATTTATTTTGTTTCATAAGTTGTGTGCTACATTTTTTGTAATGTCAAGTGACACCACTAAGGTTGAAAATGTGAATGTTGGTGTTAATGCGAGTAGCATTGAAGCAATCTAGCGACACTATATTATTGCCAATGCCAAAAAGCATCGTGTATGAGGCACGTATGCAGTCAGGCTCCTCTCTCATGCTTTCCACTAGACATCTTGCGCCATCTAGCACACAAAGTCCATGTCTGGCACTTGTGTGAATATACCCTATAGTCAGGCAAGAATTTCTTAAATATAATTTACGATGCAGGTTCAATTCCAACCAGCACCAGATAAATTTTAGATTTTTTTGTCATTGAAGAGTGGCACACATCAAATGACCCAAGTTGGTGTCAAGGAGGTTCGTTGACGAATGGTGCATGCCTAGAGCCACATGTCTAGTGACCCAAGTTAACAGGAAAGAGGTTCATTGAAGAGCTGCGATAACCCAGTGTCGCACACTCGGTAACACAAGTTTGTCCGACCGTTGTTTTCAAACCCGGTTCCATCAGCAGAACAGTCCCATGCTCTACCCAATGGACCACTGGCCCACATTGACGGAAAAATGGCTAGGCACACAGATAGGTAAACACCTGAAGACGCATGAAGTATCCTAAGAACGCTAATCGCAATAAAAAATTGTATCACCAGCTGTGAACATGGATAGGAACGAGACACGTGTCATCTTTCCTTATTCTGATAGTGTTTAGCAATCTGATATGGCATGTTCTCTTCTGTTTTTAATTCTGCATAACAGTATACCAGGAAATGGAAATGAAGCTAAGGGCTATTCAGCCTGATGCAACTTCGCCATTCCAAAAAATAATAATTCAGTGACAGACAAATACTTTTGATTTGATATGACCACCTAAGGTTTGTAGGTTAGGCTGAGACGTTAGCTATCGAGAGGGTTATGGTAGGTACAGAGAGGGTTATGGTAGGTACATTTCCTCTATTTCTGAAGTAGTCACCATTGATATAATTAAAACATTAAAAACACACTTTAAAGGGACTAACGATTTTTAAGAACCCAGTTTTTTAATGGCGCAACTAAAAGCTCACCCTCAGAAGTGTTTACACCTGTAATGGTTGCTTCCAAAAGTGCGTGCGTATTTTGTAAGCAAAATTTTTCAATCTGAGCAGCCTCAAAAAAGGAGAGTAAATTATGAACGCCGTCCGTCCTGCTTTTACAGGTGTGTGTGTGACTGTGATTAAACGCCTATGTTTTGACCTTTTCAACCACTCTTGAAAATAATAAGCTGTTACAAAAGCTGTTACAATAAGCTTACACTGTTCCGCAGACATTTCTTATATATTTGTACCATATTTTTCACCAAGTACACGCCTACATCATGGCTGGCTGGCCTTGGGCGTCATTATTCTGTCTATAGACTAGCCAAGTGAACTTCCCGAAAACGAAGTGTAAGTTAGAAAAAACTTGTTGTAGGATAAAGTGTACTGAAGTTCAGTACTAATAAATTGACCAGGAACCGCATACAATACAAGGTCACGTGATAGGCATCTTATGCATCCTCATGTTTTTGCCGCATGGGGTGCCAAAGATCATTTCTTGCAACTTTTGATGAAGAATTAAAAATATAAATCCACATTTAATGAGAAACACGGGGCTCATTTTAGCCAATACAATAGGCGGCATTTTCCATCAAAGTGGTTATCTCAATTCATGTTCTGAGTCTTTAACATTTGTCTTGCCTGTTCATTCTTGGCATGCTAAAATCAGGCAGCCTGCAGGAAAGTTTAAGGACACACGCTCATTTTCCAGGAACATGGTCTGTTTTCCTTATTATATTAATATTACATTTGCCATAACAAACTCACTTCTAATTTTTTGCTGCTTCACTTGCAGCCAGGGAAAGATGGGCCTCAATGACACTGATTTTTCGAACCCCAATTTCAGGAGCCCACAAGCACCAGAGTGCAGTGACATGCCTCCAGTTTAACTCCAAGTTTGTGGTCACCTCGTCGGACGATGGCACTGTGAAACTGTGGGACTTGCGCACGGGTGAATTCCTGCGCAACCTCGTGGCCCTGGAGTCTGGTGGATCGGGGGGCGTCGTGTGGCGCCTTCGTGCTTCCTCGACCAAGCTAGTGTGCGCAGTGGGCTCGCGGAATGGCACAGAGGAGACAAAGCTGCTGGTATTGGACTTTGATGAGCCTAAGTGACAAGCCGTTCACTGCAGCGTATGTTACCTCCCAGCATCCCTGACAAGTGCCAAAGGAAACAGGCTGCGTGCACTTAGCATGTGTGCCAGTCAAGGGCTCCTTGCCATAGGAGCTTGCCAATCCCCACTCCCTCACTGCCCCAGCTTTTTAAGTGTGGGAAGATTGTGTCATGGCAGCAAGACTTTTTATTGTGGTGCCTCTGCTGCAGTGCTCCGTCAACTCTCATTTGTCTTTTCTTCTATTTTTCTGGGAAACAGTCTCCGGAAGAACTGTTGTGGTGCAGTGCTGCGACCAAGAAGTGTGATGTGCCTGCCTATTGCGCGCTCTTGCCAGTACAGAACTTGTTTCACTCAGTGACATTGTACCATTACTTTTTTTTCCCCCTGTGCGAGAGATCGTGGACCTGAACAGTGTTCATGTCTAATAGTAGGTCCCGGCCGGCAGCAAGCCTTTTGTGCCATTACTGCTCAAGCTTTGTGTCAAGGCCACTGCAATTAGTTGGCGGCAAGAGTTGTCATACAGCCTAGGTGCAGGGGTGCGGCCCTTCCTTATACAGCAAAGAATCATGCCCTGAAGTTGCATTTTATTTTCTCTCCCCTTGGACATGGGGGAACACCTCCTATATTTATTTGATTTGGGCAAAGTGCCGTCCCTTTTGACAACTGTGGTGCAAGTGCCTCAGCACCCAAGAACAATTGGTGGGGCTTTAGTAGGAGTAGCGTCTCTTTATTTTTCCGAATCTTTAGAGATGATAAAGACGCATGCTTTGTCTTTTCCTCTCCATACCCCCATCCAATTTTTTTTCCCTCAAGAGCTCCTGGAGAAGATTTCTTGAAAGTACATGCCTTTTGTTTCCTTTCTTGGCAAGCCGTACAGTCGCTCCAGTGTGTTTTCTTAAGACTTGTGTATGGACTTGTAGGATGTTGGGTTGGTGGTATTGTGCCAGTGGACTTAGTTTGGGTGGGTTCAGCTCATCGTACTGGATGCACTAACTTAAATAAGAGGAATTGGCGCGGGGCGCCATTACTTTTGACTGCCATGCTTCTTGCTGTACATTTTGTTTGTTCCGTGAACTAATTATTCCTTCTCTTTGCGTTGTACATTGCTGTATATTCTCTGCTGTCTGCAGGTTTGTTTTATAGTTGTTGACTAAAGGCAAAGTAAAGCTAATTGTTTCACCTGTACTGCTTGAAATCAATTCAAGCCGTGGTGTGTACGGCTTGATTCTCCTGCTTGACACTGGAACATTGAGACACTTCTTTACTTTTGTTTAGTCATGCCTAATTTACACTGCTACAATTGAATTCGCATTTGAAGGTTACTTCTGGTTGTGTGCTAAAACGTTTGAGGAGACTCGTGTGTATTTTACATTATCCGAAACGGTAACGGATAGCTAGCTATATTTCCGAATCTCCTATAACATATTACATAACTTTTTCCCACGCGTGCGCGTGAGATTGTAAAGTACCTGCAATATCTTAAATATGTGCACCGTCCGCCACGGTGCTGCTGGATATCTTGAAATGTAGCGGAGCGAAAAAGCATTTCCCGGTTTCGAGCACTTTCAGTTATTTAGACTGCTTCACGCAGCGCTACATCTTGCATGTAAGCTGTTGGCTGATAAGATCAAGCATGGCGTGATTTCGCTGTCTGGCCAGCAATCGTGTTTATAAGTGCAAAGCTAGGACGGCTAGAGCGGGGAGCGCCCGAAGGAAAACGTTATCGTTCAAGTGGTGAGGAGGTTCGTACGACCAGACGCAAGCACTATCTGCGTAGCCGGCGGCGGTCAAATCAAGGCCGGGTGAAACCTTGCGTCTCGTCCAACGAAGAAGCTAAGCCAGTCGAGACGCGTCCTCCAAGGGATACGACTGAAGGTAGGTGAGCATTCATTTATGTAGACAGTAACAGGTTGGCATTACGATCCGACTTGTGCTGCTCTTAAATCATTGCAGGAAGGTAAGGCATGTTACGAAAAGCTTTATTTTTTTCGTTTCGCCAACGCTTTGGCGACGCTTACTAATTGAGATCTTGCAGCTGTCGTTTTAGGAGGTCTGAAATGCGATATCTTTATTTGTCGCTATCGCTTATCTGTAACGTAATAACATAGTTCCCGGCAAGAAAAATAAAAAGAATACTGCCCAAACCAAACGAACACGTCAGACGATGCTTCATTTGAGGTGCGGTGCAAACAAGCAACAGCAAAACAATTGAGCACATTTTTCGTTTCGGAGGGCTGTGAACCATAAATTAACCCGCCTACATTTAATCATTTAATACCGGAGCGGCAGCGACCCCATTGGGCGACCATGTCGCATCAGACACGTGACTGCATTCCTCTCAAGGATGGCAGACGAGGGGCGGTTTGAGGGGTGTGCTCGCGGCTTCATGCAGGGCTGCTCTTGGGGTATGCTTTGCGGCGAGTCGTATTTCGGTGTCATCAAGTCGTGCTGAGCTGACGGGAGCGCTCTTCGTGGGCAGCTGAGTCGTCAACAGTTTGTTCGGAAGCGAGAAAGCAGTCCGTAAAGCTCACGATGCCGCCGGCAAAAGGGGACGGGATGCGGGGCCTGGCCGTGTTTATTTCCGACATCCGCAACTGCAAGAGCAAGGAAGCCGAAACGAAGCGAATCAACAAAGAATTAGCCAACATTCGGTCAAAGTTCAAGGGCGACAAGACGCTGGACGGCTACCAGAAGAAGAAGTACATTTGCAAGTTGCTGTTCATCTTCCTTCTAGGGCACGACATAGATTTCGGTCACATGGAGGCGGTAAACCTCCTCAGTTCGAACAAATACTCCGAAAAGCAGATAGGATACCTTTTCATCCTGGTGCTTATGAATGCCAAAGACGAACTCATGCGCCTTATCGTGCAGTCCATCAAAAACGACCTGGGGTCTCGCAACCCCATTCACGCCAACCTCGCTCTTCAGTGCGTCGCCAACATGGGCAACGTGGAGATGGCCGAAGCGTTCGGCCGCGACATTCCCAAACTATTGGTGTCTCCTGACACCATGGACCAAGTCAAGCAGAGCGCCGCGCTGTGCCTCCTGCGCCTTCTCCGCACCCTGCCCGACGTCGTGCCCGGGGGCGAGTGGACCTCGCGCATCATCCACCTACTAAACGACCAGCACCTGGGCGTCGTCACAGCCTCTGTCAGCCTTATCGACGCACTGGTCAAGAAAAACCCGGAGGAGTACAAGGGATGCATTCCTCTTGCCGTGTCGCGGCTGAGTCGCATCGTGAACGCCTCGTATACGGACCTGCAGGACTACACCTACTATTTCGTACCGGCGCCTTGGCTGTGCATGAAGCTGCTGCGGCTGCTGCAGAACTACCCGCCTCCCGAGGAGCCTAGCGTGCGGGGTAGGCTCAACGAGTGCCTCGAATCTTTACTCAACAAGGCGCAGGAACCGGCCAAGTCGAAGAAAGTGCAACACTCGAACGCTCGCCACGCTGTGCTGTTCGAAGCCATCTCGCTTATTCTGCACATGGATCGGCTTGGAGCGCTGCCTGAGCCACACCTCCTCATTCGCGCTTGCAACCAGCTTGGCCATTTCCTGCAACACCGAGAAACCAACTTGCGTTACATGGCGCTCGAAGGGCTCTGTCTTTTAGCAACATCGGATTCGTCGCACGAAGCCGTCAAGAAACACCAGGAGACCGTGGTAGCTGCTTTAAAGATGGAGCGTGACGTCAGCGTCCGTCAGAAGGCGGTGGATTTGCTTTACGCCATGTGCGATCGCACCAATGCGCAGCTCATTGTAGGCGAGATGTTGAGCTACCTCGAGACTGCAGACTATGCCATTCGTGAGGAGATGGTGCTTAAGGTAGCCATCCTTGCTGAGAAGTATGCATCAGACTATGCATGGTATGTTGACGTAGTGCTCAACCTCATTCGTGTGGCAGGTGATCATGTTAGTGAAGAAGTTTGGTACCGTGTCGTTCAAATTGTAGCCAATCGGGAGGATGTCCAGGGTTATGCAGCCAAAGTTTGCTTCCAGGCACTTCAGGCACCAGCCTGCCATGAAAATATGGTCAAAGTAGCTGGCTATATTCTTGGAGAGTTTGGCAACCTCGTTGCCGGAGACCAGCGCTCTGCCCCGGCAGTTCAGTTCCGCCTGCTTCATTCCAAGTACCACCTGTGTAGCGCTCCAACACGTGCCCTTTTGTTGACCACCTACATCAAGTTTATTAACCTTTTTCCCGAAATAAAGGCTGAAATCCAAGAGGTGCTGCAAAGTGACAATAATCTTCGCTGTTCCGATGCTGAGCTGCAGCAGCGCTCAGTTGAATATCTTGGTCTGAGTCGTATTGCTTCATCTGATGTGCTTGCCACTGTTCTGGAAGAAATGCCTCCTTTTCCTGAGAGAGAGTCATTTATACTTGCAATGCTAAAACGTAGAAAGCCTGGTCTTAAAGAAACTACATGTGAAACTGCTCCACCGCCAACACCACCACGATCTGTAGAGAGCAGTGCTAAGTTGCTCGTGACCAATGGAGGAGGTGTGGAGGCTGACCTCTTGGGACTTGCAATGCAGCCTTCTGAGGAGCAATCCCAACCTGTTGCTGCACCTATTAGTGCTGAGGATGGTCTTCGAAAAATGGTGTTGCGCAATGCTGGTGTCCTGTTCGAGAATGACATCATTCAAGTTGGCGTCAGAGCCGAGTTCAAGCAGAACCTCGGCCGTCTTAGCCTCTTCTATGGCAACAAGAGCACCTTTCAGCTGCAGGGTGTGACATCTACTGTGTCCTGCCGTGGAGACCAAGCAACCAAGCTTTTTGTGCAGGCCAAGCCAGTCGAGAAAGTAATCGATGCTGGCTCCCAAATTCAACAGATTGTCAGTGTAGAATGCCTTCAAGAGTTCCAAGAACCTCCAGAACTGTTGGTTCATTTTCTTTATGTTGGTAGTGCTCAGTCTGTGTCCCTTAAGCTTCCTGTCTTCCTAAACAAGTTTTTCGAGCCAACAGCCATGACTGCTGAAAGCTTTTTTGCTCGCTGGAAAAACCTTTCAGGGCCACTGCAAGAAGAGCAAAAAGTATTTCGGGCACGGTTTCCCATGGAAGCTGCGGCCATCAGAACAAAGTTGGAAGGTTTTGGCATGCAGCTGCTTGAAGCTATCGACCCAAACCCCAACAACTATGTCTGTGCTGGTATTGTGTGCACACGTGGCCAACAGGTCGGGTGCCTTATGCGGCTGGAGCCCAATGTAGAAGCTCGCATGTTCCGTCTAACTGTTCGTGCCAGCAAAAGCCATGTTGCAAAAATCATGGTTGACCTTTTGTATGAGCATTTGTAACAGCACCACTCATTGTGCCCACTGTTGGCTAAGAGAAATATACACATTCTTTATAATATATGCTGCTCATCATTTTTCACAAATAAGATGCTCCAAGGTGCCTTGTTAGCAAATAAATCCCTTTTTGTTACAGTGTTGTTTCTAATTGTGTGTTCCTGCTGCTGGTGAAGCATGTTGAAGCATCAAGGGTCTGAAACATGACTTTAATGCGCTGTTTTGTGGCTATTGTGTCAATTGCTCAACTGTGGTGCAGATGCCTTGATGCTGTGTCATGGGTATGGCAGCTGGCAGGCACAGCCACATTTGGACAGCACATGTAGTAGGCACTAAACAGGGGCTTGATAATGTTTTTTTTATTGTTAAATGGTTGTTCCCATATTTTGAAGTGGCCTGCAGCTGTAAACTGATTGCACACTCGAATCTATCGATGCATAGTGAATAAAGAGCCCCCTAAAATATATGTTGAGCCGCAAAATTTTGTTAACCTTGAGTTAGCCACCAACTAGATCATCCTTAGTGCTGTGCTCTTGACATGCCAAGAGGTTTAGCTGGAATAAAGTTTGTAAAATATAAATGGGAGGCTTAGAAAATACATGCAAGCACTGACAATTGATAGCTGGTAGCTTTATTATGGCTGCAGTATGCATTTACAGCGTGCCTTTTCATTTTGACATCATGGCAGAGAGATGGCATTGTGAGGACATGTGGCACAGCTGTAAACTGGATGAGTAGACTGATATACCACAAAACAATTATAAGGGACAAGTTAATGACTGGGGGCCATGCACACTTGAATTACCCATTTGCTCAATGCAATGGCCTGTCACTTTCTCTTGTCCCATCATTTCATCACATTGTTTCAGCTAGTTTCTGCCAAAATCTAAGTATTAAGAGAGGCACACAGATTCATGAAAAGTGGGCCTGATGACCCTACTTTTGTTGGACTTTCCACGCAGTCGTCACATCTGACATGTAATAGAAACGCGAGTTAATGGGCAAGACAAGCCCAATCAAGGACAGCTACAAGCTTTTTATGTGCACATGTTTTGCACAGACGCTAGCTAGAAAACATACCCAGAGCAGAATGGCAACAATTTCCTCTCCTTGTGTCTTTGTAGGCTGGTTGCTTTTAGCAAAATATAAGGATATTTGCACAAAGCACTTTATGGCCTACGACCTCCCCTTCCCAGGCAGAAACCATGGCTATTCTATGCTTCTACCAGTCGCCTGCCCTTTCGGACAGTGCTCTGAAGGGCAAGCTAGCTGCAATCAATGGGGCCCTTGGTCAAGACGCTGCCAAAGAGCTGCTGACTGAATACTGCTTCTATATTCAACTGCAAGGTCAGAAAGCTCTTGATCAAGAGCAACTAAAGCGCCTTATTTGGCTCCTTACTCCTGGATTCAAGATTCACCTTGACCAGCATACAAGCCTGCAAGAACAAAAAACTCTAGCGAACCTTCTTGTTGAAATTGGCCCGAGGTGAGCTGAAATCGTTTTACCTTCAGGATCGTGCTTAATGGCTGGGTTACTATGTGGTTTGCTAAGTAAAAACAGTGTGAAGTCATTTCTTTGCTATGTGTCCCATCTTAATATTTTTCTCTTAGTAGGCTATACAGTATCATTCAATATGAGCTGCAACACAGTGCCTGTAGTCCAAGGGACCCCAAGACTGCAGTGGTGCCAACATAAGAAAAGTTTGCCTAATAAATACTTGTAATTGAAAAAGTATTTAGTTCTTCCATTTTTTTATATGTCGGTGTTGCCATGCAGTCTTGGGGTCCCTTCAACCTTGAGCGCCGTGTTCCAGGTCATATTGAATGAGCCCGTACTTTATCTGATTTGTCAGCAAGCATGTGCATTTTTGTTTGGCAACCTTAAACCAGCCTTCATTTTACTTTTCCACAGCTGTTGGGCCATGTGTAATTAGTGTTAGGTTCTTTCAAGTAACTTAGTAAAAATATTGCAAGTGTAACCGTGAAGGTTTTGGGGGGAAAGCATCGACTGGTATTACTGGTTTAAGAGTGGAAGTCAATTCCTCGTTTGTTCCTTTCATTTCATGCAGACCCAAACCATTGCAAGCTGTAAAAACAAGGCAGATCGATTGTTGAAGGAAAAACCACTCGCCACAGTCTCAAACCAGTCAACACAACGACTCATTCCTTCTCTGGGCGTCTTACTATATGTTTACCAGTCGTTATGGTGTAAACCTTCTCTTTTTGTCTTTTGTGACTGGTTTTTCCTTCAACTATATATATGTACTAACTGGCCCAGATTTCAACCCCGCTGCAGATCGATTGTTCCCATTTGGAAATTTTAATCTGGATTGCCTATCATAACAAGCTTTAGGAATTCTGCAGTCTTGTATATATTTGTTAATATTGGCACCTGTTTGTAATTTCTTTTACTGGAATTCATTATCTTTTTTTTTAATGGGTATATAACCGTCAGTGCTTAATTCATATCTTATTTATTTGAGATTCGCGCCAATTTACACCATTTTTAGTACTTGTGAAAATTAGGAATTATTACTGAACTAATGATTATGGCCAGCATCAAAAACTAATAGCTTATTATTACTAACCCATCTCACTGCTTTTATTGCTAGTGTGTAAATGTCCCAGCGTTTCTTTTTAATTCGTTTTTCAGCAAGAGAAAACACTGTACCCCCTTAATTCAATATGTAGCCAAGGCTTCACATTCCTATACCCTCGCAGCCTAAACCTTTTAACAGTTCAGCTTAAAACTGACATGTAACTTAAAACCGACATTTAAAAACGCAGTAGCTTTATTTCCTCTTTAAGGATAGCATGTTGGAATGCTCTGCTTGGATATGTTTGTTCATTGCCACTAATTATTTTTGTCTGCACATGGTATGTGTTGTTTTTCCTGCTCCTGCAATTTCGCCAGTGGAACTGCAGTGTGTGTGTGTGTGTGTGTGTGTGTGTGTGCGCGCGCGCGTGCGTGCGTGCGTGCGTGTGTGTGTGTGTGTGTGTGTGTGTGTGTGTGTGTGTAACAAACATAACTGCATAGCCAATTGAAGAAGACATAAGGTTCACAGGAAGATGGAGGCTTGAAGCAATAAACTGTGGCTGAACGAACAATGCCACAGGTTAGAGTCAACATTTCAACAAGAGGACTTGTCTACATCCTGATGAAGATGAGTCAGTCTCCTTGTCCAAACATTGCTTTGAGGATGAAGCATTCCCTTGTGGAGCCACTGTTGATTATACGGTTGAGCCTCTCACATTCGGCATGGAAATACCATTGCGATATCAGACATTTGTTATACACACAAATTCATTGCACACTGATATCTTCAAGAAACACTGAAGATTTACTTTGTTATATTCAATAATTCATTATGTCCAAGCTCGTTATATCGACATGTGACTATATAGCAATCTGAGAGCTTTAGTTGAGCACTTGCATGCAGCTCTTGCAATAACACTGTGAAATGTTTCATTCTAGGCTAGAATAGTGCTGTTCGCCATATTATATGTGTAATGTAACTGGTTTGCAGTGTTCCAATTAAAGAAGATTAATACCAAATTTGTTTATTGAAGTTTAGTTTCAACCAATAAAATTCAGTATTCAAAAGCAATGTTGCACATGAAAAGAGAACCATGTCAGGCAGTTATGCTAGGTGTTATGTAATATTGAAGTTTTGCCACATGGAAGCAGCTCAATCACACTTAGCTTTGGATAGCTGCAGCTGGTAAATGAATAACGGTGTTCCCATTCCTAGACATCTTTATGGTCATTATAGTTTTGTTGCCACCAAGATGAAAGCTTACGGAATATTAAAGGTTTTCTGCACTCAAAACTAAGTGGTAAATTGCATTTCATGCACCTGTGCTATAATAATTTAAGCATACTTCTCACTTATAACGAACACTTGCTATAGAAAACACGTCCCATGAGACCGTAATATTTGTTAAATGTCGCTCAACTGTATAATATGCCATGTGGCTATCGTGCAGTAAACAAAAAAATAGCATACCATTGACGTTTTTCTTCGTTTCTTCCAGGCTCAACTTCTCTACGCCTTCTTCAACACAGTCTGTAGCCATCTGCCAAACAATTGGGCTTGACTGCATCGATCGCATAGAGCGTTCTACACGCTATCTGATTAAGTTTAGGGATGACTATGTGCCCTCAACAAAGGATGAGGACAAGGTATGAGCCTCACACCATTTAATCCAAAATTCCTTTATTCAGCCAGTAACTATATCTGAACCAGATGGTCACAAACTGAAGATGATTCAAGGACTGTTAAAGAGAAGTAAAATGCAGATACGCAGGATGAATAAAAGAACATGTGCAGGCAAGACATGCCCTATTTGCAGGAAATTAATATGGGACCCCATATTTGCGACCCCATATGGGGACCCTGCACATGTACTGCCAGTTAACTTGAGTGTTCGCATGGGCCCTGATGATAATTTCTGGGAAGACTCCTAGAAGAGAATTGTCCATGCACCAAGAGAATTGTCCATGCACCACAACTTATTTTATTAATACTTTTGTGAACATTAGAAAAAGAGTTGCACACCAAAAGAGAAAGCAGACAGGCATGCACAAAGAATTTTTAGCAATTTATTAGGCCATAGACACGAGAAAAATTATTGCATCTGGCCATGAAAAATTAGATGAGGCGTTACGCCATTGTGGTGTGTGGGCAGCCATTTGATTTGTAAGGCCGGCAAAGACAAGAACTGTGCTGATGTGTTAGGGAAACTTTTCGCAAAGCACAGCATTATCCTGGACTGTGGTAATCAAATTCACATAATACAGAGTGACTAATAAAAGTCTCGTGTGGTTATGATTGAACCATCTCGATAATGAAAAACTAAGTGGTTTACAATACTACCCATCTTCAATGGAAGGAATACAATAACCTTTAATGTGGCATGTTTGGCTATGTGTTCTGTGGAGCAAACAATGCCAGCTTTACACATGTTTTCTTCAAGG
Source organism: Dermacentor albipictus (assembly GCF_038994185.2). NCBI lineage: Eukaryota > Metazoa > Arthropoda > Arachnida > Ixodida > Ixodidae > Dermacentor > Dermacentor albipictus. The sequence continues at coordinate 44,784,327 of NC_091823.1, read as the reverse complement.
GTTACAAACTAAAATTGAACTAGGTCTACAGTAATACGGGGTATAATATGCTGTAAGATGGGCTGTTCTGCATGGTATACAATTTAAGAGCTGCATATATTTCTAACCTTTTTGAAGATCACGACATCAGGCACAAGAGCACTTTGGTGCATGCATTGCTGCCTATGGGCGACTGAATTTGCATATGCTCATGAACATTTCCTAATCTTTAGTAGCCCTAGAGTCTTCCTTTATGTGTACTATTTATGCTGTACACAGTAGATAAAAACACAATTTAGCAAATGGCACACTGTTTGAGAGCGTTCCTATCCTACGTTAAGCCAAACCATTTTCCTTTCTGAAGTGCACATCGAGCAGTGTAAGTGTGCTTTGTTCCAACTTTCACTAACAGGTAGTTGTTTTTAGTCAAAGCACTAGTTCAGCTGATTGGTGTTAATACTCCATTTTAAATCAAGTGCAACAAAACAGACAAGGGAGTTTCTGCATCTACGCTTCTTATCAGTTTTGTGGTGTCCAATATACAAAGGGGCGCTTCAGCCAGCTTGGATGTCAGGAATTTTGCTGACTTCTAAATTTGCAGACTAAAGCACATTCTTGTTGTATGACCAGGTCGTGGATGTGCTGCACGATCGCATGACTGAAACTCGTTACCTGACTCCTGTGACAACGTTTGAGCTGCCTGCCAGCACTCATTCCTGGGAAGAGGTCGACATACTGCAGCATGGGAGGCAAGCTCTGGAGCGGGTTAGCACCGAACTAGGTAAAACGCATGCATTCTGGATTTTGTCTAGCATTAAAGTGCACTAAAGATACTAAGTCAGGCTAGAGTGGTGGATAACACTTCTATAGTTACTTATAGGTCAGTCTGATTTCCACGAGTGGAGGCTCGATCATAAAGGACAGAGTGCATATCAATAAGAAATATTGGTGCCCCTTCGACATTCCTGTACTTGCTTCCTGTGGCATGATAGCTTTTTAAAGCGTTTACTAAGCACTAGGTAATTGTTAATTAACAATGTAATAGTTAATTACTAAGATGAAGCAATTAATAACAACTGACAAATAACGATCAATTGCTTATGTTAGAAGCATGTAAAGACAGCCTGGGAAGCTTTCATAAGCTTTACCTACAAGAAAAGTTATTCACATACATGTGTATAGCCTACGCAGTCAGACAGATACCATTAGCACCATGGTATATGCACTAATGAAAACAACACGATGCCCATAGTTGAAGGGGCTCCAAGACTGTGTGGCACAAGCATGCGAAAAATGTGAGCACTATACACCGTTGCAATTACTGCTGTTTAGTAAATGAATTTTTCGTGTGTTGGCACTGTCATGCAGTTTTGGAGCACCTTCGACCATGGGCACTGTGTTGCAGCTCATATTGAATGTGACTGTACCTCCACGATACACTGTGCTCTCTAGGTTCAAGTCTCCAAGCAGGGGAAATACCCAAGACATGCAGGTGTTTTCTGATGTATGTGGTCAACTGGGTTCAAGTGGAAGGCAATTGCTTTTCCAAATAAGTTTTTATGATTCTAGTGGTAGCTGCGAGGCATTTAATAGTGAATAATAAAGTCTGATTCACAATAGTAACTTTTTGTTGCAAGGGCTCTCATTCGATAACTGGGACTTGGATTTCTACACGGACTTGTTCAAGAACAAGCTCAGGAGAAACCCAACCACTGTCGAGTGCTTCGACCTAGCTCAGTCCAACAGGTATGAGGCATATATTCACAACCATATGTACATATTGTTCATAAAATCTTCTCATCTCATTTTTTAACATGTTAACATGTTGAAGAAAGCATTACCTGTGCTCATTTACTGCTCAAGGTTACTTGAAATGCACTGCAGCCATGTTGTTAACATCTGTCACTACGACTACCATATTTCTACATTTGGGCTGCTTTGCAATGATAAAATGGGCCTACCTACCAAGTAATTACATTCCTTTTTGAAACATATATACATTTGAAACATGCATCTACATAGAAAAAAGATGCATACAGAGTTTTAATCTAAGTTGTCGTTGCATGCTGAACTGCCCTGTCTGTTCCTGCATGTTAACGTATTGATGGGGAACGAATTATTTCATCGCGGAGAGCAGGGCACTTGGATGGTACAAGTGTAGCATACCTTTGTACTGCAGGATGTGCACCACTGCTCCATCAGTGACACTAAGAGCTCTCAAACATAGGTTAATGAAAATGCTTTTGCAACTAACATGTGCAGTGAACACAGCCGGCACTGGTTCTTCAAGGGCCGACTGGTGGTGGATGGAAAGGAGGTGCCTCATTCACTCTTCTCTCTCATTACGGCCACCCAGAACACGAGCAACGACAACAATGTCATCAAGTTCTCTGACAACAGCAGGTAACACGTTGGCTAAGCTCTCCTCAAACACAGTAGTCTCCTTTCACTATGGACGATTTGATTCCCAGCTAAAACTGTATACACATAATCAGCATTCCGCAATTATGAGTATTACCTGCTGCAGCGGCTCAGTGACTTTGCATGCCCTTCTGATGCTGCGTACGAGGTTGTGGGTTCGATTCCTGACTCTAAGGTGACATTTTGATGTGGGCAAATGCAAACGCATATGTGTAGTTAGATTTAGATGCATGTTAAAGAAATGTGAAGGGTCGAACTTAATCCAGAGCCCTCCACCATGATCATCCCTCATAGCCCCCATGTTGTCTCCGGATGTTGAACTCCGTCATTTGATGAACCCTCATACATTATATTGCACAGTGGCTTCGATCATAATAAAAGTTACTTCGGAAACAATTACTTTCATACTGTATTCGTACCGAATATGAAAGATGCCTGCGGAACGGTAGGGACATGATTTAGTTTCTTGACATGAGCTTATGTGAAAATTGACACTAATTTAGCAGAAGCCATTGTATTGTCACAGTGGATTAAAAACAATGTTGAAGTTTGTTTTCAAAACCACAAAATGACATAGAAATGCAGGATGCAGCACAAACATGGCAATGCACCATTCAGTGTTGCACCTTTGTCTGTCACTTTATATGGACAAAAGCAGTTTCTACCATTTCAAACAGGAAGAGATGGTCACTTTGTGCACATACATAGAGGTCCTGCTTCTGGCATCTAACCAGGATATTTAAGCAAAAAAAAAAAAATATTGTTCTTTACTTTGGTAACATCCAAGTCAGAATTAGGAATCGACTTGCTAAGTGATTGTGCCCTTAAACTGTTTTTTGATCTCCGAAGGCTAGTAAACAGCAAACAACTTTTATTGAGCAGAAGGCATTGCCAGGAGGAAGTTACGAGTTGAATTGGCTCAGATGGTGCATGCCTCTTAAATTTAGGTGTTTTTCATGCTTTGCCATTAAGCTAAGCTCTAATGTTTTTAAAGTCTTTAATGTTGCAATAGAGCGAGCTTTAGGTTTAACATTGTTCTTTACACTATTGTTCACAGTCAGGAATTCGGGAGTAGTACAATATACTCGCTCTCTTTGAAAGCCCTTCTGCTCTCCATAGATGCAGAACTTTTGCCCTGCCTATTGTCCAGACAATGAATTTTTACATCAACAAAATGTAAATGCACGGCAATAGCTTGGCCACTGGAAATTACGTTTATAATTCAAGCATTCTGTATTAATGAGGGCAATCATAATTAGGTATCTCATATAGCTGTGTGAACTTGACTGTGTTGTTTGCACCCATGAGTGACAGCGTTCATTTTTCCTGAATGAACAGTGGTTTGCATGCTGCTGTAGTGGTTTAATTACTTTGAAACAGCAAAAAGTGCTATAGCAGAATATTTTGAACTGCTGGTTGGTTTGTGCATGTCATGGTTTGATTTCAGCTCTTTACTCACATTCCTTCCCAAGTTGGCATTTGTTGAGCTTTCTTCAAAGCAGAATACATGTTTTAATTACTTGGTAAGGCTCTTCCAATTGATTTGACTTCTTGCTTTTTTCACAAGATCATTTGTGAGCTAGTAAGATTGCGTATAGGCCTGCATGAAGTTAAAGCTAGGCTATACATTTATGCATCTGTAAATATTTAAAGTTTGTTTAATTCCCAGCGGTAAATCATGTTTATAAGAATTGATTGCCATGTTTGCGCATGTAAAACACAAGTTCTTTTCCCAAATTTTGAGCCTCAGAACACGCCTCATGTTATATTTGTGTTTAATTGTGACACGTATAGCCATAATCCTACAGTTGAATCTCACTGATACAATCTTCGTGGAAGCCAAAAAATAAAATGCATCATCCAAATATCATACTATCCAAGACAGGTGGCATAAAGTATGGAAATAGCATAACATAGAAACAGCATAGTATGGAAATATGCATAACATGTTATGCAGAGCAGCATTGCTTGATGCCACACGAACTCCAGCTCGTTTATTCAGCAACGTTGGAAAAGCTTGTTGGTTTCCGCTGGACTTTCTTTCTTTGAATGTCCATAAAAAAAAAGTTATTCTGGAAGGTAAAAAAAGCCGCCGTTTCCTCACTCAACTGGCCAGCAGTGTACTGCCAGTCGGTGTGGCCACGCTGCCGTAGCAGCGTTTTACTGCCGCTGGCATGCTGTGGGCAATTTTTTTTCTCCAATGGGGCTGGGGTCTTAACACGTTTGTAGGTTGTTCAAATGTTATTTAAACAAGTACCCTGAAATATAAAGCAATGAGATTTAAAAATACCACTTCTGCAGTCATATTAACCAATTTCAGGTGAAATTGTGCCTATAGGACGTTGGCCAGGAGAAGGAGGAAGAAACATATTATTTTGAAAAATGTGTTACGCACAATCGTATATGAACGAGATTCCACTATATACTTTTTTTTTGTCAGAGAGACTGAAAGTTTCCTCTCGTGTCATATTTACAGTCGCATTGTTTATGTGCAAATACTGTAACTGTAATAAGCATCGACCTAATTAAGGACTTTGACTGTGAAAACAAAGCTTCTGTGTAATTTTCCTCTGTAGCATTGTTGCTGTGGTCAGATGAATGTCTTTAGTAGTTTTGATCATGCACTGTGGAATCATTTTTTTTATATTGTCATGTACTTCTATTTTAAGTTCAAAGCAGTATTTTAGTAAACTGGCTTAAGTTATTGGCATACAGCTTCACTGCTAGATAAGTATTTACCGTTCAGCAATAGTATCTGAGGAATAATGAATCTCCTCTTCTGTGCAGTGCCATCCGGGGCTATAAAGTTAAGGCCCTGCAACCTAAAGACACAACAGCAGGGAGTGCATTTAATGTGTGCGATGCGCAGCGTCACATCATATTCACCGCAGAAACACACAACTTTCCTACTGGTAAGTTCATTCCTCATACTGTTTTGATCCTCTTAATTTCTATTCATATCAGTCATGTACGCAGGAGTTCAATGTCAGGAGGAAGATAGTAGCCCACTGTAATATAGCCTTCCAGCATCGGTAGCAGCTTGATCTTGACATGTAGGCCTGAGGGTAATCCTTCGTTAAAGCATACCTGCTTTGCTGTCACCTTTGTAAGTAAAGTAGCTAAAAGCCTTGAATGTATTATGCTAGCTTGATTACAACTGAGGTTCCCTTAAATGCAGACAAACCTTGTATGTGTACTATCAGCTATAAATGTATACCATTCCTTTATCAGTCGCAACAGTTGTTACTGCCACCATAAGTATGTTGTTACCATTTCACAGACTTTGTAGGCTAGGTGAGAAATTTCAATTTCAATGGGGACTTATGTAACACATTTTTAAGAACATTCAATGTCTGTCTCCTTTCATGCATTGTCACTGATATATTTGCAAGAAACAAAAGGTTAACAGGGCACAGGTTCTATGAAAGGGCAGAATTTCACACAATCCGAACAGCTACATGCAATACATGCCATGTTCATTGCTTATTATATTTGAGACTGCAACTATGAATACACTTGAACATTGTTATAACAAAGTCTTATTCTACGAGAGTCTTATTTTTATAACAAAGTCTTATTTGTTACCTGCTAATATTGACAAGGCATCTTAGCTTTACTTTGTTATATCCGATAATTTGTTATATTTGTGTTTGTTATATCAAGTTCTGATTGTACTATACCTGACTGCATGCTTGGGCTACATAGAAAGTCAGATCCTACGCTGAACCTTTTCATTAAGCTTCTGTTGTTAAACGCTTCATTTAGCATCTGTAGCATATACAGTAGATACAAAGGATCATTTGCCTTTGCATTTCATAATTTTTCCTTTTGTGCCTTATTCTGCATATCACACTCCATAGGTGATGTGTAACCTACATGTCATAAACTGAGTGACAAGGGAATATCTGCTAAATCAACTGAACTGTCGCGAACAAAGGACAACATTGCTGGGAATGCATTTAATTAATCATTTAGAACAATTTATGACAGCTTTTTTGTCATGTGAACGTAATTTACATGCAATAGCTTGTGTGTGGAACTTGCTGCTAATTTAAAGACTTATTTAAACTTTACGAACTGGAAAACTTATTTGGGTTAAGTAAAATGTGATGCAAAAATAACATCATCATCCTAATCGGCCTATATTATGTCCACTGAAGGACGAAAGCCTCTTCCTGCGATCTCCAATTACTCCTGTCCTGCACCAACCAATTCCAACTAGCACCTGCGAATTTCCTAATTTCTTCGCTCCACCTAGTCTTCTGCCATCCTCGACTGCGTTTCTCTTCTCTTGGTACCCATTCTGTAACCCTAATGGTCCGACGGTTATCTAGTGGTCCAGTGAACCTTTGCAGTCAATAGATACTTCATATAAAGAGCCTTCGGTTTTCCAAGCATTATGTCTCCCCCATCTTTGATTAAATTGACTATTATTCCATTTTCTCGTGCTGCTCATCCATGTTTCATGTCTCGCAAGGCCCTTCTGACCTCATTGCTAGTTGTAGCAGGAGTTCCTGTATCCTGTTCATTACTATTTCTAATTGGGGTATCCTGACTCCTCTGGGTGCTGTACAGGTCAGCATAGAATTCTTCCGCTGCTTTTACTATACCTTCGAGATAGCTGATGATATTACCCTGCTTATCTTTCAGTGCATACATCTTGGTTTGTCCTATGCCAAGTTTCTTTCTCACTGATTTCAGGCTGTGTCCATATTTTACGGATTATTCAGTCTTTCTCACATTATAGTTTCGAATATCACTTATTTTTGCCTTGTTGATCAGTTTTAACAGTTCTGTGAATTCTGTCTTATCTCTTGAGTTGGACACTTTTATTCTTTATTGTTTCTTTATTAAGTCCTTTGTTACTTGGGAAGTTTGCCTACTGGTTGCCTTGGTGCCTTGCCTCTTACTTCACTTGCTGCCTCTGAAGCCACCCTAGTTACAGTTTCATTCATTAGCTCTGTGTCACCATCATCTCTCTGTTCTAAGGCTGCATATTTGTTTGCAAGTACCAGCCTGAATTTGTCTGCTTTTACCCTTACTGCCTCTAGGTTGACCTGTTCCATCTTGACCAATTTAGCTCCTTCTCTCTTCAAATTGAAGTGAATCCTAGCCCTCACTAACCTATAATCACTGGACTTTACCCTACCTATCACTTCTACATCCCGCACTATGCTGGGATCAGCAGAAAGTATGAAGTCAATTTCATTTCTTGTTTCACCATTACGGCTTTTCCAGGTCCACTTTCTGTTGCTACGCTTCCTGAAAAAGGTGTTCATTATTCGAAGCTTATCCCTTTCTGCGAATTCTACCAGCATCTCTCCTCTAGCATTCCTAGGATTGACGCCCTAGTTGCCAGTTGCTTGTTCACCATCCTGCTTTTTCCCCACTTTTGCATTGAAGTCGCCCATTACTACAGTATATTGAGTTGGCACTTTTCTCATTGCTAATTCAATATCTTCATAAAACTGATCTACTTCCTCATCATCTTGACTGGATGTTGAAGCATAGGCTTGTACTAGCTTTAATCGATACCTCTTATTAAGTTTGATTATGATTACAGCTACCCTCTCATTAATGCTGTAGAATTTGTCAATGTTGCCCACTATGTCCTTATGGATTAGGAATCCTACCCCGTATGGCTTCTTATCTGAGAGACCTCTATAGCAGAGGACATGGCCATTATTCAGCAATGTATAAGCTTCACCAGTTCTTCTAATCTCACTAAGGCCGATGATATCCCAAACAATGTCTGATAGTTCTCCAAAGAGTCCTGCTAAGCTAGCCTCACTCGACAGAATTCAGCTGTTAATGGTTGACAGGGTCAGTTTCCATTGGCGGCCTGTTCGGACCCAGAGATTCTTAGCACCCTCTGCTGCGTTACAGGTCTGACCACCGCCTTGGTCAGGTGCTCCGCAGCTGCTGTGGACTGAGAGCCATGGGTTAATTGTAGGAATCATGAGGGAGGCAGTGGCCGAATACTGCACCAGGGAGGCCAATTCCTGTTCTGTTGAGGGAGTGTCTTTGTTGGAGCTTAGTGGGCGTTCCTAATTTGGTTGTGCCTGGATTAGTACAGCGCCATTCACTCTTGGCAGCTTTTGCCGGTGTCAGGCATCACTCCAAGCTTGCTGATGTAGTGCTGATATACTGAAAAATGATATACTCACTTCTAAAACTGTTAGATAGGAGCTTGAATAAAGAAGATTTATGTACCAAAATTACTTTGTGCCTCTTCTTTTCTTGTCCTAATCTGGTAGTATATTTGGATTCTTGTAACTTTGAAACATCTTTTGTCATGTAAGGCAGCTGTATACTTTATTCCAGGTGTTGCACCATTCAGTGGTGCCACTACAGGAACTGGTGGACGAATTCGTGATGTTCATGCTGCTGGCCGTGGAGCGCATGAGATTGCAGCTACTGCTGGTTACTGCTTTGGCAACCTTCATATTCCTGGTCAGTATAGTAATACATATTGTTACCCAAAGGACACATATTGTTACACTGACACTAAATAAGGACACATTTAACTTTGGTGTAAAATACTGCAACTAGTGAGACAATACTGAACAGCTGAGAAGCTGGCAGCGGTATGGTGAAATATGTACTAATATAAATTTTTTACAAAATGTTATATTCTCTTCAAAAACACCTGTGCAAGAACATGTAATATGAAACCTATTATCATGACTCATTTGTAGTTAAGTTCATTGCTTTTGTTAAAAAACCTGTTTCTAATCTACTCCTGTGTGCCTCATATCCTGTTCTGCGTATGATACTGTAAACTTTCATTAGTTTGTCATCAGTTAATCTGACCTGCCTTCTAGTTTGACTACGTTTGAAAGTTCCGAAAGGTGTCCATGCCTTTCAAGTACTTCCGATTTAACATCAAGCAATTTGAGTAAATTCTGCATGTCCTACTGGGGTTGAATTAATTAGTCAACTTTACTATGCCACTAGTTATCAGTTTACTAGTATTGTGTTGAGCTTTATTAAGATATATGAATTTTCACCATTGTACTGAAATTTAGTAAAAGAATTAGAAGAAGCGTGGAGGATTAGGGGCAGTTGCTTCATCTCATCCTTTGGAAAAATGGAAAGGCAACAGTATTTTGACCATTCGATTTTTATTTCCAAGTTTTGAAGAGGTGGGCTTGCACATTCTTGGCTTTCACAGCTGTTACCCTTTATTAAAGTGTTTGTAACAGCTAACAGAGTGTTTCTGCAACTTCTGGTTCTCACTTCCTCCATTTCTTGTGGTCACTGCACTTGTACTTTGTCCGTCCAGGATATGACCTACCTTGGGAAGAACCTCAGGAGTACCCCATAAACTTTGCCCCACCATTGGAAATTGCTGTGGAGGCTAGTAATGGAGCATCTGACTATGGCAACAAGTTTGGCGAGCCTGTGCTCTCTGGCTTCTCACGTTCCTTCGGAATGGTGCTCCCCGGTGGAGAACGGCGGGAATGGATCAAGCCCATCATGTTTTCTGGTGGCATTGGAAGCATTGACGGTGACCAGATTACCAAGGACAAGCCTGAGAAGGGTGAATTTATAAACCTCATACAACTCTGTGAACTTTACCACCTCACTGCAGCGAAATGTGCAGTTGAGAGCATCGATTATTGTGGCCACTGATCGGTGTGACCTTAGCCTAAAGGAACGAAGCTGACCTTTCCTGATGGCGCTCTGATGTGCTAGTGACATCATAGTGCACTACATGGCAGACATGAAGGACATCTACGGAGTGTAGCAATGTAAATAAAAAAACAACCTTCTTAGCCCCACAGTTCCTTTTTATTTAGAAGATGACCAAGACCTCCAAGGAAACCAGGCATTCTTACATTGTCTTCTGCAGGTTTTCTTCTGAGAAAAAAATATTTCAAAGCCTGTGTAAGCTTTCTTCCGAGAATATGGAGTACTCTAGTGCTTCCTTGCATCAGAAAATAAAGCAACAAAATCTTAAATACGCATACTACAAGTTGCTGGAAATTTCTGAAGCTTTGAGATACACCAGTTATTTCTGGTATTTACCCTCATAGTTGGGGTATAACGTATCAGAGCATTTCTTTTCATGGCGGTGCTGCAAAACTAACCAAACTGGCTTCTTTCTTATGCATAGCTAGTGAACATTGAAGACAGGGAAAATGAACTTTATTTATTTAAATGTCCATCGATTGGTACAAGAGGGTAAATTTGTGTTTTTCATGTTCTTAACAAAGGAATAGTAAATTAAACTGGAAGAAAAGTGGGAGCCAAGCCCACAGCCTTCATGCGATGTGTGTGCTGCTCTATCAATTGAACTTCAGAGGCAGCTTCCTCTCTAGCCACATTCTTCGATACTTAAGAACTGTCAGGCCAGAATTAACCATGAATTTGAAGTGACAAGAACACCCCTTGCTCCTAATTGCTTGAAATTTTGATATGTAATCATGGAGTAACCAAGCACAAAATGCACTTATGCCCCAAAAAGTAAATGTATGAAAATTAATCATGCCAGTGTCACTTGCACTTGCAAATGTGAAAAGGAAGGTGTTCCTTTTAGCTGTTCATGTGTTCGTATTTCATCGATGTATGATAACAGGGGATTGTGTAACCCAGCCTTTGGAATGTTGGTTACAGTGTCTATTGACTTCACATGACAGTTACCAGACAGTGTTTTGCAAGGTTAGTCTATGCCCCGTGTCCTTGCAGGCATGCTTGTGGTCAAGATTGGTGGCCCTGTGTACCGCATCGGAGTTGGTGGTGGCGCAGCGTCCTCAGTGACCGTTCAGGGAGACCAAGAGGCAGAACTAGACTTTGGCGCTGTGCAGCGTGGAGATGCTGAGATGGAGCAAAAGTTGCACCGCCTGGTGCGGGCTTGCGTGGAGCGTGGGGCAGCCAAGAACCCCATACGGAGCATTCATGACCAGGGTGCAGGAGGGAATGGTCAGTTCGGACTTCTTTTTCTTTTCGATTGGGGAATGGTTGAGAGGCTGGCTGATGTGAATAGTACAATGACAGGAGGAATGCTGCATTTAAGTGTGCAGCAAAAAATATATTGGGCACTTTTCTTTCCACTAAGTATACAAAATAAGACTGCCTCTATCACATGTGCTTAGATTTAGGTGCACGTTAAAAAACCCCAGGTGGTGAAAATTTCCGGAGTCCTCCACTACGATGTGCCTCATAATCAGAAAGTGGTTTTGGCATGTAAAACCCCATAATAATTTTTTGCCTCTATCACGTGGTGCAATTTCGCCACTCCAGCTGATTATCTTAAGAGGTGAGTGTTATGTGTATTACAAATTGCAATGGTAGCTAATTCATGTTTAATTAAATACTTTTTTAATTACCATATTTGCACATAAATAATGTGACCATAGATATAACCCTTGAAGAGACTTTTGGTCTCTAAGAAAAATACTTTTAAAGATAAGCTGTGGAAGATAGGACTCCAGTCGTTGAGCTGGATTGCTCAGACAGGCAGACATTGTTTGCATGAGAAATATATTTGCATAATCAACAAAAATAATAAGAAATTCATTAATTAAGTGTTACTTAATTATCTTATGGCACATATTGCAATTTACAAATTGAGGCTGGGAAGTTCGTAAGGCGGATCCAGTTGGAATAAATTCTCAAGATTACAGCAGTTTCGAGATATTGATTCCCGAACTTTGCGAAGAAATGCATAGGTGGTCTTGTTACTTTTGTGATTCAATGCATAAAACGGTGTTTTGTTGAAGTAAGTGAAATGACTGCATTTTAACCATGAGTTTGATGGTCTATATCTCGAAAATGTCAGTCACAGAAATACAAGTGGATATGCCTTGCAGTCTCACGAGCTACAATTTATAAACTGGGAGACAGGAAACTGAGGGCCAGATTTTTATTATTCATATCGTAAGAAGCCAACAAAGACACCAAGGACAGCATAGGGGAAATTACATGTGCTTATCACTAGAATTGATGAAATGATAAATTAATGGAAATGAAAGTGGATAAAAAAACAACTGGCCACAGGTGGGGCATGAACCCACGTCGTCTCATTTCATGTGCCAATCGAGCTACCGCGGCGCCGTTTTCCCATTCACTTTCTGGGGTATTTTATGTTTATCTACTCGAATTAAACCTGGGAGTGTTAACCACTTCCACCCTTCACGGTCTTGACAGTGGATGTGAAGTATCCTTTTTTGCTGTAGGCGTCTCGTGTACATTATCTTTTTGGGTGACGGCAACTGGTTAACCCTTTACCTCCTGTTGACGAGTATAGTCATCATGAAATTTTGTACCAGTATAACCAATGACTATAGTCGTCATAAACAAAAATTTGTCATGCAGTGAAGCTATGATGAATGTACTCGTCCTATTGCATATATTTGTGAACTCTGACACTAGATGACCATAATTGTCCATGTTGTACCATTTGTGTCTCGCCTTTCATTTTATTGCCGCCTTTGACACTCCCGCATAAAGCATGGCTGCTTCCTCAAAGCGAGACAATGAAAGCACACTTTAAAAAAGTATTTTGACAACTCCTCATTAGACCACAGCTCTGTAGAGCTTTGCTCAGGAACAGAAAGTGATGTGTTCTCATCCATCTGCTGACTATTCTATGGATGGCTCGGAGGACCTTGTGGCTGTTCGTGAGTCTACCATACGAAGACGGCCTACTAACTGCTTTAGGAGCTGTGTAAAAGTATCCACTATTCATATGTATGTTTTTGCAACGTTTGGGTTATTTTTTCTTCATATTCTCTTCGTAGTGTATAGAGCCCTGCAAAATGCTTCTTTGCAAGACAGTAGAACCATGCAGTGAAGCCTTCATCGTATCTTTTTACACAATTTGGGAAATAAGGGAACTCCATTGAATTGAAATAATGGTGGCCTTTTATTCAGAAAAAAAAAGCTCTGCAAACTGAGCAGAAAAAGATTCTGGTAAATTTGGTATAATTTTCTTCCTTTTTCACGGTAGGAAATGGGTTAATAAACCCACACATGCTACCTGAAAGCATCAGTGCTGAAGGATTCGAGGCCTCGCTCTGTAGTTAACAAGAAAAAACTACAGTTTCCCTTATAGTGCAGCTTCAAGATGTTAAACCCCGCAATTTGAATTTGAATGACGCATACACCTGATTCATGATGGTAGTTTTGTTTCAATATACACATCACCAAACAATCCGACTTGTTCCTCAATGAGAGATGCCATGCTCTGTTCTCAAAATGTTTCCTGTTTGTACTTCTGTGCACTGCTGTTGTACTGAAGCATTAGTAAAGAGGCAACGAACGCATTCGCTTGCACTATAGCTAAACGCGTGCTTTTATACACATCAGGCAATGTGCTGAAGGAGATAGTGGAGCCTGCTGGAGCAGTCATCTGGACCAAGAACTTTCAGCTCGGTGACCCCACCATTACCACTATGGAACTGTGGGGCGCGGAGTACCAGGAGAGTGATGCCATTTTGGTGCGGCCAGAGGACAAGGACACACTTCTGCGCATCTCAGCACGAGAGCGTTGCCCTGTCAGCATTGTCGGTGAAGTGACGGGAGATGGTCGCATCGTCCTCAAAGAGGACGGTGCCCCTGGTAAAAGGAACCCTGTTGACCTTGACTTGGAGTCTGTGCTTGGAGACATGCCACGCAAGGTGCGTAGCATTGTATTACATCACAGTAGTACAGTGTACTAGAATCGATAATGTATCAGCTATGATTGCACCATCTATTTAGCAATTGTCAGTGACATACCTGGTGTTGAGTGGCTCTCATTCAGAGTCATTTTTTCTTTGGTAAATATGGTACTTGTGCTTCCGCTCTTTTGATTACAAGAAGCTAGATAGCCTGAACGAGACTTTGAGTCAAAAGTGTCGCACAAATCTTTGCAGCAAAGTTAACTTCAAGGACTTAATCTGTCTCGAAAAATTTTGTAGTTCCCCAGAGGACTACTGTACGTGCATGAATATTTTACTGTTTTCGATGCCAGCAGACACAAGCTTTCCTGCTTCAGGTTTGTATGACCCATATTATGAAGTCAAACATGGGTGGTTATGGCATCATTGTAAGATTTGGCAAATCATTCTGCAAAAGCCTGCAAGGCAGAGGAAAGTACATGAGAGGGAAAAATTGTCATCCACCTGTATTGTAGCACAAAGCTAAAAAGGAAACCCGTGCGGTTTTCGTCGGAAATGAACTTTTGAAGTGGGAGAAAAATTCCTGGCTTGCTATTTGAACCCAGGACAATGCCTCTCCAGGAAGAATTTTTCTTCCACTGTGAGGCTTTGTTTCCGAGAAACCTGTACGAATTTCTTTTGTAGCTTCGTGCTACAATTCAGGTGGATGACAATTTTCCATTTCGTTGTAAGATTTGTATTCAATTGCTCAAACTTCTGTGCCTTTATTTCTTTTTCTATCACAGGTCTTCAAGTTGGACACAGAAACACCAATTTTGAAGCCTTTAAGCTTGCCTCCTGGCCTTCAGGTCACTGAAGCACTTCAACGTGTACTACGTCTGCCGTCCGTGGCCAGCAAGCGTTTCCTCACTAACAAGGCAAGTTAGCTGTACTGTTTGTTGTTTCACCACTTTGTATATAGGAAGACGTGAAAAGACTGTTCACAAGCATTGGCGTTTTGTTTGTTACCATTAAGCTAGATCCACTGATGCAGTTGTAAAAGCTTTTATTTCTGCGATATCCTCAGGTTGATCGTTGTGTCACTGGACTTGTAGCTCAACAACAGTGTGTTGGACCTCTGCACACACCACTCGCTGATGTGGCTGTGGTGTCTCTCTCGTACTTCGACAAGGTGAATATATATTTCTGTGCATCTTGCAATTGCAAATGATTATGCACTAAGCAAATTCTCTACCCATGCCTGAATGACATCCCACTCTTTCTGAAGCATGTGACTAAAGTTTTCGTGACCAATTTTTTTTTTTTGGTGCTGGCACAGCCAAACACACATTAAGTATCCTTGTTTCATTCTGGTAACCTGGTTTACTTCTTTCTGTGTTTTTGTATAATGACATGCTTGATCATCAGATCTAAGCCCACTACAGGATGAAGGTCTGTCCCTGTGATTTCCAGTCATGCCTGACTTTATCCCGCGCCTGAAAATTTCTTAATCTCATTACTTCGCCCTGGTGCCACCCTAATGTATTCCTTCCGTTGACATGTTGCTTTCTCATAGCTGTTTGTGGTGTATAAAGTTGGTTTTATAAGCCACTATATACACAGTTGTCTCTATACACTTGCCTTTTGTTGGGTAGTCATACTGCGCTGTGTTGCAGGTTGGATCTGCAACTGCCATTGGAGAGCAGCCAATAAAGGGCCTTCTGAGCCCTGCTGCAGGAGCCAGGATGTCCGTGGCCGAGGCAGTAACAAACCTTATGTTTGCTCAAGTGACATCACTTCAGGTAAGCCACGAGTTTGCTCACCTGAGCACTGCTTACCATATATTTTGTGCCACGTTTTTTTTTTGCTTGTGATGCTTTGTTTTTTTTTGAAGTTTCTTATGCATGTTACTTGTATTATGTAAGTACATCCACCTCTATATGGAACAGATGCGCTATAGCAGATTGTTGTTACGACCGAGAAGAGGCAACCAAGGGGCTTGATCTTATCTTTAGTAAAAACCATATGAAGCCAACAATGGCATTTGGGCGACAAGCACTTGTGGTGTCCATTGTACTTCTCTGTCCTTGTTGCTTTATGCTACATACCTTCACTTTATCATGAAGCCAAGGAAAGCATGGGACAAATTAATGTTTTCTTTATAGAACTGTATAATTAATTAAACATATGGTTGGATTTACAATAAACTTGAGGATATACTTAAATACAGGAAAATGGAAATAAAAGCGTAACAAAAGACAAATCTTAGTTGGTGCATTGCGAACCTGCAAACTGCAAATGACGTATATATGTTACCCTCTGGCAATAGCTGACCCTCCATCCACATTCATGAGCATTTATGCAATCTGTTCATAACCTAGCCCTGAGAATGTCAGCCAACACCATCTGTATCCATGGTGGCAGAAAGGAAGAACAATGAAATGCTGGTAAACTTTCTCCAACTTGAAGACACAATCCTTTTCCAACAGCTACATTGTATAACAATTTCAAAGGCTATATGCAATGTGCATGACAGAAATGAGCATTTCAGATAAAAATTAAGCCACACTTCTATCAAAATTTCCTTGGGAATGTACTGTATTATTTCGTTCAGTTCAATTTGTGTTCTCATCCATTCCATCTACTTGGCAGACGTTCTTGCAACATATTTGGTTCTTGATAAAGGGAGAATTGGACAGCTTGCAAATGTGTGCATGTTTAACTGGCAGTTGGCACCATTACAGAAAAATCCAGTTGTGCACATTGAAAATTGGACAGGACATGCCAGATTAGGACCTGCTGTATGGAGTTGCCTAGCTACTGAGCTTGTACATTTCTTATGTAGCAATGCTGCGTAACTTTTTTTTCGCAGGATGTCAAGTGCAGTGGCAACTGGATGTGGGCAGCTAAGCTCCCTGGGGAAGGTGCTGCTCTGTACGAAGCCTGTCAAGCTATGTGCGGCTCCATGGCAACTCTGGGGATTGCTGTGGATGGTGGCAAAGACTCGCTCAGCATGGCTGCACGTGTGGGCAAGGACACTGTCAAGGCTCCCGGTAAGCTGCGACATTTGAAAGACTCAATGGACCGGTATACATTATGAAACAGTTCACAGCAAACTTGAAAAGCGTGGAGGTCTAGGGTAGTCAGTCACGCATATTTAATGAAAGCATTGCAAGAACAAGATGGGAGTAAGAAACAGATAGCGCACAGTGCAGAAGTGTTGTCTCTGTATGTTTCTGTATGTTTCTGTATGTTTCTGTAAGATGCTGCATGTATTATATATATGAATACGTCTGTTATTACTGTCTTGTGACTCATGCATTCTTGTACTAGCACAATCTGTCTGCAACACACACAGTATTCTCAGGAGAGCATGAGTAATAGCATAATAAATGCATTACATAAATTGCTCTTCATCAAATATTTATGTGTGCTATGTATACTTAAAAATTAAATATTTGTTTAGTCCTGGTTTTCTTTTCTGGCATATTCTTGTCCATCTATGTAGACTGGCAACATGTGCTTGTAGTTACTGCCATTCGTAGCTTTTCCTCCAGTTCTGCCATAATGTTTCTTTCTTGCAGGAGCCATTGTCGTGTCCACCTATGCACCATGCCCCGATATCACAACTACGGTGACTCCCGACTTAAAGCTTCCATGTGTAGGAAAGCAAGGTGAATGATAGCTTAAAACATTGTTACATGACCCCTTTATCTACTCACTCACTTATGTTCTGTGTATATTTCTGTGGATGCCTTGTTTATAAATTTGGGAGTGTTTAAGTAAATTTGTTTGTGGAAGCAAATCAATGCCTACATTGTGGCATTGAGACACATAAGACATGCCAGTGTACATCGTTCCAATGCTGCGTGTACATCACAGCCAAGCATTTTTGTTATTCCAGGTTTACGCGGGAATAGCTATACTGCTTTCACATTCATATCCCAGTAAAAAAAAAACCTCATTGGGTCCATCTGGTTCTTATGCAGGAACACAATTGATCTTTATCTGTTTTGAGTTGGCTTAAATTGAGTTTTGGAGTACAAGTTCTGCTCTGTGAGGCATTTTGACTGGGAGGCTATTTTTCATTGAGAGCAACCAGCAGATTATGGTGTGTGTTTACACTGTTCACTTTTCTTCTCTTTATCTAAGTGTGGACTACATAAGTGATCACCAATCTTAATTTTTTTGCAATTGCAATAAAATAGGTGCTAAAGATTTATTTTGTTTCTATAGGGCTACTACTTTATGTCAGTCTAAATGCTGGAAAGAAGCGCCTGGGAGGTACAGCCTTTGCTCAATGCTTTAAGCAGCTCGGAGATGACGTGCCTGACTTGGAGGAGCCTGCAAAACTTCGCAAAGCCTTTGCTGCCACACAGGAATTGTTGAAGGGTATGTTGACCAGCCTTCTCAAGTAGGCATTGTAGACTACAGATCAAACGGTAGAGTACGATATTCTGGTTGTGATTTGGAGGTATAAGTAATGCACGCCTTGTAATATGTGGAATAGATAAGCAATGGTCTAGCGGAGTAACAAGATAGGTGTCAAGGATAGGGAGATGCAGTCGAGAGTGACAGAAAATTAAATGGAGTGATGAGATTAAGAAATTTGTAGGTATAGGGGGGATTTGCCTGATGCATGACAGTGCTAATGGTCTTTAGGGTAATGATCTTTAGGTTTGGACTTCATACTCCCGTGACCACTGGATGAAAAGAGCTGTTTTGTCGGTGTTATAGCAACACTCACGTAAGGTGATATATATATATATTGTTTGATGGCTCTCTTCAGTGCATTGTCGTTGACTTATAGACGTAGCAATAAAAATTATAATGCTAACTGGTTATAATGATGGAATTTATTTGCCCCCACCCCCAACTGCATATTGAAATTGTGTATAATTAGCCCAGACATAGCAATAAGTAAGGTTATAACAATAGCATTTCCTGGCTTACTCAACTTTATGAGGGCTTGCACTTTTTTTTTTTCATGCTCAGTGTTTAGTACACAAAGGAACACACAATATTATTTTTGTTTATTTCACTGAGTACCTGGAGCCATCGCCTTTTAAAAGGCATTACAGCAGGGGGCTGCATCAAGTTAGTTAGTAACAAGTCTTCTTAGCCACCCAAAGCATGAAAAAAGGCATCATTTCATGTTATACAAACATCTTGTACAAAAGGGTTCCAGTCTTGAATTGTACAAACAAAGGAATAATGAAAAGTGTCACTCCTTAAAGAAATTTCACCAACTAGTCAAGTTTCGCTTATTAAGTTGATAAATTACTTTCTTAGATCTCCAAGAGTTCATGGCGATTATTGTGAAGTTTATTATGTTTCTACCATATTGTTTTACTATATGCTCATAATCTACAAAAGTTTTTCAGACATGACACTTTCCATCTGCGTTTTTAATGTCATAAGCGCTGCTGCCATTTGCAGGTGGTCTGTTGATGGCTGGACATGATATCAGTGATGGTGGTCTCATGACTTGCCTCCTGGAAATGGCATTCGCGGGAAATTGTGGCCTGGAAGTCAATGTGCCCACAGGAGGTGCTGGTAATGTCCTTGAGGCTCTCTTTCATGAGGAAGTTGGCTGGCTGCTTGAGACTGATCCAGTTAACGAAAAGCGCATTGTTGAAGCCTACCAGAGGGTTGGGGTGTACTGTGTTCCCATTGGCCACAGCAAAGTCTTCGGTCCTCAAGCCAAGGTAAAAAAGCCCAAGCATAAGATATTCTGCATTGGCTTTTGATTTCAGACTAGATATGGTATGGTGTATCCTACTATGAAAACAATAATGTAGCCCAGTAAATTCTGCCTAAATATGCAACATTTTAATCAGAATGAGTCGTGAAATGAAGGTGTCATGTTGATAACTTGTAGAAAGAAAGAAAGAAAAAAAGAAAGATTAGAACTGCTTGCTGCTAAAAAATACAGTCAAATCACAACAGCTCAAAGTAAAGGTATTACAGGAAAATGTTCATTAAGCCCTCTAAATAGCTGTAGTACGGTTATAGCCAATGGTGTGGCTATAATAGCCAATAGTACAATACTGCACACATTGATCACAAAGGAGGAAACATGTATCATAGCTACAAATATTTGTGACCCTTGTAATCAGGCAGCAATTTTTTAGTTCTTTATGAGTTGCTGCATTAGCATAAAGATCTTTTTTTGGTGATATGTACAGTACTCGGCAATTAAAATGCGATGATTGGCCCCCATGGAGGCCGGCACGTTTTAGCATCACCAGTGAGTGCTGGGTGATCAGTGGAGGGCCAGATGCAGTCGTAATGTGTCGCAAAGGCCCAGACTTTCATTGTACAACACAATTCATCAGCTCAGTGTCCCCAGTGCCCACCAGTGGAGCAAAAAGCACTGGCCACTTTGCACTAGCTGCCATGATTATCGCCTTTGAATCGCTGAGCACTGCGGAATGACCAGTGCTTGTTTTCTCATAGAAATAACTACTGCAACACATTTAAAGATAAATGTGTGTTTATACCTACAGAACTTTCTCGGTCATGCACTTATTGGACATGATTGGGAACCTTTGAATTTCCAATTTATGGCACATGCTAAGTAATGAAACTTAATGTTTCTATGCTGCCGAATATATTCTTAGCCAAACGCAGTGTGTTATACAGATATAACTTAGCGGAATGGAAAATTTTGTTTCGCACATCAATAGCAATGTGTGCTCTGAAACAGTGTAATGGGACTTCAGAGGCTACAAACTCCATTACAGGTGTCTGTGAAGGTTGATGGTACAGAGGTGATCTGTGGAAAAGTGTCCGAGCTGCGTGACAACTGGGAGGAGACTAGCTACAAGTTGGAGCTTCATCAGTGTGATCCTAAGTGTGCCACTCAAGAAAGGCAGGGGCTTTTAAAACGCACATTGCCTCCATACAGGTTGACTTTCAGCCTGGAGATTCCACGACGCAACCCTGGCAAGTATTGAAATATCCCAGTACACTGCCATTTCTTTTCTTCCATTATTAAGTATAGGCAAGATGAAACGTGACTGTAGCATGGCGTAATTGTTAATAATACTTATGAACATTTACTGTGAAAATAAATTGCTTAGGAACCTTTCATTGCTTGAAAGTTGATTCAAAAAACAAATTACTGTATTTTTTGGGTACTGAAATGTTTTCAAATAGGGAGGCTTGAGAACAATTGTGGCTGGTAGATGTTCCTACTGTGCTTTTAATGTTAGCATTTAGGCATTGACGCTTTTCATGAGCATAGAAATATGTTTTTTTATGGTCGAGATGATAAAGGATTTGAAAATACACCTAGTTAGTTGGTATTAAATAGCTATGGCCAGCTGACAACTAGACAAAGGCGTACGCAGAAAAGGACTTAAGCAAAAGGTGATAGTGTCCCTATTTATGTCATCCCATCCCTGCAACCACGTCCAGTTGCAGTTGTCAGCAGGCCATTACTATTTAAGATGACAATTGTGAGCTTTCTAGCTCATAGGAGCCACTCAGTGACAGGTCTGGGTTAAAAAGCAAGCTTGAAATCAAGCTGTACACATCTTTCGACTTGTAGAAGAAATCAAGATGAAATGTTTAAGGCATGTTCATTGATAACGTCAAAACTTAAGAGTGAATAATGTGCAAATATTGATATACCAGTGGTGTCCTTTTGTATACTTTAGCTTTGTGATGAACTTCGTTTATATTTACTCATTCATTTATATGTTGCACTTGAAGTGGAAGTTGTTTATTTCTGAGTATTATTCTAATCAAACCTCCACGTCATTGTATTCACATAACATGTAACAAATATCTACTCACTCAATTCATCTTGGTCCTCAGACTCAACGATGAAGGTTGCTGTGCTTCGGGAGGAAGGTGTGAACAGCGACAGGGAGATGGCTGCGTCATTTTACATGGCAGGCTTTGAAGCCTGGGATGTGACTATGACTGACCTCCTGGAGGGAGCTGTCACGCTGGATGGCTTCCAAGGCCTTGTCTTCCCTGGCGGTTTTAGTTACGCTGATGTGCTCGGCTCGGCTAGAGGTGGGATTTTGTTTTACCTTTCTATCTTGTTGTGTGCCCCCTTTAATATTTTAAAGAAAAAGACAATGAAAGAGAAAACAAAAATAATTGGAGGACCACCATATTGTGCGCCTTAAACCAGCTGGCCTCAGTGCTAGTAAGCTGTTACGGAAGGTCTTGTGCATAAATTCTGCTACCAGGTACCACAAGCATAAATAACACATTTCAAGTGACTCTACTTTGCAGCACAGAAAATTTGGTTTTTGGTTGTTACAGGAGCATTTTTGAAGTTTTGTGTGCAGCATTGTAAACTGAGCACACTAAGTTGCCTATCAACCTGCACATTGGCGTGATGCAGTTTTTGTACTGTTGCATTACTTTCCAATGTGGCGGGTCATTTGCATCAGCACCTAGTAAGATCATTTATATAAGAGCAGAGTACGTGATCACGTGAAATCTTGCAGGCAAGTTTAATGTAAGTCATGTATACCCTGTGCCTGATTGTCACTCCAAATGCAAACTATCTGGCTGTGGTTCTAGGTGGGTAATTCAGTTACAATGCAGGCACCAAAAATATTTGCCCTCAGGGGATCGTGCCACACTAAAGAAAAATGCATGTCAGGCATGTCAGGCAAAGAATATTCTTGTTCTTTCAAAACATGTACATATGATGGACACTTCTGGTGTCCTTGCTGGCGTTATAAGGCTGAACATGATGTCGTAGAAGTTTGATTCCTGGCTTTGGGGGCTGCCTTTCGATCTGAATAGAATGCAAAAATACCCATGTACTAAGATTTTGCGCGTGTACACATGCACACACACACACACTTACACAAACAGGTGGTCAAAATTTATTTGTAGTTCTTCAGTACAGCTTTCCTCATTTGCCACATAGCAGCTTTGAAACATTAAGCACCAATTATTATTATTCTCATTATTATTATTGTTGTTGTTGTTATTACATCTTGAACCTTCCTTTTGCACTAAATAACTATAGTATAGCAGCGCAGCCATTGAAAATGAAGGGCACTTCTTGCTTGAAGCTCACCTAGCTTGTATACACAGCCAATCTTTTGTCTCATTGTACCTCTTCCCTTATGCATAAATTTATGTGAGTTTGCATGCATAAAAGTATTGGAGCTAGGTGTGCAAATATTCAAAGGTTCTGAATAAGAAATATTGTCAAATTTGATTTGAAGACTGAATCGAATAGTTGCTATTTATACATATGAATAATTTTTTAATAGTTCTTGAATATCTTAAACTGTCAAATGAGGGTGATCAAATGAAGGATTGAAGCAAAAGTGCAATAAATTTCATCCCAGCGGCTGCAATAGACATAAAACGCGAGAAGTTACACAGTGAAGCATGCTATACATCGCTCAGGGAGCCAGGCTTTTCCAGCTAAACTGCTATCATTCACACTCATGGAAGAGTCCCGAGTATACAGATCAAATTGCGTTATGTATTCACGCTGATTTAATTGTGCTTTTAGTACATAAGGAATGCTTCATAATTTGCAATGTAATTGCAGAGGCTTGTTAATGCTGTAATGGGAACATTGTTTGTATATCAATGATGAAAATGGCTTTTCACTGCTTAAGAACTATAAGAAAGTTATTAAATACTCTATTCAATCCGCTTCTGGCATTATTAGATTTGTATGTGATTTAAAAAGTAACTACATTTGCACAGCCCCTAAAAAGCATTTCTGGCGATCTTGTTGGATGAAGACAATTTAATGGATACAAAACCTACCGGTTGCCTAACCCTGCATATCCTTGAAGTCCGCCTCAGTGAACTGTGATTAAACTGCTTGGTTCAAAGTTTTTGTTAACTACTTTGCTTTGTGTAGTTGTCTCATTTATACTGTAAAAGAGCCTAAGGACATAATGGAGGGTTGAAAAAAGCCAGGTCTGAGCCCCTCTTCCAAACCTCCCACATCCTAAAGTATGTTATCCTCCCCATGCAAAAGATACTTCTTCTCTTTATTCGGTATGAAACATGACTGAGTTCCAGACAAGACCGTTTTTTTTTTCCCCTTGTATTGTTGGCAGTGGTTGGTTTAATCCCACGCTGTAGCTTTTGCAAGTCGGGGACAGATATGACTGCTTATCTTTTCTGAAGGGAGCCAAGTCAAGCACATGTGCCGGAGTGCATTTCCACATAGCTTATCTCTGAGTACTGATAGCCTACTGATAACCCATTTAGGTGAATGACAGTTACTGAGTGCAACTGCAGAAGAAGAAAAAAAAAAGTGCAGTCGCATCAATGAACTTGAATGCCACACCCTTGTGCTATTCCTGCAGATTGACGACAAATTTCTTTTGGCCTTATAGATGCCTTGGTGGTACTTGTGACAAATTTTAATGCCTTAATTCGAGATATTTATTGAAGTACATTTTCCATAACTATTATTAGCTTTAAAAGCATATCCACTGCACTGAGAAGCCCCAGTAATAGCTACTAACAGCTCCTGGAAACACTTCATAGATGCAACCTTCATAGCTTAAGAATGACAGAGGCACCATATGGTGGAAACTGCGCTTCTTGCAGTGCTTGTTTGCTTCAAGCATTAAATCTTATTTTCGTGCTGTACAGTTGCCTTAATGTAAACTTCTGCTTGTGTGTATAATATTATGCAGTTATAAATATTAAATAATCAATGTGCTTGAAATTGAAATCATAAGGCTCGGCATGCACAATCCCTCTTTTTTATTACTTCTGCTTATGATGCTGTTTATGCAATAGCCCCGCTGTAAGAAACTACGTACTATACAGAGTATTTGACTGTTTAAATAATTGCCGTTACGTTCCTCTGTGCATGTCATGACTTGAATAGTGGTATGATGTAGGAGAGCTTTTGTGACATTAGGTGCAAACAAATGGAGGCATCAGGCCAACAATGTTGCCTCTCTCCAAACTAATTTTTTTGTTTTCTTTTTCATCTGCCGTTCAAGCTTAAGAGTCAGCTTTTTGTTGAAACTGTGCTGTTGCTTTGACACGTTTATTTATTCATTTACGTGAGGGTTTTACATTGCCATGGTTACGAGTGTCATGGTCATGTCATTTTCTGTTATGGTGGCTCTCCTCTCCGTTCTCTTGTCCCATGCTAAAGGTAAAAGAATTTGCAGTGATCAAAGGGAGAGTTGTGGTTTGGTGGTGGGGGCACTTTTTTCCCTGGTGTCCCTCCAATACACTCCTGTTCTGGAAAACAAAATTGTATTGAATTGTTACAGAAGACTACTTTGCAAAATCCAGCGACAGAGTTCTCTGCTGCATTCAGTGTGCATCCCTGGTTTGCAGCATTGCGTGATAATCAGCCGCATTTACCAGGTGCTCTGCGACGCGTTGCAGCAACTTTCAGTACTATCCAATTTTAAAGCCTAGACAGGCCATAACAAAAGAAAACTCAATTAATTATACACTGCGCGCTCGATGGAATGAGCCTTAATACTGTTATTATTGGGTGAACAGCTAATGATTGCAGTATAAAGAACTAAGCTCTGAAAGCTTCTGTATCAGTAATCCTTTAGCTATAACTGTGGTGGATTCAAAGTGGTGTCTAGCAGTACAGGATGTATGCCAATGCATGGAGAAATGAAGTGAGTCCCAGTTCGCATTGTGTTGAGTTCGAGTAACTCTTTGGGCAGTAAAGCTGCAGATAGCAACAACAAAGGTTTGCCTCCATCTCCAGAGCTTTCGAGCCATAATATATAAAATAAGGGGCCGAATGGACATTGTGGAGTCCGCTGTACCCTGTGCGCAAAAACGTTGCTTGTTTGGCTGAACACCTGCTCGCAACGGTTTTTGGGATTGCAGAGACCACAAAAAAGATAAACTACTCTGTGGCTAAACATATGTTCCTGAGTTAGGAGCACTGTGTAAGCTACATCACTGAAGTGCAGAATGTACTTCTCAGTTTCAGACTGTATGTGAGCGATGTGTTGTGTTTGGGGCTTTTTGTTTCCGCATTACAAAATCTTCTTGCGGGTAGGTGTCTCTTGTGCAGAGTCTAGCCACCATATCTCTTGCATATTATGAAAGTTTAGAGTTTGAGCAACAGAAGCTTTGAGGACAGCCTGCTCCTCATCTACGATTACTATAAGGAGCCTCACACACCTGTGCGTATCAAGTGGCATCAAGTTAGCATGCGTGTATATATGCATATATATATATATATATATGTCTGACTTGCGTCATTGTAAATGATGCACACAACATTAAAGGACTGCGCTTATTCAAGAATTGTCACTGGCTTTTGATGGGCTATGCATGCCAGGAAATGTTGAGCTGCTGAAAAGTTCAGTATTATCAATTTAGAAGTGCTGCGACTTGTCTGCTGTATCTAAATTCCATTTTCTGACACAGGTTGGGCTGCGAGTCTCATGTTCCACGAGAAGCTGGCTGCACAGCTGGCTGCTTTCAAGAACAATCCTCTCACATTCAGCTTGGGAATCTGCAATGGTTGTCAACTGATGGCCTTGCTGGGCTGGGTGGCCCCGTACACTTCTTGTAAGCCCCTATAGATGCTTTACTTTTT
The DNA here is from genome assembly GCF_038994185.2 of Dermacentor albipictus. Lineage (NCBI taxonomy): Eukaryota > Metazoa > Arthropoda > Arachnida > Ixodida > Ixodidae > Dermacentor > Dermacentor albipictus. The sequence continues at coordinate 44,757,792 of NC_091823.1, read as the reverse complement.
CTTAATTTTCTTATTCCTTACTGCAAGTGGCACTGTCAAAGCTATTGACAACCTAGACCTAATAAGCTACAAGAACAAAAGAAGCATTATGTTGAGTTGAGAAATCATTTTATTTATGGCTATTTTGTCATCACCAGCCTATTTTATGTCCACTGCAGGACGAAGGCCTCTCCCTGCGATCTCCAATTACCCCTGTCCTGCGCCGACTGATTCCAGCTAGCACCCGCAAATTTCCTAATTTCGTCACACCACCTAGTCTTCTGCCATCCTCTAGTGCGCTTGTACTGTGTATGTGTGTGTGTTTGTGCATGTCAGTTCTTTGCGCCTCATCATTGTCCTTGTCCTAGCCCAAATAAGGATTCTCAACTGGATGAGCTGCTCAGAAACTATGCTTCATTAGCCACTAGGATTTGGTTCAGTAATTACACTATTTATTCCTTAGAAGAAGGAACTGTACCTTGTATCAACGCCTTTATTTTATTTTCCTTCCCTGCTCCTTTATGCCAGCATCCGGATCAGTGGAGCCGGGAACCCAGCTTCTACACAACAAGTCTGGACGTTTTGAGTGTCGTTTCAGCACGGTGAAGATTGAGTCATCTCCAGCTGTCATGCTCAAAGGGATGGAAGGTTCCATACTAGGGGTCTGGGTTGCACATGGAGAAGGTAAATATCTTGAGTTCAGCCGTGCTGGAGATAGCTGTGCACGTGATAATTTTGAATGCTTTCGTAAAGGCTGCCTTTGTAACTGCCTTGGTGGCTCAGCAGCTATGGCATTCTGCTGTCGAGCACGAGGTCACGGCATCAATTCCTGATCACTGTGACTGCCTTGCACTCCAGTGGGGACAAAATCCTAAAATACCCATGTACTTATATATATTGGTGCAAGTTAAAGAACCCCATGTGGGCAAAATAAATGTAGCCTCTACTTAGTGTTTATTATAGCCCGTGTGTCATTAGGGACATTAAATTCCATAATTTGACATTTCTTTCGGCAGTCCATCATGCACTTTGCATCGATGCAATCTTCTTGAGCCTGCATATTTTTAGTTGTAGCAACTATAAAATGTTGGGATTAATGAAAAGCAATTTGTTCTTGCTGAAAAAGATCAAGATTTGTGAGATGAATAGCTGCTGGCAATTTTCGAAGCTTTTCTTGAAGTTACAGCCAGGTCATATGACATCCTGATGAAGAGCCGAACTGCATACCTGTCACGCGGCAGTTGACATAAAAAATGGAATTTGTGTTCAACTCATAAGCAACAGCTGGCCACATGTTTTTTGAGAGTTACATAGCTATGTGAAAATGTATACCCATAACCTGGCCAACAGGCCTGCAGATGTTTTGTGCACTTTTACTAGGCTTGGCTTGCAGAAAAACACCAATGCTCATTGCTGCAAGTTTCTGAGGAGAGGTACTGAAATTGGTGCTAGTATAATACCTATTAAGTGCATATGTTATGAGCACTGACTGCACTCGGTGTTACTGTTGCAACGTGTTCCTTGAGGTAATTAAGAAGTAGCAAATTATATAGTTCATCAAAATGATAATGAGTGACTTTCATGCAATTTCTGATGTGTACTAGTGCGAATAATGTAATCGAAACAGTCTGTATCACATAACACAAGTTTGCCTGCTCTATTTGGCAGTTTGACTTTCCTCATGCCAGCTGTCAGAGTATCCGCTGACATGCTCTGTGTATACGGAGTGTTTCAGTGAACACTTCAAAATAAAATTTTAAAATATTGCCTGTGGCAGATAGCAGACTTTTAGTCCATTAGCTCGTCTACCAAAAAAGGCGGACATTACTCGAAAAAAGAATTGAAATGCATAATCGACTAATTACCAAAATTATCTAATTACATTTTGGCACACATTGCAATTTAGCGGGTGAGACTGCAAAGCATGCATATCCACTTGGAAAGGATTGCATGGACGCCACCATTTACAAGATATGTGCCGTGAAACGTGCGGTAAAAATGCACTGTCGTTCCACTTACTTTCTTAACAAAGACTTGTCATCCTGAGAATGTGTTCCAAGTGAATCCACCTTGCGAACTCCCTGGCTACAATTTGTAAATTGCAATATGTGCCATAAGCTAATTACTTGAAAACTTAATTAGTGAATCTTAAAGCGAAAGCTTTACTAACTCTGTCGAGCCAAGTTTTGCCATCGCCAGCAATTTGACCTTCATTTGACTGCAGCTATTCTGTAGCCTTGGCTACACATCACGTGACTCACCACGCCGAGCTCCGCCGCCGCCACCGGCTTGGTGCATGCGCTCTTCGCAGCTGGGTCACTGCCTAACCACATGACTCGCCGCGCGCCTTGCTAAGAGGAGTGCCATACTCGCCTAGTCAGCGCGAGCTTATGGGAGTGGGAGGCTTTGAGCCGTCGTCACCAAGCGGCCTCTGACCACCCCGCGGGTATCGCCTAGCGAGCTGTTTCATTGGCGAGGGTCCAAAATGCAACACGTGTCGCACCATCAAGATCAATGTAGCGAATGCATTCGCACCCTGTCTGTTTCTGCTGCAATGCTGCGCATGTTCACGGCGTATCTTTGCATGTCTAGCACTTGTGGTTTCCCTGTGGCACAACAGGCGTCACATCGTTAAACAATGCATGTCTACCTAACCCTAATCACAGTCATGTCTAGCCACCGACCTAGGCACAGTCATCACACCTGGCTTAACGATGATTGTATACCTAAGTATAATAATTACAGCTAAATCAAAGGTTAACCAAGTGAAACCAAGACTTAACCAGGCTAAACCAAGCTTTCGCTTTGCATACCCAGGGTTAGCTGAGCTAAGCCACAGCCAATCTTTTAAAAATTATTTGATTATGCATTTCAAATTTTTGTGCAAGTAATTTTCACCTCTTCGAGTAGACCAGCTCATGGAGTGCAATTGTGCTATCTACCACAGACAATTAAAAAAAATTTTTGAAAGTGTCTGCTGAAACATCTGGTATATGAAAGATTTCCAGCAGTATAAGGTTACCTTATTTGCATTGCCAAGTGAACAGCTTGACAGAATTGCTTCTTATGCTAAACCTGTCAGTTTGATTCATAATTGTGTTCTTTTGTGAGGGCACTGTTGCATACAATCTCATTTTCACCATTCACTCTTAATTGTAAAGCAGCACACTTTATATTGCCATTGGAACAGATTGTGACCCAGCTAGCTCCAAAAGCCATATGACACTTCAATGCACAAGCTCTCTTTCCTATATGCCGCTGCTGTATAGCGGATTGCATCGAGGTGAAAGTACCTGTACATGACACAGATAAAACATTCCATAAAGTTGTACAATTCACATTACCAACTGAACAGCTGGAATAGAACTGCACCTGTACATCAAGTTGACTTGTCTTGGAACTATGTTCCCCCTGCAACAGCAGCTATGTGGTATCTCACGCTGAAATGAAAGTATGTGTATGTGACACAAATAAAATGTCCTTTTCAGGTCGATTTGAGTTCCGGCAGGATGCCTTACTTGAGCAAATGGAGGCCCAGCAGCTGGTAGGTATGCGCTATGTGGATGACGCGGGCCGTGCAACCGAGGAGTATCCGCTCAACCCGAATGGAAGCCCACGCGGCGTTGCTGCTCTCTGCTCAAAAGATGGCCGACACCTGGCCATCATGCCCCATCCAGAGCGCTGCTCCCTTCCTTGGCAGTGGGCCTATGTGCCACAAGAGTGGCAGGGAGGCCAAGGATTCCGCGTCTCGCCCTGGGCCAAGCTCTTTGCAAATGCTTACGACTGGTGCATCAAGACCAAGGCACACTAGCGGTTCCAGGAATGTGTAGTAGCAGTGGTGGACATGGCAGCTCTGCCACTCACAGACACGCAGGATTCTCAGGGCAGCTTACACATCAGCCACTTCAGAAATGTCACATCACAATCTTGCTACTTCTGCTTCTATCATTTTTTTTTCTCCCCACTGCTGGAACTCGAGGTATTTTTTGTAGGAATGTTTTCCTTCATTCAGTATGACTGCATTGCATTTGCAAACATTCTGGCATTTATCTCTGGTGATTCCCCTGCTGTTATTCTGCAATGGTGAGACTGCCCCTACAAAGCTGCAAAGGGGAGGCTATGCTCACTTTACCTTCATGTTCCTGTCATTACAAAGGAGATCTCGAATCTTAATCTTTCTTTTGTTGTAGTCATAAAACTTTAGAACACTTGTCTGAGCCTTTTAGTATAGGTTGCCATTCTTTTCGGGATTCAATACTTTCGTCCAGAAGCTTACAGAATGATTCAAAATGTTTCGTGCAGATTGGACAAAGGATGGCTGCATGCTGCAGCCGGCCCAATCGCATATAGTGCTTCTTTTTTTTTAAGTGAAGCCTTGTTGTCTTACTACACAAACAGCTCAGAGCAGTAAATTCACTGAAATGTCGCATGCCACAGTCGCTTACACAGCGTTCACGTTTCTGCTTTTTCTTTTAGATAACAAATCTTCTTGCGGTGTCTCAATTGCTCCAAAATAAAGTGTTAAGTACTGACCGCAATAAAACTTCTGTAATCAGAAGTGTATAACATCCCCGAGTAATTAGAATTCTCATGGCACTGCAGAGAAATCCATTACAAAAAATAAAAAAATACAGCTGTTAAATTTAAAATGAATGTCCAGCAAGTTCAACATTTTTGTTTTTCTATGTCAATAAATGTTGCTTTAGTGCCATTGCTAGCAGATGTGGTATCAGGCCACAGAGCTCTATTCAGCATTTAAACCAGCTGTATCTTTGCAGATGAAAGTCCAACATGCTGCTGCATGTATTAAGACAAAGTGTACTTCCACAAAATAAATACGCACTTGTGTGCCCACACTACGAAAGTATGAAAAAGTGAAAATAAAGTTATTTCTGCATGAATGCTGTGTGTATTCAATAGATTGGTTCAACACAAGCATGCAGTTATGATCATGGAATCAATGCACCTACTGATTGGCTACAATGGAAGCCACAAGAAAAGCTAAATGAGCTTTTTCTATTGTATGTAGTGCACTGGCAAAAACAATGGCACACAGCTCCTTCGCAGCAGTTGTGTGCGAAACAGATATTTTATTTCATGGTGACTGCATATACAGATAAACATGACAGGCTAAGAAAACTATTTTGGGCCAGATACACTAATATTTCTCTTATGCAAGTGCAATAAACGATTTTCTTTGATCGCTGCCTGTTTTGCCAGCTTGTTAGCTATTTTATCGGCAGGTACATAAGCGCCTAACACTTTCAAGGTGTACTTACATAAAATAACCTGAATCTGGGTCCTTAACTCTGTTGTACAGGTAAAAATAAAATGAAGCCTGTATGACACTGTGCTTCCAAATTAACACAGATCTGTTCTTCATTAGTTCAACAGCATGCATCACAATCCATGGCGTTTGCTATCCAAGCAAGGTTAGGATATGCCCCAAGCAAATATCTGCACAAGTGTTCTTTCAACTCGTAAAAGAGGCAGATTTGCTATATTATAAGACTATCACAAACAATAGAGGACAAAGTAGAGAGACAGAAAGGGCATCAGACTGCTCTTGCTGTCCGAGTCTCCCTACTTCTTTTGCTGTGTGCTTTCCTTTGTGCAACTATTCTCATCATAAATCATACACCTACTAGCCATGTAGGAAGTCCTTTGCAGGTTTCTTTGTTGCTCAATTGTGCAGCCTGAATGCAGACGGTGTGCACGCAAACACTGGTTGCACATCTAGCATAATTTGATGACTAGGCTGGCTTCTCTTCCCAGCTATGGTACTTTTGGTCCAGGCAGAACATAAGCAGCTGTATTTTAAAGAGAAAGCAAAAATTCATATGTATAGTTTCAATGTACAGTCGCGTGCAATACGACTTGCAGCACCCTTGTTCATGGTCGAAGGGGCTCCAGGGCTGCATGGCGGCTCTGAAACCTGAAATAGTGGTTTACTAAATACCACTAATTAAAGCGGTGTTTAGGTCTGGAACTTACCCTCTGTATGTGCAGCCGTACAGTATTGGAGCCCCTTCGACCACAGGCACCAGTGTTGCAGGTCATATTGTACTTAACTGTACATATATTAATGCAATATTGCATCACTTGCAGCACTGTTATTTTTGCAGCTCTTCACTGACCTTACTTCATTTAACATTGATCCTTAAATGCGACAAGAGCTGCACAAGACGCTGGTTCGGCCTAGTTGGACGGACAAAACGCGCATCTAGTTCTCGTGCCTATTGTTCTCTGTTTTGTCTTCTGTCTTATATCATGCTGAAAATGTGTGCTAAGCAAAAACACAGTTGTGTTGATGATTGTGAAGAAACTATTAATTGTGCTGAAAACTTGTGTTCCACACCACCAAAGCACTGCCTATAAATTTTTCAATGCACATTTTAAAAATATTTTTCAGAGCAATGGAGCAGCACTTTTTAGCAATCTTATGTGCTGTATCTCTCTGTGCTCAAGGCACTATCAATGACTTCAACAGTCAGTGAAAAAACAACATTGATGTGGGACAGGCCGTAGTGCTGTCATAGCTCCCAATTTCATTTTGTCTTTCCTGCAAATTAGCATGCTGTTTCTCTTGGTAAATGCAAAAATGTGTGGAGACTTTAGTGTGGTGTGGCACAGGTGCTGTAGTGGTGAAAGAGAACATGATGTAAATTAATCTCATTTAGTGCACAGGCACTTTTCTTGTGCACACTCAAGGCACTGAGCAAAGTGTGATTAGCTTTGCTAGTTGAGACAGTAATGGTCATTACAGAAAATGCTAGGACATTAGTTAACAAAGCACCATGCTGCTTCAACCATGTGTGCTTGCCTTCCACTAGTTTTAGTATGTGCATTGCGTTCTGCCAGGGTTCTTCTCAATGTGCGAGACCAGCATGCATTTCACGCAAAGACAAAGGGGCACTGCAACACTTTTTGAAGACGGCAAGAAAAATGTTTGCAAGCTGTAGGCAATGCTGTCTTGAAGATGCCAACCAGACCATATTCCTCTGCATGCAGCAGGAAGAGCACAATCTGGCACACAAAAAAATTGCTTGCATATTCTTAAAGTTTTTCAAAGTCCCCTCCATATGTTCCTTCCATGAGGTCAGAGACCCATGCAACAGCACATAGATGTCAGCCATTAGGCAATTGTTATCAGAAGTTACTCCCCTGCAAAAGCCCATAGATACCAGCCATTGGGCGATTGTTGATTATCACAAGTTACTCCCCTGCGAAAGCCTACACATGCACACCCTTTCAATCTTCATTAGAAAGACGTCCTGCCAGTATGTCACTGCTGCTTTATTGCTTTCAGGCACCTTTGTCAGATGCCAACCTTGAAGGGTTACCATAAGTTCACCGTAAAGAAAAAGTATAGAAAGGGTAATCGGCAGAGCATTGCTACCAGCGCAGCCTCAGCGAAGAGAAAACACTGTCTGCACTTTTTATCTCTATTATTAGGTCCTCCTCAAAAGTTTTTGCACCTACATATTTCTTGAAAAGCACCACCCTCATTTCAACGATTACTCAGTGAAGATATGTTGCAGGGCTTCTTTAATGCAAGCCTTTCTCACCCAGGAAAAATGCAGATTCTGTAAGATTCTGTTTCGTATCGCTACAGTATTTGGGACAACTTGCAAAGTCTGTGCCAAGAATAAGTAAACTTTTTTTGCTGACTGATGATGGAAACAGGAACAGATGGAAAACAACAGGGAAAAGCCCACAGGAAATGCCATGTGCTTATCTTACCTTATCTGTTAAAGATGTTTTCTTTAAATTCTGTGACTTGAAACAGGTTTACACATATAAAGGAGGCAGGACATTTCTGTCCTGGCTGTTTGCTTTTTTTCTCTTTACATTGAGAAAACAATGAAAGAAATGTAGGTGCTTGTAGTGTGTACAATCAGTGTTGCAAGAAATGCTGCAAGAGTACGCTCCAGGCATTTATTTGCAAAACTTCAGAGAAGCCTTGACATACATAGAACACCCAGTCATCTAATGTAGCAACCAGGTTAGCAGCCACACAATGACTAAAGAAAACAAAACTCTGCTCCAGCAATGTGTCTTGAGTACTTGAGCAAAACAAAACTCTCAGCTTGCACGCAAACGGGCCGGCCAGCTGTGCGATGCATTCCGACTATGGTGCAACAACTACCGTGAACTTGAATGCCCAGAAATTGGCCACAGGTAGAAATCTCTCTATATAGGTCTCAGTGCAGACTACTCTTCTCTCTATAAAACCTTGCTGCATCATGGTGCTCAGATCAATTCATCCTGAACAGGTAAACATTCTTGTGCCATTCCTGGAGTGCAAGATCGCATGCATGCAATAAGTTGGCTGGTTGTGCTTTGTTCCTATAAGGCATGCTTCTTTGGACAGGACACAGTCATCCCTATTTTTTTTCCTCTCTCGCTTATTTTAAAGTCAAGCCGTGCATGGGCTGGCCAGCCAGCCCAGCATCTTTGGCGCCTACTTATAGTGCTGTGGATGCCAGTGTAGAATGGCGTGATGCATTTACATGCAATCCTAGTTAAGACAACACTAAAAGCAGCATATAACAAATAACTTAGTGCACAAAAACAATCATTCTTAGATTAGCAAAAAAAAATTAAAAGCGACATGGAGGCTCACAACATGTGAACAAGCACGATAGACCAGGTCATCTGGAAAGCTCATACATTGATGGGGCGTTCGAGCTGCTTAGAGACTACATAGAAGCGGTGCTTCTTGCCAAAGCAGCCCCAGAGAACGGCCACATTCTCAATGGCCACATTGAATGGTATGGTGGATAGGGCTCCCAGCAGACAGAGGAAGAAGCGCACAGGTCCCATGCGGTACAAGCTGAAGGACTTGATAACACCAAAGATGTACATGTACAGATTCATGGCCCCCACGAAGGCACACAGGAAGTTGAGCACCGCGGGGCAGGGGATGGGACAAAAGGCTGCGAGGATAAGGTTGGACGTGCTCAGTGGAATCGTTGCCCATGAGTAGAGAGCGAGAGCCAGGAACAACTTGTGGCGCAGAGGGATGGCGCTGCTGTGCACCACAAGGAAGATGCCTTGGAGCCAGCGCTTGCGCTGCTGCAGGAAGTCCCAGAAGGAAAAAGGGCTCTTTTCCCACATTTCGCCAGGAATGAAGTCAAACGTGTAGCCTTCACGGTATGCCACCATGCTGAAGAAGCAGTCCTCAGCAATGGAGCCATCTGGACCATGGTCAAAGGACACCTTGCGCTCGGCACCAGCCCGGGTCACAACGTACGAGCCTTTCCAGCTAAACAGGGGCCTGTGGAAGGCCCAGAACTGGAAGCGCAGCTTACCCATGTCGTCAGCCACACGGAAGCTGTCAGCAAGGGTAGTAACCCAGTTGACCACACGTTCATTGGCATATGTGATGAGACCTTGGCCAAAGGCATGTTTGCCATCCAGGGTAAAGTTGAGGATGCCTCGCACAGAGTCTTCTGTCATTAGGGTCTCTTCGTCTAAGTGCACAATCCAGTCGTCATCACCCAGGATGCTTACATCGTCTTCAAGGCAGTACTGCAGAGCCCGCGCCTTGAATAGGGCACCGCTTTTGGGCCGGTAGGAGGACGGCACTACCACTTCACGAACGCGGGGGTGTTTGGCCAGTCCAAGGGGCTTGTCTGTGACAATTTCCACGATAAAGTTCTCCAAACCAACTTCAGCACAGGTTTCAATGTTCCGCGCGACGTTGGTCCGCACAAGATCTGGGTAGTCGCCACGCGTAACAACGCGTATGCAGATGAAGGGCGCCAGCAGGGGCGAGCCTTTGACACGCACTTTCTCCGGAAAGGCGTTGTACAGCAGCAAGCCTAAGCAGTTGCAAATGCACTGAGGCAGCGCTAACACCGTCAGTAGCCGCATCAGGTACAGCACGATTGTCAAGGGCCAGCCATACTGCTCCACAGGGTCCAGATCATCGTAACTGAACTTCCAGAGGTGGATGCCTCCCGTGAACACCTCGAAGGCCAGTATCAGCCCCACGCAGAGGCAACAGTGCAGCAAATGCTTGGCACGACTGCTCAGCTGCATCTTGGGTAGTCGGGCTGCCACCGGTCGGCTGCGATCTGCGACGCGTGCCACTTTAGTAACAAGAAGCAACGGCAGGAACAAGACAGTGTATTGAAAGGCGAGCTTACAAAGCTGTAACCTTGATTTCGGCATTATCCCCTCTAGGTTGTTTACGTGCAGATAAATGTAAGTGCTCGAGTCCCTTCAAAGCTGCACGTACGAAGCATCTTTGCTCCATGCAGAGGGTTCCTAGCAAGCAGCCGAGTGTTGCAAGCACCACGCCGTAATCTTTTTGGGGACGATACTAGCCTGCAGCGCAAACAAAAGTCGGACAGTGGAGTTTCCTCTTACGTGAGCAAAGGTAAGGTCTGTTGTGGGGTCAATTTATGCGAAAGCGTAGCAGCGTAAGGCAACCTGCTGACTCTAGCAAATCGGCTGTTTACGGAAAAAGTGAAGGAAAATGACTCGATCATTACACCAAAACGCGCTAAAGGCGTGTTTGATGGGCGTTACCCTTTAGCGATGCTAAAGTTCGCGCTAACTAAAGCTCAATGAAGTTCCCAGAATATGAAGCCGCACATTATATGTTCATGCGAATGTATACTTACAAAACACGGTTTCGGCGACTAGACGCAGAGGCCAGCCCTGAAGATTTGTTAGGTTGACGAGCGTTGAGCAGCCATGGCTGGCCGGCCCGCAAGGCTTCACGGGCCAGGGGAGGAGAAAAGGAGGGATGGAGGAAAGCGTGAAGGGGAGAGGAAAACTTGATGCAAAACTTGATACCTATTGATGATGCTGATAGTTATAAAAATTAATACGACAGAAATGTGCAACTTCGGAAACATATAGTAAATGCATATTATTGTTGTGGTAAAGCTTTATATGCTTGTACAGTACGAACTCAACATGAATAAATAATTTCAAGGCAAGAATGGTGCATTCTTCAGAAAAAGCCCTCAGAAAAAGGAAGTGAAACCATGTGAAACCTCTAGTGAAACTGGCGGCGACATTCCTGCTTCTGGTGATTACTGCTGGTGATTCATCACGCAAGCTCATATCGCGGCATTTTCACCGCGCATTATTTATCAGGCAACCTCGCTGGTCGCCAACACGTCTGTTGTCAAATGCGTGCTTGTTTCTCATTTGTGGCGCTCATAAAGTTTCATGTGGTGGCGCTTACCCGCTACGGAGGATTGGCGAAGAAGCCGGCGGTTTCATGCTTTAGCTTGGGCCCAACTCCGATGCGGCCTATTCAAATACATTGAAAACGCAAAAACGGCTCTCTGACATAACCCCTGCACCCATTTTAATTAAATTTGTTGCATTTGAGAGGGAAAGTTAAATTCTAGTGACTGTTAGTACCGGAATTTCGATTTATGGCCTGAATTCTGTGAAAAAAACATTTCAAAAATTCAAAAGTTCGAAAATATAAAAGCACGAAGTTTACAAATTAATAGCTCTCCGTCAAGAACAGATATTGAGCTTCTGTAATCGGCATCCATTAGACCATTCAACGCGGATAAATTCGATGTCAATCTATATATTACGTAAGTTGGTTACGTTGTGTACAAGGTTTCTGCAATAGCTGTATTTATACATTTTGAGATTCGTGTGTAACATATCAATTTTGTCTGCTTTAGATGTACTATGAGGTGCAATTCACATAATAGTGATATCATTTTTCATTATTGAGTTACGCAGTTGTAAACATGAGTGTCGCGGTACAACGCGAACAGAAGAGAGGGAGACGTTCTTCAAGAACAACAGGACAACCTGTTCAAAAACAAACAGAACAGAGCCGCGTCTTCTTCGTCCTCACCCAATCTCACTGACCCACTAGACGGAGTCCGTTAATGCCCCCATCGTCGTTGTCGTCTGCATAGAATACACGCGTCAATACAAAGTGAACCTGCCCACATTAAAGCTTCAACCACAAGAAACACGTTCCCGACGGATTGTCGACGCCAGCTGGCATCGTCAAGAACTATAAGACGCTGGAGGTGACGCTCTCTAGATGCTGAATTGTGCCCATGCCAAATCAAATAGCCGGCCAAAAATATGTCGTAAACTTTTGTAGTTGGGAACTTAGCAATCCTTAGTTCCTTAGCAATCCCGATGCCATAGGCAACCATAAAGCAGTTGCGCAGCTACCAATGGAACTATGTTAATGCATTGCTAATGAACAAATAAACCTCTTAACAGCATTAGCCTGTCACAGCCTGTCACAAATTGCCACCAGGGCTGTGGAACAATAAAAAAAGTTTCACATATCACTGGCTTGTGTCAGTGCTTACTGGCAGCTTGTGGATACACTGAAACCTGCTTATAGCAAACTGGCCTATGCACTAAAAATAGTTCATTATGATGTAATGGTTCTGCGGAAACCTGCAAGGTGGTGAGAAGTAATTATAATTAAGGGAAAATGAGACATTCACCCAATTGTAGCAATTGCTACAAAGGAAACACATACGGGTTCCTCGAAAGAAAAGCCTCGCATTGGAAGAAAAATTTGTCCTGGTCCGGGACTCAAACCTGAGACCACCGCCTTTCCGGGGCAGCCGCTCTACCATCTGAGCTAACCAGGCGGCTAGCAGATGGCACGGCGAAGTCAAATTTGTCAACAACTCAAAGCGAAGGCAAGAGTTGATGCCTGCAAGGTGAAGAGAAGTAATTAATTAAGGGAAAATGAGACACCCACCCAATCGTAGCAATTGCTACAAAGGAAACCTTTTCCTTTGTAGCAATTGCTACGATTGGGTTGATTTCTCATATTTCCTTAATTAAATAGTTCATTATATCCGGTAATTCTTTATCCAAATCCAAACTGGCCTATAACAAAAGGAAACAAACTTTTGTATTGTGTTTGTTCTACACAAATTTGTCTTCTTCAGTGGAAATTTTAAGTCAAAGTTATCTGCTTTTTTGTAAACAAAACCATGCATAGTGCACAGCAATCTTTACTTGTGCCTTGAACAGCTTGCCAGTCACTAAAAGTGGCGACTTGATTGGATCTTGCATGAAGTACACTGCTGGCATGCTTCGAAGTATACTCACATTTAGGCACAATAGAAAAAGAAGAAAAGAAAGCATGAAAAAGAAAAGCCTCTGTTATGAGTGAGTGTTTTACACAAGTATCAGTCAGCAAGCTTTGTGTGTACAATTTAGAGGATAATTCACTTTATGCTGTTTTTTTATATATTATGTTATTGACTAGAACTGTACAAAGAGAAGAATGATATGTACTACAAGTGTGGATCTTTTCCTTGGCAGTAGCCAAACATGACTTAGAGCACACAATTACTTTTTTATCCAATTTATTTGCTAAAGGGCCAAAGCGTGCTCTGTGAAAGCTTTTTGAACAATATGCACAAGAAATGTCCAGTACTATTCCACCATACAGCGGTTGCCTGCACACACAATGCAACTCTTAAATACAATCTTTTGTCCGTACACGAATAGCAAGGGAGCTTGCGAGTGGTAAATCTTCATGTTGCCTTTTTGTATGCATTTCAGCAAATGTCTGCACAGCATCCTCTGATTCAGGTTTAAATTTTCTGGTCTCCTCCTCCTCGTCATCATCATCAGCCTATTTTATGTCCACTGCAGGACGAAGGCCTCTCCCTGCAATCTCCGATTACCCCTGTCCTGCACCAACCGATTCCAACTAGCGCCCCGCAAGTTTCCTAATTTCATCGCCCCACCTAGTCTTCTGCCGTCTTCGACTGCACTTCCCTTCTCTTGGTACCGATTCTGTAACCCTAACGGTCCAACGGTTACCTAACCTGCACATTACATGACCTGCCCAGCTCCATTTTTTTCTCTTAATGTCAATTAGAATATCAGCTATACCCATTTGCTCTCTGATCCAAACCGCTCTCTTTCTGTCTCTTAACGTTATGCCTAGCATTCTCCGTTTCATGGCTCTTTGCGCAGTCCTTAACTTGTTCTCGAGCTTCATTGTCAATCTCCAAGTCTCTGCCCCATATGTTAACACTGGCAAAATGCACTGATTGTACACCTTCCTTTTCAATGATAATGGTAAGCTTCCAGTCAGGAGCTGACAATATCTGCCGTATGCGATCCAACCCATTTTTGTTCTACAAATTTCCTTCTCATGATCAGGGTTTCCTGTGATTAATTGACCTAGGTAAACATACTCCTTTACAAACTCTAGAGGCTGACTGGTGATCCTGAACTCTTGTTCCCTTGCCTGGTTTATTATCTTTGTCTTCATATTAATTTTCAACCCCGCTCTTACACTCTCTCTGTTAAGGTCCTCAATAATTTGTTGTAACTCGTCCGCATTGTTGCTGAATAGAACAATGTCATCGGCAAACTGGACGTTGCTGAGATATTTGCCGTCGATCCTTACTCCTGCGCCTTCTTAATAGCTTGAATACTACTTCCAAGCACGCTGTGAATAGCATGGGAGAGATTGTGTCTCCTTGTGTGACCCCTTTCTTTATAGGTATCTTCTACTTTTTCTTTTGTAAAATTAGGGTAGCTGTGGAATCTCTGTAGATATTTTCCAAGGTATTTACATAAACCGTCTGTACTCCTTGATTACGTAATGCCTCTATGACTGCAGGTATCTCTACTGAATCAAATGCCTTTTCGTAATCTATGGAAGCCATATAGAGAGGCTTATTGTACACTGCGGATTTCTCGATTACCTGATTAATGACGTGAATGCGATCCATTGTAGAGTATCTCTTCCTAAAGCCAGCCTGTTCCCTTGGTTGACTAAAGTCTAGTGTTGCCCTTATTGGAGATTATTTTAGTGAATATTTTGTATAATACTGGGAGTAAGCTTATGGGCCTATAATTTTTGAATTCTTTAATGTCTCCCTTTTTGTGGATTAGTATAATGTTTGCATTCTTCCAGTTTTCTGGGACCCCTGGGACAGAGAAGTTAAACTTCTCTGGTTTCATCCGTTTCTTATTGCCTCTTATTGCCAGAATCCAGGGCATTCTACACTTTTCTTTGCTAAAACATAAAGTACATATTAGATTTATACCTTGTTTTGGAGCTCAAATGTCATTTCTAAGTTATTTACTTTCAACCCATAAAGAGTTGATGTGCATTCGATTCTAAGGTGTTAGAATTGGGCAAATACTGCCAAATGAATCAGCAGTGTTATGGCGTTTTTTCAGCCTCTTGTTTAATTCGACCCGCTGGATAATTAGAGCAGTTTCGTTGGTGCTGCCAGAGTCTAATTAACAGAAATTGACTGTATCTACTATAGCTGGCACTCTTGAACATACATGGCACAAAACAATAAATGAAATAGCATTAGTACAACCAGAAGGCATGTTAACATAGACGTTTGTTGTATTTGCATGATAAAATCTGTTGCTTTATGCACTTTTGCTTAAACTATTGAGTAATTGTTGCTTGCCAGCACACTGCAAACCTGGGCATTGTCACTTACTGACATTTCACTGAGTTTGCTAAAAAATTACTCAGTGCCCTGATGTTGGGAAAAATTACCAAAGTATTCAAGGTATTATCAGCTTCATCATGCGTGACTGCCACTTGTTCTGGTAGCTCTTTGGCAGTGTCTTGGCAGTGTCTGACAATGAAAGCTTAGTTTTGTTAGTCACCGAAGGGGATAGCATTCTAGCTGAGCAACTTCCTTAGTCATCCAAGGACTAGTAGTTCGTATTCGTTTCATCATCGATACATGGCTTGTGTGTGAGCAAGATACTTTTCAGGTCAACTATTTTATATTTTATTAATGATGCCCCGCTCATTTAGTTGAATATACACAAATGGCTCATTCTCACGGTTTGCATTTACCTCATCCCATTCGAATATGTCATTGTCTATATCAAGCTTATCGTATATGAACTAGATCTTTTTGTCCATTCTTTTACAGTGAAGCTGTATATGGCTAGGGTTCCGTGCATTTTTGATGACGACGAACCTTTGCCATGGCTCGCACCTGTTCTTTGTGAACAAAAACTATCATCATCAATGGCTCATATCCTGATAACCAAGCAAAAATGCCATGGCTCATAGCCCCGTAAGGCAGAGGCTACAAGCACTCGGGAAAGTGAAGCGAACAGTGCTTAAATTCTTTCTAATCACGCATACAACATATAGAACAGCATGTCGAAATCCGTCATCATCAATGACTCATATCCCCATGAGCAGTGGGTTTACCCTGGCTACGATAAGCTTTAAATACAGTGTTCTCAGCACTATAGTGAAAGCCCGGCATAACCACAGTAACTCACTTCACTTAACCTTGTATGCACCTCTATTTTCTTTCCTTGGCACGTTTTGCGTTACTCTCGTAGTCCCTCGATTATCTGGTCGGTGCAATACGTGGCCTGCCCAGCTGCACTCCTTGCTCGTAATTTCACCTAGAAATCTGGCCACCTGTGTTGCTGTCTCTGATCGAAGCTGTCGTCTTTCTGTCTCCTCATTCCAACACTCATTGCGCGGCCCTCAGCTACCAGTTCAATTTGATGTCCATATGTCAGTGCTCACAAAATGCCCGGATTGCACACGCGAAAAGTTGACGGCGGCAAAGCTACTGCTTTGAAGCACATCTTCCAAGTACAATAGAAAGAATATTTGGGCATGGGTGTCTGCATTTTGTTTGTTCTTTCTTTTTGTTAGCAGCAGCACTGTCCCAGTTTTTTTGTTTACGAAAAAATCCTCAGAAATAGATATCTGTTTTTTAGCTTGAAGTTTCTTAAAATATTTATTTTCTCATGGTGATCATAGAATTTTATAATTACCGGTCACCTTTTGTCAGTTTGTCAAATCCTATGTATGTGTTCAATCGAGCTGGCATGTGCACTCAGTGTTTCTGTGAAGATGCCTCTGAAGATAGATTCCTCGAGATCTTCAAGTGTCTCACTCCACAAAGAATCGACTCCTGCACCACACAGAAGTGACGTTCAATGTATTTTTCCTCGTCGCCACTTATAGCTTAGCAGTTCCAAGAGGCAGACCGACTCTGCGGTTACTGTCAATGGTTATTACCGTCAACGGCACAAACTACAGCACGACCGTACACAAGGAATTGCACTCGAAAACTGACCCTGTGTTGTTTTTTTCTCCACCTTTACTCAGGCTCGCGCGTGCGCACCTGACCCTTCTCTGGATCGCACAGCGCCGACGGAGCGGCAGTCGCTCCCTAGCACTTTCGCAGCAGCCCTAGCAGTCAGAGCTGTGACCCCTAACCCGCGGTTCGCAGTGAGTTGCGACCACGGCGGGTTCAGGCCAGTGGGGACAGGGTGAGTCTCGACCTAAGGTGTTTATTCACCTTAGAGTACAAAGATTCCAACAGACAACAGCCACAACACATACAAATACAACACAAAACACAACCACAGCGGCGGAGAATTCCGCACGTCTGGGATGAAACAAACCGCACAATGTGGGAGCCACAAAAGAGGCTGATAAGAGTTCAGCTCACCCAAAGTGGTTCCGCGCTCGGGCCCTGGGGCGGTGAGTCGCACACAAAGGCCGGGCGCAACAGGGGGGACGGCGTGCGGCGGTCTCAGCGGCGGATTTGAGATGCGGCCGTTCGCTAGCTCTTCCACCGTGAGACAAAGATCCGTCGGGGGAATAGCGCTTCTCCCGAGCGGCGGAGAGGGGTCTCCCCGGTTCCAAGAAAGGGAAAGGAGGGAACGGGGTGCCTTGGCTGCAGCGTCGCGGCCAGGCGCGAAGAGCAGCGGGAGTGGCGAAGGTGCCCTCTCCTCGCTACCCTCCGCGAGCGAGCACGTGATTATCGCGTGATAACCGCGTGGCCGCTCCGGAGATATCGGGATGCGCGTGCGATCCCCACATCCCCCCCTCCTTAAAATAACCCTTTAGCCGCTAAGAGGCCGCAGTCACCTGAGGCTTTCCTGCGAGAGGGACATGCTACTCCGACAGCAACACGGTTTGAGTCCATCCATGTTGGTGAGGGAGCAGCTCTAGCTGCAGACCGTCGTTGTCGCCGTGTAGGTGGTCGCGAGCCAGGCCGGAACGCAGGAGGATGGTACGGAGCAGCTTGACAGCAGCGGGATGCAGTGGGAGGCAAGAAGGGCGCTGGGTCCGGGTCATCTTGCGTCTCGGCGGCGTCACCTGCCCAGTCGGACGTGCCGGGTCCGTGGTGGCGAAAGGGTCCCTGGATTTTTCTTGGCTGCCTCGATTACGCTGACGCGATCCCCGAACCAGCCTCGAGATGGCGCAGGACAGCTCTTTTGATGTTCTCGGAGGTCGTTGCCCTCTGGTATTGGCGCACCCTCGCGGGTTTCGGCAGGCAAGATCGGCAAAGGCGCGCCGACCCACCCCTGACGATGGCTTGCACCTCGCTGCGCAGCAGGGGTCCACTCTGTCCTTGCGGGCGAAGTCTTTCGTTCGACCTTGAGGCTGGGTGCTTGGTTGTGGGGCTCGCAACTCGGTCGCGGAGCTGTGCGGCGCGGTTCGGCGAATTCTGCGCCGCCGCGACCATTCCGGACCGGAAGTCGCCCGCTGCACCTCTCGCTGTTAGCCGCCGGAGGATGTTTTCTCGCCGCCCGTTGCCTGCACTGCGCTGCTGACTGCTTGCGGCCTGCTCGTCCCCACCGGCAGTGGAGATGGTCTTTTCCTTCTTGCTTGATGGTTGTTGCACGGCTCCCGACGGGCGGTCTGCTGCTGCGACAATTCTGTTAGCCCCTCTCGCTTCTTCCAAAGAGAAAGCGCGTGCTCGCTCTGGAAGCCTGCATGCTAGACATCGGAGGAGCATTCCGTCCGATATCGCGCACAATAAAATAGCCTCCGCGAACCGGACAGAGTTAGTTCTGCCGAGATCGCAAGTTATAATGCCGCACCGGGCTCGAACCTCGAGCCGTGCCACCCGATGCCGCTGCCTGCGGGCGCGGGAGAGCATTCTCCTCGGGCCACTCGTTCCCTCTGTCATAGTAGGGTTTGAGATCGCAGACATGCACCGGTCGGCTGATCGGTCTTAGCTTCAAGTCCGCCAGCCTGTACACGAGCGAAGAGACAGTCTCTCGCACCCGGTACGGTCCTGCCCATTTTGGCGCCAGAGAAGCTGAGAATTTCTTACTGGCGTCGCTCAGGACGTGATTCCGTCTCAACACCAGGTCGCCCACTTTGTACTGAACTTCCCGATGAGAGCGGTCGTACTGCGCTTTCTGCTCGGCACGTGCAGTGCTCAGGTTCCGTCGCGCTTTTCGTAAAGCCTCCGTTACCTTCGCGCGCAGCCCAGTCGCATAATCGGCGCGTGCCGACGAAACAACCAGTTCCGTGCTGCTTCGTTCCTGTAGAGTAAGTTCAACCGGATTCAACAGCTCCCTCCCAAGGTTGAGGGTGGCGGGTGTATACCCAGTCGATCGATTCACTGTCGACCTGATAGCAAATCCAATTTCAGGAAGACAAGCGTCCCACTCATTGTGCGTCCCCGCAAATGCAACTAGCATGTGCTTGATGTTGCGGTTCACACGCTCAGTGGGATTCGCCTGGGCATGGTACGTGGTTGTTCTCCTGTGCTTAATGCCGAGAGCTGCACAAGAGTCCACGAAGAGTTTGGCAGTGAAGTAGGACGCATTGTCCGTTATCAGCTGCTCAGGATAGCCGAATCGTGTAAACACCTCGATCAGCTTTCCCATGATAACGCGTGCCGTCAGCTTCCGCAGGGGGAACAATTCCGCCCACTTGCTGAAATGGTCTGTGACTACGAGAAGGAATCGGTTCCCGCTCGGTGTCCTGGGGTAAGGCCCCATGACGTCACATGCCGCAATTTGCCACGGTGTTCGGCTATTGATCGGCTGCATGAGCCCGGGTGGGCGTCCACCACGCGGCTTCACGCGTTGGCACACGTTGCACGAGCGGGTGTAGCGCATCACCTCCCGCTTCATTCCAGGCCAGGTAGCAAAGCGGCACAACTTTAGATAAGTCTTAGGGCCACTTGCATGCCCGGCCAGGCACGTATCGTGAAAGTAGCGTAAAAGTGCTCCTCTCAGCGTGCGTGGAATCACCGCTTTGAAGGACTCGTGTGTATCCTTCTCCGCGGGAATGTATCTCAGCAGGACGCCGTCAGAGTCTAGCAGGTAGGAATCCAACGCGCTCACAGCATTACCAGCTGTTTCGGAGCGCCGCGCACCCACAGCAATACCAGCTGCGTCCATGTGCGCCGCGGCCGCGCCGCCGGGCTCCCGGAGCCCCTCAAACACTTTCTTACAAAATGGATCCCCCCGCTGTGCCTCTAACAGCTCCTTTCTGCCGAACACGCTCCCCACAGAACTGACGCAGTCCAAGTGGTTCACGCTTTCGTCCTGAGAAGGGGGTTCATCCGCCCTTCCTTCGGGACCAGCGCCGTCGAGCATTGTAGCAGTTACTCTGCTCTTAGGCTGAGTCACTGAGGGGTCACGATGGGTATTAATATTACCCCTCCTGACAACCTCAGTCGTCGCAGCGGTTAGTCCGCTCTCAAGCTCAGTTTCGGGCGAGGTGAGTTGAGTAGTAATATCACTCTTCTCACAGTCAACGGGCGCGCGCGAAAGTGCGTCCGCCACAACGTTGTTCTTTCCTCTCCTGTAGCGAACGGTAAAATCGTATCGCTGCAGGAGAAGTGCCCATCGCGCGAGCCGGCCGCTCGGCTCTCCTAAGCGCCTAAGCCAAGTTAATGCCATATGATCGGTCTCAATTATGAATGGGACTCCATCAATATAGTAGTCAAACTTTTTGAGAGCGAAAATGATCGCCAGACATTCTTTTTCGGTCACAGAGTAATTTTTCTCTGCGGGAGTCAAAGAGCGGCTGGCAAAAGCTACCGGGCGCAAGCTACCTTCGTGCTGTTGGAGCAAAACCGCTCCTAGGCCAAGGTCGCTGGCGTCCGTATGAATGACAAATTCTTTGTTCAAATCAGGTAGCCTTAACTCGGTGGTTTCCACGAGCGCGTTTACGAGGTTGCGCAGTGCCTCCTCTTGCTCGGGACCCCACCTCCACTGCTCACCTTTCCTCAACAGCATTGTCAAGGGGGCTTGCAGTGCAGCGCAGTTTGGGATGAACTGTCGATAGAAATTCGCCAGCCCCAAAAAGCGTCTCAGTCCGCCTATGTCTTCCGGTGACGGGTAGTTCAATAATGCCTGAACCTTGTCATCACACGGTAGAAGGCGTCCGTTATCCAGTTTAAACCCCAGTAGCGTTACTCGGGTTGCTGCAATCTGGGTCTTGGTCGGGTTTAGCGTTATCCCCGCAGACCTCAGACGCTCCAACACGTCCCTGAGATGGCGTAAGTGCCCATCAAAGGTACGCGAGTATACCACAACATCGTCCAGGTAAGCAAGAGCGTGGTGCCACCTTGCGTCACCCAAGACACGGTCCATCAGGCGCTGGTAAGTCGCAGGCGCACCGACAAGTCCGAATGGCATACGGGTAAACTGGAAAAGTCCCCTGTGACACGTGAAGGCAGTCTTCTCTCGGTCACAGGGATCTACCTCCACCTGAAAGTATCCTCTGCTTGCATCGAGCGTAGTGAAGTACTTCGCTCCGCCAACGTTGGATACGATCGAGGGAATGCTAGGAAGCGGATATGCGTCCTTGCGTGTCACCTCGTTCAGGCGGCGATAGTCAACACAAAGGCGGGGCGTCCCATCCTTTTTAGGAACCAACACCACAGGAAAACCCCATGGGCTGTCCGATCTTTCAACAACGCCTGTATCGAGCAGTTCGTCCAGAGCGCTGTCTAGTGCTTTCCTCTTAGCCAAACTCACCGGCCGAGGATTACACTTCCACGGAGAGGCGTCACCTGTCTCAATTTTGTGCCTGTATAGCGTAGTGCAACCAGGCCGCTCTGTGAATACGGCATCATATTCAGTCAGAAGCGCTGAGAGGCGAGCCTTTTCTTCCCCCGACAAACTGCTTGAGTCGTCCAGCAGCGGGTGGTATCGTTCGCCCCTCACTGCGGCACAGTCTGCCACCGCAGCGGGGGTTATGGGCTGTGCGGGAGGGGAGCAGTTCCCCTCCGCGCCTCTTTTCTCAGCGCGGTTGGCCGGACGGCATTTCGACCCGGCCGCAACCGTTCTGAGGGACCTTTTCGGGCAATCGTTTGGTCGGTCTGCGCGCGAAGCATCATCGAACGAAGTTGTCTCTGACGCTTTTTGAGATGAAACGAAAGGGTTCAGGGTGCCACATGCTCGCTCCCTATATCCTCCGTTGCAGACGTCAATAACAATGCCCGTCTTGGCGAGGAAATCTCTACCAAGAATTATAGGAACCGACAGGCCGGGAAGGTGAGCTAGGCGCTGTCGCCTCACCCGTTTCTCCCACCGCACCACAAGCCTAGCAGCACAGCTCGCGTGTGCCGTGCCGCTGGCCAGTCGGAAGGTCACATTACTCTCTCTCAGTCGGATAGCGTTCCGACGGAGATGTTCACACACCTCGTCGCCAAATAGTGAAGCGCTCGCTCCTGTGTCTAACAGCGCAAAAAACCTGCGCCGGGCGACTGTAACCTCTATGAGCGGGACTGGCGTGTCGCTGGGCAATCCAAAACGACAAGCCAGCGGGGCAAGGAGTTCATGTGTCTCACTTCGCACCGCTGTAACCGCCGCCGGCCATGCAGCATTGCTCACCGGCGGCCCCGCTCGTTTCCCGAAAGCGCGTGCTCTCGGTTCGCAGGCTGTCTGTAATCCCGGGCGAAGTGCCCCGGCTGGTTGCACCGATAACAGAGGAGAGCCGGCCTTTGACGGGCTTGGCGTCCAGTGCCTCGCGCCGTTTGACCATTGTTCCTCTCTATCGACTGCTCCCTTGCAGGCACGCTCTGCTCTCGCATCATCGAGCCGGCATATCGACCACGATTCTGCATACCTCGGCCATCGGCAGCGCATGCTGCACGCATGGCATAAGTGTACGGATCGAGAGCCCGGTCAGATAAGCCCCAACCGTTTCTCAGTTGTCCGTCACTGAAAGCAACCACACCATCTCCACCGGAACGAGTGCGAAAAGTGTCCCCGTTCCACGCGCATCGCGGCTCAAGTGCCCTCGACGCTGGGGGTGGAGGTCGGTATGAGCGCAAGGCGAGTATGTCCGCCTGTATGCGCTTTGCCTCCGAGGCCAGCTCATCCAAATCCCTGAACTTGCTGCCTCTTAGGTACGCTGCGAAGGTGGGATGAGCTTGTCGTGTGACTCTCTCCACCTTATCGCAGTTTGGAGCGGTAGGGTCGGCGGTACGATAAAGTTCGTCCATCGCCCTGACGTACTCGAGCAAGGATTCGTCCGGATGCTGAGTACGTAGCTCCAACTCGCGCCGCAGACGACGCTCGTAATCTGCGGGCAGGAATTCCTCGCGTAATCCCGCTCGGAACTCAGCCAGCGTGCTAGACCGGTAGCCAGTAAGCCGGAACCAGCGGGCAGCGTGATCAGTCAACGACACTGGTACGACGCGTTCCAGCATCTCGTCATCGGACAGCCCCGTTGCGCGCTGGTAAGTCAGCACGCGATCGAGGTATTCGTTGACGCTAACTGAATCATGATACCCGCTGTAGGTGGGTAAGTCCACCCTCACTCTCGGTCTAGCAGCGGCGGCAGATGTCAGCAGAGTGTTCTGCACGGCACCTGTCAACCTCTCAATCAAGCGCATCGCATCCTGCAACAGCGCCTGTTGAGGCTCGCTCTGGCCAGTAATGCCTGGCACAGGAGCAGAACGCGTCGAGCAAGTATGCCGCAGTGGCTCCATGCTCTCCGCAAACACTGGCGAAGGGTTCGGCGTAATGTGCCTCCCGCCTTCAAGGGTACATCCTGCCGGAGAGAGCGCCTCATGTGTCGCGCTACCCTCTTCGAAGCTTATCAAATTCCCAGGGCTAGTGTTCGCCGCAGGGCATGACTGAGCGGTAGCAGTTACCGCCGCTTCGAATTGTTGCCTGTTGGTAGCAACCTGCGACAGCGTATACAACGGCTGTAAATCAGCCCCGTATGCTGCCATGGTTCGTTCGTGCAGTGGTAGACACTCACACAAACAGACTCAACCTGTCACACCTCTGGCCCCACGTTGGGCGCCAAATATAGGGGTATTACTCAGGCTCGCGCGTGCGCACCTGACCCTTCTCTGGATCGCACAGCGCCGACGGAGCGGCAGTCGCTCCCTAGCACTTTCGCAGCAGCCCTAGCAGTCAGAGCTGTGACCCCTAACCCGCGGTTCGCAGTGAGTTGCGACCACGGCGGGTTCAGGCCAGTGGGGACAGGGTGAGTCTCGACCTAAGGTGTTTATTCACCTTAGAGTACAAAGATTCCAACAGACAACAGCCACAACACATACAAATACAACACAAAACACAACCACAGCGGCGGAGAATTCCGCACGTCTGGGATGAAACAAACCGCACAATGTGGGAGCCACAAAAGAGGCTGATAAGAGTTCAGCTCACCCAAAGTGGTTCCGCGCTCGGGCCCTGGGGCGGTGAGTCGCACACAAAGGCCGGGCGCAACAGGGGGGACGGCGTGCGGCGGTCTCAGCGGCGGATTTGAGATGCGGCCGTTCGCTAGCTCTTCCACCGTGAGACAAAGATCCGTCGGGGGAATAGCGCTTCTCCCGAGCGGCGGAGAGGGGTCTCCCCGGTTCCAAGAAAGGGAAAGGAGGGAACGGGGTGCCTTGGCTGCAGCGTCGCGGCCAGGCGCGAAGAGCAGCGGGAGTGGCGAAGGTGCCCTCTCCTCGCTACCCTCCGCGAGCGAGCACGTGATTATCGCGTGATAACCGCGTGGCCGCTCCGGAGATATCGGGATGCGCGTGCGATCCCCACAACCTTTATAGGCTGGCGCAAGTGGTGCTATGTAGTGGACGGCAATTTAAAACGAAACTATAACAGTGGCTACTTGGCAACGCCCAGTTTCAAAGGGGATGTCAGCATATCATCATCATCAGCAGCAGCAGCAGCAGAGCAGCATCACATCATGCCACTTGTCAGGCGATGCGAGATGCGCACTGCGTAGCATGAATACGTGCAAACTTTGCACTGCAGTTGCGTCACATCATGCCCCTGTGTCAAGGAATGTGACATGTGCACCGCATAGACTTCATACTTGTGTTTACTTGTTAGTATAGGTTGCTGGCTTTCATAACAGCTTTACAAAACCTGAAGCTGCTTCCCTATAATTTTATTCAGCATGCTTGAATTAAAACCGCACCACAACCCAGTATAGTTAGTTATAAGAATCAAACGAATTGTTTTGTAGATACAGTGCTCAACCTCATCTCAATAACAAAAAATTGATTGGTACTGCAATCATTATAATTGCAGTAAGAGGGGCAAGTTTCAATAAATAGCAGCAAACATGCAGGTTTTGCAAAGCAGGCCTGTTCAACTAACCTGTCGGAGTGTTTCACAATCAAATTGCGCAGACCTGTACCTACTTTGCTGTAATAAGGCATTGATTGACACACACAAATCACTCTGTACATGGCAACAATTTTATTTTAACATTGTGAATGTAAAACATACCAGCAGCTGTCCACTGAACACCTGCCGAGATGGGTGCACAACATGGCATCGCCAGCGTGATCACAACCGTACCTGTGACTCGGCATGCACTCGACTTTTTCAAGGAGTTTGTGTGCCTGAGTGCAAGAATGGGATTTACAGCTAACAGTGCTCAACACTGGGGAGCGGCATAAAAAAAAAGTTGGAAGAAGCCCTTGTATTTACAAGGTAAAGGATAGACGACAATTATGGAATGCAAAAGTGTGACATGAAATGTACTGATGCGATGTTTCATTTGGCACCTTCGTGCATCAGCTGACCCTCGCATTGTGTGTGTGTGTGTGTGTGTATGTGTATGTGCACGCACATCATTTTCAACTTCGGCAATGCGCAATCTGTACATTACTAGCTTGCCAAAGTATGAATGCCAACAAGGCAAAATGAGAATATTATATTAGTTTTCCTTGTAAACAGCATTAAATATATTACAACTAGATCTCGCTCACGTGGCTTAGTGGTGTAAAGGCAGGAGTACATGGATAATTCTCAAGGGAAGAAATGTCCATATTGTAAGAAGTCGGCAAAGCATGGGGGGGGGGGGGGGGACAATAAACAAAAATAAAGAGAGGAAAAGAATAAATTATTTGCCAAACAAAAGTGGTGCGAGAAGTATAACAAATACAGCAAGCAGCATGACTTGTAGAAACTTGTTCACTATAAGGTGCAACATAGGCATTGCACTTGGTTATATCTATGCGCATGTGCATAAAAACTTGCCGCTGACAAGCACACTGGATTTTGCTTGGAGCGTACTTTAGCCCACAGGAGAGAGAGCTGACTGCTATCTTCCTTATATACCAAATAAGAAAGTGTGTCACTAACCTTGGTAAAGTATGCCTTCTAATGTGCAACAGAAGTGGAGTGACCAGACACACAATATTTATCTGCGAGTGTCCTGCAAACACAAGCTAATTCCCTTAGGTGGTATTTCTTGGGATCAATCAGTTTCCATATCCAAAAAATTTATGAAAGCATTCCACCTTACTTTCAAACTGTATGAAGATAAAATGCAAAACACAAATTCAACAACTATTTAACAAATGTGTGCCATCAGGAGCTTGCCAAAATAATGAAAGTACCTTTTGTCACCGGCACAACCCTATGTGATTGACAATTCATTACAAGCTCATGGTCGGCCAGTTTTGATTTCCATTTTCACACATCAGAGTTGGCTGTTCTAACTGTTTGACACTGCCAACCCCCTTCAGAAAAGGAGAAAGAAAAAACGCAACATGCTGTCTCAGGTCCAAATCGTGATTGCATATGCTGGCTTAGTCCAAAAGGTTTGCATGTTATACTAATAACCCAAGTGCCATGCTTTTAAAAGAAACATGCAAATGAACCAGCATCTGACTCGCAGCCTGACATTATCTAAAAATTTCTATAATTGCCTCCTCCTTTTGCACTCAAACAAAACAATCTCTCATATGCCCTCAACATACTAAAACAAAGAAGGAGGCAGTGTAAATGTGGCTGCAAAAATTTATGAAAAAGAGAAGCTTAGCCATGCACTCCAGCATTCTACTATCGTGCCTTCACCAGCAAAGATACCAATGCCATAAACTATAGAGGATCTTACAACACTACCTAGAGGGAAATGTGGTGCTACCATCTATACAAGGGACAGGAATGCCAATATATAAAATGTTCAGCTTGTCTTGAACATAGTTTGTCTTGAAACATAACCATGCCAGTGCAAAGAAAACTTTGGATTAATAACAAGCCTTAGTTTTTCAGAAATACAATCCTACTCATCACTTGCTCACATGACAAAAAAACGAAGGAAACAGACACACACATAATTGGTACTGCAATACATTTGGTACAGGCGCTCTTGTCTTTCTTTCAATTCTCCAACCGAAAGATCGTGCTGTCAGAATTTCATTACACTGTTGTGGAGATTCTCAATGGTCTCGCATCCCATTATGTTTTTCTTCCCTGCACAATTATTGCGTCTCCTGACATTCGGCTTCTATGCATGACAGGCTCGATGGTGGGCATCATTGTGTTCTAATCATAAATTGCCCACAGTCATGCAACAAAACCAGCACCTCACACACTGCTTTAGTAGGGAACTGAATTATCATAACAGATGCAACAATAGTCACCTACAAGATGTCCCGACTCTTTGAGAAAGATGAAAATCTGAAATCCTAGAAATTCTGTGCACACTGTAGCACCACCTTTCCCTCCAGGCAATTCTAAGAAAATGTTTCTGCCGGAAAAGAACAAATGAGGCACGACCACATGCTCCTAGCTGACATTGCGAAACATACAGCAAGGCATTTTGATAACACGTCTATGCCACAGTGATAAACAGAACAAGGCACTGAACATTAGTGACAACTAAACATGCACCTTAAAATGAGTACGAGGCATCTCAAGATTCAAGACTCCATGGTAAACATCACTGCAAACAAATGCAAACAAACATGACAGTCCAGGACTGAGCGGTTGTAGTACCTGACACTGGAAACAAGCATGGCAGTAAAAGCTTGAAGTAAGGGAACAATAAATACAACAAGTAGAAGAGAAAAAAAAAATTTCTCTGGTGCTCTACTGGGTCGTTAAAACACCAAGATTTCTGAAGTTATTTACAGAGTACGCATTTACAAGCACCAGCATTAGGTCTCCATGTGTGTATGTGTGTGTGTGCTACGTAAAAGGGCAATGTCAGGTTCGAGGTGCATTTAAAACACCTAGAGATTCGTCAATATTGTGACCGCTATGTACAGAGAAGGTTGTATGTTACAGAACATCTTTTTTTCTTTTCAGCATAACCCTGAAGTCCTTCTACAAAGAAAAAAAGAAAAGACTCGCACTCTGCTTTCAAGCTCCTTATTGCTCTCATCTTCGCATTCCACATGGAAGAATACAACAGAGAGCACTAACTGTGCTTAGATTCTGCATTAAATGCAATACGGCATCACGCATTGGGACTCGAGAGGGTCATCAGGGGGCACACCACTACATTCACTTGGTAGTAGTGCAGGCTGCTTCAGCATGGGTCACGTATGTAAAGAAAATTGATATCACTGATAAGCAATCAGTGTACAAGCTCTCAGTGAAAGGTTTCTTTCTCATGGACAATTTGGAAAATTCTAGAAGTTGGCTTGCCTGCAGGACCTTGCTTCAGTACCCACACCACCACATCTACACAGCCAGTGATGGCATTCTCTTTTCTTTATGAAAGAGAGTGCAGATGTGGATCCTGTTTTCGGTTAAAATATAGCTGTAAAGGACAGCTGACTTGCACATTTTTGTACATCATAATCCATCACTGTAAAGCTAATTTTCCCGCAGTGCCATTTTCAAACTTAATTGCAGCACAACCAGTTTTCAAATCTGCAGATACATGTAGAAGCCACTGTGTGTGGGTTGCACAAGGCAGTCTAAGGATGTTGTTCCACGCAACTGTTAAGTACTGACATGCATGGCTTGTATGTTATCTTCGTATCAGTTACAACCAGTGCTGTCATTAGTAGCACAGGATTTATGCTTTGGAGAATCCCTAAGTTGTTGAAAATAAAAGTGTTTCGTTACCTAGAAATGGTAATGTTCATTTAAGCCACAATATTCATGCACAATATAGTAGCGGCTACTGGGTCTTGTAATGTTGATCTTTGGGTAATGTGAGCTTGCCAGAACATTCAACCATAACTACATTTCGAAGCATTCGACATCAAACTAGAAAGTTCTGAAATGGGCACACTGGATATCGTTACCACAACCAGACAACTCAAATGGAAGCTGCATTTATTGCGTTGTCCACTGCTCATCCGCAGCTTTGGGACATGTGCTTGTCATGTAAATATAATAATAATATTTGGGGTTTTACGTGCCAAAACCACTTTCTGATTATGAGGCACGCCGTAGTGGAGGACTCCGGAAATTTTGACCACCTGGGGTTCTTTAACGTGCACCTAAATCTAAGCACACGGGTGTTTTCGCATTTCGCCCCCATCGAAATGCGGCCGCCGTGGCCGGGATTCGATCCCGCGACCTCGCTTGTCATGTAAATGATGGCCTTTGATCTCCAGGCGGCAAATGCACGCAGCAACGATATTGAGATTGCGTGTTGGTAAGGAGCAATTTAAAAATAAAGCTTGCAATGCCAGATATCCGGCAATGATTCAGGAGATTGCAGAAGAATGGCTAAATGTTTTCTCAAATTTTTTCAATTAGCATTTCCCGCAGATGACCTTGTTCCTTTACAAAGTAATTTCTTGCCTACTATACCTGCTGTACTGCAAGCTAATCATAATTTTTCACCCTCTCTGCTTGAGTTGACAAAATTTTACTGCATATTAACCAGAAGATTATATTTTGGACTGTCGCATGCTTATCCTGCCTCAGTGTTGGCGTAACTTAATTTTTCCTTTTTTGCTTAACACACAAGGACACTATGAGTGGAATACAGCACTTCGTACCCATGGCAATATGACCCAGACAAGAAACTTGATTTACTATCACTGCACTAATAATGTCACACAGCAAGTGCGTGTGTGGATTGTACGCACATAAAGCTGATACCCAAAATGCAATGAAATATAGGAACATGCAACATTGCTCATTTGGTAAAGCAAGAATGAGTGAGCAAGAAATATCAGAGCTTTGAAGGCATGACTACACAAAACATTGTTATTGGAATGAAAAAGAAACCAGCGAATAGAAACTTACACAAAAAAATTGAACTGAATGAGCACTGGACTTCTTCCCTCCATTTTTTTTCCATTGTGTAAGCACCTGTTTGCCAATTCCCTGTTCATTCACAAGCACATACCAACTCGCACAACAAGAAACGCTACTGCTCATGGAATTTCTTTGCTGTTTTGTGACCTCAACATACTAAAGAAACTTAAGACTGTGAGTGAGGTGGGGAGGGGGGCAGCAAACGACTGGAATAAACACCGAAAGATTAGGAAGTCAGCATAACCATGGGGGCAAACGATAAAATGAACAACGTAAACACCAAGTTCAGAAACATCTCAACTTGCAAGAGCACAGATTATGCATTTTGGAGGACCGAAACACCCAATTTAAAGACCTCAAACAGATGTTTTTTTTTTTTTTAATGACTCACCTCTAAAATGCATATCCTTTTGTGTCAAAAAACTTCCAAGGCACCAAATAAGCAGCTGCGACCATAACTTGGCCACACAATGGGTCTCTCATAGCACCCGTGGCACACCGAATCTCCTGAGAAACTGTTTAACTTGCAGTTATTTATCATGGACTCTGAGCTATTCACAGGTGGTATGATTTTGAAGGCTCCATGCGAAGACAGTGCTGTTTGGCCTCAACTTAATGACATCAGAGCATATGTAGAGTAAGACATTCAACACTGTGGTGGTGATTGCAATATACTCTGTCGGTGGAGCTCTCCAGGATATCAGAGCCTACTTCCACAAGGCTTTGGGAAAGACAGAATCCTGTACTTTCCCAGACAACTGGAAAAACCTTGAGGCTGATGCCTACCAAAAGGGTGTACCTATGGAGTGGTCTTCCCAGACTTGCTTCTCTGGGCACTCTCGCAGGCCTAAGGGTACGCACAAGTCGCACGTTGAATACCACTGGTCAATCTGGATTAGTCCACTAAATCTTTAAGCAATCCTTTAGGCTTCACAAATCTGAATGCGTCAGAGCAAAACAAACCGCTCTGTACTGGGCAGTCGAGGAAGGTACAACATGTGGTCTGTTCTAGAAACACTAATAGCCGCTTTGTCTATGTGTCTGATTATCAAAACATCAGGGTGGTTTCTATGCCAAGACTTCTGTCATCTGCTCTACTTGTAATACAGTCCAACCTTGATATAGTAAACACGGATATGAAGCATTTAATGAATATATGCTTATAGCAAATATGGGATAAAGTGAATGCATTCTTGTGTTGGATGCAACTTCATTATTGGCCACGAGATCAAGCAGAGTCGCCACCTGGTGGGCACTGGCAAAACCATGGATAATGTGGATTACACCACGTGTCGTCTGTTAGGCCCTACGTGGCGTGAATATCCTTAAATGCTGTTTCTTTCGGCATTGTAGAACAGTCGTAAATGCTGGTGTGCATATTTTGACAGTGTTCAAAAGCATTTAGTCTTGCGCTGTCGTTTTTATGCTGTAGTGAGAACAGCGACTGCCTGTGTCAAGCGCATGATGTGTGATTGTCACACCCTTCACTTACCACAAGCATATCAATTTTATAATCGGTTGGTGTTTAGATTACATCACAAAAATAATTTTAGCTTGTTTTAAACAAATAGAATGCTAGCGGCGAGACGTGAATGTCACATTTTATTAACTTGTCACGATGTATTGATCACTCTGCAATCTCTGTGATACCATGAAACATGCATCAATCAGCAGTAGAAAAAAAAAGAATATTATGCATGTATTCATATAAATTCCTACGCTTCATAGTACGACAAATGCATTGCAATAATTGCAAGGCCCTCGCTGAATTGTTACGCAACCAGATGTGTTCCTTTAATATGTGGATCTGATGCAACTATGGTGAATTCATATTGCCTTGCAATTAAATCGTGGATTTTTGTACTCCAATTCGCTACTACAAAATGGAAGCTAAACTAGGGTGTTATATGAGGATCATGTGTGATGCAGCACTCTATAGACACAGCACGTCATCACACAGAGCTGAAAGGTGGCTATTATAATCTCTTTTCGCTAGTCAATGTAGCATTGTTAGCTTCACAAAAAACTGGTCACTATCAGCTGAAATAAAACAACCTGATGATTTTAGCTTCTCAAATAATAATAAATTTGCAGCATCGCTGTCGAGTGTGAAACCGTGTGAGGGCGATAAAAAAAATGTCTGAAGAAACCTGATCATCCTACTAGTGTACTGCCACTTTGTAGCAGTACACTAGCGGATCACTTAGTGACCTGCTTGCTTAGCTGAACTCATTAACTGCTAAAAAAAAAAAGAAAAGAAAAGAAACAGATATGTATGTGTATATTTGGTAATTTAGAGTGCGCATTAACTTGCTACTTCACCTTTGTTGTACAGGAATATAATTTTTTACACCCCTGCAACATTCGCAGAGAATGCTGTATTAAATAACTTGCACATGCAACAATGTTAACAGAGTATGTGGAATGCAAGCGAAGTATACACAAAAAAGCCCTAAGAAAGTGCCAAAACAATGACCATGTGGCTGAGTGCCAGTCCCTTTTTCATGGCAGTTTGCACTGCTTTTAAGTAAATATGATGGCCCTGGGCATTTTGCGCAAGAATGTGGCATCGGAGGGCAATATAAGATCAGTTTACTGCAGTCAACACGTATAACTAGCGGCAAATTTGGCCAAATAGTTCACAATGGAATGCGGCCACATACATTTCAATGCACGCCGTCGACCGCCTGTCCCCATTAATGCGGCAACAGTGCTGCCTCCTGTAGTTTCATCTCATGGCAAATAGCAAGGTTCTATTGTACTAAGTTATACTTGGTGTTTGCACCGATTCAGAAAGCCTTTTTTTGTCATATGTGCCTTTGAGAAGTGTTATCACACAAAATTTTACTAGCGAGAGGAAGCTATACTTAATTAATTTCACTTATTCGTGTAATTTTGTCTTTTAAGTTATAGTAGCTAGTGCAAGCTTGCCAATATAGATCTAAAGCAATGATTGATGAATAACGTGCAGTCAAATCGCGTTAATTTGAACACGCTTAAATCGAACTTGCGCTGTGGTACTGTCAAAGTTATGTGTATTCCAATGGGTGAAAACGCCCGGTAATTCGAACGTGCAAGTATTTGCAACGGTTAATTTGAGCATACTGTGCTCCGACAATGCTCTTAGCAGTGTGCAAAATCACGCGGCGGCGCCTCCGACCAGCATTCCTCTGACCCCGCCATAGAGGAAGAGCTTAGGAGAGACTCCTTAACGTTGCGCAGAAAATAAATAATAATAATAATAAAAAGAAACGTGGCGGAAATTTCTGTGCAGGCACGCATAACCGATTGCTTCTGTTAGTGACTTGTGTAAGCGCTGCCGCACCGCCGTGTGCCCCACAGAGTCAATGCAAAAGAACGTCTGAAATTTCAAACGCAAAAAAACCTTCGCCATCCGGTTTTCTGGACTTTTTGCCATGACCACAGGTCTGAAATGGCATTATTCGAAGCCTCCACCACGACCATTTTGATTATCGCGCCGCCTCGAGCCGGCGCTCCCGCACGCAGATCCGCTGGCAGCTGTAGCCACACCGCAGCAACACTAGAACTAGCTACTTTGGCGTTCGCTACCAAACTTTTTGCTGTTCGGTGCCGTGTTTCACATTGAAGCAATTCGCTGCTGCTGTTGGAATTGGCGCCGACTCCGCCTTCGTGATACTCGCCAATGGCTTCGGAGAGCACGAAGCATGGCGCATTGCATAATATCGGTTCCCTAAAGTCAACTTCGCCCCAATACAGCACTCTTACGCACTGAAGTATACCAAAAGATTGAAGGGGCAATTGTCACGACATGATGCATTTCCTTTAATTAAACCGCGTGCACCTGCCATCTCCTATCACAGTTCGAGCACCGATCTGCCTAATAAATGACTAATTTGTAAATATGTGCGAATAAATCTTGTGGTTCTTCCCACCCATGTCTTAGCTCAGTGCACATGCACCACTGCAGGTAATTCCTCCATTAAATTAGCTTCCTTAAATTCGAAATTCTTTTAATTCGAACAAATTTTTGGGCCCCTTCAAGTTCGGATTATTGAGCTTCGACTGTACATATGTCAGTGGCATTATGTGCAAAACAGACCATAACCTGCTATCTTAAATTTTTTTAGTCACAGTTTCGTGCAAGGAGCCTCTAGGTGCTTCCTTGAAGTACTAACTGAGCACCACACTGGCAAAAGATGAACTCATAAAGCAAAAAGAAAGCACAGAGTTGAATCGCAATGCTTACACAAAGCACTAAATCCATATGGACTCATCCCTCAGCAGGTGGAAATGCCGTGCCTTTGAATTTCCAGCTAATTGCCCTGACAACAAGCTGAGCAAGAGTGCTTCGCTGCACAGAGAGTTTATCCAGATTGACCAGTGAAACTTACTCCAGACTGAGTGGTGCAATGCAAATTTTCTAGCCCAAAGGAGAAAAGGTAAGTGTTCCAGGTCAACTAACTTAACAGTTAAAAAAAATGGCGTTTTACGTGCCAAAACCACTTTCTGATTTTGAGGCACGCCATAGTGGAGGACTCCGGAAATTTCAACCACCTGGGGTTCTTTAACGTGCACCTAAATCTAAGTACACGGGTGTTTTTGCATTTCACCCCCATTGAAATGCGGCCACCGTGGCCGGGATTCGATCCTGCAACCTTAACGCAACAGTTTGAGAACCGTCTAAGTGCACTGGGTGCTATGGAAGACTCATTGAATGTGACTAGAAACTATTGCAGTCACATATTTGGTGTCGTGCAAACCTTTTACACAGTGCTCTCCATACTTCCTAAACCCAAAATAACCAAACCCTGCCCTTGTGTTGCTTCTTATGACCTGTGGTTGTGCTGTTTTCCCACAAGGTGATGTGCCGACTAGCCCAACCCAGTACTGCAATACCACCGGAAGACACCAGAAGATTTGTCAGCGACTGCCCTGCCGCCTGTACCATAATCAAGGTCCTTGATGTGTGTGCCTAGGAAGTGAGACTGCAGGTAGATGAACAGATGAGGTGCAGGTGGGGTGTCTCAGAAGCTCTCAACAAAGCTGCCAGGGAAGAGTCCAGTCTTTCCCGTCCTCTGCAGCGTGCCTTTGAACCAGCCATCCTCCCGCTTCTTGTGCACATACACGACGTCTCCCTGCTTGAGCTCGAGCTCATACTCGCTGTTCGGAGGGTAAGGCACAATGCAGCGAAACCTGCACAAAAGGAGCTGCATGATCTCTTGTACACAAATGTCAATGCTACAGCAGACAAACACTAAAAATTATGGATGTGCAAATACTTGAATATCAGCAAATCGAATCGAATGGTGAATGTTCAAATAATTTGATTTGTCAATCAATTATCTATTCAATATTTTTTTCCAAATATTTGATATATTCAGCGTAAAGAACTGCATGGATTTCACACATCTAAGTTGATAAGCGAACTAATGTAGTAGCACCTGAGACAAATGCTACAAAAGCAACCTGGGGTACATGAGACAATGATACAAACCTCTTAACACTTCACTGCCCTTTAATGCTCTTGAGGAATCGTACTTGCATAGTAAATTATCAGCATCTAGCTTTCAATCCTTGCTAATCATAGGCCACATTACAGCTATGCCTTCAAGAAGAACCAATGACAAATGAGTATTGCGGAAATCTGTGAGGCAGAGGAAGTTTTATGAAAGGAATGAAATGGTCAGCTACCTTGCAGCATGAAGCTACAAAGGAATCTGATAATCGTTTATCATAAAGAAAATTTTGTAGCTGAAGAAAAATTCATTCTGCTCCAAGGATTGAAACCGGGACAAACTTCTTTCCAGGGAGGTCTCTTTAGCATATTGCCATGTTGTAGTGACGGTGCAACTTGGAAAAAGTGCAACTTATTATTGGGTGAACCCAGCAAACCAGCGAGACTCGAAGCACAATGATGGAGAGCACAGTCATCGAGTCTCGAAATCTGATCTACGAATCAAGTGTGTCAGCTATTTATACATGACTCATTGTACATTTCAGCAACATTGCTGGTGCTCACATTTGTTCTAGAAGGTACATCACTATTCATGTAGTGTGCTCAGTCTGATTAGCCAAGAGTCTTTTGCTACAAAATCAGCAACAACGTTTAGGAAATTTCGGATACATGTGGGCATGCCTTGCGCAGAATGATAACTTTGTAACAGTGGTCAGCCGGTGAAAAGTGGTCGCCAGAAAAACATAAACAATGCATGCATGTCAATGCGGGCTAACCAGTAGGCTAGCGAGGTCAGTTTAAAGCACGGGGAGAATGAACATAACAAAAGTTCTTTCCGATAACCCATATGGGTTTCCTTTATAGCTTTGTGCTACACTAGGGTGGGTGACCATTTCGCCTTTAACAAAGAGCCAATGTGCCAACACACCTTTCCCTCACAAGAGGAGCAGGCTGCTTGGGCCTCGCCTTGAGGCTGTCGTTTCCATCCAGGGAGCTGGTCTTCTTGTGCAGTGCCTGCTGGTTGCCTAAAACCTCACTCGGACACGAGCCAGACCTGCGGGTAGAAACCCAAAGTGAATTATAGCAAACTTGTCGTACAGCGCAAGTGAGGGTGAGATAACCGCGAAGTTACCTGCGTGATAAGTTACTGATCTCAAATGTGACATTTCATTACCAATTTTCTGACTCTGTACTTGCTGTTGTAAGTCCTATTTGTTCGCCTGATCTAGTAGTAGTCAGCGCAATAAACCTGATGGTTGACAGTGAGTGTTCAGTAGTAGTATATTTTATTCTGTGTGCCATCCCTGCATTATTTATTCACTAAGTTACAAGCTTGCGCTAACTTTTGCATTTTGTTGCTGTTGTTGATTCCTTCATGTCTCTTATTGCACAGCACTCACTTGGCCTTTAGGCAAAAAGGGGGGGGGGGGGGCACACATTTCCTTTAGGAGCTTGCCCTACACTACACACACACGCCTTTACAGGGCTACATACCGTATTTACACGATTGTAAGTCGAGTCGAATGTAAGTCGACCCCCCCATATCGCTTGACCGGGAAAAAGAAAAAAAAAAAAAGAGAGCATACCTGAGGGCGCATTCGATAACGAAAATTTATTAGTAGCTGACATGGTCACTCGACTACTCGTCTTCACTAGTGCTGCCATCGTCATCGTTGCTGCGGTCCCACAGCGCGTCGTGGTCCAGCAAAATTTCAAATTTGGCAAACGACCGCACCAGGACACCTTGCAGAACAGCAGCCCACGCCACATGCACCCAACCACACGCAGCCATCACGGAGGCTCTTTTGACAGGTCCGGTTGGCGTAATTTCGCAGTCTTCTGCCGCCAGCCACTCGTTGTACTCACGGCGGAGCAGAACCTTAAAATTAAGGCGAAGGTCCGGGCTTGTTTCATAACCACGTCGCACTTCAATGGCACGGACCGATCACGCATTTCAGCGACGTACGCCGCAAGCTTAGCCTACAGCTCCGGAAAGCGTCCAGACTTCGGCACGTGGGAAATTTGTCACCTGCCGTCACAGGGTGAAAATTTTGCTTTGCTGCAGTCGCCACTCTCGCACCACCCATTTAGAAACATCGAAATTGCGGCCCGCTGCGCAGTGATTTGTTTCCTCGGCGTAAAGGATGGCAGCCCTCTTGAACGCTGCTGTGAACGAGTGCCGAACGATTAGTGGGCCTGCAGCACTCATGACGACTGGGGAAGCATAGAAGTAGCACGTAGCCGGCAGTCAAGTGGAACGCGTCAAAAAGTTCGTCAAACCAATTCCAATGTCTTTAACCAGAGAAAGAGAAACCGCGAGCGGCGTCTGCTCTTCCATGAACTACCGATACCCCCCGCAAGCGCCGCCGTCCTGAGGGTGTCGCCGCAAATGGGAACAGCGGTGCTTCCATCAACTATCGACACCCTCCCATGAGTGTTGCATGCACTGTAAGCTATGACTGTAAGACTCTCAAAAATGTTGAAAAACCCTTCCGAAAAGCGAACAAACACGCGGGATAGCAAAAAGATACGGGTAGGGCCATAGAGAAAACAAAATTGTAACTACGTTGTAGCTCTTGTTGGTATCGCTTTTTTTGGCGGGGCCACGTTTTGGTTTCGATTGTAAGTCGACCCCCCAACTTCAGACTTTCAAATTTTAAAAAAGGGGTCGACTTACAATCGTGTAAATACGGTATGCACATTATCATTACAGATGATTTAACCATGTAAGGGTAACATCTTTCTTTTTAACGAGTCCCCCTAAGGTCATACTTGTTTATTGCCAATTTAATTTAATTTAACCACCTTCCTCCATCCAGCTTCTGATTGTGTTGACTCGCTTAACTGTTTAACTCTGCTTCCTGTGCACTGTGATCGCATGTTGTTAACAAGCCGGCTGTCGGCGTTCAAGAATGGCACTGCTATAACAACTG
Source organism: Dermacentor albipictus (assembly GCF_038994185.2). Lineage (NCBI taxonomy): Eukaryota > Metazoa > Arthropoda > Arachnida > Ixodida > Ixodidae > Dermacentor > Dermacentor albipictus. The sequence continues at coordinate 44,719,248 of NC_091823.1, read as the reverse complement.
CAAACAGGGGTTGCGGGTGGCAAGTGACATACGAGCTCTGCCGAGGCATCGCTATGGTGGCCCCAAAAGGCGCCTTTTAAAAAATGCGTGAAGGCTGCCACGGCATCATCCCAGCTTGAGAAATCCAGAAGAAACAGTGGGAAGAGATCGCTACAAGCATCTCACCATGTACTTCCCACTAGTTTGCACAAGAAAACTGCATGTCCAACCGCCTTGTTTGCTTTACACGAAGCTTGCCAACATCCTTCTCCAAGGCATCCAGGTTCTCCACATATTGAAGCGGAAGGTCCGTCGCGAAAACAAGCTCATGAGGGACTGAATCATCTACAGGACCTCCCACGAGGACAATGTTGAGGCAGCCTGCCCGACCGCTGTTTACTGTTTTCAAAACAGTAAAGTCTGAATGTTTTAAACCTGCAATAAAGAAATTTGACCCTGGGGGCTCACATCCAGTGAAAAAATGCTACCCTCAAAAGCACAGCTTGGCAGTATGCATAAAACATTATGTGCGCAGGTTAATTCGTGCACACTCCAGCACGCAGTACACAAGCAAGAGCTGTCACCTGATGTGCACGACAGGCACAGCACTGGGTGGTTGCAGAGAGGGCTGGCCCGCTGCTGCTGAGCTGTCCACGAAACTCGGGTTGTCGCAAGAAAAATTGGGTGGAGGAGGTGAGCGTGATCTGCGCTTGGCTGTGAGCCGCTTCATCAGGCTTATCTTCTCCTTTTCCTTGCGCTCCTTCTGCTGGAAAAGTGCACATCATCCGCATTCAGCAAAAAATCTCGCTTCCATTAGAGGCCAAATAAGTCAAACTCAAAGGGCCTCACAATACAGCTGCAGTTACATCTACTACAGATAAAGTATGCTCCTAAAGACTACGGACATTGGATAATTCAACAATGGAACTCTGCCAATGCAAACTGTTTGAAGATCAAATTAAATGTTTGATTTGCATGGGCACCTTTTGGGCTCTCAATAGGGGTGACAATAGATACATTTCTGAAATTGTAGAAAATCTGCGACATAGTTCTCGCATGTATGAAGATGACACATGGCAAGTATGAAGGCTGGGAGACAACTTATACCAAAGTTGCTCTCCAAATGGCCCTGGGGCCATTGACATTTGTGATAACACGACATGGGGCAAAATTTGCTGATGAATAGCAATATATGGCCAAGTAAAATGATGATACTTGTAAAAAATAAACAAGAGTGCTGTGCATGTTTCTTCTTGCTGCAGTTGCAGCGATCAAAGGAATTGAGTGAGCCAAGGTATTACAAGGCCATGAAGCATGTCCACCTCCTGGGTACAGTGGGGACGCTCAGCTCTCTTGTGCCCCGTTATGTTGTTCTCCCTGCATGGCTCTTGCATCTCCTGTAATCCAGTTCCCTGTGTAGCTAGCGCCACCGCTGGCTGATGTAGTTGCAGAACAGTATGAGAAATGGTGCGAGTGTTGCGCTGCTAATGCCACCGAACAGCGGAGCTACTCTGGCGCAAGAGAGTACAGTGAAACCTGGTCACTACGAACACCACATCAACGAACTTTTCAGATTAACAAACTTTCAGAAATCCCCTGCTGCCTTCTTATCGTTCCCAATGTAAAAATATTTCAGTACTGCAAATTTCAGAAGAGCAAACTTTTCACAAAAACGCGGTTCATTTCGTTATTCCATTTCCCTGTGATGTCAACGCCTCAGTAGTACAACCTAATATTCCGAAATCAAGGAATTCTTAGATTTCAGTGTATCCTTCACGGCAGTCGAAACAGTAGGCTAGAAGATAACAAGGCACAGAGGGCGGTCGCGGCACATGGGTTTGGAAAACCTGAGACAGCACCCGAGAAAAAAAGGATGTGGGCGAGCGGAGGCAACGATGCATCAGCTTGGTTTTACGAGTGCATGCTCTGCCCAGAAAAGTGGCGCCTAGCAACGGAGGCGTGTGTCTTCCTTCTTTCACCCTTCTTTCCACACACACCTCTTTCTTTCGAGCTTCTTTCTGTGGCCGTACTAGCTACACACACGATCGCACTTTGCACTTTCCAGACGGTGTTGTTTATGTGCGCTTGCACTTTGCATAGTTCAGGTGTACACCTCGAGCGAGACAGTTGTGGTGTCCACAGCAAGAAATGTGAAAAACAAAAAAGCAAGAAACATTGCACTTTGGAGGTGATATGGAGCTACCTTTTTGCCAGTAGTTTTCTCGGTGTCAGCGTCTGTTTTGCGTGCATCACTCTTACATGGTGCTTTGGTAATGCGTGGCTGCGGAATCGATGAAAAATAGCAACAATGCATGCCGAGAGCCAACAGCAACGTTTTCCTGGATAGCCCATAAGCTGACAACTTAACTGATGGGTTGATGGGTGGAATGGTTAATTTTGGGGCTTTCACTATAACGATCTTTCAGAATAGCAAACAATTTACCGCGGTCCTCTGAAGTTCGTTATATCGAGATTTCAGTGTACTGTATTTACTAGATTTTTTTCATGATTTTAGTTGCTTGAACTCGTACTTCGCTCTACATTCAAATAACAGCAAAATCAATTATTTTAAAACAAATATTCTAAATTCCGCGGTTTTAATGTTACGTTGGCAACTTGTACTTGTTGTTCCTTTGTCCCAAGAAACTGGTTCATAGAAACATGTACAGTAAAAACCTTGATATAGTGAAGTGGGTAAAATTGCCACTTCGTTGCATTGAATTTTTGTTATGCAATGGACTCTATCTAAACCTGGAGCCTCAAGGGACCAGGGAAATTGGCTCTATTTATCAGGAGTTCCATTTACTGAGAGACAAAGCTTAATACAATTGCATGACTATAAATCCAACGAACCATGAGGATGGTGCTCCATATAAGAGGCAGTTCCGTTTAGGCGATTTTCGTTTATCGAGATTCCACTGTTTTGAAATTCAACCTTTTATGCAAATAAGAAGTCATCGACAGTTTTTCTTAACACCCATGAAAAGGGCCGCAAAAGTTTCTGAATTATCGAGCATTCTGGAAAAACAAACCTCACTGATAAAAAAAAAAGTTTTGCTGAAGTTGAGCATCAGCCTCCCACTCCAACCTCCCCATAGCATGTGCACGATTAGAATACAGGGTCACAGTGTGCAGTGCAAACAAGATGTTGCTCACCTTTTCCAGACGCGTCGCTGAAGCAGATGGAGCCAGGGCACTGGAGGAGGTGGCGGTCGCAGATGAGCTGGAGCAGCCGGGCGTATTGGATGTGGCCACCCCGCCAGCACTGCTGGCCTGGGTGCTGCCACTGCCGGCGCCCACAGAGGTCGTGACGGCAACAGCGGGGTTGCGAGTGGGCGTAGCACACGCAGGCACCCACGTGGAGGCACCGCTGCCTGACCCATAAGAAGAAACCGAAGAGGGAGGCCACGCGAGCAACCAATGGCCGCCAGTGGGGCCAGCACTCCCCGAGGAAGCCTGGGAAGAAGCAGGGCTCCCTGTGGTGACAGCCACTGCCTTGGCCACGCCCAGCTGCTGCATCTGCAGGGCCACAGGGCCATGGCTCACCTGCAGGCGGGTTTGCAAAGCACTTCCGGGATGCTGCTCCTGTCACTTGTGTGCAAAATACGGTAACATCTATAAATATTACTAAATTCTGGAGTTTTATGTGCTAGAGCCACATTCTGATTATGAGGCATGCAGTAACGGGTAACTCCAGATTTATTTTGACTACCTGGGTTTACTTAATGTGGACTAAAATCTAAGTACACGAATGTTCTTGTATTTTGCTCCCATTTAAATGTGACCACAGCAGCCGAGAATTACACTCTATGCTCATTACAACGAACCTGTGTAGAGCAGACTTTCGTATAAAACGGACCATATTTCAGCCTTAGTTTGTTCTACCTACTTTATTAATGCAACGAAGTTCGCTTTTAACGGACCACGCTACAATGGACTATCGGCTACAGTGGACGAAATTAGCGGCAATTTTTTTCAAAATCGGGTGTATAAAATGTACTTTTGCCATGCTGACACAGGCTGACAACCGACTTGCGAGAGTCAGCCAACTATCACGGCTCAATATGGTGCATGCACGCGAGGCACAGAACGGGGGGGTGTCTACTCCAGTGCCTGCTGCTTACGGCGCAGCCGTGCGGGTGCCGCGTCTTTGTATGTGCTGTGCTTTCTATATTTAGTTTGCGTTGAAGCAAAAGACAGCACGAAGGTTGATTCACTCGCTGCTGTCGCCATGCTTAGCTTGCTTAATTTTCTGTCGCAACCGATGCTTCGCCTTTCGGGCAAAACTGCTACTTTTGTTTGTTTGTTTCTTTCTTTCTTTACTTTCGACGTTCATCACTCACGCTTTGCAATAAAGTTGTTAGAAATCGCAATGAAAGTTGCGGAAGTGAGGCGTCTCGGATGTTACGGACTTCGAAAAAAAAAATAGACGTTTTTTGTCAGATTATCAGGGTCCATTGTAACGAGAGTTGACTGTATACTCACAATCTTGAGCTCAGCAACACAATGCCATAACAGCTAAGCTAGCTATAGCGGCAGGTACAGCATTAGAATCTCATTAATGCATTCCCTTCTAGCAGGGTATAGAACCAAAACTGAACACGAAACTCCAATATTTTTTGCACAAGCTAGAACTGAAATGGAATGTTAAGATTTTTTTCACTCTCGAACGAAAGTGAACAGAAGAAATAACTGTTTTCGGTTCATGTTGGCCACCTTCTCAGGATATTTTCATCCATGCCTTGCCTGCTGCTGTTAAGACTCGAATCCTGAAGCATCGGTTTATAGTGTGGTATTATAGTATTTACTCATGCCTTGGGTATATGGGTGTGGCATGACACCTACTGGCCTTTCAGCTCTAACTGCAGTAGAATATTCTACTAGGTGCAAGTGTTGTGTTCGGTTTGACGTGGTGCATAGCTTAACGCCGAGCCATGGCCGTGCCCATTTGCAAGAAATCTATTGAGGTCACAATTCTGCAAACAGTGCAAATAGCGGGACACAGTTAAGGGACATGTGACACAGGCACTGTCGTGTGTCGTGTGCATTAAAGCTGAAATCTATTGAAGTTGCATTGCCAAGGAAGAAAGGACATCCTGTCGACGAGCTTATCTTCCAGGGGTGACAATTACAAGAGAGAAGATGGAGGAACGCATCATTCCGTCAAGCACTGTATAAACCAGCACTGTGTGGAGCACTGACGATGGCATTTACTCTCCGCACATGTTTTCATTTTGTCAATGGCGCAGATACGAGAGAGAGACGCCGCATTTTTCTGAAGTGCATGCACATGTGCGAGTAGCGCAAGAAAAATGTGTGGACTTCGCCCTAGACAACTGACTATGGCTGTCTGGCGCTGAATGATCGGGCATGGATGAGATGCTCCCCTATGTGCATAAATTTTTGCCAACTTCGTTTTTGATGCCTTTTATGCACGCTGTTCTGGAAGGTTTCTGGAATAGTACCAGATACAATAGCATGTCAGCTTGCCTCTCTTGAAATGGAATTCCCCAACTCTTAATTATCTGCTCGCCCTATCCATGCCAACTAACCGCTGTCTCCCCTGCATGGGAGGCAAAAAGTCTAAGTAAATTGCACCAGTGTTAACTATTGTAAATACTGTAATTATTGTAAATAGGCCCTCTGTACCTTTCGCTCCCCACTCTGTGCTTTCTCCAATTCTGTTCCCCCTTCACTACAATATCCCCCTTTCCAGCCAACATTCAGGTGTCAGCGATCGCCAGCACGGCCAGCAAAATGTCTTGTTCCAATAAATGTAGCACTTTTTTCCACAATCAGACGTGACCCGATGTGGACGCGCAGTAAGCAGCTCCTTAGGTCTATTTGTTCTTGGCCTGACGGCGTAGATGTTTTGTGAATGTGTATGGTAGAGCCGATCGCCCCCATGACAACCTCTCACTACGGACCACCGCAAGCCCTTGCCTTGCTTTCACAATTAACCTTTCTCTTTCATCCATGTCGATGTTTCTGAGCCAGTCTCCTGAAACTATCTCTTTCATGGAAAAGGCTTCAATCTCCCAAGCCCCCCATGCTAATGACCTTTTTCAATGAATAAGTTTTTCCAACAATTCATAGTCATCCCACCTAGACACCTGGTGTCATGCTGCCCATGGCACGTCCAGCTTGGACAACTAACAAAAGCAATGCTGGACGAGAAGCCGCGAGGAACGAGAAACCGGCGTCAGAAAGCTACACTTGTGGCTCAAACCATGTTGTCTCATTTGTAAATATGCACAAGTTTCCGTGATTTTAGAGGAGACAGCACCATTGTGTGGGTTTTCAATGTGGCATGTTAAGAGGTAGTCATAATACAACACACATGTAAGCATTCGAAATTGGTGAAAGTCAACAAGTTCTCCAGTAGTAGGAGACCTATATGCAGGGCGTTACACATACCTTGAACCAAGGATTAAAAAAGAAAAGTGATTAACTGCACCTGGGTGAAAACAATGGCACTCCTTAAAATGTGTTTTCTTATTAGTATGCTTAATTTATTAATTAGGTGAAATCAATCAATTATTCAGAATTTTTAATATTCGCTTTAGGGCCAAGTGCGTTTCGTTACACTGTAGAGTGGTCGGAAATTACTGATCCAATTTTTTGTGGACACGTACATGCTGTGTGGCAATTTTTTTTTTTGTGTGTGTGTAAGAACACTCATAAATTTTTAAATAAAACCATGTGACTCAATTCTCACACAGTGCTGCTTATAAAACTGGGCGCCCTGCCGTTTGCCCAGTTTGGACATGTTTTCATGCTCTGGTACTTTGCATGTGCCCACTTTTTACCATGACCACGTTCGAAGCATGCATTGTAACAGTACAGCCATTTAGAAAACATTCGCTATATCTGGAAGCAGTTGCAATAGGCAGGGTCGGAAAATCGTAAATGCACCGAAATTTGGTTGTTATAACTGGTAGGTCATATCTGGGAACGTTATGAGTAGGCTTGACTGTATGAACTTCAAGAACAATGAGAAAACTGAAAAATATCCTGACAAACCACACAATATGTTTCTATGCACTGTACTGATCCCGTGCGAAGATAGTGCTGTATGTGCCGCATGGCCAATCAGGTGCGGACTTGGGAAATGGGGGAGCAGCTTTTGTATGGATCATTTCTGAAATACCTCTTTTTCTCTAAATGTACCTGCACGCGAATTTAGAAACACCACTCTTATACAAGAATATGCAGTAAATAAAGAAGGAAACACCGTACCGGTGGTTTGTGTCCCAAGGGACTTGGGGTCGTGGTAAGTGGAGTCCTCTGTGGCGGAGCCACCAAGGCCCACTCAGCAAGCAGGGGGCTGGAGCCCTGCCCGCCGAGGAAAGGAGGTGGTCCACCAGGAACCATAGGTACCTGCTGCGGTGCGCACAACCGTGGGCGAGGTGAGCTGGGGGCAGGAATTCGTGTACCCATCTGCTGATGCTGCTGCTGCTGTTGCTGCTGCTGCTGCTGCTGCTGCTGCTGGTGTTGTGGCTGCTGCTGTGGTAGGGGCAGCAGTGCTGACGAAAAGCCACTACTCGATGACCTGCAGAGGGCAAAAGCACAGATTGATGCTTCTTTTTTTCTTTTCTTTTGGGGCGAAGCAGGACGTTATCTATGCTATTAAGCATAGATTTAGTAAAGTCCACAAGAGAAGAGACAGAATGTGACTTTACCACATTTTCCTTCACTCGTCTCGTTAATTTGCTTGTTCAGTTCATTCAATACATGCATACCGTATGTACCTGTGTAATGAATGCACTTTTGTTCCCAATATATCGAAGCAAAGTTGGGGGTGTGTTCATTAGGCGAGGTAAATTTCGCGGAGACATTTTCGAAACAGCAAAACTTGAAAAGTAAGATGGTAATGATTTGGAACATGCATAAGATACTAACTATCTTTGCAGTAAAAATACATGTATACCATTTGCAAACCGTAAATTCACTTGACGTTGAAACCACCAGACATGCCATTCAGTTTGCCGGCCACATCGTTGTTCCACCATAAAATAAAGAACCAATGCGTCAGCCGCGCGAAGTTGGCGTGGCCTAGGCCAATTCCACATGCAAAACTGAATGCGCGCTCAGAAGAGCGATCAGAACAGCCCCAGCTTGTCCTCGCAGCCGCTTCCGGCTGTCTCCCGTTATCGCAACCATCACGTTGAAGCGTGCACCTTTTTTGACAAGCACGCTGCATGCGTCTCTTTCCTCGACTGTCCTGCTCATCGGCATGTCAAAGTTTATTGGTGTCCGATCAGCGTTTCCATTTTGTGAGCAGATAAACTACGTCCCATAGCAGGCGTGTAACTTGACTTAAGGCTTGTCACATACATCAAAAACCCAAGGCAGGCAAAAAAGCAAGCCACAGATATGCGAATGCGACATTACACCTGACTATGACCACTAAGCCGTTCAAGTGCCGGGTGCTACTACTTCACTTACACTCCTGTGCGCCGCACCTGGCCGTGCATCTTGCGTGCGCTCTCTTTTATTATGTCAGCGTAAAGTACAGAAACTGCGTATGTTGCAGAGAGCCAGTTGCGTTTTTTCTCTCTCTCAAATCTGTGAGGTGCCTTTGCAGCGGCGCTAGCAGAAAAGATGCGTTAAGCATTAAGTCCAGTTACTTTGCACACATGTGCAAGAGTCAAAGATTGTAGTCGCTCCGAAAAACTACAGACTCGCCGTTCGATCATTGGACTGCACAGTAGCAAAGTTGGCCGTGCGCTCATTACGCGAGTAAATACAATATATGACTGAGCGACTGATGACTGACTTACCGGGTTTAGCATACCAATCCAATACCTCAGCTATGAAAGACGCTGTAGCAGGGTACTCTGTATTAATAGAGACCATTTTCATCTTTAAGTTTGCACCTTAACATAAGTATGGGAGCCTTTCTGCATTACACCTCCACAGATATGCGGCCTGCCATGGACACAACCACGCTTGCTGTTCAGCCAAATCGAACACAACAAATTACCTAAAAGTGAGAACTATTTGACTCATATTCAAAATTGCAGGTAATTACACAACACTAGCCAGAAGGAACTGCATTCTGCAAGATGCCTTACTTGGCTGGCTGAACATAGTTTCCGGGAAAAACTCCTGAGAGGCCCGTGCGCAGTGAGGTGCCTTTGAACCAGCCATCCTGGCACTTCTCTGTCACTGAGTAAAGCTCATTCTTGCGTAGTTCCAGCTCGTCTTCTTTTTGTGGTTTGTAGCTGTAGAGAGCCACGTAACTGCAAGAAAGAAGAAAATAATTATGTAAGAGAAGTGTTGGAAGCCTATTGCATCAAAACAGTAGGAGAAGGGTAGTGAACACCTGGTTGGTTGGCTCTCACAAACAAAAAGAGACTGTCTACCCTGAAGTCAGCCTGTGTACCAAAGTTTCATGATGGCGCTTGTCTATCACGAAAGATCAAAGTTGCATTTCTGTATCTTAATATTGTGAATCCTATGAAGAATCAGTTGGACTAACATCACATCTTGCAATCCTCAATGCCCTGCCCTGTGTCGTTTTAGTGCTATTTACCAATGTCTAAATCCTGGACTAAGCATAATCAGTGCAACTCTTTTCACAGCTAGAAAAGAGCGATACAGCAAGGTGTGCTAAGAACACGTGATACAGTCGAGCCTTGTAATATTGAAGTCATGTCTGACACAAAAATACCTTTGTTATATCCTACAAGTATAAGCATATATTCGTTACACACCAAGAACGGCGAGAAAAATTTTGAAGATGCCCTTCTCTATATCTGTGTTCAAGGTTTCATTGAACTAACTTCCAAATTTCACATGTTCTTGTTGTGAACACACAGACATGAGCAGAACAGGGAGTTGCAGGCAAGCAATGACAAAATCAGGGCCATTTGTGACTGTCACACAGGGTTGACCACATCCTCTCACTTCTTTTTAAATTTCAGTACAGTCAATCCCCAATATATCGAATTTAAAGGGGTTTGCGAAATAGTTCATTATATTGATAATTCAAAATATAAAATAAGCCTTAATCTGCAGCTTATTTGAGATCTCCGCATGTCTCGCAGAGAGTTTCCCCAAGATCGTGAAAAGCGGGAACTTACTGATTTGCTTCTCCAACGCCATGTTGAACAAACAAGAGTTGAATTATTTTTTTATTACAAACATTGCAGGTCGTCCGCCCTACAAAATGGTCTTTGATAGACTGATCGTAATGCTAATGCTAAACACCTGCACAACCTGGCCGCGAAACCGCAGTGTGCTTCCCGCACATCGAAGTGCTTGTTGCACGTGTTTATTAAAGAAAAGGTAGAAATAGATGCATTATGGAAGCAAACTAGCATGCATGGATATGCACTGTGCCACCATTGACGCACTTATACTGTGATCAACGCATGAATGTGCCCGGTAGCGTGTCTATTAAATACCAACAATACGCTGTTTAAACGGCCCATCAACATATGTGAGCAACGAGCCAGGTGGACTGTTGTGTCATATTTCGGAACCAACATCCCGTTTGAACTAGTTGTGCTTGCTTCTCGACTGCCCTGAAAAGTCAGCTTGTCTTCTTGGGTGCCTGCACTTACAGAATCCAAAAATGCAGTTCATGGAGAGCCCTTGCCTACAAGAAGACAAATCCGGTGATGCAGCACTTCCTATTCGGCATCCCGTAGCCAGCGTCACTCAGTGAAAAGGTCAAATGTCACTCATGCTTTATTATGAAATGCGTATTGGACTGGGAGGCCTTTTTTGTTCTTGAAGCAGAGTGATCTACTCATGCCAATAACGAATGGCAGCAGTTTGCATGAGGTGCAGCAAGCAAAACAGAGTACCCTGCTCATTTTCCCCCCATGGCATGTACTGTCCTTTAGATTCAGTCTCTTGGTCAATGGCATCTGCCATAACAGCACCGTTTCGAATTCATAGGCATTAATCATTCCCGATGATGCAAGAGCTGATCGCGCTTTAACTAGGAGAAGCGCACTTGGAAGGACACGGCGCAGTGCAGCATTCAATATACACTTAGTTCATTGCTATACCTTTGCATGGAATTTTCAAAGGGATCTTACAGCTGTTCGATGCAGACAATAAGTCAACATATCCAAGTTTTATATATCCAGGATCGACTGTACTGCTCTTGTTCCGTTTCACACCTGTGTCCACACTTGTCAACACCCCCAGTATTTGGGCAACTCATGCATGAGGGTATGCATAACTAAAAGCAAGCTGGTAATGATAAAAGCAATGTGAACAGTTTTGCTAGTACCCTCAAGTCACAGCATTCAGCACAACAAGTCAGAGCAAGGTTGCGTTATCTGACTCAGAAATATAATGTTATGACATGAGGCAAAGAAGTGAGAATTTTAAGGCTGAAACTCTTAAAACGTAACTATGTAGCAGAAATAAAGCCACAGTGCCCAAATCACTTAAGCTGCAGCCAGATATGCTGATAATGCAAGGAACTCAATCAACTACAGCCCTTTCGAACTTTGTTTAAAACACCTGATGAACAATAATGACAGCACGAAGTTTGAGACATTAAATGTGCCTTCGTTTGAACATAGGAAATACAGACACATATGCAGCGCACACAGGGACAGACAGAAAGACAGAGGTTAATAGGTAGACTGACCAACAGTCAAACTGAAATTCATGGCAGAATAGAAAGCTATCCATCTTACAATGAAGCAATAGTGGCATGTTGTGCTGGTTGCATTGGCTGCTGCTGAGTCAAAGGTGCCAGCAGGGTTGCTGGCTGTTCTGGCGGTGGCAAGGGTATTCCTGGCGGATTTATAGAAGACACATCTCGTTCCTTGCGTCCACTGTGTCGACGCACCACCCGTGCAGACGACGGCTCACCTGCTGACCCTTGAGATGTCACGGGGGCCGGCTGCATCAGGCAAGCCAAAGATGTAAGCCCCGGCCACCACAGCAGATCGAATTGCGCTTCTGCGCTACATTTTGTGACCTCCACCATAAGGCTGACTACACAAAGCATGAAACTATGTTCTGTATAAAAAAAGGAACAGGCTGCTGCAGCAGTGCTGGACATGGCGAGGCGCAAAGTGGCCAAGTGTACAACTGCACAAGCAAAGCATAAAACTGTTTTCAGTAACCCTTTAATGCTGAATTTGTAGTCCGTAGTCCTTCTCACAGTGTTATGCTTACAGTACATGAGGCAATGTTTTGACAGCTGGCTGCCATGTTGATGAGGATTCTCTAGTGTGGCTCATGACAGAAGTACCCATAGGCGTTATCAGAATACACTGGGTGGAGGCACATGGTCAGAACCACTACAATGACTTTTTGGACCAAAATGCTTGCTCTCCCTGTCACCTCAAAACCCCCCATTTTCCTTCTTTCAGACTTCTTGTCTGTCTTCACCACTTAAGAATCTCACCTCCAGCAAGAAATATGTGCCATAACCCTAACCACAACCCCATGCTCTCTTCCTTGCAATTTTCCTTGAATCGAAAAAGCCTCTACCTGGAGACCTCAGGACGAAGCAGCCCTTACACCTGTTTTTAGTTGTGCCTGGGGTCTACCATCGGAAAACAATGTCCAACAGCTGAAGTGATCCGCGCCTGCATCTTTCACAGATTCCCATTGCATACCTGTCAACTCTCCCAAATTTTTCGTAATGTTGATGAATTTGGGCCAGTTCTACAATTTTACTAATTTTACGTGAAGTTTTGCTAAAAATAGAGTCTGTTCGTGAAAAATCTTCAAAGTAGTTGAAGGATGCGGAGACACAAGACAGTAGAGAAATACAGACAGTAAAGAAACTGGAATTGCATCTAACTCGCCCTGCTACACCCTAATGCACCCAACTAATGCACCCAACCCATCTAATGCACCCAACTACACGCAACCGCCAGGGAGGCTCTTTTGACAGGTCCGGTTGGCGTAAGTTCGCGGTGGAGCAGGTCCTTAAAAGACGAAGATTCGGGCTTGTTTCATGACTATGTCACACTTCACTGGCAGGGACCGATCACACATTTCAGCGACGTACGCCGCAAGCTTGGCCTATAGCTCTGGAAAGCGTCCCGACTTTGGCCCGTGAGAAATTCTTTGCTTGCCGTCACAAGTGAAAATTTTGTTTCGCTGCAGTCACCACTCTCGCACCACCCGTTCAGAAACGCCGAACTTTCGGCCCGCTGCGCAGTGATTTGTTTCTTTGGCGTAAAGGACATCAGCCCTCTTGAACGCTGCTGTGAACGAGCGCCGTATGCTTAATGGGCCTGGAGCACTCATGACGACTGAGGAAGCATGGAAGTAGCGCATAGCCGACAATCGATTCTAATGCGTCAAACTAAGAACTACAGGGAAAAAGAAACACATGAGCGGTGTCTGCTCTTCTATGAACCATCGATACTCCCTGCAAGCACTGCCATTCTGGGAGTGCAGCCGCGAATGGAACAGCAGCACTTCCATTAACTATCGACACCCCCCATAAGTGTGTCATTGGTTGTGTGCGCTGTAAACCTCTGAAAAATGTTGAAAAACCCTTCCAAAAAGCGAACAAACGCGCGGGATAGCAAAAACTACAGGTAGGGCTATAGAGCAAAGATAAAATTGTAACTACGTTGTAGCTCCCCTGATTTCTCGTTGGTCTCGCTTTTTTGGTGGTGCCATGTTTTGGTTTCGAATGTAAGTCGACCCCCCACCCCCCCCCCCACTTCAGATTTTCAAAATTTTCAAAATGGCTCGACTTTCAATTCTGTAAATACGGTAGTCTCCAGTTCTTATTTCTTCGTTTGCGTAACAATATAAAAAGCCATTATGACCAAAATATTGGTCCTAGATGTGTGAAAATGTGAGATAATGTATTGGACACAGTAGAACAAAAAAATAATGTACGCAGAAAAGTTATTTTCCTGCTATTTCTTTTTTTGTCTCTAACCCCCATATTCTGAAATGCATCCCAACTTGAAGCCCACGCTTGACTTGATTCAAATGATGCCTGTTGTGAACGCATCAAGAGAAATGCAAAGAGCGTCTTGGTCACGTTCACATAAGGCGTCATTTATATCAAGTCAAGCATAGGCTTCAAGTCAAGATGCGTTTCTGAATACGGGGGTAAGACCCGTGTCCCACCTTAGGATAGCAGAATACCGCAGAATAAATGCGAAGTGATGTTCCAGTCATTGCACGTTTGCCAGCATTTCACATTGCTTGCCAAGAAATAGCTTAAAGATATTTTTAAAAACAACAAGTGGGTAAAAATGTTCCCTGGCTTTTCAGTCTGCGTCATCGACCAACATTTTGAATAAGCTCGATTATTCGGGCTTATTCGCAGTTCTGCCACAGGCACCATAAAAAACCAGTGTAAAACAGCAACCCATATTTCGTGTGTCCAATGAAGTTTATAAAAATTTTTGGACTATGCAAGTTGCGTCGTGAACTTCGTTGCTGCAAACGCAATTTTCAGAGGTTTGCAGTTTAGCCAAATATTTAATTACGGAAAGAAAGAAAGAAAGAAAGAAAGAAAGAAAGAAAGAAAGAAAGAAAGAAAGAAAGAAAGAGACTGACAGACAGACAGACAGAGAGAGAGAGAGAGAGAGAGGGGGGTTACATGCGAAAAACACAATCTGATTATGAGGCACGCCACAGTGGGGGACTACGGATTAATTTTTACCACTTGAAATCTACCACTTGAGGTGCACCAAAATCTAAAGTACACGGCTGCATTTCGATGGAGGGGAAATGCGGGTAGCCGCCATGGCCAGGATTTGATCTCACAACCCCGTGCTTAGCAGTGCAACACCAAAAGAAAGCACGGCGAGTCAATTACGACCACAATTTCGCCGCCAAGGTTGACTAAATATGAAACTTGAAATTCTTGGCTTGCGCTCTGCAGTGGCAAGAGCCTGATCTTGTGTGGTATGGCCAGGCAGAATAGTGTAGCCCTGGTGCAGGTTTTAGTGATTACAGTGGTTGCCAAGAAGTTTCATGAAAGCAAGCAAATTGTTCGTCGGCGTTCCGCACCATCATCTCGGCAACCGGACGTGGTGCATGTGCGAAATAGACTTAGAATATCACACGCATGGCATTCACCCATAAAATCAACACAGGTGTACCAATAGGGCACAAAGTTGTATGCCAAAATGTATAACGAAACTGATGAGCTAAGCACTAAGCAGACTGTACACATAACACTTTTATAAAACATTTATAATGTATTATATAGCACAAAACAGTTCTTATATTTTTGTGGCCTAGTTACAATTATGCCAACCCACACTTCAAAGACGCCCACGGTGAAATGGATTGCTTAGGCCTAGATTGCAGGGCTAAGCGCTGGCCAATGCATGTCTATTGCTGTGTACTTGCCACTCAACATACAAATTCTGCTATATTTGGCAACTTCATTTGAAATTAGTGTTTTGGCACAGGTTGGAGCAAGATGGCGCAATAGGCACAGCACCTCCACCCCTGAAAACCCAGAAGGGTGTGCAGGCGTGTGCCCAATAAGTGATGTATGTCTATGAACAGATGCTCTTTCTGTAACGTCACAGATGATGTTGTCTAAGATAGAAAAATAGCAGGGGTTTGGAAAGCCACAGGAGAGAGAAAGACAGCAAGATCTACTATGTGATATCGGAAGTTTTCTGTTGCACAAAGTGGAATAATATTTGGCTCTGTTCATGGCAGCATTGTATACAGACCAGGAAGATTTTCTTTATAAGTTAAAACTGAGCAACCTGACTATGAGCGACAGCTAATGGACAGCGCATTTCATAAGTTACTCCTGCTGTATCATCATCAAAACATCACGTGCCATCAAACTCACCTTTGACGATGCTGTGGGAATCCTGCTTGGAGAGGCTGCCTGCCCCTGGGGCGGTGAGCTGGGCTGTGATGCGACCTCAGTGCATGTGTTCAGCACCTCCATCGAATGCCGATGGGGAGCCTGAGGCTGGAGAAGTGCGGACAATGTGGGTAAGTCGTCGACTCACGTATAAATGTACCAAACAATTTTCCTATGATGTTTCCACAAGGCTAACAGAGCATACAAAGGACAGAAAGGGGAGATCTGCTGTTGTGTGGCATTAATGTTTTCCCGCTGTGCAGCCGTAAGAATACAGTGGAACCTCATCGATATATTCTTCACTGTTGTGTTTTCCAGGATACTGTGTTGCGCTTTCAAGGTCCTGACAAAAATCCCATTGACTCACTTATTATGTTCCCATCAGATATGTCACCATTCTGTAATGTTCCTGCGAGTTACATTACGTTTGAACACGGTGATCCCCTAAATTTAGCGGTGCAGAGGTTGCTCTCAGAGGTTGCAACAAAAGACCGAAGTTGCCCAAGCCAGGTGTCGTGCAACCATTTAGAGAAAACATGCACAGGGCACTTGACGAAGTACCTCAGATAGCGTGCATCTGTTAAAACCTACCTGGAACTGCGCACACTGGACCAAACCCACCAAGTCAGCTTCGCCATGATACAGTTCTATTATGCAGGGAAGCATAAGAAGAATTAAAAGGGGCCACCGTCGCAGAACATTATACGCGTCCCTTAACTATACATGCGCACAAGCTCTATTCCCGGTCACAGTACTAACACCGAGATGTTTAATAACTGTGCTGGCAGCCATTCAGAGATGTTTCTGATGTTGCTGTGGTGATTTACAGCCTTCCTCACTTTTGAGTTTTCCGGGCTGAGCTTTTTTTTTATTGTTTTTTCGCGGTCCCTTGAAAAACATTTTAACAACGTTTTGCTGTACGCACAACAATGAAACTTGACCTCACAATGAGCGAAGGGAGTAAGGCGAACCTAGGGGCTGCATTTTTTTGTTTGCGAGTAACAACCTTATAAAGAACACACAAACAAAAGCATGGGGGCAGCTAACTGATGTTATAATTTACAAGCAGAAATTGTTATGAAAAGAGAAATAAGTAGCTGAAGAGACGACTTGCTGTTGGTGGGAGCCAAACCCCATGCGATGCTCTACCAACTGAGCTATGGCGCCAGCTGTCCCCCTTGTCTACTTCCTGGGGCAATTACACAGAGGGTTTTTGTAAATTCTACCTTGACAGGACTGACTTAATTGATTCTTATCCAACAGGCAGGCAGGCAGTTTGTTCAGGTCCTGAGGGGCGACTCCGAAATCCCCTTACGAGGAAGGAGCTGTCGCAGGCCCTCTGGACGGCCTGTAGCTTAGTGGCGAGGCTGGAGCTCTTGAGCGCCTGCACCCACTTCTTCTGTGGTGAGATGATCTTGGTCCCGTAACGTGGGACACCGCCAGAGCATGCATTCTAAAGTGCAGTAGGGATTTACACAATCCAGACAACCGGGCTTGAATGAGTCCACGTACCTGCTGACCCTGGCTAGGCTAAGATAGGACGCAGTCTGCAGCATGAGAAGGGTGGAAAAGTGAGGCCTGGAGAGCTTGGCGCGGGGCGGGGGATAGACCCTCCAGCCGAGCTGAAAGTGCTTTATAATCTCGAACGTGTGGAGCGAGTCCTTGTGGAGCCCCGCGTCCATGTCCACGCCAGCAAGCGACGTTTCCCTGACGTGGTAGGCAAGTATCCATGCCAGCGATGCGCAGAGGCCACGTATGCGAAGTGACTCATTAGGAAGGCATGGTACAACATAAGGAAGTTGTCTTCCCCCAGCCCCCTGCAACTGTTGGAGACCCTAGAGATGAGCCTGACCATGTTGTCCATTTTAATAATGATACGAGCGATCGTTTGTCCGTTACTACTGTTTGCCTCGATCAGCATACCGCATACGCGGATGACCTCCACCCTGGGAATGACCTGCCCGATGGCCGTACGAATGGAGATGTCCTTCCCGAAGGGGACCTGCGCTTTGGGGATGCGCCTCTCCTTGTAGGTCGATACAAAAGGAGTTCGGACTTGGACGAGGGGAGCTGGAGCCCCGTGCCCGCCAAGAATCCCTCCATGCAGCTAGTCAAATAAAAAAAAAAGAGGCAGAAAGAACATCCAAACATGTTGCTTCTTTGTAGCCAGCCGTATTTACCTGGTACCACAATTACTTTAAACACAGTTCCCAGCAGCGAAATATTTCCTGAAATCTCTTTTTAAAGAATGAAAGTAACAGCCACTTTATCTGCAATATAACATACCGTATTTACTCGCATAATGATCCCACTTTCTTGTAAAAAAAAGTCGACGCAAATTCAGGGGTGCGAACATTACGCAGGTTAAATTTCCCACGAAGAGAAACATTTCCTTTTTCATCCTGCGTTTGCTGCAGGATGACAAGCAGGCAACTGCTGCTGTCAGTGTGAGACACCAAATCAAAAGATGGCGGCCGGCGGAGCAAGCCGAACGCGTCGAACGCGATTATTTTTCTTCTCGCGAGTACATTACGCATGCGCATTGTAGCAGTTTCTTCCGTATCAGTAATTCATAATATTGTTAATATCGGCAAGCTAGCGACAATAACGCAGCCATGTCCATTTTTAGGGGACAGAAACAGAGATGCACGCGCTTAGCTGCCAGTGACATAGAAACACATGGCGGGCATGATGCTGCTATCCTAATATGGCACGTTTCCGCTAAGGGTGGGTGAATATCTTAGCTGTGTTACAAGTGTCGGCGCATGAATAGGGTACACTTCTAACGTATCAGTGTAAAGTGGCCACTATTGTTGCCGCTTGCGATTTGCTGCGTGCCCACGAGTGCAGACGAGAACAATCGAAAGGCGCCCTTCATGTTGTTGTTGCTGACCAAAACCATTATGAAGCCTACAAATAATAAATGCGAGGCAAGTTTGGTTGTAGCTTTTTTTTTTTTTTTCAGGAAAGTGCAGAAAGTGATGAAAGGAATGAAATGGGGCATCTGCTTAAGAAAGTTGGGTGCCTGCAGACCACTTGGTATGTCTTCAAGAGTCGTTTGCACAGCATTCGACAGATGGTAAGCATGATCATCGTTTGCCAGACTCAGCACACAACATATTGCTGCGACAAGTTCAGGGTGCGATCATTACATGGGAAAGAAAAAAAAATCGAACTTTGACGCCAAAATTCAAGGGTGTGATCATTACGCGAGTGCGATCATTATGCGAATAAATATGGTAGGTACTTAAAAAGTCAAGAAAGAAAGAAAATGGCAGAAGTCCCCAAACTGTCCTAAGCATTGCAGACTTACATGTCAGAGACTGCAGTCATGTCTGCAGCCTTTCTTTATAACTGAAATCAAAGTGTTTTGAAGAGAGATATCAAGCAGGGCCAAAGATCGGACATTCTCACACAGGCCCCCAAATGAAAGGAACATTGTGCACTAACATTGCTTCCATTGCTTGAAGCTGGCGGGTTGATGGCAGAGAGTGAGTGCCGCTTTTCTCTGGGCTGGCATGCTGGCAGTGGAGGTGATGTGGATGGTGGCGTGCCAGGGCTCGGGGATGATGATGCGGGAGATGTTGTGCTTGACTGAGATTCGCCAGCTGCATCATGAGAAACATGAAGCGAGACCCCCCCCCCAAGACAAAACTATGAGAGCATTTCAAGGGGTATTCAAAGAGTAAGAGCAAATGCTGTACTTATACATACAACCAGTCTCTGTGCCCTAACCTGGGGTGCGATCGTGCAAGCATCTCGCTCTATGAATGTTTGCTTGCATTCAGATAATTATCCGGTCTGTTCGGCAAGGCAGGAGTGCCAATTGAACACTGCCTACTCAGCAACGTAGGAGGCAAAGAGAACATTCGTTAAGCGAGATGCTTGCGCGATCTTGCCCCCACACACATATCTAAACACTTGGAAAACAAGGGAAAGAATATTCAGCACACAGCTTGCACCCATCACCCCACACATACTGTAAAAGCAAACCGTCACAATAATTAACGACGTTAGGCAAAAATATTTTTTTACTATTCAGCCACTCCTACTCCTGCTGCTGGTCTGTGTTGAAACATTGTATGGCTTCACAGTAATGAGGAGAGGACTGACCCTTTATACGTGGTTTCACAGCACATGCGAGGCTATGCTCAAAGACAAAATTTGATAACATGCAGCAAGTTAGTATTGTGTGCCACTTTTTAAAACTTCTGATGTGGATTACCATATTTACTCGAATCTAAGACACACTTTCTTTCCAATAAAACAAGTCCGAAAATTTTGTGTGCATTAGAATAGAGTACGACCCTAAATCTGCGTTACAATATCGCCATTGGCATTTCAAACTAGCCGCCTCGTACGTGCTTCGAGCCTATCTCCCTGTTTATGCTGCCTATCGTGCCTATCGTGCTGTTTATGTGTTTTCTCCCTCTGTCCCCATCTTTATTTGCGGTCAAAATGATATGCGCTATCTCCCGTAGCTTTCTCCATGTGCTGTAGTACGTGTGCTTAGGCAGTGCGCTTCCTTTGGCGTCGGTTAATGCACCATCTGTCTTCCCGTTTTCTGCATTTGCTCTATCAGCATGGAAGTGTTGACTGCAAAGACATGCAAAGTTCATGACGATGCTGCAATTAAAAGGAAAGCGATCATGTGTGCGGACAGGGACAGAAGTCGCATCGCATCACGGGTGTTCAGAGTTCATGAAACTTGCATGTGCGACTGGCACAAACAGGAGAGGCATTCTACAGTGGGGCTGCTACATATGGCGTGGCCGTGCAGCCGCCATCTTCAAAGCGATCTGCGACGGAGACAAGAGTCTACGCATCTAGGAGCACTGCGCTGTGTTCTCATCGCTTAGTTTGGGTCGAAGCTAGAGGCCGCACAAAGGTTAATTCCCTCGCTCCAGCACTTAAAGAGTTTCCGCGGTCATTGAGTGAGACATGTCCATGTTTGCTTGCGTACGCAAAACCATTCTTGTTAATTTAGTTAGTAAGCGAATGTTTAAAAGTTTATACGGCCAATAAAACTGCTATCCTTACTTTCCTATAGCTGCCTACTAATTTGCTATCGTAGTCAATGCTTCGCCTTTCGGGCGAAGCACTTTTTTTATTCATCGCAACTTTAGAGCATTACGAGTAGTAAATCATTTGTTTTTTCCAAATGAGAGAAAGTTCTATTTCTGTATAAAAGAATGAGGTGTGCGGAACTGTGAAGGACTTTTCCTTTTTTAGGGCATTACAATCGAGGGCACGTTGGAATCGTGTAAATACGGTAAATGTGCCAAAACATATAGTAGTATTCATCTTATAGTAGTAGTAGTAGTAGTATTCACATTAGTGGTATTCACATTAACATTAGTAGTATACATACCGGAGATGCAACAACCAGTGTCAGTGCCAAATGCATACCTGCCAACCTGGCGAGATCAAAAATCAGAAGACATTTTATTCGCGCCAAGGCGAAGGGGGGGGGGGGGGGGGGGGAGGGGGTGCATCACTGTTTCAACTTCCGGTGGCCTTAGCAACTCGGTGAAACATGTTTTCCATCAGTGTTTTCCATTTTTCCAACCATAGACCACTGCATGTCCCACCTTTCTTCATTAAGAATGTCCTATGGAAGACTGTACGCCTGTAGTGTGGCAAATTCAGCTTCGAGAGTATCTAAAGAGTCTTCAGCAGATTCTTTGGCATCTCGGGGCAGCAGCTGAGGGAAACTGAATAAAGAAACGAAGACTTGAGAGCGATCCTGTGAAATAAATATCAGGTTGGCCACCTCCGCATTCTTCAGAGTTGCATCGACATCCATAGCGCTTCGCCTCGTCGCATTTCGAAAATATTTTCCGTAGAAGAGGCCCCAACGTAGTCGCTGACACTAAGGGGTAGGTTGTGTTCGACGAGGAACCCTGTAAACAGGCACTCTACACGTATGACACTGTCGTCGCACTTGTTCCGGAGAAAGTTCACTATGTTGCCTTGCTGCTCAGCGGTGCGAACATAGCTTTGATGCTTCGCTATGGAAACGTGCAGTTTCAAGTCGCCGTTGATACCGTGAGACACGCTGACGTCGCATCCAAAAGTTCTACAAAATGCAAAATGTTCTTTACTTGGTGTCAAAAAGCACGGAAATTCTGAAGTTCACAATGACTTCTGCTAATACCTTTTCTTCGGCTTTGATAGCGCCATGGCATCAAGCACACGAGAATTCTAACTTTACCCGGTGCACTGCACACACGGCCTAGCCAACACTAATCATACACAAAAGCAGCAGCAACAAGATTCACCATGGAGGAAGGCATGCATGAAATGCAAGAACTACATTGGCTCTGGCTTTGGTCGGCTTGCTAGGCGCTGTAGTCGGCTGCTTAGTCGATGATACCGATGGTGCTAGTGCTGCCGTTGTTGGTGATTCTGACAATTACGATGCAGCTGTAGATTCCGCGATGCCGGTTTCGCAAAAACCATTATTGCGCAAACATAGACCACTTTTCAGGAGATATAAGATGGTGATCGTACAATTGGAAAGTTCAGTCAAAAATCAGGAGTCTCCCGGGCGAATCAGGAGGGTTGGCAAGTATGCAAATGTAATCAAGGTCTTCATACTTTACAGCGTACAACCATTTCTTTAAACAATGAACATTGTCAATGCTCTCCCCAGTGTATAACCCTGTGGGGTTATGCAAATCATGTTTAGCTCGTTTTGGAGGCAAAACAAGCCTTGTTTCATGAATGGTTTGTGCTCTTCCGTTTGATATAATACCAATGGAAAATGCTGCTGGCCAGCACTGAAGTTGTTGGGATGCTATGGCACAGTTCACAGACTGCTGGCAAGCTAAAATGACTGCATAAATATTCTGAAGAAAATATGCAACTTTGAGGTAAACCTTCTATGTGACACAAACATTCTACGTGATCAGGAAAGAACTTGCCTGATGGAGTGCTACCAGCTGGAATGACTGTTTGGCTTGGCGCTTCAGAATTGGGCGTTGGAGGGGCAACTCTCGAAGGACCCACTTGAACACTGCAGGGGTAGTATTAAAGGTCAAAATTACTGATGCTCTCGGCCTTGATGAAGGATTGCAAGTGTGCAATTGCGACTTACTTGTTAGACAGCTTCATTAGCGCCTTTCCAGCTGCATTCATCTGCGATGCACACAGACACAAAGAAACATGAGCAATCGTCACAGTCAACCTCACATCTTTTCCCTTAACAAACCAAGCAACTAACAAAGCCAAGGGTTACATTAAATGAACAGGACTATAAAATGCAATCTTGCTGCAAAATTTGAGCAAAAGCAAAAAATAAGCACAAAATCTAAAAAATAGATTATAGAAATGCAAGCCAATATATAAATACAGGCATGCAGACAAGAAAAGGAGTACAGTGGGCCCATGCATCAAAATACACAGTCCCTCAACTAGCTACCACTTGCAAAAGATTATTCACGTATGTGTAACAGACCAGTGTAGATGTTTCGAATGTATGACTGCAAATGATGTGCGGACACCAAGAAAGCATGCAGAGAACAGCACCAATGCATGCTGCAACTCACCTCAACAAACGATATCGGGAAGATTCCAATTCGGTCTCCCAGTTTTCCTTCAGCCCAATTTTCGTCCACCCTCCGAATCACAGTAATAACATCACCCTGGAAGGCATTCCAAAGGCATCAGGTTACAGAAAATACTCGCTACAAAGGCACAAGGGAGACATTCACGTCATGTGGCATTATGTTAACCATTATGTCTACCTCTCCTCTTTTTCACAATTTCTCAGTGATTGGCAGGCAACATGCCAGAATCACATCAGTATGAAGCTAAAGAAGCTAAAGCGCATATAGATATATCACAAAGGCAAGTCTCTTGCTCTTTTCTGAAATAATTAATCAGTTAGAAAATTTCGTTATGTAGTAAAGTTATACCTCCACATAACGAACTTCAATATAATGAAATTCTCTATACCACAAAGTACTTAACTTTCTTCTTGTCATAAGAACACCATGCATTTAGAATCTCAATATAACGAAGAGTGCTTATACACAATTTCAATATAACTAAATTTCACTGCCGTCGCAAAGGCATACTGAGACGACAAATAAAAACTTCCCCGGGTGCAGATTGTCAAATGGTTGAATTACAAGCAGATGGTTGCGAACACACCTCTCGAATCCCGCACAGTGTCACCAAGAGCAAATGTCAAAACAAAGCAGTGTCATCTTCCTTATAAAATACAAGTGCGATAACAGCCTATCCCATCATGTGCTGTATGCTTCGGGTGCTAGTGAAAGCACGCGAGGGTGAGCCAAGAAGGATGGTGGCTAACAATGATAAAGATAGCAAAGACACTGCCAAAGAGTTACCAGAACCAGTGGCATTCACGCGTGATGACTCTGATAATACCCTGAATACTTTGGTAATTTTTCCCAACAACAACAGGGCACTGAATAATTTTTTAGCAAACTCAGTGAAATGTCAGCATCAGTGACAATGCACAGGTTTTCAGTGTTGCCAGCAAGCAACAATTATTGAATAGGTTACACAAAAGTGCGAAAAGTAACACATTGTATCATGCAAATACAACACATGTCTACTTTAACATCTGCATTTTGTTGCACCGATGCTATTCCATTTATTGTTTCATGTCATGAATATTCAAGAGCACTAGCAATAGTAGATACAGTCAATTTCCGTTAATTAGACTGACAGCACCAACTAAACTGATCTAATTATCCAGCAGGTTGAATAAAACAAGAGTCAGAGAAAATGCCAAACCACTGCTGATTCATTTGGCAATATTTGCCAAATTCTAACACCCTAGAATCGAATGCACATCCACTATTTATGGGTTGAAAGTAAATAACTGACGTAGAAATTACATTTGCACTCCTAAACAAAGTATAAACCTAATATGCACTTGATGTTTTAGCAAGAAAAGTGTAGAATGCCCTGGATTCTGGCAATAAGAAACAGATGAAACCAGAAAAGTTTAACTTACAAGAATAGAAATTTATTTACAATTAACATCCATCACCATCACTCTCAAACAACACTTTATTCCTGTCTTTGAACCACAACACGTCGTCCTCTGTATGGCTAATTGCTCATTTGATATTGTGTAACTATAAAACAACTCTGCAACAACTGCAAACAGGATGGTGGCCCAAGCACAGACTAATCCTTTATCTCTTTCATCCTGCCACAAATGCTGTTCTCAGGAACACCAAAAACAGACCGAAAGAGCTGCGTTGCGATTGTTGAGCTGCCACTAAAGCAAGCTAACTGTCCCTTGCTTGCCACCACATTCCTCTCTTTTAAGCCCATTGTCACTGAGCTTTATTCTTTGCCTCTGCTGGATTTGAAACATACGTTGAAGTGCATGTGGACGATTTTCTAAGATTTGTTTTTGCTATGCACTCAAGCTGTTCTTGGTATCAAAACCTTTTGCACTTGCCAGCATTGCCAATTCATGAGGACCTTTCCGTGAATGACAGAGAGAGAGAACTTAAAGGAACAACAGCTTTACTTGAGAGTCACAAAGCCCACTTTTCTTCTATAAAAGTTTACTGTAACCCTCAGCAACATCTTAAGAATTTGGCCATAGACCTCATAATCATTCATATTGTATAAACCCATTGCACCAACCTTGCTGTCATACTACATTATTGGAGTTCACTAGGCTGATTTAGTGCTCTAAACTATTTGATGACCTTGGAATGATTTGGGAGTAAATAGCACTAAACATAGGAGGACACAGAACAAAAGAACAAAGTACACTGTAGTGACCATCAATTGAAAGGTTTACCGCATGAGATGGCTTATAACCCTTAAAAGAGGAAGAAGAGAATCATAATAAAAAACAGACAGATAACAGCAGATCACTCAATGGGCAGAGCACAATGACTCACAATTCGCAAAGGTAGGCGATTTCTTTAACATTGAGCCCAACAAAAGGAATGCTGATACGTGACAGCCTGCTCCGATGAACAGCAAATGGCTCAAAAGACTTCCCACGTATGCTGCTCGTGATACTGTTCTGTGCCCCTCGTTTAGCTATGTTTGCCCACCTACTAACTAGCTCAGCTAGGCACATTATTGCTTTGTGTGATGCAGTTTGCCAATGACAGTGTTCTTATTTAAACTGAAAAGGCATGTGGCAGTACACACACATAGCCAACAGGGGCTCACAAGAAGAGACAGAAGGGTGTGCACACCTTGAGGAACGTCAGGCAATCCTTCTCATCGTTGTCACCCATGCGGAAGTCGTAGAGGGCTTTGCACTGAGGGATATGAGATGGCAGGGGCACCACCACTTGGACATAGCTGGCTGGCACAAAGCCTTGTTTGCCGCCCAGCTCCCCGTGGAACCAGTTCTGGTCCACTCGCTTGCGCAGAACTATTATGTCCCCCTTGCGGAACGCCAAGTCCCTGTAAGATCACAGTTTCACTTAAACAACTCTGGCTGAAACTAACGCTTCCTTTTTCTACTATTCAAGAACTACTACTTACTACTACTACAGGGGGCCTTGTATCTGGATGTCAAAAGTGTACTGCCATGGCACTCAATAAATCTACATTGTTAAGTGCGTTTACACAATAGAATGAAACACTAAGGCCGCAGAGACAACTGACGATGTCCTCAAAAGTCAACAAATATAAGGCACACAGCCATCTCAAAAGAGCGTAACGCTATAATTTTCAAATTGTATTATTGGTAATTTATTCCTACACATAAAAAAAAAACAAGCTTAGTAATGTGTAACGACAAATACTAATAGTATTTACAGTTTTCGCAAACGTGAAATATAAAAAGCGGTACCATCATCAATTACTGTATTGGAGCCTCCTGTCAAAGTTCAATGTTGATAGGAATAACTATGTAGCAGCAAAATAAAGAAAAATTAAGCCGACAAGATTACTCTTGGTGTAAAAGAGTAACACAAGGAACAGCGAAAAACACGTCAAGGACAAAACTTAATTTGACAAAGCATAGTAAAGACAGCAATGAAAGAAAGTTCACGAAAGCCAGTAATCGACAAAAGAATGGCTGCAGGCCTTTTTCAAAGGCCTTGTCCAGTGATCAAATTTATTATCTTGGTGCATAGGATGAACGTGCAGGCTCTTGATCTCTTGGTCATATATGAAGTTCAGTTAATATGAGCTGAACGGTTGCTTTCAAACTGCACCGAAGTGTAATGACTGAAACTCAATGGTATTCTAATTCAGGCATTTCCATACTTTTCTTGGGGAGATCCAACTGCAGTGCAAATGTAGTGAGTATCCGCAGTGCTATTCACTGGACACCAATACAAAATAGTCATACATTGTTCATATGCCATACTCGCAACTCAAAATTGTAAGAATTTTATGCCCCAAACTTCAGGAAAAGTAAACAGCACAACTAGCTCAAACCGAGATTCTGCTAGCGAATACTTCCCAAAGCTACATCTGAGTGTGAAGAATGTGTAAAGAGAAAATGAAGGCCAAGCTTCCATTTCATTATTTTGCGTCACAACCACAGCACCGGAATGTCAGTGTAATGCCATGGATTTCCAAGTACTTTCTCATAATTTGGCCGTTCTGGTGCAGCAAACATTCTCAAAACTTTCTAAATTCAGTCTGACTTCCTTACAATACAACGTAGCCCACCTTTATTGATTACATATTAATTAGACTCGAGCAGATGGCATCACAATACACAATGTCACAGCTGGCTGGTGTGGGAACTTCGAGGCAGTGCTTGGCACTATGTTCTCTGGCTTATAATGATAGTCACCTGCCATAGTAAGAGTGGTCTCTTTGTTATTGGAGATGCACAATTTACCAGAACAGCTGAACTTGTTTTTATCTTTTAGTGTTCCCTCAATACTCACTGAAATTTCAATACACTGGTATTTTTGCATTCTATCCCCTTGGAACTGATGCAGCTGTCCTGGCTAGGGAAGGTTTGTTCTTCAAATAATCAATGAAAAAAAAAAAAAAGCCCCAAGGTTAGTCATCGAACCTGCCATGGTGGCTCAATGACTTTAGTGTTTTGCTGCTGAGCACAAGGGTGCAGGTATGATTGCTGGCAGAAATAGCTGTATTTCGATGCTAATGGAACGGAAAAACGCATGCGTGGGGGGCTTTGGCTACTTGCTAAAGAACCCCAGGTGGCCAAAATTAATCCGGAACCCTCCACTCCAATTTTTGTTTTACCATGGAATTTTCCACTGCTTCAAAATCAGTTTCAGTGCACCCCACACTAATAATGCCTGTTCACCCAAGTGTCCACTAGGCACTCACCCTGGGTCCTTGGCATCATAGGAGTAGAGGGCTTTGGCACAGGGCATTTGCGGCACCAGTTGCTTGACAAGAGTGCGCACCCCATCGCCACGACCTAAGGTGGTGTCCCCTCGTGGACTAGCTGACAAAGGCTGGCTGGCCAGCAGGGGCCTCACATGGCCAATGAGAGAGGAACTGCCCAGGAGGGCACCCGAAGGCGACCGGCTGCCGCCACTGCTGCTGCCGCCACCAAGTCGTGGGTTGTTCTTGATGCCCTCCAGAAGACGAACCAGAAGGATGTTGAGTGGGAGCTCGTCCACTGAGCACTCAACCTGCAAAGCAAAAGCTTAAAATTTAACAGGTATAATATGCTCCCGTTGGTTTGATTTTTAGGTTAATTTGATCCGGACCAAAATGTCCCAGCCAGCACCCATGCATTTCTATGAGCCTAAATGTCAGTCTCCCATCAAGAACGCCCATCTTCGGCCTGCGCTAAGAAGATTTTTAAGCAATAACTGTACTTCACAAAGTCTGATTATAGTGCTTACACAATCCTAACATGCACTTTTTTTTTTCATGAAAGTGGGATCAGAAATTGCCTACGTGGTGCAATTGGGTACAAAATTAAAATCTGCTTCGCAGTGTTCATATGCTTTGCCGCATAGCACGAATGTAATGCGGCGAAGCTGACCTTAAGAAACTGACCGCTATTGTGCAACACATAATATAATCTTGACCATTTTTCCTGCTAAAAAAATCAGGTGCACATGAGGTTTCCACTTTGTTTAGGAGCTTTGATGTCATCTTTACATTAGTTTTCTATACTGGACACATATAAAGTGGGTGCGAATTTGATTAAGGGGTGTGTTAGACTTGGGTCCAAGCTGCCAAAGGAATCAGCAGTGTGTTTTGGCATTTTTTTCTGCATCTTGTTTAATTCAACCTGCTGCATAATTAAATCAATTTTGTTGGTCCCATCTGGGTTGGCATAAAATTTTCAATGTCTTTTTTTTTTTTGGTGTTGTGTTATATGAAGGTCTAAACCCTCTAAGTAATGCTGGCAGAGATCAGAGTGCCCTAAATAATTTACTATAATACTTCTTCCTGTGAACCGGTTTCAGTTTCAGTGCCTAGGAGGTGAACGTGCATTGTGACTAAATGGCTCAGTTTCTGAGCCAGTTCCTGCAGCTAATAAGAGTGCTGAAGAAACGTGTGCAGCACTCTTATTATTATGAGCAATGCCATCGTCCCTAACCTCACTGTTATACAATTTCAACAACTGTCGCTCTATCATGATGTCATGATAATGTTGATGACGCTAGGTCCAGCATTTTGCAACCAACTTTAGTTTCAAATTAAAATATACTTTTAACCAAACCTTCATGTTTGGTAAACATCGCCTTTTTATGTGCAAGAAACATGTGGTAGTTTCTACAACTTCAAAATTATGAGACAGAAATCTTCACCCCTCAGCCTCCAATCCAGAGCTGTAATTGTCCTACCATTTTGTGCCAATATTGCAAAGAACAGGCCACACTGGACCTTTTCACAATTTCCTTTGCTTGCTGTAGATGGGTTGTGCATGTTTGCTCAGCCCGCTGCCAACTGATGGCTTTGTGTGCTCATTCATATCATTTTGATCCATGCATTGAGATAATATTATCGAAGACCTTTATGTGTCATGAGAAAAACTGCTTAACACTCATAAGTAATAATCACCCATAATGATTACTGCCCAATTATGTTCAATGAGGAAAAAAAAGGGCTCTCTCAAAAGCCATATAGCAAAGCCAAACAGCTCAATGTATGCATCTGATTCAAATTAATTTTAATTATATTAACAGGTACAAAAAACAACTTTATTTGCTTATTAAGCACTGTGGTGTATGTTTGGCTATTCAGGCAGCAGATGAAGTGATGTGTAAAAATGTGTAACAAATTACACATATACTTGAAACATCAAACTGAAGCACTTGCACTTTCCTTCCTACAGTATGCATTCTGTAATCTAGTGGCACTCCAGCAAGAAAAAGCAGAGATTGGAGGGCAAGCTACTGTTGACATTGTGTTTCTTTAATCTCATCTAACAAAATTTTCTTAGCTCATTACTCCATCTAATCCTCTGCCAACTTCTACTGTTTACCGTCTCTTGGATACCATTCTGCTACTCAATCACAGGTTATATGTTCTACACCCTGCACAACCTTCCCAGCTCCATATCTTCCTCTTAGTATAAAGTTGTCATTTTACCACAATCCTTTCTCAATCAATACGAACTAGATATGGGGTGTAACAGCAGCAAAGCAATTAGGCGGTCAGCCACCTTTGAAAATGTTCATACTGGAAAATACAAAAACCCAAGAATGTGGGAGGTTTAATTGAATGCAATTCTGAGCTTTTACATGCCAAAACAACCATTTGGTTATGAGACATGCTGTAGTAGGGAACTCAGGATTAATTTTCACCACCAGGGGCTCTTTAACGTGTCCCTAATGCACAGGACACGGGCGTTCTTGCATTTTGCTCTCATTTAAATGCAGCCACCATGACTGGCATTTGTTCCCGCGCCATGCTTCATGCAACCAAGCTGATCGCTGAGCAACTGGTCGCAAACGATTGCTTTGATCAAAAAGCTGCTGTTTTTAGTCAGTTGCTCACTGCTCGATTTTTCGGTTGTACGACTGCAGTTGCAACGCTTCTGAACCAATAAGGTAAGCAGGAACTGGATGCCTGTATATGCTTATGCTTACTTTACGTGGTGAAAGTGGTAGGAGCAGATGTGCAAAGCAACAAATGCGAGAATTTTCAGTGTGGTGACTGCCAGGTCATGCTTGTCAGTGTGGACAATGGGCGCCAAGAGTCGCTTTCTGGCCCCCAGTCACAACCGGTTGTGCTGCCTCCTCAAGTCGCTGGTGTGAATGAGCCCCATGCTCTTTTCCTTTTGCATGTTTCTGTATGAATACTAATTAAAACACTGTGCTTTCGAGACAGGCTCGCATGCTACAGAAACTTAAACTGAAGCTGCACAAAGCAGCGAGATATGCTATTAATAAACAATGTAAGCATAATGCAGCAATGACAAGAAGCGTCCTGGTATCGTGAAGCCTGTGCAATAGGTTGCAACACAGCCTTACCAGTATCCGGCATTCCGGACAACGAAGTTCCTTGTGCGAGTGAACGATCTCATCCAGGCAGCGCCTGCAGAAGGTGTGCTGGCAAGGAAGTACTTTGCTTGTGCTGTCTAGCTGCTCAAGACAGACAGAGCACTCGAGCAGGTCCGTCAGGAACGCCTCATCCATCCCGATGCTTCACCACACCTGAGCTGTTTCAAGGCATGAGAAACACCGGACAGTGATCAACACGAGCTGTTCTTGTAATAACACAATGAATGAACTGCGTGTCGACCTACCATAAGCGGCCTTAAGCGCTGCTGACGGAGGAACCCGCGCGTCCTAACGACAGATACTCATGCGATGTGCTACGCTTAAAAACAGAACCTCGTGCGCTCATTATCCTATTTCTGAGAGAGAGCGTACAGTGCGCATTGTCGCGCCGGATGACAGCTTCCGAATCACAAGTGACAACGAAGTTATAGGCGCCCCGCATTTGCATAATTGGTCGCATTCTTCGCGAACCGTGTGCGGCCATACAGCCGTTGCGCGTTGCTGCAAAACGAAATCGGTGGAAATAGAAGACGTGACTGCATTTCAGAGCTTACACGGCGCTATGTTATTACAACGACTATAACCAATAGCTCGTACTACCCACAAAAGTTGCAGCCACAAATTACAGGTAGGCCTATTGGGAGCCGCAGGTGCGATCAATAAACGCAACAAAAAGAATGCTGCCTACTTTCGTAGCGACCGCCGCGCTGTTCCATATGAGCGAAATCCCCCGCAATTCTACAGCAGATACATTAATGGCAGCTATGCAGGCTGTGGAGCGCCCACTCACCTTTAAACATGATCGTGCTCTTCGACCGCAGAGCTATCTCCATCCTTTTTTTTTTTTTTTTCTTCACATGGTGCGATCAATGCAGCGACACACACTCGACGATATGTAGAGTCCGCATCACTATTGTATACAGCACACACTGCTCACAAGTCG
This sequence comes from Dermacentor albipictus, assembly GCF_038994185.2. Lineage (NCBI taxonomy): Eukaryota > Metazoa > Arthropoda > Arachnida > Ixodida > Ixodidae > Dermacentor > Dermacentor albipictus. The sequence goes on along the minus strand of NC_091823.1, from coordinate 44,687,108 downwards.
ATCTCACAGCAGACTGTACGCTTCCATGAAGAAATAATGCAGTCGCCAGTCAGGCTGGAACTACCCCAACCATCCGGAGGCCTCTGCCCACATTTTGGACTTGCCGAAGCGAGACCTCACACGCTCAAGCTACCTCGCACACACCACCACAACGAAACAAATTCCAAGGGCAACGAAAGCTATTTCTTACTTAAGCAGGAACTAGAGAAATATGGCGCGAAAGTACCATTCCCCGCAGCAAATGGTATCAGTTTCCCGTAATACCGCAGTTTTTAGACAAGTGAATGACAAATGCATAAGCGGATGTGATGTCTGGAGCACGGGGGCGCGAGGGTGGCGAGGGTAGGTCATTTCCGGCTCATGGTTTATCATGGCGAAGGAGTCGTGATGGGTGTCCGTTATTGAACTCATTGAACTTGTCGTGTATACGTTTTTTTTTTATTTTCTTTAGGTTCACATTGTCGCATGTCGCTGGAAACGGACAGACCATGTAACGAAACTCAGCCGGTACTCCGCTTCAACCGTGCTGCCAGCTTGTAAGCTTTGAACGTTATTTCTCAAATATGGTCCATGCGTCGGGGTCTCATCAGTCTCAGGTGGTTGTTGAAATACGGCGTCAGTAGTTATGAGCATATATCAAGAGACCTTGCCGCCTTTCTCAGTAGCTATTATGGCACTTCAAGGATACATAACGGCAATTTATTCATTCATGTACTCTGAGTCGCGCAGTTTCCGTCTGCATTCAAAGGTTAGCGACACTTGTACGCACTTTCTCATTAGAGCGGTTGCACAGGTGTGAACATATCTGTATGGGAAGCTGGGTCGACGTTCCAATGCACTGTTGCTATCAAAGAGAAGTCGCTTCACACGTTTCAAATTATAGAACCAACACGTAGAAACGCGCGTGGCAACACGAAACTGAGGACTCAGAATGCACTTTTTTTTTTTTTTCGGATAACAGCTTCGTGAAGCGTCGTCATGAGCTGGTTGCGAGCGAGCCTGCGTCGAAGCAGGCCACCCATACTACGCAATGTGGAGCCCGAGACTGTCATCGAGGCCTTCAGGATGCACTGGCTTCGCGCCCTCGAAGTCATCGAGAAGTCGAGGTAGGTCGCCGCAACATCACCTTCTGTGGCTCTGTGAAACCAGATTTCGCCAGATTGCAAAGGGAGTGTTGTTGCTCACGCATTCCGATGCATTTTAAGCTCCGCCGTCCCGTTATCCAACTGGGCTTGTCTCGTCTGTCTCGCCTTACTTTCTCCCGTCTATCGCGCTTCACCGTACTCAAATATCCAACTGAGTATGCAGCGACCCTGCATTTTGAGGTAGCTCTTGACAGCTATGTATTCAGTGAAGTCGCAACGCCTCACAATGCCCGCTCACAATCCACTCTAAAACAGCCTTGGCCTTGTTTCTGAGTTTGCCGCGTTAGTTTATTTGGTAATGCACAAATCACTGAATGACACGGGGCATGTTTTGCATAACCCCGCCACTGTTAAAGGGACCCGACGGACCCTGTTTGTTTTCGTACCTTATTATGACCTAGCTTCAAAAAATCTAATGTCAGGTGTAATTTCTTTTCGCTGTAACGAACACGGTCATATGCCGTGTATATCGCGCATGTGTTTACCTAGGCAGAGGAGTTAATTTGCCCCCATACCAAAATGCCGACCTTGAATTCAATATCTGAGTGTTATTGTAAACACTGGAATAATTTTAAAGACCTCAAGTTTCTTGTGTGCATACTGAATAACATTTAATTGTAGGTCCCCAGGAGTCTAGAAGAAAGGCCGAAGGTGACCCATAGAGACAGGTTTAAATAAGACAGGTGGTTGACAAACATCATCCATCAAGGGGGCTGGCGAAACAGGCTAAGCAATTGTGACAGCCTGTCAGCCTGAAGTTACATTTGCTGCTTTGATACAAAATCAAGATGCAGGGTTAATTTATTTGGAACCAAGGCTTGAGCCGACTGTCTTCAATCTACCTTGGTGTTAGTGCCATGATTTTTGGTATGCAGCATTGCCTATTTCATTGATTGATTGCATATAATGTTGCTGGTATTGGTAAACACCTAAGACACAACCCCGACTGATTTAAACATAACTTGCTTTTAATTGCTTTGACCCCAGCACAACATCTGATTGCCTATGCAGATTTTGTCTAGAAAACAAGAATAAACATGCTTGATGAGGTCCCTGAGGCAACCTCTCCAAATAACCAGTGAGGGGGTTAATGAGTGCTTCAGCGACTGAAAGTTCGAGAACCCATGTTCTTGAATCCATTGAGATGAAAGTGTGGCTAGATAAAAAGCTAAGAAATAGGAACGGACACCTTTCTGATATCCTTCTGGTTCCTGAGTTGCCTAAGCTCAAGATAGATTTCTGCAATGCAGGAGAGCAAAACCCTTATGTGCATGCTAAGATGCCATTTCCAGCATTGCAGTCACTTGTAAATAACCTCCACTGTGCTCTAATGCACACCATTTACGCACTCTATACAAGTGTTCTTGCATCTGTACATAACGTCTATCCAGCGCAGGGTATTCTACCATTATTCTATACCTTAATAGGCTTTTGGTGAAGAACTTTGCATCTATGCTGAGGTAGACCACATGTCTCTGTGGATAATGTTCATGCATTTTCAGTGGTTACTTTTGTTGAGCAAGAAGTCACAAAATCTGAAAATTTTAGGAATTTAAGCTTAATGTTTGAGGTTCTATCCCCACAGCAACAACAGATGTCACACTTACGTCTAATGCATCGACCAGAAACATTGTTGTACTGCCGTAGTTGATATGTTGTGCATTTCTTTTTAATAGTGTTTGACCAAGTTATAAATCGGTCTTTCGCAAGACTTATATAGAGTAGCAGTTTCACCTAAGCTGTAGACCTTGGATTCCCCACCTTCACTACTAGTGGCAATTTTAGTTTTGCATTTTTATTTTCTAACTTTATAAATTTTGCAGTATTCTGATGGTCATAATCTAAGTTCTGCTTGTAATAGTTACTAGGATTTACCCTTTTTGTGTAGATACAGTAAGTTTTCTTCAAATCAGTTCAGTAATTTATGAGAGCATTTATGTATTTTATAGGCATTTGAGTGAGGAAACAGGAGCTTGTGACATACTTATAAAAAATACTCGGACACCTGCTTGCAAGGTGGATTTGACCAGTTAACCCTTACCCCTCCTACATGCATATTTCCACACAAGATATTCTTAAAATTGCCAGGTGCGTCAAAAGTCCTTGGACAGCGCCAGTTTCAGACAATGTGAAGCAAGTACCTATTTCTTTCAGGTATCTTTTTCTCCCCAAGTTCTTTAGTATGTGCACTTACTTGCGCAGTAAGTGAGGTTTACGACTTTTTGTTTTTCAGAAAAATGGTGACATCGTATACACAGGAATTCTGAATTTTTCCAGCAGTGGCAGTATTCTGTGATCTCGGAAAGGCATTTCCGAGAAACGCATTTCCTGACTTCATTACTGCACAGGATTGACTGTCAAACTCACCTGACCTCAGTCTGATGTCCTATGCTGTTTTGGATCATTTGAAGGGCAAGGCTTGCAGTACCACCTGCTGCATTCCTTCACGAGCATTCGCTCATGAAGGAATGGTTCAAAATTTCCCTACGACTACTTACTTGCTGTGATGGACGTGTTCTCCAAGCATCTAAAGGCTTGTGTTGTGACTAAAGGGAGAATTCTTTGAATGTGGCGAGCATATATTGTTGTTTTGTTTATGTATGATGCATAGCCATAATATCTTTGCTTTTACAAAAATTCTATATTTTTGATGGCTAAATAAAGCTGTCCAAGAACTTTTGACGCACATGGTATGTGTATTAGCAGTCAGAAAATTCTGCATGAGGCTTTATTTTGTACAAATGTCAGTTTGTACCAGCAGTAAACAGGCTAAGACAAGCTTTCTTTGCCTTTTTGCAGTGGTGGCACGGTCATGCCCACTGCCGATGACATCACTGGTGTGCTCAACCATTTGGACCAGATGGTCAACTTTCTCATTGACGAGGCCACAAGCGCTGAAGCATCCATACCAAATGGAGGAATGTCTCCATCATCAGTGGGGCCTATACTGGACTACATGCTCATGGAAGGTGTTCTGGATCGACTATTCCAGTGGTCCCTGTACACTGGGGAGTTCCTTTCAAACCTCAAGTTGGAGCAACTGAGGATATACGAGGTGTGAAATTCAAGAAGACTTTCCTTTTCTTGAGCTGTCATTTCTTTTTGACCAGCTTTAATGCTTTAGAAAGATGTGATTTACAGGTGTGTGCATCAGTCTTTGTGATCTTTTACCTTCTGTTAACATCTGCAGTGGCTGCACATAAGACAACAAAGGGACTTGCCTCCCTCAGGGCCTTCTGTGAAGTCTGTCGCCTATGCTGTGGTTCAATAAAGAATCCGTGGCACTATATTTTTGAGCTTAAATTATGCATTGTATGTTAAACCATACATGTCCCACAACAAGCTGGCAAAATTTGAGTGCATTCGGTGCAGTAGAAAATTTGTACTTAAATTTCTTAATGTCTCAATTGAACTGTAAAGCAGTCTGCACTTGAATTTCTTAATGTCGCAGTTGAACTGTAAGGGCACATTCACACCAGCGACTTGAGGAGGTCGCGCAACCATTTGCGACTCGCAATCAAAAAGCGACCGAAGGCGACTGATGTTCACACCGGCAAGCCCGGCTGAGCGCGACCCGCAAGTCGCAATCCCGGAGATTATCGTTCTGAGCGAGAACTCTCGGAATCTATGCGGAATTTGAATGTGACGCCGGAGGAGGCCACACAAAAGATCACTTCCGGTGCGCCGCTGATTGGTTTATCAGTTTTGCGACCATGGTCGCGCGACTGAAAAATTGCGCAGAGAGCGACTCGCCCAAAATGGTCGCTTTTCGAGAAAGGCAACTGTTTGCGACCATTTGCGACTGGTCGCAAAGCGACCAACTTGGTCGCGCGACCTCCTCAAGTCGCCGGTGTGAATGTGCCCTAAAGCAGTCTGGCATCGCTGATTGGGGATGAAATGAATGGCACCACCGGAAACAGCTCCCTCAGGTAACAGAAGCTGGTCTCGAAGGCTATGCTTTTGTATGCTGCAAACACTGGAAGCGTTTGCAGCAGCTGAAAATATGTCATGGCCACTATGAGTCCTTTTTTTTTTCTTTTGAGTGTGTTTTAGCACTTCTCTGTAGTTTGCTACTGCATTTTATCACACAAGTGAAGGAATTGCGAGCATAATGCAGCGGCAATGTCGTTGCTACACTGTTGAATGCTAGAGCGTGCAGAGAAAGGCATCCGATGTTGTCTCGAACAGTTTCAAAGCAAACGATACAGAGGTGGCTCCTCAGTTCCAGATATCACACAGCCTTTCCAAAATGGCGGTTGCTGTCGCAGGGAAGAGGTGAGAGGCAGCGATTTCAAATTGAAATTAAGGGCTAAATGTGCCCTTAACCCAGTTTCTTTATGTGTATAACCATATTGGACCCTCTACTCTCAGTTACAAATATAAACTGAGAACTGTTCGATGAGCGTGTCATGGCCCCTTTTAGTGTAACTATCACATATCGCCTTTCTTGCAGTCTTTCACAACACATCAGAAGAGCTTGGGAAGGGCCTAATTGGGCTTAGAATAATTTTGGCGGGACTGGGAAATTTGCAGCACAAGCACACAGCCGGACAAGTTGAGGTCCATCTAGTATTGCTGGAGGAGGAACAGGTTTATACGTACACATGACATCAAGGCTGCATGACAGTACACACAATGTGTATGCTAGGTTTGTCAATGGCTTGATATCTAATGTTTTGTGCTTTCCCTTCCATCCTTTATTTTTATGGAACGTTTTCTTGCTACATTTTTCAAGGCTGCGGTGGCTGTGACTTTTGCTACTGCTAGAAGCTTAAAATGGGAGAGTAAAATACTGTTTGGTGTAGGGTTATCCATTTGTTCTCGATGGTAACAAGATTGAACAATTTAGGAACTATTGTTGCAAAATTCTCTCATGTTCGAACCCCTTCTTTTATTAAAATGTTGCAGGCCACCGTGATGTGTTTCACTGTCATTGCTTCCCTTTTACCAGCGATCTCACAACCAAGTCTGCCATCTCTAAACATTTAAAAATCGCACACACAAATGAGTCGACTGCTCATTTGCCATGCCTGCAATGTCCCATTCTAGAAATTGTGAGCACAATTGCACTGTGTGAAATGAGCTGAGCACCACCATTTTGTGACATTCTTGCTAAGATATGGTGTTAGCTGCTTAATGCCTGTAAGTTTATTGCCACTTGCAGTATAGTGTGTTCTCAACTTATTCGGCCGTCACATCTGTACTCTCACTCTCAAGTTAGCACTTGTGGCTGCAAATTAAAAATATGTTTCTGAAGTAAACTTAAATAGTTCTCTATTAGATATGCTTCTTTTTTTCTTTCTTTTGCGTGCTGTGCTACTTTTTTACAGTGAAGCTATTAAGGACTACTTTCCCCAGGATCGTGTCCTTGTGTTAACACAAAACTATCATCATCACAATTGGCTCCAGCGTCTTCTTCCCCAGCTGGCTCATTGGTGCCAGTTGGCGCTATTGCACAAACATGCTCGTGCCAGTGATCCCGCATTTGTCGTCCTCGTCATTAATTGATTAATTAAGAAACACAAAAACGTAACCAATTTTACAGTGAAGCTGTTAAGGGCTAGTTCCTCCAGGATCGCGTCTGTGTGTAGACACAAAACTCCCCATACGTGAGCCGATCTCAAAGATAGTGCAATGCTGGGCCGACTCGCGGCAAAGGTAAAACAGGTGTGAAGCGCTCCCCCTACATGGGCTGATTCCGAAGCAAGGGCAATGCCGGGCTGACCCGCGGCGGAGGTGAAGCAGGCGTTCAACACTCCCCATATGTGGGCCGATCTTGAAGATAGTGCGATACCGGGCCGACCCACGTTGAAGGCATATTTTGCCATTAAGAGGCCCACATGCACAGCTTCGCTGGTCATCCTTCTGCACAGAGTGGAAGGGCACTGAGTTTTTTTTAAATGAAATTACAATTGTAAAACAAACTTACTGCATTAACCACAGCTATCATCGCCATCATAACGCTTTAAGGAGTACAGACACGTACTCTTCAGGTCATAAAAACTCTACCACATGTTTCTCACTCATAAAAGGACCCTACTTGACAAGTATGAAGGATCAGAAACATGATATATCGTCAGTTGATACTAAAGTTAATCTTGAAATGCTGGACCTAGCGCCATCAATGTCATTGTGATGTCATTACACAGAGCAAAATTTTCTGATTTCATAAATCAAATATATCAGTAAGGCTAGGTATAATGACGCTCCTGAAGAACAGTAATAAGAAATAGTGTGGCATGCATTTCCTCTGTCTGTGCTCACATGTTTGCAGCTATTTCACAGAAACAGAGCAAGTCATTGTGACATGATGCATCCACCTCTTATGTTGAAACCAAAACTGGTTTATATAGAAACAAATAATGTAGTAGATTATTCCAGGCAGTTTGTTTGTACACGTTTCATGTCGGTAAAGATGTGTATGTAACAGCTGCATGAACTGGTCCATGCAGGTTCTCGTGAGTCACTCCCATCACGAGCTGCTGCTGCAGCAACCCTTCCTGCGGCCCCTGCTGCATTTGCTGGCCTCGTGCACTGATTGTGCCCCACTTGAGGTCGAGAAGCGCCTGGTGGTATTGCTCAACACGCTCTGTGTCAGCCTCTCCCAGCATCCGGACCTGCTGGAGGTCTTCTTCAGTGCTAGCTCCAACCAAGGGCCCGCCAGGTGTGTGTCTATTTTTTTTTTGGGGGGGGGGGGGGGAAGGACTGACTGCAGCTCCTCCTCTTTCCTAGATGCAGGCAGTGTACTGTACCCCTTCCCTAAAGTCCAGTAGCCCTCATTGAGTAATGTGTCGGGCACACTGTGTGCACCACTAAAATGATGCCAGAGCCCGGGAAGCAAGGTGTATGGAACTTATTAAGAAATGCAGGAATAGGTGGTAACTTAATAATGAGTGTAAGTCTTTCCACTGTTTACATTCTAGCGTGAGAATACTCATCTCATTTCAAGCGGGTGCAGATAGCAGTATCAAGCGCTACAGCATTTATTTATTTATTTATTTATTTATTTTTGATTGATTGATTGATTGATTGATTGATTGATTGATTGATTGTACCCTTAAGGCTTTACAGCATTGTTGAGAAGAGGGGTACAGAAACAACACTTACAAATTTCATGAGGAGCAATTTACAGAAAATATAAAATAATGAAAAAACATGATAGCATGTGTCATAAGATGCATGGAATGACGAAGATAGCGACGTAGAAGTCATTGCAGTACGCATGCATGCATAAAAGAAAAGAATACGAAGGCAGGGAAAAACAAATGCAAAGTGAAAAAAAAACTTGAGACATCAGAAGGACCTGCTAAGTCCTTCACGGAATCTGTCAGGGTTAGTAATATTGGCGGTTGAGATGGGCAGGTGATTCCAACCGTGTTTTCGTTAAAGAAAAGGGAATATGTTGCAGCGTATCCTCAAGAAATATGAACGTTGCAGTGGTGATCAAGGCATAATGATATGAAAGGAGCTGGCTGTATCCAGCATGATTTAAGCATGTGACTAGGATAGTAGATCTTCTGGAAAAGGCAGAGGCAAGAGAATTTTCTGCGCGTGACAAGGGAAGGAAAATTAAGGATATTTTTTATGGTAGTTGCACTGGATGTTCGATAATAGTTCGGCAGTATGAAACATGCCGAATGATTTTAAACTGCTTCATACATGAACGCCAGGCATCACGCCTAATGTTTTCAAGCAGGGGCCCATGCATGTTTTAAACAATCTAGCACAAATTATAGCATTACTAAGAGGTCTCTAAGGTACTATTACAGTTAAACCTTGATATAACGAAGTCGGTAAAATCGTCAATTTGCGTCTTATATTGAAATTTCGTTTTATTGAAAGTCGACCTTTTATGCAAATAAGTACAGTCACCATCGATTTTTCTTACACGCCGCAGAAAGACGCTGCAGAATTTTGCGACTAATCGGGCAATAAAAAAAAAAACAAATTTGAATGAGTTAACAACTAATCTTGATAAATTTGGGAGTCGGTGACAAATGGTACGGTTTCATGCCACATACGTCAACGATATCTTCACATCGGTGATACCAATTAAGTTAAAGGGGCCCTGAACCACTTTTTATCGAAGTGGAGATAGACATTTGAAGTGAAGATAGGCTATTTCAGAACCACTTTGCCGCAAAAAGTACTTCAACGCGTTCAGCTGAAGTGGAGTTATCGGCAATCAAACACGGCCTCAGCTGTGCTCCCCTTCCTCCTCCAATGCCTTGCACTGTGAAGGCTACGGCGGAGACATCACCGCGGCACGCAGTTCAAATTTCTGATTTGGTGCCTATGCCGTGCTAAATGTAAGCCGAACGCGGCTGTCCTCAGATAGCCGCAGTGCGCTTAGCCACTGGACTCGTGGCGGCTCCTCACGGGGGCCACGGTGTAGCCGAGCGCAGTGACCAATAGCAGCCACGTATTGGATGTGCTTTATGACGAAATAGAGCACACAGAAAAGAGCGAGAATCATGGGGTTTTTGAAAAAAGAGCATTTGAGAAAAAAATGACTTCGTGCTCCACTTGCGAGCTCCACGGACCGCGTACAACAGCAGAACTTGGCTGAGATGTTTACAACAGCATATGCCACCCATGGACTATGTTATTTCACCAAGCCCAAGGGGTGCTTCAGGGCCCCTTTAAGCGAAGCCAGCCACGCCTTCGCGTGCACTCTGCCCCCGTGGCTGATAGCGTCGCCCGCACTCATACGATGCTATCAGGAAAACCGCGGCAGTGGGGAGCGCAGTGGGGAGCGGATGCTTCGTCTGCCTCTCGTTCCAATGGGTCACCGAAACTTGAGATTACGCAACCTCCAGTACTAAACGCACGGGAAGACAGCTTACATAGTGCAACACCATCTCAGCAAGCCCACCCTTTGCACATGCCGCAGATTACTTCTAAAGTGCGTGGCTGTATGTATGTGCTCAGCCGCACTTAAAGCCATACACTCAGCGGCGCTTAAAGCGATGTGTTTAGCCCTGCTTAAAGGCACACGCAGCCACAGACCCACAGATGAGAGACGTGTGCCAGAAATCTAGAGGTGCGCCAAATTACCCCCACTCTGCCCCCCGCCCCTTGCGCCCACTTGATCGCATTACCAGGATCTCGCTCCCCTCCCTTTCTGTCCCTTGGCTCGCGGCGTCACTTGTGAAGCCACCATCCTTCTTGTCTCACCTTCGCACACTTTCACTCACACCTAAAGCACACAGTGGGCAGGGCGGAATATGATCTTATCGCACTTGGACTTTATAGGGAAGGAACATGATGGTCTCCACTTCAGTGGTCGCTCTTGTTGCGCTGCACACTATTTGAGAGGTGCGTTTGCAGCCACTTATAATTGAATCATTTGACCATCTGCGTCCATCCGTAGAAGTTTCCGTTTATTGTCTCAGCATTCCCTTGCGGTGGCAGTAAAATTTCGTTATATTGAAATCGCATGTAAACACACCTTGTTTTATTGAGATTCTAAATACATGCTGTTCTATCGGCAAGAGGTTATGAAAAGTTAAATAAGCCGTTATATTGATAATTTCTTTATATTGAAGTTCGTTATATCAAGGTTTAACTGTATATAGTACTTAAGTACTATCCTAAGTACTCTATAAAGGCTCCTAACAAGAAAATTATACAATTACCACACCTACAGCTTTGCCAGGATTGCTTCAATACTAGTTATACACTACTCATTTATTTATAATAAATTTAGCCAAAGTCAAATTGCCTTGGAGTTGGTTTTTAAGAACTTGACCATTTGTTAGTGCCAATTACCTTTATCAGTAATCTGTATTGGGGTGAATTAGTAGGCAGTTGCAAAATTGCTGCTTGCTGCTGATTGCAAGTAGGCTGCTTGCAAAAATTGCTGGCCTTAAGATTGAGCTGTCATCCTTGGAAGCTAATCACTTGGGAAAAAAGAAAGCCATAAACATCTGCTTGGCTTGAATAGTTCTAATGAACCAACAGTCTTGTCAGCATGTTCATAAAGTGCAGCATCATGTCAAAGGTTATGCTCTACGTTTCACACAATGCTGTTGTGGAGTGACAACTTCAGCAGTCACCAGGGAATATATTCCCCGCAAATATTTTTTTGTTTTTGTGTTGCAACATTTTTTTTGTGTGTGTGTGTGTGCACGTTACTAATGGAGGAAACGTTTCAACAAGTTTTTTATGCTTACATGACCTTGTTTACACCATTCCAATTTTCCTACATTGTCAACGGCTTTGCCTTGACTATTTCAAGTCCTCGGGTGGTAAGGGTTACCTTTTTCTTTTGTGTGGGCTTTCTTTCTTTCATGGTTTCCGTCATCCTAGTTCGACTCTGCGATTCCACTTTTGCACGACCGGCGAGTGTTTCGACAACTTGCCTGCTCCAATGCTCACAGGGACTCCTACAGGGGGGTAAGGTCGCTCAACAGAGCAGCTATACCATGTTCTGTGTGAGCTTCGAGCCATGCCATGTATGCCTTGTTCATTGTGAGCATTGTCACTTCGTGCTCTTTTGGAGTGTCGTGACCCAATTCAGAGGCTTTCTTGTGTGTTGTCGTTTTGCTGAAGAATGCACTCTCTCCAATAGGGTGTGTAGCAGCAAAATGTTGTCGTTTGACATACTGGGTGTTCATGTTTACTTGTGTCTGCATGCTTCAGTGCAAAGCATTGCTGTTACAACTTCTCTTATACTTTATTTCTTGTGTTGGTTTGCTGCTTTTTATATATTCTTGTATTTTTTTCTTAGTTTTGTTTCAGATATATGATTTCTTTGTTGTTTACTTTGAAAAAAGTATAAGCATAATTTATGAGATGTCTGCCCTTTCCACTACAGCAGTAGGGTACTAAGCTGTACTAAAGTACTAAAGCTCTCCTGAAGTTCTTTTTATACAGAGTATCTGTCAACCGGGAAAACTGGGAATTCTCACGAATTTTAAATAGTCTGGAAATACCCAGGGAAAATTAGCTGTAATTTTATTGAAAGGGAACGAAAGTCGCGGTAATGCTCGCTCGAGTAAAAGAGAGGGATCGTAAAGAATCGTCTTTGACGCCGTGTCGTCAGCTAGAGGAGTTGCCAGTGTATAGTGAACGATTGACTTTTCGGACGCCCTATAATTCTGATGGCTTCACGGTACCACCACCTACCCCATATAGTCAATGTATAAGAACGTCTGAAATTTCGCACGCAAGAACCCTTCGCCGTCCGATTTTCCGAACTTTTTGCCGTGACTGCAGGTCCAAAATGGCATTAATAAAAGCCACCACCGTTGCTGTTTTGATTACCTCGCCGCCTCGAACCGGTGCTTTCGCACACAGATTCGCTGGTAGCCATAGCCATCACCGCGGAAAATGTTAGGCCTAGCTGCTTCGACTTTCGCTATTAAGCTTCTTGCCGTTTGGCGCTGTGTTTTTCATTGAAAGAATTAGCCGCTCTCAGCAATGTCACCGACTACGTCTTTGTGGTCCTCGCGATTGGCTTCGAAGGTCGGGAAGCACCGCGCATCGCATAATGCCAATTTCCGAAAGTCAACTTCACCGCAATACAGCATTTTTACCCGGTGAAGCATAACAAGCATGGGAAGCGGCAATCGTCATGGGACGAAGTATGTATTCTTTAATTATACACGCTACCACCCGCTATCTCATGTCGCAGTAAGAGCACCAATATGCCTAATAAGTATACGTGCAGGCCTTTTCGAATGTGCCTGTGGCAATCTGAGCCATAAAGGGCAGTTAAAGACATGCATTCATTTTTTCGAACTGCCTGATTTTTCGGATGTTTTCGTGGCCCCTAGGGAGTCCAAAAAATCAGATGTTGACTGTACAACTGACCAAGAGAATGCTTCAAATGGTCCATGGGGCGAATGCGCAGTGGGAGGAGGACGATAATACAAAGGACGTATGCATTGAGGAATGAATGGGAAAGGAAGCGTGCCACCACTTCTTTCAAGGAGCTTTAGCTCAAAAAACAAATTGTTGGCTGAGGCCGAGATGCAGGTGTCCCTCATCCAAAGCAAGATAAACTCTTTAAAGCAGGCAAACGTAACTGAGGCATTGTGTGCAAGCTGAGAGTCCGCCAGGACAGTTATGGTTGACACACCAACTGTCTAGAGACACTGGTGACAAAGTTCGGGCCTCATATGAATGAGCTTGCTATCAGTTGATAAATATATTTCATATCCCCTTTAATCACGCCGTCCACATCTGTGGATGTGACCTATTTTTGCCATTTCTGTGCAGTGGTAGCAAGCAGTAAAGCACAAACATTAAACTTAGGGTAAATTGAAGATTCTCATAACCTAAATTACTTCCATTTTACTTCTGAGTGATATCTATCACTATAGAGTGCCGCTTTGCGGAGGGCACTGCCATGTTTTATGTTACGTTTGACGTGGGGTATGTCAGTAGCAACCTCGAAATATATATATATTTTTTTCTTTCTTGAAATGCTTGAGGCCAATGAATAACTCGTGCATGTAATTCGAGTGGGGGATTTAATCGTTTTTATGAAACATAGCTTGACTGACTTTATATTATTCAAATATTTAGTAGCTCTGTAGTTATGATGACTCATCATAGAATGCTCAGTCATTTCACCACCTTGATATGCTTTCAGTGGAGTCTCAAGCACCAGCTATATTTCACACATGTATCAAGAGTTGATCATAATTTGTGACTGAAGGGGATATTCGAAAATATTTGTTTATGTGGGCATCTTCTTTTTATTCGTATTTGAGAATGTTCAACACGATTTGCAATGTGTTTTACCATTTTTTTCAAAGATATTTTATTTTCTGTGCATCTTACTAACTCCTCCCTTCCGATTTCTTTTTGAATAGAATAAATGGTACTCCTTACTATTCAAACTGAATTAACCCGTCTTTTTTAAAAATTTTTAGCATGCTTACTGGAAAGTGACATTGAGTGACATAGCGTCAGCCTGTCTTGACATAAAACAAAGTTCTGTCACTCAGGGAATTTTGCCAAGAAACTCTAGGAAATACTGGAAAACTCAGGGTACTTGCAATGTCAACTAGGTAAACGCCCTGTTATAAGTTTGACTCTGCAACTCTTTGTTACTTTTTGAACACTTACCCTGTCTTAAAAGTTACGCCACATAAAGCACAAAAACTTATTCAGTTCTAGTACGCCGTAATTTTTCTCAGCATATTCAGCTAACCCATATCACCTGGTGCAGTCTTCCTTGGATCGTTTTTTTAAAATTAATAATAATAATAATAATAATAATATAGTGCAAGCTTCTTGAGGAGAGGACACTGTTTGGCAGCATGCTGAGCCACTGGGAGACTTGCACTTGATTTTAACTAAGTTCATTGCATTTCTGCTTACTTTTGGTAAGACGGAGATTTCCCAGTTCCCTTTGTCTCTAGGTCAATGATTGTTGGGAACACCGTACGAAAGGCTTCTGAATTAATGACTGTATGCAGGGCTTCTGTCATAGTCCAACAACATGAATGATTTTGTACTTATCAGGAAATTGCAGTTAGTACTCTCAGATATGGAACCTCCAGCTTTATTCATCATAAGTTTGTAGCAGCCATGCAGCGTTTAGAGTAATTTATTGTTTGTGGATGATGTATACTTCGTGTGTCCTGTCAGCAATACATATGTGTCCATCAGTTGCTGAATAAATGAAGTGAATGTGCAGCATGTTTGTTGGCAGCATTTGTATGTTTATATATCTTGCAGTTATTTCTTTTTTTCCATAAAAGGATTGCCAAGTAATTGCAGACAAGAAAATTTACTTTGTATGAGTTGCTTTTAATAACCAGTAGTGCCGCCTGAAAGTATTGACACATAATTGAAGAGAATGTGTTACGAATATCTGAAGTTCTTGTAAGGTGAATATCCTGTGATGTCACAAGTGTTCCCCTACCACTTAGTATTTCATGCCTTGTGGCATGTTTACCTCTCATCATTTCCACATTCTTTGAGCACATTGTACTTGGACTCACTGTATAGCATTTATTTTTCCACAGGTGGCTCAGTATCCGCAGGGCACTGAGCCACCTGTGATGTCATACTGTGTCAGCTAAACTACACAATGTCAAGTTGCATATCCAGCAGGAAGGACTTTTATAAAAGCTCTCGCAGTCCACTAATGCCTTAAAAAAACCCGTCAGTATTTTCTTAGATGTATAACTTCAAGGTGCAAACATCACGACTTGTTGCTGGGCTAGTTAGTCCTACTTTTAGTTCTTAGTTCTTACTTCTTAGTTCATGCTAACATGTCTAATAGGCGGGAAACAATATGAAGGAATGACGCTCTTTCCTCTCTTGTCATGTCTTCATATTATTTCATGTCTTTTCTGCCATAACAAGACGCAATGTGTAGAAACGTCGTAATATAAATGTATTACCATTGAATGATCACTTTGAAGGGACCTTGAAATAGGCTTACACTGCACTCAGTTCGCAGCCGAGTGTCTCAGTGAGCAACTCTGTTGCTCCTGTGCATTTACCCATTTCAGTTCTGTTTCTAACCACTATGCCACCCTATCATCCAAGGCTTCTTGGAGCTATGGAAGTGTACTGGAGACTTGCATAAAGGTGTTGCCTTTTACCGTAGTAGCTGTCATAGGCTTTTCCCTCACTCTAAATGATGCAGAAAAATGGTAGTAATGGAAGTCAATCACCAAGTTCAGTGCACACGGGCTAGAATAGTGCAGCAGCTATTGTGCACAACCAAAATCAGCTACCCAAGTTGTTGCACAAATGTTATGGTGTCTCCGAGTCCTCACAGAATGGTGGCAAAGACTTGATAGGTTTGTTACAGGTTAACTGCATAATATATTATGATACAGAAGGTTTCAGTAAGGTGTAACCACTGGAAACACTTCTGCACCAGTTGTCGTGATGGCCATGTCATTATTTCGGTATAGTTGATGAGCAGAAGTCTGGGTAAGGAATTTTAAGGTTACAAGCCTCTTTACAACTCCATTGAGAGCCTTAGGGTATAATGTGAAGTAACCGAGACCAGCAGCTGCAGGTCCCTTGCCATGTTATAAGAGAGGTAGCACATTTCCATGTTACGCAGTAACAAACGAGTGTGTATGAGGCTGTTGCAGTACTGTTTGGAATTGTTGCAGGTTTCTCATCTTCTCCCTGCTGATTCCTTTTGTTCATCGAGAAGGTGCCATTGGACAGCAGGCTCGAGATGCACTACTCCTGTGCATGGCTCTGTCACAAAAAAATGAAAGCATTGGTCTCTACATTGCAGAGAACTCAAACTTCTGCCCGGTAAGCATGATTAGCACTTGACTGAAAACTACATGTTCTAAAGGAAAAAGAAAAGCACAAGGGAAATTAAGTGTCTAACTGCGGGAGTATGTACACAGTAGAATCTCGGTAAATGGAAATCACTTAAGCGGAACAACAACATTATGGTTGGTTGGTTTTACATTAATTAAGGCAATGCAAAACATTCCTTATGGTGGGAGGCCACGTTCAAAAGTCAGTCTTTTTGCACAAAATTGATTATTTTTTTGCCATTTTACAGTTTATGTATGCCCAAATATTCAACAACATGTTGCAAAAGAAATTATCTTCCTATCATCATTAGCTTGGCAGTTACAATGAGTTTTCCAAACTGAAACCCTGTTGCACTGGTTCCGAAAAGCAGTAGTATTTCTTTTATATAAACATTTTTGAAAATACTTTTTTTTTCATTTTGTGTTGTCGATGAGCAGCCACATGAACAAAAGGAGACTTTTGTGCATATCATTGAGGCCCTAGCTACGGAGCTGGTGGAATTTAGGCCTCTGTGTTGTTTTTGACATCTTTCACATGGTTTGAAAGATTTGTTCATGTTTTTCTCCAAACAAGATATTGCCCCACCTCATGTTATGCAAGATTTTATAACTTTTACTGAATAAATATTTTAAAATTACATTTTGCACACTCATTCCTCATATAGAGATGTATGGAGTAGTTCATTGCACCATAGAGATGTGTGCAATGAACTAGGACAAAAGAAATTGGTGCAATAATTTTGTATTTACATCTCATTTTGCAAAGAAATTGGCCCATATGGCAGTTTTTTTCACTTTGCTTAGTTTTCAAACATTGCTTCTTTAATATTTATCACATGGCATTTATCGTAATTCATTACATAGGCCCCATACTCAGCTACATAAATGCCAAAGTGTTACTCAATTCAGCAATTCATTAGTTACTTAGGCATGATTAGCACTTTTACCACATTCTATGACAAAAATTACCTGCCAAAATAAAATGAATCATTTTTTTGCGCTTTAAATAGTTGGTTAGGTTAAAGGAGACATGGTTATTCAAGAAAAAAGGCTATTAATATCCTGACTTCTGATCTGAAAAAAAAAAATCTTGCGTGAACTACCACCTTAAGTAGAACAAAGTTTTTGCCAACTCCAGGTTATAAAAGCTAATAATATTATCGAAAATAAAAATGATCGGCCAATTTCGGTGGCATTGGGACAGACATCACTAGAGAGTATTAGCATGCCCGGTATTCTGGTGAACGCAAGCGAACTGGTCGTTTTACCGTAGCAGAAGCACAAAAGAATGTCCTGCATGCTGCAGCCATATTGTACAGCCGTCAACCAGACACACACAGAGCTAATATTGCCGTAACCAAGTGTATTCTACTTTGCTGCTGGTGTAAATTTTCAGCAGCGGCATAATCATGTTGCTGCCAAAGATTTATACCAGCAGCAAAGCAAAATACACTTGGTTATTGCGATATTAGCTGTGTTGGTCTGACACAAAGCCACCTAGCTTTGTGTCACTAGGTGGCTGCACCATGCAGGACGTTGTTACCATCGGCCTGCAGGGGCTGGCGATCTGCGAAGAAGTGACCTCCGAAGCCTTCCCGCCCTGCTGTGACAACTCGCTTTGTAAGGACGACAATGTGCCGCATCAACAGCCCCCTCGGCGCCACCATGTCTAGACATGGTCGGCGGACCAAGTATTGTTAGTGGGTTCGCCATCGCTGTCTCGGTTTGTTTGGAGCGGGGGAACTCCTGGAAGATATTTGGCGGTACTGTCTCACGGTCCCCAGAAGTAGTCAGTCAATGGACAGACGCGGCGGCCACTGTCTGCGGGGTCGGCTATGGGATCAAAGAGGCACCTGCTCAGGTCAAGACCTCTGTCTGCGAGAACCCTTTCCCCTCAGTGTGTTCAGTGAAACCTGTGCGGAAGTGAGTGTGTAAATCCTCCCCCTCAAAGGCAGGTTGGCTGCGATTACTTTATATGCTCCCAGGTCGAAGGTTGAACTGCTGTTTTCCCTCGCCTAGGGATCTAGGGAGGACATAGTGTTTATAAGCAGCCATCGTGTGGCTGCTGGGTATACATTCTCTTTCAGTCATGCTAGACTGATGAACTGTAACATTCTCATGTAGATACTGTAAATAAATCCCCTATTCCTCGTTCTTGATGAGACCAAGTCTCCCCCTTCGACAACGTCCTCAGCGAGGATGAGTTGGACGAAGGCATGGGCCAGCTACCATCTATTTCATGCCCGACGCCAATCCTTAGAACATTCAAGCGAAATACTGGGCACGCAAGACTCTCTACTCGTTACGCCTTTCCTTTTCGGGTTTTCTCCCCAGTTCTCTACGTTTTCGGCTAGGCGGCTTTTGCTAGTGTCGTGGTTAGTGTGGCTCTACAGTGGTCATGGTTTGCTGCAGTTTCTTTTTGTTGGTAATGTTGGTGAGCTGTGAGTTCACTTAGCGTTTGCGATGATGGCACAGAAACATTTGCACAATGTACTCGCGCTGAAGGCAAAGATTAAGCTTATAGATGAGTTAGTGGCAACTTCACTAAAACAGTTCTTTTACTAGATTACTCTTGTGACTATTGTTTTTCTTGGTATGTTTCTTGCCTCTAACTCTAGTCAATGGCTGGATGCAAGTATAAACTTTGTAAGAAGCTTTGTAATCAGATCTGCTACACCTATTATCGGCTCCTGACAAAGTATTTTATGCACATTTGAGCTCTTATGCCTGGTCCGTTAAGGTTTAGTTTAACGAGAGTCCTCTGTTGAGCCACACTGTTCATTGTGCATACATAAAAAAAAAGTATTTTGTTGTTGTTGTTGTTGTTGTTGTTACTGCTTGCTTTTTCTTGTATGTTAACCTGTGTAACATGTTCTGCCTATTGTGAAATAAGCTTGATAGGACTCATAACTGTGCAAAAGCATAGGACAGATCAAGAAGACAAACTACACAACAATGACCTGCAACTAACCATCCATCCTCTTGCTTCGTCACATGCTTTTGCACTGTTTTGACTCCATCATGCACCAGCTAGTCCATGTCAGCGCACTTGTTCATTAATATTCGTAGCTCCGTTTACATGTTTGTTGCATCATCAGGATCCTGAACAGTGGAAATGAAACTTCGGGTTACAGAATGTTTGTAGCACTGCAGACAGTGAGAAAAGGTAGCGTTGGAGGTATTGTAAAGCTTTGTAATGCCTTCATATCGATAAACAGAGGTTGAAAGATATTGCAAGTTGAAAAAATTTTGTAAACTTGTAGGAGTCACGTGTGCCACCATATTTAATTAAAATCTTGAAATAGTATGACTGTATGTAGGCCCTGAATTTCTGTGCTCCTGCATTTGTGACCAAATGTGGTGGTGGTTGCATATGTGAAGAGCTATACTGGCAACTGCCATGGATGCCACTCTTTTTATGACAGCTGTTGCAATCCTTGAGAACAGGCATCTTCACTCGTTTGGGTAATGTTGGCCTTTAATGCTGCTGCACCTTTTGGTTTATGAATTCTCTTTATAGGTTTTGGCCACCGGTTTGAGTGGCCTCTACTCAGTGCTACCGCGAAAGCTGACCATAGTTGCGGATGACTGGTACCGCCTCACTCATGAGGACATTCAGGAGTTCCCAGAGCTCACCATGTTCCTCAACTCCCTAGAGTTCTGCAATGCAGTGATTCAGGTACAGCTCCGTCTTTAAGCCATCGTGGTCTTCAATAACACTTGTGGCCTTTGGTGAGGGTGTTGGAGCTAGTTCTACTGATGTCAAAGCAGGCCTAAGCAATGTGGTGGTGATTTCCTGAATGGATTTTGAGGAGAAAATCCTCTTGCAAACACATTGATAACACATTGCGGTAGCTAGTTTGGAATGAATGCTTTTCACGTGATGATGCGCTGGTGTCATTTTCATCAGGTTTTGCCACTTTTGTAAACAAACTGCCGGGTGAAGAGTGTAACCATAATTAAAGCCTATGTTGTGAGCTGTGATGATTGCTTGAGCGGGCAATGGACCAAGGAAAACATAAAGCATTTCAGTGTATGTCACATTTCAATCATTCATGTTGTACTGGCCCTAAAAAGCTTTTGTAACACTTGAAAATGCTTTTTCCTTTCTTTTTTCAAAATTGCAACACATTGCTACACAGAAATGAAGCTTGTGGCATACTTGGTGGACATAGTAAAATGGGATTAAAGGCTAATTGCAATGAAATTTTGGACTGCATAATAAGCTTACTTTAAAATAATGTAGATATAGATGAGCCTCATGCAAGATTTGACGTTTGAAATCCGAGGGGGAGATTTGCAAAAAGATCAGCAAAAATAGACGTTTGATAGTGAAACTGAATAAAAAAAACACTGCTATTACCTTTTGCTGGAGGTGATGCATGACCTAACGGTGGCTTTTCAGCATGACCTCTACAATCTCGGAAGCCATGCTGCTGCGTAGCCTGGATACCGCAGCTGCCACTGGGTGCTGCGACAAGCCCTCTCCCCACATGAGACGCTTGGACTGCTACGCAGTCTGACTGGTCTCTGCGCATGGCACCCAAAGCTTCCAGTGCTGCACTGTAGTATTATGGTGCAATAATTCAGCCTAGTTGAGTAGTGAAAGTCACAATAAACGGAATACAGGGAAAATATACCAATAAAAGAGAACATCACACACATAAATAATTATATAATCAAGGGAACATGGGTCATAATGAGCTCGGCAAGAACAGTGTTTTGTTTACAACTTTAATATGTTGGAACACACACAAGAAGCTTTGATATAATCAATGATAGTGGACGGTTACTTTTTAATACTGCATGAAATCTTGTTCCGAAACTCAGTTGCTGCAAAAGTAGAGTGGTATGTCTGCCATAGTTCATGCACACTTATAGTAAAGGAAAGTTTTTGTTGAAAGCAACCACGGTAGGGTTTGAATGAGGTATTTTGAACACACCGAAGGGAAGATTGTGGTTAAGTGATGTGTAAATAATTATTTCAAGTTTGTGGAACTGTGGTTATGTGACGCTCTCACCAGCTGCCCTAGAGTGTTCACTTGTGTGTGTGTCTCTCTTTGTGCGACTCTTTTGAAGGTGTCTCACGCAATGGTCCAAGAGCAGCTTCTAGAGTACATCTACCAGGGATTCCTGATACCTGTCATGGGGCCTGCCCTGCACCAGGTCTGTGCATAGTCTTTGTGAAACAGAATGCCGCCAGAACATGTTTGGTGAGAGCAAGGAGGCCTGCATGTTGTAGTGCTTTACTTTTTCTTTCTTGCCTCTAGTCGTTTGTCTTGCTGTGTGCTCATTCATTGTGTTGCACATTGTGGATAGCCTTTAAGTGAAACTGTCTCCTCTGGACCAACTCTCACTTTTTTCTGTTCAAATGCATGCAAGGTGCAAAAATTATGTCCTACTGAAGTTAGTGAACCGATATGAATTAATTTTGCTGCATTTGAGACATAAAGCTAAACTGTATAGACAGCTGGAGCAGCATCTTGATTTAGATGGTCAAAGCTTTCAACATATTGCTGAAAGCTTTGACTATATATATTTGACTATATATATTTGAATATATATATATATATATATATATATATATATATATATATATATATATATATATATATATATATATATATATATATATATATATATATATATATATATATATATATATATATATATATATATATATATATATATTGACACATCAAATTTGCAATTGAAGGAATCTATTTGAAGGCATGAGGGAGATATCAAATAGCAAGGTTACACAGTAGCACACTCTGTGCACTGGTGCAATGGCATTAGGTCAACAGCCCATCTCTGTGGTCAAGACAGCCTGTTTGTTTTCTGCTGATAAATGAAAAGGTGGAATTTGAACCTCTTAGCTCAAAGGAGTGAACAGACACTGCTGAAGTGGGACACAGTACTGTGTTACCAGATGTGGTCAAAATTTTTGCCTGCTCCCTGAACAAGACAGAAATGAAGGGGCATGACTGGTAGATATTAATGTAATGCTGTTAGAACATACATGGCAGTTGGTTTGGCTATTGTCCTCTTGTAGTGGACAAGCAATGTTTGTTAGCAGGGACCAATCATTGTTGCCCAACAGTATTATGTACCATGTGTCTCAGCAAAGCAGAAAAAACTATTTAGAGACAAGTAAAGTCTGCGTTAAAAACAGGCAGCTTCCTTTATGAAGTGTGGTTTGCTGTTGCATTTTTCAGAGATAGCATTATCACACAAATTAGTGTATTAAGGCTCCTATGAAAAATTTTATTTGTTTACTTATGACACATACAAGGTGTCTCAGCTAACACGGAGTAAGTCTTATTTAATAAGTGAAGCCCTCTATGGGAGATGAAACCAAATTGATGTTGTTAATAGCTTCCTAAATAATCCTTGAGTACTTGTTGTGTTCTGCTTAATTGAATAGTTAGTACTGACTAATTAAAATACTTTTTTAATGATTAGTTCAGAGATGCTATGTCACTACTAGGTCTTTATTGCACATTGGCAAACATCAGTTTTTTTTTTTTTAGTGCACTACCTTTCATACGTCCCTTTCTTTTTTTAATGATGCGCATCACAGCAGTGCTGCTTTCAAGTTCCTTGCCACATTATTTGATATATTGCTTTATTTCATGTTTTTCATGTTCCCACATTCCTTTAACTTCTCCACTTTAGCGAAATACCGCTCATGACAAAGTCAATTTCTTGTCCTAATGACTTTGTTACAACGAGGCTTTACTGCAATTCTATCAGTGAATAAGCCTAGCTGGCTCGTGTGACATTTCAGGTTTCTTCAATGTGGCAGCTACATTTGTGCTGCTGTTTGGATTTGCCTGATGTGGCAACAAGGGCTTGTGCAACAGTTTCTTACACAGGGTGTTTCAGCAAACGCTTCGAAAACTTTTTTTTTTTTAATTGACTGTTGCAGACAGCACAATTCTAGTCCACGAGCTGGTCTACTCGAAGAGGTGGACTTTACTTGCACAAAAATTGAAAACCATAATACATTAGACTAATTCACTAAAACATGCTAGTTAGCTTTTTAGCTAATTACCTTATGGCACATATCGCAATTCACAAATTCTAGCGAGTGAAAGTGCAAGGTATGTTCACTTGAAAATAATTCTGTGGAGGACACCATTTACCAGATGTGCACTGCTAACTTGTGGTAAATATGCACTGTCGTTACACTTACTTTCTTGACAAAACGTCGTTTTATGCATCAAATCATGGAAGTAACTGGAATGCCAATACATTTCTCTGCAAAATTTAGGAATTAGTATCTAAAAACTGGTGTCATGCTGAGAATTAGTTCCAAGTGTCGCCTTGCAAGTTTCCTGGCTAGAATTTCCAAATTGCAGTATGTGCCATAAGATAATTAGTAAAACACTTAATTAGTGAATTTTTGTTAAATAGTCGCTCATGCTTTTTTTTTTTTCAGAAGTCAAGTAGACCTCCTCACGGACTAGAATTGTTCTGTCTGCCACAGGCAATATTTTTTTTTAATTTAAAAGTGTTCGCTGAAACACCCAGTATACTTGACATTAGCAGGTTGCTTATCATTATCGTAAACTGTTGGAACCTCATGGCTGAGCTTGCATGTGGGGCTGATCACCAACAAATGCTCAGTGGCCACACTAAGTTGAAATGCCCCATCAACTTCATGCAACAGCTGTGTTAAGTGTAAATCTCGTTTAGTTCGTTGGCAGCATGTTTGAATGCAGCTTTGCTGTGGTGCGCAGGGGACGAGCAGCTTTAGCTTTTAAAGAAATTGTTACTATCTTCTGAATGTGGTAAAACAAGCTACACAAGATTTAGCGCGTCACAAACAACTCGATGATATGGTTTCAAATGTGCTTTGAAAACTTAGTATTTATTGTAGCAATTGTAAATAATTAAATGGTTACTTATTTAATCATTACTAATAATTTAATGATGAAGAGCAAAAAATAAAGGAGGCTTTTCAGGTGGATGCTAACAACACAGAGTTGGTTTCATCCACATAGAAGACCTTGCTCCTTTGATGTGCTTGCTGCATCTTAGCTGGCAGTCTGTGGAATCGCAGCAATAAAATCATAGGAATGTCTGTTTATTAGGTGTGCTTAGACTAATGTGAATTTTGACGTTCGTTTCCATGCTGGAATCTTCAATTTTTTTCTGTACCTCTTTTGTTTTTTTGAAAGCCTTTCTCGTGACTGTTTGGGTTAGTATAACATGGAACAAAAAGCATTCGTCACTGCAAGTTTAATGTACAGTCTAGAGACTTTTGGTAGTCTCAGGATTCCTGGTAAATGGGTATACCTTGAAGATAGGCTGGCTCCGTTTCTGCAATGGTAGCGAGTGCCCCAAGTCAACTGAAAAAGACAGTTTTTTTAAAAGTAAATTTCTAGCTGATAATTTGGACCTGTGAACTTATCACTTCGGGGCATGCCCCTAACTTTATATCTTTGCTGAAACAAATGATACATTTAATTAGTTCTCTTAATATTTGGTGTGTTCTAAGAATGGAGCTTTTTTGAAGAAATTATGCAACTGTAAGTAGGTGTTCGGTTAATTCACTAATTTTCCAGAAAGTTAAGGTGTTTCAGTTTGCATAGAGCCAAGAATTCTTTTTTTTTTTTTTATCTTGTATACCGAACAGTTACTATGATTTGAACATACATGGGGCCATGGGTACTGGCAAGCTTGTGGCATCTTTGCTTGAAGTTTTGTCTTGCAGTGTCTGCATTTCCTCGTGCATTTTTACCCATTCTGACTTGCTTGTATTATCCTTGGTTGGTGTTGGCTTGGTTTACAAGTTTTCTTAGCTAGAAGGTACTTGGCAAACCTTTCGACAATGTAGAAGATGTTAAAAATCCATCACGTACACTTTAACAAAGGAATTGGCATTGTGGTCATTTTGTGTAGAAGCAAATACAGCAGTCAGATTTAACAGCCTCTACTCTCTGCCATTAGGAATCTGGATTTATATTGCCATTTACCTCTTGAATTTTGTAGCTATAAGGAAATACCTAATTTGTTCTTTTGGAAAGGAAGTAGTTGTCCAAATTCCTATTCAAATATTTCCCAGGGGCCTATACATGCTGTTTACCAATAAGGACACTAGACAGATATATGAATTCAAGGTTTGCTGGTGGATTGCATTTTTGAAATGAAAATAGGTCAGTTTTACTATGAGCCAAGAATGGCTTGTATAGCTAAAGCAGTCAGGACTAGAAATTGCCACGTCATCTCTCTTGCTGTAGGTTTCTGCAGCATCAGGAAAAGACAAGCAGTCGCATAATAATAAAAAATATTTAAGCCACATAAAAATGAATGAAAGTCCACCTCACTACTCCTGTGAACTTTTGCTGCGCAAGAAGGACATGCAGAAAAAATTCATGGCATCACGAAGAAGTCATGGGAGCCACAATTCGAGTGTGAAGCGCCAACAGACAAAACTGGCCCTTGTTTTCTCACCCAAAAAGCAATTATTTTCCACTAGAGGAACATAAAGATGGCTAGGAAGATGTAATCTACTGAAATCTGTAAACTTAATTCATTGTTTCTGGCAAGTTGTCCTTTTAAAGAATGAGCATGTGGCTTTTAGGAAGGATTTGCTGCTTTATATTTATAAACAGTGACATATTTTTTTTAATAAGTTAGCCAGGTACCAGGCTGTGAATTGGGAGTTTAGAGGTCATTTTTTATTGTAAGCAAACTGTATAGCATGGAATTCCATACTAAGGTCAGTAGAGGGAAATCTGGCTCCACATGCGCTTTTACTATGATGGTTAAAGCATGGTAATGATGGTCATTTACTGATTCACAGGAAGTTGCCTCAGAATATAAGTTAACTGTGCACATAAAATACTTCACTTCTCTGGTGTTGTGTTGCAAGACAAGCACATAACACAAAAGGAGCCGTAAAGGACAATAACAGAAGCTAGAATTTTCCATTCCTTTTTAATGAAGCCTTGCCGAATTGTTAAAAACTCTGTGTGTTACCTGTGATTCTCACCAAGAATGAATGGTTGCAGCGCCAGATTATCCTCTGGTAACCTTAGTGTGAAATTGTACGGTGTCTAGGCGGGGCATGTTGTAAGGTGCAGGTTTCAGTGGTAACTGGCAAGTGGTGGTGGTAAACTGTTGATGATTTAACAGTGCACACCGTTCTTTCAATCTAATTGGTCTCTGCCCGTCCCTCTCTTCTTTCACTTTTGTTCTTTTCTCCACCGCTCTCTGTCGCCCCTTCCCCCTCACCTACAACGAAAAAATTGGCATGGATGCTCAGGATACTGCGGATATAGATGTTGACACTCTTGAGGGCTGCACCATATTTGCGGTCAGTACCCTGTCGGGAATCATGTTGTGTTTCTGCGCACGTTTTGCCTCCTCCTCCTCAGAGGAGGAGCAGGAGGGATGCAGGCATGTTGAAGGAGGCTGTGCACTTGTGCATAACAGATCAGTGCTGAACTTGCATGATGCATTTCTTGCTTTGTTGTCCTAGTGTGAGAGCTGACTTAACTGAGCAAGCAGCAATTACTTTCCCACTATACATGAAGTAGAGGAATATGGGGCAGGAAGTTTTCAGGGAAGGTAGCACTGAGGAGTGAAGGGTTTATTTTTGCAGCCTAGCTTTTTTTCTTTTCCTAATAATAAAAGGTGAGATTTGTGTACTGAAAAACCAGTGATGAACTGTTCACGGTGCTATTGTGGGCAGAAGTTTCCAGGATGCACAACTGAGAGCTGAGGTGTACTTTCACACCACCTGCAACCAGCGTATCTGTTTTCAGGTCTGCAGAAGAGTGCATGCATGCTTAGCTGAAGGCATTCATGTGCTCCTGCTAACTTGCAATGTGAAGCTTTCCTCAACGCATGTTACAGTGTGCTCTTTTAGCAGCTGATCAGTTAAGGAGCTTCTGCTGTGGTTATATAAACTAAAGACATCACTTTTCTCTATTACTGTGCCCTCTATTGCTAGTCCTTGGAGTTCTAATGTCCACTATATACTGTATGAAACCACAAGAATCTTGATTGAGAAATAAAATGAACTATAATAAACGAACATAGTTAACTACGTATTGCATGGCCAAATCACTAATGTGTAAACACAAATGCTCTAAAGCACATAGAATATTTTTAGAACTTCGGGTATGCCACCTGTTCACTTGAGCAGTTGTTGAATACCGTTTAAAAATTTCAAAGTTCTTTACAAAATAATATATGTCAGAAGATGAGTAGGTATGAACTCATCATTGTGTCTTATCTAAAAAGACAGCATTGAAAATTGGATTTTGCAATTTTTGTTTCTTGCAAAAATCTTACATAAACAAAATTTTAAAAGCTTTTAAGATTTACTTATTTTTTTTTTTAGAATCTAGAAAACACATTTCTCTGAGAATGCTTCACTTGAAATATGCTAAGAAAATCTGCTGTCTACTAAAAGGACATTTTTTATTGCTTGTTTAGAGTAAAACTGCTCTTGTTTAGTCTAAAGTCTGCTAGATTTGGTGGGCATGTAGGATACATACATACCTTTTATTTTGTCAAAAACAGGTCGGTCATCAACAATTACCATAGCAGTATGCCTTGTTTGCTGTTGGTGCATCTTGGAAACAAATGTTCATGAAAGTATCTGGAGCTAACTAGTCTTTTTCTTTTTTCATGGATTAAACGACACGACTATAGCATTGCTTAAGTTAAAAAAATTCTTGCCTTGCTTTTTGAGAAAAATTTTATTTGGGATCATTTCTTGAAGAAAAAGGATGATGTTATGGCCTCTTTTGTACATATAATCAGCAAGTAAGGCCTTCTGTCAGCATAGCCTAAAACATAGCAGTACTTATCTGACTTATATTTTTGTTGAATTAATCCCCAAATGATTAAGAACAAATGAGTGAGTATATCTAAATTTACGCCACTTTAGGGCCTTACAAATTGCGGCACTTTGCCAGCAGATAAATCTACAGTGCTGCTTTAATAGCCTCAAGTTCAACTTCTGCTTATTTATCTTCACACTTCAGGCAAGCAGCCTTTGTAGCACGCCACTAACATCCCTGAGGTCAACAAATGTTTGATAAATATGTAATCAGCCAAATTCGTTTATCTTTTTTTATTTTAATCTGCTGCCCTTGTGCTTGCTCTTGCATTTTGTTCTAGCATATGTTCTGCAGTGTTCATGTTTTGACTGCCTTATTGTTGCCTGCTTAGCTTGATCTTTTGCTTGTGTCTCTCGCTAGAACAAGCATAATATAGCTTTGTCTGTCAAGAATTTATGTTGGGTTGTGCTGCCATGCTGTCCAGAAATTAACAATTTTAGTTCCCGGCACAGAACATTTACACTGGAGTCTCTTGTGTGTGCACTGTGCTTCCAGAAGTGTGTCTGCTTCATTAGAAGAGCATTCAATATTTTACCATGAAGTTTTTAGCCTTCGTCCTGAGTTTTCTCTAGAAAACATTACAGAACCTATGTGGAAGACTGGCTCCACTTTTCTAACTGCCTGGCAGAAAGAATAACACTCTTGCCTAACACAGCTATTTCTCACGGCATGCTAGCACTCTTTTTAATTCTCACATGGTGTCTAGTTTGATATTGTGCTTTGTCATGATTGTTACAGGGTTTACAACCTATACAGTTAAGAACTGGTGGCAGAAAATCTGATATCTTGGTGATCATGTGCTATTTCACGGATGACATACTGTAGTAACACAAAATTAGGCACCCTGCAAGTGTGAGCACTGTTCTGTTGTTTAGCGGTCGTATTTCAAGCTGGAAGCAATGGGGGGTGGGGGGGGGGGAGGGTATATTGTCGTTATTAAATTCTAAGTGCATTCCTTTAGTTCAAGAGCCCACGATTTGGGATAAAGCTGGTGCTTGATTTGAGTTATAATACGGCACATCAAGATTGGCCATTTGGGATTATTTGGTCTTTAGGACGTGAATAAGTTATATAGCCAGGCTAGGAGAGCCCCAGAGCCCTTAAAGTAATGTAGACATTGCAAATACGAATCTGTTGCTTGTAGAGCATGTTGCTACACTCACTTTCTGCACAGTAGGGAACACATTGTGTGCACTCAATGGCGCCACAATCATTGTAGTGCGTTAGAAATAGCAGTGCGCAATTATTTGTCATAACAGCGTGCATGTAAGCATTGAGGGGAAGGTACAGCTGTGTTCAAGGGAACAGGTCTGAATCAATCTCAATGCCTCCTTGTTACTTCGTTATTCCAGAAATTCTCGCTGGAGGTTTTGTAGGTGGTGCTTTGTTAGGGCTAAAACCCATTTTAGGGACTCTTCAGATGGCACTCAATGTTGAGCAGGACATTTTTTTTTTCATCTGCATTGATGTAAAATAATCTAACAGAGGTGAAGACATAATGTGGAAGAGTTCCAGAAATCAATATGCATGCATTGTATTGTGTCACAGGAGCATGTATAATGCTGGCCTGTTAGTATAACTTTCACTGAACATGCTTCCATCTTTTGTTTTTCTTTCCTCAATTGGATCGACAGAACACACTGGAGGAAATAGTCACTGCAACAGCATACCTGGACCTCTTTTTGAGGACAGTCACGGAGCCCCAGCTGCTGTTGGTGTTCTTCAAGTTCCTGATTACGGAGAGCTATGAAAGCCACAGGATTCTTAACACACTCATAAACCGCATTGGAGGACACTCTCGAGTATGTTCTGTGTGGTGATGATGGTTAAGTTTTGGGGTTTGTTTGGAAGCACACTGTTTTTCGTGGTAGCTGCCCACGTACATTTAACCATGGTGCTCAAACTGGCTGCTCCTAAAAATTGCAAAGGCTGCATGATTGAACAATTGTCAGTTTGCTGAACATCAGAGCTGCAAGGAATGCTTTACAGAAAAAGAATTTCCATTGAAAACTTCCGCCAGTTGTGCCTAGCAAGGACAGCCTTTACATCTCTTCTTTATTGTTGTGTTACATCTCTTGTTACTTAATATGCCTGAACTTTCTGCAGCTGGTTGCACACTTCATTCGTTTCACAGTATATCATGGTTTCATTTGCATGCCACCATTTATTTCATATAGGGCAAATGCTCCCAACTGGCTGTGACATTACACTGCTGACAATGAGGTTGTGTGTTCAATTCCCACTACTGGTGGGTGCATTCCAATGAGTGTGGAATGTAAATTTGCTTATCTGCCATGCTTTAGATGCATTTTAAAGGACACCAGGTGGTAAAAATTAATCCAGAGCCCTCAACTAGAATGTCTCTTGGTACTGCTATGCTGTCTTGGGATGTTAAACTCAGTTGATCAATCTGTCATTCAATCCATATAATGCAGGCTTCATGCAGAATACATTGACAGCATTGCCTGCATTTTCAGTGGTGCAGGTCTAATTTGCGAGTCGGTGGCCCCATTTGGTTCTCTGTGAGCGCAGAATTGGCATTAAACTGGCGTGAGCTATTTGACAAACTGCAGGATAAACTGGGTAGACATTTCGTTTCGTTATATTATGGTATAATGACACAGAAACTCCATTTTCTTAGTTGCTTTAAGGGCCAGCCTTTCACATTCTTGATGCTTTAATGTTGAAAATAATTTATCATGTGCCACTCATCGACCTTGCTGCATGTTTGCCTGCTACAGTGCGTTTCTGTCCTCTTCCAGCTGTGCTTGGTAACAATGGCACTTTTTCGGACGCTACTAGATTTTAACTGCGAAGACATCATGTTGGAGCTCGTGCTCAAGTGAGTACCTCTTTTCATTGGAAAACTGCGAGCTTTAGCCAGCTCTGTTGACATTATGTGGAATTTGGTGTACTCCCTACAAGTATTGTTATTTTGATAAAAGTGTACATTGAAAACTTTGTGCATATGTATACATATATATACACAACACTGCTTAAGTACTCCAAAGGCCTTAAACCACGTGCAGCTAAAAACTTTGATCTGCACTGAAGGTTTTGATGTGCTTTCTTAGGAACATTATTTAACATAGTTTACTTGTGTGCGTTTACATACACGGTTCGATTACGCAATAGGCATGTGCGCTGGTTGCTCTGGTGCAAGCAAGTTGAGTGGCGATTCCTCCAATACGACTACTACCCAAGGTTCGAATCGGAATATATCTATTTCACTGTATCTGCTTTTTTATTCTTATTATACGTACTTATGGAAGACTATCTGTATTTATGAATAAGCAATGCTTGTTTACCTAAGGAAAATATTTTTTGTCACTTTGTGATCACTATAAAAAAGTTGCATAATTTTTTTTAGAAATGCATCAGTCTGAAGATTTCAAATCTGCAATAAAAAATTGGACTCTGTGAAGTGGCAGTTGGAGAAAAAAAATTGAACCTCAAAGGGCTAAAGCAAACTGCGCTAACATTTTAACGTGTTCAAAAAATTGAAGGTACAGTAAGCTCGTTAACTTTAACTCACATATCTCAAAATATTGGTTAAACTTATTTAAAAAAGCAGATTAATCCCAAACCACAGACATTTGAAGCCATAAAACAGCTTCTCTCTCCCCGCACACTGCATGCATACTGCATGCCCTCCTAATTGCTTCAGCTCTGGAGAGAGAGAGAGAGAAAATAATGTAGAGAAAGGCAGGGAGGTTAACCAGAGGTAGTTCCGGTTGGCTACCCTGCGCAGGGGGAAGGGTTAAGAGGGATAAAAAGAGAAACAGAGTAGAAGGGGGAGATAGAAAGAAAGGGAGACAAGCACGAACAAAGCGCGTACACTACAGAGCGGTAGGGGGCGGCATTCTTAGAGTCTGTCGTGAAGCCCCGTGGACCGCAAGAACCTTAGTAGCGCGAGTAGGGCCTTCAACGCGAATGTTCTTTCGGAGCATTGGCCTAAAGCTTTTAGTTCTGAAATTGGACGATTGTCCAACTGGTCCAGCACTCTGCACATCACTTGTCTCTCAGCACTGTATCGCGGGCAGACACAGATAATGTGTGCGAGCGTCTCGTCGATGTTACATGTGTCGCACGTGGGGCTGTTGGCCATTCCTATGAGGAAAGCATAGGCGTTTGTAAAGGCAACGCCTAGCCACAGACGGTAGAGCATAGTCTGGTCACGTCGGGGTAATCCAGGCGGGAGGTGCATCCGTATGTTCGGAGACAACGAACGCAACCGACACATTGTGAAAACATTCGAGTCCCACAGGGGCAAAGTACACTCACGGGTCATCAATCGCAGCTGAGCCGCAGCGTCTGTTCGCGAAAGCGGAATGAAGACTCGTTGACCACTTTCATGTGCAGAACGGGCGGCTTCGTCGGCGTGGTCATTCCCGCTGATGTTACAATGTCCTGGAAGCCACTGAAAGATTATGTTGTGTCCCTTGTCATAGCTTTGGTGATATATGTGCCGAATTTCTGAGGCCAGTTGTTCATTGGGTCCGTGGCGCATTGGGCTTCGTATGCACTGAAGGGCTGCCTTGGAGTCACTAAAGACTGTCCATTGTTGCGGTGGCTTCTGCTTAATGAAATCAAGTGCAGCACGGAGCTGTTACTCGCAAAATGAGAGCAGTAGAAAACGGGGTTCCACACAAGAGCCACTTCTTCGTCTGATCTCAGCTCTGGAAACATGAGAGCTAAGTATTTGGCACAGCATCTTTTTTTTTTCATTTCTTTTCTCTCTCTTGCCAATGGCACATCTGCTTGGTCATTTCAGAGTGCTTCAAACACCATCTAAGACAGCAACATAAATTTAGTTCAGTTGCTGTCCCGTAGTTGCTTCACCGTAGGCTTCAGTGGCATTAATGAAACCTTATTATCACTACTGGTGAATTTACTCTCATGATGAATACACTCCACTTTTCCAGTCAAAAAGCAAGCTTTTCTTTTCCTCGCACAATGATCGCAGCCCAAACTTGTTGGCATGAAGTAGGAGACATATCGTACAATTCAGCATCTGATACAGTGTCCCATGTGCCGGATCAGATGTCTGACGTGCAACGAAAGTAGGAGACACATGATAGGATTCGGCGTCTGGTACCGTGTCCAATGCACCAGAATGACAGCTGGAACTGACTCATTTTGCCATGCTGTAGCACCGGATCAGACGCTGAATCGTACTATATGTCTCCTACTATAGAAGCATGCCAGGCATCTGATCTGATGCTATGGCACAGCAAAATGCCTTGTATTTGACTGCCATTCTAGCATGTCGGCTGCCATATTTGCTGCCGAATCATATCATGATCTCCTACTTTTGGGAGGTGGCTGCAGAAAAAAAAAGTTGTTTAAAATTTTACCTCGCATAATGAACCCTCCCAATTTTGTGCAAGCTTTCGGGAAGTGCATCTATTATGCAATACATTACCACACAATATAGCTGAATAGCTCTTCAGAATAACTTCTGTGACAGTCAGAGTTCCCTATAATGACTAGTCAAATTTGCCAAAAGATTCACTCCTACCTGTCATAGTTCTTTGCAGTTTATCTGTGCCCCTATAAAGTTTACCACAAGCAAAGGCAAAGTGCTTTCTCTGCAGATGTTGGATTAGCATTGCTGCTGGAGAGGTGGCATTGGCTTTTGCTTTAAACTCATGGCCAAACTGCTGTTAATCAAGCAGCAATATGTTGCCTAAATGGTCATGACAGATGCCATCTGCACTTCACCATTTTTAATCAGTGGCCTTTAAGCCTAGTACTAGTGATGTGCAATTAGCATATGCCTATGCTGGACGTGTACATGCATCTATATATGACAAACCCACTGTGTTTTCTATCTTCCTTTCTCAACTAGGTATCTGGTTCCCTGCTCCCATGTGATGGTGAGCCAGAGGAGTCGCGTCTGTGACATAGATCTTTACAGCTGTGCCGCCGAAAAGTTTCTCTCCCTCATTCCTGCTTGCTGTACTGGCATCAGTGCCGAGGAGGCCCAGCTACCGCTCCTGCGTGATGGCTTTCCCATGGAGAGAGTGATGCACGGTGGAAGCCTTCAGATACGCAGCCGCCGCCCCCGCCGCTCTTTCTCTGGGGTCCTGGGCAGCTACGAATCAGGAGACATGCCACGGTCCTTCACCGCTGTGCTCAACGGCACCCAGCAGCCTCCGTCAGTGGCACATACTGGCTATCACTTGTACCTCGCGGACGCGCGTCAAGGGGTGCGCCTTACCAGGCGGGCATGCTCAGGTTGGTCCTCGTCTTACGATGAGGCATCATCGGTGGATCTCAATGGGGCCACAGTTGCTCCGGACACAAAGACAGAAGATGCCTCTGCCGAGGAGAGCTCGGTGTCTGCGGGGGACTCAGGAATCTTTGTAACGCGAGAAGCTGCCAATAAGGGTGGCTTCGAAGCATTTGGAAGCCCCAACATCGGTCCATTCCTGAGCATATTACTGACCCGGCTGGAGATGATGCCACAGAACAGCGTCTACATTAACCTACAGTTGACGGCACTCATTGCACGGCTGGCCCTGTACCCGCAGCCCTTGCTGCGATCGTTCCTCCTGAGCCATTCACTTGTGTTTCAGCCAAGTGTCCGGTCACTCTTTCAGGTGGGTATGAGTTTTGTCACCCTAGTTGATATTAAATGTGGAAATGATTTGCCTCTTGGCTGTACCAGTGCTCTTGTGTGTACTACTATCCTTTTCTTTGATAATGTAGCTGAGTGTCGATGCAGCTACTCAGCTGAGCTGAGTAGCTGAGCTGAGTGATAAAGTAGCTGAGCCTGATTCAGCTTGCTTATAAAAATGAGATACAAAGTAAAAAATCTAGTTGAAGGAAAAACATGGTGTAGAGGTGACATGTCAAACTACTAGTCTGTTTCTGACTTCCCTTAGTTCTTGCCTTTTCTGTGGTATAGGAATTGGTGATGATGGTACATGGTTTTTTTGGTGCTAGATACAGGGATGGCCAAAAAGTGCCGAAGGGTGTAGAAATTATGAACCAGCAGTGAATTCTTCAGGGCCTTGTTTGTCTGGATGAGAATTTGCAACATGCAATGTTGCAAATCCTTTGTATGTAGCTGTCTTGCATGCAGGCCTAATGGCCGCTTTGCTGCTGTTTTTGTGAATGTGTCCAATCCTCAAAGCGCTTGAGTAAGACAAAGACGCATGTTCAATTTTTTATGAACCTTAGAAGGAATGCATATGTCTGATAGGAAGCCATTTTTTACGCCATTCATTGAAGTAGAGATTGAGATCAGATGTGAACCTGATCAAAGCACAAGTGGATTTTAATGTGGTGTGCTGAGTGTCCACAAACCTGGGAAACATGTAAAGAACTTAAGGTTAACCATTTGCAGGAGTAGCATTGTGGTTCACTAAAAGAAGCAGGAAGTGATTGGTAGTTTCTAATTTCTACTGTTTTATAGTTTTTGAGAACACTACAAAGAAATTGTCTAGAGCATACAAATAATTACACACAGTGAAGGTTACCTTACTGAAAAAATTTTGCAACCCGCAGCCTAAAAGGTGTTTTATTTGTGCACTAGAAAATATGCAACAAAACAAATTAGTTGTGAATGCTAAACACTTAATTACGCCGGCACACAACGCAGCTGGACCAAAGCAGGCAATTGAATAATCTGCAATGTGCTTTAAGAAAATGCACTCTAAATTGTAAAAAAAAAAAGGATAAAGAGACGGAAAAAAGAAAGAAAAAATATGTATAGTAACCATGATTCTCATGGTAGCAGAAGAATTTGCCACAATATTGCAATCTCAGTACGATACTCAACATTTGGTCCCTGCCGTGTGACTGTGTTCGTCACAGGCATAAAGGTACAATAAATGTGTGACAAATGTGGTCTGATGCTTTTATAAACACTGTGCATAACTTTCCTTAAATTAGCAGATTAATTTTGCCATTACAGGGTGTCTACCAACCGGGAAAACCGGGAAAACCGGGAATTCTCAGGGAATTTGAACAGTCTGGAAAAACTCAGGGAAAACTCAGGGAATTTGTGCTTCCATCAGGGAAAATTAGCTGTAACTTTATTGAAAGGGAACGAAAGTCGTGTTAATGCTGGCTCCAGTAACAGAGGAATCGCAACGAATCATTATTGATGCCGTGTCATCGGCACGATGTATTGCCAGAGTAGTTAACGATCGATTTTCTAGACGCCCGATTTTTCGGACATGCCCGATAATTTGCACGGTTTTGCGGCACCACCACGTACTCCATATAGTCAATGTATATTGCCCCGACTGCAGGTCTGAAATGGCATTAATCAAAGCCGCCACCGCCGCTATTTTGATTATCTCGCCGCTTCGAACCGGCACTCTCGCAGGCAAATCCGCAAATCCGTAACCACCACCGCGGCAATGTCAGGCCTCGCTGCTTCTATGTTCGCTATTAAGCTTCTTGCCGTGCGGTGCCGTGTTTTTCATTGAAAGAATTTGCCGCTATCACCAATGGCACCGACTCCGCCTTTGTAATCCTAGCGATTGGCTTTGAAGCTCGCAGAGCACAGCGCGTTGCGTAATGCCAGTCTGCGAAAGTTAGCTTCGCCTCGGTACACTAGTGTTAGGCGGTGAAGCATAAGAAGCGTGGGAAGGGGGCAATTGTCGCGGGACACAGTATACATTACTTAATTACACATGCGTGCACGTCGTCTTCTGTCACAGTACAAGCCCTGATATGCCTAAAAAGCGTACTGGCAGGCCTTCAGAGCTTTTTGAGACGTGCCTGTGGTAATTTTAGCCCTTAAAGGCAGTTAAAGACATGCATTAATTTTTTTCAGACTGCCCGTTTTTTTTTCAATTTTTTTTTTTTTGCGGCCCCTCGGAAGTCCAAGAAATCAAATGTTGACTGTACAACTGACCAAGAGGATGCTTCAGATGATCCATGTGGTGAAAGCGTGGTAGAAGGAGGATGAGAACAGAAAGGACAGACGCACTGAGGAATTAACGAGAAAGGAAGGGTGCCGCCACCTTTTTGAAGGAGCTTGAGCTAAAAAAACTAAGTGATGGCTGATGCTGAGACACAGGTGTCCCTCATCCAAGCCAAAATAAATTGTTTACGCAGTGAAACCCAACACTGAGATGTTGTGTACGGGCTGAGAGTATGTCAGGACAGTTGAGGTTGACTTCCCAGCTGCTGAGAGAGAACCTTAGTTGTGACAAAGTTCAGGACCTCATACAGATGAGCTTGCTATCAGTTGATAGAAATAGCTGATATTAAAAAAATATTTACTTATGTATGCATCTCCTTTTCATTCGTATTTGAAAATGTTTGACTCAATTTGGAATGGGCTTTACCATTTCTTTCGCTGTGCATTTTACTAACACCTTCCTTCTGTTTTCTTTTTAAATAAAATATATATTACTCCTTACTATTCAAACTGGATTAAGTCATTTTTTTGTTCCAGCATGCTTACTAGAGAGTGACAGCATCGGGCAACGTGGTGTCAGCCTGTCTTGACATAAAACAAAGATCTGACTCATTCAGGGAATTTCGCAAAGGTGCTCAGGGAAAACCTGGAAAACTCAGGGAATTTGGAAATGTCAACTTGGTAGACACCCTGCATTAGAATTTCATTCAAATGAAGCCTTTGAACATTGCATGCACATGTAAACAATCTCCGTGAGGATGTTTCACATTGGAACAGATAGCAAAATACATTGCTGCGTCATCTTCATTGACATCTGATCTGGGCATTTCTCTTAACTGCTCATGAACATGTGGCCAGAAACCAATGTCGACCACCCGCCGTGGTTGCCCAGTGGCTATGGTGTTGGGCTGCTGAGCATGAGGTTGCAGGATTGAATCCCGGCCACGGCGGCCGCATTTCGATGGGGGCGAAATGCGAAAACAGCGATGTACTTAGATTTAGGTGGTCGAAATTTCTGGAGACCTCCACTATGGCATGCCTCATAATCAGAAAGTGGTTTTGGCACTTAAAACCCTATAATTTAATTTTTTTTTAACGAATGTCAACTTCTGTGAGCTTAATGCCAATGGACATACAGTGACTTTTGTTTTTCTCTCAAGAGGAAGCTTTAGATCGGGCCCAACTCCAGTGCCGCCTATTCAAATACATGTAAAATGCAGAAATGCTTTTCTGAGACAACCCTTGGCCGATTTTAATAAAATTGGTTGCATTTGAGAGAGAAAGTTAAATTCTAGCGGCTGTTGGAAGCGGAATTTTGATTTAGGGCCTAGTTTCCTTTATGCAAATTGCAGAAAGTCTGTGAAATTGAAAGAAAAAAAAATCATTAGCCATTCCACTCTGCGAAGGTGAATGACTGTGAGGTGAATGACCAGCGAAGCTGTTTAGCACAAGACACTGAGGTGACACAGAATTTTGGACAGAGGTATGAACTCATTTATTGTCTTGATCGGTGGCCATCGTGATGAAAGGTACGCACATACATTTATTTTCAATCACGTGGAGGAAAGGACCACCGCCCCGAGGAGCTGGAGGAAACTAGACACGCATGACGTTTCGACAGGACTGCCACCATGGGAGAGCGGAAGAAAAAGAAACTAGATGCGCAAGCACTTGGAACGCCGACAAAGAGAGGGCAGTGCGAACGTAGACATGGCCAATGCCAGTCGGCGTTTTGCGCTGAGATACTGTCGTAGTATCTGTTCTTACTCTTGTGCCTGGGAGCTCTATGGGTCCCAGGTGTGACAAGGGCCGGAATCATCCCACGGTTATTGCACACACACATGAAAAATGCATGGAAGCCTAGCCATTAACAGCTTCGCTGTAAAATAGAAGCACGAAGGTTAGAGATCTGCAACTCAGCACCAAGAACAGATATAGCAGTAAACTGTATCCGTAAGAACACCACTCAAGGTAAATAAATTTTATATGTTTAACTATATATTATGTGAATTGGTTACAGTGTTTTCAAGAGACTTGCAAAAGTGTTACTTGCATATTAGTGGTGCATCTAAGAGCCATGTATGACACATCAATTTTGTCCGCTGTATATGTACTAATATGTGCGATTAACAGAAATGTGATACCATTTTTCATTGCTGAGTTAGAGCTGAACACTTGATAATTTCGTTTTCCAAAAATTTGCTATTTTTAACATTTTTTTATTAATAAATCGACAGCCTAAATCAATAACCCATTCCCAACAGATATTAGATTTTAACTTTTTCTTTTAAATGCAACAAACCTCGTCAAATTTGGTGCAGTGGTTGCCGACAAAAACGATTTCTCCTTTCCCATGTAGTTAGCTAGGAGCCTCTGAGCTAAAGTTCGCTCTTGAAATCTTTTAAGAATGCTTTTGTGCTTATTGCTGCGTTTTAGTTGCTTAAATTTCACAAAAGATCGCATTTCACAATCTGGATCATTCAGTAAAACAATTGGCCTTGTTACTTGCCTGGTTTGTTAAGAAAATAAAATTGACTAACCTAAAAGATCACACTTTTGCTGCAGAAATCTTGCTTTGCCATACTGCAGATGTTGTAAACGACACGGTAACATCACATCCATCGTGTTCAGGACATCACCCACTGTGGAGGGCACAGATGAAGGCAACTTCACATTTTATTTCTTGAAAAACCAGGCGAGTAAGTGTCAAGTGTTGAACTGAACAATCAGGAATATGCGATGTTGCTGCAAAATTTATTAAGCTGTGATAAGTGATGTCTTTTTTTTAAGTTTAATGTTATAACTCATATCACCGTAATCTACAAGTGTTTCTTTCATAGCCACTGTCGCAGTGATCGGTGTTAACCCTTTCAGGGTCAGTGACGTAAATATACGGTGCAGCGAACAAGTCCAAAATGGTCGATGCCGTATATTCACGGCGCCGTCTGTACGTTTGAAAAGTGCGCCAATTTCCTAAGTTTTTTTCTTTTCTGGCATGTGCTGCCACTATGTGGGAATACAGGGAATACAGGGTTTTCGCTGCATGGTTTGTATACTAGCGCTCACGCATTGGTGCGGGCGCGCGGCAGTTTGGGTTTTGTTCCGTGGGCAGTTTCGGCTTCTTGCACTTGCAAAATTGATGGCTATCTCGTTACTAATCGCTCAAAGGTCGACCGCCTGTTTCTCACTCATTTAGTGCTCACAGGGGTGCATAGGAAGGATGACACCGTGCATGCATTTCCTGTTAGTTTCTTCTTCTTCTTTTTTTTTGTTTTTTTTTTTGAGACTCGCGATAAATAATTGCCTCTGGTTGTCGTTAAGGTGAAGATTAGGGGAAAATTGTCACGCGTCTTGCTTTTTTGACGGGCACACAACCACACAGTTTCCTTGAGTGCGCTCATCTACGCTATGGATGTAAATATTAGTCCAAGAGCAGGAACATTTGAGACTTGCAAAATATTATTGTGTGTGCATTTTCTAAGCCTTGAACTATGTGTATAGCAATGCATAAAATTTTTAATTCTTAAAAGTTTATTTTCTTTTTTATTTTTGTTATTCATGAATAAACAGTACATATATACCAACACAAAATATCTTTTTCTCACTTTACAGTCACCCTAAAAAAATTGCGGTAATTTTTTTTTTTTCGAGATAGGTCTCTCAGAAGAATTGGAATCTGAAATAAAAAAATTGACCCTGGGCGGTTGCATATGGCAAAAAAAAAATCTACCCTTAAAGGGTTAATGACAGAATAAGAAATGAGGAAATAGGCATATTTTCATGTATGTTCTACATGTGCTGGTGCAGTGAAGGTTTCATGCTGCCTCATGTGTTCCTGCCCTAGCTGGTGTAAAAACCTGCTTGAGGCACATGGACTTCACAAGGTTTTGCTTTGCTCTGCTTGGAAAACCTCTGAAGAAAAATTAGAGTTCAGTTTTTGAAAGCAGTTTTCATCCTGTGAAGAAAACCGTAAACCTTGCATGGAAGTGAGCAGAAAAAAAAAATGTTTTAGATCTTTTACAACAGTTTGTGGAACTGCAGTTTCATGGGTGTCTGGCTGGTGCCAAACTGCATTTTGTCTCTGCGTTGACTGAAGCACAAAAGTGGGAGAAGACCCAGTTCCATCAGGGCAGTAGGGACAGAAGGATGTGTCCCACCTTAATCAGATTACTTGGCCATGTCAGCCACTTTGATTGAAATGCCAATGCGTTGCTTTATTTTCTGAGCTGCGCTAGAACCCTTATACGTAATTTGCTTTAATATGGTACCAACAGCATGACCCATATGAAGATAACTTTATGTAGCGTTTTCTTCTTTCTTTTTCTGTATTTGGTATGTGCAGGTTCTTGGCTCTCTGAAGCACAAAGTGGACAGCTACTCCTACACACTGCATAACTTTGATGAGCTGCTTGCAAGGGCTAGGGTCTTTTTCGCTGTCAGGGAAGAAAGGCTACTGGCAGACACACCTCACAGGCTGTATGGTGACCAAACAGCAGTGCGTCGAAGCCAAAGCTTTGCTGCGGAGTTCTCGAGAGGTAAGACGATGGTCATTCAGAATTGATGAACAGCAGAGCTTTGTGCTTCTGTCACTTCTGTGTGCATGTGTGTGTGTGTTTTGCAGCCTTTGTGTGAAACTTTATTTTAGCAGCAAGTGTTTGTAACTGCATAATGGTGCTGATGCTGTTCACAGGGGAGTCAAAACGGAGAAGCCTAGGAAGTTTCTTTCGAAGAACTGGCCTGCCAAAGACAAACCCTGTTCTCGTTGAAACAGGTGGCGAGGAGAAAAGCTACAGGTGTGTTTGGATTTTTTTATTAACAGCTTATGTTGAAGTTGACTTCTGATATTACTTTTTAACTGTGCTCTCTTATGTTCCCTGGTACACTTGTTTGGAAACATTAAAGACAGTATTCCTCAGCCCTTGTTCACAGCATTTGACTGCATATTCAATACGACATTCAACTATTAGCAACGACTCAAGTTATATTTTGTATGCAGATGACACAAGCCTCCTATATAAAAGCCGCGACGTGCAGCACCTGATCTTGGTTATTAACAAAACTACGGAAAAGCTTAGTCGATGGAGTGCTGCAAATTGCCTGTTAATAAATTCCAAAAAAACAAAAGCTGTGTTGTTTCATGCGCGTCAAAATTCGCTTATTGTAAAACCGGTGATAAAGTTCAACAACTACAACATTGAAATAGTTGATACTGTAAAAACACTAGGAATACTTTTCAATAAAAACATGAGCTGGGATTCTCGCGTTAGCTCAGTCATGTCTCGCCTAAATAGATGTGTTGGTGTTCTAGCAAAATTTCGCTCATACCTTCCCGCATCCGTAAAATTGTTCATTTATAACACACTCTTCTTATCACATCTGAACTATTGTTTCCTGGTTTGGGGAAATACCACATCGTCTAACATTAGGAAACTGATGTGCTACAAAAGAAGGCATTACGTCATATCGCTAGTGCTGATTGCAATGCACACACGTTTGATCTGTTTCGTCAGTTTAAAGTTGTTCCCATGCCCAAACTTTACGAGTATTTTCTATGCATAAGATAAAAAAATCTGTATATAGCAGCGAGCATGCATTTATTAGCATATCATCGTTGAAAACGAACACCATTGTATATCCATTCCGTAGTAAAGAATTTTAGCACGTGCCATTTTGTCGTACTGAGCATGGGCGGCAAATAACGTCATGCACTTGCAGTTCTGTTGAACAAACCAATTTTCCAGGACATTCATGTAGAAATAT
Source organism: Dermacentor albipictus (assembly GCF_038994185.2). Taxonomy (NCBI): domain Eukaryota; kingdom Metazoa; phylum Arthropoda; class Arachnida; order Ixodida; family Ixodidae; genus Dermacentor; species Dermacentor albipictus. Next base: position 44,644,198 of record NC_091823.1, on the reverse strand, counting down.
GCAGCATACGTAACATACGAGAGTTCTTCATTCCATGATGTCAGTATTGTTTTTCCACTGCTGTTAGTATTTTTATGTATTTATAGTTACTGTCAAGCTGTTCGTATTACATTACATTGTATAACACTAGAGGTTAACATGCAATGGTAAAATTTAAAATGCCTTGTTAATTGTCGCGCTTTTTGTATGCCTTGTATATAGGGGGCTCGGGCACTTCTCAAGTGAATTGATTTTCACTTTTTGCTCAAGCCTTCCCGCATTGTGATGATGCAAATAAATTTCAACTTCAACTTCAACCTGAATATAACGAAGTGTGAGATATAGTGAGATGAGTCTAAAATTTGGGTGGCTATGCATTGGTTAGGTGAGTATTGTACTACTGTAAGAAAACTTAAAATGTAAGAATCAAGATAGTGTTATTCATGCAAAGCAATGATTTGCTCACTCAGCAGCTTATTTGTGCTATTTTTTCTGATAGAAAAAATTTTATGTGCTTAGCAGGAGCAACTTGAAATGGCATGCGCTGGATGTGCATACCTATGTGTTTTGACAAATGATTTGGGTGTTCTGTAGCTTGTGCTGACCTTGTGTAACTGCACCAATTGCACAGTCACATATTAACGACAATGCAACCTAAGTTTGCAATTTAGTGTTTTGCAGGTGCCAGGTATTGGACCATTGCTGGTCAGCGTGCTGGCCGCGTATGCTTTGTGCATGTGTATGCTTGACCACATTGAATCGCATATGCTTGCATTTCTTTAGCATTGACCCGAGTGTGATATTTCTTTTGCCAATATAAGCGTGTATGCTTCTAACAAATGTGGTATATAACAAAGATATTTTCTGCTCAGATGAGGCGTCGTTATAACACAGTGTTCAATTAAATTACATATTATGTTCGGAAATAAACTCTGCAGGAAAGTAGTAGTACACAATATTTCCTGTGCCCACTCAGGTTCATAGCAAGGCCATACCCGAGCGAGTTCACAGAAGAAAGTACCAGACTGGAGTCCATCAAAACTCAGAATGCAGTGTTGGCAGCTGTGGTGCTGGAGGAGTTCCTGAAGGAGCTCGCTGCCATCAGCCAAGAGCACGCCATCCAGCAGCTTGCATCATGACATCACGTGGCAAGACATACCCATTGTCATTGGGGTGGATTCCTCCACAATGAACCAGCACTGAGATTCTTTGTATAGTGTTTACACAAGCTCTGTTGCGTGTATGTGCATGCATGCGTGCTTTCTGTACCATACTGATGCTAGGTCTGTATAGATAGAGTATTTTATAGCGAAGAGCCTCTTTGATGAGTTAGCATCTGGGTTCTGTGGTTTTTAATTTTAATGCTGTTTGGTGTGCATCACATCTTCAGAGAGCCCCCAGAAGATCTGAATGAGATAATGGCAGTGCTAGCCACTTTGGCATTCCACTGGCAAGTCTGAAATGTTAGGAGCCTTCTTCATTTGGTCAGCACAGCTTTAAGAGCTTTGTTGTTCCTGCGTCCATGGGTTGGGAAGGTGAAGAGGTCAGTGCAAAAGATAACAGTGTAAATACACTATGTTGCAGGAAAGATGCAGTGTTGTTGCAGGGAACTGCAAGCTTTAGGTCTGCTAGTGGAAGCCATAGTGACCTGCATAATGGTGTAGGGGAAAAGGTGCAATGTTGTTGACCTGTTTGTTGTCCTTCCCAACAGCGAAGTTTGCAGTTTGTGTTTCAATGTAGCTTTGAAAACTTGTGCAGAAGTTAGCACTGCTGCTGTCCTCAGTGTTCCAGTATCTTCTGGTTATGTAATACCACCATCATCATTTACTGTCAGTTCTGAAGCAACGGGCATGCACAAATAAGTTATATTTTCCTGTGCAGCGTCAGATTTCTAGTGTTGAAGACAAGGTTTACGTCGGTTTTTTTTTTCTTATTGTTTGCTTTCAAAGCTTAGAATACAGCTGCTTTATTTGAGGACTCCTCTCAAGAGTTGGGTTTTACTAGCACTTCTTTAATCAACAAACGACATATTACTATTACATCACGTAAACTGTCCATAATGCACTAGAATTTCTTCCTATATGTCTTTACTGTCCCCCCTTCTTTCTTTTTCTCTATGCAGTCAATGTTTCAAGGGCCAAGATCTCAGTAATGTTCAAATGTTTTAATGTTTCAATGTGTTGATTGCATGCCAAGAATCCTTGGCCCCTTATTTACTTTTTTAGCAGCACTGTCACACTTTGAATTTCAGGGTTACATCAACTGCAAAGCATTAGAATGCTTGTGCCAGACAAATGAAATATGCGAGTAGCTGGTTATAAAAGTGCCAGTCATTAAGTGTAGCAATGCTCATAATTTGGTGAGACAAGTGTTCAAGCTGAGCTGCATTTTCTGAACTGAACCTACCATTAATGTTTTAATGTATATAAATGTATTGTCCAAGGGCCATGATAATTCCTTTCCTTTTTTCCTTATCTGTCATGCGAACTGGCCAAACCCAGCATGGCATTGGTGAAAGACAATGATGAAAGGTCAAAAGAATAGATGAAGAAAAGAAACATTACAGAGTCTAGGCCCTGTTTGCAAGGCCACTTATTTTACATCATTTCGGAACATGGATGTCACAAATCATTACCATAAATGCTCTTTTGCATGTAGGCGACTGAAAATGCATTTGCCTTTGCTAGGCTACAGGAACTACATAAGCTGCATATTCTTGCTTCTATAAAGAAAAAAAGAGAAGGAACAGCACATGGCAAATATACAAATTCCACCGTTGCAGCTGGATTTCATGGTTATGTGTATTTGCCAGACCATTAGGAGCAACCACTTTACAACTTAAGTTTTAGTAACTACTAGTTTAAGTTTTGGGTAATACTGATTACATTTATTTTTTCTATTTGTGGCAAGCCTGTACCTTAACATGTGTGTCGCTAAATGTTGCCCTGTTCCTGCTCCATTTTGCAAATAAGCACCAATTGTTTTTAATAGGACATGTTATGTAAGCGAGCAACATTGGTGTTGCAGCATGTGACACATTATCACACCACATTGGAGCTTACATAGTTATTTCATTTTTATTGGCAGGCCAGCTGAAAGAATGAACAAAGCTGGTCTGGCATGTCAAATTAAAGAAGGACGTCAGCTGGAAGAGAGAAGTATGCAATCAGTGCATTGTACTGGTCTAAACCTGCGAGGCTCAAACTTGGGAGAATAGCCAAGCAGCTTGAGAAGAGACTAAGGAATGCGGGAGGTCATCGGTATCAATTGGAGAGAAAATAGGTGTAAATTCTGCACTCTGTTTTATACATGGCAGGCAACATCGTGAAGGTTAAAATGACTTTTCGCGCAGCCTGCATACATAACTAAAAAAAGTAGTGCATGCCACATGAAAGCCAGAAACATAGCCATGGTATGTAATTTGGCATGAAATCGCCTTTATAGGTTGCAGCTACAATTAGTAAGAAATTATTGTGTAAAAGACAAAATATATGGCTCCCTTCATTTTAAAATAAGTGGAAGGACTCATTGTTATGACAGCTCTTTGTACAGACAACACAGTGCATTGCTTGCATTTACGACCAAAATATAGTGCAACACATACTGGAAGTAAATGAGTGCAAAATGCTGTGATTGGATAATTCTGATTGTGGAAATGTATAACACTGTGATTTGACATGGCATTAGGCACAAGGTCGCAGGTTTTATTCTCGGTAATGAAATGGAAAAATCCCTGTATATACTTAGATTTAGGTGCACATTAAAGAATCCCACGTGTTCAAAATTAATCCGGAACTCTCCACTGTAATGTCCCGTAGCCCCAGTGTTGATTTGGGAGTGTAGTGGTCATCACTAGGTGGTGGCTGATGATGAAGGAAAAGAAGTGAGGTGGCACAGAAATATGTGCAAGAACAACCTCATCACAAGGTTGCAGTAAAAATGTTCCATGCCGGTTCTCATCCCTGTCACAGCTACAGTACGTTAAACCACATCAATCAGTCAAATCAACACACAATTAGTTCCATCTGCTGCACTTCTATAACATGACATAGTAGTTCAGAATAAGACACAGCAGATTAGAAGCCAGATCACCACGAAACATGCAGAGTGATACAGTTCTACAGCTGCACTACTTCAGTAGCTTGAGGACCATTGCTTGCCAAGTTTCTATTTGTGGCAAGCCTGTACCTTAACATGTGTGTCGCTAAATGTTGCCCTGTTCCTGCTCCATTTTGCAAATAAGCACCAATTGTTTTTAATAGGACATGTGATGTAAGCGAGCAACATTGGTGTTGCTCGCTTTGTTGGTGTTGAAATTATGATAAAGATGTGGAGTTAGGCAGGTCACCTAATGCATAGAGAAGATAACCGTTGCCTGTTAGAGTGACGGAATTGATGAGGAAAAGTAAGCATGATAAAATGCGACAGCCTTAAGCGGATTGATTAGTTTAGGACATAGGCAGGTGTAAGGTGGTTTTTGTTGATACAGGGCAAAGGTGATCAGAGACCTTTTGAAGGCACCATGTTCTGAACTCAGTCATTGAAAAGGCTAACTTAGCCACCTATCAATCTTCCTGTATTTACATTTCAGCGTGCTGTGCTGTGCACAACTGTGCCTTTAACATTATCACTGGAGATGTCAGCAGACATTGTTTCTCCATCTTCACAATGTTGCACAATTCTAAAACACTGCACATCTAATGCATGAATGTGTCATAACCACTGAAGCACTCTTACTGCTGGATTTGCTTTGTAGTGCATTTTACCTGTTGAATTGCTCACTAAAGGTGTTCTGGAGTGTAGAATATATTATTGGTAAGTTCTGCTTTAAATAAATGACAAACAGTTGACAATACAGTTTAAGTGGTAGCTGTTGTGGTATAGCTGTGTTCTACTACTACTTGGGGACTTTATTTCTCTTCTTGTAGAGAAAAGCAGTGTAGTTCAGAAACTTGTACAGAGCAGCTTCTTGTGTGAAAACACAAGCAACAAGTTATTTTGCTGTGATGGTTGGATGGCAGGCGTCATTACATATGTTACCATAGGAGTGCATGAAAGTAACAGAGTAAGTCTGTATCCTCATGCTTGTCATGATCTGAGAAGTATGGCTAGTTGGTAAAGTTCCATACTGTGAACAGCATGAAAGTGGCGAGGAGGGAGGGGGGGGGGATAACAGTACACACTGTTATAACGCTTTGCGTGTACTACAATTTCCTGCCTTTCAGCTGCTAGCACCATGCTGCCTTGCTGGTGTCTGCGACCACAATAATTGCTTTCGTATAGGTTTTTTGTGTTGAAAGTTTTTATCCCATTTTGTTTTGCAGAGTGTATGACAAAACCTTCGATAGTCAATCGATGCCGGCGTCATCTTGCCTTTGTGTCTTTCACGCTGTTCACAGTATAACGTTGGCTACTTCTGTTTGCAATGTCAAAGACATGCAGAAATCTGCTGTTTGTGCAAGCCTATTGTACATAGAGGTTAGATTGCCCATTTTCCCTCTGCATTCCCAAATGTTAAAGAAATTTGTGATATATTGAAAGATGAGTTGTTATTGAGATATACAAGACAAATTCTGCATCACTTCTCTAAGCCCTTATTGTTCATATTATGGAAGTACAGTAGTTTGATAGTTTTTCAATTCCTAGGAGCTATTTATGTACTTTGTTGGATCAAGTTGGCTTATCCCACTGCTGGTAGAATTTTATTTTTGTTTCCTCCGTGCTTTCTTAAGCTTTCTAGTGGCTCAACTTCCAGCTGTTGCCATGAGAACAATTGTATATCTTCTCTGCGCAGAGGTCAGAGGATCCCTAATCCTGCAAGCAGTCTAGACACAACCAGCATTTCTTTGTGGCAGCAGGAGAACCCGAGAACTGCAGCATGAAATAAAAAGACCCAGTTGCTTCTATGCTTGATAAATTATCCGACTGCTTGGGCCAGGTCATGGAGATTAATGTAACAATTACATCTGTTGTCTGTGGGAACAATCAGTACAGCAGTTAATCAGAATGATGGGTAGTGCATGGCTCATAGTAGAGTCAGTCTCCGCCGTCTTCATGCGTTTGCTTATGTTATCCTCTTTGACGCTAGTTGCGCAGAGTCAACACACTGCAGTGATAAACCTCTTGAAAGAATCTTTAGCTGCTTTTAGAGTTACTCCCGGTGAGCACGTTGGAGTTTCGCCCAGATTTAGAAACACAAATGCATGTACGTTGCTTTGACGTGCTGAAAACTATGGGATAATCAAGCAGTTCCGAGTTTGTAAGAATTCAGCTGATGTGAAAAAAATCTTCCAATTCAAAGGAACCATAATTTGAACATAACAGCCTCAAGAGAAGTCTCAACCAAGTACAATCAAACCACTGTCCATGATTGATGCCCCTTGGTGATAATTCAACTTCTGTGGTTCTGCCTACCTACCAAACTTGGTAAGGTATACAAAGCAGTATATCCCTGTATCCTATTTGCAAGAGCCTTTGTTGTAAATAGCCTTCACGAATTTGTTGCATTAAGTAGCCCAAGGCAAATTTTTTTTCTTTGTGTTGTTTTCATAAGAGCATATGGGATGTGCGTGCTTGCACACATGCTGTAAATATTGTGATGCCACAGCTGTGTTTTTACCTGCTCCACCTCTTGGCTTGGACATTTGCTAGTTGCTTTAGCAGTTTTTAGAGTTGGCCACACCATTACCTTTCTCTGGGTGGATTTGCACAAGGCACCATGTGCCAAGGTTCAACATTGGGTATTTTGTTGCAGCATGCGAACTGTGTAGATAAGCTGCTCATTCACACATGGCTCTAATAAAGGCATGAGAACACCAGTGTCTCTCTGCTTACTGCAGTTGAATGCTGTTCAGTCAGTCGAGTTCAAGCCTTCAAGCACAACATTGGCTTCCGGTGTGGTGTGGTATTTGCTGCTACATTTAAGACAAACAACATGCAACTCTTATTTCATAAAGCCTTACAAGGACATATAGCCATCAAGTCACCTCCAAAGCTTTAAAGCTTAATGGCAATGTGTTTGCAAGCTATTGAAGAAAGATCCTGAAGCAACACACGTTGCCAGAAATCACTTGTTTTTAACACATCAGCATATTTTATTTCTATAATACTTTACATGTTTAAAAAATCGTAGCAGCTGCTGTGATCAGCAGATTTCTGAGAAAAACAGTATTTGCAATGAAAACAATCAGCAATTTATTTTTTTCATAACAACATCAGCATATAATATCACTCTTGATAATCCCGAGTTGCTTCTTTAGAAACATCTTTCCTTTACTTAAACAGGTTGCCACAAACAATGCCTAGAAAGACCAGAAAGCCTATCTGTCGATTAGAAACAAATTTCTTGGCGCAGTCACCGGGGTCGTCCACGTTGAGCGTGTGGATCTGAAAAATGGCACAGTGTGCAATAATTCAGCAAGGCAGTTTACATATGCGTTCAGACGAGTATGATCGAAATGAATCTGAAAGTCTGCCGATTATTGAGAAAATTAATTAAAATGAATATTTGATCTGAAAGCACTACCCGCCGTGGTTGCTCAGTGGCTATGGTGTTGGGCTGCTGAGCACGAGGTCGCGGGATCGAATCCCGGCCACGGCGGCCGCATTTCGATGGGGGCGAAATGCGAAAACACCCGTGTGCTTAGATTTAGGTGCACGTTAAAGAACCCCAGGTGGTCAAAATTTCCGGAGTCCTCCACTACGGCGTGCCTCATAATCAGAATGTGGTTTTGGCACGTAAAACCCCAAATATTATATATCTGAAAGCACTACACAAAAGGGAATCTGGGCCTGCATTTGTTATGTTTCATTTACTTTTCATTTGTTATGCGTTGCTCCAAGTGGCAATAGCAGTGAAACAGAGTCTTTGCCAAGTTGTAGGTAATGAAAAATGCCAAAAAATAGAAAATTAAATGGATCGTTACAAATGTGGCTCCTGTAGTGATCTCTCACACTTTAATAATATATGGGGTTTTACGTGCCAAAACCACTTTCTGATTATGAGGCACGCCGTAGTGGGGGACTCCGGAAATTTTGGCCACCTGGGGTTCTTTAACGTGCACCTAAATCTAAGTACACGGGTGTTTTCGCATTTCGCCCCCATCGAAATGCGGCCGCCGTGGCCGGGATTCGATCCCGCGACCTCGTGCTCAGCAGCCTAACACCATAGCCACTGAGCAACCGCGGCGGGTCTCTCTCACACTTTAAGTCATGCTGATGTCATTGGGGTACTTGCCATCTAAGCTTGTTTCTGGAGCACTTCTGAATCATGTCTCCTTAATTACCACTTTGCATTTTATGCTAGATTTATAGGTGACACAGGAGAGCAAAAAAAGATTGGAGGATGGTCACCTATGACGACTAAGGAAGAACAAGTTGGTTTGGCATTGGAAGCGGCACCATCTTGTTGCCTTTTGCATCGACAAACCGGAGTAGTCACGTTAGTCTTCTGTGTGCAAGAACCATCGGTTCAGTTGCCTTTCTCCATCCCATCGTGCAGAATAGGCAACTAGCTATCCGTATATAAACTTCCCTGCCTTTCCTTGCTTTCTGTCTTGCATACCAGCAGATTGGGATATAAATAAACAAACAGGCATAAGCCAGGTAAAGCAGAACAACCTCGCAATATATTGACAGCTTTAGCATGGTGAAGTCCTAGTGAAGGCATAGAAATTAGAAACGGTGCATACAGCTGCATTGCACGTTATTGCAATGATTGACTATGTCCCGCCTACCTGCTGGCATAGCATGTTGGTACTGACATGATAATAATGAAGGTATTTTCGTATGCGTGCTGTTTTTTGAAGAGAGGAGGGTAGATTACAAGTTTTCTGTTTCATGAAATCTGAATATTTCCATAGAAATAAATTGCTTATTAAGGGAAGTGTGCAACACAAGGATGTCTGCAGCATGTTATCCTTGACCACAGCATCGCACAATGTTATCAGCAGCGTTGCTGTCTCATTGGTTGCATCCTCTGGCATTCTAGTACAAATACAAACCATGCTAATGTAAAGGGTAGTGAAAAAATGCAGCACCAGTAGTCAATGGAGTGCTTCCCTGTACATGCCAGAAAACTGCGGTTAACGTTTTTATTAATTTTTTTCACAAGAACAGAGTGCGCAGGCATGTGAACAAACAGGAATTTGCCATCTGCAAGAGTAAATGATCTAAGGGTTAGACGAACCTGGCGAGCAAGGTGTGCTCCCGTTGCTGCAGTAGCAAGGTAAAAAGGCCAGGATTGCCCTGAAGCCAAGCCAGCCAGAACCAGGTTGCCAACCATACTTGCAGAGAACACCCACAGATATCTCTTTGTTTTGTCACCAAACTTGAGGGCAGTAGATTTCATTCCAATAAGAGCATCATCATGTTTGTCCTGTAATAAATAGAATGTACGCAATACTAGGGCGATCATTTTACGAGGTTGCTAATATGCATTAGCAGTAAAATGGCGTCACAAACAGATGGACTATGCAAGATCATGAAAATTGTGTGCAGCTGCCTGGAGCTGCACCAAATTTTTTAAAAGCCTATGCAGAAGAGAGTGCAAAACTGCCTCTGCTGCTTGGTCAATAGGAAAAGCTGGGGGAGCGGCTAATTAATGAAGTTTCGTAATTCAAAAATCAAAATGTGGGGTTTAACATCCTGAAGCAATACGAGTGCACAGGCCATAAAAGATGCTGCAGTGGGGCACTTAGGATTAATTTCAGCCACCTCGAATACTTTAACATGCACCTAGTAGACAAGTGTTTCTTGCATTCCACCCCTACTGGAATGTAGCTGCTGTCGCTGGGAATAAAATGCGCGTCTCCACACTCGGCAGCGCAATGCCATAGCCAATGACGCACTGCTGCAGGTCAGCTTCATAATTACAGAGAGTACATATTGAAGTTGCAAAAGCAGCATAAACGTGTGCTCGTATCACGTCTATGCTATGGAAGTCTTAGCACTAGCACCAGCGTCAGGGCATCTCGTAACACGTTGCACAGAACACTGCTATTCAGTGTCCTTAGGTACACATGAGAGACATTTCAGAAAAACAACATGGCATGCCAACATATTTTGTTGCATGCATGCCTTGCCACACAACTGTTTCTCTTTTCTAGACTTCTAGCAAATAAATGTGCCTTTAGAATTCCTTGATTTTAAATTGTGCAGTTGTAAAATATGCTCTTAAATGTTTATTGCAAATACAATTAATGAAAAGCAGCTGGCTGACAAAGTGCAATGCAATTTTTGTGCAAGGTTGGCGGCAACTGATTGACAAATTGTCATGTAATTTGTCTGGACGGCATTGGCAACCTCTACAAACAACCAAAACGAGGACATAACATTCTGCCATCAGCCATAGAGGATTAAAAAATATATCTAGTTCAGCTAAAAAAAAAAAAGATCTGCCTGTTTACAGCAACAACTACTGTAAAATCAAGCAAGCATGAAAGGCAATTATAGCCACATATAGGGTTCGCCAAAAACCAAACACAGGCACTGCAGGTTGCAGTAGCTTATAATGGTGCACGCATTACTAAGCGACTAGGTACAACGGGATATTGGCATGCAAACAACAGAATACCATGCTGTAGCCACAGAAGCATGCAACGTTACCGAAATATCCAGACAGCTTTGGACAACCTACAGATTGCAATGACAATGCAATTAGTCATCTGTAGTTCCTTGCAAACACCAATGAAAGCTTTATTTAGATCTGCTACCGCAGCGTGTGGGATCTGCTGAATTTTTGTTTTCTATGTACTGTATGAGCTAGGTGCATCATCATTATCAGTCTATATTTGTGCCCACTGCATTACAAAGGCCTCTCCCGCCTATCTTTAATTGCATGTTTAGGCCTGCAAATTTCCTAATCTCACCGCACCACCTAAACATTGGCTGTCATTGACTGAGCTTCCCCTTCCCTTGGCACCTACTCTTCTAACTTTACAAGCCACCAGCTATCACCTCTATGCATTACATGACCTACCGAACCCCATTACCTCTTAATCTCAACTAAATTACCAGCCGCATAGTAGGTTTGCTTTGCAATCCGTTCTGCCACCTTCCCATCTCTTTACATTATGCCTATAATTTTTCATTCTGCCGCTTGTTGCACAGTCTTTAGCTTCTCTGAAGCCACATTGTTATCCTCATAGTTTCAGCGCCGTAAATTAGTATTGGTAGAATGCACTAGCTAGATGCACAAAACTTCACAATCATGTGCAACAATTTTTTTTGGTGCCAGAGCATAAAGTTCAAAAGAAGAGGGATCTACATCGCACAATGTTATTAAAAGGAGGCACTTCAGACTGATGAGCGACGAAAAGAATGTCTTCAAAATGAAGGATGAGTAGTCAAGTGTTTATTTACAGCCCAGAACATTAAAACTCACCTGATGCGCGTAGATTGTGTCATAGATGAGTGTCCAAGACATAGCTGCAGCATAGAGGGGAAGGACTGCTGACCAATCACACGAACCTTTAATTGCTGCCCAGCCCATAAGAGCACCCCAGTTGATCGTCAGACCTGTTGAAAGGCAAGGGTGTGGCATTACTTGCACACCCTGGAATTTGAAATACCAGTTCAGATGACCGTTACATGTGTGCTTCCTGCGAATCAATACTGAAATTTCCTTAACTATTTTCTTACTGCTGCATACATCGGAGCATAAAAAGCAATGCTTTTATGAACATCTTCAAATAAACTTGAAAACTAACACCTACCAATATTCTTGACTGATATAAAAGGTTATGTCCCTCAATTATACAGTTGTCTTTGTTGAGAACTAGCCCTGCAATGAATTCCTTTATGCTGCATTTATGTTTACATTTAATGTGTCAAAATGTGAACAACTGTTTTATCAGGAGGTATGCCTAAGGAGATATGCAATAAGGCTCGCAACAGTATTTAGTGAGCAGTTCTATGCCATAGTGGCTGTAAGATAAGTTTATTGATTTCACATAAATAAAAACCACCACCGAAATCGATAGTTTTGCTAGAAAAAAAGAAGGTATCCTCACCCAACATGACTTGTGGCCAATAAGTTACCCTCTTCATGATGGGATACAACGTGACCAGAGTAATAGAACTTGCCCCAAGGACTATGCTGCAAGGACATAGGAAAACCACACTTAATAGCCCAGTCAAGGGCATTATCACGTATAAAAGAAGAACACATGACAAGATATAAGAATGTGAAGCACATTTGAACACGTCGAGCTAGTGGAAGACAGCAGACTTTAACATCCTCCTGGCCGACCAATGCGCAATGGGCTCCCGGCTGACCAAAGAAAGCATGGGACTTGTTGCTCGCTGAAGTCATTGTGCTAGGGGGCTTATCCAATTAATCGTGTTGGACTAATGTGGTGCTGAAAAATGTTTCACCTTTTCAAGAATGTTGCCACATTTGTCTGGGAAAAGTTCTGCAACCTTGGAAATTTTCCAGAGCTTTTTTTCGATTACGACAACTCCAAGAGTGGCACCAAGAATTATTTATTTTTATTAACCAAGCTCGTCTTGGTCTTGCTCAACAACTACTGTCCACTGTCTTCCTAAAGAACATGGGCCATCATGTGAAAGCATGGAGGTCTTTCTATTGATGGCTGCATAAAGTTAACTGACTAGCACAGTGCCAGATGTATCAGCACAATCTCTCTTCCTTTTTCAGACTGGGCCCTAAATGCATACAAGCGTTTTATTTTGAATTATCTGCACTGCAGTAGGTGCAGTACAAGGCAGTATTGTAACAAGTTCTGTCTACTCAGGAGTATAATAGCAATAATGCTTCCTCAGACAGGATTTCATTCTCGACATCATTTTAACACGTGAATATTGGCACACTATTACTATGTGTGCACAGTCTAATATAGCAACAGTACTTGTGCCGCTCTATTCCGTTTACAACCTTATGAATCGCAGTCCATAAGCTACATGTCCAGCAATGACAATGCAGGATGAATGCTGCATAGCCAATAGCCGAGGGTCCCATTGCAGTCTTTGACTTTGGGACCCTCATCTGTACATTGTATCGTGCCAATTCATTATATTTAAAGAATAATAAACTGAAACTGAGATCCACGAGATGTACGTGATTGATCCATATGTCTATGCCCCAGTGCAATGTACACAGAAGGCTAGTCTCGCATCAGAATTCCAATATTTAAGTATACATATGTCTAAAACAGGCTGCATAATAGAACATTTCAATGTTATCGAAATATTATAGTGCGCGTGGCATGCACATTTCATGCATGTGTACCTGGACACCAAAAATCACTTTAGTAGTTTGTTAAATTATATAAGTAGTGCACCAATGCCTTTGGTTTTGTTGGTTATTTCTGCCTGCGACAAAAAGGTTCCAAGTGTTCAACAGCATGAAAATGAAAACTGGTAGTTACTGTAACAAAACAATAATTCCTATTAGTGTGATCCATCTTTCAGTGGGTGATGTGACGACAGCCTTAAAACCATATTCAGAAATGCATCTCAAGTTGAAGCCCATGCCTGAATTGATGTAAGTAACGCCTGTCACAGTCACACTGAAGGAAATGCAATGAGCGTCCTGGGCACATACTCACCAGGCATCATTTAGACCAAGCCAAGCATGAGCTTCAAGTTAAGATGCATTTCTGAATACAGGGTAAGTGTGCTATTTTGGTGAACAGAACTGAGTATCTGTTGCAATTACGAATTCACAGTTTTATGTTGTATCCCCGATTACATGTGGGTAGACAAAGCTTTGACAAAAGTGATACAGTGTGTTGTGTTTTTCTGCAAAATGCACAGGTGTTCACCAGGCAAATCTGGGCCCCACCAACTAGGTTATCCTTAATAGGGCGAGTTGTATGGTTGCCACTGGTGAATTGTGCTGTTGTCGCCTTGATGCAGTGTTCTGGTTGTTCTGTGTTCAGTGTACTCACCTGCTATAATGCGATTAGCATTATCACATACTTTTCTGTACGATGTTCGTTTCTAACCTCCAACACGCCAACTTGGATCACTGAGTATGAGCCCGAATAGACAATTTGGGAATCGGACAACTTTTGTGATTGGGCGTATGAGCAACAAAGTAACATGCGACACTAGGCACGTGAACATTTGGCTAATCCTCCAAAATGGGTAGGTGCCCAAATAAACAAACGGAACAAGAGGGAAGAACTGAAGAGGTTGGCAACAGAAAACTAAGGTCGGCTATGAAGAACTGAAAACGTCGGCACCACAAGCAGCCCAGTATGGCAAAAGGAGCAAAGTGAACAGAAATGGAACCAGAGAATGCATCGAGCGAGAAGTGTCGAGCTACAGAAAATTGAAGAAGTCAGCTACACAGAAGTGGATCATTTGGCAACATGGGGTGCCACTACATTGCTTCAATGCTAAACTGCATTAACACTAATTAATTATGGGGTTTTTACGTGCCAAAACCACGACCTGATTATGAGGCATGTCGTAGTGGGAGACTCCGGACGTTTGGACCACCAGGGGTTTCTTTAACGTGCACCTAAATATAAGTACACGGGTGTTTTCGCATTTCGCCCCGATAGAATGCGACCGCCGTGGCCAAGGTTCGATCTCGACACCTCATGCTTAGCAGCCTAACACCATAGCCACTAAGCAACCACGGCAGGTTCGCATGAACGTTCACATTCATCGCGAGATGGGCTCTGCAGGTGTTTTTTGGTTCTAGCGTGGTAAATGTTGCTTGTATTACATTGTGGTAATGAAATAATCAAGCATGTTGTCCGATTTCATTACAACAGCCCTTTCTATCAGAGCAATGTGTATACACTCGGGAAATGAGTAGTATGCATCCAGAAGAAATAAGCGTTTCCCTAATGTCCTCACCGACTATCACCAGCATCCTAAGCATGTTCTTCATATGTTGGGTGACCATATTCGAGTGCATGGCACATGGATTTTTGACTTCTAGATGATTTGGATGTTTAATGGATATAACTAACCTCCACATAGTAGGCCTTCTAGACACTGAAACATTCAGTGGGTGTTGGTGGTTGATTTGGGGTCATTATTAAAACATACGCAACCATACTGTTCCACAATAAAAAATCAGTAGTGTGATGTAACACAGTATTAACTCTCATTATAAATGCGACAAATACTAGAAATACGCCAGAAAGGTCTACATACGTGTACCAGTTTAGCTGCAACAGTATGAGCGTCGACAAAGCAAGCTGGCCACCAGTAAAGACAAGGGCATCGAACATTGATAGTTCACCACTTGCAAGAGGTCGATTTTTAGTTCGCTCCACCTGCAAGCAAGAACCATTCCTGAGAAAACAATGCCGAAAAGTGAGACCTTTCAAGACAATCATGGCTACGTGTGAATCTGCACCTTTCTGTCTATGTCTCGGTCCCACATGTCATTTATAGTGCAACCGGCACCTCTCATCAGCAGTGCTCCAGCAGCATACATAGCTAGAAGCTTAAGATCGGGTAGACAGCCCGGGTCTGCTGCTAGACCAATGCTCCACGCCCCTGGCAACATCACCAGCCAGGTTCCTGAAGGTGAAAGGCAAGACGAGTAGAGAAGGATTTGTCATGAATAGCAAGATAAAACTCGAGATCTACACCTCTCCTTGTACATTTCCGCCAAGCGCTTTGCAACGTCTTCTGATCACTTACCGATCGGTTTGTCCAAGCGCATGAGTCGTAAGTAAGGCCGCAACGTATCTGGCGCCGCTTGGACGAGTCGTTCAGGAAACGTGCGGTGAACGGTGAAAGCTTTGTGAACGCCCAAAGACTGCGGTGCGTCTATTCTGCTGGAAGACTTGCATCTCGCACCAAAACGGTCCGTCGAGGTGAAACTTACACGATTAGAAACTAAGCACAACACTGGGGCCGTTGACTTCAGATGAGAGCAGCAGGCACGGGCGTGCAAAAAACACGCGAAAACCCTGCTGGCGCGCTTCCCAAACACCGCGGCACTCATGATCGATTCGCTAGCAGTCACTCTCAGCCAAACGGGAAGGAAATACTGTTATTTGTAAAACAGCAACGATAAGGGACGGGCTCACATGAGCCATATGCCACGGAATACGCATAAACACGTGCGCGAAGCAACGAAACCACAAGGTCGTCGACACAACGCTTTTGGGGCTGAACGTCCGGTCCCCATACCGTGGATTCAAGCGGAACCGTTCCGCTCACTGCAATACCACTCTCGGCATTGTGTAAGTACACACGTAGACAGATTATGAAGGACACGCGGGGCGAGCGACGCTGCGGTGCCACCTCCAGTCGCGGCGCTCGCTCAATGCCGTCCCGAGTAGTCGCGTGTAGTCACTTTTCCTCTTGGCTAGCGTTACGTATCATCGGTATTACCGCGATGCAGGGCATGAATAGATAAGCACCAAAGACAGGTTGCAGCTGCCTCTGACTGGGGAGGATTTCCCATATCTGTGCAGCTGCATAAACGAGGAAGACAGTCGCGCTGGGCGCGCTAGGCGCAGGCGCACGCGGGACCTTGCTCTAAAAAGGCGTTGCTGTCGTCATACCAACAAGCCAAGACCATTGCCAAGACGAAGGCAGGTCGAAGGCAGCGCAGCAGCTAGACAAGTTCTGGTTTCGCTCGCGCGGCAACGAGCGCAAGCAGTATTTAATCGAGCAAATATGCTTGATTGACTCAAATGACGTGCTGTCAATCATTTCACATGTACGAAATATACTGTTTTGTTGTGGCATTGGAGCGGTGGAATTCGCTGTCGTCTTTTTTTTTTCTTTTCTTCTATACACCGAAATGACATAAAATTAATTGCTTTCGATATATTGCAAGTGCAATGGCTTGGCAGCGTGTATATAGCATATGCACTATCGCGCTATAGGTGCATGTGAGCTACACCGCGCGACCGCTTTCGCGAACTCGTGCTGATCGAGTGCGATACAGCTGCTTCTCCTGTGGTATAGCCGAGCGAGACCATGTATATATCTCGAGTTGTTCCGAAAGTAACACTGTTTCAATTATTTCTGTAACGAAGAGGCTTAGTGCGACTACATGAAAAAAAAAAAGAAGAAAAGAAATATGCTCGCGATAATTTACAGCGATAAGAGCACAAGTGTAGAAGAATTTGGTCGTATGCGAGTTTACATTGATGGAAGCATGCGTCGACCTTGGAGGAACAATAAATTCCACAGCTGCGAGGATCAGCAGCAGTCTATTTTCACGGTACGTCCGTTCGCTTGCCAACTGCGGGGGGTTGAAGAGGATGTACTCTGTTCACTCTGCAGTTGTCCGAAGTCCGCAAACTCATAATTACACTCTTTGTAAATTCATTTTACTATGGGGTTTGAAAACTGCGACCTGCGAAGCCACGTTTGCGAGGCGATAGCGTGCCTGCTGTCTTCCCTTTTGTAGAACCTAAACGCAGTTCCGAACGTGTCTGCGCCTATGTATAGCAGGCCCCTTTGAATCGAGCTTCTCCACTATAAGAGTATTTGCAAGAAGAAGCGCGCTTCATGCAATTCTGTAAGTTGTTATTGCAACATCGCGCGGCTTGCCCAATCGGCTTGGCCCTTGAGGGGTGATGACCGTTATACGGCCCTTCCTAAGTGCCAGCTGTGCGCACTAGTTCATACGAGCCCCACATGAGGGGAGTGTCACCTGCGAATAGCGGTAACGTAAAGCTATAATTATATAGTAAAGCCGTAAAACCTTTACGGATGAGTGGATGGATGTTATGAGCGTCCCCTTTGGAACGGGGCGGTGGGTTGCGCCACCAAGCCCTTGCTATTATACTGTCTAATTTCCTACCTAGGTTAAACAATTAAAAAAGCAAAAGAAACACTATGAACTACCACACCCAAATTTTCTGATACTCTATTGCGAACTGTGCTTTTGTGCGGCTCCGTCTTTTGTGGTTTCCCTACTTATCTCCCACCAATCCTCAAATCGCGTCTTACTAATGCTAATGCCTATTGCGGACATGTTTGCTTTACTACGGCTCCCGCTGAACCCAAGGGCTTCAAGGAGGCCAGTGGTGCCTAAATCGACTGCTGGGTAGACGTCTTCACATTCTGATAAAACATGTTGCATAGTTTCCCTAGCTTTACCGCTATCGTTTGGAAAAGTATTGAGCTTCCCTTTGAGTTATCATAAATGGTTTCTTTCCTGATTTCGTTTCTTCCTCTTAAGTTGTTACTCATGGCAGGTTTCTTTTCCATTGCCGCCACCTATGAGATCATTTCAGCCTCTCTTACTTTCCGCTTGACTTTGTTGTTGTGTTGCCCACCCTACAGGCCGCATACTTGCTGGTAAGCTTCCTAGTTTTTTTCCTCCACTGTGAATCAATGTTTTTCCTGTACAGACGCCTGTACACTTTCCCAGCCCATTTACTTTCTTCCATATTCCTCAGCCTTTCTTTATACTCAATTTTAGTGCGAGTTTCCGTCTCTTCAAAACTTGTGCAGCCCATATCACCCTGCACAGCTTCATTTCTAGTCTTCCTGTGAGCGCCCAATGCTAGGCGACCCACTTACCTTTGGTTCCCGTCGAGTCCCGATTGTACCCCTGATTTAAAGCAAACAACCGCATTTCCAAAAGTAAGTCCTGGAACCATTACACCTTTCCACATATCTCGGAAGACCTCGTACCTATTGAACGGTAACGCCGATGGACGCGCCACTGGCGGCGGCCTTGCGCAGTGCACTCGGGAAAGGCAATTATTGTATGAAACTCAATTAGGAAAGGAGTCAGCCGCGCGCCGTAGTTTTCTGCGTTATTGATGATGCTTCTCTGTCTTATTCACGTTTACAGAGCAAAATAAGCAACACCCTTCGCATGTGTGTCGCGGCCAAAGCTTCAAGAATGTCGAAAAAGAATTGTTGCACGGTTGGGTGCTCAAATACCGGCGAAGGCGTGCAGGCGATACGGTTCTATTTATTACCCGCAAAGCCTCATCAGCGGCAGCAATGGTGTTAAGAACGGCCAGCTGCAGTGCAAATTTTGCCAACCAGTTGCGACTGTGGAGGCAACATTCCGGGAGCGTCGCCGCACACCTCTAGCCACGGCGTGACTAAGTCGACTGTGTGTGAACAACAATACGTGCGTCCTCGACTCTCCGTCGTGGGAGCCGAGTTTGACGAAGTCGCCATTGTAACTAAACGGGCTCGGCGGACCAACTATTGTTACTGAGCCGCGGGAACATCTACTGACACTCCTTCCCACGTGCCGACCAAGACGCCAGATAATAGGCGGCCGGCGGGTGCGCTGCAGTTCGGGGAATAAATGCCCCTACGGTGCCTCGTTCTCCCCTACGGCGCCTGCTCAACTCGGCTACGGTGCTTGGACGGCCGTTTCCGTCACCTGAGTATCGGGGGAGGACCGAGTGTTTAAAAACCGCTGTTGTGCGGCTGTTCAGGACACTCTCTCTCAAGCAGTGATGTTAGACTGATGTACTTTCTCAAACAGTCATGTTAGACTGATGTAAATACTGTAAATAAACCCATATTCCTCGTTCTCGATGAGAAGCAGTCCTTCCCTTCATCAACGTCCTCAGCGTAGATAAGTTGGACGACGGCATGGGCCAGCTACCTTCTAATTCATGCGCGACTCCAATCTTGACAACGGATCACGAGCGATGGGATTGAACCCCCAATCATAACAACGGCAGCAATGGATTAATGGATCGTCGCCGTTCGGTGGGAAATTTCTTGTGATCATCTTTTCTTTTGTCGTGTCGGTATTTTTTCCACGCGATCATATTTAGACGGCTAAACGACGAAGTTCGGCCGCAATGCAGCATGCGGTTTAGAGGCATTTCGCTTATGTCCCGAGTGCCGTTTCTTTACCGCGTTGCGCTAGTTACAGGAAGCACGACTGCACGAGTGTGTCGTGTTGTACGCTAAAGCTGCTGAAGCTTGCAAGAACTGAAATTGTTGGTTTTGTGCAACCCGGTAAATTTCGCACCAGCTGTCCGACGCACTTCATTCCATGTCATTTATTGTCACCTTAAAGGTCCGGAGGCCGCTCATAAGGGAGGGCTGCAATCCTTGTGACAATCCTTCATGTTTCTGCATCTATTTTATGCGTGGCTCCGCGCATGTTGAACTGTTGCTAGTTGCTTCATGCATCATGCATGAGCATCATGCATCAGCCTGCCTTGTTTGTAAAGGGTCTAAATCACGCTGTCTTATTGGAATGATATCAGGCAAGTGCTTCCAGCTTTATTCTTTTTGCCCGAGGCTTGGGAAATGCGTAAAGAAAATGGGTCGTTAAGGGCGAGAATTGCTAATAGTTGCTGCATATGGTATTTATATTCCATTTTCGCTGAAAAGCTCGCGTCACGTTTGGGAAGCCATCACACCTCGATGCAGACTTACCACGCCGAGTGATTTGTGTGTTTCACAACGTAGTTCCCTTTTGCATGTGAATTTTGTGCTCAACTGAATTCTTTCTTATTATGCTTACGCCGCAGAGGACTAAACCCGGCCTTGCTGCCAGCGCCCATCTACTTTGGCGGGCGCTGCTCTGCCTTTATATGTATCACTGGCATCTCTCTTAGTAACATTAGAGAGAGAGAGAAAAAGAAAACTTCTGAAAAGTTGGCCAGACTTTAGCTTTGTACGTTTTCAAGCAGCTCCCTTAGGGAATTTAAAATTGGGAAAACTGCAGCGGGAACGGCATTTCATGGGCGTATGCAGCAGCATTGCGTCGGCGGTACAGCGCTAACTCGCGCTCTTATTACCCGTACATTTGGTGACTTCGTTGGTTAGTGCACGCGTTTCCATCAATAAATCCGAAATTACTCTTCTTTTGGCGACTTTGACGGCACTTATTCAGAGATGTTACATGTATTCATCGGCAGAAAGATCACAACGACATATGCAGATATCGCACCGCGCGGATTTGTTTGAGATATGAGTCTGCATTGACGACGTGTGCCTATTATTGAAACACAGAAGCAGTATTACGGCAAGGGTAGAATTAAAAAAAAAACATCGAGACATCGCATTACTCAACAAAACCTAGCGGCTAGTGAACATCAGCTCCACTTCGTGTAAATGGGGTTCATTACGTTTGTCTGCGGGACGCACCTGGCACGTATGTAGACCGGGTTGTCCGAAACACCGGTAACTTCGTGTTCATGCCCACTCCCACAGAGGCCAGCGTCTTCCCTGCAGCTGTCACCGTAGAAGAAGCAGTCAGGCACCCGAACAAAGGAGAAATCGCAGCCGCGAACTTCAGCCATCCTTGCTGCAAAGGGCTGCCGTCTGCTACTGCTCCCGAGCGTAATGTTGGAAGCGCCCGCTAGGCGGCTATCAGTGGCGCCTCTATTAACCCCGAGAACGAACTACAGGGGCCCTGCGAGCGCCGATCGCGTAAACAGAACGCTATGGAGATACAATTCGTAAGGGGTGCTCCGGGATATGTGGAGAGGTGCAATGGTTCCAGGACTTACTTTTGGAAAAGGATCGACATTTGGGTGAGTTGGTACTGGTTGAACATCTTGAAGGGGCAGCGCAATATGACGAAGACACAAGGCAGGAACACACCGGACAGCGCTGAACTCACAACTAACTTTTTTCGAAGGCGTACACAAGCTTATGTACACAACTCATAGCCACGTGCTCTCCCATCGGTGGCGTCATTATTAATTTAATGTCATACAAATTTAACGATGGCATGCTTACACAACGCGACCCTTTTTTCTTGATATGGTAGGCCTCAATAATATCCCTCGTGGTCTGATTTCTATGCGCGGAAAGTATTGCGGTGTTTCTATAAAACATAAATCTGCTAGCCCTACTATATTATATATAACCAATTTCCGTACTCTTGATAATGCCGATGTCTACCGACATGCGTCACAACTTTCAAAAAAGCCGTCAATCCCGCAAGTTACTGGCGGGCAATTCTAGACGGCGCTAGCTGCCTGGACGGTTTCTTCGACGCTCTCGTCGTGTTGCTCTAGTTGCGTGCTCTCATTCAGTTACCTTGAGAAGCTATCAGGTCACTGGAACTGAGTTTTATGGCGCGACTCTCCTGCAGTTGTTCTATTCGGCCTTCGCGCTTCTCCTGCAACGGAGTTGTGACAAGCAGGTCGATTCGGTTTTGCCTCCATCTTGGATGACAGTAACGACTCGCGATCTGCGCATCCACCCGATCTATACATGTGTGTTTGAGATAAAACTGATTACTGATGTAGCTAAGATTACTCGAGACGCACGCAAACATACAACGAATTTCGCAGTCCCTCCTTCACTTTTTTTTTTCGAATTTATAACTCCTATTCCACTCTGCTACGGAAATTCGTATTGAGCATCAATCGTAACACCTGCATAGTGCACTGCGCTCTGACCAAGGCATTTGCGTTCCACTGTCTGGCTTAGTATGGTTTATCGGGGATTCAAGTTCTTTTGTTACACTATTGCTCTCGGTATGAAGCGAAGGAACCAAACCGAAGTCAGTCTCCAATGCTACGCGAGGGGTCAACTGCAACCCTTGTGTGCTTCATGCATACACGTGCCGACACATTACAACTTGAGCTGTCACATGACATCGCACGTTTTCGCTGTGTCCTAGTGTTCGCATCAGTTGACTTCCCTCAAATATATCAAATGATGCGAATACACACACACACACACACACACACACACACACACACACACACACACACACACACACACACACACACACACACACACACACACATATATATATATATATATATATATATATATATATATATATATATATATATATATATATATATATATATATATTAGGCAGGAACCATCTCACGTTGACTGTCGACGGTGAGGGGCGTTTAGCATTGAATCAATATAGCGACACAACGTATTGCCACCGTCTAAATGTTACGCGTGAATCGATTGCGCTACCCTAAGAATGCCAGGCGCCATCTAGCATCGCCGCCGCGAAGCCTGCGCGTTGCCTCCGAAATGCGCGGCGTGCCGGTGCGTGCGAACGCTGAGAAATGCATCATGCTGCAACAGCGGGCTTCTCTCTCGCGCTTCTTTCTGGACGCATGGAACCCTTGTGACATGGTTCGATTCCGCTCTTCATCGGAGCAATTTAGGGGGTATTTTTCGTCATGGTAGAGCGGCAAATTCCCAGTGGCACTTATACCTTTAGTCACTCAAGTCGGCGTCAAGGATATTCGTTGAAGGTCGACACACACCTACTGGCACATGCCTAGTGATCTAATTTTTTTTATTGTTTTACTGCAGTGATCTAAAGTGGCATCAAAGAGGTTCACTGAAGATCAGCACAGACCGAATGGCACATATACCCAGTGCTCCAAGTCGGCGTCAAAGAGTTTCTTGGAGCAGTGGTACCTACCCAGTCCGCACTTCACCAGACGGCAGGGCACACTCATTCGCCAAGCACAAAGACCCAGCATACGCCAGCTAGACAACACCTTATATGCGGACAAGTAACAGAGCCTCCGCCGTAGTGCGGAATCTGTGGCGGTCACCCAAAAACTCCGCACATACCATGGCACTACGGGCCCCCATTCCCAACACTTACCAACGGCTCCACCCTAACCTTACCGTATAACCCTATTGCCGAGTGGCTGACTGCAGCCGCCACAAACGACGACCAAGCGATTCTGGCTGCCTATACTGACTCTGCATTGGTGCAGGCGACCAGCGAGCCCTTGGACTGAGTTCCTCGGACTGGGACCCAGTTCATCGCATGATCTTCTCTCTCTCTTTCTAAATAAAGTGTATTACTATTACTATACCCAGTTCCGCTTCTACTGTGACCCATCTCGGCGTGACAGTGGTTCGTTGAAGAGTGGCACATATACGCGAAAAATACGCGAGAAATAACACCCACCACATATTACATGAAAGCGCGAAGTCTGCCTCCCATTCGCCGGACACAATATGACCTCTCGTGCTTTCGTCCAATGACATAGACGCGGACTACGGGGGGGCACCGGGGCACGAGCCCCCCCTCCCCCCCCCCCCCCTCGGGCGATGACGAAGTCCCCCCTACAAACAACCAAAGTGCCATTACAAGAGCTTTGTCACCCACATCATTTGAGGTTTATTTTGACTTTGCTCGACCTTTTCAGTTAAAATTTTATTGTGGCTAATAGCTTACTGTATCATTGTTGGCGCGGACGTGCACAGCTTTTAATTCATACTTTCGCTTTATTTCTGCAAATCCTGACAATAGGAGGACACGTGCATTAGAAGTACTAGCGGCGGCTGCCTCATCCGTATTTTCTCACGTCAACATTGTTTTAAATTTCCACTGTCAACACCATGCACATATACAATATATTTAAATATACACACAGGACAAAGTTGTATTATATTTTTGAAAGTGATGGAGATAGCCAATAAAAATTATTTCTAAAGGTATTGACAGCCTATGTGTAGAGAACGAATATGTTGCTGTATGTTCACCACGCTTCAAATTGCTTTGCGAGCTTTTTTGACCAGGAAAAAAACCTATACTTCCGTGAACCCTTAGGCAGAGACTTTTATCAGTGGCATGTGAAATGCACGTGGATGTTGGGGAAGCATCGTCACTTGCACGCAAAGGTGATAAATATATACAGGGCGTGTTAGATATGGCGCCGTTTCATGAGGCTACTTCGAGTTCCCCAAACCACTTCGAGTCGCAGCACAGCTAATTGAGGAATGCCGAAGCAGGAAAGCACATTCCAGAGGAGCGGCCGAGCAAACAAGTTTAAGGCAACAAGTTCACGTGCCAACAAGTTCGTGCGCCGCCGGGATTAGCAGGTGGGCTTCGGACAATGGAGCATGAGCAGCCCTCCCCTTCTCCTCGTTAGAAGTGCATTGCCAGTCTGCGAGGCAAGACCGCAGAGAGCCGCCAGGTGTGACACCGCGACACGGGCGCCTACCATTGGCTGAAAGTGGCGTCATCGGAGCGGACTCTCCCATTGGTCAAACATGACGTGACTTACAGTGCTCGAAGGGTTTATAAGAAGCCTTCCAGAGAGACCTGAGCATTCTGGGACATGCCCTGATTCCATTGATTGACCTCTCTCGAACTTCTTGCCGCGGGCCGCAGCGTCCGAGTTGCTGCCGGCCCGTAATGACTGTACGACTGGTACTTGACGCTCACCTCCTTGTAAATAATGTAGAATAAATCCTCCCAAGTTTTGGGTTTTCATCCCGAAGTCCGTACTCCAACCCCTACATCTGGTGGCAGCGGTGGGATCGCCTCCGAATGCATCAGCTGGTGGCAGCGCTACGGATAAACCTTCGTCGAGAGAGATCCTAAGGAACCGGGAAGAGCGAAGAAGAGAGAGCCTTCGTCGAAAGAGGTCCGAAGAAACTGGGAGTAGCGAAGAAGGAGCGAGCCTTCGACCCAGGGAGTCCGGAGGAACCGGGAACAGCGGACGGATGAACCGGATGGCAGGGTGCTGCAACCGTAAGTGAGCGCGTGGTTTTTTTCCTTATGATTCGCCAGACTCAAATGTTGTGTGTTCATTTTGATAGTTCTGGGAATCGGGAGTTTGTTGCACTGTGTATTTGCACAAATTAAATAAGGAAAACAGTTTTAACCACCTGTCGGGGCAGCTGCCATGGATCTTAGAAGGTTGACGAGGTTAGACTTGTTGTTGGTGTGCGACGATTTGGGAGTTGAGGCGGACGAACGGATGAAAACGCCAGCTATCATAAAGGCGATTAACGATAGTGGCAATGATGATAAAAGCATTGAGCTTGCTTGGGAAGTGATACAGGAGCCACGGGAGCGTGTGCGTCGTGTACGTTTGCGAAAGCGTCGTGAACTTAGGAGTGAGCGTCAGCGTGAAGAACGCGAGAATGAACGGAAGCAGGAGCTTCAAGAACTTACTCTGAGGTGTGAGCGTCACGGACGTGAGAATGAACGCGAACGTGAGCGTGAGGAAAAGTTTGAGAGAGAGAAGGCAGCACTGATCAAAGAGATAAAGCATTGTGATCAGTTATTGGCACAGAGACAACGGCTGTCTGAAAATTCTGTAGGTAGTACAGAGCGAAAGAATGAGGAAGTGTCTAGCGGACTTTCGCCAGAAGCCGACGAAAAGAGTAGTGCCTGTGAGATTGGCTGCCGATTCATAAGCGAAGGGAAAAGGCTAGCTGCTAACGATGCCTTAGTGGCAATAGAGGCCGTTAAAGGCCAGAGTGAGAGCGACGAGGTGCTGTGCCAACAGATGACTGTGGAGACAGCTAGGCCAGCTGCGAACAAATTGGCACAGTTACCGCGTGTGTGCGTCGCTAGTAAGGTTAGCGAGGTTGCTAGCGAGGAAAAGGGTACTGTTGACGCGACAGACGCGAGCACCCATGTAGAGCCAGATCTGCGTGCAGAAGTGAAGTGCGAACTGGACGATGCAGTTGAGAGTAGTTCTCGGGGTGGCGAGCTCCGTAGCTCACGAGAGAACAACTGCATTGTTCAGGGATCGGTGCGGCTCTCCGCCAGTCTAGATGGCCTAGATAGGGATGATTCAGTTAATCATTCGGACTGTGCGCGTGAGACAGCGATCGATACCGACGGGCTGTGTGCCGATGCACAGCGTGAGCTGGGCAATGTAGTAGAGGGCAGTTCGCAAGAGTGCGAGTTGTCTTACTCGAGTAAAGCCTGCTGCATTGTGCCAGAGTCGGTTGAGGTGTCCGCCAGTCGAGGCAGAGAGAGTGTTGATTTAAATGTAAATCACTCAGACTGTGCGGGTAAGAGACCGATCCGGGCCGACGAAATGTGTACCGGCCAGCACGAGGCACGAGAAGGCGACATGAAGGCGAGTGCAAAGAGAAAGCGCCGTAAAAAGAAGCGCGGAAATGAAACAAATGTTGCGCCGCCAAAGATGGCGAGAAACCCAAAAGGGCAAGGCGCGAGGAAAAAGATGCGGTCGTCAAGGACGATGTTGACGCATCCAGAACGTTCGAACCACCGGTCTAAGGGGGACCGCGAAGCATGTTCTGCGCGGACGCGGACAAAGGGCACGGGGCAGTTAAACTCCTCGTCGTTCCGTAGTTCTTTTCAAAGCTTAGCGTGCAGTTCGAAGAAACGCAAGGTGGCAGGACGAGACCAGGTAGCGACGCCAGGTAGCGACCAGTAGCGACGCGGTCAATCGAGTTTGTGTTGAAAGCGGGGCGCGAGGACGCAAATTGGCAGGAGACCGTAACGTCTTGGGGGAGCTGATAGTTAGTCAGCCCTTTTGTTGTCTCTCGGCAGCCAGAGTAGCTTTCAAGCCGCGACCACCGCGAGGACGGCTCAGAGTATGAGTCAGACATAAGCGTTTGGAAAGGGAGGCGAAGAGCCCTTCCGTAGAAATGGAGTGTTTTGTTTTTTATTTTTGAGCATCGGAAAGTTTTCGCGATTTGAGACTAAGATTTCTTTCAATATGTAAAGGTATGAGCTTTGTTTGTGTTTTCGTTCGAGAAGCTCGAGATTTGAAAGATGCGTTTTATGTAAACCTGTAGTCTCGCGAGGTGTTCATTAATAAGTATATAGGCTTTCCTTTTTGTGTATATGAGTAACCTGAGGGTCAAGGTTATTGTTGAGAGGCCTATCGTAACGCGCGTGTGTGTTATTTAACCTTCTTTCTTTTTAAGTGTTGAATTTTCTAAGGTTAAACGCGTAGATATTCAGTGAGTGCATGATTTGCACGGAGAAGCGTTCTTAGTTCCATTAGCGCGTGTCCTGTGTGGACGGAAGGAAGCAGATTTACGACTGGGTTGCTAGTGTGTGTTGAGGGCAGCCGTATTCTGACTTCTTTAGTGAGCGTGCGTGGAAAGAGTTAGTAGAAGACGCATCATTTTAAGAGTTCTGCGGAGTGTGTAAGTCCCGCGAGTTTAATTGTTCGTTTACGTCACGTGTCCTGTAGGACTTTCAGGGAAGAAACGTGAGTAAGCGTAAATGAAAAGTTTGCCTACAACGCAAGTACGCGTTTTGTTTAGTGACCACAAGGCTAGTGCGCTTGTGATTACGGACTTGTGAGGTTGACCAGATTGTTCAGTGGCACCAATACGTGCGATAAGTACGCCACTGCGATAGATTGGAAACATGCTGTTCGTGTAGTTAGGCCACTTAAGTTATGTTCGGCTGTTTTCATTTGTTGTTTGCATCGTCAACGACCCTTTTGTTTTGCAACAACAATAGTACTCTGGTCTTGTCGGCAATCGAGGAGAAATGGATAGCTGTTTGGAAGGGTGGTTGGAACTGCTTTGTCAAAATTGGGGAAATAAAAGATCAGGGTTCATTTTGACTCAGTAATAGCCTGGCGAGTCAGGGGTGAAGAGCCTGCGCTTACACGTGGGGCAGCGCTGTGTTGTTTTGTTTGTTTGACGTCTGTTCTCCAGGGCCAAGGATCCCGAAGTTCGTCAAACGTGGCTCGACCCCAGTACCCTGCAGCTTCTATCAGCGTTCCTCATGGCCAGCGAATTGAGTTCACCGGCCATTCAGAACTACCGGGGCGAGGACGAGCTGTTAGATATGGCGCCGTTTCATGAGGCTACTTCGAGTTCCCCAAACCACTTCGAGTCGCAGCACAGCTAATTGAGGAATGCCGAAGCAGGAAAGCACATTCCAGAGGAGCGGCCGAGCAAACAAGTTTAAGGCAACAAGTTCACGTGCCAACAAGTTCGTGCGCCGCCGGGATTAGCAGGTGGGCTTCGGACAATGGAGCATGAGCAGCCCTCCCCTTCTCCTCGTTAGAAGTGCATTGCCAGTCTGCGAGGCAAGACCGCAGAGAGCCGCCAGGTGTGACACCGCGACACGGGCGCCTACCATTGGCTGAAAGTGGCGTCATCGGAGCGGACTCTCCCATTGGTCAAACATGACGTGACTTACAGTGCTCGAAGGGTTTATAAGAAGCCTTCCAGAGAGACCTGAGCATTCTGGGACATGCCCTGATTCCCTTGATTGACCTCTCTCGAACTTCTTGCCGCGGGCCGCAGCGTCCGAGTTGCTGCCGGCCCGTAATGACTGTACGACTGGTACTTGACGCTCACTTCCTTGTAAATAATGTAGAATAAATCCTCCCAAGTTTTGGGTTTTCATCCCGAAGTCCGTACTCCAACCCCTACAGGCGTCCCAATTAACTATCATATGCACCAAGATTTTTTTGAAAAGAGCGTTACTCGAAGAAAACCTAGTGCATATTGTTTACAGTACAGTGGAGTAGCTGCCAGTAATTTCTTCGTTACTGAGATTTAATTAGGCAATTGTAATGATCTGACTCGAGACGTACTATCCTAATCATTAAAGCGTCAATGAGGCATTTGAAGGCACAGGCAAGGGACATCTAACTGCGGCATTTTCAACGACGTACTAATTGCGTACTATTTTTTTTCCGACTGATAAGTAAACCCCGGAAATATGGAGAAAACAGCGCTCTCGAACAGGTTCCCTCCGAGTTATCGGGAACGAAATAAAGGAAATAAAGAAAAACATCGTGATTGAGCTAGTGCCTTATCTGCCGCGCCCCAGCCGAAGTAACATGTCGTGTTGGTGTTAGTCGGAAAGAAGCTGTGATAACTGTTGTCCTATATAGCGTAGATAAAGTGCACGGATGGTATGTTTCTTCCTTTTTTTTTTGCCACAAAAGCTACCACCACGAAAGCGAATTGACAACATCAAAGATGGATATATATATATATATATATATATATAGTAGGTAAAAGGAATTCTTCAGGCTACCTTTCAAACGTAAAGAACTTGAGCGGTGCTACAAGGTAAACAGAACAAGTATTTAATTTCAACAGTTTCGATCGGTGGACTGATCTTCATCAGGGTTTACACACACACACAAAAAAACCCTGATGAAGATCGGGCCACCGATCGAAAAACTGTCGAAATTAAATACTTGTTCCGTTTACCTTGTAGCACCGCTCATATATATATATATATATATATATATATATATATATATATATATATATATATATATATATATATATATATATATATATATATATATATATATATACAGGCGCACTTTATTCACCATTATTTATCAAAAGACAATGAGCTGCAGTAAAAACTGAGAAGCAATCCGGTGTTTTTCTTTCTTTAATCACAGTCACTTTTTCAGCGACATTGCTGTTACCACTTTCACCTGCTTCAGGAACTTGCCTGAATAAACTTGATCGAAGCACATACCCCTCTATAGTATATGGCGTCTCCTGCTGCCACAAAAGGGTCACGAAGCCGCCAAAGTACCATGGATTTCTTTTTTTATTGTATGCATGTTTCTTTTTTTTTGCAATCTTGAGCAGCCTCGCTTTTCAACGCCTTCAAAACTTTGAAACTTTAAAATTGTCGCGCGATTGGGCGCTCGAAGCACTTTGCGTGTATTCGCGGGCTTCATTCACGGTCGGAAAAACACTTTTATGCAGCACGTATTGAGCAACAGGAAGCTTTATCGGGAGTTTTTCACGCCGCTGTACAATTTTCTCATTGACACTTTTCCTCTAACTGTAATATTTGAGAAGTTGCTTAATTAATTGAGACTAATTATCTAATTAGGCGGAATGAAAAATCATCTGAGTATCTCCAAGCGACGGCAAACAACATTACCTTCGTTTTGTCCAGCCACGTGGCATTTGGATATAGTTTGGCTAAAGTTGCGTGGGACATTCTGCATATACTTGCAAGGCCGCTTAGACGCCGTGCGGTCGACGCTCGCGCGATATCGCTAAAGCATTGCAAGGGCGTACATATAAATAGTTCTACTTATTCACATTTTACTGTTCTCTTGCTACGTTGCATCTTCGGCGTGTTTTCTGCACAGTTTTTTTTTTTTAATCGTAATGATTCCGTCTGAGCTTATTACTTTCGCGAGAAAATTACTACATACATGTGGTTGAGTGAATGTGGAATTACTGGACTGCTCGCAGAATGCTTATGTGTTAATGGGACTGTGTTTTCAACGTACCACGCGTACAATCGATCACAGCTTCAATATGTTCACTGCTGCATCGAACAGTGCGCAATGTGTATTATACAGGGTCGATAAAGTCGTAAGTGAGCCGGGAGTTAAAACCTCCAGGCTTATCTGATGACTGCCACTGCAAGATACTCGCTCGAGTAGCTCAAGGACCGGCTACCTCATTCACATTCACCCCTCCGAACATTTCCACTACCTTCCCCTTTCTCCACCCATCTCGCTAAGGTCACGATAAGCACATCGAACGCCCCTGGGCAGGGAATTAAAACCTACATTCACTTGTATGTGTGCGCACAACGTGGTCCGCACACACTACAATGCTACGGACTATACAGTATGTATGCGTATGCATGGCGCGAAGACTACAACGCACATGCCATTATACATAGAAGGCGCGGCTCTCTCGGTCATAATTCCAACCCAACATATTCCATATTCGAAGGGGTAACACTGGCCATTATTTATCTAACGCTCTCCGGGACAGTCATCGAACCACTGAACGTCTACACATGTTTTGCATAAGCGCAGGCTCACTTGAGCGCGTTCACCAGGTCTATTTGTCTGTGTGTACGCGCTGCGTGCGTGCCGGGAGGCAAAACAAAGTTGGTGGTTTGGCTGACACGTGCACGGTGAAAAATTACATCACGTCGAAAGAGCGCAGTGGTATGCCGATATACGCTGTACATCTCGCAAACGAAAGATGTCGTTTCGATCGGAACTCGCCCATTTGTGTTTTTTCTGCCGGAGAACTCTGTTTTCAACGTAGATAGCAAAATCGAACGACGTCGCCTTCGTGCACTCCGTCGTCTAGCCGCCAGAATGAAATGACGCTTGCGCTGTCATTTATTGTCATCTGTATGGCATCAAGCATTACGGGCTGGGTCGTTTTTCGAGGCATTTCGGCGGTTACGACTATGCCGCTTATGATTCTCATTTGCAGACCACATCAATCTGAATAAAAGGCGCTGTAACGAAAGCGTTGCGATTTCGAAGGACAGCGTTATACGTTATGCGTTATACGTAAAATTGTACAGGCGGGTAAAACATCTTCAGGCGAATCGGGGAAAAAACGCAGCCTGATACCCTCAATTGCATCACAGGCCATTTAATAAAGCCAAGATCGCACCCCGGAATACACGCGGGACTCGCCAGGAAGAACGAAAAAGCGCTGGAAGATGCATACATCTGGGTGGACGCGTCATGGTGGAGTCAGCATATGATAGCAGGTTTTATTCATACTTCTTTGACAAGTAACGTTTTTTTTTTTCTTTTATGAGGCGACCTTCAGATTTGGCTGACTGTGTTTTGTGGCTACAATGCTCGTGGACTATATATATGGTTGATTTTCTTTTTATACCTGGAATAGCTTTCAGATTTTAGGTGCGGACCCAATGTAGGCACAATGAAACTCGCAGAAAAACTATATAACTTTCAAGGGCTTTTGTAAAGTGAGACTTTACTATCTCTGTAATATATATATATATATATATATATATATATATATATATATATATATATATATATATATATATATATATATATATATATATATATATATATATATATATATATATATATATATATATATATATATATATATATAACTGGAATTCCCTTCATTTGAGCAGCTTGAAAATGAGCAAAAAGCAATAGGTCTCCAGTGTTTCCAGCTGGCTTACAATGTGCATTCGAAGCTTCAACGGGGGGATGATACGCTTGACTGGATTTATTTATTTCGCAATAACGGAAACGTAAGTTGGTAACTTTTGTTGCCGCCTTTTTCTCAACGTTTGTCATATTTCTGCGCACATACAGGAAGCTTAGAGAAAGAAAGAAAGAAAAATCTTCCATCACCCACAAGCTTGAGTGGTTATACGTATGATTGCGTATGCATGAGGAGTCATCATACATGTATGAATTGATGTGTGTAGATATGTATATGACTCATATATGGACATGAGTCATGTATGTACATGACTCGTATGTATGTAACTTTTCATATCGCAGACCATGTTCAAATAATTGCGCATAAACCCACATACATTCGACAATCTCATAAAATTGAGTATAAAACTCTCGAATCGAATACTTCGATTTGTAACAAAGATATTTTATTCGAAGCTTCGAATACGAATGGGATGCGAATGCTAATGGAAGCGGAATAATTTTAAGGGGCTATTCGATAATAATCCGCGACGCCTGTACACATCTCGGGTATTCGTATTTGGTTAATTTCGAAAATTACTCTGTTCGAACGTGTCAACCCCCCCCCCTTCCGACCACCACTTTTTATTTCTTTCTTATTGCGAATTTCGTCGTGCGCACAAGCCACACATGTGGAGTGTGTTATCAATAATTCCTATAATGTGCAGGAAATATGGTAAAACTAGCCTTTCATCAGACAGAACTGTTGTCTTCATGAAAACAGCTTCTCGGCCTATAGTTCGTATTTTCTAAAAGATATTTTTACCTCTAAGAGGGACAGGAGGAGGAGGGAAAGAGAAAATCAGAAGGCAGGGAAGGAAGTACTAAGAGGGACAGACACACGAAAAGGCAAGAGACGACGATCTGGCGACCGCCAGTGCCGCCAGTGCGTCGTCAATGTGTCTTCCCTTTCGTGTGTGTGTGTGTGTGCCTCTTAGCGGCAAATGTATGTCCTTCAGAACTGTGTCTGAATAGGCTGAAAGCCGTGACGGCGGTTGTAGCTCGGACGCAGCCACACTGCGCGTTGTCCAGCGCTCTCGGTCTGCATTCTCGGCACGTAAATTTTGCTTGCGTTGGGGCGCCGAGGATTACGCAACATAACCCTCCGCGTGATCGTCACGCCAATCGGCGGGTTGCCAGTAATTTGTTTCTCTCTTTCTTTGTTCACCGGTTCTTGCAGCCGCGACGTAAAAGATCTCGATTAACTAACTACGACGTTGCTGCTCAACGCACGTGTCTTGTCTCCTCTCCAACATGTTTATCGAGCGGGAAGGAATGACTCCGTCGGGCTGCTCGCAAGTTCGAGGCGCGCGCAGCTTCCTGGATCCGCGCTTTCAGGAAGCTTTGCCCAACCGGCGAAATGTATAGGCGCGCATTTGCATATCGCGTGCTTGTTTGCTCCTTCCTCCTGCCTTTCGAAAAGCCCGTGACTTGAGGCGTTAAGTAACCGCTGGGTTGTACAGTTTATGTATTCGTTAGTGGCCGTAACTTTCTAGACGGGAGCTCGCGTACAGTTATTGCGCATTTGACTTCGAGCAGGACATTGCGATTCTTTCGTAACCATTGTATTGGGATTCCCGTTTTGCTTGCGGTGCTTTGACGTCACTATTCTTTTTCTTCTTTTTCTTTTCTCGCCATGTCATTTTCGCTGATTGTCGTATGCCTCACACGTTTCGCTCTTTGCATCTCATTGTTCGTTGTATGTCATTATTATTTAATTTTATTATTGTTATTATTTTGTTTGCCGTTGTTTTGCTTTTAATTAAGTCGAGTGCTCGCGCTTTAGCTGGCTCAGTGCTTTTCCATTACATCTGGCGTACTTGATATAAATTTATGTGATACGATGTGTCATGATCTCCCATGCTGGGAGATCCTGCATGTATATTGGAGATAGTACCTGGAGTACTTTGGGATACTTTTAGCTTGATATTTTTTCCTCTATCTTTTTCTTCTTTTTTTTCATTTCTTGCGGTTTCGTTATCTTCCTTGCATATGATCCTTGACAAAGTTGGTGAGTTTTGTGTCCATTCTGGAGGCAGTACGTCTACCCGTATCCGAATGTCTTCTTTATGCTGTTTAAGTGTGCAACAACAACAACAACAACAACAACATTGTTTGTTTATTTTTATTTATTTATATAATACTGCAGGCCAAAATGGGGGCCCAAGCAAAAGGGGCAGAATACATAAATAATTAATAATTAAATTATATATATATATATATATATATATATATATATATATATATATATATATATATATATATATATATATATATATATATATATATATATATATATATATATATATATATATATATATATATGAAAAGGAAATACAAAAGCAATGCAACATATGTACATATCAGAAAAAATTAAAGCGACGACTAAATAAGATTAAGAGAAGGTACACTGACGGAAGACAATCTAACAAACCTTAGAACAGTATCACATGCATATATGAGAACTTGCAGCCATTATCGCGAGAAAAAAAAAACACAAGTGCCAGAAGTTGACCATTGCAAATTACCGAAAATAATAGAATAAGAAAGATATGGAAAGTATCAAACAAGATTCACGTGTAAAAAAGAAAGAAAAAGAAAACAGTAATAAGGCTTGCCGACATGGCAATACCCTTAATATTAAAGACACATGCGTTCAATAGAATCTGCGTTTATCAATTGTAAATATGGAAGGCTGTTCCAATCTGTTAATAATAATAACTGTCAGACTTTTCAAAGTAGTGATATTCGCCAGCCTATTTAGCTGACTTATTAGCTGGGACACTATATATACCAAGTGTTTCTACGAAGATTTTAAGTTTAAATCTTAAAAAAAGATCGGCTGTGGCACATATCACATTTCTATATTCCCTGAGCTGGTCCGCTCGAAGAGACAGACATTACTTGCAGAAATAGAAATGCATAATGGACTAATTATTAAAAAATAACAATTTAAGTTTTTTAGCTAAATATTTTACGGCACATATTGCAATTTACAAATTACCGTAACGACCGTAAGGCGCCTCTACTCGAAAATAATTCTATGGATGACATCATTTTCCAGATATGCGCCGCAAAACTTGGGGTAAAAATGCATTGTCGCTCCACTTACTCTTTTTAACATAACGCCGTTTTATGCATTGAAGCACAAAAGTAACTCGACCGCCTACGTATTTCTTCGTAAAGTTCGGAAATTAATATCTCGAAACTGGGGTGCGCCATCGTGAGAACTCGTTTTAATTGGATCCGCCTTGCGAACTTCCCCTCTACAATTTGTAAATAGCAAATATGTGCCGCAAGATAGTTAGATACTTAATTAGTGCATTTGTTATTAACCAATTGATTGCGCATTTCGATTTCTCGTGCGAAATAATGTCCGCCTGTCTCAGCAATCTACATCAAGAATTGGAATTCTGCTATCTGCCACAGCTGGCTAAAAAAATTAAATTAGGTGCGGTCTTCGGCAGAAACACCCGGTATCCGCATACGGCCGCTCCGGTGTGGCAATGCAAGCTACGTTGTTTATTGTGCTTTGACATTTCACTCCGACTACGTCGCCGCCCTTCATCGCCTCGCGAAAGCTGTTGTGAAATTCCCCTTAACGGGGCTGACTTTCACTGTAAAGTGAAATAAACTTTGACGTGCATGCCGTGCCCTCGTGCATGCAAGGCGAGCCACGTTGTCTCTAACCCTCACTCCTATATATACGGATACAAATGGGTCCCAGTTGCATATTTCTACGCCATGGCAAACGTATCCGCATAACCAAAGCGCACGCAAATGTACGCATTGCCCCCCTTCGTCTCGGAATTTATGAGTCGCGCAGGAAACTGACGAGGAAACGGAACCGACTCAAACTTGCGCTGAATTATGCCTGCCTCGGTGCGTAAAGCTACGCAGGAGTTGGAGCGTTGGCGCAAGTCTCGCGCGGTGCGTGGTCGTTTGCGCAACGCCAATCCTCACTGGCATAAGGGATGATTGCCGACAAGAGCGATCGCCGTGGAAAGCGGTGCGCTTTTCCAGTGCCCACCGAATGCAGAGTGCGCACCAGCAGCATTCGCGCCTTCCTGGATGTACCGTCGCACTTTCACCGGCAGGTGCGGATACCATGCAGCAGAGTTCTCCTGGCTGTTCGCAAAGATTTAACGTTCGGCGCTCATGCCATGTATTGCGGCTGATGCATCCAAAGAGTACGATGTCAGTTAGAAAAGTATCCGACCTTTGGCCGAAGAAAAAAAAAAAAAGCTGGCATAACTGAAGCGTTGGAAACGTAATCACCCTCAAAGTAGTCTCTTTGGGACTCCACACACTTCTCCCAGCGGTGCTGCCATTGTGGGAAGCATTCTGAGAAGGCCTTTTTCGGAATGGAGTTTAGCTCAGCTGTAGTTGCAGCCTATAATGTCCTCTCTTGTCTGAAATCGCGCTCCTTTCAATGACCTCTTAATTTTGGGAAACAACCAGAAATAGCAGGGGGCCATATCAGGAGAGTAAGGAGCCTGTTGAACTACGGGAGTCTGGTTTTTCGCCAAAAAAGTCCGAATCAACTGCGAGGAATATGCAGGAGCATTGTCGTGATGGATGCGCCAATTTCCTGTTGACAACTCCGGTCTCTTGCGCCGCACAGTATCACGTAGGCAACAGAGGACATCCCTATAGTACTCTTTGGTGAGTGTTTGAACCTGTGGTGCGTGCTTGTGATGTACCACAACGCGGGAGTCAAAGAAAGCAGTCGGCATCACTTTGACGTTACGTTGCTGCGCACTTGGCGAGCCTTCTTTGGTCTTGGTGACGTGGAATGCTTCCACTGTGACGACTGGCATTTGGTTTCCGGGTCGTACCCGTACACCCAAGACTCGTCACCAGTGATTATAGTGTTCAGGAAGTCGGGGTCACTGTTTGTGGAATCCAGCATGTCCTGTAGGACTTCAACACGCAGTTGCTTTTGCTGCCGTGAGCAGCTTCGGCACGAATTTCGCCGCAACTCTCTTCATGGCCAAATCTTCGGTCATAATGGAATGTGCAGAAAAAGTGCTGATGTCCACCTCTTCTTCAACTTCTCGGATAGTCACACGACGGTCCCGCATCCCCACAGCGTTTACTTCGGCAATGACCTGGTCATTTCGGCATGTTGATGGCCGACCGAAGCGTGGCTCGCTCTCCACCGATGTGCGCGGCTGTCTTTAAACCGGTTGTGCCACTCCTTAATCTGTGTGCTGCTCATAGCATCGTCACCGAAAGCCGTCTGAATCTTCCGAGTGGTTTCCACTTGGCTGTCGCCCAGTTTCTGGCAAAATTTTGATGCAGCAGCGCTGCTCCAGTCGCTCCGCAATTTTCCTTGTAATAAAAAACCGACGAGAGCACTGCGCACTGCCTCACTCAAACGCTGCGTGGCAGCGACTAATGCTATCGGCAGGCGGGAAAAAACTCGCGCATGCGCACTTAGGTTCAAGGTCGGCTGATGCAAGTACGCTTGTTTCATATTGATCAGGTGTTCGCAAAAAAAAAAAAGATCGGATGCTTTTCTAACAGGATTCGTATGCTGCAATGGCAGTGAAGTGGGACAATTTGACCATTACGGCGACTGCGGCACACATACCACCTCGGGCTACATTTGATGTGGATAGGCGCTGCAGGACGTTAGATGGAACACCTGGACCGCACATGCTGTAACTGAGGGCTTCAACGCGCATCTCCCTGCGTAGGGCGGTATAGGAGGTCTTCAGCCCGTGGTCGACGCCTATTTGACATGTATAGCACCTCGAAATAACCTAACATTTCTTAACCACGGGCAGCCAACCTTCTTCAAGAATGACTGATCGAGCGCACTAGACGTCACCATGAGCTCCGCGTTCCTCATGTCGAAGGCGACCTGGTTCCCAGACATCGAAAATCATGGCAGTGACCACGTGCAGGCAGACTTACATCTCTTTGGGCTGTCCGACGCTGTAAAAACAACGAAGGACGGTTCGCTGCACTAACTGGGAGGTATAGAAGGCTACTATTGAGGATTCAGACCTATCTGGGTCGTCGTGCGAGGAGTTTGTTGGTGCGCTAAATCGAGCAGAACAGAGTAGCACTAAACATCTGAAACCACCTCGAGCTCACTCAACGGCCGACATTGAGTGTGAGAGGCTCCGGGCGGACCTTCTGTTCCAAACTTGGTACCAGAAAACCGCTGTCAAAAATATGGAACCCTGTGCGCGGCCTAAAACCCCGGCGACTTAACTAAATCCTTTCAGTACTACAGTAAACTCTCAGTTGTACGAACGTCGGTTTATCGAATATTTCAGCATAACGAACTTTTTAAAAATCCCCGGCAGGTATCTTATAGACTTATGCAATAATGTTTCCCTTAAACGAATTTCGGAACAGTCAATATTTCAGTTTAACGAACTCGCTCAGAGGACCAAGGCTTATTTTTGTCATCAGCTGGAGGTCGATAGCAATACTTCGTTTGAAAACTATGCACAGTGTGACAGTGTACTGATTACCTCTGCTGGACAGACGGATCTGCAGATTGTTTCCAGTGTTCGTCCTGAAGAAGAAAAGTGCGACGAAGAAGAGGCAACTGCCGAGCCAGTTTCAAGCCCTATAACTCTAGCTGAGATTGTAGGGTACATTACAAAAGTTGAGAGACTTCGTATCTCTACAGCAAGCTGTGCCAGAAGACGTGTGCAAAAACATTGACTCTTTGGACAGTTTTGCTACTTCCTGTGCTTTAAAAGTACAAGTGCAGAAGAAGATTACAGATTTTTTTTTCTAAGTGAGCAAGGCAGCATTATAACTGTTCTGAACCTTGTACTTGCTGATATGTACAAATTCCATTTCACACATTTCTAACACTACGGATGCCATGTCTTTTGCTCCATGAATTACACTTCAAAATTTTGACTCTGTATGACATGTCTTATGTTGGTCGAGTGAATATTCAGTTTAGTGAACTTCCAGTTAAGTGATATATTCATTCGGCCCCTTGAACTTTAACTCAAGTGAGAGTTCACTGTATTGCACTATCTCGTAACAACAGCGAGTTGGACGTGGCGGAGACTTTCTGCTCGTTGATCGCTACCGCAGCGGCGCTCACATCTCTGCCCCAAGCCGCACAGGATGTTTCGGCAACAGTGAGTACAGCAGACGAGCTTTTCTCGATCATGGAGCTGCTTGGCAAGTTGGCGTTGGTGAACATGG
Source organism: Dermacentor albipictus (assembly GCF_038994185.2). Classification (NCBI taxonomy): domain Eukaryota; kingdom Metazoa; phylum Arthropoda; class Arachnida; order Ixodida; family Ixodidae; genus Dermacentor; species Dermacentor albipictus. Next base: position 44,604,455 of record NC_091823.1, on the reverse strand, counting down.
CGACATCTCCTGGCGCTGACTGCGTCAGCTATGCCGAGCTATCACGTTTAGGCGACAAGGCAACGATGTGCCTTCTTGCCTTATTCAATGCAGGCTGGGAGAGTGGCCACCTTGAACCTTGCTGGAAACGAGCTCGTGTTATCCCTGTCCTCAAGCCTGGCAAGTCTCCAATAGACGTAAACTAGTCGTCCGATCGCCCTTCTCAGTTGCGTCGGAAAGCTTATGGAGAATATGGTTTGACGTGCCTGAACTGGTTTTTGATGAACATGAATGTGCAGCCACTGCAAATGTCACGGTTCAAAAAGGGCCACAGAAGCATAGACAATGTGATTAGCCTTGTCAACTGCGTAAAACTCAAGGTGCCACGCAACGTCGTTATCGGAGTATTCCTCGACATCAAGGGAGCATTTGATAACGTGACTGATGAGGCTATCTTATACGCTCTGAAGTCCGTTGGAATTGGTGGTCGTATGTACAGCTGGATCTCAGTCCAGCTCACTGGTCGGTCAGTCTACATATCCACAAAATAAGGTGATGCAGCTCCGCACACAGTGAATAGTTTCCCAGGGTGGTGTTTTAAGTACGACCTTAATTATTTGACGTCTCTCTTATCTGACTGGAGAAGTGTATTCCTACATTCGTGCAAATTTCTTTATATGCACATGACATCTGTATGTGACGCTGTGGTCACAACAGACGTGCTCTACGAGCAAGATTGCAGAAAGCTATAGATCAACTCTGTTGAAAATGTTCTATTCGCACGAGTTCTCACGATGTCACATGAAAAGTGTGCCGCCATTGCTTTCAAAACTATAGGCGTGATGCCTCGAGGTAGTCGTTAAAGGTTGCGCACTTTCCCATTCACTGTGTGTCAAACCACAAGTTCGAGTTCGAAAAAAAAGAAAAACCATTCGGGAACATAGAAGCGATGAAGTCGGCAATATAAGCGGAAACTAAACCATGTTACCACATAAGGCTCTGCATTTATATCCACAAACCAACGCAAACGAAGCAGTCTAATGTGGAGGTCATTTGCAAAGCTCGAAACCACATTCTCATTCCACGTCCGAGGTCCTCACGCTCACGCTCCCAGCATCGAAGCTCATCACGTGATGCTCAAAACGGACATCTTCGCGCTGTCAGAGACATGGAGCGCGGAGCGGATATATAACAGGAAGCGTGAGTGCGCAATGTAAGTGTTTTGGCGTGGCAATATACAGGTTGTTACAGCGACCACTGAATTTTTTTTTTAATTGCCTGTTGTAGATAGCACAATTTCAGTCCATGAGCTGGTCTCTCGAATAGGTGGAGGTTACTTGCACAAACACACACACGCACACACGCACGCACACAAATGAAACGCATAATCTACTATCCAAAATTACCCGCCGTGGTTGCTCAGTTTGCTCAGGTTGCCACGGCGGCCGCATTTCGATGGGGGCGAAATGCGAAAACACCCGTGTGCTTAGATTTAGGTGCACGTTAAAGAACCCCAGGTGGTCAAAATTTCCGGAGTCCCTCACTACGGCGTGCCTCATAATCAGAAAGTGGTTTTGGCACGTAAAACCCTATATATTACTACTATCCAAAATTAATTCATTAGGTTTCAACTGGTTACCTTATGGAACATATTTACAAATTCTAGCTGGTGAGATGTCATATATAGCGTGTGTGTATATATATATAAACTGCACCAAATTTCTAAAAAGTGCCTGTGGTAGATAGCACAATTCTAAACCTAGCTTGAAGATTCAAGTTACTCGACGAAGTGGTCATTACTTCTACGAAGAATCAGAGTGTTTAATAGAATAAATAATTGAAATACTATAATTAACTTTCTCATTAATTACCTCAGGCACATATTTCAATCTGCGAATTATAGTGAGTAAACAATTATAAATAGCGAAACACAAAACGAAGAGGCCGGCGTAAAAGAGAGTTAATCATGAAACATGATTTTCTACATTTATACGAAACACAGGAAATGAACTCTGAAGTATGTGAATGCAGGCAGAATGTTCTTCTTTTGGGGTCGAGCCTTGGGACAGTCTTTAATGCAGCAAGGCCGGGTAGAAAAAATGCGGAATGCTGCCTGGTATATATTTGCGGCCCGGAAAGTTGCACATGAATCAGAAGCTCTGGGCAATGTATAATGCCACGGACCAACTTACAGAGGAACAAAACGTCTGAATTTATACGTCTTGATTTAAGCAGTGTGAGCTGAGATATATTTGATATAGGGCTGGACTATGGTCGCCAGAATGGCAAAAGCGGACCTAGAAAGTAGATATAAATTAATTTTGGACGCGTTCAATGAAATAATAATAATAATAATAATAATAATAATAATAATAATAATAATAAACTACAGTGAAGGCGGTAATTATGGAGAGACGCAGGGGAGCTTCCGCCCCGCACCATGTTTAATTTACATAAGCAGCCTGCGTGCTTTCATCGATGCCCGGGTGAACATATCTACAAATGTACCGGTAGCCACAAGGCGTGTTATGATGCTTCTACTGCGCTAGAGGATGCAGCAGGCGACAGATCTTACGCGGACAGACACGTGGTGCACAGATACATGCGTTCGCATGATCACGCTCTTGCTTGAACCACGTCAGCTGTAACTTTCACTTCTGTGGATCATCACTTCGAAACAGAGAAATTATTGTCGTAGTGCGATTTTTAACCAATCAGAGAACCACCTCTACAGGTGTGTGTGTGATGGGGGGGGGGGGGGGGGGAGGTGCAGGTGAACGCTTATTCGGACTGACTGGCCAGTTCATAAATTTGCATTGCTTACTTGAGTGCCAAGCTACATAAACGAAATTTAATGCCGCTCGCTTTCCCACTCTCCCTGGATACCTCATCACTCAGCTTGACATTTCGCTGGCGTTCGCGTTTTATCACGCCATATGTGTTTCTGATTGCAGCTTGTTCGCCCATAGCTTGCTTCACCTTTCACATTAGGACTAAAGATTAAAAAAAAACAGCAAATGTATCAAAAACAGCAGGGCACGTTGTATCCCCGTAGCAACTACTGTAAAATGTCTCACAAAAGCCGGCCGAGGGCGCGCGTACCGGCTGCGCATGTTTTCTCGCCCGCAATTTCTTTTGTTTTCTTCCTTCGCTCTCTCCTCTCGCGGCCCCAACAAAGGAGGAAGGAAAGGCGAAACGCACCGCTGCCTAAAAACTGGCCCTACTGCGAGACAGCAGACGCGCGAAGTCGTTACCGCGGCCGCGCTCGACTACCTCGAGCACCACGCGCGCCGCCGCACCATCTCACCCCAACCAGCAGCGCACTCAAAATACGGGACTGAGGTGCGGCATCGCTCCGCCAGGGGCCGCTGACTGCCGCGTCATCTCTCTATGTTCCTTTTTTTTTCTATCCTTACCCTCGGCCGCCTGCGGCACACCAAACACTACGGACTCCCTCCTCGCCCACGCGTCCGAGCCAGCCAAAGCTTCCCGTGCGTGCATCTAGCGCCGTTTGTTGCGTCTGCTGCCGCTGTTGCTGCTCCCCGGCCCGTGCCCGTCGATTTCGTGTGTGAGGGGCCAGCCCAGACCGACGGCGTCGCGACGCCGTGGCCGCGGCACCGTCCGCTCCTTCGCGAGGTTGAGCAGGGAGGGCCTCATTGGGCGAGACGTGTATCATCGCGTCGTCGTACGATCTGCCTGCTCCTCGACGCGTCGACGTTTCCTCCCATGGGATTATCGCCGGTCGTCGGCCTCTGACAGCTGTGTGTATTGTTCTTAGCGGCACGGTGAGTACATACTTTCTCCTCCCTTTGACGCGCGCCGCAACTCTTTCACATTGTCTCTCCCCTGCTCGTGTTTACGTACTACCTCGATTCAGAGAAATATTTGTCTCGCTTCGGAGGTGAAGGTTCTAGTATGTTTAAGGGAGCAGCGTGTCGGCTCCGTGGGCGAACATGCCTACATCCCCCGAATATTCCCCGTTGTGACCGAAACTGTTCGGCGCAAATATGCGAGAATTTCGCACGTCAACTTTTCTTTGCGCTCGTCACGGCGTGCACTCCTACCATTCCGCAACAAGAGAGTGAAATATTTGACGCGTTTCTCGTGGTGACAGCGAAGACCCCGAGTCTTTTGCGAAGCCCCCTGTGTCGCTGGAGAAAGGCGCTGTTTATCCTCGTGCGGAAAAGGCCACTTCCACTGCTGAGACCAGCAGACGTATATTGCCTTGCCAAACATCGCTCACTCATCGAGGATCGTCGGCTTCATGCGATATATCGCTGCTTACAGCGAAGCGCGCGCCGGATATGCGGCAGTACGTCGTTATCAGCATCGCGCTCGGCAGTCGTGCGTGGCGTGCTTCCTTTCCGAGAGGGTTGCAGAAGGGAGAGAGCCACGCGCACGCCCTTTCCGCCGATCCAGCGCGCGTGCAGAAGACGCTGGAGGCTGCGGGCGCAAATGGTTTTTTCCTGGCTAACAGATAGCGCGCAGCCGCAGCAGGGAGCGATTCTATACTTAGTAGCGCACACTGCATTTTCTGAAGATATCGCTGCCGATTGCGATAACGAGATGGAGGTGGAGCATGAATGCAAAGGTGGCTTGTTACAGCAAGGCGACTGTCATCGAGATATGATGATAGGACATTCACGCGCATTACCCCATTGTTGTACGAGTGTTACATAAAGGATGCCGGCAGATCAAGCGGTATCACCGAATGGTGGAAAGAACCATGCTGCTGAATAAAGTGAGAGCTGCAAGCTAATTTCGGAGATGTTCCTTCTGTATTACATTTCCTTTGTAATTGTAATAATATCTAATAATAATAAAATTGATTGACTGATTGATTGATTTCTATTTGGTTTGTTTTTTATTCTTTATTTGTTTAACGCTACTAGGAATTACGGAATATTTCGAAAGCCGAACTCGTGCTCTCTCTCGCTTGGCGGCTACGAAGTTTGGCGGAAGATGTACAAGTTGAACTATAAGTTGGCCATAATTATATGACGCATAGGAGTGAGCATGTCCGATTTCAGCGTCCCCCAACCGCAAGAGCATTCCTTGGAGGCACTAGAATCGAACGCTCAATCACTTTCACTAACCGCGAGCGCATCGTTTTTTGAATCGCGGTCAACAGGTATATCCGCGTTATGTGGGGCAGAAAAATGTAGGACGTCTATAGAGACGTTCTACTTCGAGCTCTTGGGCAAGTGTCTGAATAATACAATAGCGAACTTAATAAATATCTGACCGTGACAAAAAGTTAGCCGACGCTATCGCTCACGGCGGTTGAGCGCGTTCTGAATGTACTCTTTGCGCAGTACCGCCAGCGCTTTAAGGACGGTCCCTTCAGCGTTCGCAAACCGCCTGTGTCACGACTCCAACGTTTATGGGCGCTACTGACCCAGCCTGCCAAATAAACCATGTGGAGAAAATGGATTTGGGGTCTCTGCATTCGCAGTACCGCCATCCCAGATGTACGAGTCAAGACCAGAACATAACAAAGTGACACACTCGATATGGTCTGTCTGCTGAACGAATTGAACGTCGCCTATCGAATGTCACCCCATTTTTATCTACTGATTGCGCTCTCATCGTAATTATTGGAAACGGTTTCTGTTGCTGGCCGATTCTTGCGAACGTACAGACACATCCGCTCTGCGCGACCGTCTGCATCACATATATGTGTGTGTGTGTGTGTGTGTGTGTGTGTGTGTGTGTGTGTGTGTGTGTGTGTGTGTGTGTGTGTGTGTGTGTGTGTGTGTGTGTGTGTGTGTGTGTGTGTGTGTGTGTGTGTGTGTGTGTGTGTGTGTGTGTGTGTGTGTGTGTGTGTGTGTGTGTGTGTGTGTGTGTGTGTGTGTGTGTGTGTGTGTGTGTGTGTGTGTGTGTGTGTGTGTGTGTGTGTGTGTGTGTGTGTGTGTGTGTGTGTGTGTGTGTGTGTGTGTGTGTGTGTGTGTGTGTGTGTGTGTGTGTGTGTGATGGCGTCGCCCAGCTGCGTTTTCCATTTAGTTGGTATTTGCCGGTCGCGGCTGCGCAGTGACATGCTCAGCGTGTCGGTTCATTTCTGCGTTCCTGTTCAGACCATCTGCTCTCATACGTGGTGTGCGGCACTCTTCTCAACTTTGCAAGACTGCGCAGCGAAATTAGTACCAAGCCGGTGCGTGCACAAAGGTGGGTATAGACATTTATGGAAGGCCACGGGCGTGGTTCTCTTTCTGTTTTAATCTGTTAGCCGTCCGTTATCCGTTAATAATTAATTTTGCCTTACAAACAAATCGACGCAGTCAGCGCGACACTTTTTTTTTCCTCCGAGTGACTAAATTCTGCACAGCTGACACGTATACGTATACTCCTCAGCAGTCGAATACACACGTGACGAGTGCGTTGGTGGTCTACGCGCACTTAGTTTCCCGAAAACAAGACCGATCGGCGCCGTCTCTCACATTATAGACTTCGTCAATTTCATTCTGTTACCGCGCACTTCGCTTATGATGAACGCGTCAATGCATTTTACTTGGATTTCACTCTTCTCGTGAAATATCCGCTTCGGTGACGCAACACTATGCTACATGCAGCGTTGCTATTGTGGCATCATCATCTTCACCATCATGATCATCATCATCCACTTTCATCGTCATCATCATTATCGTCGTCGTAGTCGTCTGATGCTAAGCAAAAAGTCGGGGATTCGATGCCCGGTCGTCCCCGTCAATGGATCAGCGGCTCCATGGCCCTTCAAAAACTGAGTACGAGTTCGCGCATTCGATTAGTGCAACGTGCCAGTCGCGCCGCAGACTAAACGTGAGAGTACTGAGATTTTCGTGCATGTTGAGGGACACTAAAGAGGAAAAAAAGTTTTGATCTGTATTAGTACATTACCCTATATTACAATAAAAGAATAACAAAAGAATGAAAGCCACCATTCACCAGGCCACCGTGGCGTCATGTATTATATGACGGCGTCTGTGCCGAATCGAGTTATTTTTTTATTGGTAAAGATGGACTACATATATGCATACATCGCGTTGTACAGGAGCCAAAATTTATGCGGAATTTAGTGAACTTCAAGAGCCTCTACCGATCCGTAATGGCCCAAGTACGAAAGAAAACCTTTTGATTGAAATCTGTGGCTTCACACGTGTGACTTCACACTGACGTACAGCTATTACGGGCTATTGGCGCGGAAAAAAACGAATTTGTACCTTCATTTTCTTCTTCAATAATCGACACCTCACCGAAAAATTTATGAAAGCAGCACTTAGAAATATAATAGTTTAGCAATCTAAACTCATTCAGCGTTTCTCGTTAGTGTTTCTTTAAGAAGGCGCAGAAGTGCCTGCACGTTTCCAAATAGAGTGATAAGAGAGTAAACCATATGACCGCCTCATCGATGTTGCGGTGAGCTCGTATGAGAACTTCAAGGTGGAGTCGCTATGCATGCTTTTTTTATGGCAACTTTCCGCACTCACGTTTTGATGGCCCGTTGGCCGTCTTTCACCAGCCTGTCTAAAAAAAATAATTTATGGCCATAAACTACTTCCAAACTCTGGTTTCATTAATTTGTCGGAAATGCGCTGACTGTTATCGGTGAAAATGAAAATTAAGCTAACTATTTTTAAATTTCGAGCCAATTGATTTTAAAGCATTTTTTCGTATATTCGGGTCATTTTGGCACAGGACCGTGCTGTTCGTGGGACTCGGAATAGGTTGTGTCCTTGGTCCCTTTTAGGATGCAATGTAGTCCTTCTTTAGCGATAAGTAACTTACTAAAGGCGAGCCGAGCTGAGCTGACGCTGTCAAAAGTCCGTGGAAACGGTCCGCGGATACAGTGTTCGAATACAGATATGGGAAACGGTTCGGATACAGTGCGATAGCGTGGCACACCAGCCAGCTGAACAGTCAGGTGTGAAGTCACTTTTAGTCACGTGACTGCCAGTTTAGTCAGGCACCACCGATTTTAACGTAGGACTAACGTAGACAAGCTTATCTATGCCCACAGTAGCTAACCTGATTAAACACTCTTTAAAAAAATTTACACCCTTTGGCGCTTGTCCCACAACCATAATCGTCATTAGTTTTGCTCGCATTTCCTTTGTTTAACGCTGCGAGCTCGGTACTTCCAAGTCACGAACTGCATTCGCGTTATCAGCGTGACTGCAGCATTCTCGACAGGATAGTAGCGAGCGCCGAGTTTTCAAGAAAGCAAACGCAAGCAAGGCAGATGGCGATTATTGTTGCGAGACAAATATACACCCCAAAGGATGCAACCGTTTTAAGAGTGAATTATGGCTGAAACAGAAAGACAATTCACAGGCTTTCTTATTACAAATCTATTTATCTCATATTTGTTTTGCAGCAGATGAACGCTTCAGAAGAACTTTAGTTTGGCCTAGTTGGTGTTTACTGCTTATCATATTGACCGCAAATAAAGACGGGGACAGTGGAAGAGAACACAAAAACGGCAACGCCCGTGTCGTTTTTGTGTTCTCTTCCACTGTCCCCGTCTTTATTTGCGGTCCATATGATATGTTGTTTTGCAGCGCATGCTATCTACTGAACAGGGAGGTGGGATATACAGCGGTCGAGGCGGTTGCGATACACGAAATCAGGCAGAACCACATAAAGCCAACAGACAGTGGCGCCAATGAAAGCATAGGGCATGTTACATGGTTTTTAATTGAAATGTGGAAATTATGAGCCAAACTGAAAGTGGAAGAAATGGGAGTATAGAATTTACACCCTCCGTATAAGGCGTGCGATGCTCCTACACTGCCAAACAAATTTTCGCCATTTGGGGCGTATCTTGTCACACAACGATAATCGTCGTCTGCCTTGCTTGCGTTTCCTTTCTTGAAAACGCTGCCCTCGCTAGTTTCCTATCGAGAATACTCTGTCTTGCTGATAACGCGCACGCCGTTCGTGACTTTAAAGTACCGGGCTCGCAGCGTTAAAGAAAGGAAATGCGGACAATACAGACGACGATTATTGTCGTGTGGCAAGATAAACCCGAAAGGGCGAAAATTTGTTTAAGAGTGTACGAATCGAGGCATATGACGACGGCTGTTCTCGGTCCGCTATCTTGATCTAGTGATAGTAAAATCTGTAGAATTTTATACTGACCTGTACAGTACCCAGAGAAGCCACGCTACCTTCATTCGCAGTAAGGATAGTAAAATCAGCAGAATTTTATACTGACTTGTGCAGTACCCAGAGCAGCCACGCTACCTTCATTTCAAGTAGTGATAGTAAAATTAGCAGAATTTTATACTGACTTGTGCAGTACCCAGAGCAGCCACGCTACCTTCATTTCAAGTAGTGATAGTAAAATCAGCAGAGTTTCATACTGACCTGTACAGTACCCAGACCGTCCACGCTACCTTCATTCGAAGTAAGGATAGTAAAATCAGCAGAATTTTATTCTGACTTGTGCAGTACCCAGGGCAGCCACGCTACCTTCATTTGAAGTAGTAATAGTAAAATCAGCAGAATTTTATACTGACTTGTACAGTACCCAGAGCAGCCACGCTACCTTCATTTGAAGTAGTGATTGTAAAATCTGTAGAATTTTATACTGAGCTGTACAGTACCCAAAGAAGCCACGCTACCTTCATTCGAAGTAGTGATAGTAAAATTAGGAAAATTTTATACTGACTTGTACAGTACCCAGAGCAGCCACGCTACCTTCATTTGAAGTAGTGATTGTAAAATCTGTAGAATTTTATACTGAGCTGTACAGTACCCAAAGAAGCCACGCTACCTTCATTCGAAGTAGTGATAGTAAAATTAGGAAAATTTTATACTGACTTGTACAGTACCCAGAGCAGCCACGCTACCTTCATTTGAAGTAGTGATTGTAAAATCTGTAGAATTTTATACTGAGCTGTACAGTACCCAAAGAAGCCACGCTACCTTCATTCGAAGTAGTGATAGTAAAATTAGGAAAATTTTATACTGACCTGTACAGTACCCAGAGCAGCCACGCTACCTTCATTCGAAGTAAGGATAGTAAAATCAGCAGAATTTTATTCTGACTTGTGCAGTACCCAGGGCAGCCACGCTACCTTCATTTCAAGTAGTGATAGTAAAATTAGGAAAATTTTATACTGACTTGTACAGTACCCAGAGCAGCCACGCTACCTTCATTTGAAGTAGTGATTGTAAAATCTGTAGAATTTTATACTGAGCTGTACAGTACCCAAAGAAGCCACGCTACCTTCATTCGAAGTAGTGATAGTAAAATTAGGAAAATTTTATACTGACCTGTACAGTACCCAGAGCAGCCACGCTACCTTCATTCGAAGTAAGGATAGTAAAATCAGCAGAATTTTATTCTGACTTGTGCAGTACCCAGGGCAGCCACGCTACCTTCATTTCAAGTAGTGATAGTAAAATCAGCAGAATTTTATACTGACTTGTACAGTACCCAGAGCAGCCACGCTACCTTCATTTGAAGTAGTGATTGTAAAATCTGTAGAATTTTATACTGAGCTGTACAGTACCCAAAGAAGCCACGCTACCTTCATTCGAAGTAGTGATAGTAAAATTAGGAAAATTTTATACTGACCTGTACAGTACCCAGAGCAGCCACGCTACCTTCATTCGCAGTAAGGATAGTAAAATCAGCAGAATTTTATACTGACTTGTGCAGTACTCAGAGCAGCCACGCTACCTTCATCTGAAGTAGTGATAGTAAAAGCAGAATTTTATACTGACCTGTACAGTGCCCAGAGCAGCCACGCTAACTTCATTTGAAGTAGTGATGGTAAAATCTGTAGAATTTGATACTGACCTGTACAATACCCAGAGCAACCACGCTACCTTCGTTCGAAGTATATAGTGATGAACAGGATACAGAGGCTCCTTCTCCAGCTAGCGATAAAGTTAGAATGGCCTTGCAAGACATGACCCGCGGAAAAGCGCCAGGAGAAGGTGGAATAACAGACGATTTGATCAAAGGTGGAGTTGATAGCATGCTCGAAAAGCTTGCAGTCATTTGTGCGCAATGCTACAATACATCAAGTGTACCAGAAAGCTGGAAGAATGCAAGCATTATACTAGCCCATAAGAAGGGAGACGTTAAATAATTGAATAATTATATAGTCTCATTAGCTTGCTTTCGATATTATATAAAATATTCACTGAGATAATTTACAGTAGAATAAAGGGAACACTTCAATCAACTAAGAGCAAGCTGGCTTCAGGAAGGGATATTTTGCTATGGATCACATCCATGTCATCGGTCAGGTAATTGATAAATCTGCGAAGTAGAATCAACTTCCCTGTATAGCTTTCATCGATTATGAAGAGTCATTTGATTCAGTAGAGAAACCAGCAGTTATAGAGACATTGCGTAATCAAGGAGTACAGGAGGCATACGTGAATATGTGGGAAATATCTACAAGGATTCCACAGCTACATTGGCTCTGCACTAGAAAAGGAGAAAGTTACCTATCAAGAAAGGGGTCAAGCAAGGAGACAGAATCTCTTGAATGCTATTCACGGCATCCTTCCCAGAAGTGTTCAAGCTATTAGACTGGGAAAGATTAGGAGTGAGTATGTTTATCTAGGTCAATTGCTCACAGGGGACCCAAATCACGAAAAGGAAATATACAAAAGAATAAAAATGGGTTGAAGTGCATACGGCAGGCATTACCAAGTCCTGACTGGGCGCTTACTGCTGTCGTTGAAAAGAGAAGTGCACAATCGCCGCATTCTGCCGGTGCTAACATATGGGGCAGGAACGTGGAGGTTAACAAAGAAGCTCGAGAACAAGTTCGGAAGCGCGCTGTCACTCAGGTGTGCGCCAGAGAAACGGTCGGACGGTCGATAATCAATCCACGGAGCTCACGGCCTTCCTCATATAGCGTCTCTTTTGGACGTTAAACTGCATGAACCAACTGTTCGGGAAAATACGGCCCACTTGATCTGCGCTTGCAAGCCATTCACATTAGAAACAAGAAACGACAGCCCTATGGTGCCCGCGCCGCACATTCGTCCCACTTTCGTGCCTTGCGCCGAGCTACAGTTACTCGGCCCATAGACTAACGGAGCGTGCGCGTCTCGCGCAACGAAGGCTATTTAACCTTCTTTGTTTGCTTGTTTGTTTGTTTGTTTGCGCGTGCGTGCGTGCGTGCGACGTGCACTACGCGTATCATTTCATTTATCACGCCCATTTGGCGTATGTAGCATGCTAGTAACGCCTCCGTATTGTAACCTCTCCAGGATTCATTAAAGGTGGCTATCTTTCTCTCTCCATCAGTATTCGCAGAGATACGCGGAGCGCGCACACACACAGTGTGCAACCTTGCCTGTGTACGATAAACCATCGGAAACCGATTGCCGCGCGGCACAGCCGGCGGGATACCTCCACGTAAGTATAGTTGTTTACGGATGCCGACGCACGGCGTTGCGGCTTGCGCCTGCCACGTGACCTTAATAAGCGCATTCCCCCCCCCCCCCCCCCCCCTCTCGCGTCCGCTCTCACTGGCCTCGCATAAGGCTATTCCGAACGACGCAAGGTGGGCGGAAGTCGCGGCGGCGCGCGGTCGTGTTATTCTTGTCTGTCCATTATGTACGTGGACGGTGTTTGTGCAAACAGCGTTCCCAAATCCGGGATTCCCAGATGAAAAGCTCAAAGGCGCCGACAGGGTTTTTTTCCCTTCCTCGTTAAATGGCGCCTCTTTCCCCGAAGAAGTGATGTGTATACTATTTCTTCCTTACGAGCAAAAGAAAGAAAACTGAGAAGGCTGGCGGACCGACGCCCTGTGGCGAGCTGGAAGGGGATGACGGGATGATTTCATAGCTTTTCATATGCCTTATTGCCGTACAGAACTACGAACGCGCAATCCCCGTGTTATCGCACGGCTGATACGGAAACCGGAGTGTGAGTATATATATATATATATATATATATATATATATATATATATATATATATATATATATATATATATATATATATATATATATATATATATATATATATATATATATATATATATATATAGAGAGAGAGAGAGAGAGAGAGAGAGAGAGAGAGAGATGCATGCTCGCCTTGCCTTAACGAGAAATTGGCGAACTCGTCGCTCTGGTTGACGACTTGATAAGCTGTACTCTTGTAAGGCGGATTACGCGGGGTGATCGTTTTTAAGCTTCTCAGAATTTTTAAAAGTTGCCTGTGGCAGATAGCATAAGTATTGCCATGGATTATTCGCAGATGTGGACATTACTGGCACGAGAAGTCGGAAACACTTATTCCGCTAACTGACAAAAAATCACAAATTCTATTTTTAATTAATTACCTTGCGGGTCATATTGCAATTCACAAATCCTAGCCGGTGAGTTTGCAAGACCTATCCATTTGAATTCAATCTCCACGATGACACCAGTTTCGAAGTATTTCCCAAAGTCTGGGACGACTTACATGGACTTTCCAGTTTCTTTTTTGCTTCAATGCATAAGAGTGTCTGAAAAAGAAAGTAAGTGAAACAGCGCATTTTTACGGCTCACTTATCGGGTCACGTTATATATATTATGTATCTCTATTATTACTGTAATGGATATCTATACGGGTCGGTACATTACATTTCGCAAATTGCATTTTCCCTCCTGTCTGGATGTCGCAGCGCAGGACGACCTTTTTCCAGCTTTCGATTTTAGACGGCGCCAGCTTGACGTAACAATAATTTTTTTAAAAAGAAAGCATGTATTGTGTTGAGAAAACTGGAGTCATGGCACCTAATTAGCAACAAATGAAATGTTGCCCGGCTGTCTCGCAGCACTCCCTCGCCGCGCGCGCCAATTATCCTCGCTCGAAAACCGCATTTTGTTCGCGAGCGTCCTTAATTCATGATCACCCGAGCGATGCTACATGCTGCACGGTTGCACATGTGTTTCCCATGAGAAAGATTTGGACGTGATGTCAAAGCATGTATCGCGTACTCTAACCGAGATGTGTTGAGTCAAGCTACTTGTCACGCTCAACGTGCTCAGCATAGCAGCTCTCAGCCGGTTTCTCCTGAATAGACCTAATTATACCTACGTGGTAGCCCCGAGTGGGAGTCACTGTCACAGAATGAGTCACAGATCGCACTATCCTGGATCAGACGATATAGGCTCATTGGAACGAGCGGTGATTGAAATAAATATCGTGCTATTGTTCGGTTGGATTTCACGTTACTGATTCCATTTTGCTATTCAGGGCCATGTTTTGTGACGACCCTTTGCATTTTATCGTTGTGTTCTTTCTTATCACTGGCTCGGACGCAACCGCGCCGCCCTTATCACCGGGATCGGCCACATGGTCGTGACGGATAAGCAGAATGGGATGTCAAATGGATTCTAGCAAAATACGACCTTATACTCCGTTCCATATATAGCAGTCAACGCTGTGGAAGCTACGCAAAACGTTTGGTCAAGAAGTCAAGAGGTTGCTCAGTGGCTCTGGTGTTGGGCTGCTGAGCACGAGTTCGCGGGATCGAATCCCGGCCACGGCGGCCGGATTTCGATGGCGGCGAAAACGCCCGTGGTGCTTAGATTTAGGTGCACGTTAAAGAACCGCAGGTGGTCCAAATTTCCGGAGTCCTCCACTACGGCGTGCCTCATAATCAGAAAATGGTTTTGGCACGTCAAACCCCATAATTTAATTTTTAAGTTATCACTGCGCGCGTTCCGTCCATGCTTCGCTACGCCGCCAACAGCGTTCGATCGCGCGAGCATCCATGTGAGGCTCATCCCGACGGGTTGCAAATAAAAAACACGAAAACAAGAACAAAAATTTAAAAAAATGACCTAAAACAATGCATTAGCAGCTGCATGCCACGGTGTGTTTGTTTCCAGGGATTAAAGCTTGTTTCATTCGACACTCAGCCTATATAAAAAAGCATCTGCGGTAAAAAATGGCTGTGGCTTAGCTAAGGTTAAGCCCAGGATGCGAAGCATACTAGCCTTTATTTTAACGCGACAGCGTTAAGGAGCTCGTGTCGTAGAAAAGCCGGTGTCGTCGGCGTCGGCTCAGGCGTGCGGCGCTTGCCCAGGCGCACATTTCGTTGTCGCGCCGAACGCTGCGTTGCTCGACGCTCACCGCGTCCGATGCGGGGGGCGACGCCGCGAGCGACGGCGCGAGTTGGAGCGCCGTTTCTCCGCTGTCGTGACGTCACGGTGTCACGTGGTATTCAAGGCGACACCGCCGCGCCTGAGGAGCTGTGTTGAGCCCTCGTAATATCCTCCTGAGACCCGGGATGTATTTTGGTGCACAGATTTTCCCCAAACTTCCAGAATAAGTCAGAAGGGTTGAGAAGGGGAAAAGTGTTGAATATTTTTTCTACAGCCCTGATAGTTTCAGCTCAGCGCGATGTCCAATATATTGGACACTGGGATGCTACCCGGTCTTTTTTCACCCAGCGCGCATGTAATGACGTACCGCAGATATTGCGCTCAAACTCGTGTGCAAAAATATTTTCATAACTCGAAAGGCAAAGTAGTGAATAAAGTACATAAAATGAGCATTCCTCTGCTCAACGAAAATTTTGCTCTTGTGTTCACTTCCTGTGGGCAATTTCAAAACACCTTTGTGTCCTTGGTGAAGCCGAAGAAGAGCGGACATTTGGTGCAAAAAAACTTTGTTTTCGTGTCGCAGCGCTGTATTCTCCAACAGGCAGCGTTTGCAGTGTGTGCCAGCATTGGGCAGTGGGTAGTGCTCTTTTCTTGGGGTTCTCGAGGAGACAGTCTAGCCTGCTTTGATGGCGGATGCCACTCGGCTTCATTCTCACTCTCCGTTTCATCCTGCTTCTTCCCGTAAGCCACGAGAGTATCAGCAACAAATTGGCAGAACTGCATATATTTGAGTATTTCTTTCCACTGTTTCTTTAGGGAGCGTGTGTCCCGCGTGTACTGCACCCAGGAGTTGCTGAGGGCAATGTCGAAGAGGTGAAAGATGACTCAGATTGTCCACTTGTGGGCGCGTGCTTTTATCCTGTAGTAACCTTTCATACGGTCTGCCTTGTCAACACCGCCCAGGTTGACGTTGTACATGCGCACAATATCTTGCAGAGGAATATCGATATGTTTTCCCCTCACGAGACCAGGTGCGACAGGTGTCTTGTGGGTCCGAGCCATTGATTGAAAAAGGAAAAGTATCGGCCTAATTCATCAGAAACGCGAGGCCGGTCCCCGAAAGAAAAAAAAAGAGACGCGATTTTGTCGACAAGCCACTAAATGCCAACAGTACTCGTCTGCTGTTCATGACACGACCATCACAAAAGCGCAGTAAAAGAAACCGGGTTGAGTCCTAGCGTCCAACGTAATGGACACGCGAAATCAAAGGAAGTCTAAAACAAAGCAAGCGCGCGAACAGTTTAAATTCCGTATTATGCGCGTACGCTGTTGTGTTAACTTTAATATAAAATCAAAGATATGCCCTGAAAGCAGGTCGAAATACGAGAAACCATGCTTCCTTCTCCGGCAGTTACCGTAAAACGCCGTGCCGCAGAATGCCGCCATTGTGGAACTGTTTCGGCGGGAATTTGAACGATGTATTTTCATTAACGCTGCATAGATGGCGCAAGCAGGTGTCCAATAAGTTGGACAGTGCGGTTTTATGACGATGAAAGCCTTGTTACAGGAGTACTGTCTCATTTCTGAATGTCCAATATATTGGACAAATCCCCATAGCCGGGTCTCAGGAGGTTATGCTTCGCATAAAAAATTGGAGGACGCTTAAGCTTCGCCTTCAAGAGTGGAACGCGACAGCGTTCCCGTCGACCCGCCAAGTGGTGTAAGACAATGGGCTACTGCGCAGTGACTACGCGCCCCGCATCGGACGCGGTGAGCGTCGAGCAACGCAGCGTGCGGCGCGGCAACGAAATGTGCGCCTGTGCAAGCGACGCACGCCTGAAACAGCTCGTTTCTAAGGCAACACCGCGTTCACTAGAGGCGCTTTTGTAGCGCTTTGAAGCATCGAGCTCGTGGCTCAGTGGTAGCGCCTCCGTCTCACACTCCGGAGACCCTGGTTCGATTCCCACCCAGCCCATCTTGCAAGTTGTTTTTTATTCACGAAGTGCCTGCTGGGATTTATCGCTCACGGCCAACGCCGCTGACGCCGACGACACCGGCTTTTCTGCGACACGAGCTCCTTAACGCTATCGCGTTAAAACATCGATCTACATGCAAGTGCGAACGAAGCCACTGCAAGAAGTCTCTCTAGCCTCCAGAGCGTTGACTGCTAAGTATGGAACGGAGTGTATAGATAGTGCGTACTCCTCGGCTTCCATTGCCGCTCTTGTTCTCTTCTTCGTACTTGTGACGTAAAAAAACGCAGCAGTTATGTTTATTGTATCTATACGTCCATTTTATAGCGCAGTTTTTAGGCTTCCGTTCCTGGGTAGAGTGTCGGCGTCACTAGGCGTAACCGCGCGAACGCGCTCGTGCCACTGCTCGCGCGTTCATCGTCGTCGTCGTCTTGCACAGCAGGTTCTAATGCCTTTCAATGGCCTCTCATTATGCTAGCGTTCCTATACTGCCCCTCCCTCTGCGAAGGCAGCTGACGGCACTGGCCCACTGCCAGTCTGCGCGCTCATCTCGGTTTCGAATTGTTTGCCTCAATATACCGCGAAATGAAACCACGTATACAGATGCGCCCTAATTTCGCATTATGAGTAACGTATTTGTCGGACATTTTTTTTTCTTGTATAGCTTTAGTGGGGTGTGCAAAAGGTAAGACAGCAGCGACTACGCGACTTTCCCTATGCTTTGTGAGACGACCGCTGATTAAAGGTAGGCACGTCGTTCGCGTGTATCAAAGCGTCTTCCTCGTTGCGTCTTAATGCCCGTTTATGTTGCTTCTTCGTAAAAAAAGGCGAGCTAAAGTGGCGCTTGGAGTTGATCTGCCGCGCTTTGACGCCACACACACACACACACACACACACACACACACACACACACACATATATATATATATATATATATATATATATATATATATATATATATATATATATATATATATATATATATATCGGGAAATGGTGTGTCATGCCGGCTAGCCTTTGCACATGCAAAAAGCTTTTTGTCAGATACAAACAAAATAAAGGAAAGCAACGAAGTGCAGTGGAGCGCAGTGCCGATTTTCTCCCAGATGTTTAGAGATTTATATTTTCCGAAAGCTTCTAAGAAAAGCTCTGGATAACCCGCTAACATTACCTATTTTATTTGTAGAATACCTTACAAGGCCCCCACATGGGGATTACATCTTTGTTTGTATGCAAGCGCATTAGAGGCTCGTTTTAGCTTTCTCTCGCGCCCTGCTTTGCGCTACATATCTGCAGCCGCTAGACGTACGACGTTCGTATATGCCGAGGCTTTTGGAAACGGCGATCGCGTACTACGTGACCTCGACGCGCGCATGCGCGCAGAATGCCACGTGGGAATTAAGCGACCCTGGCGTCGCAATGGCGCGGCCTATCAGCCGCGGCGAATCGACTTTCAAAGCACGGCTGCCTCAAATAAAGGTCGCGGTGGTTGCTTGCGGCGTTGGCTATAGACAAAGCCACGGGCGACGTAGATCGCCGTGTGAGCGTGAAGAAGCCCACAGCGCGGCGTTGTGCGGCGTTGGTCGAGTGACTCCGTTGGACTCATTCACACGGCCGCTGCAAAGACCTGGCGCAACATCGGATGCGCGTTCGGCTGTTCAGAAATCCGAAGCATTTCTGAAAGCAGCCCCTTGGGATGCGCGACGGTAGGTGAGATGCTGGATTGCCGACACGTGTGTTTTATATACAATACATGATACAACGTGTAGCGGTCGCATGGGACCGCATTTCGAAACGATTCTTTCTCGATTGTAAGCTAGATTCAACTGCAACTTTTTTTTTCTTTTCTCTCTTTTTTTTTAAGCCGTCTCGCCGCGAGTATAGTTCCGTACGGCGCCGCGGCTTGCGAGCCAATCACGAATGACGAAACGAGTATAAAAGTGATAAGATTCATTACAATGGCATGGCACCAGACTCTGCAGCGCTACCCGAAGGCGTTACAGCGTCTCCTGCCTTCATAAGTTGTGAAATCATATAATCATGCACATGCTGAGTCTGCAAAATGTTCGATGCTTCACTGTCGATATTGATAGCCAATATGTACGACTGGGTGTCGAACCTAACGAAGTACACTTCTTCTTCTTCTTCTTCTTCTTCTTCTTCTTTTTTTTTTTTAAGACATTGTCGTCTTTCGGGACTACAGGTGGGTCTGGGTTCGTTGGATCTAAGTATGTGGCCACTTTTGTCCCGTCAAATTACGCGATTTGAGGCCATTTAGTGAACGAAGAACAGCTGAAGAGGCGCCGAAATTTAGCATGTGACGAAAAAAGCTTAGAGCTATTTAGGGAGCATTAATAATGCGTAATTAGGGCAACGCTGCTGAGCACGAGGTCGCGGGATCAAATACCGGCCACGGCGGCCGCATTTCGATGGAGGCGAAATGCAAAAACACCCGTGTACTTAGGCTTTAGTGCACGTTAAAGAACCCCATGTGGTCCAAATTAATCCGGAGTGCCCCACTACGGTGGGCCTCATAATCAGATCCTGGTTTTGGTACGTAAAACTCCATAATATAATTTTTTTTTATTAACTGGCACAAAAAGGTCGAAGTGAAACCAAGATGCGATCGTTCAAATTGCGCGCGCCTAAAACAGGTACTGGAAGTGTGGCATTACTCAAATGAAAAATATGGGCCGATCCTGAAGGTAAGAGAATTAGCCAACGCCCTCTAGGAGACACCATCATCTCCTTGCATACAGTTGAAAAGTTATTTATTTATTTGTGTATTTATTTATTTACTTATTGTTCGAAATACCTCCCTAAAGGCCCCCCGAAATAGGATACTACATAGTGTCATAATTTTTGAGAAAAACGCAACGCGAAATAATACGCGATAAATATGCAGACACGACTATGTGTAATAAAACCACAGTTGGGATGAAACCAAGTTAGCACAAAATTTGAAGATATTTGAAGGTTGAAACAGATAGAAATAATAATAATAATAATAAACATGGTGCACTAATGCGCCCAAGAATGCATTGCCTTTCTTCGATGTTAACCGCTGCTGACTCGCTTTTCTTTAAATACAATGGACGCTTAGACTGTGAAGTACTTGAGGGTGTTTCGTAATTATCGTATTTAGGAAAACTGTGGTTGACAGGTGGATATCTGGCACCAGAAGGTAGCCTGCGATACAAAGCATTCATTCACTGGGCAGCAGTGGAGATAAGCAAGAGGCGTTTAGAATATTGACGAAAAGAAAACAGGGAAGAGATTGATAGAACTTGAGTCGTTACAGGCATAGGTAGCATATACAATATAGATGTAGAGATTTTAATGAAGAAGGAAAAGATTGAATAGAAATAAGCAAAATGCTAGACTGCTATGCATGTCATCATTATCAACCTATTTTTACGTCCACTGAAGGACGAAGGCCTCTCCCTGCGATCTCCTGTTACCACTCTCTTGCACTAGCTGATTCCAACTTGCGCCTGCTAATTTCCCAATTTCATCACCCCACCTAGTTTTCTGCCGTCCTCCACTGTTTCCTTTCCATGGTACCCATTCCGCAACTCTAATGGTCTACCGGTTAACTACCCTACGTCATGGCGTACCCAGTTCCATCTTTTTTCTATTAATGTAAATTATAGAAGGCAGCGGCATTTTCCCATCAATAAAGGCGCGTACGCACGAGCCTCTGCACATGGGCGCGCACTCTAGACTGACGTCATGAGCCGGACGGGGAACATGCATGGCAGCCCGCTCTTTGAACTGGGCCGAGTTGTGTCAGCGGGACTATTTCTTTAGGCACTTAGGTCATCGGGCGGGGCCTCTCTTGCCTTCTTAAGTTGTACCCGAATATATAATATCGCCTATACCCGTTGGGTCTCCGATCCGCATCGCTCTCTTCCTGTCTCTTAACGTTATGACCAACATTTGTCGTTCCATTGCTCTTTGCGCGGTCCTTAACTTGTTCTAGAACTTCCTTGTCAACCTCCAACCGCTATGCATGTATGTATATATCAAAGACCGATTTGCTAAAGCAGGTTGGGTGACCATTTGTCGCGGCCCAGTTTCTAAGGGGGTTCCTATAAAAATTAGAATCCGCATTGCTCCATCCGTATCTAGTCACAGGGTGCGGCTCACAACCTGCGTTTCTGTCCAATTCCGTTTCATTAACGCATGCGACTACGTCGTTCCCCGAGGCCTCTCTAGCTGAGGAACTCATTCGCATCGTGTACCTCGCCTGTGGAAGTGAACTGGTGCTGGCAGGGAGTGATCCGGAGCGCTCAGCATGGAAGGAACACCACGGCCCGTGGCTTGTGCGTATTCATCCACAATTCAGCTCGGCCCACTTTAAGTCAACACGCAGGCACCAGGAGGAGGAGGCGGAGATTTTATTGAATAGAAAGGAGGACAGGTCGGCCTGGAGAGCATGTCTGTAGCCTGCTACTCCTCACTGGGCTAAGGGGAAGTTGGAGATACAGGGAAAGATAGGTGGCAAGTGATGATGTTCAGATACAATGAGTATACTATGTGCACGTTGTCTAATACGCGAATGTAGGCTTTAGACGCACTATACACGCAGGAGTAATCTTGTCTACACAAAACGTTATCGCGCAAACACGTTTCGCACTAGCTTCACGTCACAGGTCTTTAGACGACCTTCTAAGCCAGTTAGGCATGGTCAACTCTTCTCCGCGCGCCTAAAATATTTTCTTCCGAAAAGGAGCAGGAGTCCAAACAGTTAACACTAGACTTAAGGGTCAATCGCTCGGCCGCATATCGAGGGCACACGCAAAGTATGCGATCTATTGTGTAGGGAGTGCGACACACGCTACAGTCAGGCTCCCGTTCCCGCACGCAAGTTCGTTAATATTCGTCGCAGATAAATGCTTCAATATAGTGAATCGTTCGCGGTGCCGGTCCCGCCATCGAGTGACCTACAATTTTAGGCTGTTTTCTCGCGTGTTGTTTTGTTTGCAAGTCATTTTGGAGCGTTAGCTGTCTGCCATACCGATGAAGACGTGAGGGCATATGTGACATTACCAATAAAATTATGCTCAAAACATGGCGCCCATGACGTACTTCCGACTCTTGCAATCGCTTTCGGCTCATGCGGCGTGCGAAATCATGTATATAGCCTTGGAGATGTGATCTTAATGCGATTCGCATTCTTTGCCTACTGCAGGCACTATCCATCTATAGCCTCTTCACCAACCCGGCCACACAAGTTGTCTACTAGCTTGGGCCAGTAGATATGTGTATAGTCGTCGTCATTCCAGCTTCGTCATCCGACTCTCGTCATGCCTTCTTCATCCTACATTCATCGTCATCCCATTGTCCTTGTACCGTCACCGTCATGCTGTGTTCGTATTGCCATGCATCGTCATCGTTTCGTAATCGCCAACCCGTTGTCGTCACGCCGCCGCTGTCGTCATACCGCCTTCATCATTCCACGCATCAACGCCATTCCTTCTCCGTCGTTCCTTCGTCGCCACAGCTTCGTCATCATCATATAGTCGTCGTCGCGCAGTCACGGTCCTGGACGACCCTGGCGAGCGAGTGGCGTAGCAATGTGGGCCGATCCCGGAGACAGTGCATGCCGCATGCATATAGCGAAGGCAATAGAAATCTCAGAAGGACCACTACAGATTCTAGATAAAGGTGTCTTCAGGAATGCAGTTTGTCGTTATACATTGCCTGAATGCTAACGGCATTGACGTCGACAGTCATAGTGAGATTGTTTCTGCCGGAGTCTTCAGGAATGCAGTGTGTCGTTGCATTGCCTGAATGCTATAATGGCATTAACGTCGACTGTCGTCGCGAAATTGTTTCTGCCGGAATTTCTGTTACTCGGAGGAAGCCGTCGCTGGGGCGCGAATTTGGACGCTATACCGGTATAACGAGTCAGTTGCAGTACACGCTTGCAGTGCACGCCTCGGGCGGTCGACCGTGCACGCGGCGGCAACCATCGCGGCGCGCCGTTTCGCTTTTTGCATGCAGCATGGAGGCCCGGTGCGGGCGATGAGGGCCACGTACGTTGGCACGTGAGCGCAAGCTGGAACCGCCAGCCACAAGCGAATGTACATATGCAAGGACATGCATGCGCAGGGAGTATGCGGCCTTCACGGCGCCGCTTACCTCGCGTGTCATTTGCGCGCAGTTTCCCCTGCATATACAAATGATACTCTGAGCCTGTCGCTTGTGCTTGGAGCGTTACCTCCCGCTGTACACCGGTGAAGGCACGGAAGTATATGTGAATGGAGCAGTGAAGTACGTAGCTTAGCACGTCAGCATATGAACGAAAGAAAAAGATCGCAGTAAGGTGCGGTGTAGGGGGAGCGGAGTGTTGTGGGCCGTGAGTAGTGTTGAAAGAAAATGGCAACTTATTGGTAGCTTTTTTTGTTTGTACCACCGGGTGTCCGAGGGCTAGCTCGAGGGTCTATACTAACCGAGCTATGGCGTCCTCTTTTAACCCCAACCCTTCGCAATATCCCTCACGAAATTTTGTCACTTCCTTGTTCATCAGCGCGGAGGCCGCAGGAAATACCCGCCGCCTCACCCACAACTTGGCGAGGAAGAGGGCACTGATTGGCGCAAAATACAGACCGGGGTATTTCCCCATCCAAATATGCTAAACGCCGTGTATCCCATTTGCCGTGGGGCCACAACTACCCTTGGTGCGTTGGCATCACATTATTGTGGGATGCCAACGCACCAAGGGTAGTTGTGGCCCCACGGCAAATGGGATACACGGCGTTTAGCATATTTGGATGGGGAAATACCCCGGTCTGTATTTTGCGCCAATCAGTGCCCTCTTCCTCGCCAAGTTGTGGGTGAGGCGGCGGGTATTTCCTGCGGCCTCCGCGCTGATGAACAAGGAAGTGACAAAATTTCGTGAGGGATATTGCGAAGGGTTGGGGTTAAAAGAGGACGCCATAGCTCGGTTAGTATAGACCCTCGAGCTAGCCCTCGGACACCCGGTGGTACAAACAAAAAAAGCTACCAATAAGTTGCCATTTTCTTTCAACACTACTCACGGCCCACAACACTCCGCTCCCCCTACACCGCACCTTACTGCGATCTTTTTCTTTCGTTCATATGCTGACGTGCTAAGCTACGTCAGGCCAGATGCTCCATTATCCGGCCGACCTCTCTACATTTTCCATTCATTAAACTACCTCTCTCCACAATAATGTAACCTGGGAATGCACTAAGTGTCCTCATAGGCCAAATAGCAATGGCTCAATGGAGCAGTGGGAGGCACAGCTATATATATATATTATTGATAGCTTTAAACGAAGTGTAGAAGTGATAAGGTAGAGTGAAATATTGAAGTGGGCAAACAACATACAACATGCCGCGATTGGGAGCCGAACCCTCACGCTCCCGTTCAGCTCCCTCCGGCGGCATGCAAGTTTATTTCCATTTTAATTTACCTTATCATTTCTACACTTGAATTAATTACATTACAAATAATTTCCCCCGTACCTTACTTGGCTTCATCAACTGTTGGTTTCACATGGTTGCGAGTAGTATATTGGCAACTTGGAAGGAAAGTCACTTGAGTTAGCGAGCCTTTAGTCACCTTAACGGCAACTCTGCCTGGACCCCTAGCGACATTTTGGTGAATTTTTGATCACTCAATAACTAGTAAATTGGCCAGGTAAAATTCTTCAAGGGACTTTGGTTGATTTCTGTGCCTCGCCCCCAATTTTATCCCAAAGGTGCATGGCACATGCGCCTACATTTATCGCTACTTCTAAGGACACGCCGAAAAGCTTATCAAGCGCTATGTGGGCGCATCGAAATTGCTTTATTGGACGAACGACAATGCCGAGACCTAACACCGTGTTATGAAATCGGAAGTGACCCGCCTTGGTGGCTTACAGTGGCTATGCCGTTGCGCTGCGAAGCTCGAGGGCGCGGGATCGAATCCCGGCCGCGGCGCGGCTGCATTGCTAAAGTGGCAAAATGCAAGAGACGCCCGTGTACTATGCATTGGGTGCACGTTAAAGAACCCCACGTGGTCGAAATTAATCCGGATTCTTTCGCTATGGCGTGCCTAGCAATCAGATGACGGTTCTAGCGCGTAAGACCCCGTAATTTAAATTAAAAATTATCGTGAGCGGTAGATACCCATGACCATATGTGGTGTTCCCGCGGTTGAATTCGACATTTGTATTTGGAACTAGTGCACCATGCTCGATCTTATTTAGCCTTCGCAACTGCATTTTTTACAACGATGTCGTTTGTCAGTGACCGGTTCACGTGTCAAGTAACTCGTGTAGCGAGAAATCGCCTTTCATCGGTGAGCGATATGGCGCCACGTTCGAAGGTTGTAGACGGGCCCTTGTGGCACTGGTATGTGGCAGTGTGTACTCTGAAAAATCTGCGCCGTCTGTTTAGGCACGTAGCAAAGGTAGTAATGTGCAGTTAACTAATGCTAAGATAGATAGACAAATATTATATAGTTCGGTAGCCTATAGCAAAGGAACAAGACTTAGCGATTGGTGGTCAGCCTCCTAAAGTAGAGGACACTTAGGTATACTCACAAGGAACTGGCTCATGATACAGGTAAAATTGGGTTGGAGCGCATCATAGACCACGTGGGAGTCATTTACGACAGCTAACCAATTTCCTCCAAAAGAACTTGTACATACATTATAACCAGCTCATTATACCACTATTAACTACAGGGACGCGTAATCCGTGGGATAAATAAGCTCAACAGAAAGCTAAGGACGGCGAAATGAGCGATGGAACGTTAGATGAAAGACGGCAGCAGAGAAAGCGCTGGTACAAGACGATATTAAGAAGAAGCAGAAGTGTAAATTACGCAGCTCACGTAATGCGTAGCAGATAAGCGGATTTTATAGAATAACAGAACCAGTGTCGGGGAGGGATGGGAGACAAGATTAGGAAATACGAAAACATAGTACGGTGTCGGTTGGCGCAATACAGGGATAATTAGAGATCGTTGGGCGAGATCTTCGTCCTGCTGTGCACGGACATTAATTAGGCTGAAGATTACGAGTGATGAATCCCAGCGAGTCGCGCAAGCGACTCCACTGTACCTTGGAATCGTCCGCAGAGCGCATTTCTTGGTCGTATGCTACAACGGCAGGGCGCTATCGCTGCCCAGCCGTGCTCGCACAGTTTCTCTGGAGACACGCGCGTCCAGCTTGGGGCGACTGCTGCAGGATTCACGGGGAGGAAGTATTGGCGCTGCACTTGTGCACAGACTGCATTTTGTCTCTCTCTCTCTCTCTCTCTCGCCTCGTTCGCAGTGGCGCGTGCGAGTAAGTAGGCCACGCGGTTTATATTCAGTCACGGCCTTCTCGCTCACCAGACGACGCTTCCGCCATGCAGCCGGCATGTCGGCCGTCTGTCCGTTTTCCCTCCACGTGCCCTGCCCGGCGCTGTTTCCGCACACCGCCGCCGTGACGTCACACCCGCGTCACGAACGTGCCGGAGCGTGTAATCGAGCAAGCCTTGAGGCGGCCGAAGTGCTAGACCGTGGCGCCCCACCAGCCGTGTACCTTATATGCTGCGAGTGCGCAACGGCCGACAGATGTCGCGTTTATCAAATAATTAAGTGCCCACGAATCACGAATGAGTTCGTAATTGTCAAGGCTACACTTGATGCTGCTGATGATGATGTAATTATTTGCCCGCTGAAAGAAAGCTTTCTTTGGCCGAGAGAAAAGTAAAACGAAAGCTGTTAGGAGCTTGATGAAACGCGCAGTATCCTGGTTCCATAGATAGCGCGAGAAGAGATTCAGAGACCTACTTCTGCATCCATTGCAGTCGCTTTGCGTGAGTCCGTCCCGTCGTCTAACTACTCCAAGCTGTCAGGGGATGGTTTTGTTTGATTTATTCTCTTGTAGAAAACAGGCGGTGTTTTCCTTGCAAGCGCATTGCTGGTATTTGCGTCTCTCCCTCTCCTCTCTCCTTTTTTTTTTCTTGAGATCATACATTGGCAACGCGTAAACGTCGGTTAATTCATCTTTTTTTTAGAACACCGCTTTTCCGCTAATCCTATATGGCCTCGTACGTTTGCCCCACCACCGCGACTCGACTCACCGACAGCGCTAAGTACTTGGGAAACGAGGAAACGAGTGCGCGTATTTGTTTGAAAGTTGATGACGCTTTCCTGTATAAGCACGTCATTAGCCGAGCCAGCGCTGGTCTTGTCAGTTCGCCCTTGCCTGATGGGGAAGGATGTGTTTTGTCCTGAGTGTTTCTGCCAATTCAATCAGGAAAGCGACGGTCGTAAGTTTGGAAGTCACTGGCAAAACAACACCGATTATCTGTGTATTCAGGCTGCGGCGCAATGAGTCGTTAGACCCCGTTGATCACCAGTGCTGTCTTCTGCTACGTTGATGGCGTGATCTGATTTAGAGGTTCGCCTACGGCGTCTGAAAATTCAATGTGGATAATAGTATAACCTCTTTACCTTTGATCAAAGCAACTATATATATGTATATATTTTTTATTCAATGTGTGTGTAGGAGAGGTTGGCTTCGTGAGTGATGCCCGCTACGTGCTCCTTCTCTCTCAGCCAAACAGTACAAATAAAAGATAGGCCGCCTCAAACAAACAAACGAATGAAAATTCAGTGGCGATTTATAGCGACAAATGCGAGAGAAATGCGTTAGCATTACGTCGCACCTCTTTGAAGTCCAGGATCCATGATTTAAACGCGTTTACTGCATTGCAAATTGTTGTTCAGGAGATCAATCGATGGCACGTCTCACGCATAGTGTAGGAGCGTCAGCTTTTCATAGACACCCAGTTAGAGTAAGCCTGTTAAGGCGCATTGAAGAACTTAAGCGCGCTGGTGGCATTGCATGGTCCTACCACCGCAGATGTCCAACCCTTTAATAACTTCATCCGCCTTTATTATTATTATTAGCTAAAAACAGCGGAACCAAACTATCATTGTCCGCCCCGCGTACAAAAGAAATAAATCTGAGTTCAGGCTTCGTGCATGCGCAGTATCGCCGACGTTGCTTCTTTTAGTACTCTAAGCCGTTTGCGTCCGCTATTTCTGAAACTCCATAGCGTATTTAATATGAGGCACTTCATGCGTATAACATGATTCCGGATACTTCACTTTTAATTACCTTTGGCAGGCACTCTTTCTATATTACGAGTTTACATATATTACATACGGTGTGTTACGTATTGTTTACCGTGTGGCCGATAACGAGACCTATAGTTCGCTGGCAAAGCTCCGGCCACCTCGAGTGAGCTGGTAAATGGCCCGCGCGGCGCGAACGACAGCTTTTTCCCTCAAGGAGATACTTGTGATTCACGAACAATATAAAGAACACGAACGCTATTGGAAGATTAGCTTCACTGCTTTTATTTTATTGTTATTCTTGTGAATGACCGTGTGAGAGAAGGGACAGAAAATTTATAAAAGTGATTTCTGCAACCATTTTTAAAACTTTCCAATCACTTCTCCATTCTGTTATATTTCGTATTTTCCATGGTGGCCGGGCAGTTCAGTTGTACACTGATACTAACGATGACCACGGCTTTTTCCTGTCCGCTTTCCCATCCCATTTACACTAAATTACTCACAGTTTGTCATTGATTGAGTGAATAAATAAAAAGTGCTTCCTGTCAGCCGTTCTCCTGGCCGTATTTGATGCCGTTGGTTTGCGCTGTTTTTCTCGAAATCAGACGGTGTTGACCTTGTATCGTTCCTTGAGCGGGCCGTCATAGTAAGTCACGCGTTTCTTTTTGTTATTTCCGTTATTTTCGCCCTAGTCATTCTGTGCGAAACTTTATTCACTATTTTCGGGCATACGCAACAGCTGTCTCTCTGGCAGGAGTCCGTGTCGCAAAGGGTCCGGCGTCAGACGTCGCATCGGCGAAGTGATTTTTGAAGCACACATACCCAGGCCGTTCATGAGACGCAAGGAATTCACTGAACTAATTGAATTTCGCAAGCTGAAATACGGGGGAAAATCGTAAAGTACGACTTACACACAACCTACATACATGATAGCTCTCGTATTGTAATTTGAATATACGAGAAAACGTAATTTTGTTACGCGAAAACTCGAACAAACCCCTTTTCCAGCGTTTCTACAATACACAGACCGGCCGCGGCTTCCGCCATTTGCGCGCGCCGCCGCGCGGGTGTCTCGGAGGCCACGGAGCGGCGACCCGGTTCTTTGCAGTACATCCACCTGGTGCTCGCCTCCACTGCATCACGGCCCACGCAAGAGGTCGCGTTTCTACCACAAAGCCGGCCTTCGTGCATAGCGTTCGCGGCCAGCGTTTCCCGGTAAACATTACGGTTACGTACGGTGCTGTTGCCGGGAAGCGTGAGAAGTAGTCAGGGATCTTTGAATGCTATTGCGTTCCACTCTTAAAGGCGAAGCTTAAGCGTCCTACACATTTTTAGATCAACACAGATAGATAGCGGGGTTTGCTGCGAGTAACCGCTTCCGTGTTCATAAATAAGGCTGCACTGCAACATGCCCGTTCAGCCACCCTTGCACTGGAAATTTGAGCTTAACTATTTGGACTGAAGCTTCCTGGAAACCTCATAACGGCCGCTTTTTAAAGTTTCAAGTCCAGGGTTGCTTCAGCCAATTTTTCGTGCACATCGCTCTTCATTTACCTATTTTCAGTTTTTCTTCTGAAATTTGAGATATGCAGCATACTTCGTATGCAACCTACTTAGTGTATTTTTTCTTTTCCTTTTTCACCCGCCCGGCACGATATTTGTGTAGAGCCAGCCAATTTTCCGTTACGGTTTCGTAAGCTCCGACTTGGAAGTCTTTTGTTGTCTTTGCCCAGCGTTTCATTAATCCAAATCACGCGGCCACAGCTGGATTTACGACGAAGTGAGCCTTTGTTCAGGCACAGAGGGGGACAGTCACAGTCTGCTTACGCCGGTGGGCTGAGCGCATTTCTTGCGTGGAAAGAAGTGGAACAACGTCGCTTCTGAATCTCGTATACGTAGAGTCGCGTCGTGAATTGGGCAGTTTCATAATTCTGTAAGTCGTGCAGCAGTATGGATATGTTGCTTCAGCGTTCTAGCTGTGCTCTTTTTTCCCAATATGGCGTTGCACGGACTGGTGCTATATATAGCAAGTCAGGAACTATAGTTGATGCGAACGGACGTGTCCCCACGCTCCGCCTTTCTTCGGCAGAGTATCGTATCGTAGGCTCATTTTCGAGTACCGATCTAGCCCCAGAGTATGTCTCGCGATTTGCGCCGCGGTGACACATTATCACGAGATAAAAAAAAAAACATCGTTGTGGCGTGCAGGTTCACATTCGCAAAAGGTAAACTCTTGCATGTTCGACCAGGATTTTTTTGATGTGGCACAATCTGCTGGCACCTTTGGTCGAGTGATCATATAGCATATGTTGTGCGAAATGCACGCCTGCCTCTGCTCCTTTCTTCTTGCAACAGGTTTCGCAGCTGCATTGAGTGTAGGCGTGACTTGCCGAAAAACTACCCCACTTTCCACATCGATATGTTCTGCATTTAGTCTGTCTATATATACTCTCAACGAGGAGGCCGTGATCGTTCTAACTAAATATCGTTTAATAAATGTTGGCGTTGAACGACCATAACTTGCTTTGTGAGTTGGGAGAAATATCGTTGTGTGACTCAGGATTGATTTTACTAACTTGATTATTGTTTAATGTCGGCGTAAGTCAAAGCGTACGAGTGTTTCTGCCTTCCGCCGCAGGTCGGCTCTGCTTTGCACTATCTTCGGGATTTTTTTTTCTGCACGCGGACACGATAGTGAGGAAAGTAGCCCTCAACAGCTTCGCTGTAAAAAGTCGCAGCACCGATTGCGATAGCAAATTAGTAAACAGCTATACAAATTAAAGATAGCGGTTGTATCGGCCATATAGCCTTGTAAATCTTCGCTTACTGACTAAATTAACAAACATGGTGTCACGCGCGCACAAGCAAACATGAACCTATATCTCTCGATGACAGCGCACACTCGCTGTCATAGCGCTGGAGTGACGAAGCGCTGCAGCAGCATCGAGCGAATTGACCTTCGTGCTGCTTCTCGCCTCCCACAGCGCACGCATACGAAACTATCAGTTCCCGGCGCACTCTGTCCCCTTCGCACATCGCTTTCAAGATAGGGCCCGCGCGGCCGCGCCAAACGCAGCGGCCGCGCGGCTCAACCTGCTCAATCCGCTCAATCTGCTCAATCAGCCATTGTCGGCTTACTCTTGCACGCTTTTACTTGCACACCCAGCATACGGCGCGCGGCGGCGATGTTATCACACTTGGTCTTTACACGAAACATCACGACAGCGGCGGAAATGCGCCTGGAGTGTCCATATAATAGCCATCGCAATAAAACCAACTTGAAAAGTAATTATGTCCCATACAACTGTATCCGGGCCTCGGGAGGATGTAGGCGCACCTGTACGCTTGCCGGTGCGGCATTCCAAATTGTCAGCCGGTGCACAGTGAAGGGCCGCGTGACACATTGTGCAAAGAGAAAGAGAGCCTGTCGTGACTAAGCAAAAACGCTTAGTCATGGCCGTGTGACGATGCGCGAGCTGTCAAGACCCCGTCGGGGACAATGCTCCATGAATGCCGATCCGTGTGCAGGGAGAGTGGTATGTGTGAGAGAGACACTTTACATTTAAATTACCCATTGCCAGAACAGCACGTCGCCGTCTGAGTCCACGTGTCTCGGATCCCCGGCTGTGCGCCCGAGGCGAGACGATTGGATCGCTGGTCCACCAGCAAAGGCCACAGTGACGGGCGTACATCTCTTGCTGAGCGACGTACGATCGAGCTCCCTTGAATATATATAGAACAGGGAATATTTACATTGGCAAAACCAAGGGCTACGGTGCTTTGCGGTGGTTTCCACGAACCTGCGTTTGGGGAACAAACGAGAGACTGTTTAACGGCTGTCTCCTCACCGTGAACAAGGCTGCGGTAAGTAAGTTTAATTGCAAATCAGTGCGTATGAGGCGTTTACTCCTATCGTGTGCACGGTATCACCTTTTTCCTTCTATTGTGTCCTTCGCCGCCTCTCGTCTGGGCCCAGTGCTTCGCGCTGATGAGCCGTCGGTTCAGCAACGTTCGCTAGTACAGATATACGCGACTCCGATACGCCACTGCTCTACTTCATCGCGTTGCTCCAGATGTGGCACTGCTCGCACTACCTATGGTAAAGTTAATTAAAAAAAATTCTGGGGTTTTTGCGTGCCAAAACCACGATATGATTATGGGGCATGCCGTGCAGGGGTACTCCGGATTAATTCTGACCACCTGGGGTTCTTTAATGTGCACCCAGTGTACGGTATAGGGGCGTTTGTGCATTTCGCCCCCATCTAAGCGCGGCTGCCGCGGCCATGATTTGATCTCGCGCCCTCGGACTGAGCAGCGCAACGCTAAAGCCGCTACGCCACCACGACGAATGGGTGAAGTTAACAATAAGACATTTTGAAAATTTTGTGTATATATGGTATACGGATTCAGTGAAGCAACAAATTACCTTTCTGGCTGATTTTTTGGCGCAGCAACAACGTCTAGCTGTAGAATGCGCTAATACAGTGGCTATATAACTCTTGAAGTACGCACACTTTGTTACTATAGTCTGTAATCCGTGTAAAACTTTGACTGCCAGTAATTCATAGCACAGGCGTACTTTTCAGGTTAAGATATATTATTGACCCTATGCGATCGTACTCCGACACCCTTATTTATTTTTTCTTGCTTCGGAAATATGTCTGTGTGCCTCTAATACAAGGATAAGTTACGAGTGCACATATATTAGTTTGTCTTATAGGAAATCTAACGGAGCACGGTAGCGCGGTTCATGAATGTGTTCTATGCCGATTAGCGATAGCCCTGTCGCACGATGCTTGGCTAAGACCGTTTGCAGTATAGTCGGGCAGACTAAAGATGGTTCTGTCGGGTGCACGTAAGCGCAACAGAGCGCAGTATCTATTTGTTCTTATTGCGTGCAGTGCAATGTCTCTACAGGTAAACAGCGTACATAGACATAGCGCCCAGGCTGCAAAACATCATGGAGGAATGTGCACGAGGTTACAGCTCGACGCAGCAGGTGATAGCGCAGTGACCTAAGGGGCTTTACAGTGACCTACTATACACGTGCCGGGAAATGACTGTTTCTGTTGCAGGCAGCTTTTGGGCAACCAGGTGGCTATAGCGGATCGCAGGTTGAGAGCAGTGCAGCTACACTGGCTACACTGCGCGAAGGAACTTGTTTTTCGAGCGAGGCGTGGGGGACAGCATCGACGTGCTGCATTCCGACACAGGACAAGCATACCGACACGCAGTTGCTTGTGGGCATGCAGAACGTGACACAGCTGTCAAGAAAGAAAGAAAGAAAGAAAGAAAGAAAGAAAGAAAGAAAGAAAGAAAGAAAGAAAGAAAGAAAGAAAGAAAGAAAGAAAGAAAGAAAGAAAGAAAGAAAGAAAGAAAGAAAGAAAGAAAGAAGCACCCAACAGTATTAACGTAGATGCGTGCAACCGATCCCCCACGTAGGTAGGCACTCCGCTTTGTGGTGGTTCTGTCGTAGATCAGGAGGTCGAACCGAGTGAATCGTTATTGCCTGATCGGTGATTCATCAGCCGGTGTTTTTTTTTCTTTTCGCCCGTTACGTTTTGATACATACCTTTTCCGCGCTGTTTAAGGCGAAATCCTTAAGTGGCCCGTTCAGTGGCTCATATCCGGAAGAAGCGCCGTCTAGTCCAGTGAAGCAAAAAAACGTCGTCGTCAGGAATGGCTCACGCCCCCGTAAACAATCAAAGATACAATGGCTGAATATGAATGAACAAAGAAAGAAAGAAAGAAAGAAAGAAAGAAAGAAAGAAAGAAAGAAAGAAGGAAAGAAAGAAAGAAAGAACCTTTAGGTACGTTATGTTCTCGCATGTGTCACTGAGGAGGTTGACCTATACAGCGCCATACGTTTACTTGGCACCGCGGCTCGTTATGTATAGCAAGAAGTTTGACCCCTCCGATCGTATAACGTGGCATATAATTTAATACATTACCACGTGTGCAGCAGGCTTTCGCCTTCACGTGTTACAGGAGTGTAACATGCTGCCGAACTTTTTTTTGTCTTCTCCTCTCTTTCTTCGCTGTGTGCGGACCTGCATTGTCACGGGCACTCCCGTTTAGCCTGTTTTCAGTGAAAGTCGCGGACGATCTACCTGACAATTAATATTGCCTCACGACTGAAACGAACTGGACTTCTTATGCATACTTTTGCCCACCGTATAAAATGAGGTGAAACTCGTGTACCCCCCTCAAGCAACTTGAAAGGCAACTCCCAAACTACTTTCAATAAGCGGCTGCATTGGATAAACAGACATGCCCAGCATAAGAGTCTTTACTGATCTATTAGATAACTCAACGGCGCGGAACCAAACAAGAACAGGAATAACAGAAGTCACACATAAAGTACACACACAAGGGCACCCATGTGTGTGATTTATGTGTGCTGTTGTGCCATTACCACAAGCCCGGATTCCGAATCTGCAAGATGCAGAATCTATCCTGCGAGCGCCCTAATTCTCCCTTCACAAGTCAAGATGCTGAGCCGTCAGGCAGCGGTGCTCTGCGGAGAAGCCTCGGCGAGCAGCGTGTTCAGACATGCACACAAGTGCCAGACAGCCCGGCGCCGCACCTCCTTTTGCCTGGAGGTCACCGCGCGCGCGAACTTTGAACCGGGTGGCCAGCGCGGTCGCTGGTTGGACCTCTCGGACGACCGCCGAGTGCTGACTTTGTATTGGGCCGTTTGAGTGACAATGGTTCTTGGGGAGTATAAAGCCGCGAGCCGGCCGCCTCGAAAACAGGATTCGCCGACCCTCCGAGAGCACAGTGCCGCTCCCGACTGGGGTGAGATGTGTCACGCGTTTTCGCCGGACGTCGCCGTGCGGGAACAGTCGCGTTCGCTGTGAGATCTCGGCCCCAGTGCCGACCCGTTCATGTCCTGTATAATGACCTGTATATAGTGTATAAAGTCCCTTTTGTTATTCTCATCGACGCCTGGCTCGGAGTCTTCGCTACCAACGCTCTGTCACGAAACGGGTGACGAGCGCTACGGGACCACAAAGTCGTAATAGTGGTGCAGCGGTGCAAAGTCGTAACAGTGCCTCCCTTTTCTCCGGTTTTCGTCTTTGTTCCGTGTCGTTGACGTATCTATTAGGGCAATAAGCCAACTAGACCAGACACTAAGTTTTCTTGTTAATGAGGTTACATGTACTATACACACGGAATGAAGCGCGTCAATTTGGGACTAACTACTTCACATATACTTCCTTTTGCGCAGTCTGCAGTTTATGTGACATCGGCATAATTTTGGCTTGCACACTTAGGAAAGAGTCCGCATCACCTTTATCAGAGACCATATTCGTAGTGGCGTGACACGGCACACACTATATATATACATATCGAGTGTTCTATTTTTATAGTTTTCCTGCCGAGTTTCATTCCGCGAGCCTACAACGTTTAAAGCTTATTCTTATTTCGAACCGGAATACACATAACGAGTGGTCGTTGCTTACAAATAATTTCGACGTTCGTTCTCGTATTGCGCACGACTTACGTTGCAAGTTGTATATGACGCACAAACGGGGTATATAGGTTACATTACTATTAACTACCCATTTAAATATAATTCGACCGCTTGGTGACGTCCCTTTAAATTATTATGTGTAATTTGGATACGGTGAATGAAGTTGAGAGTATTGCGAATACACTCAAGACGTGGCGCCACCTGCTCCCCACTGGATGCGCCATGACGTGCCCAAAGACCGAAATGTGCCAAATTTTCTTTTCAAAGCCATTAATTTACTTTGTCTACAAGAACCTCCTCGAGAAATTTAACGTCAATTCGAGTATTTTGTGGCGTGTTTTTATGCTTTGCGCCTTCGGCCATTTTTGGTACCGTCTTTCGGTCACGCCGACTACGCAGACGCGATTTCGCGGAAGTATAATGCCTTCGCATTAATAATCTTGCAATTTTTTGTCTCGGTTTTCGTTCATTGTTATTTTTTTCTGATTGTAGAGATTGACGAGCAGGTCATCTTCCTTCCACAAAATATTACGCCGCACGAGTAATTAGTTATAGGCTCTCTGACATCTGGCGCAAACCGGCGACACCATATGCGCCGACAACATCTCCATCCTGTCGTATACACAATGTGCATTCACTGATGTCCTTGGTACCCTGGCAACAATGGAACTGCTGCCAATAGCTTCCGTTGTGTCGCCTCGCATGGCAGTTTTCGTCCGTGTGAACACGCACGTTTTTTGACAGCGGTTCGCTCGAGCGGTTTGCATGCACGGCACGCGTTGACGTGGTTATTGCGTGTTTCGACGAGCTGCAGAGAACGTCGTTCTGCCGCTGCAGATTTGATTTGTTCCCCCAAGCCACCAAGGCCATGGCTATCAAACATTGCGCAATGGCGCGCGCGACAGAACTGGCGGGCGTGAGTATGAATGGCCTTTGGCAACATTTCCATATTCGCTCATGCTGTGTTTCTATTTTCGACACGCCTCTTTTCTCTCGCTCCCTGTTTTGCTTCTGTACGCGGACGAGAGAGGCGGAAGATGGAGTTGTAAGGAAAGTTTTGCTAAATGCAGCAACCGATGGCGCCGGCCTATAGAGCGATTCACCAGGCGCATCACGAATCTGCAAGGTCGAGCGTCGGATGCACGCGATGATTGGTTGGCAGTGTTGCTGCTTATGCACGTGCGAGCAGCCTCGTCGAAGCCTTGGTTGCGACTGAAGTATTTGAAAAAAAATAAGTTTGCCGAGGAAGAGTGAGGAGGAGGAGGTTACAGCGATGCAGCTGTTGAGAGGACATCAGCCAAGAATCAGGTAGCCAAAAGTAATAAATTAGAATGTATAAAATGCATAAAAAATTAACTACTATAGCTTAGAGTAGTTAGGTTAGAATCAAATGAAACAGACGTCCGAGAGAATGAAAAATGGACGAATAACATTAGAACGCAGTAAAGTAACGCAAATCAAGCAAAAGCTATATAGGTCAGAATTTAGCAATTAAACTGCATTGAAGCTAAAAGAAAGAGAAAAAAAGGTGTAGAAAAAAAAATAGTAAAGAAGGAACTGCTTCTGAGAACATCTGTGTGATCGCACACAGTCGTCAGTGACACTAAATCTCAAAAACACGTCATTAAAATTAAATTTTGGGGTCAATGGGCCAAAAGCACGATTTGATCATGATGCAAGTCGTAGTAGGGCGCGCCGTAATGGAGCACGCCTGATTAATTTTGACCCTCCTGGGGTTCCTTAGCCCCCCTCCTTTCCCTCTGTCGGTGCGCCACTGACTGGCACATTCGGTTAGTGTATCAGAATCTTTCATTTCTAGCTCTGCGTAGTGCTCTCCAAACTCTGTATGACTACTACAGTTTTCTTTTTCTGTTTAATGCAAAGGCTATGGTGTCAAAGTCTGTGTATCTGTATGCTCATTAGATCGTAGAGATGGCTATAATTGTGTATTTGGACATTTCGATCGCTCCCTGTCGTTTCAAATCCCACCATAGAAATTAAGCATGGCAGCTCTCCTCATCCTCCCCACTCCGCTACCACACCAAAACAACACAGACAAGAAAGGTATCCCGCTACGTCAGCGATTCTGTGCTGGCAGGCACGTGGCATACTCCGTGGTGCGGCTATGCGCAGCTGCACATTGGGCAAACAACACCCCCTCCCCCTCCTCGGACTCCTCTTCCCGTCCTCACTTACAGATAAGTAAAACGCAACTGCGATAACCTGTGCTGGCCACAAGAACTGTGCAGCGCTGTGTGACGAGACGCTCTTTGTGGATGACTCAACAGCTAACTCTTTGAAACGCGCAAACAAGAGAGAGAGAATGAAGAGGGAAGGCAGGGAGGTTAACCAGATATGAGTCTCCGGTTTGCTACCCTACACTGGGGATGGGGGATAGGGGTTAGAAAGATGACAGAGAGGAAAACGCAAAAAAAACGAAAAAAAAACGAACGCGCACACATGGAGACACACACACAAAAGGCGTTCCAGTTAAAGTCGTTCACACAGGCCGGTAGATCGCAAGAAGCGCAAAAGCGCTTGCACGGCCTTTTTCTGTGACGGTAGGTCCTTTCGATGTTGCAGAATTCTTTTTTCGGTTAGCGGTTGGTCGTCCAGTTGGTCAAGTTCCTGGCTGAGGCATGCCCTCTGTGGACTGTACTGCGGGCAGGTACACAAGATATGGCCAATTGATTCTTCATGGCCGCAGTGGTCACAGGTTGGGGTGTCGGTCATCCCTATGCGGAAGGCATAGGCTTTAGTAAAGGCAACGCCCAACCAAAGTCGATATAAAAGCGTGGCGTCTCTATATACGGCGAAGCTGTGATGGCGCTCGAAGACTTAATGTTGGATCAAGTGAGTACAGTCGCGGATTTCTTAAATGTGGCTCATTCCATTGCGACGCGGTGCACTGCCGAGCAAGTAGGCGGAGCTTCCGTGCTGCGTCAGTTCTGGAAAGAGGAATTGGGACGCGGCACTCCTCAGTATGGGCTGAGCGGGCAGCGTGATCCGCCCGTTCATTGCCGACAATCCCGCAGTGACTTGGAAGCCACTGAAAGGTTATTTCGTGGCCTGCATCACTTATATGGTGTAATGTCTCTGTAATACGGAATATTAGTTGTTCGTGCGGTCCGCGTCGTAAAGGTGACAGTAGAGACTGCAGTGCCGCCTTCGAATCGCAGAATATTGTCCATTTGTGTGGCGGTTCATCAGCAATGTGATTAAGAGCAGTAAAGAGCGCTGCGAGCTCTGCTGCCGTCGATGTTGTCGCGTGGGTCGTCTTAAATTTGATAGTTGTAGCTTTCGCTGGTATGATGATTGCCGCCGTGGAGCTGCTTGGAAGGACAGATCCATCAGTGTAAATATGCATAGAGTCAAGGTAGTTCTCGTACAAATATAGTAGCGTGAGCTGTCTAAGGGCTGGTGATGACAGATCAGCTTTTTTCGAGATACCAGGTATTGCGAGGTTCATTTTTGGCTGAGCGAGGCACCATGGAGGGATCGAAGGTCTCGCAGCCGGAGTGAAACAAGCTGGCAATGATTCATCATATGCAGTTATCGTTTGGCTGAAAGATGTGTGTGGCCTGTCCACTGGTAGAGAGGCTAAATGGTGACGAGGAGTCCTGGCTAGATGCCTTATATGGGTCCTGAGTACTTCAATTTCAATGTGGGTCTTGACAAGGTGGTCTCTAGCGATTGCTATCGTAGCCACTGTTGAAGCACTCTGAGGCAGGCCTAGACAGATCCGGAGCACTTGACCCTGAAGACTTTGTATTGTGCGTAGATTCGTTTTGCCTGTGTTGTTTATTGCAGGCAAGCTGTATCGCAGAAATCCCAGAAAAAGCACCCTGTACAGTTGTAACATGGCACTAGGCGACATTCCCCAGGTCTTGCCAGCGAAAAACTTGAACAGGTGGCAGATGCCTGTCAACCGTTTTTTCACGTAAGATATGTGTGGGCTCCATGACAAGTCCCTGTCGATTATGACACCTAGAAACTTGTACGATCGAACCCGCCGTATTATTTGGCCATTTATCGTTACACTGTAGTTTGCCATGGGTTTGCGCGTAAATGGCACTAGTGCGCATTTCTCGGAGGAAATTTCCAGGCCTCGATTACGGAGGTAGATAGCAGTTTGTGTCGCGGCTTTCTGAATTCTCGCTCGCAGCTGTAAGCGTGTTACTGCAGATGTCCATATGCAGATGTCATCCGCGTACATTGATAGCCTGACTGTGGTTGGCACGTCCTCAAGGAGAGCAATTAGTGTTAGATTGAATAACACGGGGCTAAGTACACCGCCCTGGGGGACGCCGCGGTAGCTATAATGTAGAGAAGTATGGCCTTCCTCGGTGCTTACAAAGAAGGATCGCATGGATAGATAGCTCCGTATCCATTGAAACATCCGACCACCCACTCCTACCTCTGCGAGAGCAGAGAGGATGGCTTCATGCGTAATGTTGTCATACGCCCCTTTAACGTCGAGGAATAAGGATGCGCAGAGACGCTTACGGCGTTTCTCATGTTGAAGGTAGGTCACCAGGTCGACGACGTTATCGATCGATGATCGACCGCGTCGGAAGCCCGCCATGGCATCTGGGTAGGTGTTGTGGTACTCCAAGTACCACTCCAGGCGTCCTAGGATCATCCTCTCCATTACTTTGCCCACACAGCTCGCCAAAGCGATCGGGCGATATGAGGAGAGCTCCAACGGCGACTTGCCAGGCTTCAGCAGTGGAACAAGGCGACTTGTCTTCCAGGTTGTTGGTAGCGTGCCATTTCTCCAAGATTCATTGTACACCTCAAGAAGAGCCCCTCTCGCTCGCTCCCCCAGGTGACACAAAGCTCGGTAAGAAATTCCGTCGGGTCCTGGCGCTGATGTGCGGCTACACAAAGCTAATGCTGCCTTAAGTTCGTGGATCGAGAATGGTAGATCCAACCGGTGATCACGTGGTGGCGGACAGCTGCTCGAAGGCGATGGAATGTTGGTAGCTGTGAGTTGGCCGGATAATCTGGCGCAGAAATCCTCTGCCACGTCAATCTCCGATCTCTTTTGAGAGAGGGCAAGTGCCTTGAATGGGAATCGCTGTACGGGAAGTGTCCGCAGTCCGCGCACCGTTCTCCATAGTTGCGATAAAGGCTTGCGTGGATCTAGCGACTCACAGAAGGCAGCCCAACGTTGCGATTCGAGCTTGTCTAACCGGCGCTGTCTCTTCTTTTGCGTGCGCCTGGCGGTCCGTAGATCGTCCATTGTTTTCGTACGTCGGTATCTTCGTTCAGCACGTCGTCGGATTGCTCGAAGTCGTTCTAGTTCCACATCATAATCATTAAGTTTCGAGGAGCATGTTAGAGTACGCATAGTGTCTTGCACCACGCTCTTGATTGCCTCTTCCAAGTCGAAAGATGGATTGGCGTCGCAGTGTTCTTCCATAATAGACTGAAATTTAGGCCAGTCCACTCTTTGGATCGTATCCCGTATTTTGGAAGCGGTCAATCCTCTGAGCTTGATGTACGTGGGGATATGGTCGCTTCCGTGCGTCTCTATGTCCGCAAACCACCCTGCACGTCTGACTAGGCTTCGTGAGACGAAAGCCAAGTCAAGACAGCTGCTGTACGTGGAGCCACGTAAGAACGTAGGACTTCCATCATTCAGCAGCCAAAGTTCATTACTGGAGGCGAAAGCTACCAGAGCTCTGCCTCTTGCGTTGATGATCGGACTTCCCCAGAGTGTATGATGGGCGTTGAAATCTCCAGTGATGACCCAGGGATTGGAAGTTGAGGAAAGGATGTCTCGTAGTCTTTTGTAATCAAATCGACTTGACGGAGATAGGTAGGCGCCTACAAAAGTGAAGGCCAGATTCTTTTTCCTTACGTTTAGGCATATATATTGATTACTGTCATGAGGTGGTACAAGCTGATGAGTGTAGGTGAGGTCACGGCGAATGAACACCAAAACCTTACTGTTTTCATAAACAGCTGATGACATAAATGATTCATATCCAGAAAGCCTGATTTTGTTCGATAAGTTCGGCTCGCAAATGACGATAATGGGAAACATATTGGCGAACACGAAGCGACGGAAATCCGAAAGGCGCGCTCTGAGTCCGCGGGCATTCCACTGGAAAATAGCTGCTTGTCGGACCTCTTCCCTAAAAGACCGTGGCTGTGGAGCCATGATCTACTCAAGGGTTGCAAGCACCGGACTCAGAGCGTCCAGTACTTGAAGCGCACTTCTGGCAGACGGTGTGTGCATGTTGCTTAGCAGCACGCGAATGGCATTCATTAAAGGCCTAATAAGTGATATCACTTGCTCATCTGTTTTCCGCGATTGCTCGGATACAGCACCTTGCTGTACTGGGGGCGGCTTCTTCTGCGGTTCTTCTGGCGGTCGTGTACGCGGAAGTGGCGGCCATTCCTTTGTGGAGAGAGATCTGGCAGTTTGCTCCCTTCCAACATTGGTGTTCGGAGTGCTGGAAACGTCCGCTGATGATGATGCTTGACGAGGGGACTTTTCCTGAAAGCTTGATGTTTTCCGCCGTGAAGACCTTCGTCGGTGACGTCGTCTTCGCCGTACTTTCACAGCGGCCTCTTTGTGGGTAGAGTTGTCTCTCACCATTTGCTTAAGAATGGTGAACTCTTTCTTGATCTGGGGACAGTCTTTGGAAGAGGCGCAGTGATCACCTTGACAGTTTGG
This sequence comes from Dermacentor albipictus, assembly GCF_038994185.2. Classification (NCBI taxonomy): domain Eukaryota; kingdom Metazoa; phylum Arthropoda; class Arachnida; order Ixodida; family Ixodidae; genus Dermacentor; species Dermacentor albipictus. The sequence goes on along the minus strand of NC_091823.1, from coordinate 44,562,195 downwards.
ACACTTGAACGTGGTTGCGCTGCAGTTGTCTTCTGAGTGAGGTTCGGCACATCGAGGGCACACGGCCGAATTTCTGCAAACACCCTTCACATGTCCAATCTTCTGACAATTGAAGCATTGCATTGGTCTTGGAATAAATGGTCGAACCTGATGGCGAAAGTGGCCGACCTTCACGTAGGGTGGAAGGCAGTCGCCTTTGAAGGTTATCTTCACACAACGTGTGTTGCCGAGGCGACCAACATGCACAATCACGTTGTGTTCGCTCGCTGGTTTTATAAGAATTGGGAGGTCTGCATTAGATATTTCATTGTCAATGTCATAGATGACTCCAGTTATTGTGGCACCATTCGTTGGCACGATGGATCGGACCTTGATGTTTCCCAGCTGCGTTACATGTTGTAGTATGGTCAGTGCACTCGGGTTCATCACATCGATTGCCAGGATGTTTCGTCGAGTATTTATCCTAACATCCCTGATTTCATTTGGCACGGTGTTTTCTAGATACACGGAGAGTGCTTGCCTGTTGAGGACGCGCGGGTTGTCGGTAGCGTTCTGTGGCACAAACAGGATGGAGTGAGGCCATCGCTGAGGAGCTGTTTTCACAGTGTTCGAGCTGGACGCCGAAGATGAGTTGATAATTCTTCGTTTGGCCTTGCGGTACTGGACAAGTCGAAAGCTGTCTTCCGAGGACTCGTCACCTGATGCGCAGTACAGCTCTGTGTCCTCGCTACCACTCGACGTATTTCCTCGCTTCCTCGAACCGATGTCCGCGGGTGAACGGGAACCGGGAGGATCCTCGGGGTGTTGTACATCCATCACCGCGATGGAGGGGGCGGTAGACCCCACAGGTGCAGTAAGAAGTCCAGAAAAACACAGAGACGGGCGAGATGTGTTCCGCAAGAGAAGCACTTCGTCTTCTTCCGGCGCAAACAAAAATGCGCCGGCTGCGGGGGGTTGGGGCACGGCGTCGCAGATTCCGTCAGGCGCTAGCCGCTCGCACGTGAAGGTTCGCTGCAGAGAACTGCCGCACAACGCGATTGCTCCGTGAACGCGTGCACCGTCGCCGAGCGCGTCGAGGCTCCCGGGATGGTCGCTGTTGTTGCGGCGGGCGGATGATTCAGCGGCACAGTGTTGTGCCGGTCGTTCACCCGCGTCCTCCCCCTCTTCTCTCCTTGTTAGCGTGCTGGCGTCACGCCAAGCTAGGGCCAAGGTTGCGCGCGACCTTCGGCGCGAGCGCTTTGGCCTCTGGATGAGCGCCAACGAGAGAGAGACTCATCGCCAGCCGAGTTTCCTGTCGTACACTCTCTCCTCTCACTCGGCGAGAGCGCGGTTCCGAACAAATGAGCCGGCGCTTCGCGACGAAAATTCTCAGCGTCCAATGCCTCTCTCATTGTAAGCGCTTCTCAATCCTTTTCTCTTTCTTTTTCTTTGTCGATCACGTCTCCCCTGTACTCCGGCTGGCATGCGTGTACACGTTTGCTCTCCACCTGTTCTCTCTCTCTCTCTCTCTCTCTCTCTCTTCATAGTGTCACGTTCTGATGCAGCATTAAAGTAAATTCGCTCGCCCGAGTGATCTTGTCCTTTTCCCGGTGCCCGTTGCCAAGTCCTTTCTCTTTAAACGCCGCGAAATTTCTCTCGCGGGAAAACCGGGTTCGCGTGCGAAAGCGAACTTTCCTTACGCGTCATTCATACGTCACGCTTTTTCTCTGTGACTATCGCGCTACGCGATCGACGGGGTGATCCGAGGAGGGCCTTCTGGGAGCACTTTCCCTTTGTTATTAAAAATAAATAAATAAAGATTACCCGTTTTTAGTTGGAGGGTTCTTGCTGTGCGACCATTGTAATCGGTCGCCTGTCGGATAGGTCTCCTCTAGTCTGCGTGTGATCTGCTGTGTGTGTGTTTGGCCCCTGACTGTACATCGCAAGAAAAGCAATCGTCTGAAAAAGTGCGGTGTGGAGAATACGCCGGGTGTGACACGTTACCGCTGTGACAAACGTCGTAATCGTCGGGAGGCTGCTGCTTCAACCGAAGATAGAGGTATATCCTTGTTCAAATTATGACTTGCGGCAAAAGGAAACGCTTATGTGCGGAGGCTGAAAGCCGGTCGAAAACCTGTAGAGCGGTGCCACCGCGAAAGCCGAGATGATTCGTTATGTCTCGGGTGGTGTTCCTGCTTTAAATGACCGTGCGCGTGCAGTATAAGTGGCGACGTAATTGACTTCCCGGTTCTGCCGGCATTTACATAATCACGCAAGAGGTACTATGTAAGATACGACGGTTAAGGAAAAGAAAACCGAGCCGAGCTAATGTAATTCCTCGTCGTTCATAAATTAGCCCCAAACAGACGTAAACAAATATACGCAATTTCACGCGGTGCTTGTGCGATAATTTTATGGCGGCACAGTAGAAAACTGTATATAAACATACAGAATATATAGAAAACCGGGTGAGTTTGGTGCATTTGTACACTGAAAGAAGCGAAAAAAAAAATACTGTGCAGATCCAACGCACATCTTGCTATCTATGTGAAGCGAAGCTTTCGTGAAGCTGCTCATCAAATGCTATAGGTCTCGCTATTTTATACCTGCGTCTTTGGTGCAAAGTGGCGCGCGCACCCTTGCTACGCAATGTGACACGCGCGGCGATTTTTTCGAATAACTGGTTGGTGGTACGTGGCACAGTAGAAGCGCACGTGCGAGTGTGACTCAGTGCAAATCCAGTCCAGAGGCGGCTGGTGCACTGAACTTCCTTTTAACGCGGCAGCGTTAAAGGTCTCCGTTTCGCAGGAAATCCGGTGTCGGCGTCCGGTGTCTGGCGTCGGCGTCCCGCGAGCGAAAATTGCCGTATATATTTAGTTATGTGTACATGCCACGCCTTGGTACACGACGTGCGGTACGTATGTGCGGGTCATAGTGCCACACCATTCTATCACTGAAGTTGCTCACATGCCTTGTCCTATATTACTGACAAGGTTATTCCTCGGAATCTTGAGAATGTCAGCCCGCAAACAAATGTCATGAAACAAAACAACTACAGCGCATGCCTTTTATGTTAAATATTCTCACACTGAAATATTAAACGTGCGAAACAATCCTGAGAATGGTACAATTTTCTTGGCGCTTTGTGCCCAATCTCCGGGAACTGCCCACGCAAGAGGCCGCGTTTCTACCAGAAAGCTCGCCTACGAGCATAGCGCTCGCCGACAGCGTTTCTCGGTAAACATTACGGTTACATAAGCTGCAGTTGCCGGGAAGCACAAGAAGCAGTCAGGGATCTTTGAATGTTATCGCGTTCCACTCTTAAAGACGAAGCTTACGCGTCCTCCTGATTTTTCCTGTGCTTGTATTGTTCACTGTAATAAAGGAGAGAGAGAGAGATAAGATTGTGGCCTAAAGGATAGAGCATCGCGCTGTTGTGCTTGGGGACTGAGGTTGGACCCCACCAACAGCAGCACAGCAGCAACTAATAACAAGTATACGGTCAAGGAAGTTCCAGAGGGTCCACGAGGAAAGCTTCGCCTTAAAGAAATGGGAAAAAAAAGAAAGAAATATCAACACATATTGCCCTCTTCTGCGATTTGTCTGCTCCCCCCCCCCCTACTCATTTTTGTTATCGCACTTTGTCTTTCAGGACTTGATAGTTATTTCTGTTGACCTTTTACAAAGCCTGTATAACGCAGGCGGAGCACCGCGCTAACAACTGTCGAGATGAGAAAGGGAAGTTGGAATAGAATAGTATCCAGGCCCTGTAGTTGGTGACTTGCTCGCCACTGAGCGCCATGGGCAAGCATTTGCAGTGGCTGCCATCATAAAGCCCGGAGAGGTGTTACCCCTTTCCACCTCCGCGTTCCCTTCTCAATATCCGACGCCTCCGCAGAGCTCTAGCCGCCGGGTAAGCTACCTCAAAATCACATCGTGACAGCTGACACATTCTGCCTTTCGCCTGCCTGCCTTTTGTTTACACACAGACGTGCAGTGTCACCAACGCGTGAGCGGTACCGCGCCGTTATCGCAGAGGGCGACAGGCCGACCCAGCGTGCATATGCACGCTGGCGTGTCGTTAAGGCGGTCGTTGTCGCCACGCGCTGTCGCCAAAGTGTCACAATGGTGTGACTGCGTGCACGGCAGGATTGCGTTTATCGTTAACTGAGATCATGCCCCGAGCTCTTTCCTTTCTTTTTTTCTCGGATGAAAAAAAGATATGGTGCTTCATTTCTTTGCTGCAACAACAGTCGAGGGCTCCGAACTCGGGTTTGTTCTGTCCTTCAGTCCGTCCGTAAACTTGGTTAGGCCCTCAACCGTCGCCGTAAAGCGAAAAAGAAAACACAAAAAACTTCGCCCGCCACCGTCACTAGGATTAGGAATGTTGGAACACGTTTCGCTGCGGCAATGCGAAGTTGGGAGCTGGACGCCTAGCTAAACCGGTGACAATATATCGCGCTGCTTTGGAACTGCTAGTTTGTGCCGGATTTTGCGCCCCGTTACAGACTGAGAGTGGTTGCGTTTGCGCGTGTATTATTTGGTATATACTGTAGCGAATGAGGATGTACGTTACATTGTATACGGGCTGGCTTAGATTTACATACGTAAACTTAGGTTTCCGCATCCTTAGATTCATTTAGCTCTTTTCCGTATGCTCCGAACTCTTGTCTGCTGCAGTTGACTATTGCACTTGTTTCTTCATAGTGTATATATTTTCGGGCTACATAGTTTTTGACGTTTATGTTCTTGTTGCCATTGTATCCCCAACTAATTGCACTACTACTGCCCCTGCAGACATTCTGTGGGCTTCTTAGGGGAACGTTCGTACACCTGCAGTAAGAGGCTGTGTATATAGATACTTCGCACGTGCCACATTGACGTATTATCCACCGCATCTGCTGCACTACCGCTTATAAGCCGGAAGCACAAGCAGGTATACATTACTTATAAGTAGAAATGCCCTATTAGAAAGGCGCAGCCTTCGGCCACGACGACCCTCGTCAGTGCAAGTCACCCACATACGTAAATCTTTCTGAAGGTGCCTCGCTTCCGCATATGCGTGCAATTCGATCTTCTACATTACCGAACCTGTCGCCGTGACGTACAGCTGCGATCTGTGACGATAGTGATCTATAGGAGGAAATTGTGCTTAATTCTGCAATCCTCGAAGGAGCACGGCGAAGCGTGCTCCTTTAAGGATGTGTTTTTGTCTGTGTTGTTTTTTTGTCCTGTTTCTGATGGCGCTACGCCTCTTGCCTCCGTCGCTGCGCTCAGTGTACTGCCTTGTACCACAAACAAAGAAAAAAAGTGTGAGAGAGAGATATATAGATAGAGAGAGAGAGAATGAACACATTGTACGAAACCGTCTTCGCGTTACGGGCGGGCGGTGGCGTGATGTTGCCAGACGCGCGGTCACGTCATCCACTCGTGGACAAGCGGCGACCCTGGGACAGCGGGCTCGCGACGAGCCGCCTGGTGCATGGAACGTCCTAATCACGCCACGCTATTCCAAGGGCGGCGACCGTAAACACGCCGCGCTACCATGAAAAGTTCTTTCTTCCTTTTCCTTCATACCTTTTATCTTTCTCTTTTTTTTCATCTCCCCCCCCCCCAATTCTTCTTTTCACTCTCTATACGCATATCTCGGCTCCCCACCGCCTTTTCGGACCCGCGCTAGATCAACACACACTCAAAAGGAGTTGGAGCGTCCGCTCGCTCCGGCTTGCTCGGCTGCCGCAGAGCGCGCGTTCCCTTCGAACGTGCGCGGGGTATTATTAGCCGTACTTGTGGATGTTTCGGCTTCTTTCTGCTGTCACGCCTGAACCGCAGTTTCATCTTCAAAACCGCGTGACACTCGTGTGCTTAGATTTAGGTGCGCGTTAAAGAACCCCAGGCGGTCGAAATTTCCGGAGTCCTCCACTACGGCGTGCCTCATAATCAGAAAGTGGTTTTGGCACGTAAAACCCCAGAATAATAATAATAAAAGAATTGGAGGACGCTGGTTGGAGGACCCTGATTCGATTCCCACCCAGCCCATCTTGCAAGTTGTTTTTTATTCATGAAGTGCCTGCTGGGATTTATCGCTCACGGCCGACGACGCCGACACCGACGACACCGGCTTTTCTGCGACACGAGCTCCTTAATGCTGTCGCGTTAAAAAACCGCGTGAGTCGTGAAAATTTGCGGCTTGGATATCGCAAGCTATGTAGCGTTGGAAGGGCCTACTGGTTTTTGTAATGCGTATATGCACCGTGTCTGTCCATAAATTTTGCGTAAAAGAGAATATCTGCAAATTCGACACGCGATGTTGTGTATGATACTCAGCTAAACACGCAACATTCCCTTCGTACGTAGTAGTTATGCCAGACATTGCATTTTACACGGAACAGAAATATTGGTATTGGCCGGTGGCAACATTGTAAATCTGTGTTAAAAGAATACTGCCAGCAGAGCATTCATCAATATTCGTATTGATCTGGTGAGTTGTTCTAGCGAAACGTGGCCACTTCAATAATGCGTAAGAGGAAGAGTTGTGCGCGCATTCCGTATCAACAAATTTGCGATACTTACACCGTTCTCTGAAACAGGCACCAGGGAAAGCACCCGGCGCGTCATATACTTCATGAATACCATGACAGCAACCACCTGAAAGAAAAGTTTCGCGGTAAAGATAGAGAGCCAATCCATTACAAGTGATGGAATGTTTCATAGTGGCCATAAGTTGCACTACAGCTTCGAATTGAAACCATGAAGCTGTTCTTTACATCCGCATTTGCAATGCCTAAAGTATACTCGAGGCACTATAGCGCAGCGTTAGGTTGCATTGAAAAGGAAAATGCACACACATTCTGCCTCATAATGTCTCGAACCTTCGTGGTTTTATTGCAGAAACTGAGAACTGTTCGCTTCGTCAGTCCATAAAAGAGCACCTCGTATACCCGCCTCATAAAGAAGACGCCACAACTCGCATGAATTCGCTTGATTTTTGACGCCCACTGGTGAATAATGATACCTTCAAAATGTCCCATACTACTAATGAATGAGGCGTCGGTGTCGCCTTCTTGCTGGCTGCAACCATACGGTCCAAAAGACAATCATCACCAAAATATTTGGGTCGAGCAGCGTGTGTTAGTTCGCCAAACAGATTTGTCATGTATCTTCCTCAACCAACAAGCACCAGCAAATTGCTCAAGTGAGTCGAATTAAAAAAAAAAAATTATGGGTTTCACGTGCCAAAACCACTTTCTGATTATGAGGCACGCCGTAGTGGAGGACTCCGGAAATTTCGACCACCTGGGGTTCTTCAACGTGCACCTAAATCTAAGTACACGGGTGTTTTCGCCCCCATCGAAATGGGGCCGCCGTGGCCGGGATTCGATCCCGCGACCTTGTGCTCAGCAGCCTAACACCATAGCCACTGAACAACCACGGCAGGTTGTGAGTTGAATGTGTAGCACGAAAAAGGGAATAAATTTTGGTACATTCCTTTCCGTGTGCTGCAAACAGCTGTAAGCCTCAATTAGCTTTACTTCAAAAATTAAACGACAAAGAACGGCCTAACTTTGAGAAGCAGTTAAAAAGCAAGTGGTGCTGGCAGAATTTAAATTGCACTGTTAGTTGAGTCCTCGTGTTACTGCCGAGCGTTTCTGTGAAGAAATGCAAATATTCAAAAAAGATAGCAATGCGTTACTTGAAGAAAACCTAGTGCATATTGTTTACAATACGGTGGAGTAGCTGCCACATTTTTTTTCGTTACTGGTATTTAATCAGGTAGTTGTAATTAATTATCCAACTCGACACGTACTGTCCTAATTATCAAAGTGTCAATGAAGCATTTAAAGGCACAGCAAGGGACATCTAACTGCGGTATTTTCAGCGACTTACTAGTTGCGCACGCATTTTTTTCCGAGTGATAATTAAACCCCGCGAAATATGGAGACTACCACGTGACTATATATATATATATATATATATATATATATATATATGGGGTGGTTGCAACTGACGCTGGTCTGTTCCTTACCAAGGCAGGACGTATGTTGATTTAGCTGCTCCTGGACAAAACATTGTAGTGTGGTGAGCGCGGATCGTTATGAAATAAGGCGAAGCGTAAGCTTATACTTACCTATGCCGCAAAGAGACTGGGATGAGCCAAATAATGCTTCGCACTAAATACTGGTACTAACGAAGCGACTATCTAAGTGGAAAAAATATGTTTCGACAGTTTCGCCCGAAATCGGAGCATTGTATAAGCTATAGCAAGGCCCCTGGATAAGGCTCAGCGTTGCCCGTCACAGAACGTTGGCTATAGGCGGTGATCGTACCAGCGGTCGTCGATGGTGCACGAGATAAGACCGAAGGAAAGCCGTCGGCGTCGGTTCGTCGTCGTCATAGGAAAGGATTACATCAATTCAGCTTGACGGGTCACCGCGGTGCGATTTGCACACAGCTGCCCAGCCGGATCGCTAATCTGTGGGCGCACAACGATCACGTGCCAGCAGTGGAGGCCAGAACGCCGCCCTGGTTCTGGCAGAGCCAACCGAGCGGCGCGTGAGGCTTTCTAATACTCCACGCGCGGGCCGCGCATTCGTCATCGATAGCAGAACAGCACGACAACGCCGACAGCGACGGCACAAATGCGCCTCGAGCGCCCTTATTATTGCTATCGCAATAGAGGAGTGAAAGTAACGCCGCAGGAAATAAGCACCGTGGGAGCCCATTTTCAAGCGGCTCCCGCAGCATTAAGTGGGAGCTGTTTGAAAGTGAGCACTCACGTGTTGCTTAATATTCTGCGACATCACTTTGTCTATCTCTCTCTCTCTTCTCTGGAATCCGGCGCGTGCGTGTCGGCTCGTCGCATTTGCATACGAAGTGAACGAAACGGGCCTTAAGGTAGCACACCGATTCCATATATGGGTTGTTTCACGTAACTTGAGCCAAACCTTAAATATACGCAAATGCCTCGTAGCTGAACCGAAACAAGGTATTGTTGTCTGTTGTCGCTTGGAGTTACTCAGATAATTTTTGCATCCCGCCGAATTACATATTTCGTCCTAATTAATTAGTCAACATCCTAGTTACTGTAATTAGATGAAAAGTGTCAAGGAGAATTTTGAAGAGCAACATAAAAAAACTCTCTATACAGCTTTCTCTTGCTCAATAGGTGCTACACAAAAGTGTTTTTCCGAGCGTGAAAGAAGCCCGCGAATACACGCAACATTGCCGCGCGACTGGCCGCTCGAGGCACGGTCCGTGATGTAGTGTGATAGCGAAGTGATCCGATCCAGGAGACAGTGTATTGCGCGGTCGCGTGGTGAGAGTCTCCGCGTCTTGCCTTGATGGCGAGTAATTGCTATTCTGCACAGTACTGTACAGAAAAGTTATACGGCGTTTCGCTCACACACACACACACACACACACACACACACACACACACACACACACACACACACACACACACACACACATATATATATATATACATATATATATATATATATATATATATATATATATATATATATATATATATATATATATATATATATATATATATATATAGTCTCATCGCCGCACATGTCGAGTTATGAAATTCAATTATTTGGTTTTATATACAGATTTGTGCAGCCTTTTCTTACTTTCCATTTTCCATTTCTGTTCCGATAGCAGTACTCCAAGCGAATTTTCGCCGTCGGTGTCGCTGTGGGCTCCGTGTATATTTAGGCATATGTATTCTACATGCTTATCCATGCCGTATCTGCGGGTCATATTACTACGCTATTCAATCACTAAAACAGGTCATACGCTGGTCAAAGCAGGTCTGTATAGAGATGGTCTTGCGTTCTTGACTAAATTATTCCACAGAATTTTTAGACTGGCAGCCCACAAACAAATGGCTTGAGACATAACATCCGTGGCGGACGCCTTTTGTGTTAAATCTTGTCAAACTATTAAATATCAAAAGTGCGATGGAATAGCAGTGCTCAAACGTGAAAGTGAGGTAATTTTACTGGCGCGGCTCTTTACGCAGGCAGCGTAGTGGCACCTGTGCGATGTCATTACAGGTCCTGCAAAACGCGTTAACGCTTTTAAGAGTGCCGGAATATTGGGCGCACCCACGTGTCTCGAGACCGCGTTAGTCGGATCCGCGTATAGTTAGAACACCGTCCGAGAAGTTCAAGCGCGACGCTATAGACCTTGCTGTCACAGTCAGTGCTTCGCCGAGAAACAGCCTTTATTATTTAAAGCTTTTAGTCTCGATGCCTCCTTGCGGTACGTGATGGTAGCTCTCACTCGCCGATCGTATCGCATTAAAGCTGCTTACCCTTCTTGTGTATACAGAAAGAGGAGGAAGGGGTGAGGAGAGACATCCTCGTAAACCGTTGTTCAATGCCAAATACTTCTTGTTATAGAATGTTCGCAAAGGCATAACCCGTTATCTTATGCGTGTAAATATAGCGGTTTGTTCAGCAAATGGTTGTCATAGCCAACGCGTGACTTCGCTTGAATTGAGTGCCACGCATTTTTGGCAGCCATGCTGTCGATGCGGATATATCCGTCAAGGTCCTTTCTGAGGTGCCAGTCACCCCCACACTTCCCGTTTCTCTCTCTCTCTCTCTCTCTCTCTCTCTCTCTCTCTCTCTCTCTCTCTCTCTCTCTCTCTCTCTCTCTCTCTCTCCACGGGTCTCTCTCTCTCTCTGCTGTGTCTGTGTCTTTCTTTCTTTCTTTCCTTCTTTAATTTTAAGTACGTTTCTGTTGCATCCTGTGTTCGAAAGAGCGGAAAGGCAGAGCAGCGTCGGTGACCTTTTACTTCGAACCTGTCAAGCCCCATCCGTCCCCAACAGCATCGGCTATTGTCAGCGCAAATTGGGGGCTATAAAATCGGGGACGATTCCGAGCACTGCTCGCATAAGATCGCCGGCGTTCCCTTGAGTTTTATAAAACGGTGGCACCGTCGCATTCGCTAAAGTTTAGCCAACGGTTCTGTTCGTGCGCGGCGAAGCCCTTGCTAATGTGGTTCCTTGCATCGCAAACTGTCTTGAGTCGTTGTCCCAGTACGGAAAGAAGTCTGTCGCCTGAGACTTCTTTGCCACCCCCGTTTCTGCTTTGCAATTGTGATTCCGATTCGGAATAGTTTCGCGGCCTCTGTTGTTGTGCATGCGGCGTACGCCTTCAAGAACATGAAAAAGCGTGTGGACTGTTCAAGATCATCATGCATGAACGAGGACGTGGTACGTGTCATAGTAGTAACAGATGTAGTGTTTTGCTGAGAACGGGTAAATTTTCGCTCTTAAGTGCTCGTGTTCTCGTTGTTCCTCATTGCAACAGCAGCCACCTTCCTGTATATGCACTTGATAATTGTCAGTTACCCTTTCTTTGCTATACATAGGAAATTAGAGTTAGCTTTTCATGATCGGTAAAACAACATACTTGAAAAGCATTTTCATGCGAGTATGGACAAGGACCAAAGGAAGACGTAGACACCGCGGTGCGCTCGCTAACTTTAACTGTTCGCCGGAAATTCACACGCTTATATACCATGTGTTCATTCGGCATCACTTCTGCTAGAAACGTGACCCTATTCCTTCTATAAGGCAATACACGGCTGTGAGTAGAATAGCTGGTTCTTGATCATGAAAGCCAAGTTGCCCTGCATAGTTAATAAGAAATACACACTAAGTAAAAACAACGAAGACACACAAGATGATGTGCATCATCCTGCGGAAAAAGAACACACACACACACACACACACACACACACACACACACACACACACACACACACACACACACACACACACACACACACACACACACACATATATATATATATATATATATATATATATATATATATATATATATATATATATATATATATATATATATATATATATAATAGCAGCTGCACTTGAAGCAACATCGTGTGACCTCGAAGAATTATTCACTGCAGTCACAGCCTTAGTTACAAGACCTCAGAGTAGGAAAAGTTCACTTTCACAGCCTGAGTCCTCTCGAAACCATACAAGAGACTGCAGTCTCTCGGATGAGCCATACAACAAACGGATTCTGTTAAACACGTTAGGAGCATAAATCTGTTTTGTGCGTCTTAAGTCGCACAAGTACACTTCACTGAAAAAAAACTGTAACGCCTTCCGGTAGTTTTAATATACATAGATGAAATCAAGAAATGTTTTCTTCACGAAAGGTCACGTGAGAAGACATAACATGCATACAAATTCCACTAAAACGATTTCTGAACACAACTTATATGACCATAGTTAGTAGCATAAAGTAATGCGACTCCGAAACATAATAGCTTAATTACTTGTCAAAGCATGCCTTATGCCATTGACTTCATTTATTTCCCGGCAGCAGAAGAAACGATTACAGGGTAATAAATTATTAGGCGCACAGTTAGACAACCATATTCTTGCTCACGGCGCTTATACTGCGGCATTGAACCTCTACTAAAGACTTCTCCGAAGATTCGAAGAGGTATGCGCTAATAAGTGAAGACTTCACGCACCAGTTCTGACCGATCAGGTCCCAGGATCAGGTCAAACGCGCGCTCGGCAAGGAGATCGCGCGTCTTTATCCCTGCCTTTGCGTTGACAGTATGTATACAACATACTCCAAGAAATAATGCAAGCTTGTATTGAAACATAGCAGTAAGAAAGAGGGACAAGTCGCGACAGGACAAGTGCCGTATCCAATTGTTGGTAGAAGCATTGGTGGGTGCAATGAAAAAGGGCGAGCAGGGAGGGCTGCTAACTTCATGTGCGCTGCCTTCCTTCCCGGGCTGTCCTTCCGCGTCTCTAGTGTTGCAGATTGCATAGTCTAAGTTAAGAGACAGCGATAATTTGAGATCGCTTACAGATGCCGTCCCGTAGCGCACTTAAATATAGGCAGATTATGATGGCGAATCTAATTTGCAGAGTCGCGGTGAAACTCGCTTCTGTACGAACCGTTCGCCCCCGCTGCCGCCGCTCTTCATATATAGTGCCAGCGTTGTGACGGCGAGCGCCGGTGGTCATCCGGACAGATATTTACAAGCTTACGTGGTCCGTGCATTAGATTATATACGCTTGCCATTTTAATTAGTCAGTGAATGTTTACTACAATTTATATGACCGATATAACTAACGTATAGACTCCTGTAAGGGCCGCACATTTTTGTCTCGATCTTGACGGGCCTTATACAAGAACCGGGTTATTTGAACTATTTTTTTTTCATCTACGTGTATGAAATCCGCCGTAAACCTCCGCGATCGTCTCATCTCGCCATCTATAGTAGGGACACTCAAAAATTCGCTGTTGAGAGCGATCGGAATCAGCGCACAGAACGCGATTGCTTTCCGGTTGGAATTTTTTTTTTAAATATTGGCTGTGAAGTTGGGGGTGAGGCTCATACATGGGCACTTACACCGACACTTATACGGTAAAAAATTTCCTTCGTGTAATTGTTTTATACTTCGCTATCGCTAATACTGCTTCGCCTTTGAGGCGAAAATGCAGCCTCTTTATTTCTTTTTCTTTTTTCTGTGAGTCGGAGTATAAGCGCTGCTGCGCATGACTGCTATTGCTTCTGTTACTCAAGTAATATTGCGCAACAAAAAAGCGACACGGACGTAAGAGAAGACACACCAAGCGCTCTTAAGTCCGTGTCGGTTTTTTTGTTGCGCAATATCACTTGAGTAACGGATTACCAACTTGCCCGGAATGCTGCTCTCCTATTGCTTCTGATTTCGACTGAATAAGGCTTGGCCTCATTTCAGTTACGAATGAATTACATATATATTTATGACCTCTGAATGCAAGTCGCGATGCTTCCATCCCTAGTAAATGTTGTAAATTATTAGAAGAGGTTTTTATTTTTCTTCATGAGTCTTTAGCATTGCCTACTGGAAAGAGAAACAATGAATTATAATCACAATAAAAATATAAAATATGTCCTGTGTATATAATTAAATATATTGTGTTTGTGCATGGTGTTTCTGATAGAAATTTAAAAAAAATGTTTGAAGTTGAAGATACGTATGAGGTAGCCGATGCTGGTGCTTCTAATGCGCTTGTCCTCTTAGTGTCAGGATTTGCAGAAATAAAGCGACAGTATGAATTAAAAGCTGTGAACTGACGGGGAGGAGGGGTTAGGCTTCGGCACTGCTGGGGCGGGGGCTCTGCTCCCCGCCGGAAGACTTCGGAAGGTGCTCGGGCCCCGGAGCGCCCGCGTAGTGGCGCCCATGGCGTCTGCTTCTGTTACTTCTCTTGCAACTTTACCCCCCTTTTTTTTCGTCTTGCCTGATGACAGTGCTTAAAACGAGGAACACGACGAAAAGAAAACGAGAGATCACGGTTGGAATTAAAGCGGTCACATCTACTTGATTCACTTAGTTCTCTTTTCGGACGAACAGAAACAGTCACTATAGTGCACACATTATCTCATAGTGTTGTTTCTTGGAAGGGACTAGGTTGCGGCATGTTGGTTATTCATCGTAATGCATGTAACATAGCGCAGTAAGGACAAGGCATAAGTCGCGACAGGAGAAGCGCTTGTTCTGTCGCAACTTGTCCCTCGTCCTTACTGCGCCATGTTACATGCATTCCGTTGTTTATTGGAGCATGTTGTATTGACATTGTCAGCGCAACGAAATGTGACACAGCGCACAAGTGTCTTTGCGTATATATAATCGATTGAGTTTCGTTGCTGTGATCTGTAGTTACACCAATCCAACTCTCCCGGTTTTCTCTCTTGGAGAAAGCTAAACCTAAACATAGAGTTATATATATATATTAATGGCCATCTCTTATACGCGTGATGTATACGTTCCCGCTGACAAACGGATGTCCATTTCTGTCTTCCTCTCGTGTAGGCCTGACGTGGTCGACATCATGGCTTCGACCTCGAGCAGCGCCAGGCGCATGCTGAGGCTGGCCAGCCAGCTGGCCCGGCCCGCGGTCAGTGTGAAGCCGGCGGCGGTGGCCTCGGCCCACTGCTGCTGGCCAGTGTCGGCGCCCGGAGCCATCGTTGCTCTGCGAGGTTTCAGCAGCGGGCCGCCGTGTTGCCAGATGCAGACCACCGAGCTGTACCGGGAAGAAGCGATCCCTCTGCAGAAGGCCGAGCAGAAGACCACCGTGGTCCACGAGGGACCCTACAAAGAACGGCACGTCACGGTAGGTGCCGCACTTGTACCGCGCGTCTCGTGGTGTAGCTATGCACGTCTGCCTATCAGATCGCGAAAGACAACGAACGCAGGAGCACAAAATGGACTCCAGGGCCGCTGAATTTAGGTTCTTAGAACGAAAGGAAGCTGAGTAAGTTGATTGAATCTGGAATCAAAGCATGCCGTTGTGGAGAGCGTTACAGCACGCAGCAGCATAAACAATGCGATATGTGACATGGATGAAACGCAGCTTCGAGTTCGTGCGATGCTCATGGCGTCCGTTTTACGTTCATTGTACCCAATGTCTTTCGACGATGGCGCTATAACTGAGCCGTAACTAGTGCACGTGCAAACGTGATACTGCCCTCAGCAGTGGGAAGCGACATGCTTACGAGCTGTGGTGTGCTGTAGATACCCATTATTGTATAAACTCTTGCGTGGTTACACTGCTCCGTGGCACTCTACGCGGTCAGTAGTGTGCAGCTCTATATGCTGCCACATTTATTCGTAACCATATGAAGCAAGCAAACACTGAAGTCAGAGAAAGCAAAAAGAAAATTATCTGATATTTAATTGAAATGTAGACACCATATTTCAATTAAAGAACACGGTTAAATGTTCTTACGTTCTTTTTTTTGGGGGGGGGGGGAGGGAGAGGGAGAGGGGAGGCCTCGTTGTCTGCCTGCGTGATACGCTCGCAACTAACAAACAGCCAAGACCCACGGTTCCCTTAGCCCCTATACGTCTCATTTTTGTGCGTGTGACGCGTTCGCGCGTAGTACGATGCCTTGCTGTGAATTTCTGTGTAGCACCACGTTCTCTCATGCGCGGGCTCAGCTCTTTTGTTTCCCCAGATGCTTCCGTTGCTTTCTAGTCAGAAATAAATGCCTTTTTTTTTTCTCCTCCACTGTACTGTTGGCCAATCACCTCCCCCCCCCCCCCTCCTCCATAGTGGACATGCGCCAATAGTGCACGGAAACCAAACCGGTGTCCGATGCAACAACCTGCTGATAGCTCCTAATAATGAGAGCGCCTAAAAATCGCTGAAGTCTGTGGATTTTTTTATTATTTATATTCCGACTATTTATTTTTCATTGTGAAGTGAACAAGGATCACAGCGTCAACATTGGTAATGTGGTTGAGTCTGCTTGATTTATTTTGTTTCTCAGTACGACAAACTGTCATACCTGTAAAACTAGAACTACTGAGTCATCGGCACTGCCGCGCGGTCGTAGCAAGCGCAAGGAATGACCTCGATCCACTTTTTTCCAATTTGAGGCCACCACGACCCCGTGCAGGTGGAAGCTCGCGACGCGTGAAGAAAGGCCCTGCTAATGGTTGGCGCGTGTGTTCATAAGCTTTGCTGTTCGTTCTGCAACGGTCATATTTCTTCCATGCTATAGACTAACGGGAACCGTCTCAGATATTTAGTTCAGCATTGGAGAAACCGAAGGAGAGCACGTTCGTGCTCGCTTTCTTTAAAAAAGCCAAGGTGAAACGCCGATGCGAAAAGGTAAAGTCATTTATATCGTTTGTTTCTGGCTTTTGTATAGTACGAATCTTTGACGCAGAAACATGGAGGATAACGCATAAACTTGAAGCTAACGACCGCTGACGAGCAACGGAACATAAACTGATATACGTAATGTTAAGAGACCAGAAGACGACAGGATGAAATAAAGAGCGAACAAGGGTAGCAGTCTCCCCCCCCCCCCACCCCCTCGCCCCCAGTATGCTTCTTCTCCTCTATAACTACACGCAGTGCAGTGAACGCAACAGGGCTCGCGTCAGGCAATTAGCGTAGGCAAGCTGCTGGCTCCGGCCCAAGGGAGGAACGGTCCTAGTGCTCCTGCGGGGCTTCTTTTCTGACTGCGCCATGCCTAGGCCGATTAGAGGCGGTCAACGGGAAATGTCTTCTGGTTGCGTGATTTGAAACCTTCCACTTCATTTATTGCGATAACAATTGTACGGACACTTCCAGGCGCATTTCCGCCGTCGCCCTGCAGGGTGTTCCGTATAAAGACCAAGTGAGATAACGGCGTGACCGCGCTACAGTGATCTACAGTACGAAACTACAGAACTACAATACACTGTATAGCCGCGCGCCGTATGCTGTGGGTGCGGCTGAAAGCGTGCGAGGGTGAGTCGAGGGTGGCTCGATCTGCGCGCGCAAGGGAGGGAGGCGGGGAGGAATCTTGAAAGAGGTGTGCGGTGGGCACAGAGTGTAGGTGCGCCGAGTGCGAAGGGTTTCGTACGCGCTGTGTTCTCTCCGCCTAGTTCGCTCTGAAGCGAAAGGCAGCACGAAGGTCAATTCGCTCGCTGGCGCTGCCGCTTTTCCTCACGCCAGTGTTTTGACAGCGAGTGTGCCCGGTCATCGAGTGAGAGGTGTTCACGTTCGTCTGTGCGCGCGTGGCGCTATGCTCGTTAATTTAATTAGTAAGGAAATGTTCACAATTTATTCAGCCGATAAAACGTTTATTTTTACTTGACATATCTGCCTAATAATTCGCTATCGCAACCGATCCTTTGCCTTTCGGGCGAAACTGCGACTTTTTTATATTCTTATAATCATGCGGCGCGCCGCCTAGTGACTGACCCCAGCGATAACGGTGGCGTGGCGGCGTGCGAGTCATGCCTGCAGGAGCCAATGGCGAAGCGCTAAAGAACAAATGAAATGGAATGTTAGAAAGTACGGCCTATATACTTTTCTATCACGATTAGACAACACGACCCATAGCTTTTGCTGCGCGGCCCGGACCACGGAGATGGTGAGATGGAGTAGTATTGAGATTAAGATAAATAATGCAACTTTTGCAAGCCACCTATAATGTGTATAGCGCAGATAAACGCTGGTTTATTGCTATAACAGAATCGGTGCCATCAGAATGTATACAAACAGAGCCGATAACAAGAAAATTAGGCGAGGAGAAAATTTGCAGACGAATAGGATTGAGTCGGCTGTTGTGAGAGTTGGCGTGATCCTAAATTTGGACGAGTTTGTACGAGTGCATGTTCACCTTAATGGCGCAGGGAAGACGTACGATGACAGAAGAGAATACGACACAGAAAATGCTGGCTTCAAACTACTTTTAAGTGCAAGCTAAAGTTCAGTTTGAAGTTAGCACCTGCCCTGCCCGAATCTTTCGTTTTCGTCTTCCTTGGGCATTAAGGATAACAAGCACAAAAACGGTGTTATTGTAGGTTGATCGGTAGATACTTTCTTCCGGCAATGATCATGATGATGATGATGAATTGTTTGTTTTAAATAATGCATGATCACAGTGAAAAAGGACCACCTCCATAATAATACCAGTGCTTGCTAAAGGCGTTTGTGTGGGAGGGGATGCTATGGAAATAGGAGGGACACCTTTTAGAGTGTAAGCGGGCACTGTTGAGAACCTGTTGAGTGCGGCTGCCGGTGCGAATGGTCGTACGACCGATCGCACCCAAAATCGCACCATGTGTCTCCCGCACTCAGGGAGGGGACCTGCTAGACCACAGCATTTGGACTGGATTGCATGCAGGTACACACGTGCGCCGAACTCTTCCGCGAGTGGAAGCGCAGCCGGCCCGGCTACAAGTACGTCAACGAGGCAGGCGTCAGCGTTCCGCTCACCTACATCCACACAGGTCTGGACCGCCAGGCGGCTCCCGACGCGCCTGTCGTCTTCGCGGTGCACGGAGCGCCCGGCACGTATCGGGAGTTCGACTCCCTGACGCCCGTGCTCGACGCACAGGGCGCGTCGGTCATCGTGCCCACCTTGCCAGGTACGATGGCAATGCCAGTCGAGACTCTATAGAGACTGGTTCCCGAACAAGAGGGAGGTTTTCATGCAATATTTTGGCACTGGACCAGAAGGTGTCACTGGCGCTCCTGATTTTCTGACGAGAGCTACGGTGTGTGCTCCAGTGCTACATTATTATGAAATACAGCATTTGGGTGTCTTTATAAAGCTTTATCTCGCCAATCTACAGAATGTATATATATGTATGAACATTTATGCACGAGGTAACAGGATGCATATCGATAAGTTCCGTACATACTCCTTAGGTCAAAGGCTGACTGTGACAGCCTATACGCATATCGACAAGGTATGCAGCGTTCTGGTTTTTTCTTCCACTCAAAAAATTAGTTTTTCATTCTTTTTTTGGTTAATATATACCGTTCTAGGGGAACCTTAGTCAGTTTCTTTCAGTGGATAATTTTCAGCGTCGAGCATACGGCGTTGTTTTGTGTGTGTGTGTGTGTGTGTGTGTGAATATCTTATTCACGTATTTTGTTGACGCTGCAATGTGCTGCACGACTGCAAACCTTTCTCTGTCAAGCAGTGATGAGACTACGCAGTAATTAAGAGTGGATGCATTTGATACTGAAACACAAATAGAATAAAACATTATTCTATGGAACTCCAACGAATAATTAAAAAATGACTATTTAGACACGCCAACGCGTGAGATGCAGTTACCCAGTTCAGCTATCCACCACAATGGCCGAGGGGCTTTACTCCCCTTTACTTTGGCTCCCCCTAGCGCCAATGCTCTCGTTTTTTTTTTTTCGCAGCGACAGGCAAAACTGGCGAATAAGAAGAGAAAGAAAAGCCGCAGTTTCGCCCGAAAAGTGAAGCCGCGATTGCAATACCAAATTAGCAGACAGCCATAATTAGTAAGGATAGTAGTTTTATCTGTCGTATAAACTTTTAAACACCCGCTTACTAACTAAATTAACAAGCATGGTGTCATTGCGTGCAGGCAAACATGCACACATCACTGTCGATGACCGCGGACACTCGCTATCAAACCGTTGGCGTGATGTGCGGCAGTAGCAGCGAGCGAAGTGACCTTCGTGCTGTCTATCACTTCAACGCAAACCGAGCGTCGAGAACACAGCACACTCAAAGCTACGAGCGGACGGCCAACCTAAACCCTGCCCCCAAAGCAGATCGCTTCCAAGATAAAGACTTCGCGAGCCCACCATATAGGAAGTTGCTGTCGAAATACTACGCCTCCCACTTCTCCACCCTCTTGTTCCTTGAGCGCGACGGAAGACGGCGCGCTTTCTTTCCTTGCGCGCGCAAGATTGGGCCGCGATCGTCGGCTCACCCTCGCAAGATTTCGCTCGCACATACAACAGACGGCGCGCGGCCGAGGTGTTATCGCTCTTCCACCGGCAGCAGTGTGCCTGGAGTGTCCATATAATTACTATCGCAGTGAAATGTAGTGACAGGCTGACGGGGACGGAGGGGTGCGTCGACGGTTCGACGTCGCCAGGTTCCTTGCAACGGAACGAACGCACCTTCGCAGCAACGCGCTGGTCGCTGTCTTAGTTCTCTGAAAATTTTGCTTTCAGTGGCACTCCTGAAAACTGCAGTTCGTCAGATCTGCTACATGATAATCGTGGTTGATGCACAGATCGATCGAGGCATCGCGGTTCCCGAGCGAGCACTTGGACTCTAAAACTACTGCTTAATCATTCGGAACAGTAACCGCTTGTATCAGTTCTAAATTTCTCCCCGTAGACTCCAAAAAGTGTTATTAGCCGTGCAAAACGATGAGCAAAACGAAAACAAGGTGAAAGCAGGAGCCAACGTTTCACCAAGTGGACAACGAGAACAAGGTGAAAGCAGAAGACAAAGTTTCGACAAGTGGACAACGAGAACAAGGTGAATGCAGGAGCCAACGTTTCCACAAGTGGACTTGTGTAGAAGTCCACTTGTGGAAACGTTGGTTCCTGCTTTCACCTTGTTCTCGTTTTGCTCGTCGTCTTGAACTTCCATTTCCCGCTTTTCCCATGTTTTCCCTAGCCGTGCAACAGAAACGTATATTTGACAATTTTTAATGGTGAATTCTCGAACCGAACATGAATCGGATAGCGAAGAGTATTCGATTGGTGCTAGAAATTTCAAATATTCACACGCCCCTAATAAGGACAATAAGAGGTACCCCAAGAATGTCTTTACACTTTTTAATAACTATTGTTTTTAGGGTTTCCGTTGGATTTGTATGAGCAGGCAGTCAAGGTTGCCTGTAAGATGTCTCAATGTTTACTTTGAGGGTGTAATGTTTGAAACATCGCTCGTGCTGTACTCCATGTGATGGACACGCAGAAATAATAATAATAATAATAATAATAATAATAATAATAATAATAATAATAATAATAATAATAATAATAATACCAAGGTCTTGTTCACCTAGTCCAACAGTGCCTGGCTGCAACTTTTATTTTGTAACTTCTTTTTTACATCGTGCCTATGACTGGCACAATCTAACGCCTCCTACCCACACATTTAATAAAGCGACGAGAAGTTTACGAATAGTAACATAAATTAACCAAGTACACGCTGAGCATGATTTAAAACCAGAAACGTCACTGCAAAAAAATAACTTTCAGTGAAAGCGGCTGCATCGTGCACGATGTCCCACGATGTGTTTCCATATAGTGTTTCGCCCTGTCCGTTCCAGATTTGAATTTCAGCATGAAAACGCAGAGCTTCTGGCACTCGGTGGAAGAGCGGACGGACCTCCTCAAGAAGTTCCTCAAGGCCATCAATGTTGGAGAGTAAGCACGACTGACTGACATCTTTGATCGGAAAAACGCTATGCTGAAGCTGGGTAAACATCAGCAGGCCTTCTTTCCCCAACCTTCCCCTTTTTATGCACTTAGTTCGCCCCCTGTTACTGCAGATGGAACGCTTCCATGTCAGAACACCCCAACCGTAATATCTGGAGAGTTTTATCAGGTTTTATGCCTCTAAGAGACCTAAAGTACACTTAATGGAATTGGAGTTTTAAAAGCATGTCCGGTATTCCGGTACGCAATGCATAATACTGGGTTACAGGTAAAGCGATTTCTTTAGTTACTGGACGCTGGTAGCGACTTCTTGTTGCGCTTCGTATGTACCACAATGCCTAATTATAGACGCGCTTTCGTGGTTCACGAGTGTTCTTGTCGGAAAAAAATCAGTGACATTTCACTTCGTGAATGTGGGTTACGCGCAATGCTATGGGTGCTGTTCCCTTTTTTATGCGTTGAGCACCATTGTCGCAAGTTCTTCGGGAGTCTCCTTGACATGCCTAGCTAGCACCTTTTGCCGGTCTTGTTCAGCTCGTGCCCGGCGCTTGCCGACGACTGCGGGGTTGGTCGACTCGGGCGCGGTCTGCCGTCGCTTGCGTTGCTGCCCCGTCCTTCTCGCTCGGTGCTCGGCCTCTCGATCGCCAGATGAACCCAGCACATCCGTAGCTTACACAGAGCTTGTGGCAACTGCCAGAAAAGGCGAACCCAGCGCGCCTCCACCTACACTCTTCTTCCGCAACGCTCTGCCTCTTTTTTTTGTGCGCCCGCGCGCTCCTCTTTACCTTCGGCGCACTCCTCATCCGGCGCGCTATTCCCTCTCACAGCTCGGCGGCCTCCGACTTAATCTCGCCGATTTCACAAATGGGGCATGTGCGCTTGCACGTAAAAAATAAAAATGCAACGTGTTTACGATTACGCCGCCGCCGAAAATTTACACCAGCAGCGAAGTAAATACACTTGATTACTGCAATAACAG
The DNA here is from genome assembly GCF_038994185.2 of Dermacentor albipictus. NCBI lineage: Eukaryota > Metazoa > Arthropoda > Arachnida > Ixodida > Ixodidae > Dermacentor > Dermacentor albipictus. The sequence continues at coordinate 44,539,499 of NC_091823.1, read as the reverse complement.
CTCTGTCTGGTTAAGCACTGCTCCACGGGTAACCCGGTAATCTGCAGACGCCATTGCGTATACCGGAATACCGGAAACGCCAAATCAATTTAGCTTGTACGCTAATCCGGTAAACGGGAGCGGTTTGGGCGGGTTACCGGATGGTCGGGGCGTAAACGTGAGCGGTGAAGCCGCCTGGTGTTGTAGAGCTCAACCAGACAAACGCATAGCTAAAACTGCAGTAACTCACCATATCCTGCTTCGCCACTCGTGCAAATTTTTGGCAGCGGCGTAATTGTGAACACGATTACGCCACTGTCGAATATTTACCCCAGCAGCTAAGCAGAATACAGTAATTAGCTCTGTGGTTGTGTGGTCGAGCTTTGCGCCACCAGCTGGCGCCACCGATCGGGCCGCTCACCTTTACGCCCCCGCTAAACCGGAAAACCGCCCGCGCTTTCCCGGATACCGGACGCGCTAAAAGTCCCTTTTCTATTAGAGACGTTTAGCGTGTCCGGTATTCGGGCAAGCGCGGGCGGTTTTCCGGTTTAGCGGGGGCGCCAACCTGAGCGGCCCGATTGGTGGCGCCAGCTGGTGGCGCAAAGCTCAACCACACAAACACAGAGCTAATTACTATATTCTGCTTAGCTGCTGGCGTAAATTTTCGACAGTGGCGTAATCGTGTTCACAATTAGGCCGCTGCCACAAATTTGCACGGGTAGCGAAGCAGGATATGATGAGTTACTGCAGTTTTAGCTATGCGTTTGTCTGGTTGGGCTTTACAACACCAGGTGGCTTCACCGCTCACGTTTACGCCCCGACCATCCGGTAATCCGCCCAAACCGCTCCCGTTTACCCGGATTGCGTACAAGCTAAAAGTCTCTATTATAGAGTTTTAGCGTGTCCGGTATTCGGGCAAGCGCAGGCGGTTTTCCGGTTTAGCGGGGGCGTCAAAGTGAGCGGCCAGATTGGTGGCGCCAGCTGGTGGCGCAAAGCTCAACCACACAAACACAGCTAATTACTATATTCTGCTTAGCTGCTGGCGTAAATTTGCGACAGTGGCGTAATCGTGTTCACCATTACGCCGCTGCGAAAAATTTGCACGAGTGGCGAAGCAGGATATGGTGAGTTACTGCAGTTTTAGCTATGCGTTTGTCTGGTTGAGCTCTACAACACCAGGCGGCTTCACCGCTCACGTTTACGCCCCGACCATCCGGTAATCCGCCCAAACTGCTCCCGTTTACCAGAATAGCATACAAGCTAAAAGTCTCTAAATTAACTTCGCATGTATGGCATGGTCCGTATGCTCTTTACGCCGTCTACGGAATACCGGAACACAGCCGGTGACGTGGATGACCGCATCAGCTCTCGATCTTGTGGCACATTAGAAAATTTTTGTGCGTCCGGTATTCCGGCACGCACGGGCGATTTCCTGGATGAGCGGGAATGTAAACGTGAACGGCCAGATTGGTGGCGCCAGCTGGTGGTGCAAAGCTCAACCACACAAACACAAAGCCAATTACTATATTCTGCTTAGCTGCTGGTGTAAATTTTCGACAGCGGTGTAATCATGTTCACCATTACACTGCAGCTGAACATTTGCACCAACAGCCAAGCAGGATATAGTGGGTTACTGCAATTTTAGCTTGGTGTTTGTCTGCTTTAACTCTGTGCCACCAGGCGGCTGCACCGCTCCGGCCGCTCACATTTGCGCCCCCCGCAAATCCGGCAATCTGCCCAAACCGCCCCTATTTGCCGGAATAGCGGACAGGCTAAATGTCTCTATTGTCCATAGCTTGTGTTGCATATGGGTGTTCTTGTCGTAGGAAAATAGGCACTGCATGTTAACAATTATGTTCCTACCAACAATATTGTTGGTCATTGCAATGTTGCGATTCAATAGTCTGTGTCCTTTGATTAATATCCACAGCATGAGATGGCCAATGCAGTTGCTCATGTTTCCGTTTACGTGGCATTCAGTAAATAGTAGTACTTATACTGACAGGATAGAACTCTCAATTTTACAGGTATCCCACACTCCTAAGAGAAACAGGTTACAGGCAGGCTTGTTTAGTGCGCACGAGTGCTTCCCTCTTGCAGGATATAAACACCTTAGCATACGCAAGAGTGCAGGCGCAGAACCAAGGCGCGGCTTGAAGCCCTTTTGCATGCAGGACCATTAACGTCCGAAAAATTCTTGGTATGCTGTTTCTAGAATTTCCTGCTGCAGTGAAAATATCCATTTGGGAATTTTTTGCGCTCCAATCACAGGTTTTCTTCATGTGCACCGCTGCGCATGTCTAAATTACAAGCTGTTCTCCATTTCTTTTATTTTTCAGGATCGACATGATGATCGCACACAGTAGCTCCATGTATCCAATGCTCTGGCTGGCGTTACGAGAGCCAGAAATCAAGATTAAATCACTAGTGTTCATCGCCCCTTCTGGCTGCCGGAGAATCACGTAAGTCTTGTCTTTCAGAAATCTTTCTGAAAGAGACCTTTCTTTCAGAAAGGTCTCTTTCAGGAATCGGCAATGTAGAGGGTCCTTCACAACATTTTCTCTTGTTACAACTGAAAGGAAATTGACAAAAACATTTGGTTGCTCCCGTTGGGCCTGGAGGCCGCGAACTGGAGGCCGACGCACTAATTCCATTGTATGTTCTCCAGTTCATCTCTGAAACATGCAGTGTGCATTGACTTACATCAAGCTAGCGTTCATTCGTAAAGATAGGCATGAAGTCGGCACGGCATATTCTCGAAGATCTGTTCACGACAGGTTTTTTGTGGGATGGTGTCTTTTTATAGCAGCCTTATTGTGTGTAAGTATCATGTGGCAGTGCAGTGCAAATACTTCTGACAATACACACGTCCTCACTTTGATCCAGTTTGAGCAAACAAAGTGGAGTGTACCGGCGCCTAATTACTGACACTCAGTGAAGTAGTGTGAAAAACGTTGCTTGCTTCTATCATTGCTGTGTACATTGCTGTTATTGCAAAATATCATTAAAGGCAAACTGTGACAAATTTTTGGACCGCGTAAAAAGCCTATAGTTTTATATATTATATAAATAGAGAAGGCCTTTATGACTTTTTAGTAACCTAAGTTCTGGACACTAAAATTCTGCATGATGGTGTTTTGAGTCAATCAGAAAGGCCGCAGAGGCTTTTCTTAAAAAGAAAACGTTGATTATTAGTGCCGGCAAAGTGAATGGCTGAAATTTATATGTACGGCACTACGGTTAATAAGGGTTGCGCAGGTACACTGTCTTACTACATGGAGGCTTGTGATGCAATGTGACTAAACCTTTTACAACAGGCAGGCATAGCCATCTAGGTTGAAAGGGACAGTAAAGGCACATATTAAGTCAACCTAAAGTGATACATTAGTGCTTGAGAATCTCTGAGGCGTCAATATTGCGAACAGAGCTTTAATAATAGAGAAATTTAGGTAAACGTAGGACATGATTAGAGACTCACCTGAGACATTCTAGTACTTGTACTTGAATGTCCCAGGTGAGTCCCAGTACAAGATGACGAAAGCACTCCTCAGTTAAATTCTGTCACTAATACTCAACCACTCATTCCACAGAACATCCTTATATTGTATTATAAGATGAAATAAAATGCTACTTGTCCAGTTCTGTTTCACTTTTAGAAAAAAGAACTCATTGAAATTTCCCTCAACAATGACGCAGGTGGTCGAAAGGTTTTGTTTTCGCTTTACTCTGCACTGCCTACGCTTTCGCATTTCAGTAGTTATCCTGTAGTGCTGCACTGGTTTTGCTGGCTCGCGAAACTCAGACAAACTGCAAGTAGCAGAGAATTCAACTTCCATGCAATGTCACAGGATGCCTGAATGGTCTGTGCTGACCGTTCAGGCATCTGACCGAAAAGAAGCTGCAGCGGCGAATCCGCCGCTCTTTCTGGGCTCAGTGCCGCTGTCTGTTGGGCCCCGTTTTGCTCACTGATGGCAGCAAAGGGCGGTGATGCAACGTCACCACTCCCCCGGTTGGGTGGCAAGAGATTTGAATTTCGAAGAAAGTATTCGAACCCTTCAGATGCAATTTTCTCATAAACTAAATCTCTTCTTGGCAAGAAACAAGCGTTACGAAGTTTCTGGAATGGTATTCAAACAGTCCACGTCGACTTAGTGGCCTTTAGTGTCCCTTTAACTGCGCCATCTGTGTGGCTTTGCGCCAAAGAACAAAATTGGTGCGTAGCCCTTGCGTGCATCTAGCGTTTTACACACAACGATGAGTCTTGTCATGGAGGAAGGAAAAAGTCAAGTGAGAGCATTATGCCACGCAGCCAGCCTTGCCAAGCGAATGCTCCATGAAGCCCATACATGTTTGCTCAGTGGCGGCCCCACACGTGACCTCTTGCATCGAGATCATGGAGCAAGAATTAAGATTCGCTGAGACACTTGGTTCCCAGTAGCTATGCGAGTTTTTTATTTGGTGCAAGTTTGTTCGGCTGCCCTGCTGTGGCTCTGCCTGCAGAGTGGGAACACTAAAACCAATCGTGTACTTTGATGTGCGATCGTGTGTTGGGCTACCAGGTTTGGCTTCAATCGCATTGTGTGATGCTCCCTCCTAATGTTTTCCTTCCTCCATGAGTCTTGTCATGTGTCACATGCATACAGCTTCATGATCCTTTCCTTATATTCAGTCAGATCCCTTGCACGTGGAAATATATTTGGCGTTGTCGTATATCCCTCGGTTACACTTGACAGTGCCGTGAGCCTTGCATATGTTGTCTCGGAAAGGTCACGAACGGTTGCAGCCAGCTTTGTGCATTAGTGCACCCTGGGTTTAGCCCATAGGAATATAGGCCAAGGATACCACACGTCGCGCAATTGTTTGAAGCCTTCAGTTTAGGCCCGCCACATATTATTGGCCTTTTTTGTTCTTATTCCAACCCGAAAATTGTGCTTTTCTTTCTTTTTCTTTTTTCTTTTTTTCATGAATAGATCTTGCAGGAAAATTTTCACCGGCTTTTTTCGGTGGATAACTTCTTGCATCATGCTTGCCATGTTTCCGCCCCCTTTCTTTTTTTTCTGTTCTTTTTTCCCGGGGCATATATCTGGTTCACTAATTCTATTGATGCCGAAATGTGCAGCGTGACTGCAGATAGGTACTGCGTTTCAACAGTAACATTGATTACAAAGTTGACAGAGTACAAAGTTCACAGAATACAAAGATTGCAGAATAACAGTTTTTCAGAAGCAGTCTAGTGAAGGCACAGTGACTTGCGGAGACACAGTATTACTATGCATGAAATATCAGTTAGTACGTTCGTATTTGAACACTAATAGAACGACACTTTATTTGTAACGCTTCGTTGTATAATAGAGAAAAAAAGAATGACTGGTTAAGTGCACACCCCAGCCCCTTCTACATTTTCTCGTTTTCATTGCATTGGCAGGCAAAAGGGAGCAAAGGACCCATTAAAGGTATTGCTTGGCCGGCAGGGTTGATGGGCATAACTTTATCCTTGCCAGGTTATAAGCTGCGTTGGAGCACATCTACTCTAGCAGGTGTGGGCCAGTCAGCGTCTTAGTTCTCTGTAAATTTGCTTTTGTTGACCGTTTTCTGTTAAAGCCGAATTCCAGAAAACAAATTTGGTGTACCTTTCTCTGTAATTTTTTTTCTGTCTGAATGCAAGAACGCTGAACCCCAGAAGAATGAAATTTTGTTTCGATTGAGTTTTAATGTTTGTAAAGCTAACCCCTGTTTCAAAGCTACATGTGCAATAAGTAATGAGCAAGTGATGTGCAGACATGTGATAGCCTAAACACAAAGATGGAGTGGCGAACTTCTTTTGCAGGAGTAACCGCCTGGAGGGGAGCAGTTAATGTTCACTCTGAGTGGCCATGGGCAGAGTAAACACACTCCATATTGGGAAGTGTGAGAGCCCTCGAAAATGGAGTTAACATGACATGAGCAGTTACTCTTGCTTAAAGGAGTTGCCAACACTTCCTTTGTTCTTACTGTGTATATTAATGTGCTGTACAGCACTTACATATGTGTTGACTCATTCTGTAAACCGTTGCTATTTGGGAGTGTTTTGCATTGTTGTCCTTGTCAGTGTTTCCTTGTGAATCGCAGTGCTCTGAAAAGCGATGCATACCTTATAAGGAATATATTCTGTCTTACTAATGAAGTTTTCAGCATTCCAATATGTTTTATTGGAAGGCATGCTTCATTTATGTTCTGTGATTTGGCTCGCACTATTGAATGTTGTCTTCTACACTCACGCACTATTCATATGGGGCAGCTGCTACCATGTGCTGAGTGTGCAGGTACTGTAGTTGGAAGACCTTTAATTTTTCCAACGTCTTGTGTGTCCATACCTGCTGCAGGCAGATGAACCCACACTGGCTGATGAAGAGCTTCGACGAGTGGTTCCGGGTCCCCTGGCTTCAGAATTTCATGTGCGGGCTGGCAGTGTATATCGTGCGGGTACTGGGCAAGCCCAACAACAATCAGATGAAGGGCACCATCCTGTCCATGATCACTGTTATGAATTCCAAATACGATGAGGTATGCATATTTAATTTCAACTTTCAACATTACATGAAAGCTAGCTACCATAATGTGATTCAGGTAACAGCTCTGCCCTAAATCTATAGCGCAAGTGCATCAGACCACTTGTCTGGAGACAAGAGGTCGTCAAAGGAGGCGTGCAGCAGGCATACATACAATACTACACCAACACTGGCCAGACATGCCTAAGTGCTTGGGGACTGCTATGTTTGACACTAGAAAACTCTTTGTGTTGTCTGTTGCTGTCATGGCTTTTTCAAATGTGAAACGATGGCTTTCACTGTGTCATAAACACAAGTAAGCAGTATTGCAGCGCTAGGTTATGTCTCAAACCCAGCTCCATATGGTAGCGTGGCGGAGGCGTCAGCTTGAATAAATCAGAAGCTCAGAATTTGGGACAATGATAACCAACAGGTTTACTGGCACTTGAATAAAACTTATTTACATCGTTGAATAGGAAAAATAGAAAGAGGTCAAGTGTTTAGCAATGAGCGTCTGGATGAGCCTCGTCTCCATGGCCCAGAGCAGCTTGTTACAGCTCTTTTCCAACCCTCCCTCCTGGCGGTAGCCAATCACACACAGGTCATGTCCCACCAGGACGACAGCCAATCAAGAAGCACAAACAACACTGTTGCAGATGGAATATCGGACCGGCGGCCCCACCAAGTTCCAGCGAGCGCAAAGGCTGCAAGAAGGCGTGGTAGTGGGAATGGGAGAGGAGGTCTTTTACTCACAACTGGTCTTCTCCGCTGTTTTACAGTATAGAGCAGGCAGCAGTTTGTGGCAGCTTTCTTCTGGGAAACGTCCATGAGTCCTTCGCGTCATCTTGGCTCCCCCGGCATGGCAACTCTTCCTTTTGTTGCGCTTCTTCTCTGACGAGGGGAACTCGCGGGAAAATTAGGAGTGCTCAGCATCGCATGAAAACTGGCCTCTGACTTATCCTCCCAGCATAGTTCTTGCATTCATTCGTGCACAGGACAAACAGCATGTTGTCTATGGCTGTCATAACAGCAGTATGAGACTACAGTGGTAAAGCATGTGCCACGAAACTGGTGGGCAGCAGTAGTCTTCTGCCATTCGATTCTATTGCAATTCTTTTCCTTTCCCCACTTCATCAGTGGTCGAGTGGTGCTCCACCTACATTATATTACCAGGATCCCCTGGTAATGAACGGTGGCTGTTAAGAAAGGAATAAAACTAAGCGAAAGGAATTGCTACGTTATACCAGCCTAAAATACATGCATTATAGTTTTTAATGTGAAGCATTCTTTGTATCATTTCAGGCACCTTGCAGTAGGTAGGTATAGATGGTTTCTGTCTCATCTCGATTCGGGCCCTTCCAATAAAAAGAAATGCATGACTGAAAGTACAATAAAATCTCATTCTTCAGTACAGCAGCCTGATGCTCTAACCAATAGGCCACGATCACTTTTTTGTCTTTGTTGTTAAGTCATGATGGCACTCTTACTTCACTTGTGCCAATGCCAATTATAGTTCTTCGACATGTTTGGTGGGTGCGTTAAATGCCAGTTTCTTGCATCCTTCTCTCGTGACAGCTAGTGCTTTGAGAAGCTGCCTTAAGAGTGCACAGCCTTCTGGATTGGACCATATTCCCGATCCTTTCCTCATAGCAATGAAAGCTGCATAGAGGCTGTGCAACATATTGTAGCAATTTTATGATTAGCCCAGTTCAAGCAGGTTTTAACTTTTCTTCACTATGGAGTTCGAATGCTACCATTGTTCAAACATAGACCACATGACATAGACATTATCTTTTTGTGCACAGAGCCTAAGAATTAAATAACCTTCCTTCTAACACCTACCTCATCACCAACATTTCTCGTTTCAAAACTGCTATTGAAGAAGACCGAGAGGAATGTGTCCAGCAAGCCTTTCGACAGAGGGCTTGAAGCGCATTACTTGTGAAAACGGCGCAGAGAGGGTACTGTCTAGTCGTGCCATTTTTCTTCGTGCCCACCCCTCATGTAATGTCCCAATTCTCGGTTGCTTCGAAACATTACGAATAATGAATGAATAAATAAATGACATACAGGTACGTACAATTGTATAACACTTATAAGTTGCATGTGACATCACAATCTGTGTTATTCTTGCATATGCCCATCCATTACCTATGTAGAACCCAACAATTGGAATGTTGTAAACTCGCATTGAATAACCGAAGTAAAAATAATGTCGTCGCACACATGCTTGTGTCACGCATACAACTGCTCATCTTATACAAACACATGAGTCCACCTAGTCACTCCTTGCGAAACCCCAAACTATGCTGGATAGCCAGATACCTGCAAAAGGCTTCTAATTCAGATTCCCACAGTGTACGGCATCTTCACAATATTTTTTTAGGTTCACATTACACGCAGCAAATGGGTCTCGGAGCTACTTATTGCAGCTTGTTGCATATCGATGATCAAGCTCAGAGGCGATTGAAAAGCAATCCATTCTGTCAAATCACAGATGGGCCATGCAGTCATGATGCCATGTTATGATGATGGCATATGTATAGCATGGTGCTTTTTCTCTTTGTAGCAAGCAGATGTAAAAGTTATGTCCTAGCAATGGTAAAACAAATGACCAGAGTCATACTGGCAAGGTCCACCATGCAGTGCACATCTGCATGGGTGCTTTTTGTGTCAAATAACTGCAGACAACCTTTGGAATTATTTGCTTGCATGGGAGGTCTGAAGTGTTCTGTAATTGAGCCTTCAATCTGTTTAAGAGAGTCATTATAGTGACTCGAGCGAATTGCTGAACTGTGCAGGCAGGGCCCATGGTGTGCGAGTTGAAACGGCGCGGAGTGCCAATGCTGATGCTGTATGGTGAGCGGGATAAGCTTATTGATGCCGTGATCAGCGAGGAGATGGCTGCCATGATGGGCGTGCAACCAGCTCTCATGCACGTCTACAATGGGAGGGACGACAAAACCTCTGTCTTATTACAGTCTGGTAAGCACTGCTATAACAGTTCTGGTATGGCAGTGACCATTAACCACAACATATTTGTAGTGGAAGGAGGAATAAGGCAAACTGGGCATGTGAAACTTCTGGGACTTCTGCATTTGTGATTTTTGCTTGTACTTCTGCTCACTATTGCATGCTCACATCTCAATGCATCAGTACTAGTCCCCACTTAAAACCAGAAGCATAGCTGTAATGCAGTGATTTGGGCTTGTTGGTATGACATCGTGAGGCTTAAAGCGCGTGAAAAGATAAAGACGAAAGGAAGACGTGACACACACAGGCGCTAACTTGCAACAATCTTTATTTCGAAATAAATATTGTTGCAAGTTAGTGCCTGTGTGTGTGTCACATCTTCCTTTTGTCCTTGTCTTCTCATGCTATAAGCCTCACAGAAGCCGAGCCAGTGCAAGTTTTGCATGACACCAGAAGCTTAAGGAGTGAGTGAAGCACCCAGGAGGAGGGTAAGTTGGTGCGACCAAAGCTTTATAACAAAGTACTTGGGGCCTCGGAAAATCATTCGTTCTACAGGTCACTTCGTTGTAAAGGTCGTGTGCTGCACTGCTCAGAATATAACCAGGATTGAATCATTCATTATACAGGTCCTGCCATTGTAGAGGTGTTTGTTGTAGAGGCACTCAACTGTATTGGAAGGGTTTTATAGGCAAAAGCTGGAGGTGAGTCAGTATGTTTGATGTTGGCATGGATGAACAGCAACCCAGCAGTAAAGTTCTGTACAGACGACTGCTTTGTTGGCACAGAAAAATCAGCATCTTCAAATATGGTGTGGCGAAGCTACCACTCATTGATGTGCACTGACAAAGAAAGTGGCTGCGTCAGAACACATACTAACCCATTTGTGAAAGAATACACTTGTCACTTGGTTAAAGTGGGCACATTAACCTGCTGCTTACCCACTGTGGTGACTCAGTGGCTATTGCGTTGCGCTGCCGAGCATGATTCTTAGCCACAGCAATCTTAGCCACAGCAGTCGTATTCCGATGGAGGCAAAATGCAAAAACGCTTGTGTATTGTGGTTTGAGTGCATGTTAAAAAAAGCCCAGGCAGTCAAAATTAATGCATTCCTTCCTCCCAAAACATTAAACCCTACATTTAAACTTCTGCTTTTGAGACCGCCATCAATGTGTTCCCAATGGCAGTCATTTCACTCTATTTGCAATTTGAACAGTTTACAAAAAAAATCTGAGCCCGTATTTTCATTTGCTAACTTTCGAGGATGCTTATTGTGTCACATGATAAAAATATACAGAGTGTTGACTCATTTGAGCAAGAACAGCTCTTGCAATGTGCTTATGAAAGGTGTGCCATTGTAATCGAATCCACATACATTGCTAGCCAATCAGCGCTCACTGAAAGTGATCAATTTCAAATTCAGCCAATAGCGAGTGTTTCTAGACAGGCAGCTGCGAGAGTGTGCACAAGACACTGGGCTTCTAACAGCGACCATTGTGCTAGTATAGCTTGTCATGCTTATGTTAAAGGCACACTAAAGAGAAAAACAAGTCCAGCCGTATCAGTAAATTGCCCTTCTAAAACACCAAAAAACCTACTCTTGCCTTAGAGAAAACCTTGATAAGCCAGAAAAGATGCAAAACTGAAAGATGGGTGGCAACATCACCTTGAAGTTTGTGATGTCATAGATTTTGACGGTGTGCTCATGCCTAGGTAATCTTTCATTAGTAAAGATGGGCTACATTGTATATTGTAGAGGTGTCAAAAACTGAATTTAACAAGTTTCGTGAATTTTTATTGCACCACAATAGCCTAAATTTTTAAAATTCATGCAGAAACTCCTCTGGTAGTTGTCCAAGTATGCATAAGCGTTGTGCCACTTGCTCATCTCGACGCAGCTCAGTGTCATTATTGGTGTTATGCCACTTGATCCGACCACTATAAACTCTTATCAACCCTCTTCGGTTGTTATCAGCCTTATCAACATTATCAACAGTATTCGCATATAATGTCGATAGCAAACACGATAAGGCAGGTTTAGTTAAGATATTGTTCATTAGAGCACTCAAACCCACGACCATTGGGAGTAATTAAAGTGAAGTTAATTAGCCACAATTAAATAAGATAAGAGTTAATTGAGGCACTTGAACCCTCGACTGTTGATATTAAGGTGAATTAAGGTTAATTAAGTGAAGCTGTCACAAAACTACCACTACATTTGCTGAAGGGGGTATGCAATGCTTTATTGAAATGTGTGCTGTTCTGGGCATTGTAGGGGTGATTTCAATGAATGTATGCACTGTTTGCTTGACTTTGCTGAGTGCTTGTAGCCTTTGCCTTACGTGGGTTTGAGCCATTCCATTTTTTGCTTGCTTACGGGGGTATGAGCTATTGCTTAAGGGGGTATCATAGCCATCTATTGTCTCATTGCGTAGGCATAGAAATGCTTATGCATTTAAAGGAACACTTTGAAGTTCGTGGTGTTACATTGCAATTAAAATGTTTCACTGTGATGCAAAAATAGAAACATGGCCTTCTTTTCCTCTACTAGTTACTGATCAAATGATTCTAGCATTAATTGTCGTAATCAGTCCCTTTAGTGTCCCTTTAATGGTGCATGCAAAAGTGCAAATAAGTGCTGGAGGGTGAAAAGTAAAGCATTCTAACAACTGTCATGTGTTTTTTAGTGCAGGTCTCCAATATCAGCTTACTATTCAGAGATTGGATTGCCATACAGGGAAAGTGTGATATCATTGCTCTCACACATGCCGAGTTACTTAGAATTTCATGTCTAGAGAGTTTCTCATAAAATGACAACTCAACCTTTGCTTGAAACAAGAACATTTCATTTCATGGGACACTTTAGTAATTATGTTGGACTGCACTTTAAATACAAAGTGTTTGTGAGAATACTCGAAGGGTGCTTATTTTGTGTGCACTGATTTCCCCCTTCTCATCTTCTTTATTTCCAGGCAAACTCGGTGGCAACTGTGAAGTAGTCTGCTTCAAGCAAGGAACGCACTATGCATTTAAGAAGTACCCAAACATTTTTAACAATGTTATACTTGAATTCTGGAAGAGGAATGAAGGCAGTTGTACTTGATTTAGTGTACGGAATTTTATAGTGTGTTCTTTCTAGATAGCAATCTGAGTGGTGCCTTCAGATTTGCCAAACATTTTCAAGTGTTTCTGTGAGAACATCTGTTCTTGTGCAATTGTTTTTAATGCCCATTTATTTGTACAAATGAGTAACTTAGTTCGGCCTGAGCAATCTGATTGCAGGGGCACCTCAACTATGCACTTGCTCGATATTAACAGGCCATGCTTGTATTCTCCACTAGCACCAGGAAATGACAGTTAAGGAGTTTTGGTATGTGGTTGTCACCACGATTTATGAGTTTCTGCAAGGCTGTGCCTATGGTAGCTAAAATGTCTTTCAGACTTTTTGCTAGCGGTTGGGAACCTTCAAAAAAGCACCAGAGTAAAAAAGAAAAAAACATAAAAAAAACAAATTAAATCAATTCTGTGGAGAATTATGAGCTCTAGTGTTTATAGGACAGTTTGAATCTCTTACGATGCTGTATTTGTTCTGTGATCATGTTGTTTATTGGCAGAGCAGAAAGACACTACGGTCATCCACTCGTATGCAGATGGCCGTGACGATCATGGCCAACACTTGCATCATTGTTCCAAACATGCAATGTTGTCAAGAGTGCGTGGTTAGAAATGCAGGGATCAATATTCAATGTTGCTCTTACTAAGTCATTCATTTATCGAATGCCACCTGAAGTGATACACAACATCCACTGTGAATGTGGGCATATTTAAGATAAACACTAAAAGCCAGCAGCTACTGTAAACCAATGCTTATATACTACATTGTTATCTTATCGACCGACACAATTAAATGAATTTGTTTTACTGTGTTGTCACGCTTTCTTGATGTGCACAAAGGACATATTCCATTATAAACACTGCACTTCCAACAATTCACGCATATTTATGTTCACTCAACCTCAAGTTGATCCGCCAAATTGAAGAAGTTGGTGGCACTGTACACCAGAATCTGTTACTCCCGTATGCATTACGAGCATGAGCATTTAATCTGGACCCCAGTCGCCAGCTCTCGCCGCAGCCCGCACTGAGCTGCCAATATGATGACGGGGCAGCTGACGACAAAGCCATGCTGAGTGAACATTGGTGGCAAGCACACAATAAGAACAGGCTAAGCATTATAAAGGTTGGTTTTTCCTTCTTTCCACAAGTTCCGGCAGTCCTTGGCAAAATATGGTTGCGCCCTAGAAGTGCAGTAAATTTTGGTCTATAGCGCTTCCTACAAAAATCACTTGAGAAAAGAGAGAGACAGTAACTCCAATGAGAGAAAGTAAAAAGATTGGCCTCAGTGATGCGACTACAATTAAACATCGATATAACAAAGTAGGTAAAATTGGCCATTTGCTTCATTATATCGAAATTTCGTTGTACTGAAATTCTTTTATGCTATTAAGTACAGTCGCGAATAGTTTTTTTTTCATGGAAAGGGGCCGCAGAATTTTCCGAATTACAGTGAAAGCTCGTTAATTCGAACTTCAATAATTCGAATTTATGGATAATTGGAACTGTACGATTTGGTCCGGCCAAGCTCTACAGAAGTCTATATATAAAAAAGTCCGTTAATTCGAACGCGAGAAGGTTCCCTCACGGATAATTCGAACTACGCTCGCCTGGCACACGGCCAGAGAAACGCGCCTACTGCCTACACACAAGGCTGTATTGCCTCCTAAACGGAGAGAACGGCGTGAGAAGGCAAAATCGGAAAAAAATCTAACCGACGCGGGGTCAGTCAGAAGGCAGCGGCGGCTGCCGTCTCTCCGTTCTACGTAACCTCCGAGACTTCTTGCCCGTTGCGAATCTCGGAGGCTTTGCAAATCTTGTACAGCTGCTAATGTTGTGCGGAGATGGCACGGCAAGCGCCAAAACACAGCGAATCAAGTACGTCGCAGCTGCGCTTGCAATCAAGAACCAACGAATCGGGGCCTTCGCCACCTTCACATGTTCGGCGTCTTTGTCTCGGCAGTCTTCATCGGTTGTGTACCTCTGTTTTCAGCTTAGGAGGTATCGGTCGTCGCGATTCATTGTGATGGTGTTAAGCCTCGGCTAACGTTCGTTTCGGTCGACATCGGTGGTGTGGCACAGTCAGACCCAGAGCTTCGACTTGAAGATGGCGTGTGCCCGCGGCACACGCCATCAGTTTCTGACTCGCCAAATTACTGACATTCCCTACTGCTTCCAAATCGCATTGTACTGTTGCTCTCCTTCACTTTCGTTAGTTCGAACTTTCGTTAATTCGAATTGAAGCGGCTTCCCCTTGCGGTTCGAATTAACGAGCTTTTACTGTATTGGGAAATTGAAAAAAGAAAATTTGCGTCGCCCGCACTGGGACGACGCTATCATGAAAAGTGCCGGTATCAAGTGCCTCTTGCTCCAATGGGTCACTGAAATCAGAGATTACGCAACCTTCAATACTAAACGCACGGGAAAACAGCTTGCACGATTCCACGCGGTCTCGGCACGCCCACTCTTTGCACACATGGTAGCTAGATTACCTCTAAAGCAAGGTACGCAGCTGCGTATGCGCTCCGCCGCGCTTACAGCTATGCGCAGCCACGGCCTAAATGTGCAAAAATAACTACGCGCGCCCACTTACCCTCGCCCTCCCCCCTCCCCACCCTGGCGTGTGCTTGACCGCGTTACCGCAAGCTCGCTCCTCCCCCTTTCCCTCTGCTTGCGCGAGGAGGCAGCAGTCGAGTGTGAAGACACCATCTTTGTTCCCCATCCTCGCACACTTTCACTCGCACCTAAAGCACAAAATGCGTGGGGCGCAATACTATCTTATTGCACTGTGGAAGTTACCATTTATTGTCTCGGCATTCCTTTCCTGTGGAATCGAAATTTCGTTATATTGAAATTGCATACACACTTATCTATATTCAAGTTCTAATTACATGGTGTTCTACTGACAAGAGGTTATGAAAAGTTAAATAGTTCGTTATATCAAGAATTTCGTTATGTTGAAGTTTGTTATGTTGAAGTTTAGCTGTATAACCTGGTACTTGACACTGGGGAAGGGATTCGTATGAACAACAGAGACGGTGTAGGAACACTAAAGGCAAATCTGCGACAAGTGTGTACGAGAGCTGCAGGCATGCCAGTTCAGCCAGCGCGCAATGATGGCTAGCACATTGGTTTCCCTAGACTTCGTCCTGGCTTCAAATGGCTTTCCAAACTGATGACATTCATTAAAATACAGCATTATAAACGCAACAATTTGCAGTAATTTCGCATGTGAGCTTTGCAAATTGACCATATGCCAAATATTTTATTGTAAATGCAGCAATTTGGAATGACCACGCATGCAGTCTTACTGCATTCATGTATTTAGAAAGATACAATTGCTTAGAAATCTAAGTCAGTAAAGGTACATGAAGCACAATAAATGTGGAAGAATGTCAAAAACCACAAGCACAAAGATTAGACAAATCCATGTACTATGGTACATCATTTTTATGGTATCTGAACAATTGCACCACCCGAGTCTTTTCTAGCAAGTTTGGTAAGAAACTCTTATTGCATCCATAAAAATAACTGATAGACACTAAAGGCAAGCATTAAGACGAACTATATAGTGATAAATGGGTGCATTAATATGTTCAAAGAAAGGGGTCAGACAGGGCGAGACAATCTCTCCAATGGTATTCACTGCGTGCTTGGAAGAAGTATCCAAGCTATTTAACTGGGAAGGCTTAAGAGTAAGGATCAACGGCGAATATCTCTACAACCTTCAGTTTGCTGAAGACATTGTTCTATTCAGCAACAATGCAGACGAGTTGCAACAAATGATTGAGGACCTTAACAGGGAGAGTGCAAGAGTAGGGCTGAAGATTAATATGCAGAAGACAAAGATAATGATAAATAACCGGGCAAGGGAACAAGAGTTCAAGATCACAAGTCGGCCTCTAGAGTCTGTGGAGGAGTACGTTTACCTAGGTCAACTAATCACAGGGAACCCTGACCACGAGAAGGAAATTCACAGAATAAAGATGGGTCGGAGCGCACACGGCAGAAATTGTCAGCTCCTGACTGGAAGCTTACCATTATCATCGAAAACGAAGGTGTACAATCGGTGCATTTTACAGGCGCTGACATATGGGGCAGAAACTTGGCAACTGGCAAAGAAGCTTGAGAACAAGTTAAGGATCGCGCAAAGAGCGATGGAACGAAGAATGCTAGGCATAACGTTAAGAGTTAGAAATAGCAGTGTGGATGAGAGAGCAAATGGGTATAGCCGATATTCTGATTAACATCAAGAGAAAAAAATGGAGCTGAGCAGGTCATGCAATGTGCCGATTAGATAACCATTGGACCATTAGGTGTACAGAATGGGTACCAAGAGAAGGGAAATGCAGTCAAGGATGGCAGAAGACTAGGTGGAGTGATGAAATTAGGAAATTTGCGGGCGATAGTTGGAATCGGTTGGCACAGGACAGGGGCAATTGGAGATAGCAATTGGAGATAGCAGGGAGGACAACAGGCTGACGATGATGAAAATGTTCAGAGAACCACATTTTTATAAAATACAGCTATACCACAAGAGAGGAAATGACAGACATGGGAAAAGATTGGCACCACAAATGTGAATGAAAAAAAGGCAAATAGTTCACCAGAGGCAGTAAACAGATAACATTCCATATTAACGTGGAAGAAAATGCAGTCGGGTCAATTTTACTGGCTCTGGCCGCAGATGAACTCTCCTCTCCCAAGGTTGTGGCTGTAGCGCAAGATTTCTGCCCCATGCTAATTTGAGAAT
The DNA here is from genome assembly GCF_038994185.2 of Dermacentor albipictus. Classification (NCBI taxonomy): domain Eukaryota; kingdom Metazoa; phylum Arthropoda; class Arachnida; order Ixodida; family Ixodidae; genus Dermacentor; species Dermacentor albipictus. The sequence goes on along the minus strand of NC_091823.1, from coordinate 44,522,156 downwards.
GATGCATGTCCACCAGTTCTCAGTCTACCGATTTCATTTTCAGTATTATTGATGAAGTTTTCTCATGGCAATGAAAAAAGCTGGAGGTTTGAGAGGCGTAACCAGGCTGTACAGTCTTCTTACATTATACATGTAGGATAAAACTGGAACTTAACACTGGTGGGAAACACTGCAATGGCACTGGCTGCGAGAAGAAAGGTACTGCTCGTGTGTTGGGGCACCTTGCCCTACTCTGCCTTTTTCCTACATGCAATGACCGCTTGTTCAAGGCAAATGGTGGCCTCCTTTAGCAAGCGAGGCCACAACACATAAATTGGTGTGGAATACTTTTCCCGGTTCTTCACCTGCACCACCCTTTACTATCTCGTGTGGCAAAGCTCGATGCTGCGGGCACAAACAATGTCCTATTCTACCTACCTTACATTATTTTTCTACACGACTCCCACGCCTGTTCAGACATATGTCCCATCGCAGCACTAAATTTGAGATGCCCCTGTGGTACTAATTGCCCGGCTGACTGTGCAACCACCGTCCGACTGCTGTCTTGGCTTCACCATTGCACGCGAGTCACTGTCCTACCAAGAACTTTCTCTCCAGGTCTAGCCCTAGGATGGCTCTGGTATTTCTCGTCGTGTCGTCAAGGATCTGGTTTTCCAGTTGTAGCGCGACGTCCTGTGATGACGGGCAGGATCGGAAGCCTATCATGGTGCGCGGGTATACTAACTCGTGTGGCAAAGCTTGATGCTGTGGCCACAAACAATGTGAAGTTCTGTGGCCACAAACAATGTTGATAAAACAACTGGGGTTGAAGGTTCCGGTGGAAAAGGCAGATCCTCCCATCCAGAATTTCAGTGCAGGTTGCTACGCATAAGCTTCGAGATACACACCCATAACACTTCGTGGACAGGGTTGAATAGACATTCCTTTATTTTGTAACAACTAGTACAGAGAACCTGTTGACACTGTTTCCACAATGAAAACAAAGACGAGGAGGTGAGCAAAATGTATTGTGCCACATTCCCAGTACAATGATTCTGGCAGTGATAATATTTTGGGTTGTGCCACTGTATGTCTCCTCACTGGTGCATACTCACCGGTTGGGGTGTAGAACAAACTAAAGAAGAAAAATAAAGTTTGAAATACACTGCGCAGACACGAAAAATGTGCCAGTCATGTGCATCTTAATAGAGCCCCATCGGCCAGCAGCTTGCATAACTGCCACTGGCCAAGAAGGACGAGATATGGTGACTCAGCTGCCACTAGAGCAACCCGAAATTTAAAAAAAAACGTCGATATGCCAATCAACAGATGGCTGCCTTGGAACACCATTGCGCTGCAAAGCAAGCACAAGCTGATACTGAATAGACTAAGCAAGTTCTACATACAATTTATTTTACAGACTGTGTGAAGCTTTTTAGATGGGTCAAAGGAATGTGAGCATGATCACCAGCTGGGACTTGTCCTCTTGATCAAGAACAACTAAGCAGAGGAGTGGCACCGCAGTAGTACCACAGGCATTGGCTTGGTGAAGGATAAACTTGAGACAAGGCACAAGCAATACAGCATGCTCAGCATCTGCATAGAGCAGCAGCCTGTTCCATTCACATCAAGTATTATTACTATGGCCCAGGCATACCTTGAATTAACAAAATTTTATAGACTTGAGACAACCTGCTCTCTGCGAGATGCGTTAAAGTTGACTTGCCTCTTTGACACCGAACCGGTGGTGAGGTTTGCAAAAAGCTGACCTGTGGATGTACATTTTGAAAGCCATTTTCATGCGAGCATATCTGCAAGTTTACTGCAGTGACTAACTGCTTAAAAGAATTGACCGAAAGGAACACTTGGGTTATGAGAGATGGTGCAGTAGATTTTAAAATGATTTTGACAATTTTGGGGTTCTTTACAGGCACCTATAATAATGTGTACAATTAGCTGCAAGTGACATGCGGGAAATCGGTTGTAACTGATGAACCGGCCAGTCCTTGCAGTAATGGAGCACTTGTGCCGCAGCCAAGCGCCGAGCATATATCTATTCCTCTTGCATCTTATTTGCATTTCCTCTTTTGTGAAGTCTGCACTGAGCATGCCTTGTGCTGCCAATCACTTTCCTTCCGAGCTGCCTGAACGAGATTCTTTGCCTGAACGAGCTGCCTGAACGAGATTCAATGCTTTGCATTGGTGCAGATTTCACCTGAGCTGTGTTGGGACGCCTTCTCAACACGGAGAAAAGAACTGTGGGCCAAGTAGGGGGGGGGGAGGGGGGGGAAATAAAAGCCCTAAACTATACACAGAACAACAAGTACACTTGCAATAGTTATGAGACGTGCAAGACATACTGCTCACTTGACTGCTCATGTATAACACATCACCTGCACCACTTGCCTCCACAATATGGGCAAGTCTGTTTTTGTTTTTTAATATAAAGAACAAACATTCAAGTATTAACAGTGCTCTAACACGTTGGAAGGGCTCTCGACCAACAATCACGCCTCTGGACGAAACAGGTACAGACCCTTGAAAATTACAGCGACACACTCAAGGTGACAAACAACAGCTACCTACAGCTTTGCAAGATGGTCTCCGCATACAAGAAGTCGGATTTGTCTGCGGTACAGTATGCAGAAGGTTCAAAGAAAGAGATAAAACAATTGTATCCTAAAAGCTGTCGCTTACAACACTTTTTTTTTCCTTTTTTTTTACAGCATAAAACCTGCCCTAGCTGAAGTGTAAAACACTACAAATGTACAAAACTACTGCACAAGGGAGCCGCACAAGGGAAAGTTAACGACAGGACAACATACTCTTATGCATTAAGCTTCCAATGGGTGCATCTGAAGCATGTTGCAAAAGCATGTTGCAAAAGCACATTCCCAGTGGGCAATCAACATTTGCTTTTTAGGCTCTGTACAACTAGTGCAATACGAAGTGCAGAATTCTGCTATGAACAAAAAAATCTGCTTTTACTTTACCTCAAGTGTATAAAGTTTGATTCACAGGGATATCTCGTAATGTACAAGACTGTGTTTAGGGAAGCCGACCACCGAACTGTCTATGGACTACAAAAGAGGGGAAAAAAAGGAACTTTTTAATTTTGATTGTTATGTGGATTGCATGATTACATAGCAATGTGTGCAAAGGCTGATTTGTGAGTGAAAAACCAATGCCCGCCCAACAACCTTAATGTAGATGTTATCAATCTTGTATGGCATGACTGCCTCCACACTTGCCACCAACACATTCAAACAGCAACTTCAAAACAGCTTCTATAAAATCACTTTCACTGCTCTGTCAAAAGACTATATCCTCGTATCTAATACACATATACCAGCATGAATATAGAAAATGGTTACTGCCAGTGACTGTGGCATATCAAGCAGCTACAAAGGCTTGTAGTAACTTGAGCATTTACACATAAACTCCATGACAGAACAAAAGGAACGCAAGAACTCTAGGGGAAATGCCATGCTTTCTTCTGCAGGCATATGAAGTACTCCTATAAGCACCGGGTGAACTGCACTCGGGTACTAACAATTCATGAAAACAAAGAGGAGGACCAAAGCTACATTGTCATGGATGAAAAAGTGCTGTAGCTCCAAGTACGCAAAAGCTCATGCGGAAAATAAGGCCACAAATTCGTCTGGCAGTACTGTAATTGACAAATTATTTAAGCCACTGGAATGTTGCGCCACCAACAACCACAACTCTTAGCTGCCCATGCATACGTGGTGCCACGCAAAACAAACTGCGGCTGGCAAAGTGAACATTGGTGGATAGTGCATATAATGAGTTCACACTTTCACAGAGGGTAGCTTGCACACTAGTATTGGTGTACATATTTCAAATCCTTTTAACAACGTTGCTTGAGCATTGATAGCTAAGCAAGTCGGCATGGTAGTGCTGTTTAAAGGTGGCCAAGTCACTGCATACTCGCAAATCTTGGGTGGCAAAAGCATCACCTAGCAAGCCACTCTGCAAGGATGAGCTGCAATGAACTTCGTGCAATTATGTGCAGCAAACTTCTTGCGCTGTAAGTATGCACAGTGTTGCGCATAAAGAACACGGACACAAGAAAGAATGATGGGACATCATTCTTTCTTGTGTCTGTGTCTTTTATGCACAACTGTAATGCTGTTACAGGTGCAACATAACTAACCAATCTAACTCATTTTTCTTGTTCATGGTTTGTTCTGTTCTAAATTAATTGTTATTTTTTTCCCCTTTTTATCAGTGTACTTCATGCAAATAAGGAAAAAGAATAGTGGCTCGATGCAGGCACCACATCCAAATGGCATGAAATGCCAAACGTTGACCATTTTGCCAGCATAGTTTCAGAAAGTTAATGAATGTTTATAAAAGCAGCTACATTCTTGCACATATAGGTTGCCCTGGCGCCACGTCTAGAAGCAACTCCAATGTCATTCCTTCTGTCATTCTCCAGGGCCTGCATGCTGCCTAACAGCCATTATCGTTAGAGTTGGCTACTTGGGGCCAATGGACGAGAAGTCATACAAATTGAAAGACAAGAATTTCTACAGTGACAAGGCTGATCAATTCTGCTGTTCTGCTATGCACCGACTTACTTGCTGGCCAATGTTTGCGTGGCATTGTTAAAACACAAGGGTGTACACCTCAGTGTACAAGCCAACCCACTGTTCCCAGGCTTTGTGCCAAAGCTACAAGTGTTGGGCAGTTAGCATCTTGCACCCTGACTTGTGTTGCCAATCAACAATCTAAAGCAGATTACGACGATGAGTTCAAGAGGGCAAAAATGGTTGCGATCAATCTGGCTCGGGTAACAGTGAACCACAAGAACAGTGAGCAACTGTAGTATGCATTAGAATGAAGGCTGGGCAAGACCTTGGCAGTGAACGACAACTTCACGCACGCAACACACACACACACACACTGATCAACAAATGGGGCAAGTCTCCACAGGACACCAAATCAGGGAGGACGTCATCGTCATAGTTTTCGAAGATGTCGCCAGCCTCCACCGCCACCATTACTTGAGCCCAGGTCCTGGAGGGACAGTGGCAGCAGATGTGGTTGCCCTGTTGAGTGCCACACTCACTCGCAGAGCTCAAGAAAAGGCAGCCGATAGGTGTTCCAAGCAAGAATCACATTTGCATGTGCGTGCATGGCAAAATGGGTGGCCTCCACTGCACAATTCAAAAGGTGGTGGTGCTCTGCTCCGTACTGCGGCTGCCTCCGAAAATGCATGTTCAGCAGCGACACTGGATACTCTGGAGAACACAGCAGTAGTCTGAGCACTGGCACACCATGATGCGTTAAGCACTAGCATCCTGTTCTGGGGCAGACGGATGGAAGAAAAGACGAGAGAAAGCACCACTCGGGGAAAAAGGGGGTAAAGCAAGCACCTTTTAAGAAGGAACTACCGCCTTGTGCGCACAGGTATACAGAAAAGCATTTGCACAATAATGTACACTCCTGTGCATCTGCTTACTTTGAAAACAAAATAAAAATAAAATGACAATATATTTTTTCGTTTTTAATGGCTGTGTTCGGCATAGTGATTATGCTTGTGACCTGTCTCATAGTGCTTTGTTGTATAAATATTCTGAGCGTAGATAGTAAAGTCGCCTCTCTCTTTCTCAAACTTTGCAAGCTTGCACACGGGTTTCTAAAACTATGAAAAAGTTATTCGTACATGACATTTACAACTGCGATGTTGCAGGTGCGATTCACAATGTAACTGTTACACTCGCCACCTATTTGAAATGCTCTTCTCTTTTTGCATCAGAGTAACATCGCCACATTCCTAACAGTTTTTACGGCAAACAGAGAATTGCCTCGCCATCAGCTGAACCTGATAAAGGCCTTTCGAAGATTTATTGGCAGTGAAGTGGAACAGGTTCATAATAAGACTGACGACCCCACTGCTGCCTAAATGATGTTCCTGACGTGCTTCAATGACCATGATGTATAGAAAATGACGTCATGCATAGGTTCTAAGGAGAGAGACAAGCGCAAGATGTGCAGGTAATGCTGGTGGTGAACTGATGCACATATCGGGAGTAGATGGTGATCTGTTTTGTTCACTTATGGTCCAGCTTGAATGCAACCATGGAACATTAAGGCAAATTATATAAAAGAAAGGAGGAGGCTCAGAAGGTAAAACATGAATGTTCATGAACGTGTATACCCTATTTTACAGATGCCATCAGTCACTCCTGGTATTCCATACACACAACACCAGCTTAACCTATTACAGCTACATAAAAATACACATGACAGACTTATCTGCGACGCTACAAGAGCTACCAGATAATCTTTTGCCAAGTACTACGGACACTGACCAATTTATTTTTAGACACAGTGGGAATCTCAGATTGCTGAAAAACCGAGCAGTCTAGAAAAACTAATTGGTGGAAAAATAATTTTATCACAATTCACTCTGTCAGCTAAATCAATGTGCATATCTGCAAATGCTTACTCCAACCGGTGCCAGACAAACCGGTGCAAGACTTTCTATGCATAATATTGTGCCAGCTGTCAAATTAACTGTTTTGTAATATGGGCAAAACTGCAATTTTTCGGTTAATTTGATCTCACCCAAAAGCCCTGTCTGGTACTTGTACATTTCTGTGGGCCGAAACGTTTGTTAATTTGATCCTGAAATTGTCCCTCGCCAGATAATTTGAACTTGGCTGGCCTGCACAAACACACCCTATACATATGGCTGCCATACTAATCTTGTTGGTGCTAGATATGCCAAAGACGCATTATCTCCTGCCAATATGGCAATTTACGGCCGGCCTTGATCAAATTTTGAAGTGAAAATAGCAATTCACAATGAATGATAACCATATTTACCCTATGTGCCTTTTCACCCCAATAATTGGTTCCGAAATATTTTAGAAAAGAGCATAAAAGAATTTGTTGGCAACTATAAAGAAAACTTACTTGAAAACTTCCCAGTACTGACCACGCAGGCCTATTTGGCGCTCTAATTAAACATAACCTAGTACATTTTGCATGACAAGATACGTAAATTAATGGACGATGGTGGAGCCATGCTATGGACAGTCAAATAATATGGAGAGCTGATGCTGCCTAAAACATTGTACACTATATACATTACAAGCACAGTTTGAACGCACACCAAATCACCTTGCTTTTTTATATTTCAAGTACACACCTTGGGCTGATACTACGCTTTCTCACACGCAGACGTCAATGAATGCACCCAACTAGGACACTAAAATGAAGGCAAGCCATTTGTAAAACTCTACTTAACAAGAACAGCCTGTCTGTTTTCACCGGAGTTGTTCTTGCTGACTGAGTGTAGCTATATCGCGCATTTTACAGTGAAACCTAGAATGATCATGCACCAAGTAGGCCATTTTCAAGCTTTCCTGTTAAATGCTGCAGTGGACTTGGTAATCTTTGAACCTTGGGCAAGCTCTGTACAACCGGGACTGTCATGTTCCAACCTAATTGAACACTTGCATCAAGATGAGCATGTTCATTCTTCTCATGCGTGGCGTCCTGTGTGGTTATGGGTTAACACTCAATTGTAGGAGCTGGCATCATAGGACTCCCTATACCCAAGACATGTTTAGTAAAACTTCCTCACCAAGGTTGTTTACACAGACTTTGCCTCGCGTTTTCGCCTATCTAAATATCCCAAACAGCTATAGCATAGCGTTTCCATGCCATCACACCCATGTGGTCTGCCCCAGAACAGGAATGCCTATGAGACGTCCATGAAAGGTGATCGTTCCAGGAGGGTCCTCAGGACAGCACAGTTCGAGGCGGCGCAAAAAGGTTGCGGGCTTGTCGTTTGTGCCGTGGCCACGACATGAAGAAATAAATTACTGATGATGGACAGAAAAGGTCCCACAATGAGATTCTCGCAGGAGTCTGCCGATGCTTCACGGGATCTGTCTGGATCCACACCACTCAAGACATTGGTGAGGACTGACGGTTCTGTTGAGATGGGCTACCTGTAAAGAGCAGGACAGGTACTTTTATGAGAAAGCTCTGAGGAGCAGCAATACATGCTGCACATGGAAAAGTGACCCCTGGACAAATGGTGGCCACAACAAAAATTCAGCACTGAAGCCATTTCTGGAAGATATGGGTGACGTAAAGAAACAGCGATATTGCAGCAAGTGCCCCCTCCCCCCTGGTGTCACCCTCTCAGCACACACTTCAAACTGACACTTTTAGGCTATTGGATCAGTTGATGAAGGACCAAGCCACAAGTGATCTGTCTTCATTGCCAACAGCACCTTCTAGATAAGGTCCACAATTAGTAACATCACTTGGAACGCCAAGGAAATCGGCCGTGTGCAGTGTGGCCTCCGAGGTTGTGTGTATAGTGCTCCCAGTGAGTCCTATGTCGCATGTGGCCACTTATTCTGCCTGCTGCGTGGAATTAGCCCAACAAGCCCAACAAGTAAAAAAGGAGTCATGATTTCATGGCGGCACTAGAACTGAAAACAGAATCCAATAACTTGCCAAGTAAGCTCGCAGTTTTATTTAAACTTAGTGCAAGAAACAATATTCATATGTGGCCTCTTCAGATTCCCGTTTACTAGGCTGGGCAAATATTCAATATTATTGCTAAAGTATTTGGAACAAGTGAATATACTGTAAAAACACGCATACAGCTCAGACCTGCATATATAGTCCAAGGTATAATTTGGGTACAACGAAAATTTTTAAAAAGTTTTCGTCTGTATATAGTCTGACGAAAACAGTCACTGAAAGCATTTATTTTCATTGCACTTCACTCTTTAGTCATTGCAGTCTAGTGCACTCCACGCTTCAGTCACTGTCATTCGTTGCACACTCCTCAGAGAGTCCCTTGCCGGAGATATCCTCCCATAAAAGCTCGTCTTCAGTGCCAAGAAATGCGTTCATGAACGAGCATTTTGTGAATACACGACGGATGAGCTACTCGGGAAAGCACGCCTGAGCGGCAGTGATCCATGAACAGAGCATTGCTAAAGAGGCCGATTCCAGTCGTCTGGTAGGAGTCCCTTTAGGCTCTCCCAACCTCATCGACCCCATACAGCAATGCTTGATGCAGTCTATTAATGGTTTATTTATGCACACATCAAGCGGTTGCAACTGGGATGTCATCCTTCCCAAAATGATGATGAGCTCAGTGCTGGACCTGCACGGCAGCCGCTTCACCGAGTCAGCTATGTGACAGAAAAAAGCATCCAAGACAACTAGTGATCTGATAGTGAGTGCTCTGGATTGCCAACAACATACATCCTTTGATCCAAACAAGCACCAGTGCTTTTTCTTGACAGCAGACAACAACTTTTCTTTAAGAGTTGTCCTCTTTCAGCAGAATCTTCCGTCTGAATACCATGTAGGTGGGAAGCTTGCGACAGTCTGCTGTGCAGCACAACATTAAGGCGACATTACAACATTACTTCTCATTTCCACTTGACCTCACAGAAATGAGCTTGGAACCTTTCTGGTGCACTAGTAGTGCCGAGGGTGTGTTCAGATATACTGGCATTTGATCAGCATTGCTGATCTGGCCGAGCTGAAAGTTGAACGACTTTCACAGTGAAGTCACGTGCCACTGAAAGTCCAGAAGTGGCTCTTCGTAGCTTTCTGGCAGCTTCTGTGATATTGACGTGTGCCGACGTAAAGAAAATCCAGTGCAGTGCATAAAATGAGATGACTAGTGCTTAATTGGCTTGGAGTCCGTCCGCAGAATGCCCTTTTCTCTAGCAATCTCTTTTGCGTTTGCTTGCAGCAGCTCGATGTTGACAGCGAGGTGTGCAGCTCATTGCTCTTGAATGAAGTGTGTCAGGTCCAGTTCAATTTCAGGAACCGCTCCATTATTAAGCCCCCAGAAACAAATTCTCAGGCTGCTGCACACGATGGAGGCTCCCTTTTGCTACACCCAACCGCGAATGCTGTGCTCATTCACACTGAACTGCAGCTCTGCAGCACAGTTGCCAATGGTTTCAGCAGCTACAATCACTTTTCTTTTAAATGTAGCCTAATACTGCTTTTGCAGTCTTGAGACCATGCAAAGTGTGGCTGTTGGGAAGTCAGTGCGGTTTACAATGGCAACTGATGACGGTGCAAGAACCTGGATGATGATAGTGCTGAGCAATATCAAAACCGGAACTGTCAATTCGGGCTGAAAATTCTTGCGATTCAAATATAGTACAGGGCAGAAATTTCACATGTTAAGGTTTGGGGAAACACCCTCCGAATATATGCAGGTTCTTATGGTAAATTTGAAAACATGTACAAACGATGGCTTTGGTTTTAGTAAACAAGGTGTAAAGTAAAACCTCATTAATTTGAATTTCACGGTACTGAAGAATAATGCCCGAATTAACCGAATGTTGAAATACTGAGGGTGTCAAGAAAACAATAAATGAATATATGCTATGTCAACACACTTTCATTTACTGAATGAACCAGCAAATCATGCTTCTATTTTGCATAATATCAGGGCGGAAGCTGCAATTCACATCATCTCGTGACTGGTTAGCGTTCGCAGCGGAGTAGGCCTCGTGACTTCCTTCACAGCGTGGCCATGGCGCGCATCTTGAGAAAGTTTTGCACTACCGCGCGCACATCACGAATAATTTTTAGCCAGTGAGCTGACCGCCAACAGATCGTCCTATCACAATGTAGCGAGTGCTCTTCATCCCTGACAGCTTTGCACCGAGTTAAAACGAAAATGTTTTCCGCAACCTCTTCAGACAAAACCACGGCCATTATCAATGCAATAACGGATGGCAACTTCGCGAATCTGAAGGCACTCGGCCAACAAATGCACCGAGTCAAAACGAAACTACCTAGTTTGCTGCAACAACTGCGGAGGAAACCACGGTTACTATTAACGCGATCATGGATGGTGATTATGCAGCTATGAAGGAACGCGACTGATGCGGTGTTATGCGCGGCTGTAAACACGAGAATAAAGGCTTTAAAGGTGCAGATAGGGACAAAGTTTTGTGGTGTTGCTGTTATTCATGTACTATTTCCACTGATGACTATGGTGATGCAGATGCCGCCACTTCGTTTCGGTTGGACGGTAGCGCCGTTTTTGCTCTTTTGCATCGTACATTTGTGGCGCTCGCCAAGCTCCGAGAATGGTTTGAATTAACCAATCTGTGGCCAAATACGTCCAAACTAACACGAGTTTGATTGCACTAAATAATGCATGCACTTGCTGGGACCAGAGGACAAGTCCAAATTAACGAGGTTTTTCTGTATTGCCAAGAACAATGCTGATAGCCACGACAAGCCAAAGACGAATTTTCTTATAGTGGCTGCCCAATTTTTTTTACCTTATTCATTATTCTAACATGTCCTCGCACCACCACATTCTCTACTGAAGTAATAGGTAAAAACGGCCAAAGTTTCAGGAACCGTATGGTGTTTAGCTAAATTTTTCATACATGATCTCCGCCCACATAATGTTTGAAAAATGATGGCCGTGCAACAAGTCGGCACCATTCAGGTTGTCCCCTATACTCTCGTTTTCCTTGGTGAAGCGACCTCTCAGGTTCCCAAGAACTGTCTGGCCACTGCGAACTGATCTACCTAGATTTGGCGCAACACTGTAACGTCGGTCACCGACACCACTGCTTAGGCCCAAGAGTAAAGGCAGTGGGGCCATGGTAAAAATTTACAGCTGGTTGGCATGTGGAGGGCTACAAACCATCACAAGAAGCTTTTTGTTCATCTGTGATCAGGCCTGATATCACACGCATGACTGAGCACCATAGAAGTGGTGTTCAGGTTTGTGTGCGACCAGCTGACAATTACAGTCAATGTGTCTACCGAGTTCATTAGTGCAATTTCTGGACATGAGAGGTTAATTGATAAAATAAGCTCACGTGTAAGCGCAAGTAGCACCATGCTGAATTAGTACAATACAGCCTAAACTACTGGTGTTGCAATCAAGGTCACACGAGACGCCTACATCTGCACAAGACAGCGAGCGATCTTGATAGAACTGTGTGGATGGGTGAACACAAGATGCCTCTTGTAGCCTCGATCACCACAAAATTTCAGATAAATTAAGTAACAAAATTCAGCAAATGTCTGCCAACAAATTTCTGTACTGCTAAGCATAGTAAAAAAATGTTGATGAACTTGTGTTTTTGCATGAAAATATCTGAATAACAGAACTTGGAAAGTCTTGAGTTGAAACTGTTGCCATCTTTGCAGAAGATCCCTTCTTAATATTTTTTTTAGACTTGTGTGAACTTCTGGCTTTTGTTTTAAGGTTTTATGCCAATCTCACTATTCAAACTACACTAAGACACAATCTAGAAGCACACGATGGTTTCTATGCCAACAAGCATTCTTGCCTCCCACAAAGCAGCCTCTGCAAGACGACAGTATAGCCGCTGCAGAGTAGATTTCTGCTTGGTGCAAATGCTCACTGTCAAAGCCCCTTTCACCATAGGTGAAACACACAGAAACATTAGCAAAACGAAAAGCATGCAAAGATCTCGTTTGCATGTTTCAATGTCAGACACATACGGTCGCTTTGTTTACTTTCTTGGACATGGCATGTGTTACAAACATTGAGACTGACCGTTTTTGGTTGTAGTGCATCACCACTTATAGTGTAGATGACTGGTGTTATTAGCAGCCTACAAAGGGTTAACCGAGGGGCCCGATATTTATTCATTATAGCATAAGAAGCCAAGAAACGCGCCAAGGACAACACAGGGGGAATTATTTGTACTTACAACTTGAATTAAAGAAGTGATAAATTAATGGAAATGAAAGTGGATGAAAAAGCTACTTGCCACAGGTGAGGAACAATCCCACGTCACCGCATTACGTGTGCGTTGCTTGCACACGTCATGCGAAGACGTGGGATTGTGTCTCACCTGCGGCAAGTTGTTTCTTCATCCATTTTCATTTCCATTTACTTATCATTCCTTTAATTCAAGTAGTAAGTACAAGTAATTCCCCCTGTGTTGTCCTTCATGTCTTTGCTTTTTGGCTTCTTGTGCTAGCAGCCTACACTTAATTCAAGCGACAATCTGTGGTCTACGAGAGTTTGAAGTAACATGAGTCGAGTGTTGCTTGGAAAAGGATCCCTAATGCACACACTAATGAAGGGAACGGAGTACCTGAGAGCAGCCTTCAAGAAGCAGCTGTCCCTGCCACAGCAGAGTCCTCTGTTGCCTGCTGTTGCTGTGGCTGCTGCTGCTGTGGCGTCTGCGGCTGTGCAGCGGGGATGTCAAAGATCTCCGCAAAGAGTGGGGGCAGGCGCAAGGCATGCCAGTGCGGGCGCAGCCAAGCCAGGTGCCGGGCATGTGCCAGCCCCAGGGCACGCAGGGGCCCCAGCAAGGCCAACGCCCGCCCTGGAAGCCCCGGGTCCCCCGGGTGGTTGCGGCCCGCCTGCAGCCGCAGCGCCTCGCATAGCCGACTCTGGCCCATGTCAATGGCCTTGCTGTCGTACAGCCCGCTGCGCTCTGCACACACATGAGGCAAGGATAGGACCATCAATTGTCTCTGGCACCTCCTTTCAACCTGCTTATCACACTACCTAGCAAAATGTGACAATGGTAGGAATCTCTCAAGAGCAGCAATCTCCACATTCAACTCCAGGCTGTCCAGAGGGGCTACGACATTGTGGCGGGACTTGATCTCCCGGTCCCATCGTGGGCGGAGCCACCGACTTTATCTTCGGGAGTATTTGGTTCTGGCTCCCCAAGATCTCAGTCCCTCAGGACTCAAATAAAGTTTTTGTCATGTCATGACATGACAGGCTGCGATCAGTAGTAACATACGTTTTTAAAACCTTATAATTAATTACAGGCTTTACGGGGAGCACTTAGATGCATCAATTAACAATCAGAAGTACCTACCCTAACGACTCAGTATGTTTGTACAATATAGTCAAAATCGTTTCAAGGTCCCTTTAATAATAAAGTGGCACCAACCTACAAGGTCGTCAACATAACATTCTTCCAAATCACTCTGCAACAGCGACAGAGGGGAGTACAGCACTACTTCTTGCACCCGATCCCCACAAAGCATGAAGTTTAGGCAAAAACAGAACAAACAGAATGGTCGTCTTGTAGCTTACCATTTGTGAGTAGCACAACGGCTGAGAAGAGGCCGATCTCCGTGTCATTCAGCTGAAGGTTGTTGAACGCCACAAAGAAGTTGAACATTGCTGATACAAAGTCGTGCTGCAAAACAAATGAGACAGACGCTTCAGGAATCTTTCAACATGGACAAGCAGGGCCACTTCAGACCACAGCAAAATGTCTGAATTGATGCATCTTAATTACTTCCTGTGACAAATTTATTACTCTGTTGATTCCCCAGCCTCTGCCTTAGCATTCCGAGCAATTGTGCAGCAACTCCATATGTACTGTGCACAAAGCACTTCCTCACATCCCTAAAATCAGGTCGTGTATTAAATGAGCTCACATACTATGTGGTGGCTACGGTTAAAAAATGGACATTCCACATTCACCGCCTTGGCTGTGAGCGGCACTGGTTAGCATTTCCGGCAGTAACCTTGTGCACATACATTTACACAAACACCAAAGAAAGCGAGCGGGAGGATGGTGCCATGGCAGCTTCACTGATGAAGCACTGCATACGTAATACTGAATATGTGGGTTCAGCTCTCACTTGTGATAACTTATCTTTTGATCCACCTTAATTTCTCTGTAGCTGATTACTTTTGCAATTAAATTAAACATAATTAATTTCCCCTATGCTCTCTCTGGCTTCCTTGTATGTGTCTTTGTCTGATTGAGCCCCTTCAAGACGCATTTTTCTAAGGACCTCTCGCTGAGCTATGTACAGTAAAACCTCGTTAAACCGTACCTGCTTAAACAGTAATTTCGGTTTAAAAGTAGTGAAGTCAATTCCCCGACTCAGCGGCCACTGAACATAATGTATTTTGTATCCGCATAAACCGTACCAGCTTATTGCGTATGCATCGGTTAAAACGTAGCGTTGCCACTTTTTGTCGCTCAAACATGAGGGTGCGTCGTCTCCATCAATGGGCCCGGCAGAACAACAAGCCTCAGAGATCGGTACAAAGGCCTCCAAGCGCCCTGTGCGTTTGCACGCGAAGCCACATCAACATCATTTCGACGCCGTGCCAGAAAGCGTTGTGGCGTTGTGCAAGCGAGGACTTGCATCATGCCGAAGCGCGGAGAAAAAAAAAGACGCCGGGTGCTCAGCATAGAAAATTGGACATCGTCTGTGCTATCGAACGTGACACGAAGAAGTCGGCGCTGGCCCGCGACATGGATCTGCTGTTGACTACAGTGTGTGGCATTTGGAATGCGAAGATTTGGATTGCTCGGCAGCACTGCTGCGACTGCGAAGAGATGTCGGCTACGGGGTTCGACTTTTTGCCATCGTTGCCTCTGTTGTTGCCGAAGTGTCGACTAGCGATAGTGATGAGGACGACACGGAAAGCGACAGCACGGGCGACTCAAGCCCGACAGTGGCAGAAGCTGGGCGTTACGTCAGCCTCACGAATACAATCGTCGCGACGAGAACAGGGGCGCGATAATGTAACTATTCCAAACGAAAAGTATTCCAAACTCCAGCACCCGGCAATGAAAAAGGCGCCCCGGGACTTCTGCAGCACTACTGCGCACGTGCACGGAGAATATGTAACACCAACGAGGAATCTGCCGTGCGAGTGTTTGCTGAGAGGAGGGGGCTGGCTGAGAAGCTGGCACGCAGCTTCAGTAAGTTTGAGGCTGCTGTCGTCGTGCTAGGCCGCCGCGGCATCAAACGAAAACAACACTTTTGTCGCGCGAAGTGAATAAATACTGCATGTTTTTTCCCCTTTAGTCGCACTTTCTCCGAGTTCCATTTTCGACAGGTAAGTGGGCGATCTCACGCTATTTCGGATAAACAGCACTACTGTTTAGTACGTACTTTTTCCGAGCTCCGGCCAACTACGGTTTAACGAGGTTTCACTGTACAAAATCTACCGTATTTATTCGCATAATCACACTTTCTTGGCAAAAAAATGGAAGCAAATACAGGGGTGCGTTTATTACGCGAGTTAAATTTACTGCGAAAATATATATTTTTTTCCATCCCACGTTTGCTGTGGGACGAGAACAAATCAATAAGCAGGTGGCTGCCGCTGTAACAGTGCGGGACATCAAAACAAATATGGCGGCCAGCAGAGCAAGCCGAACATGCCGAATGCGATTTTTGTTCCTCTCGTGAGTACATTACGCACATTTGAAACAGTTTCTTCCGTATCAGTAATGAACAATATCGATACTATCGGCATGTCTGCGAAAATAATGTGGCCATGTCCACTTTGAGGGGACAGAAACAGAAATGGGCGCGCATAGCTGCAGTGACATAGAAACGCATAACGGGCATGCTACAGAAACAGCGACATTTGTCTTCACTACTATCCTAATACGGCACGTTTCAACTAAGGGCGGGTGAATTTCTTAGCTGTTGTTACAAGCATCGGTTATGAATAGGGTACACTTCTAACGTATCAGTGTAAACGTGGCCACCATAGTTGCCGCTTGAGATTTTTTGCGTGCCCACGAGTGCAGACAAGAAGAATCGAAAGGCGCCTTTTTTGTTGTTGTTTGCCAAAACCGTTATGAAGCCTACAAGAAATAAAGCCAAGGTAAGTGCAAGTTTGGTTGTAGCGTTTTTTTTTTTTTTTATGGAAGTGCGGAAAGTGATGAAAGGAATGAAATGGGGCATCTGCTTAAGAATGTTTGGTGCGTGCAGACCTATTGGTATGTCTTCAAGAGTCGTTTGCGTAGAATTTGACAGCATTCGACAGATGGTAAGTGCGATCATCATTAGCTAGGCTAGGCACACGACATATCGCTGGGACAAGTTGGGGTAGCGATCATTACACAGGAAAGCAAAAAAATTGAATTTTTACGACAAAATTCAGGGGTGCGATCATTAAGCGAGTGCGATCATTATGCGAGTAAATATGGTAAATGAGCTGTAACATAAGTAGTCTTAGTGCATACATGCCAACCTGTGAACTTTAGAATTCTGAAAAATCCCGTGGACACAACAAAATAAAAAGGGGATTACATACACATTTTATAACGATTATTTAACTTCAGACAGAGCACAGATGCAACAATAGATGTGGAACAGCAGAAACGTGACAACATTGTTCCCAGATCAGCGACTTTATGAGGGATTTTGCTGCTGCCAATTTCACCTGCTTTAGGAACTCGTCTGAATAACTTTTATCGGAACTTTAATGTAGTGTTTTGAGCTGCTTAGAGAGGGCAGCACAGATACAATTTATTTTTTTGCATGCACTGTTAGCAATTTTGTGCCACTCAGTCTTTCAGAAGCTTTGCAACATTTTCACAAGCAGAATTGATTTTTCACCATACTTGATGCAGCATTAGTAAAACAGTAAAGCAAGCTCAAATTTATAAACTACAGCTATGCAGATCTGGCAAATGGTCCTGTAGCAGTGGGTGCGCACTTACATCAAACATAAGCTCGAGCTGCTGCCGAATGAGGTAGGTGCCATCACTGAAGGTGAGCGTGTCGTGCGGGAGACCAACCAGCACTCCGCGAGATACATGCACCAGCCACACTTCAAAGAAGCCGGCCTGCAAAGATCACACAACGTTGTCAGGTGAACAGAACTGAACACAACAAATTGTCAGCGTTATACTGTAAAACCCTATAATTTCATAGCAACCCCAACTATCAGTGAACTGGAAGCATTGGGCATGTTACATTGCAAATTTGTGGTTGTGCCCCATGGTTTACTTGGGCCACGAAAGCTCCTTCGAATTTTCTGCCTTTTGGAAACAGCACTGTCTGTTCAGCCTTCATTGTGGTACTTAGGCCGCACGTGTTCTTCATACACGACCTCTCTCTCTTTCTGGTTCAAAGGATCCATCATCGGCTTGCCTGCACAAAATCGATTGGTGTGCCTGCGAGCACAATATTGTTTCTTTTTCATACAATTGTGTTTCTGGCATAGCACAAGCTTATGCAAACAAGTAAATAGAATGTGCCCCATTTGAGAGGGTAGTCCCAGTAGAAGTAGTCGGCAAAACTTCCACATAGAACATTTTCAAATCATGTATATTAAGGGCGCACAAAAATAAATGGCTTGACAGTTTTTGAAATACACAAGAACAGCATAATATTCAATCATTGCATAGTAAAAATAATTACGCAATGAAAAATAAGCAATCAAGAATGAAAATGTTGAGTTTAAGACCCTTAGCAGTCACGTGCATTTCTCAAATTTGTGGTCATCCCAGTCAGGAGCCATTTTTTACATTTACATGTTACGCAGAAAAAAGATTCAGGTAAACAAACGCAAGTTAGGTCATTTATTTAAGAAAATAAATTTATTCCCAAGGCTCCCAATGGTACTTGAACACTCTGAGGTAAGCACTCGAAGCACTCTGCTGGGTGGAGGACAGGATTTGCACTGCAAGTCTGTAGGGTTCTTAGTGTCGCTTTCTTCAACAGTGCTCTCACCAGAGGACGTTTGCTGACCACCTGAACGCAAAATATACACATCCATGGCTCCAAAATCATCTTCTGATCCACTGAACTGAAGTGAATTTTGTATAAAACCCACGCGCCGAAAACATCGCCATCCTGTCGGCGCTCCATGACACAAGTCGTGAAAATCCCTTCGAGCATGGAGCAAAGAAAGAAATGAAAGTGCTGCCCTCGCCTGGGGATATTGTGCAGTGAACTTATTAGTTGAAAAAGTTCCCAAAAGCAGGCGCTGGCTACCAACCAAATAACCGACGAACATGGATGCGTCGGGGGCTTCCCAAAATTTGAACGGAATGGATATTTTCACGTGTCGGGAGAGGCCCAACATACGACCCCACAGAGTTAAGGTCCCGAAACTGCGCAGTGGTTTATGAGGGATGCGATTAACGTGGGAGGGCTCTGTATTGATTTTAGAGTACCTCGGGTTCTCTAACATGCATATAAATAGAAGCACACAAGCGTTCTCGCATTTCACCTCCCCCGGAGCAGGGCTGCGGCAGTGCTCTACACAAAAATGTTATAGCCACTGAGTAACTGCCATGGACAAAATGAGCAATGTCTCAGCATAAGTGCAGCAAACGTTGATAAGCCCAGAATGAAAAATCTTAAAGCAATAACTGATGTGCTCTGTAAACATCTGCCAGTGGTGCACACTTACATTAAGGAAATGTGTGCATTTGTGAAGAACAAGTGAACAATAAAATGCACCCACACCTAAAGGAAGCTGCTCCTAATGTGCATGACGCTAGCTACAGCACTTCCTGGTCTGCAGGGCTTTTGTGGGATGGATGATGTCCAAGTATATTTTATGTAATTGATGTTTTGCAAAACAAGAAACAGGAGGTGGAAGAGGTCCAAAAGGGGTGCTGATGGTTTAGGACATTATGGCATACAAATAAGAACAATGAGCAACATTGGAAAAAGGCACATTTTTTTACCCTTCGGATTGCAATTACCCCTCTCACAAAAGGGTATAAGGGGGCACTTCAGACAGTGCTTGAATGCAACTGGGAAGGTTGCCGTCCGTACCTTGATGAGAATGAGCTGGTCATCTTGGACGAGATCAAGGAATCCTGGCACCCGCTTGGCAAATTCAACCACCCTCTGGACCGAGGGGGTCACCAGGGTGGCAAACTGCTGCCACAGGCCCAGTTTGCTCTGCTCGGGGCTATCCGGCTGCGGCGCACTGCCCGGGCCCTCGCCACTGCCCCCAACCTCTTCCAGGCTCTGCATCCCCCACACACGACACAAAATCCGCACCTTCTCTTGTCCAAATCACGAGCAAGAACAAGTCAACAACAGAATCTCTATACAACAAATGCACAAACTACTTCACTATGATAGAAAAAGGATTTCTCGACAACGTACAACTTGGGAAAGAGATGTAATGTGATAACATTTGCAAGATTATATCATTCATCAAGGCATTTGCATTGAATCGACTTCTCTGTCCTGTCCTACCATATTCCACTGATGCTGCTCCCTCTCAGTGTCTGCCTTAGCCTGCCACTCTGCATTCTTTTGTGTTCACCGCCTTTCACAAACGACACACCTTTGACCAGTTACCCAGATACCCCGTTACCTTCAGATAGCAGCACATTGATCGGCCATTCTATAAGTCTTATGTTACCGCATTGTTTTGGCCTGACAACGCCATCCCTCAATAGCAGTAGTGGCCACCTCCTATTATGACATGACTACTTTTCTCGCGAAGTACCTTGGCTACTGATGCAATGCATGCAGTGAATGCGGCCTCAAATAGCGGACGTCGAGAGTGACCCATTCGGCAACATGCTCAGCTAAACTTACAGAGACTAAAGGACGATGTAGTTGGTGCTGCAACCAGTGCAAATCCGCAAGCAAAGAGGATGATGCACGCAGCTGACCCCTGCAGTGGTTCTCTTATGTGACATTGATACAATTAACTGCGCCCTCCCCTTCCTCACTGGCACTACGCCTCTCCTACCTCTAAACGTTTCCCTCTTTACCTCCATGCGCCTCATCCTTTTATCCAAGCTGTTTTTGTTGCTACCTCATAATGCCCTGCATCCTCAAATGATCCTCATACTATCGTATCGAAAATATTTTTTCCGCAGTTCCGCACAAAAGGCAAAGCACAGACTGTGATAGCAAATTAGTAGATAGCTGCACGAAGTAAGGATAGTAGGTTTATCGGCTGTATAAACTTGTAAACATTCCCTTACTAATTAAATTAACAATGATAGAATGTGTAAGCGTGACTCAACGAGGACGTAGAAAGAAACAGACACAATGACAGCGCTGTCTTTGTGTGTCTGCCTCTTTCTACATCTTTGTTCAGTCGCACTTACACATTCGATCATGGATTCAAACCAACTAGCCGGTTAACGTGTTTTAACTAAATTAACCAGCATGGTGTCACGCACGCATAGGTAAACATGAATACATCTCGCTCGGTGACAGTGGAAACTGTCTGTGAAAACACTAGAGTTAGGAATCGTGGCAGCAGTCGCGAGCCCATTGACCTCCGTGCATCTATCGCTTCAACGCAAATGAAACGTCGAAAGCACAGCACATACAAAGCTACCGGCATTATGCACGCTCTGCAAACACTGCAGATCGCTTTGAAGATAAGGCCTGCGCAGGTGCTCACTTTGGCCACGTCACAGATCGCTTTCAAGACACACGAGCGCCGGCAACGGGTCCTAACAGCATCCGCCAGAGGCGTCTACTACGGCGTCCGCGATTTGCGCAGCCAACGCCGCACTAAATGCCACGGTTGTCTCTACTCTGTATGGAGCAGCAGGCGAAGAGAACATCGAGGCGCCTTAGCAGCCGCCTGAGAGGAATGCCCTTCCTCACTCACCTTATCCCCGTGCCTCGCATGCCACAGGAGAGGGCACGTATATGGGCAGCATTCGTCGCTCACGCACGAATGAGTGAACTGTGTTCGCCGGCTCACCCTCACATGCTTTCACTGATACAGAACTTCACGGCGACGGTGATGGCAGAAATGCGGCTGGAGTGTCCATATAATTGCTATCGCAATAAAGGTATTTAGTATGACAGCAAGAGACATGGCTTGCACAAGCACATATTCTAGATGTGAGGACCCAATCAGGCTTCAACACCTTTGTACAAAACCAACTACAACTGGTGCTAAAAATGTCTGTAGAGAGCTGTCAGTAGCAACAGGAATAGCACTTCAAAGGGGTGCTTGTGTAAGTTAGCTGCTGTGCAATGACTCGCAGGAGGAACTCTTATAAAGAGAAACCAGGGCAGGAAATAGTGCAATGACTACTTTTGCTAGCTTTGCTTTAGAGTTACTAATTATATAACACTATGTGAAGCATAAATTTTAAAGCTGCAATTTTCGGCACAGTAATAGCAACAGAAACCAATGAGGCTGCAATCTGAAAATTCATGCCTTAAGGATGAATAAAGAAACCACGACTGAATTGCCTATATGCTGCTCTTACAGCTACTGGTTTCTGGTGTCACTGTAGCTTCAAAGCCCACTCATGGCTGACTTAACATGGCAAAGAGCACAGGCACTAGGACAAGACATACACTGTGCCCTGCATATCCTGTGTTTCGCCACCTGTACTGTTCCTCACACCGAATAAAAACCAACTAGCCTGGCTTCGAACTCTCGTGCAATTCATTGTTCACTACCTGTCACCCTGCTGCACGCACCCCTTGCTAAGCTTATGCACACTCACGAAGATTGCTGGCCTGCGCACAAGGGCACGCGTCTTCTCCTCCGTATAGGCGCAGTGGGCGTGGTGTGCTTGGGAGATGGTCAGGATGATGTCGTACATGGCGAGTTGCTGGCTTTCGAGGTCCCGTGCACACTGGTCAGCCTCCCCGGGGCTGCCCAGTGAGAGGCCCTCCTCGCCCGAGAGGCCTGAAGAGCCGCCCCGCTCTCTGGAACGCTTGGGCACTCGACCGTACCGCACCGCTGCATACAGCACCGCACTGTCACAGCATGCCCTTCAAAGGGCCATGGCCACACATTCTGCCGACCACTGGTGGAGATCACCTGACCCGTTTTTGTATGTCGAGGATCGAGCATATTTTAGAAGAGATGACAACTTAATAAGATACTGAGGGAGATTAATAAAAGTGTTGCAAATCAACTCTACAGAAATCTACAGGATAAAAGAAGTTTCATCGAAGGAAAAATTGTCATCCACCTGACAGTAGCACGAACTTACAAAATAAGACATGTTTCCCACAAAGAAAGCTTTACAGGTGAAGAAAAGAATTGTGCAGAAATCATGACGATTTTTAATGTAAATAAAGAGTATGAAAAAAAAAAAAGAACGAGCAAGCAATATGAAAGAGCAAGTGAGAGGTTAAGAGGGCCAGCAAGAGAGAGAGAGAGCAAATGAACAGAAACATTTTCCTTGTAGAGTCCAACCATCGACGATGGCTACATGAAAATTTGCCTTTTCATATCAATAAAGTGCTAACAGCACTAAGTAGCTTGCAAAAAGATTTATACCCCTGGTCATATGACAACTAATTTTTAAAGCAAAAGCTAAAGATGTCTGTCTAGGCAGGAAGATTACCCATTCAGAACTCTTACTTCAATTTCTTCAATGGAAAGGCACTCAGTAGCAAACAAAATGACATTGAAACTTTACCTTCTAGAATTTTGCAGCCAAATTGTGGCACTGATGATACCAAGCTCCCGTCATGGTCTATAAAATATTTCTGGGAATCTGGACCCATATTTATGCAGGAAAGTTCCTCCAACGGTTTGCCTAGTAGGGTACTTGATTTGCTGGTAAACAATCAGTTTGCGCCGAGTGTAAGCTGCCAAGATATATAACACCATGGGGAGGTGGCACTGGAATTATAAAGTGCCTCCAGCAAATATTCTTTCATTCCCTCATTTTTTTCATCTTTTCTGGGTTGTCAACCTTCCTTTCACTGCAAGTCTTGTTTGGAATTTCAGGCGCATTACCTACCAATTAAGTTAACTTGATCTTTCTTTAAAGTTGAGTGTTGGACTCGTTAGTGCTGCATTAATGCAAGAAATAGCATCTCGTCTGGTTGGGTAGTGAATTCCTGTCACAAGAAAGGACGCCCACGTTTTGTTAATAAGTAACAGACATTTTATTTGGGTTCCATATGGAAGCCCTGTGACAGAATAACAAAAAAGGGAAGATTGCATGAGTGGCAGACACATGTGTGCACGTTTGGAGGGTGGGGGGGCTGACGCATCGCCTGACCAGGCTTTTTGCATTGGAGCGCATGTAGGTTCGCAGCTGCAGGCCTATCACAGTCTTATGTCTTTGTAAACCTGCTTTTAGTGACTGTTTTCTGTTAGAGCTAAATTCTGAAAAAGTAGCAGCATACATTTTTCAGTTTTTATTGGTTTGAACCAAAAACACTGGACCCTAGTTACAACTAAGCAACTAACATCAGCTGTCATTGGACAGACGTTTACACAACCTGTGATTCTGCATGGATTTTAGGCATCATAGCTCTTCGCTTTTATATTTTTTTATGGTAACCTAGCCCCGACTCTCTGTAGAAAGTGACCTATTTTACCATGAGAGGAGATTCGATAGGCTAAAAAATATGCAAGAACAAAAGGTTGGTGGCACTGCCGCCTTGAAGTTCCTGCACTAGTCAGCTGTGACGCCGTAGACTTTTGACAGCATCTCTTCAGGCCTAGCCAATTTTTTTTGGTTTGGCCCACCTCGGTTTTGTGTTTGTCGGTTCGCGTCTTACAGGATATGTCTGTGGATATATATACTAGCACCAGTATTTATATCTACTGCATGTTGACCAACAAAGTAGTGCGAGTCAGTGCATCTGTTTTGCATAATCAAACAATGCATCACAACACAAAACTTGTACATAGAATGTAGACTCATAGCACAGACCACTTAATGGAATAGCCCATAATATTGATTTTCTCCATTGGGGCTACATGCTCTGGCTTGTGTAGCATATTTCTTTGATCAACAAAGTAATGCCAGTGAGTGCACCTATGTTCTGCATTTTCAAACAATAAACTATTGCATAAAATCTGCAAGTAGTATAAAGTTAGCTCACAGATATCTTTAAAGCACACCTCTTAATGAAATAGTGCATGATATTGAATGGCTTCTTTAATTTTTGTATATTTCTTATGTTTGGCTTCACCCATGATTGGGCCACCGGGTATATGTCACTGTTAGACAAGAAGACACGGAAGCCTGAAAAGTGTCTACATGTGTTCTGAGTTTCTCTCTGCTTACACCTCTCCTCACCATTCTTTTTTCAACAAGCATCAAGCACTGCCTTCATCCTTGGTGAAGTTTCTGCTTCGTATCACACTGTGCATCCACATGAACTTCTGTTTGCATTTTGGCTCGGCCTAGTGCGTAAACTTTGCATGGCAATAAAGTTGGTACCTCTGTGGCACGTAAACATAAATATTGCATGAGATTACATGTTGCATTGGATTGAAACAAAGACAATTTTATACATCAGTTATAAGGCATTTAATTAACCGGTTCACAAATGTTTCGCATTGCGCACATTCCAACATGTGGGTCGGACCTGTATAATTTGCATGCATCATGTGTTTCTTTGCATAGAATTTAATTTAAACATTTCAGGAAAGCTTCCCATAATATTGCTTTCAACAAGTGCGCCGGATTTGCCATAACTTTTTAGAGTTAAAGATGGACTACATTGTATTCTAAAGGAGGCAAAGACTGACCTTAACAAATTTTGGGAACCTTTACTGTGTCATAATGGCTTAAATACAAGAAGATACTCCATGATGCTACAACGAGGTTCCAGTAGAGAGGTTTCGGCGTAAAATCAAAGAAATGGAAGTTTGGCCTTAAACAACCGCTTACTGTAATCTTAACAAACATAGAATTATGAAAGAATACTTCGTCAGCCTAAATTGATGTGGTGTTTTTCTTCACTGTCCCTTTAATGTAACCATCTGCATCATTTTAAGAGAAGTTGAGATATCCTCAATTGAATTGATGAGCTTGCTCAGAGAGGCTAGGAAAACACAAGCACTTCAAGGATAATTAAAAAAAGAAAGCACTCACAGTCTCTAGACATGCCCACAGCCAAGCATTTCTTGAAGCGGCAGTACTGGCAACGGTTACGATTTAACCGGATCACCAGGCACTTGCCATCCCGTAGGCACCGGTATTCAATTTGCTTCTGGATGCTCCTTCGGAAGAAACCCTGCAAGACAAGGGGAAGGAGCGAGAACATGAACTTGTGTGACAGGTTGGTGCACACAGCTTAAGTACGCCTACTCTTCTTTTTCAACAACCAAGAAATAAGAGCTCGACTGCTACAGAAAAAATGCAATCGCTAGAAAAAGCACGAAGGCAACTTACCAGCAATAAAGAAAGAAGAAATAAAACCAGTGGAAAGACACATATAGGCAAAACCTCCGTAAGAGTAGTTTACCACACTTTTAGCTTTATCTAAGCCCACCAAGGGAAAGATTGCAGGAAATCGGTGGACTCAATATGCGATCGTACAAGGCTACTTTCCCTAAGACGATACGCATCACCTAGGCGCCCCCACGTTTAGCGTTATCTAAACACCATAAGGAAAAGTTAACAGTAAATTGTCAAAGTCAAGTAAATGTGTGGTCGTACTAAACTGTCCTTCCCTAAGGTGATACGCTTAGAACGGAATCTGCAGACCCCATGCTCAGCTTAAAGAAAAGGAACTTTCCAATCACAGCAGCGTCTCTTTTTCCTTGACGGTAACATGCATCGATGAGAGAGACAACAATGATTCTTATTACATATGCGCACCGGTAACACACTAAATTACTGACATACCATACGCAAAATAAACGAGGAGAAAGCAGCTTGATATGTACCGTACGCGGGGTGCGACATCCTCCTTGGTTAACTTGTTAATTGACGCTTTGAAATACGCTTTCTGTGAACTACGTGCTACTGCGTCAGTCGCGGACTACTGTAATTAAGCGTCCGCAACGAATTAACACACAGATTCCATTGTAACGGAGCGTTCACACGAAGTTTGCGCAAAGCAGATCTTCACATCAGACAAGCGCACGGTGCAGCTACTACAGGCGGCCGCTAACAAGTGTAGGAAACAGCGACAGAAAGGAATAGAAAACATACACGGTGCTCGATCGACAGAAATTACGTTCACCTGTCAAGCCTCGCAGCTTATGAACGCGCGTACACCGAGACATAAAGCATCAACTAAAACAAAAACAAAGAAATCGCTGGTGTCAACGGCCAGGGCGTCATGACACAGCAGAGAAGCCAGAAAGAGCGCCACTGAGCAACACGATAAATACCTTATTAAACGGCGATGAACTTTAGCAACGCAGGCTCCAGTATTCACTGCTAACATACAGGCGACATAACATGCGAGTTCTTCCAAGGGATCCAAGCAGACAAAGCGAAAAGAAAGTCGTTCGCCAACTTTTTTTCGTCGCGGCAGATCGCTGCGACTGCCCTGTCAGTACCTGTTTCAAAATAGCTCGCCACTACCTCCTACGATCGACTCGAAGCTATCAAATCTCATGCAACAGGGGTCTAAGCGATCGCACACGGTAAAAAACTAACCCGGGCATACAATCGTTCGTTCGTCTCATCCAACAGGCAGCCGGTTACTTCGAGAAGTTAGGACTCTCACTTACGTCAAGTTGTGCGATATTTTCTTTTTTTTTTTTTCTTTCCCTTCGGAGGCAACGTCCCGAGCAGAGTTGGGAGCTTCAGCGGAGAAAGTTGGTTGGGCGCTGGCGGCAGTTGTTCGGCGGCAGTAATAAGAATTTATAGAGCTTAGGTTAATGTCCTGTCACCGCGCGCGGCGACCAGCGGCACGGCTGAAGCAGACTCCCTTTGTTTTAGGTATGCCAACCCGCAAGCAATAAAGTTAAAAAGTTTCTGAACTGACGACGTAGCCTCCGCTAGTGTCTGCCGCGATGGCGCTGCCGGCAACCGGTCCAGCAAGTCGGGCGCGGGGCACGCAAAAGAGGGTTTCGGTTTCGGTACGGCCAACGCGCAACTTCTGTTGCGTTCCACAAACTGGCTACTCCCTCGAAGCACTTCACTTGCAAAACGCTGTATACCATGTACAACATTCTTTTTTATCATGTTCGGCAAGGCTTAACTGGAAAGTTAAAAACGCATTCGCTATCCAATCTACGTACATGGAGCAAAACCGATCTAAACAGTGAATAATAATTTGAATGGCGTCACGCAGCAAGTGCTGGCGAACAAAAATTGGGCGTGAGGCACTAATATGTGTGTTTGGCATCTGGGGCCGCATTTTCTAGCGACCCATTTCGTTTTTCATTATTTGGTCCTTCTCGCGCACCGTCGCGTCCTCGTTATACGTCTGGCATCGCCACTTGACGCTAAGCGCGATAAGAAAACGAGAATGAAATTGAAGGTTACAAAATGCGGGCCCTGGTTGTCCGCAGTTCAAATTCGGACATTTACAAATGCTTTACCCGACGAACATGCGCAATACACCAGC
Source organism: Dermacentor albipictus (assembly GCF_038994185.2). Classification (NCBI taxonomy): domain Eukaryota; kingdom Metazoa; phylum Arthropoda; class Arachnida; order Ixodida; family Ixodidae; genus Dermacentor; species Dermacentor albipictus. The sequence goes on along the minus strand of NC_091823.1, from coordinate 44,494,163 downwards.
AGCCAAACCTTGTTCGATTGCTTGAAATACCAATACGGGTCAAAATACGCGTTTAAAAGTGAAGAAATCATCGCTGCTGTAATCATACAAGACACGTTACTTTACTAAAATGTGTGCGTGTCCGGGTAATGCATATTGTTCAGATAAAGTAAACAAAACCACATCAGTTAGCTGGGTATTCTTTAGCGTTAGATCCTCTTTCGGAGGATCGGGGAAAACGCTACTTGGTTGGTGATAAATGATATGGCTGCTAATACTGATATTGCGTCTGATATTGATACTAACATAGATAGTTCCTTATACTGAGTATACCATGCATCATCGGCCGGTACTACGAATATGAATTGTCATAGAAGCAGAGAACAAAAATAAAAATATATTCCGAAGTTTTGCGTGCCAGAACCAGTACAAATGACATCTGGTGGACTAGATAGTGCATATTTGCTAGCACAATTACGTGCGCTAAAAAAAAAAAATCACGCATGGGCACATTGACTGTAGGACGAGCGTGCGAAGGAAAAAAAAAAAGAGATGCACTTACATTCTCCATACTGCTAGATAACTAAGAGCCAAAGATTTAAAAAATAATTTGTTACTTCTGGTTGCAAAGTGAACGACAATTCCGTGATATTATATTTCAGTGTACGACATGCATCGGCGTTCCAGTTACTTTTGTGCTTCAGTGCATAAAACCACGTACTCTTATAAAAAGTAAGAGGAACAGCAGTGCATTTTTACCCAAAGTTTGACAGCTCAATATCAAAACCGGTGCCATCCTCAAAATTCGTTCCAACTGGATATGCCTTGCGTACTCACTAGTGACAACTTGTGGATTGACGTATCATGAAAGTAATTAATTAAAAAGTTAATTAGCCTAGTTATTTTAATCATTCAATTAAGCATTTCGATATCTCGTAGACGTAATGGCCAGCTAATCAAGTAATTTAGATCCAGGGTTAGAATTGTGCTATCAGCCACAAGCAACTTTAAAAAATGTCGTGTAGCTAGAAAAACAAAACCGTAATCAGGTTTCGGAAAAGTATTCTGAGAACTATATTATTTTTCTCTGAAGGTGGACAGCCTGCATTCATATACCGCCGTTACATAAAAGCACAAGTATCCCATGACATTTTTCTTTTGTTATTATTGTTGTTCTTTACTCGAGGTGAGAGTGCGGGTAGGAGAGGTTGCTCAGGGCAAACTTCCGGCTACTTGACAAAGATGAAAGACCGAAGTCCGGCACGTAGTGAAAATAATGATCTTCCTGGGCACACTCTAGAAATGGGCACTGTTCAACTGAGTTTTATGCATTAAAAAAAGAGGAAGAGGGCTGGTGGTTATTTATTTTATTTTAATTTATAGAATACTGTCAATCCCCCATGGGGATTATTATACGGGTATGATTGGTGGTTGCAGAATTTTTATTCAGTTCATCAAATTTAAGCTGCTGGTTTTGTCCACTTTAAGCACCACTATGAGTAGCCCTTTACAGTATTCATCGATATATCAGTTGTGGAGATTGAAGCCTTAATTATTGTTGTTTGTTTGTTTGTTTGTTTGTTTGTTTGTTTGTTTGTTTGTTTGTTTGTTTGAGAGCCCGAGTTCAAATTCTTCGACCATCGGTTAATGGAATTTAATCCCACGGTGGTTGCTTACAGTGGCTATGGTGTTGCACTGCTAAGCATTAGGCCGCGTGATCGAATCCCGGCAAATGCGGTCGCATTTCGATGGGGGCAAAATGCGAAAACACTAGTGAACTTAGATTTAGGTTCACGTGAAAGAATCCCACGTAGTCAAAATTATCCCGGAGTCCCCCACTACGGCGTGCCTCATAATCAGATTGTGGTTTTGGCACGTAAAACCCCATAATCTTTTTAATCTCCTCTTTTAAACAAAACACATCAATGACATCATTTCTTGCTTTCAGATGTTTTATCTGAATAACGAGGGCCTAATCTAGAATGGATTAAGCAAGCCACTGCTCAAGGAAGGTCCATGCATGTCTGAGGAAATTTCAGCTCTTGATTAATGATATCAGCTCACACACACACAAACTCGCACAAACACACACACACACACACACACACACACACACACACACACGCACGCACACACACATGCACAGCGAAATATACGATCATCACGATCATACGATCATACGAAATATCAGTTATTACTAGGTAAAACAGCAGTATTCCATTACACATTCTCCGCATAGATACATCTGCAGGTCTTTCAGGGAAGACATCAAGTGATTATTACAGCGCAGCAGATATTCAGATAATATTTGTCCTACAACCAATTCCCACAACCAACGTCACAATCTCAGTGAGAATCGCTAATTGGTAGATAAATTAACCAACCACTATTTAATATTAATTATCAAGATTAGATGACGTGTTATAACTGGCACTATTTGCTATATGTTGAAGTCAGCCACTACGCAAACCATACGTATATGCTAGAAATCCTACAACTAGCTTTAGTTTCGAGAAATCCGCACTCAAAGTTTGTATGCGCACGTGCTCTAGAGTTAACGCTATTTTTAGAACTGCGGAGAAATGAAGTTCGGAAGTTATGTTCATGACGGCAGAGGTCCAGACTCCGGTTACCGAGAGTGATTTCTTGCCGAGTAAGCCTGATGGCAGGTATAAACGATATGGTAGTATCGTCTGACAAAAAGAGGCGCGTGGTCGGTCTTCTGGCGGTGAGGTTAGATAGTGGAAAGGGTTATTCACATTGTTATTCACATAACAATGTGAATCTTGGCTGAGCAGTCGTGCACAATTGAAATAGTTTCGGATGCTGATGCACATCGTGGCAGCCCTAGGCGGACGCTAAGTGCCTGGGCCTGAGCACTTTCGAGTGTAGGGATGTTAATTTTGCAGGTATTGGTCAGCATTGCCAAGCTGCATCTCAGATGCCCGAGAAACAGCATCCGGTGCAGTTGCACTAAGTGCCTGGGCCTGAGCACTTTCGAGTGTAGGGATGTTAATTCTGCAGGTATTGGTCAGCATTGTCAAGCTGCACCTCAGATGCCCGAGAAACAGCATCCGGTGCAGTTGCATCATCAAGTGTACTGAAGTATCCCAGATTTTTCCTCCAAGACAGCCTGAAAAGACGAGAGATGGCTGCCAGGCGGTTCTATAGCTAGGTAGGCCATATGGGAACTCCAACAGAGGTCACGGTCGATGGTTACCCCTAAATACCTGTGCCTGCTTACATAAGAGATATTCTGTCTATCCAGTCATTAGCTTCCGGCTAAATGCCACCAACGTACATTTTTTTCTGGAGAAATCCTGAGGCCTGAGGTACATCAATATAAGCGTCGCAGATTTTTTGCAGCTTTGCACGGTACTTGAGGACCGGTCACACCAGATGCCCAGAGAAAGATGTCACCGGCATAGATTGACAACTTCACCGTATTTGGTAGGCATTCTATGAGACCAATGAGCACAAGGTTGAAGATTGTTGGGCTCAACACGCCACCTTGCCTTACTACACATGTTGGGCCGTCTTCGATATTCGCAAAGAGAGACCCCATTTGTAAATAACTGCGTGTCCAGCGATAGAGTACACCACTGAGGCCAAGCATTTCCAGAGCCTCTAATATCATGAGCCTCATGCAGAACAATGTCATAGAACATTACACAGCTGCAGCGAGAGTTTTGCTTCCCCTTTGGTGCTGGCTCAGCCACGAGTTCGACCGACAGTACCAGGAATTCGAACGAAGGCACAACTCTCATCACCAGCTCTCAATCAATCAAAGTTTCGCTGCTCTTGTATGAACAACACAACTATCACACCCCTCTATACACTGATGGTTCAACGACCTTGGACGGTTCTGCAGAATCAGTTATTTCTCCTGCGAAAGTCATCACCTTGAAGTTCAAGATAACGCATCAGACTACATCGACAGCGGTGGAGCTTGCTGCTCTTCGTAGCGCACTACGCATAACTCGAGAGGAACCAGCTCAAAAATGGAGCATTTTCAGTGAATCGAAGGCAGCTCTAAGTTGCTTGCTTTCCGCCTTACGCCATGGACCCTAAGAACAACTAGTGGTAAACAAATCAGAGAGCTCGAGCCTTCATCGCCCCGTCGAGCACGCACACGACGTCACATTTCAGTGGCTCCCCAGCCACTGTGGCATAATGGGCAATTAACAGGCCGATGAAGCTGCTCGATTTGCTCATAAAGACGGCGCGCGGGTATCAATCCCGTTGTTAAGCACAGGCGCAGCAGCGAAACTTCGAGTTCTTACGTATGATTCGTTGCAATCGTTGATCACATCTAGTTTCCAGCAAACACGTCTACCTCTACTGGACCTCTTTCTGTAACTTCATCCTCCACCTGGACTATCCCGACCCGAGACAACGGTACTTCGTCGACTGTGCACGTGGCTGGGCGTTGCATTTACGAAGTCGTTTGCTTTCCGCATCGGATGGAAAGATGGTGCTGCGTGTGACCACTGCGGCGACGAGGAAACTATCGAACGCGTTCTTTGTCGTTGGGCCCGATACAGCGCACGCAGGCAGTCACTCGCGACAGCGCTGGCGTGTCTTTACGAGCGGCCATTTTCGGAGTAGACAGTCCTGGAACGCCGACCTATACAGTCGTCACACCACAATACAGTCAAGGCACTCTTGAAATTTTTACGTTCGAGTGGCCTATTGGAGAGACTGTAATACTCATGGACGTTCACGATCTTCCCTGCCTTCTTTTTTTTCTTCGTTTGTTTGCTTTTTCTCGTCGCTATTCTTTCCTCTTTCATTACCCCTTCCCCCAGTGGAGTAGCCAAACCAGAATCTTATCCGGTTAACCTCCCTGCCTTTCGCATCCCGTTCATATATATATATATATATATATATATATATATATATATATATATATATATATATATATATATATATATATATATATATATATATATGTTGTCGAGTAAAATTGTATTTTAATATCCGCTGCCCTGCATTTAATAAGCACTGAAGGGCTTCTCCAAAAGATCTAATGGGCCTACGTTGATGCCAACAATCATATTATGCAGATAAAGCTTCTTTCTTTTTTTGCACAATCGAAACACCATGCTTTGTTTCAAAACAAGTGTAGGGAAACTAAATTGATAGATATTTATAACTTCTATTTAATGTGCAATGTACGTGCAACATTAGACGCCGGATATCAAATGCGTTATATATAGTACACGTTCTTTACTGTCTATCATACATGCAGTGTGTCGACGTGAAACGTATTTCACTTGGGTAAGAGGGGGGTCGAAATCGCTAAAGCCGCATGTAGCGAAAACGTGTTTTACTAGTATCCTTTGCACACGTACTACCCAACCACGTGCCTTACTTTGGTATCGTTGTGCAGAGGGTATAGACGCCATCGCTCGATCGTGCATGTATCGGGTGCACAAATGGCGCCGTTGTCACGTCATGTGCGACGCAATACGAGCTAAATTTAGCATTTAACTATAAGCACTATAACTACCTGTTATAGTGCTTTTAATTGTTGTCAAGAAGACACCCGAAGCGAAAAAATCCCCACACTTAGCCAGAGCCGCAGCGCAGGTGGGACCTTAAACTCTCGTTTTCAGCTTGCTTCGGCGCTCCCGAAGCAGCCGACGCGGCCGCTGCATTCGCTGCATGGTGTAAGAATATAATAATAATAATATTCTTACACAGTGATCCGCTGTGTCAACGTGATCCCTCATACCACGTCACGCCGACGGCAGCGCCAGCTTTTCCAGTGGTGGAGCTCGCCCCTAATATAAGGCCCCCTCTAGCTGTATCACAAGCACGTAAGCTTTCTAATGCGTGAATAAGTGTCATGCGCTTTACTTTGGCACTGTTATGTAGGTGAAAGAAGCCATTACTCGATCATACATGTGTTGCGTACGCAGATGGCGCTGTTGTGACGCCACATCAAGATACATTCCCCCAGATAATTTTTTTCTCTCTCTCTAAGGGCACGCATGCGGGACGTAATCTGAGCGCGACATTCAGAAAGGCGGAGCTCGGCAATGCGTTTGTCCATCCGAGCGGGAGTGGCCGCGTTTGAGAGGGCCCACTATGCCTCATAGAAGGTATCAGTAGTTACGCCAGGCCTATACAAGTGTGCAACTCGTTGCAGAAATTTCACGTTTGCTCGGCTATGGCGCCCCTGCGTTCGACACGTATAGGGTCCAGAAATCGCGTGAAGAGACTCGGGAAGCAAGACGGAGGGATGTCCGACTCGTTGACCACGGAGGAACGTGTCCGTCTCGATGCGGGACGCAAACGTGGCAGGTTAAGGCAAGTGCAGGGGCCCCAACCATCTACGAGCGCGGCGGGCTCGGGTGACACCACTAATTGTTTTCTTAATTTTTTTACTATAGTGCCCAAACAGCCTTTGCGAAGCGGACGGGCTCAATGCGAATAGGGAGCCAGCGCGATTGCGAAGTTATAGTCTGTAAGACCCCCAACACTAGCCGAAACGTAAGTTAAGCATGTAAGCTTCCTAATGCGCGAATAAACAGCCTCTGAAGCTCACACAAGTCGTTTCATGCGCCTCATTACGACGGCGTACCTGATACAACCTACCCAATTTTTTTATCATTCTATTTTTTATATATTTTTTAACATAACTTTTGGTTATAGTTGTGTTATCTCTTCACCCACTTATTTTTTTTCTCTGTGCGCCAGTGTTTAGACCTCCGGTTGTTCCTGGACACGTAAACTAAAGGATTTATTTATTTATTTATTTATTTATTTATTTATTTATTTATTTATTTATTTATTTATTTATTTATTTATTTATTCTAACTCTAAAGGCGTCGGCGTGCGAAAGTTCGAAGCCAGGCCAAATTCGAAGGTACACGCGGGTGCTGTCGGGCCTGTGTATGTGTGTAAAGTAATCCAACCTGCATTCGCGCGTTTTGCACATGCACCCCCGTCACTGAAGCTGTTCGTCGACCCTCAAAACGGCCTATTTCTTTTTTCGAAAACTGTTATTATCAGAATAAACACCTTACAATCTCAATATTTCTCCGAAAATTCTGCTGTATACGCGCTCGAGAAACACGTACACCCCAAGGCTTCACCCACGTACACGTCACACACGCAGAGAAATAAAAAAAAATGCACTGCAGTGCAGCCAACAGTTCCGTTACCTTTTTTAGCGAAACAGTATACTTTGCCGGTCCCTCTAGGAACAACCGGCACGCGTACCTGGAAAACGTTAGCCGGGCGTTCACACGGCCACGTGCAGGATGCTTCGGGGCGTTCCGAATGACCCAGTAAACCTAAACCGCAGCTGCGCTTGAGCACTTTGTTACCGCTAACTATCCCCCGAGCATTCTGTGCTCGAGGCGTCATTGACCTCGGGTGGTCTCGAAGCCATCAAGCCGGTTCTGGCAGCTAGTCCCCTGCGAAGCTCCGTCGCTTATCGCCTTTTCTGTCTTACTTTTTTTTTTGAATATAGAAGTCAGGTCGGAACAATGAGCGGAATACAGATTCCACAGAACTTACACGTCTACACGCTTCGACAACTTTTTGTTCGTTTCTATCGATATACATTTCGTTGGTCCTTCGGCTCCTTTCCTGCAAGTTGGCGTTCAGGCCTCCGGTGGGCCAGCTGACAGCTGCATGTTCGGCGTTCGATTGACACGGGCGGCTTGATTGTTGGTCATAAAACGTTGCCGCGGTCATTCCTCCGGGGTAGATGACTAGCTGCGCTTCAGCAAGCGTCAAAAAAAATAAAATAAATAGAAATGGCAAAATGTCGCCGCCGCGCGACCGATGCCAGCGATGTTTACGCAAACCGTAGTCGTACAAAGGATGACGCGCCAAGGAAAAACGAAAACTACCTGCAGTGAAGAGAGATGAAACCATATTAAGATCAACCTACCCATACATCTTCGACAGTTAGCATGGGTAGCCTTCGGAAATATCTATAAATCCGTTCTATATAAGATTAGTTTTCTTCTATTTAAGTTTTAAGTCAGCCCTCCTCGAATTTAATATATATATACGTATATATGCAGGTCCAGAGAATACGCTAACACGAACAAGCTGAGCAACACGTTCCGTTAGCACACGTTGGAATTTATGTAAAGCGAAGCGGTTAATTAAATGACATACAACGAAAGGCGATGCGCATACAAGTGTCTTACTATCATCACACGTAACGCGTAACCCGATGCAATGTTAATCTCACGCAAATGTTTATATTTATACAACCATTCACAAATCATGTAAACAAAATGTAAGCAGCAAATCACGCTCATGCACCGTCAAAGAAAGCTTCGGTCTAGTACCTCGGCTATATACTCCACTGCTTTGTCTTCTACAGAAAGCTTCGCTATAAAAAAAGCCATACCTCCAACCTGTGAGTTCGATGGCATGATCTTGTAGCTCTATCGACTGCACACACCACGCATGCGAGACTGGCAGGGGAACGACGTCGCTACACACATGTACACATTATACTGTCGCTTCACACATGTACGCTCAGTGGAGCTGCGCCAGCCGTCGTGTATGCACGGAGCAGCTGTTTGTAATATGTATTTTCTATGTGCACCACGATTTGTCACTTGAACGCAAGCACTAATTTTCTTGCTCTGAGGCAGGTATACATTTGCGCGAGCGTCGAAGGCTAGAGGAGATTATAAATCAACGTGTTGTCCTTTTTAACGCGAAAGCGTTAAGGGCCCCCCGTCGCAGGAGATCAGCCGTCGGCGTCCGGCGTCCAGCGTCCGGTGTGTGTTTAACAGAAGTTTATTTCAACGAGAGACGATAAGAACACTGAGTCACAATCACGGCACAATTCCACCAGGACGATAGCATAAACGAAAAACGAAGCATTGCATACACCGCACGTTTTCAAAGTAGTGTCCGGGTCCTCACTCAGTAACATCCGGCGTACAGCGTAGGACGTCGCTCCGGCAAAAAAAGAATTTCGGACCAAATTCCGAACCACGCATGCCCAATCACTCTTCTACCACCAAAGTTGTTCACACCTTGTCTTTCTTTCTTTAGAAAGGTATTCCTTGGAATTTTGAGAATGTCAGTCCACAAACAAATGTAATGAAAAAACACGCACCGACAGCACATATATTTTACGCTATCTCTTCTCAAACTGAAATATTAAAAGTGCGAAACAGTGGCAGGAGATCGACTCACGCTAGATGCTGCGTTTCTACTAGAAAGCGTGCCTTCGTGCTTAGCATTCGCCTCCAGCGTTTGCCGGTAAACGTTACTGTTACGTAAGCTGCAGTTGCCAGGAAGCATGAAAAACAGTCAGGGATCTTTGAATGCTATCGCGTCCCACTCATAAAGGAGAAGCTTAAGCGTCCTCCAATTTGTGTGTGTGTGTGTGTGTGCGTGCGTGTGTGTGTGTGTGTGCGTGTGTGTGTGTGTGTGTGTGTGTGTGTGTGTGTGTGCGTGCGCGCGTGTGTGTGCGCGTGCGAGCGTGTGCATGTGTGCGTGTGTGTGTGTGCGTGCGTGTGTGTGTGTGTGTGTGTGTGTGTGTGTGTGTGTGTGTGTGTGTGTGTGCGTGCGCGTGTGTGTGTGCGTGCGCGTGCGTGTGCGTGAGAGAGGCGCATGCCGCATTTTCGCCCATAGGGACGCCGGCGCCGGACGCCGCGTCGCGACACAGGATTTTTTGCGACAGGGGGCCCTTAACACTGTCGCCGTAAAAAAGAAAAGGTTGCGAGCGAGATTAGGCAATTAGGAGTAATCTTGAATTATAATCTAAATTGGGACAACCACGTTGACAAAGCGCTCGAAATAGTATAGCTAGGACGTGCGGCATACTACTAAAATTCCTACAGATTCTTCCATCAAAAATAAAGCTTTTACTTATAATGCAATGTTCTCTTACATAAGCTACTGCAATCTTGTGTAGGGTGACACATACAAAGAAACTAGAAACGATATATTCTTATTGCAGGAAAAAAACAAAACAGCTCGACATATTGCAAATGCATCACACAACACCAGTACCATTAAATTGTTTAGAGAGTTTAATATTTTTGTCAATAAGTCAACTACAGTATTTTAATCCTATTGCAAATACCAACAAATATTGCTACCCAACAACGCTTGATTTTTCAAGCTATATAATCTGAGAATTCTGGAACGATGTTATAAATTATTACATAAGGGTTAAAGAGACTTGTATACTTCATTCCCACTCGTTTAAGCTTATTGTAAAATAAAAACAACATTATAGCATCTTTAACATGTCCAAAAATAGAATCAAAGAAGTTTCTAATACAAAATATTGCCGTGTAGTTTCTTTCCGCTTATCCTGCCATACTTCTACAACCTGTTTAAACCCTCGCATATTATACATTGCTGGTCATGTATGCCATGCGCGTCCTAGTACATTGTTGCTTTTGAGTAACCAACCATGCAGCCTTGTAATTAAACTTAAATACAACCTGTAGGCATGTTTAGTATTTCCGTTTGTGCACTGTTCTTGTATCTCTGCCGGCTCTCGAGTGTATTTAATTATTTTATGTTGTATATTTTTATAATTAAATCTTGTAGTGCATTATTGTAGCCAATTCGGCAATGCGTGAATTTCTACCTGGCTGCTTGTCTTGTTGCTTATTTATGTTTCTGCTAGCCTTTAACTTGGTTTATTGCGTTGAGCATTTGTAAATTTTTGTAAGGATTATGGATACATTTAAGCTTGTATCGAAGATGTATGACTACAATTTGCATGTACAAAGCATTGCATGCGTGTACTCTGCCGTTATTGGTACCAATAAAATGGGATAGGAGGCTCATCACACTGCTAACACAGCGCCTTTTTGCTCCTGTCCTACCATTTTCCTTATGGTCCTGTAAGAAATGCTGAATAAGGAATTTGAATATGAAAGTAGGAAAGCGCGAGGATTTCCCTTTACTTTAGTCTCCAATCCCAACCTGCTTAAAGGAAAAAAAAAGGAAAAAAAAAGCAGAAAAAAAAGAAACTCCAAACAATCAGCGCACTTGCGTGATTTCTTCGGCTCTGAACTCATTTACAACGACAGCACCATTCTCCAACTGTGAAGGACGAGCACTTTATTTTTGCTTGCTTGCGCTTGAAACATGTCCAGGAATATTGGACATTGCCCCATCGGCATTCTGTGAAACATCACGGCAATGCACCAGCTTAACCAATCAAGTAAAATATATATATATATATATATATATATATATATATATATATATATATATATATAAACAAGAAAAAAGTCCGATTTTTGTTAGTCATATCATAAGAAGCCAACAAACGCTGACACCAAGGACAACATAGGGGAAATTACTTATGCTTAATAAATGGAATAAAGAAACGGTAAATTACTGGAAATGAAAGTGGATGAAAAAACAACTTCCCGCAGGTGCATGGGAACGATGGAATGCGAAGGTTGTGGGATCGTTCCCCTTCTGCGACAAGTTGTTTTTTCATCTTTTCATTTCCAATAATTTATCGTTTTTTTATTCCAATTATTAAGCATTAGTAATTTCCCCTATGTTGTCCTTGGTGTCAGTGTTTGTTGGCTTCCTAATATATATATATATATATATATATATATATATATATATATATATATATATATATATATATATATATATATATATATATATATATATATATATATATATATATATATATATATCGCGGCCTCTCGCATGAGTCGATCTCTTGCCATTTTTTCGCACTTTTAATATTTCAGTCTGAGAAGAGATAGCATAAAAGATATGGGCTGTCGGTTTTTTTTTTATTACGTTTGTTTGTGGGCTGCCGTTCCCAAAATTCCGAGGAATAACTTTGTAAAGGAAGAAAGACAGTGTATGAGCAACTTTGGTGGCAGAAGAGTGGTTGGGTATAAATGCGCGGTTCAGAAGAACGTGGAGCTTCTGCATGCGCTAGCTCTGTGTGCGCTTGCGTACGTATGTACGTCTGCGAATGTGTTTGTGTGCGAGCATGTGTGTGAACATGTGTTTATGTGTATGTGTGCGCACACGTATACGCGTGTGCCTGCATGTGTGGGAGTATTTTTCTTGCTTATACTCGCGGAGACAAATTATGCGTCATAAAGTTTATTTAAAGCCATACTTAAAGCCACGAGACAACAACGAATGACACTGAATTTATGCCATTATGAATACCTGCAGCTTTCTTGTTTCACTGAACCAATTTTTTAAAACTACGCCAATACCAATCACGGTAACGTGATTGGTATTCGAGTATGCAGGTTGGGAGCATCACGAATTAACGGAGTTTCATTTATTAGCTTTCTCAAATCTTTATTTTTAGGTACATAAATCAAATGAGTAGTTTGGAGATCTTGACGAATCTATGTAGCTGGGCGAAGACGTTCCATTAAAAAAGCTGCCGTAAGAGCTACGCGAACAAGTATTCCCTATTCGAAAGCGAAACTGACGCGGGAAAAAGAGCGCCTGTGACGTCAACATCACCGCCCTGCATTCCGTCACGACGACACCGCCACCATCAGCCCGGCCCCGCGAGGAGCTGTAACCATCGTTACCTTCCTTACTAAAGGCAGGCGGCTAACACGCCTTACCGAAATGAAACATTCGGAAGAATAACTCTCCGTTGGACGGTTGGGCATATGTTTGGGGCCCCTCGATGCGAATGAATTTAAATCGTTATCAGCGTGCAAAGAAGGGACTCAAATGAAGCGTTTTGAAGTGGTTAGGCTTATAAATATGCTATAAGAGTATATTTTGAATTTTGCTTCCCTGACATGCGGTGAAAGCTGATTAATAAGCGTTGAAACGTTCTTTATTCTTGAGATCGAATATTTCCTTCTCCCTCTATTCTTAAGGGTAGGCAGGCGTTGTGCCCCTTCCGGTGGCAGTTGCCAGCCTGTTCCTCGCATCCCTTTCCTGTCAAGTGCATATATGTTTTCAAAACAAATAATAATAATAATAATAATAATAATAATAATAATAATAATAATAATAATAATAATAATAATAATAATAATAATAATAATAATAATAATAATAATAATAATTCTCTGTTCAAGTATAAGTTGACCTCATTTAGAGCCTCTTAGAGGAAGAAAGTCAGTTGTGAATAACGCATTATTGCGTTAAGGGAGTAAACGCACACGTTAACAAAAGTCCTAGTCCTTTTCGCAGTATACCCGCTCAACGGAAATGTATAGCACGCCTGTACTGTCACGTTGTAGCGATGGTGAAGACCAAGACAGTTCCAAAAGCGTGAGTCGCGAATCTACCTTTGTATTAGGCGAAACTGTGCCTTGAAAAAAAACAGGCAACGCTCAAAGCACAGCGATATAGCTACGTGCAGCGTCGTCCGTCGCCGGAATCTGACGTATACACTCTAAAAACAGTTGCACCCTTTGGGGTGTAAATTCGCCACAGGACGATAATCGTCATCTGTCTTACTTGCGTTTCCTTTCTTGAATACGCTGCGCTCGTTACTTTCCTTTCGAGAATGCTCTGTCATGCTGATAACGCGCATGCCATTCCTAACTTCGAAGTATACCGTGATCGCAGCGTTAAAGAAAAGAAATGCGGCCAAGACAGATAACGATTATCGTTCTGTGGCAAATATACAACCCAAAAGGTGCAACTGTTTTTAGAGTGTATATGGTATTAAGGCGTCGGTTAATCAGGCATGAACCATCGTACATTCATTCTAGCGCAATCGCTGGCGCTCGCTCGCGATCGAGAGTGTAAGTCTGTGTTCGTAATTCACGCGCGCAATCTGATTGGATAACACTAGTTCGCTACAATATCTGCGACAACATGCAGATAATTTCGAGTACGTGCAGGCGCGTCTCGCGCCAAACGATAACTTTGTAACGGCGGTTAGACGCCGAAGAAAGGTCGACGAAAAAAAAAAAGATAAAATTGTGGTTAAAGGCAAGCTTCAACGTTGTGCCTGTGGTTGAAGGGGCCCCAAGTCTGCACGGCGGCTCCCGAATACTAAAAAAGTTGGAGAGCTAAACAGTGTTTCGATTACAGGCATATTTAGCAAACTAATATTTCGTGTTTTAATGCAGTCGTGCAGTCTTGGAGCCGCTCCCACCACTGTCACCGTGTCGGACCTCATATTTAATGTGTCCGTACACCTGTGTCAGCATTGTCACAATGTTCCTGTTTTTCTCTTTCTTTCGGTTTAAACCTCGGGCAGTTTTAGGATGAACACAGCCGTAAGCTGCTCATCCTAAAATTTCGGTATTTTCAATTCCAACCCCCATGACACCAGGAAACCTCGCCTGACGTCACCAACGCTCAGAAAGCTAATTACATCACGCATCACGCCTTGTGTGATGCGGCCGAGAGGCTCGGCCTTCCGGTTCCCTCGTAGGAGCGGCCCGCTTCGTGAAGACTCACGATCTGCAGGACTTCATTAAAGTTTTACCATACCATACCATACCTTGTGTGGTGTAGCATATATATCGCACTGAGGTTGTTCTTGTATAATGTATAGGACGCTCGATCGTAAAGGCAGAAGTGCGCGGTTGGGTACATGCGTTTCACGAACTTCATTCGCGTCAAGGAAATCTGTCCCAGCTTTCGCACGTGCTTTATCGGAAGCGTATTGTACCATCAATAGTGGGGCTGTTTTTTGACAGTATCAAATTTTAAAAATCAGACGGATATAAGTCTTCGTGACATTATTTTTACTATTCGTGTGTTCGGATTGGTAACCGCTAGATACGGAGTAATTTGAGCAATTTTTGTGCGTAATTAACGGAGCTACATTACTTAGGTTTTCAATAATTGTTGAAATTAGGTGGCTAAAGCAAATGAGTAGTTTGGAGACCGTCCCGAACCTTATCTAGCTGAGCGAATAGATTTTCAATGGACAAGTTCCTGTAAAAACTACGGTTATAACAAAAACATTATTTTTGCATTTAAAGGCTCTTTGAAAGCATAACAGCCATTTTTCACAATAATAGCAGTCAGGACTAACGAAGTGGACAGAACTGCGTACAACAAGCCGACGAAGAAGCTATATACAAGGTGTTTCACTTAACTTTATCTAAACTTTAAAAATATGGAAATGCTACGTAGCTTGACAGAACAAAGGTAACGTTGTTTACCGTCACTTGGAGATACTCAAACTATATTTTCATTCCGCCTAATTAGATAATTCGTCTTAAATAAATAATCAACTTCTCAAACATTATAATTATATATAGATGAAACGTGTCAATGAGAAAATTGTACAGCGACATAAAAGAACTCCCAATACTACTTTGTGTTCCTCAGTACGTGCAACATAAAAGTATTTTTCCGAGCATGAAAGCAGCCCGCAAATGCACGCAAAATTGCCGCGCAACTGGCCGCTCGAGGCATTTTGCGTGTATTCACGGGCTTCATTGAGGCTCGGAAAGGCACTTTTATGTAACACGTATCGAGTAGTGAAAATCTGTATTGGGGAGTTTTTCATGTCGCTCTACAATTGTCTCATTTACATTTCCAATCTAATTGTATTGTTTGAGAAGTTGATGAATTAATTAGGGCTAATTATCTAATCAGGCTGAATGAAAAAAGAATAGTTTGAGTACCTCCAAGTGACGGCAAAGAACATTACCTTGGTTCTGTCCAGCTACGTGGCATTCGCATGTCTTTAAACTCTGGCTAAAGTTACGTGGGACAACCTGTATAAACTTTGTGGCGGGCGAATGGTAAGACAAGTCGCTCTTCTTCTGCGCATTCGACGCAGTAGTTCCCGGGGCTGTTCTTGCACTGCGCCCGTCCTAACGAGGCTTGCCCATACTGATCCTGCCTGCAGGGCGCGGACACTCGCACTGGCGCCGAAAATACTGCGTCCGTATCGACCTTTCGGCCCAAGTCACAGTTCGATTTTAGCACGTGTGGAGCGGCAGCGACTTCCAAGCGCGGCGGAGGACAAAGCGCGCGGTGCTCACCTTGCACCCTTCGCAGGAGGTGACGCCGTAGTGGTAGCCGGACGCCTTGTCTCCGCAGACCTTGCAAGCGACGAACGACTTTGCTGGGCTGCTGCTGTTCGAGTCGGCCGCCGCGAAGCTTTGCTCTGCGCGAAAGAGGGGGGGGGGGTAACCACAGATCAATCAATCAATCAATCAATCAATCAATCAATCAATCAATCAATCAATCAATCAATCAATCAATCAATCAATCAGCCACTCACTCACTCAATCAATCAATCAATCAATCAATCAATCAATCAATCAATCAATCAATCAGACTTTATTAAAACAGGGTAAGTAGCTACAGAAATACGTTAACCGTTAGCCTATGATCGCTGTTGGTCCATCATGATACGCATTATTATACAGACCATGTGAATGAACAGAATCGTAATGAATAGATTGCTTGTCTACAACGGTTATAAACATTACAGCTGTAGAAAATTTGTACAACACAAAATCAGTACATTGTCCAACATCCAAAAGAAGCTACAAAGGGCGTTTACATTCGATATTACAAACAGTTTATGTTGAGAACATCTTTGACACATCTTAAGGATACCACAGAAAGGACTAAATTACTACAGAACCTCACTTAAAAAAAAAATACGAGCTAGCTTTATTTCGAGTGGAATGTAGTTCCAGATTTTAGCGTCAGTTAACTGAAGTCATTTTCGTCGAATATGTTTCGGCAGCTAGGTATAGATTAAGGTTGCCTCTGGTGTTACGTGTTCGTAATGAAAGTATCGTAACGGAATGTTAATGGACCATCGTGGCATGTATGTAACCCTCTGTACAGGACCGCATACCATACGCTAGTTACTGTCCAAATAATTTACAAAAAAATATTGTTTCCGAGTTCTCCCTAATGTTTGTACACGATATCACTCAAGCTGTAACTTCTAGTACGCTAAGTTTTATTTGTTATTTCCAATAGCGACGCTCAAAAGGCCGATACAAATCTCCAACCAATCTGCTTTGCTGGTTGTCATTTCATGCTTACATCTACTCTCGATCACGGGACAGCCAGAAATATTTTTATTTCAGATTTGATTTCAATTTACTTGCCAAACAAAAAAACAACTTTTATTTATTAACGGAGGAAACGATGGGGCAAAGGTTCCTTGTTTTTTATTTTATTTGTTTTCGACTTGAAATGCAGCGCCGGTGCGTTAGCATGAAGTCATGAATTTCAACGTGTTTTCGCATGCGCGGGATTTTTTCGGCCAGGTATAATAATAATAATAAAGAAGAACATCGGCGAAATGAGAGTAAATGCGGAATGAGTTCATATACCGTCGCAATTAAACGGTCACGGCCGGTAAGTGCAGGTTTGTCGATGGTTTGACAGGACGGTCTAGGAACGACTGAATGACTCTGAGTTCTTGCCGTGGTTGTTAGACGACGTCTCCGACGGTGCGGTAGAACAATAGCATAGTATAGTAGTATATATAATACTATAAGTCATTTGGCGTTCGTCATATTTATATGTGTTTTTTCGTCTCCATTTTTTCGCGCCTCTGTACTTATGCCAGTGCGTTTCGCTGACAGAACAGCCAAGTAAATTTACGCAGCTTTCAAAGCTCCTTTGTTTTAAATGTCAAAACTGCTTGTTCTGGCGACCTTTGCAGATTACTCATTAGCGAGTCCAAATTATCGTATAGCGGAGTCGGTTTACTGTCCTTTTCACCTGATAATATTGACATATAGATGGAGAGAGAGGAGATTTAGCACTAAATAGTGTAAATATTGTAACGCAATCTACGTGTGACTGGAACCATAGGCGTTCGCTGCCAATTTCTTAGGGTTGCCAGCTGCACGTGACCATCTTGGAACGACACGTCAGCATATCATAAATTATGGGGTTTTACGTGCGAAAACCACGATATGATTATGAGGCTCACGCCGTAATGGAAGACTCCGGAAGCTTGGACCACCTGGGGTTCTTTATAACGTTCACCTAAATCTAAGTACGCGGGTGTTTTCGCATTTCGCCCCCATCGAAATGCGACCGCCGTGGTCGCGATTTGATCCCGCGACCTCGTGCTTAGCAGCCCAACACCATATATCCACTAAGCAACCGTGGCGGGTCGTCAGCATATGTGTATACGGCAAGTCAGCGGCCGATGTGCGAATCTCGGCAAGGCGCGGCAAGCTTGCCGCCTGATTTGCAAACATTCAAAACTGCCGTGTATATACAAAGCAGCACACGACCCGCCAGCAGTGACATCGCGTTTCAGCACGAATCTGTTTCCTTCGTCGAGTCTTTGGAACTGCAGTTATGAAACGGGGCGCCACAGCGAAGCAGGCGGCGGCGATCTCGCAGTTTGCAGCAGGCTCACACGCGCGGCCTGCAGCACGCTCGACCACGGGCGATCGTCGGAAATACATAACGCTGCACCGCAAACACCGGGTCCCCGGCGGCGTGATTTGCGCGCCCGCGAATCGCGTCGTAAATATGCGATCAGCGCGCGCTCTTAGCGCGCAGCTGTCCGGTCGGCAGTCCCCTGCCCCTAGGTTGGACGGTGCACGGCAGCCGGCAGGAGGGGAACGTCTCTCCTTGGCCCGTCGGACGTTCAGATTAGGTGCACGTCGTAAATTCCGACACCACAGTGCGTGTGTGCGTTTGTGAAGAGGAGGCCGATGCCACTCCCGTCTCGTCTCGGGAAGCCCGCCGTCTTTGATTGGGCGGCCGCCTCCTTGGCGATCGCACAAAGAAAAGCCCGGGGGGGTCTCGGAAGAGGAGGGTGGCGGTAGAAGTGATGCCCGGGGGCACCAACTCGCCCCCTCCCCACCTCTCCCGCTCCCCACGATCGTCGCCTCAAAAATGGGACAGAATAGAGAGGTGACACAGCCCCACGGACTGTCTGAGCGGGGCAGCCGTCGGACCGTTCGGCCGCGCCTATGTACAGTTTATGGTATACGCGATCGAAGGGTCACTTTCCGCTTCTGCCCACCCCCAGTCTTTCAAGGCTTAGACTATACACTCATCCCGAGATCCGAAAACGTGCTCGGCGCAGTGAATTGCCGGCTTATAAGAGGGAAAAAAAGGAAGACGCATTTCGCGCGGTCTCGAAGGACGCGTCGGCTGTAGGTTTCCGATGCTCAGGCGACTCGAGCCGCGAGGACGGGGACTCCGGGTTTATGGACGTGTGAACCAGCTGAAAATGGCCGCTGCAGCAGGTCGTAAAAAAAAAAAAAGTGACCGTTCTCTCGAGAGTGCACAGCGAGTGCATAGCGAGCGGCCGCTGACCGACCGTCGCCTGGCTTGTACGTCTGGGAGTAAAGTGCCGAGAACTGTCTTTTGTTTCCTTGCATACGTGTTTTTCTTTTTCCCTTCTCGCCGAGCTTACTTGCGCAGGCAGAAGCGGACGGTCCAGTTTACGACTACAGGACGTCCGGTATGTCTTCTGCGTACTCCAAGCACAAGTGCTTCAGACTTCGAGGAGGGCAAAAAAAAAATAAAGGTAGAAAAAGAAGGGAGGTGGAGAGGGACTTGACGTTATGCAGGAAAGCTCGTTTACTTTCGAACACGCGGATAGCTCACGACATTGTCGCGCGTGTGCGCGTTGTCGCCGGGCCGGGGCTATACCATGGTTCAGGTTCGACTTGAACACGCGTACCCACACACACACACATCTGGAAGCGTTAAACACCGTCGCAGTGATGCAGGTATGTAGGAGAAAGCAGTCGTAATTGCGACGAACCCTCGCCGCTTAAAAGAACTCGATCTTTCCTTTCCGTCGCACACAGTCTTCTCCATAGGGCGGCGAACAAGCGTAGTATAGCATGAGTTGCGGTCCCATGCGCCACTTCCGGCCTTTCGCTTTCGATATGCCCGTCGAGGTTTCTTGTAGGGTGTCGCAAGATTTCTTACTCACGCGGAATTACGCGCGTCCGGGCAGAGGCGTCACGAAGTGAGCTGTCGGCGGCGAGTTCAAGGACGCGAGCCAGAGGAACCATATACGCTGTGTCACAGCCTCTGACGCACACTCGCATCCTCTGATCAGTTTTATTGTGGGAACACGCACGTAAACGTTTTGGGCGCTTGCTTGCGAGGTACCGCCGCCTTGCATTTCCCGCCTCGACGCCCAATGTCAGTATATAGCCATTGGTTAATTGCGTAGTATACCTGAGCTCTTACGGATGTAAAGATTTTGGAGGCGTAACTTTGGCCGTATACTCGGGTCCACTTATAGAGGATGCGCATGCGTGATGCGCTCCCGACACTGCTCGAGTCAAGGAACCTCAGTGGCAGGCGCTGAGGTTCTGGTGGGCATGGATTTTACGTACTCCCCGCCACATCTCCCATGATAATGAGGAATTGATTGTTTTGTGACTTCGTTTATGAGGACAACTCTATTTGGAAATGGAGGCATACGTTTATGTACTACTCGTGCTTCCGACAAGCAGTCGCAGGAATGCAAGGAGTAGGCCCCGCGGCTTGTTGCGGTACCCCGAAGAAATGGGGCTATATGTAAGGGCAGGGGGCGGGGTTTAAATATTATCTGCGCTCCTCATTTGTGTGCCTCTTAGTTTCTTGCAAAAGAACAGCGATTTGGGTCAGTTGGTACACAGTCTTGAGAATTAAGCCCGTCAAAGGACAGAGGAGAGACGTGGCACACACAACGACTCAACTAACATCTGTGCTTTATTGAAAAAAGAACTATGAAAAGATAAAGCACAGTTGTTAGTCCAGTCGTTGTGTGTGCCACTTCACCGCACTACACCAGCGTAACTGCACGGGCAGTATTTTCAAAAACCATATTTCAGAAGATCAGCCGAGCTTTAACAAGTTTTTGTTAGCAACGTCGAGAGGGTACTTTCTTCTAATACCATACACATTTACGTCACTTGGTCGGCCCTTAGTGCTGCGTTATAGCGGTGTTTTGGTCAGGGCTATAAACACTGCCGTAACGCAGCACTAGACGCTAAGCGCCGTTGAGGCGCACGGTATTAAAAAGAAGTGCCTTCTCGACGTTTCTGTTTGATACTTGTTGAAACTCGGCGGATCTTTTGAAATACGTTTCCTTTTATTATTATTATTATACTGTCCATTGTGCTATTCTTGTGTATTGCGGTGAAGTTAAACATTGCCGAAGCGAGAATGTCCCAATTTCCTGGGCATGAGTGAATGAGAGAATGCTGCACATATAGAAAACGAAGCGGCTCGCCCCCCGTCTTTCCTGGGGCATTGAGAGTGGCACCGCATTCCTGCGGCGTTGCTCACGCTATCACAACGGCCGGCATCCCTCCGTGCACGAGCGTGCTCTTGCTTGGCCCTGGGCAACGGGAGATATCCCCAGTAGCTCTCTAATGACTGGAAACAAGTCACAGTGCTCGCTCTCCCACGGCCCCCTACGCGATTGAAGTTTTAGATAAATTCGTATAGAACTCTGTTATGACGCCGGCATGACTTCTGTAGACAGAGAGAAAAGAAACAGAGAAGGGCAGGAACGTTAATCGGAAAATCAGCAGGATGGGGAGTGACTTGCAGTGAAATGCATTGCCAGTAATTTATCGGCGTCCACGGACGAGAAGATGTACAAAGCAGGTATGGTTCCGAACCTCCGATACTCTGATACGGTGGCCCAAACCTGGGAGATCACCAAAAAGCTCGAAATCGAGCTGTGAATAGCTGAGCACGTGATTAGGAGGAAAATGATAAGTACAGCCTTAGCTAGCAGGAGGGAAGCAAGGCCCGGCAGAGTAACATATTGGTACAGCGCTGTATACGCAACATTGAGGAACGAGAGCACGAGCTTGGCGCCGAAAACGACGAAGTTAGGGACTTGCAATGCATATATATATATATATATATATATATATATATATATATATATATATATATATATATATATATATATATATATATATATATATATAATGAAGACTGCTTTGTAATCTCGCTGCCACCTGTGTAATCTGCAGTCATCTCGTTCACAGTCAAGTATGCGCGCCCTCGCCTAAAAAAATAATGGTTACGCAGCATGTATCCCCTTTCGCATTACCCCGGTGTAGGGTAGCCAACAGGACGTTATTTTGGTTAACCTCCCTGCCTTCGGCTTTTCTCTTTCCCCTCCCTTCTTGTGGGGACACATCATGCACTGGTATTAGGATCGGCCCATCCATGTTTTTGATTACACTGCTTCCGGCATCGCCCACCGGAAGTTATGAGTCAACATCAATGAAAGAAGACCGGTGACAGACCCGGACAGTGCTTTCGCATTCAAAGAAATACTTCTGCGGCATTACAGTCATACTCTACGAAGGTCTTCGAACAACTCAAGTGTTTTCGCAATTCTGTACCTATGCGCACTCAACAACTAAGAAATTGCCTTTACCTCATAACGCAGATGCAATGCGGCGAAACATGTCTGGAGGATATTTATACATCGTGAGGCGGGCTCGCAACGCACACGGTTTATATTTTATGTTGTGAGTGACTTTCATTAGGCACTTTTACCCACCACTGTGGGTCAGTGTTTGTCTTTCTGCGGCTGGGTACGGGATCGCGGGATCGATTCTCGACCGCACTCTTATTGACGTCTCTTAGAGCCCGCGCGTTGCTTTGGGGCATTAGAATACATAATTTAATAAGTGCATGTTTAAGTACCGTTGTTCCTGGGGCCGACTTCACAGCGCTGCTGAACACAAGCAAGCGCTCATCAGGGCTTCGAACTGTGACTTACAGTCAGAAAGCGAAGCGGGGCTTACAAGTGCCGAGTATGCAGTACAGTGCGTATGGCAGTGTGGGTATACAGAGAGTGACAGGCAGTGTGACTAAGGGCGGCCGTGCAAGCACTCGTCCTCAAAGGAATGGCAAGTAACGGAAGAATCCCCAAGGAACAGCCAAGAATCCAAGAATATCCAAGGTTACACGTGGTTACTATACTACTATTACCACTGCTACTGTTAGTACTACCAGCAGTAGTCCTGTTGCTACTTGTACTACTTCGCCCTAATATTACAAACGATGATAAGAAGACGAGCACGGAGATCATCCTAAGAACAGCACATTTACACCAGAAAGGTTTTGCACCGCACACGTGAAGGGCAACGAGCAAGGA
This sequence comes from Dermacentor albipictus, assembly GCF_038994185.2. Lineage (NCBI taxonomy): Eukaryota > Metazoa > Arthropoda > Arachnida > Ixodida > Ixodidae > Dermacentor > Dermacentor albipictus. The sequence continues at coordinate 44,471,161 of NC_091823.1, read as the reverse complement.
ATGCGCAGCCGTTATTCTTCCAAGCCCGGCGGCACAAAGCGCGCACACGCAAAGGAACCGCCGAATTCTTCGAAGAGCACTCATATTTCGTGCTCGTCCCGTCGACTGCGCTCGAACAAGAAAGACGAGCCGGCTAGGAAGGTCCCGTTCTCTCTAGACGCCAAGTCACGCGAGGGGAGGGGGAGAGACGCCGCAGACGCCGCGGGTCTGCGACGCAGTCGCGCCGTGCGGAGAGCGACTGCGCGCTGAGGTGCCCACGGACTGTGCGGAGGGGGGTGCGCCTTGCCTCCTGAAGGTTCTTCTACGAACATTTGTTTTCGTTACACTCTATGTAGCGAGGAACGCAACCCCCTCACAGGAGCCGGCGTCTCCTTTATAAGCCAATGTGAATGTATGTATACCTGTTGACAAAGTTTGCTGCTGCACACCAGAACTGAGGAAGAATACGAAATGGAGCTTGCTTTGTACCAAACAATGGTTCGTCGTTTTAAACCAAGAAGCGATAAAAGTGATCGACAGGTGGATTTTAGCGTCCCTACGTGTTATGGGAGCTATGACGCTGTCAGTCGAATGCCATGCGGAATAATTTGGGCCCCCCCTGGGTTTCTTTATTGCGCCCGCAAAGCTGGAACGCAGTCCGAAGTCGAACTCGCATACTCGTGTTCTGCGGGAGAATGCCACAGTCACTTCGTCACCGCTGCTGGTAAGCGCAGAAAAGCATCTCGCACTCGCAAACTCGTTTCGACGGAGGCCCAGGCAGATCGTATTAAACTAAATATTGTCTTGTGTATAACGTGTGGGGTCTGTGCGCTGCCACATGTAAACTTCAGTGAAGGTCGTGCGCTTGTTTGACATAAGGTAAAACGCCGACCAAGGGCAGCAATACTCAAACTTGACTTCAGGGAACAAACGGGGCCAGCATGCACCTCCCACACGCTCATTCACCCGCTCACTCACACACCAAATGAATGCCACGGACAAATGAGCTTCGTGGCAGTCACCTGCAGCGTTAAATGTAACAAATCCAGCGGCATATTATTTTCTCACTTCCAAAACGCGAGCTTGTCCATGCCCGTGCAACCACGCACCCAAGGTCGGGGGAACATTTTGCCAGCTACACTGGCGCACTGAAACGCAGTGCGGAACAGCGCAGCGCCGGTAGGTCAGATGGCTGCGTCCCTGCGGCGGCGAGGGGACACGCGAGAGAGAGTGCGTTCACCCAGGAAGCGCGGTCGTTCACCTTCGGCGCTGGCCCTGAACTTGCCCCAGATTCGCGCGCCGAGACTCCGAGAAAGCGCGCGCGCATCCCCCACGCTCCTCTTCTCCCCTCGGGCGAAGCTTTCCGAGGCAGCCCGCGAGATCTCCGCGCGTCTCCACCCGTCACAGGGAGGGCGAGCGGCAACACCCGCCCAACGCTCTGTAACTGCGAGCCGGCGAGGGGAACGCGCACTGCTGTCGCCAGAAGAATCGCCCTCCCCTCGCCCACGATTCCTCATCTTCGACGCCCAGGCTTGGCTCTGCCCCTCTCTCTCTCTTTCCCCGCATTCCCCCACCCACCCCACGAACCGGCGGGCGCGCCCGGGGCGATCGCAATGACGTCTCGGCGCAAATTGTAGGTAGGTAGCTCCGGGCCTTTCTTGCTTTCTTGCACAGGCGTGCGGCGAGCTTACGCCAGAAAACACTGACCTTCGCCCAGTGGCGTAGCTAGGTCGTCTGGCACCCGGGGCCCATAGGTCTTCTGACACCCCCCTCTCCGGGTGTAGCCGGCGGAAAGAGGGGTGCCTTCAGACGTATATGACACCCCCCCCCCCCCTCACTGGCCCCTTGCACCCGGGGCCCACGGCCCCCCGGCCCCCCCTGTTGCTACGCCACTGCCTTCGCCGCAGTTGTCGGGACTGCCAGAAGAAATGGGAAAAAAAAAACTAAAGCAAAGGGCAAGGAGGGATCGAATCCCCGAAGCTTTATCGTATGCAAGCACTGCATGCAGAGCACATCCGCAGGCAACGGTGCCGCCGACGGCCGAGCCCATTCCAACGGTATCCCGAGTTTCTTTCTTGCCTCTCTTTTCATCTGGAGCTGCCGTTAGTTCGAGCTTGGTTAGTTACGTATTTCCTTCGGCGTTCCTCCAGCGCTCTGCCGGCATCTTCCGGCGCCCTCCTCCTCTCTTTCGAGAGGCGGGCTTATTGTCGACCTCGGCTGCGAGCGGCCATTAAGTGCAGTGATGTGCCCGCTCAGCCGGGGCGGTGGGAGAAAACGCTGACAGGCACATATACATATTCTACGCGCACGCTAAACACATTCGATAGCGCGTCGGTTGGGTCCGCGGTGGACTGGCACAGCGTGGTGGCCGCGGCGGGGCGGGTCGGTTGGCAACAAGTGCCGCGATGGCACCTCGCGTGGCTTTACTGCGAACACTGCCCGAAGATGACGAAGCGAGTGCTGGTTCAGCGGGGGAAACGGGACCAGCGGCGGGCGTCCGCGTTTACGTGGCACAGTCGGAGATGACGGGAAGATTACGGACGGTCGTCGTTTAGAACCGCGCGAGTCACGACTTCGAACGGCGTTGACGGCCTTGAGAAGCAGGCAACACGGAATGGCGCAAAATTGCGAGGAACAAAACGCGGACAAGAGTGGTCGCCGTGAGGAAAAACGCTACGGCCCGGTATTTGAATTTCCATATTTTGCTTGTACACGCGAACAACACAGATTTGTATGGTCGTTTGTTGGCTGTGGTCACAGACTGCATGCTGGGAAATGCAACTTTTTTTTTTTCACAGATCCCGCGGTGCTTAAACATTTGCTATTGACTGCACGTTCGGGGAAAAAGGCGTGACCATTAAAAAAAGTTTCGAGTCCTCATTAATGTCAACTGCCACAGCTTCTGCACCTTGTCAGAGCGTGGTACATTCTAAAGTATTCTTCGCGACATTGTGTTGATTACTTTTTGATGGCCTTTCAGTTACTCTGTAGTCATTGACCTACGTCAACCCTGCGACATCCCCGCGCACGTGCATCACATACGTGCACCACCCAGGTCGGAGCACGGGGCGGATACTGTTAAAAACGTTTGGCGACATAGACGACGGACGCCAAATACGGCATCGTTTAGAATGAGGTCCTTGTGTCGTAAAACCGCAGCTATAACATTATTTTTAGCAGTTCGCGATCGAAACCCTTTTTTTTTTCTTCTTTGGAATCTAACCAAGAGGAGCGCGGAGCGCATCGCTTGCCCTAACACAGAGGGTTGCGGTAGGTTGCTCCGCGCAACAGGTCCTTGTTTTGCCTGCACTACAGTTGTGACCACAGGCGCTTGTAGACGGCGTACTAACGCGGCTTCGCCGCGGTTTATGCGTGCACTGGCGCAAAATTAAGGGCTGGCCCTCACGGAAACCGGAAACGTTTTGGCGACGCGTAATCGAGGCGCATCCCCCTCTCGCCTCGCACGGGTTTTATGCGGGCACCGAATTACGTAATGACGACGGATGGGGCGACGCCCTAAACGAACGATTAAGCGCCGCCTGCGTGCGCGGGTCGGAACACTGCTGCGCTCGGCGACACCTTAATTCAGCACGTTCGTGTAACATGTCCGGGTTGCGCGCTTCTTTGAATGCGCTCAGCATTCGTATGCAGCCTGCAAGCGCTCTTCCGCTTTGTGCTCAGTTGTTCGACGGAGAAAACGTCGGTGGCGAACATGGCGAACGACGGTATGAGGGCGCGCTGCTTTTGCTGCGTTAGCTTTTGAAGCCAGAGAAGCGCAGAACAAAATTGGTTTTGAAGAAAGACTCAAGAACATAGATAAAAATAAGTGGGCGGCTAAAGTGCACAGGTATCTGCACCTGAGAAGCGTGGACACGGAATGGAAAAAATCAAGAATGGAAAAAGTCAAGAATGGAAAAAGTCAAGAATGGAAGTCAAGAAAGTTGGCAAGCAAGTACAAGGTAATTGAAAGAGTTAACAGACAAGCAGGAGTCATCACAAAGAAGGCGAGAGAGACAGCGAATTGGGTGCAAATAATGGAAACAAAAAATTACCATGAGCATTTACAAGAATGGGAAGAAAGAAATTAGAAGGGAATATCTGTACGATAACACAAAGGGCAGTGCCTTGCTATGTGAGGCTCGAACTGGTTGCCTAAGGACATAAACATACCGGAGTAAATATTCGCAATAAGATGAGGAATTTTATGCTGCACCAAAAATCCGGAGACCACTCTGCACATCGTAATGGAATGTGAAGGGATGCACACAGTGAGACCCGTAGGCAATCTACGCCTTCCAGAAGCACTTGTATTTAAAGTGAACAGAAGCATCAACCTATAGTGAGCAGTCGAGATAAGCAAAAGATGTTTAGAGTATTCGTGAGAAAAAAAATCAGGGGAGAGGTTGATACGACCAAATCCGTTACAAGCATAGGTAGCAATACAAGGTAGGAAAGTTTTGAGGGAAAAAACAAGATTATGGAGATGTATAGAAAAATGCTAGAATGAAATACATGCACAGCATACCTGATTAAATCAAGCAGGCCAGCTGATTATTTGTCACCTCCTCGTTCCAGAGGGAGTGCCAATAGATCATCATCATCAGCTTTAGGAGGAATTTTTCGGATGGAGAAGACTCGTGCACTATAGCTTGTGCAAATGGCGCAGGAACCATTGAGAACATTCTGTTAGATTGCCGGAGACTCCATTGGGCGATAAATGGGGAAGCAGTACGAGGATATTAGGATAAATAAATGAACCTAGCTGTGGGGAGCAGTAAGAGACGGCTGGAAGATTGACAGCGCAAAGAAAGGAATAAGACGCAATAAAGCAAGCTTTCTAAATAATTTGTATCACGTAACTTATAGTACAAATACATTTACCGAGTTAGATGTAACAGAAAGTTTTAAAGAGTGCGAGCTTGGTGACACGTGCTAGCGCTTTGAGTGTTCAAAGTGAATTAAAACTCATACCATTCTAGGCCGGAAATTAGGACGGCGATCACCATCCTCATTCCCGATGTTTCTGCGGCTCGCCATGTTGACCGCGCAATGCCCCATAAACAGAGGGAGTGCTGACAACTCGGAGTCGGCAAAACTATTTTGATTATTAGAGTTGAACAGCCCCAAACTCGTTGCATTCGAGAATAGGCGAGTTTCGGTAAACGGCACGGACGCAAGCCTAATAAACGCTCGCATTTGGAGCAGCGAAGAGTTCGCGGGAGTCGCTGAGGGTCTGTCCGTTCAGGTACAGTTCTCGTGTTAGGCAGTGTACATTTCCGGGCCTTTAGGTAATAAGCGCAAGTTCGCGACAAGAATTTTGGCGATGTGCCGCGCGCGAGAAGGGTGTCGTAGAAATTTTCGTTACACAATAGGAAAAAGGTCTTCTTTCTTTTTTATTCTCTCTTTCCCTTTTGTATTTGCACCAAAATGTAAATTCTGAATCAAATTTCAGACAGCACACATGATTTCGACGGATCACCGTCTGGTCAGGCAAAAGCATCCTTAGCTGAAACGGTCACCAACCAATGCCGGGAAACACCAACCTGATGTTTCAGTATTTGTACAGAGCCCCGGCTTCACTATCTGCTTCTATTGTTCACAGTCGTTAAGAGCGCGCGCGCACACACACACAACACACACACACACACACACACACACACACACACACACACACACACACACACACACACACACACACACACACACTTTGCTGCGGCACAATGCAATGCTCACGTCGAATGCAAAGGATGGCCGAATGTTGCCAGCGCCCACACACACAGGTTCACACGTTCCTCTTGGCGAACCTCCCTATTATTTCGCTCTTCATTAACAATTCATACGCCGGCGGCGCGCATGCAGCCGCGCATATCGCAGATCGACGGGAGTACAATGCGACGTCGCATATCTTTGCGCTAATAATTTCCGTTGCGGCAGCCACGGCACACGCGGACGCAGTGAATGCGCGTGGCGTCAGGCCGCCCGCATATTTTCGACGAGACTTTACGGTGACCCTCACCACGCGCGCGTGCGAACACAAAGGGTTGCGAAGTACAGTGGACAAAGAAGAAGGAACGAAACCGCGAAACGGACGAGGGGCGCCCCCACCATCAATCGTCCCAATGTGTGCGTGCACAGATACAACGGGAAGCGTAAGCGGTGACGCGTTGCAGTGCCGTGGGTGGCTCGGAGAGGCGGCAAAGGGGAGAGGGAGGGAACCGGGCGGTGCAGGGGGAAACGAACGGTATACACACGACCTGCCGGAAGTCCGCCACGGCAACCTGTCGACAAGCGTCACTTCGCTCGTTGAGCGGAGACGGTGGATTCTAACATTTCCTGAGAACCAAACGGTGAGTTGGGTCCAGAAAGGTTCGAAAGCGGAAGCAGTGGAAACGCGGCCGAATTAGCATACTTCCGTACACGGACAGCCGAGTCAGAGCAGGATGACAACGATCGACGCAAGAATCGCCAGCGTTATATGTAAAACAAACAAACAAACAACAAACAAACAAACAAGATTATGAGCGAGAATACGACTGAACAAAAGCGAACAGGAAGACAAATCCCGCAGTGAGTAATTAACACGAAAACTTGGAATGTCGAGGATGCACTCACACAAAGGCTCGCTGTGGAATGCATGTATTGCTGCTGCAGCAACGCAAATCATTGCACGAAACCGGTCGATGGTTTGTTCACGAGTGGTTATGAGCCGGCTGTAGGCAAGGGCTCGAATGGGCTATATACATGGACAGGTAACGCCTTTGAGCGCATATCAGGTGGGGCCTTACGCGCTTTGCAAAGCGAAACCTTCTGTTCTGTAAATCAACGACACCCAAGTACAGGGAAATAAGGGGCCGTATAATGTAAAACTATTCCAATCTGTTTTTATTCCAATCTCCTGACGTCAAATTTGCGTAACCGCCGACGCAAGCATCGGGCGGTCACCCGCAGGGTTGTCTGAACAAACCAATCAAACGCTCCCCTCGTTCACAGGAGGTCACTTTTGTTTGCTTGAAAAACTAATAACATTGCCTGCACTGAGCGGCTTGTTTTATCTAATTGGCTCACAAGATGCGAGGAGCATGCTCAAGTGGAGAGGGATTCGATGGGGCCGAGCCACTGCAGTGAATATCGATAACCGGATGAAGAGGGTGGTGCCGGCGTCTGTGATTGGTCCGCTTTCTCTTACTTAGCTTGCGGTGGCTCGTCGACAATCGCGGCGGCATGCAACGGAAGATTAAGAATGACGCTAAAACGGATACTCAGCAAAGAAGAGTTGGCAGAACGAGGTCGTAAACGTGCCGAAAGTGCTCGAAAACGTTACACGGCCACGCACAAAGTTTTATTAGACGCAAATGAACCCATGCTCTCCGGCAGGGGCGAGTAGCCAGTACCGGAGCGATCGGCGGCAGCCATCTTTTATTCCTTTCGGAACGGGGCAGCCTGCGACTATTCAGCAGAAAATTCCGTTTTCTTCGGCATATTAATGGATCTTTAACGTGTACGCGTCACTTTGACGTGGTAAGTTTTAGCGGTTTTGTGACGTCACGTGAAAGGCAGGTGAAGTGGATGCAGCCCGAAAACTTTTGACCAATAGCCGAGGGCTATGGCGAAAAGGCGTCGAATCAGAAATAACTATTTTTGTTTTGTTCGGTCAAATTATGCATAATCAGTGTGTACACGTCATATCAGATGGGGAGCTATCGCGGTTTTCGTGACGTCGCGTGACAGACAGGTGAAGTGGGAGTGGTCCCAAAAGGTTTTTGACCAATCGCGTAGGGCTGATTGCAGAATTGGAATAGAAAAGTTTGGAATAGTTTTACGTTATAGCGCCCAAGGTATCGGCAAGTAAGCTCGCTTGATCGAAATTCGTTCCTTGTATCCTGCATGTGCATTTTTTGGGGCGAGCTTAGCTTTCGTACACCTGTATTTCCCCCCTCTCGTCATTATCGTTCAGATGACGAGGGGCGGATATCAAGAGGAAAATTTTTGTGCAATTTACACATGTTCCGGAAATCTAACACATAATAATACTGTAAGGAGTTCAAAGTGCTCTGCTCCGGCGCATTCACATAGGAGAACCATCACTTGTTGCGGATCTCCACAGCAGCGAGATCGTGCACACGAGGAGGGCTTACAAGACTCCATTCCATTCTCAAGAACAGACGCTGCAACGAAAATTCGTGTGCTTGCAAATGAAGCCATCAAAACTTTATGGAACACACCCTGCTTAAAGCATACACGTCTACACCGACTGGACCCATCCCTTCGACTTCGACCCCCGCCTGGACTCTCTCGCCTCGAAACAGCAGTACTTTGCCGACTGTGGCTTGGTGTCGCCTATACAAGATCCTTCGCCTTCCGAGTCGGTATGGATGACAGCGCGGCTTGCAGATACTGCGGCGGCGAAGAGACTATCGAACACGTGCTTTGCCACTGTCCTCAATACAGCGCGCACCGGCTGTCACTAGCGACCGCGTTGGCGCGCCTTGACGACAGGCCGCTTTCAGAACAGTCAGTTTTGGAATGCCGACGTGAACTGTCGTCGCAGCAAAAGTCGGTCAAGGCTCTGTTGACTTTTCTACGTGACAGTGGCCTATTAGAAAGACTCTAATGACCCCATTTCGTCCCTTCTCATATTTTTTTTTTCTCATGCTTTCATTTTTATCACGCTCATCTTTCCGTCTTTATTTCCCCTTTCCCTTCCCCTAGTGCAGGGTAGCAAACCGGACGTTTTAAGTCTGGTTAACCTCCCTGCCTTCCTTTCATTTGCATCTCTCTCTCCCCCACAGCAGCGAGGGCTACACGAGAGCGTACGCTAAGAGCTGCAAAGCTACGAACTGATCAAACGGGTACTTGAGCACGCTTGCTCGCGGACAATAAGTTCTGTAAGCCATTACCAGATGTTGCATATGCGGATCACCTTCCATTTAAATACACATATCATCTGCAGAACAAGCTGTTTGAACTCATCGCAGCCGCAGCGGAACATGTGCATCTTGTATGGACTTCTTTTCTACGTATATGCAGATAGCAGTGGTTCACGATCGGCTGGAGAACGTTACGGGAAGCCATGATGAAAGCGGCTGACGTTGACTTCTGCTTCGCGATAGGAGGTTTCCGCACAGGGTATGGGCTGCCATAATAATCGAGGAGCCCGTTATGAGGAAAGCACGTAGTATAATCAGCCTCGAAGCTGAGCGATTCCCGGAGCAATTTCTCACTTGGTTCCGGTGGGGAAGATATTTATTTAGCCATGCCAGAGGTGCTGTCACGCAAGTATACTCCTGTGAGTTACGCATTGCAATAGAATGGGCCTCCTTCCACGGACCCGTAAATGAAGACTGCAGGAGTCTGGCGGCGCGGCCCCATGCCGCCTACTTCCCAATAGGCGGGTGCCCTTCCAAGCGTCTGGAGCTCCCGAAGTTGCGAAGCACCAGGCCGGGATCGCGCTTGTGCCTATTTTACCGGTATAGGTACCCGTCGGCAGCAGCACTCCTCTGCCTCCCACAGCAGCGGTGGATGCTTGACTGGGGAACGCCATAAACTGCGTGCGATCCCATCATCATTCTCCGCAGTTCGCACTCTTATGCGCATCTGCTCAGCAGTACAGCTCGCGAACGAGGCTGAAAGATTTATCGCTTAACAAAAAGACGAAATAAAAAAAAAGCAGAGAGAGAGAGAGAGAGAGAGAGAGAGAGAGAGAGAGATGGGCGCAGTTAACCGAAACGCAAGCGCAGCCCAAAACCTGAACGGCGCAGCGCCGGCCGCGTCCACGCTGCGCGTGTCACCAGGATGACGTCACCGCTGTCATTGCTCACTCGCGTTGCGTGTGCTGCCCCGTTCTCCCTTCCGCGGTTCCATGCGTGACGTTCCGCGTGTTGCGCTCGCGGAAGCCTTCCCCACCAGCGTTAAGGAAGAGAGAGAGAGAAAAAAAAAGAAAAAGAAAGCGAAAACCCTTTCTTTTTCTCCTTCCTGCACAGCGTGCGTGCGGCGGAGCCTCCCTCTGCGTCGACCACGACGTCCGGCCGTGGCAATGACCCCGATCGCCGCAAAAGGCGCGCGCTGCGCTGCGCTCCCGGCGCAGCGGCTAGCTTTCACTCGGCGAACGCCGCGTAACCGCTCGCGTAACAGGCCGTGCCACGCACCCCCCCCTCCTCCCTCACTCCCCTCCTCGCTGCTTGCCCGTACCCTTCCTCCACTCTCCCCCCACCCCCCTCCAAGATCTCCGCATCTATTTATATGCATGTATGTATACACACTCAGCGTGTTCCATTTCCTGCGCACGTACAGTACGTCTTTTGTCTCAACGGCCGTACGCTATACGCATACGCCACGGTGTACATACAGTATCGCGCTCTGCGTAGAGTGCTCGTGTGAGAACACTGACAAGCCCGTTGCGCGTCGGTGCTATATGGCCGTTGATGGGTAACACAGCAATGCGATTTCTTTGTATGCAGCCGGGAGAAAAGGCGTGGCCAGCAACTGCGGCGAAGCCAGTGCGTCCTCCGACGCTCACGATAACTGATAGTCAAAAAACAAACAAAGAGAAAAGGCCTTTCTTATGCCTCTTCTAGTGTCCCAATAGAAGGAGTTGTTGGGACAGCTGGCTGCATACTTGCAGGTTTGACACGCGCACACCTCAGGTCTGCGGGATTAGGTGACGTATTGTTATCCGGGCATCGATGGCGCGCTGAGTCAGTTTAGCGCACGTATAGTGCCAATGTGCGTGCGTGCTGCCCCATATATTTGTAGTGTTGCACGGCATCGTCTACAATGCTCAGCAATGCCAGCATCTCCCTTCCTGTCTCGAGTAACTGGACCACTCATTAGTTCTCTCCTGTTCGTTCTATACTTTCCACGGGTATCGTTCTTTTTTTTTTTTGTTTCTGCTTTTCACGCATGCCTGTGCTACACCCTCGGTCAACGCCATGTCTGTAACCGCTAAGTTCCCCGAGGCAGCCCATCTTTTCTTTGTTGTTGTTCTTCATTCCTGGAACTCATCAGCCTAGTGAAATGGAACTCGGTGTTGCCGTTTGTGGAGTATGTATAGATATCTACCAAACACAGAGATGTCCACGAACAGTTTACCAAGACACGAGACTGTCCGCAGTATATGACGGGCGTCGACCATAATTAAAAGCTCGTTGCTTAGTGGCACGACGACGGGTTTCAATTATATGACTCTCGCCTATACCATAATGGCAGAGATCTAGCAATACATATCGTAAAAAAAGAAAAGTGACGAAGTATGCAGCAGCACTTCACTTGGCGAAAAAAAAGAACATTGGTGCTCGATGGAGGGCATCAAGACGACGTTTATCATTGAAAACGTGCCCACATGAATGGAAAAGTTATGCCACGACATGTACAACAGATGAAATGGCGAATACAAGGCGCTTGGGGAGCTGAAAGCTCATAATAATAATAATAATAATAATAATAATAATAATAATAATAATAATAATAATAATAATAATAATAATAATAATAATAATAATAATAATAATAATAATAATAATAATAATAATAATAATGCCACCGATTCAAGTTGGTTGCACTGTGATTTCACGCAGTGTCTCCCTCGCCGTAAAGACGAAATGCGCCAAGTTCGAATAGCATTTCAGAAGTCAACAAATATAAATATCAATAAAACGAAGTAACTAAGTAAAGAATCAGCTGCAAAGTACTTTAATAATTCGTTCAGTGCTCATTTGTGTCTTATCATCCGCACTCAAATGTCGTGGAAAGACCGGGAAGAACAGACCACGCATGTTGCAAGGGAACATCCTTGCAGTAAAAAAATAAAATGAACAGGGATGAACGAAAAAGAAAAGATAAAAGGACAGAGACAGTTGAGGAAGGATGGCTGAGGTCGATTCATGGGAGTGAGTACGTGCCATTGTGAAGGATCATCATCATCAGCATCATCATCACCATCACAATCATTAACGGCAATAACAACGACAACGACGACGTCTAAAGTCTGAACCTACACCCACTCAAGCTGCGCTAAATTTCGAACAGGAAAAAAAAATGGATGGCAGCTAACATCTGCAAAAAGATAATAATATGAAACTATGCAGTCTGAAATCAATCAACCACATGTGACAAATCTCCAATGTAAAAGATTATAGCCTGTTTGCCTGTTGATGGCTACATTGTGGCGCTATCGACGTGGCCGCGATGGAGGAATAGGCGCATCGCCGGCTTAAAGAGTGCTGCAGTATAGTGATTCGCTGCGCCAACTTGCGAAAGCGAAAAAGGAAACGATGCAGCACTGCGCGAGAGGCAGTCCTGGGGCTTTATGGTGAAATGACCCGTAACTGCAAGCGCTGCAGGGCCGTCTGACGCCCCAGAAGCTCTTTCTCTCTCACTCACTATGCATCGAATAGCCGGCCGTTGACCTCAGCAGTACGCGGAAACCGGACGTGAGAGGCAAATTCCAATAAAATTTAGCAGGAAATATAAACGAAAGAAAATAAAGGCAGAGCCAAGCCAAACCAATGTGAAATCGACTTATAAGGGAGAGTATATAATTAAGCGTCTATCGTTGTCGAACGTCTCACATTGAACTCGCTGCCCGGCAGTGAATTTATTAGTTCGATGACGCAGGGGTGACGACTCAGAACATGTCAAAGGTGAACAGAACATGAAAGCGAGCTTTCCTTTGTCAAACATTTTTTTTATAATTGAAAGTATTATAGTACAGACGATCTCAATTAAGAGAACGTAATCTCGAGTGACGCAATTTAACGAAGCACTCTGCATATGCGTTTTCGTTTCTATTGCAGACGTGTGCAGCTGTAGCGTTTAGGCGCCGAAATTACGTTGGGCCCGTGCTTACGCCTCGCTCCGTCAGTTCAAAGCCGCCGACGTGTGCTAGCCACGGCCTTCCATTTTGTTAACCAAAGCGATACTACGCGTTACAGTTAAGTATGGTGTCGGCTGCACCCGACTCAGACAGAACCATGACGGCGCTGGTCATTTTCTGCACTGTTCTGTACGTTTAAAACGAATGAAAAAAAAAAGTTATCATAGCGCTTGCCAACTTGAACCTCTTGCTTCAGGCGGGGCAAGAAAGAAAAGTGGTGCTAAACGTGGCGCTCATTTGAGGCCAAAAGGGCGGGCACTGAACGAAGGGGGCAAACGTTTTGCGAACCGGCAAACGAGAATTCAATCAGATACTGTGTCGCCCGGTTCAGCCGCAATCAAGTGTTTCGTTTGAAATCTCAACGTTTCCGGTAATAAAACGGGTCGCCCGCTGTTGCGAACGACGCCTACGATCAAATCGCTGAGCACAAGTTGAGCACTGCGGAAGGAGACCGGCCCGGTTCCGCCGCACCGCCACGTACGCGCAGAGTTCAATGAACTGACCACCGCCCGGCGCCACGTAAGAAGTCGTGCGAGGAAGACGGGGAAAAAAAAAAAAGAGTCGTCCAGCCACGTACTCGAAAATTTGAGTTTGAGACAAGAAAGCTGCTTGGCGAACAATACTTGTGCTCGTAAGCATGATTCGTTACCAAATTGAGTCAGGTGGATCCAAGTCACCGGCAAGGTCGTTGACCCTGAATAATGTGCACTTTGGCAACGCCAAGAAAAATGAATTATTTAGCTTTTCTTTACAGTGACGGTAAGCTTGTAGTCATATATGTAGAAGGTGTACGGAAAGTTGGTTGATTGGCGTCTGGCCAAGCAACGATATATGGTGCAGCTGAAAAGTTCAATGACCTCACTGTCTTGAGATGTCGGTCAGTGTCGGAAAATGACCTACACCCAAATTTTTCGGCAGAACACGGAGGAAAAATGCGCAGAAAACAGAAATCGCACAATGACGCAATTGGCAAAGCGCCGGCGAAGACGAACCAACTGAAGCAGTTCAATGACCGAGGAACCGGCATTCGCCGAGATCATTTAATGAGCGTGCTTGGAGACGCAGTCAGACATGCAGCACGAAAAGTGCCCGAGAAAGATACACATAACCCAAGGCAATTTAGAAATGCTGGGCAGTAAATGGACTTTACTTCTCTTTTCTTTTTACGTGCGAAGTTCGACGACCCCGGTCGACTACACGGTACACCACACGCGTAAGAGACAGCGAAGATGCCAAGTTTTCGGTACAGCTATTGCGCAAATGAGAAAGACTGTCGATATTTTCATCAAGAAGTACGAATAGAGACGTACAGACTGTTGAATAACTCCTAGAGCGGCAACCTGAATTTCGGTGACTGCCGATGGAGCAAGACCGTCGCAGTGGTAATAAGAACCAGAAGCTATACCTCCCGGTAATATGAAACTTAATTAGACCCTCCAAACGTGCCAAAAATGGCTATAAGATCAGTCAGCAAGCACATAAATTACCCAGGAGGCCCGCACGAGATGATGTGAGGTCAATGACCCCTGGCGACTACGTACCGCAAGATGGATGATTTCAGCCAAATATTAGTATTACCGTCAGATCTGTTTGAAAGCCCTGTATAGTTGAAATTCATCCGCAGAAGCAGCTAGATATCATAGGTGTACCTAACCAGTAAGAGGGTTCAATGACCCCACACACTCACTACACACAGAAGCGTTATAGTCGATACTATAAACAATGTGCAGTAAAGAACCGATGCATTGCCAGTAGTGTACGGTGATTTCACCTCTTACAAACAGTAGTCGGCTCCTTTGGACATCTGTGGCAGCGGGGCACATCTGCCTGAAGTCATTGACCGCCTGCCAGTGTGGAATGACTGAGCGGTAACTAGGATGACACCACCCAGTCTATAGCCGGGTTTTTCGGCGCTGCGAGGTATATATGAGTTCAATTGCAGCGGCACAAGTCGGAATGTTCGAGAAGACAGGAGATGGGAGCACCACAGGAGACACATGAGTAAAGGTCATTGACCTGTCCTTAAGAGTACGGCACTGAGTAATGTATTGGTCGGTCGGCATGCGGTTTTCAAAATAAAAGCACCCAGAAGAAACAACAGTCGAGAAAGGCAGGTTGTAAAAAAGTTATTGCAACTATGACCATGACTCGGAGACTTTCGCATACCTTTGGCCGATCGACTGAGTTGAATGACCTCCGGTGAATTGGGCAGTGAGGATGACTATTTCTTTTTAAAAATTCCAAATACCGAAAAAAAAAATAAGAGCGGGAAAGCTTCATGACATAACAGTGTAGCTGCTGGCGACCAGACGATGACAGGCTGTATGATCTACGAGAGTTCAATGACACTACAACCGCTATCTGGTTCAAGATTTGGTGACCATCAGTGTACGTAATTTTCAGCCCCAAATGCGAGCAACTTTGTTTGTACGGCGTGCCGCATAAGCAGCAGCTTCTCGGACGATTTTCATTGCAAGGTTCGACAATCGGTGTTACGCTGCCACACCGGTCCCCTAATCCCGACTAGACGAAGCAAAAGTTGAGCTAAGAACGTAGTGAGGCATTTTTATCTCTAAATTGGGTATGAAATGTTACCGCAAGCATTTATCATTCCAGCACACGGGCTTACGATGCAGTTCAACAGATGCTTCAAGATACTCTAATATAAGCACTAGAAACTCTACTGAGGGTCAACAGAAGTGACGAGTGATTTTCAACGAAGATGAACTCACCGGCAAGAGTACTGTAACTTGCGAATTCGGAGAACTGCGTAGGGATACTGTTCATGTAATGTCACTCTTTCTAACACGGTTGTTACGAACAAGGTAGTCTGTCGAATATAGATAGCCTCTGTACGACGCTTCACAACGTAGAAGGCTCGTAACGTTTTCGAAAGGAAAGGTAATACTGGCCTTTCCCACGTTTACTGCAATTTTAGCTGTGCGTCACAGGATACGGGTGCGCTGAGGTACATGAACGTCGGCAAACAGAACTGTGTCGCCGAGGTACCACTAAGGGAACGTTTAATAACATTTTCGTGGAATGTGTGTGTTTGTAAGTATAAGATCACTTTGTGACATCAGTTACGCATAAGACACGTGCTAACTGTGCTCAAGTTAATTACACACTTGTAACATCGGCCTTGTCGAACAGCAATTACACGCACCAGCTCGTCGTTAACACGAAGTCGCTATGGTTCTCCCGCAAGCGAGGACGTGTAGTTGGATTTGTCACCCGAGGAAACTAGAGTCACTTGAAATCATTATGGTACGTGCAACTTCCACATTCTAGCATGTTAGCAAGAGCCAACAGTATATTTCGACGAATGCAAATGCGCGCATCCTTTGTTGAGTACACTGTGTTCCACCCAAACACATGAAAAGCGGCAATATAGTAAGCTGACGGTACTGTTATTGAAGGCGGCAACTGTAAAGCCATTACATTGACGACGGGGGTCTACGTGGCCAAACCGACTGCGACTCTGGTTTCAGCTTCAACATCACAGAGTTACCAGAGAATATCGGCCATTGCAAATAGCGAAAGCAAGAGAATACGTTGGATATTTGCAAGTGCAGTTCCTAAACCACGCGTGTTTAC
This sequence comes from Dermacentor albipictus, assembly GCF_038994185.2. Lineage (NCBI taxonomy): Eukaryota > Metazoa > Arthropoda > Arachnida > Ixodida > Ixodidae > Dermacentor > Dermacentor albipictus. The sequence continues at coordinate 44,454,714 of NC_091823.1, read as the reverse complement.
GTTAAATACTAGCCAAACAGGATGATGCATCGCTTTCTGAGACTCTGAATAGTCAAGTCTGAATATCGGCATAAACGTCCAAGAATGGAATTCAAAACTTTCCCTCTCACTGTTGTAAGTTACAGAACGTGAAAAAAAAAATTTAAGAAAAGGAAAGAGCAACCAGGTACATATACTTTCAGAACAAGATAACTAATAGAAATATATGTCGACAGGCTAATGAGCATGGCTAGCAGAAGTATAAAAAAGAAAGAAGAGCTAAGCGATGCCCTTACAAAGCTGAACGACAGAGCAAATACGCTTTAGTTCGCTCCCACAGGGTCAATGACGCTGTACTTTATGCAAAATTACGCAACATTTAGTAGACCAGAACAGAAATCCTCCAATAATGGTGCCTCTGCACAAGAGCTATTGCGAGAACTTACGTACAACGACGTGGCGAACCGGTAGCCAGCGCGCGGACGTGCATAGGAAGTTCGATGACCGCAGTCAGCCTGTCACTAAGTTTGGCGGAATATCGCATTTATCGGTAAAGTGTCCTTGGTCTGACTGGAAGTCATGCTGCCATAGATCGCATGTCCTCGAGAGCACATTAAGTCACCACAGAGCTAGCGTTAGTTTGCACAGTAAGCTCTCATACCGCAGGCAAGGTCAACGACCTCTACGCGCTAATGTGCCGAACTCGAAAAAACTTCGTACGTTGACGCGCGAACATACAAAATGTCGGTGGTAAGCAAAAAAAAAAATTTACGCGAAACAATAAGAAGCAGTACGAAGCTAACATTACAAATCAATCGGCGTTTGAACGAGGGTGTTCACAGAGTTCACTGACCTACTGTCGTGGCATTGTGAAATGGACAAGAATTTTGGCCTCCGACACAAATATAGCAAAGGAAATCATATATGCATTCACGTTTCATTCACAACTCCGCGCAAATTCGCACGACATGAATCGAAACTCCAGGTGCGCGCAAGTGGCGCGTCGAGCGCTGCCAGAGAACCAGATCAATGACCTGGACCGCGAGCGCGCCAGATTCAATCGCGAAAATGACGTGACACGCACGAGGGCTGTTGGAAAAGGAGATGATCCAATGGCGAATGATGATCTTATGCTCAGCGCTGCTTCATTGCGCTCCTACACGGATGCAAAAACGCGTGGAACCAAGGGTTCGATGACCTCGAGTGTCCAAGAGAACAGAGGCCATAGAAAACGGACCGGAGACAACGTTTACGCGACACCCATGAAATAACGCTGCATTTTCATGAATTAAAGGAAGAAAAATCCCAAAACAGAACGCACGGACGGACAGACGACGTTAGACGCACTGAGTTTGATGACCTCTTCGTGACACCAGGGGTTACGCGCAATTTAGGAATGCGGCAGCCGGTCGGTATAACCTTGAAATATTCTAAACACGACGACTGTTGGTATTATCAAGTGCGAACACCTGAAGCGCACTGCAACGCGAGGGTTCATTGACCCAACAGCACCAAGTCATTGAACGAAAGCGTGAACACGGCATGGTGAACGGTGACACGCACAAGACTAGTCAGGTCGCTTTCCACGTCACTGAAGATGCACCGCAGACTCGTGGCAGCGGGATACGCGCCCACAGTTCAGAAGCCATCAAAGGTTCGACGACCTCGTGAGCAAGGTTGTACGAAGTGTAAGGCGACAATGTCCACCGAATACGAGGACGTCCATTCATGTGCACAAAATGGAAATTTGTGTCGCCTCAAAGGGCCGGGACACAACAGCCCAGGGAATAAACGGAATTCCAGAAGGACGATCAATGTATGCCAGTGAACCTGAGCGGAAGGTTCGATGACCGGAACGTACGATGTCGAGCAAAGTGACGAAGATTCGTAAAAACGTGAACCCGGTTGATACGCGGTCTCGCAACATGGTTCGCAACCGGAAGAACAGGAAACGGTAACGAAAGTCAGTTAAGCGAGAGGAAGCCATAGACGCAGACACGTGGACATGCTAAGTTCATTGACCGCATGATTGACCAAACTTGGGGCTTTCCCGAAAATTCACTTGACGAAAATTACGCATACTCCAGGAAAGAGCAGACGACATAGCCGAAAAAGTCAGTTGCGGATTAATTAGTGACAACACTTTTGTGCCCACTTGACTCCATAAGGAATACCGCTGTGGAGTTCGTTGACCTACTGACGACACACACTTGAATAGTCAGTGGTTTGTTGCAAGGACGTCGTACACCCATGGCAGTTAACGATGTTCTGAAGTTCCCACGGCATTTGGCAGCGATATTTGACGGCGCAGAGCGAGCGCACAGACCGAGCGACTCTCGGGGTCATTCACCGTGCCAACGACCTCGGAGCGTAAAAAGTGCGTAAATCGCGGAAAAAAATCGGGTTTCATAACAGGGAGTCCTCTCAGAAGAACGAGTTATGTAACCTTTTCTCCGGTATTCCAGTTCTTTTTCGAGAGACGCGGTCACTTGGAGACTCGGGGTCGGCGACCAGGGCCGATGACCTCACGACCAACATTTCGCGAATGCAACTAAGCAAAGAAAAATCAAATATTGTCTCGTGTTAGTGCGTGGTAATTTTCACTTAAAAGGATTCTCGGTGGCAAAGAACTGTCAGCGGCGAAGGGAGGCGATATTTGAGTTCCGACGCCCCTGCGGTGGGGACGATGACCTCGGGAGCACGTGCAATGCAAAGTTCCGAAAAAATTCGACAGAATCGCCTCTCGGGCTACTTCGTGAAATGAAGCAACGTCGGCAATCCCGCGCAGAAGTGCAGGACGTGGTTTTGCGCCGCGGCAGCGATCCCGCGAGCGTGCCGGCACGTCAACGACCTTGGCGCGGTGCACTGGCCGCCGGATGCGTGCTCCGCTCCGGTGCCGTCCGAGCGCGCTGGGCAGTCGCCGACGGCGCTGGGTGCCTTTTTCACGCGCCTGTGGAATCGGACGAACGAAATGTCCCAACAACAAGGGATACGTAAATTCCAGACTCCCAGCACGAACACGGGCGGAGCACTTCGCGTGAGCCGAGGACGGAAGCCACTGAGAACACACCAGCGAAAAGGTGGTTGTGTCGGGCGCAAGAAGTAAAAAAAAAAAAAAATAGTGTGTGGAGGGCACAGCCTGCACGATATATAGTTGAAAAGGCACCACCACTGCAGTCGCGAAGCACGCAACGGAGGACACAACCGATCCGCCGGAAAGTCGCCGGGGCCGGAGGAAGCTCGACGGAGCGCTCGGCAGCGGCGGCGGAGGTGAGCGACTCGGCAAGGTCAATGCCACGGCCGGCCGACGCGCCGGCCCGCGAGCACGCCCAATGGAAAGTGGGCCCGCAGCTCGAGCCACAGGTTCGTCGGGGCCCGTGGAACGCTCTGCGGTCCAGTGGAGGCTCGTTGTCTCTCAGGAAGAGATCGCAGCACGGGGGTTATCCGCCGACCGCGGGTTCGATGACCCCTCGGCCGAGTGAGTCGTCGTCGTCGTCGCCACCGGGAGTGCGAAAATTCGCCGAGAGAACCCTGCCCGCACAGCCGCTACGCGATGAGCTCACCTTGCTTGGAGGACGCCTTGCCGAGTCCCGCGTGGTTGGCGATGCCCGAGCTCTCGGGCAGCGCGCACAGCAGGGCGACGGGCGGCGATCCGGGGGGCGCGGTGAGCGGCGAACCCGGGCTCGCGAGGGGTTCGGCCGGGTACGGAGGCAGCGGCGTGTACTCCTTGTAGTCTCCCGGCTCGAAGTAGCAGGCCTGCTTCTCTTCGTAGCCTTCCTTCTTGACCTCGAAGAAGCCGAACTCGGCGGCCGCGCCGAAGCCCAGCTCGCTCAGCTTGGCCGACTCATCGGTGGAGCTGGGCAGCGCGCCGTGCTCCTCCAGCTTGAAGGCGTCCATGCCCCCCCGCTCACGGCATGGCCTGCGCGGACACTGCGGCCGGTGAGCCCCCCGCACTGTTTACCTGGCCGGTCGTTGACATCGAACCTGTTGAGGAGGGGCACCTCGCCGCCGCCGGAACCTGTTGGCTTCCTCCTCCTCGCCCCCCTCCGCCGAGGGGGGCCCCGCCGGCTACCCCCCTTCCCCTTCTGTGGAGACCCCCCTTCCTCCTCTCCTTCGGCCATCGGAAGGAGGCTTCCTCTTCCGAGGAGGAACCGCGCTCTTCCTTCCTCACCCGGCAGAAAGAAGTCCCGTAGCCGGTACGCCACTCGGAGAAATTCGACCGGCCTTGGCAGCTTCCCCATCCCGCGGGCGCGGAAGAGGAGCCGATGTCTGGACGGATGAGCCGCAGCGTTCCCTACGGCGAACTCCATCTGGTCGACCTGGAGCGTATCTTTCCCGCTACGCTTATTGGAATACGTGCTTGTTCGGTTGATTAGAGCGCAAGGTCGCTTGTCTGATCAGCGTACCGACGACGCCTAATCCAAATCTATCAGTGAAATATCGGACACTACCTCTAACCGGCCTAACGAGTGTGCGCATTCTCGACAATTCAACAAGGCCACTCCAAATAGGGGCATTGGAATTCAGCGTTAGCGTGGTCGTATGAAGTACACGCGGTTGGGAGGGGCAGTACAGGTTCAGTTACGCAGCGCTTACAGACAGGGCCCTTTGTCAAGCACCGGGCATTACCGGGTCACCTCTGATAATGCGGACGTCTTGTTGTGGCCGCAGTGTTTCGCGTTCAGAATGACGCGAGTCTTCTCACACCTCGATCGACGGTACCCGCCCCGCGGCGCTCGCACAAGCGGCGGCGGCGGCACGATTCAACGGGAAGCACAGTGGGCGACAGGTGGCTCGCGCACGGCGTAGTAGCCGGTAGTGCGCTCGAATGCATTCGTTTCAAGCCCGACGGCGGCCCTTCCTGGAACGCACAAATTTAAGTTCGAATGCAAACGAAATTAGTAGTGGTTGGAGGGGGACGGCGTGTCAGGCGGATCCCTTCCGGCCAGCACCTTGCTTTGCTAAGTGCCGTCGCTGGCACGTCATTTATCGCCATTCAGAGTTGAGAATGGAAGTTCCGCGTTTCGCTGTTCAGAAAAGGTGCATAGCGAAAAAAGTAAAAGAAAAAGAAAACCTCGGTCCGTATTCACAAAAATCTATTACGCTAGAATTACGCGTAGTAGCAAATTATAGCTAATCCTGATACTATACATATCAATATCGAAGGTGGCCATCCAATGGCAAAGAGCGTTTACGAACGAAAGGGTTTGTGAATTCGGCCCCTGATGAGGCGAAAGCCTTCAATGGCTCATATTCCCGACAGTATTGGAAAAAAAAAAAAAAAAACGGGTGGTCCGGTCAAATAGTAAAAAAGCTATCATCATCAGCAAAGGATCATACCCCCCTAAGCAAGCAAAAAATGCAATGGCTCATCCATCTCGTAATGCAGAGGCTACAAGCACTCAGCAAAGTGAAGCGTACAGTGAATACATTAATACGGAATCACGCATACAACGTACAGAAACGCGGCACATGGTCGAGTGGTCAAAAAAAAAAAAAGTGACCTACTCAATGGCTCATACCCCAGCAAGCAATGGCTCATACTCCCGTGGCCAAGAAAAAAAAAAATGTAATGATTCATACCCCCATAAGCTGAAGCTACAAGCGCTCAGCAAAGTGAATCGAACAGTGCATGCATTCATTGAAATCACCCATACAACAAACAGAACGGCATACGTTTCAATCCCCTGCTGAGAGGATGCAAGTAAACAGTCGAAGAGAAACGTCGTTGGCGCGAGTCTGGCCCCGCGCGAAGCCGCAGCATGCGTCGAAAACAAGCCGAAGCCTAACTGCGAAAGCAGCAACGCGAGGATGAGAGACGGCGCATTACCAAGTGTGCAGCAGGCTTTCGCCTTCACGTGTTACAGGAGTGTAACACGCTGCCGAATTGTTTTTTTCTCTGAGAGAACCGTGAAGTGCAGTGAATACTCACCGTAAAATAAAGCCACGATACTTGCGCTGTTTTCGTCTACGCGAAGAAAGCAAACAAAAGGAAGGAAATACGGCCCTCCAATAGCCCCCAAAACTAGGTCCATTGACGTAGCATCTGCCTGTTGCATTAAACAAGGAGGACAGAGAGGGCGCAGAGACCTACATACCTCCAAAAACACATAGATGACACCGAGCATCGCGAAAATCTGGTGGTCCCACTCGGACAGCTTGACAAGCGCCTTTCAACGGTCCGACAGCGTTGGCTGTTCATCCAGACGTTCGGCCTAGCGAAAGAGGATGCCTTACAACAGAGGGACGTTGCAAGTCCACTGAAGCGATACCCTCTCCAGCGATATCTGGCGGTATACATCCACCACACCACCTGCCGAAAGCGGGACCATAGACACGAGTGCGTCGCGCCGTACACGGATACACTTGCCATGCTGCATGAAGCATAACTGCCGCCCGCTGATGCAAGCACTCGAGGGTTCGCTCACACAACGGGAGACTCGAGCGTCAGACACCCTGCGAAGCGAATCGTCTTGCTTACACGAGCGTGTTCTCGGAATAATTCGGCGGCAATAAGCAGGTCAGGATGTAACATCGAAGGAAGATTATAAAGCCGTGTCTTTCCCTTTAAGAGTCATAAAACCATTTCTATAGCGAGATCGCCTAGACGCACCCACGAACTGTTCCTCTCTCTGTCCCTCTTCAGAATGAGCATGCCACTCGATTTGAGAATCGTTTGAGCATATTTGATGGAACGTATATACTTGCCAGAGGTGTAAGTTTGCAGCTCCGTTAGCTGTACATCGGTGTTAAGAACACACTGAAAGCCGTCAGCGCACGGAAACAGCTACAGGCGCGAAAGTAACACGGTTCGATCCAAATAAGCCAGAAAACAAGTAAAAAAGAAAGGGGTCACATAAAAATGCGAGAGCTCCTCATTTCTGTATAAAAGAGCTTATCCCTGATGTCCTAAATGTCTGTCAGTGCGCGGAAACAGCTGCACACGTAAAAAGTTCGACCGAAATAAGCAAGAAAACAAGGGTGAAAAAACAGGTCAAATCAAAATGCGAAAGCTCTTTATTCCTGTATAAAATAGCTCTAATGTTTCAAATGTCTGGCATCAGAAAGACTGGGAGATTTTGAGTGATCGATACGCATTATACCCGATACAAGGCGTCATACCGAAGCACGAGGCTTTTAAAGAAACGGTACCGAATATTCCAATTTTATAAAACCAAGGCTAACCAGTGGTTGGCTAATCGATGTCGGACAAATGCATCTAAGCTCTAAGCAAACAGTAAGTATCGGTTAAGTTATTGTCATCAGGTCAGGAAGACAGTGGCTTTCGCAATAGGTCTTATATAGAGTGCACTAAGTACAACCAGAACGCGTACGTCATCAACGCCACTGAATTCACTAGTTATATTCTATACCACAAAACTAAAGCAAAATCTATTAAAGTGCTGCAAGCGAGTTCTCGGGAGGGGGGGGGGGAGGTGCTCCTTTGCAGAGTATTGAATAGCATGCTAGCAGAAGCGCACTACATCACTGCCGTACTCCACGACTTACAACCAATAATGTATACCAACAACAACATCTTACACGCCTCGTGCTATATACATACGAACGGATGCCAATTTTCCCTTTCATGGCACTCCTTCCACCTTGCGGGATTGCGCGGAACAGTGTCCCTGTGTTTCGAGTTGTCGATTGTTCTGCCCTCGCGCTTCGATCAGCTACTATAGCCTCCTGGTTAGCCCAGATGGTAGAGCGACCGTCCCGGGAAGGTGTTGATCCTGGGTTCGAAACGCGGATCGAGCGCAGCGTTGGCATTGTCCCTCGGCGTAACCGAGTGAACGAGCACAGCGAAAGATGAAAGCGAACCCGGAGCGCAGCGTGAGAAGAAAAGCGTATTGCCGGGCAAGACATGCGACGATTGCTACGAGATGGCGCCAGAGGAGTGCGCCGTCATCTGATCACCGATGGCATGCTGCGAGCGCGTCGCACCATACCGTGTATATGGAACCAACGCGCTGCATGAGCGGATGTCTGTCTGCGGCGGCTGCTGTGATACGCGCCCACGCGTCACCCACGTGCTGCCTGTCGCGATCTCACGATTAGCGAGGCAGTCGAATCTCACTTCGCCCCGTTTGCAACGTGACGCATGAGACAGATTGTCCGCGCCAGTCAATATATCGCGAAATGAAAACGCGTGTAGAGCTGCACTCAGGTTTTGCATTATATAGGGAGTATCGTAATCGTTGGTGAAATTTTTTACTCAACATGGCTATCATTCTGAGAGACTAGTACGGATTTCCTTTGTGTAGCTGCATCCGAGTGGGCGACAATTTTCCTTTTCATAACCATTAATGTATCAGACCCTGCCATTAAACCACCAGCTGAAGTAGACCAAGCCAAACGGACGACCAGCCACTGCATCTGGTGACGGCACCGTCTTTGCGTAATGTCGGAAGTACGCACACTCTATGTTCGCCTACTTGCTTGCTTGCACAATCGATCAAACGCCCACGCCTCCATCTATATTATTTGATCAAAGCCCGTTCACTTAGTCTTTTGCTTGTTTGTTTCCCTCTCATCACAAGCCTGGCTCGATATACGGGTATACCGCCTCCCCACTACATCGACCGGGTCGGGCCCACCGCGATCAATGGCGATTAAGCTGGACACCTGCGTCGCCCGCAAGCGGTGTCCACAATGTCCTGTACGGTCAAGCGTTCCTATTCATCGGAACAATGACGTTGTTTGGCAGGCAGTGAGGTCACGGTCTCGTCCTGTGCCATGCTTTGGTGCTTCCCAAACATCCACCAATGGCAGGCTTGTAGCTCGGCAGTGTTTAGGGCCCACTGGAACGTGTGCTAATCTACTGAGAGCTTAGAGCGAGGCGTGGCCAGATGAACTTCGGCGTACAAACCATGAATGAGTGCGATTTTGAGGTTGTTGCGAGATTAAGGAAGAAACTTGGGCACAAAACGAAGTCCTTTATTTTGTCCTTGGAGGCGAGGCTTCTGGTGCATCAATGAATGCCGCGTTTAGGATTTCTTTTTTAATGTGCAGAAGCAAAGACCGGCTACTACTTTAAAACATGACTCTTTGTGTGATGCGGACGAGGTGCACGTCAGATTCCTCGCGACCTCCTCAGGCACGGACTCGCGCAGACCTATCGAAGTGTGGGTTAACGTTGATGTCACGGAGCACGCACGCCCGCACTCACACACACCTGGCAATGCGTTAATATTGTTTTCGTTTTCTTTCTATATTAATATGAAGATGCCGGCACCCTTTGGTAATGTTTGCAACTTCTCGTTGCAGGATGTTAGCAGAACGAAAACAAATAGTAGATTATTTCAGCAGAGTATTTCATACGCACGCGAAGTTGCGTATAGAAAATTACAGCGCACTAAATGTTACTCGTGAAGGGCGAATTTTCTTTTCGTCCGTGCCCTCTCAATTCCAGTCCTCTTATTTTTTAAATGGTTCAGAAAAAAAATCCACCTAAACATTCTTTGCAGGCTTGTAGCGAACAACTTGAGCTCATCGGTTCCCCTATAATTATTCTCGCTAATTAGGCGACAGAGTGTCGCGGCGACAAAGCACTGTCATGCACGCAGAGGTCCGCTTCCGCGGGCATAAAAGGTACCCGTTTACTCGTTCGTTCAACAGAACGTATAGCGGGGCCAAATTAATCGATTCACAAGCATTCCCAAAACACGGTACTCGTGCGTTTACCTCTATAATACAGGGCACACTGAAACGCTATATGATTCGGGGTAAGGCATGTTTTGCATTAATACAGGGCAACAAATTGCGGTGAATCTATAAAATTGCCATAAAAGAAAAGCGTAATGAGCACCAACAAAATAAGTGCACTTCTTACTCAGATTTTCGAGCAGCAGCACTGAAGAAAAAAAGAAAGAACGAACGAGCGAAAGAAAGAGAACAAATAAAACCGACAGACACAGCAGTGGTCCAGGTGTCTTTCGACTGTGCTTTCGGCGACGGCTCTACACCGAAGCACCGAAGATCGCACCCGACCGATTATTCTAATCGGACTCCGGGGCGAGGTGGCGAGATTTCAGCCGAAGTGCTGCCGAGGTTCCTGACCCGAGAGAGGTGGTGGCGGAGAGGCAAGGGACGGGGTTTTAGCAACGCTCGAAGGGAAAGTTCCTGAGTTAGGGGAAGTGAGGGAGAAACCGAAAGGGAGAAAGGGCGTCTTTCGGCGGCGAGGCGGGCACCGAAGACTTCACGCACACAAACAGCGAAAGAGGAGCAGCTCTCTCGCTGCGGCGTCAGCGGCGCAATGTGGCATTCGTCGAAACGCAGTAAGTACGAGCGCGCACACACACACACACACACACGAAAAAAAGACGAGACAAAAAATGGAGCATCGCCGAAGGATGACTGCTCTCCCGTCGTCTCGGCGAAAGGGAGGGAGAAAGGGCGGTGGCCCTGGTGGGGAACGACGGCTTTTGTGTGTACGACCCGCCGCCGCCGCTGTGCTGCTCCCGAACCAGCGGCGGCGCCACGCAAAACGCTAGGGTGGAGAAGAATAAAGCAAGCTGTGGGCTTCGTACGTTCCCCCCCTCCTATACCTCGTCGCCTCCCTCCCCCCCCCCCCCGGATTTTTCATTTGTGTGTGTTTATTTCTGCATGCGGCTTCTTCATTGTTCGTGGTTACGGGGAGTCGAACCAACTGCGTTTTTTTTTCTACAGCTGCATGACGTTGCAGTGTAAAGCCTATCTCTCTCTCTCTCTCTTTCTAACTATGCTCCCTCTCCTCGCTACTCCTAGCGCTGCACGATGCTTTCTCGCATGCAAGAGGGGGGAGGGGGGTGAAGGCAGAGCACTTCGAACACGCTAGAGGCGAGTTATTTTACTATTTCCTTTAAGATCTGTCACGAATGTCGGAAGAAACGATGCAAAAAAAGAGGAACTTGGGGGGAGGCTTCGTTCACGGATGCATGCCGTCTTCGAGATCGCGGCGCAGGCTAAAAGCGAAAAAGCAAAAGCAAAGAAGAACGATGTTTAACCATCCTATTTCTCTCCATTCTCTCTCTCTCTCTTGCACTCGATCTTTTCTAATGTGCTCGAGGGGTGGCGACAGAGAACTCCGGGAAGGTGTACGAACCATCGAAAGTATTCCGACGTGTCAGTGCTCAGGATCCCTCCCCCCAACCCCCGTTTCTTTCCTCAACTCTGCGCTTTTCTTTAGAGGGGCGTACACCGCAGCCACTTGCAACCCGAGTCTCGGTGTGTCTGAACCTGGGCCACTTGGCGCCTCTCCCTTCGCTCCGTGGGGTGACAAGTGAAATCGGCGACCGGGAGGCGAACGAACCTGCGGTCCCGCGGCTGTTGAACTCTGGCCTCGTTTCGCCTTTCGCAGAGAGTCTAAACCAGCCAGGGAACGGATGGTCTTACGAGGGGAGGACAAGCTTTCTCTGCAAGTATACTCCTCCTTTCGGGAAAGAGCGAAATACGCGATGCTGCATATGGACAGAAGTCACAGATGAGCAAAAGTGGCCTCACTTTCTTCGCCGTGGCTAGAGAAAGGGGGAAAACGCAAAGGACGGCGTAAGGTTCTCCCGTTCTTTCTTTTTTCTTTCTTTCCTGCGTGTGTTTGTGCATGCATGCGAATGTTATTTCGCAAGGTGTAAGCATTGCGGGCACAGAGAGGGGCAAAAAAAGTGCCATATGTCGCTTGAACATCGGTTGCCAGATGCCGTCAACTGAATTGCGGGGGTGGCATAAGATGCAGCCTGCGTAACTCTCTGACGCGACCTTGCTTTTTTTACCTTTGTAAGTGTGCACAGAGTCGCGTTGTGCGGGTCAAGTTCGAGGTCAACGCCCTGCGGTGACGCTAAACTGAACTTGCCGCACCGGCATCTCGCGACGTTGCTGGATCTAGGCCATCCGGGCCCGAATCCACAAAGACTTCTTAATCTAGAATTGTTCGTAAGAGAACATTTCAGCCATTCCTGATGCTGGACATATGTTCAGCGAAGGCGGCCGGCCAATGGGTAAGAACACTTACGAAAGAAAAAGCTTTGTGAATTGGGCCTCGTAACCTACGGCTATAGGCCGCATAATTTCCAGAAGCGACTATACCACTACCAGTGTAATCATACGCGTGACCTCGATTTGTTGGCAGTAGAGTTGCGCGACACACTAATCAATTTCAGAATAACGAGAGTGGGGTCTTTGTCACCGCCTCTTTGTCTACGCCGCAGTTTGTTTTGAAATTTCTCTCGTGAAACCGCCGCGGCCGGTTCACTGGCTGTGTCTCGGCCGCGGCAGACACAGAAGTGCTCGTGTACTCGTGTTTGTGAGCATATTAAGGAATCGCAGATGAACAACATTATTGTGTAGTCACCCACTATAGGGCGCCTCTCATATACCGCTCCGCGTGCTGCTCTGGGACGTTAAAATCAATCAATCAATCAATCTCAATCAAAAAGAAGAAGGTGAAAACAGCCAAAAATCGACCCTTCTGCGTTAATCTCCGCTGGTAGACATGAATTAGCAACTTAGTGGTGCTAGTCGATAATTTATCTGAGTGAGAGTTCCTAATTGAACGCTTTGCTTTTCGACACCAATGTGAAACAGATACGCATCATTAAAAGGATAGAAAAACGGAGTTTGAATTTGTCTACTAGAACGCAAAGTTTTTTCTTTCTTTTTCTACGATCGAACGAACGAACGAACGAACGAACGAACGAACGAACGAACGAACGAACGAACGAACGAACGAACGAACGAACGAACGAACGAACGAACGAACGAGCGAGCGAGCGAGCGAGCGAACGAACGAACGAACGAACGTTTTCCGTGCCGAGCGCTCCGCTACCGCATATAAACCTTCGCACGCATCAAAGCTCACGCTCAATGGCACATGATGCCTATCAAAGAGCTCTAAAGTTGGCTTTCAGCGACGAGCGTGCCCCGCAACTCGGTGGCGCTCGGAGCATGTACCCTCTACACCGACGCCTTATCGCAAATCCGACCATCGACCACTGACCACCAACCATACACCACCGACCACCGTTCACCGCCAACCACGAATACGGGTGAAAGGGGACAAAGAAAGCCATTCGCTTTAAAAGCGTGCATACGTTGGCGACTCGCACGTGCAAAGTGAAAAAAGTATTCTTTACCGCAATACACAAACTGTGGCAAAGCGCACTTCCAGGAGGATGTTTTCCATATAGCTTTTAAAACGCTCACATATTTCTTTCTTTTTTCTTTTTTTCTTTTCAGCTTATTGTAGGTATAGCGAACACAAGACAAAAGGTAATTGCAGCTCATGTGCTCGGCAGTGCATTGTACGAAATGATTTACATTTCGAGCGCCAGAAAATCTCAACGCCCAAAAGAATTCAAAGAAGACATCGTCGTAGTCACAAGAACTAGGGAGTCTATATATATCTGCGAACATTCTATAACTTGGTTACCATAAATTAAAAAAAAAGTATATTTATAAGCCAGGTATTATAAAAATAAAAATAATGCAGGAAATACATTCAGACATACGAACACACACGTGAACCGCGCCAACTTTCAATGACGCAACTTCTCCGTTTGGTTTATCAGCCTATTAGTATATCAGTGGCTATGGCATTATGTTGCTGAGAACGAGGACGCACGTTCGATCCCTGGGCACAGCGGCTACATTTCGTTAGGCGCGATATGCGGAAACGCTCGTTTACCTCGATTTAGGTGCGCGTCAAAAAATCCCAGGTAGTCGAAATTATTGAGGAGCACGCCGCTACGGCCTCTCTCAAAGATCGTGTGCTATACTTCTATAGGTTAGACCTCCGTAATGTAATTTTCTTAAAGGGCTATTCGTCACATAAAAGTTAACGACGAGATGCTTCCGTTGAAGTGACAGCTTCCGTTTCGTGCATGTCGCGAACACCGTCTGAATACGTGTTCTTTCCTGGATGGAATAAGTCTTCTTCTTCGTGATTAATCTGAATAAATTACAGCTGTAATTTAATGCTCATCTTCCGCACGTAGAAAAAAAATACAGCGAGATAAGTTGCGTAGCCCTGTGCCACTGCAGTATCGCGGGAGAAAGGAAAGATCCGAATTAGAAAGAGAGAAAGAAAACAGGCCAGCGCATGAACATAGTTTAGGGACGAGAGAGAGTGAAAAATTCTAATATATGTGATCGAATGAAGAGAAGAAAGTACGGAAAGAAATATTTGAGCTGCCATCAGGCGAACGGCCGCCCGAGGGGCAAAACTTGGGAGCAGCAGAAGCTATGTTGTAGATTGGAAACATTTCCATATCGAGTTTCTTTCGACAAACAAAGATAGTTTTTTTTTTCTTTCTTTCTGCCAACCTACGATATAGAGCAGCATCGGGTTTCAGCATATTGCGAACCATTGAGAGCTCGAGAGAGAGAGAGAGAGAGAATGGCGCGCAGCTCCTGATTGGAAATGCAATAAGGGAGGCCCGCGGCGGTGGCGTCGAGAGAGAGAGAGAGAGAGAGAGAAAAGAGATGGCGAGGCATGACAGCCGGCGTTGCACATAATACGCGCTCACTTCGCGCGCAGCAGGCCCCAACTTCCGTGCGGCTCCGGATACCTCCGGCGCGTTCGCGCGCGCAGTCATTAGGGGCCTCGAGTTTTATTTGGTTGGCAGTATGGAGCGCGGCCGAGGAGGAGAAAGAGGGACGCCACGCGGGGAAGCACCGGCGCGCGGAGCATCATCGTCAGCGGCGACGAACGACTCGGCAAGTGCGTGCATGCGCGTACCCTCAGCGCCCCCGCTGCGTGCTCTCTCGCTCCTGCTTTGCTCCGGCATTGCCGCAGACTAGCTAGGCTAGCCCAGCATGCCCATTTCCGCGTTCTGTCCGCCGCGCTAGCAGCTCCTCCTGCCGCCGCCGCCGCCGCAAAAGCAACGAGAGAGCGCACGCAGTCTCTCGCTCCTCCTCGTAACCACTTCCACTGTGGCGCGGATATGGCTGCTTTACTTTGCGCTTCTTCGTTTTCGACTGCCTTTAAGCGCGCTTCGGCGGCGAGCCTGCTGTTTGGGCAGGAAAGCCTTTGCCCAGCGTCGCCAACCTCCTCCTTTCGAAAAAAGGCGATGTAGATTGCCGAGCCGACCAACTCTCGTTACGAGTCGTCGACATTAGCGCTGCTGCAGTACACCATAGCACTGCGCCGGACAGCGTACGTTCGGAGTCATCTATTATGCAGCGTTCGCTTCCGAACGCGTGTGCGCCGCTGCCCAGGCATACGCACTTCATATTCCGGCACTGCATGGTATGACGCCATGAAAGCGAAATTTATCGCGTTACGAGGCTTGAAAAAGTGGTTTTCCCGCTGAACAAACTTAATTTATGTATAACAAGGCCTGCAGTGTATTTGCAGCTGCAACGTCACACCAGTGGACAGATGTTTTCACTGAAAAGTATGTCGCGACGAGAGCATAAACACCGTAAGCAGCGCTGCTCGCGTTGTCCCTTCCTATTTATATCTTTAGATAAATAATGCATTCATTCACTCACTCGGTTTACTTTGCACCATACACGGTGCCTGTGAGAAAGACAAAAAGCTGCGCTGGAAGGAAATCTGTAATCTCTACCTTTACGTGACATTAACGTTTTTTAGTTTGTTTTCTTTTATTCATAATTAACAAACAGAAGCCAAGGCACTGCATAGTTAAAAATTATTCGGCGCATCTACGTATAACAACTAGGAGAATGTGCTGACAAAACACAACTTCTTGTGAATGGTGCCTGCGCTGTAGATAAATGTCGACCAATTAAATCGCGCGTGTGACGATGCGACTCAAAGTGCAAATACGTTGTGTTATCTCTGCCTCATCATCATCATCATCAGCCTGGTTACGCCCACTGCAGGGCAAAGGCCTCTCCCATACTTCTCCAACAACCCCGGTCTCCTTCTCTTTCTCAAAATAATATAAAATTGTAGTGGAAGCCACAAGTGGCGACAACCGATCAGAAGCTATTTATTCTCCACTGAGCATTTTCAAGGATACTTTCACTTTTGTGTGACGTCACACACAGCGCGGCGCCTCGCACGCTGGAGTGACGGGCATCCTGGCGACGACCTCGATAACTAAACAGAGTTGGTGTACAACATAACGCGCGTTACAGGTGAGCCATTGAAAAGAATAGACTGTTGGGCTGGTTGGTTCACGATGAATAATTTGAAGAGATGTATGTGTGTTTGTGCCTAACCTTGTCTCGTTATCATGCGCTGCAATTTATTCATCGCACGCCATTCCGTTGTCCCACATCTTCTCAGCCAATCATTGCGCAGGAAAGCGATCGCTTGAGAACGCATCAGTCTCAGGAGATCGATGCAATGGCGTTTGTTCATACCAAGCCGGTATACAGTAAACACATGCATTTCTCACTACAGTGCCTACTGGCAACTGCATTAATCGAAGCCACACGAGCAAAGAAAAATAAAAAAGAAAGGGTATATAACACACGCTCTTAACTGCGTTCTTTGGATAAATGCAGACATTGCCGTAGAGCTGGCGATGAATTACATTAGGTCACACGCACGCGCACGCACACACACAAGGGGCCGCGACAGACCCAGGAAAAATGAAAAAAAAAAAAGCTTGAGTCGAGCTGCGCAACAATTACCTTAAAAACATCCAGCCTAGCTTGACTCTCTCGGTGTCCTTCTGGTGCTCTCTGTCACGTCTGCGTGTGTTCTCCTTACGCCGAAACAAGGAAGACGCGATAATCATCGAGAGAAAGATACTCCACAAGAAGTCGCAGCGAAGTTAGATGATAAAGAAAAAGAGCTGCTGTAAGCTTGCCAGGCCCAAGCGTTCTTCCGAGGAGATAGTGTGGTGCGATGACCTGGTTGTATGCGTTGTTTATCATCCCCTGTTCTTGCCTGCATTGTCACGCTGTCGCGACGCTGAAGATTAAGACACTTTCAAATGCCTAACTTATAAATGTTACCTTTTATTGGACCGAACTTGTGTCCAGTAAACAAACAACACACAAAACGCAGCGACAGCGGCAATCACAGTCGTCAATCGTCGAAATCTGATTCACGGGTTAACGGGCCAAACGCATCGGCTATTTACACATCACTCATCGTACGTTCGAGCGTAGTCACTGGTGCTCGCGCGAGTTTCACAATGTATACAACACTATTCGCGTCAGTGTTACCTGATGCTACCTGATTTGACAAGGTTCCCTCGCCAGAGAATCCGCGGCAACATTCGAGAGAATTCCAACGCATGAATGCGCCCCTTGCGCCGAGCGATTACTTAGTGACAGCGGTTAGCCGGTGGAAAACGGATACCGGGAAACAAACAATGTACACGTCTCAGTATTCGTTATCAAGGCCGCCATGTATCGAAAAGGACATACATACATACATACATACATACATACATACATACATACATACATACATACATACATACATACATACATACATACATACATACATACATACATACATACATACATACATACATACAATGCGCGCGCACACACATGCACACACCCCCTGCTCAGTGCAGGACCACTTCGCTGCACTGCGCGGAGCTGCCGAGGCGGAGTATAGGCTCGCGGAGCAGGGTTATGTAACGGCGCATAACGGCGCGCATGCGAGAGCGCCATCTGCCTGCGCCAGAGGCAACTGAGAGCTGTGCGCCGGCGATGCAGTGAAGAGCAAGTGGAACAGGAGGAAATAAACTGAACAGGGACCGCCGGTTGGAGAGCGGCACATCTTAGAGAGTCGCTCGATCGACAGGCGTCGACGCGTGGAGAGGCGCGATGACTTGTTACAGCATCCGCGCTATCGCGCCCTTTAACGCAAGAGCTTTGTGCGCTTCCAACTACGTCGCGCAATTGAGCCTGCCCGGTAAGTGAGTGAGTGAGTGAGTGAGTGAGTGAGTGAGTGAGTGAGTGAGTGAGTGAGTGAGTGAGTGAGTGAGTGAGTGAGTGAGTGAGTGAGTGAGTGAGTGAGTGAGTGAGCGAATAAAATTTTTTTGATTCCAGCAAAACGCGATAAAACGCGTACCTGGCTAATCCCACGACGGGACCTACAGGTCTAGCCTGCCAGCCCGATCGCGGGTGCGCTGATCGGCCAGTATTTGGTTTTCAAAGACGGGACTTCGCATTGAATGGGGCGATAGAAAGTCCTAGCCGGACCACGGACACATGGCACTTCTCTGCCTGCACGTTGCTGCAGGACAGGAACAGGAGCGAAGTCACCACCCTTAACGACGCGTGCTTGCAGTTGATTTAGCAGAGTATACACTACGCCGGGTTGGTGCACAGCTGATCCGACGCGCTGTGGCGCGAAGTATAAAACCCGTGGAAAAAAGAAGGAGACATAAAATTAATTAATTTATTTATGGCGTTTTACGCACCAAAACTACGATCCGCTTATAAGGCACACCGTAGCGAGGGACTCCGGAATAATTGGGACCACCTGGAGTTTTAAGTAAACGGGTGTTTCAGCATTTCGCCCACGTCGAAATGCGGCCGCCATGGCCGGGATTCGATCCCGCGACTTCAAAGAGACATAAAATAACGCCGTAAGACCCAACGTATTTGACCTGAAGGGGACAGGTTGAAACGGAAACAGGCGGCGACAGGACATAATAAGCGACTGGAGGAGCATGCCAAGGTAGCTCTGCCGCTAAGATTTCTCCTTCAGTTTTCAAAGGCAATGTTCACACACACACACACACACACACACACACACACACACACACACACACACACACACACACACACACACACACACACACACACATATATATATATATATATATATATATATATATATATATATATATATATATATATATATATATATATATATATATATATATATATATATACCAGGACGGCAGCCTTGCGGCGAAAAAAAAAGTTGGCCGCAGTGCATGCGAACCTTTGCACACTTCTTCCCATTCCTTTCACTTTTTTGCTTTCCGCCCATACGGCTCTTGCTCTAAATTAAATTCCTCTTTGGCAGCTCGACAGCTGAGGTGCGCGCAGCTGCCTGCGAGAAACGTTAAGCGGTGCTCGCAGCCTTTGCCGCTCTCTCTCTCTAACAAATTCTACCGTTATTTTCTTTTTATATAACAAACAACTAAAGCACGCTAACAACAACGGCTAGAGGGACGTCAATTTTAACACCCCAGTGTTTTACAATATGGCCGCAAGCAGGATCCGCCACTATAAATGGTAGTACAGCTAGAAATTCTGAGAGAGACGGGGGTATGCACAGTTCATATCGTGCGTTATGTTCAGGAGAGAACTTTGCGTATAGTGCAGTATGGTATTTTGCTGTTTAATACTTGTCTGCTTATTGTTGCTTATTTTCTTTATACGTTAGCAGGAGGCCTGATGAAGAAGAAGATGATGACGTGCGCTTTAATGGCACAAGGGGGCCAGCCTTAACAGTATTGCTATGGCTCGCTCCTTCGGCAATTAAAACACATGGGCATATATGGCCTGCGTTCGGACGTTCCGCTAATCAAAACCAAAGCAATCTCTGCGCGGCTGCGAGCTAACCGCGCTTGATTAATGTCCCGCTGAAAAGCAATCGAAGCTACTGTGTGTGCGTGGAAAGAGTATATGTATATACCACGTCGTGTGCGAAGTTTCCCCATGGCGACGCTTAAGTGTATAGAAAGAAGTTCACGGATAGATTCCCATTGACATGCTCCGACAGAGTAGATATATATGTGCAAAATTATTGCCACATGCAAGCACGCTTCACGCCTGTAGTCATTGGAACCGCACGGTTCCACGCGCGACGGAAGGCGTGACAATCATCGACACGGGCGACGCCATGAAATTCAGGGAGAAAACGTCGACACTCATGCCGCATGCGTGCGCATTGTCACCATGTCATTCTGGGCACCGGTGGACGATACTATATGGAAAAAAAATAATAATAACACTTCTCGCTTCTGCGCTCGGTGACGCCTATAATCTACAGAAACACTGTAAGCCATTCGGCAAAGAAGAGCGCCGGGTATAATGAAATAATGAAATAAAACGTGCAGGGCCCTGCTTCATGCAGCCACTGAAGTCATTTGTAGAATTCCATCCGCAAGCTATATATAGACTCATCTGCCTGCATTATCCTTTATTCAGCTGTTTACACATCGGGTTTAACACTGCATTCTTCGGGAAAACGAGCGGGGTAGTTTAAAGCAGCGCTCCTTCTTTTCGACAATGCGTTGGTTGGCTTACTTTACGGTGTTTAACGTCCCAGAGCAAAACCCAGGGGGCTACGAACACCACGCGGGGTTCTTTAGCATGCACCTGAATTTAAGTACTCGAGCGTTTTTGCATTTCGCTCCCATGGAAATGCGGTCAACGCGGCCAGGAACAGAACCGGTCACATCAAGCTTATATCAAGGGAACAGCCTTACACACTGAACCATCACGGGGGGTTTACTCATATACGCGCTCCACTCATAGTTTTCAGCTATTTCGCAATAAAATTAAAAAGACATTCACATGAGCAGCCAGCGATAGCGAGATACAGCATACGAGAATGCCCCCTGTCTTTGGTGTTCGCCTGTTAAATGCGTTCAGTGTCCGACTTTGGGCACGTTGGTCCCAACCTGTAGCTTATTTTTCCCTCTTGCATGCTAATTAACTGCAGAAACGGTGTATTATAGCGTGCTGCATACAAGGTTCTTACTTTCTTCTTCCCCGTAGCGACGTTACCTTGCATTCCTTGTGCAAGTGTACCTGTAGCATGCGCTGTGTAAAAGGATGGACACTCATAGACGGCATTTAAGTGCGCTCCAAATGAGCATAACATATACGGTACCCGCTTTTAACTCGAAATGGTATGTTGAGCTTTATTAACTTATTTTTTTCACCAGACCTTTTTCGAACAGCTGGTATGTTCTTTTACTTAAAAAAAAAAGTATTTCTTGGCGTATGGGGCTTATTTTTCATGTTTATGAAATAGCCGGCTGTTCGGTGGCCTATCTTCCTATGCTTGCATCATTTATTAACCAGCAGCAATACAGATGAATACCGATATACAAATTTTTCTAGTCCATTCACTTTACCCTCTTCGTTGTTGCTACTTAGGAAGCTCCTGCATGCATTTCCATACTCAACTCTGGATCCCTGCAGGAAGCCTGCCGTCTCCCTCGCCGCGTCTGACGTCACGCTCCTCTCGGTGACGTCGACGCGGGCGTTTTTAGTGCGCGGCCAACTGACAGTTGCCGGGCCCAGGCGCTGACCACGTTGGGAGGAAGAGGAAGAAGAGCGAGAGTGCGGCCGCAGTCGACGCGGCACCGGGGATCCCCGGCGAGACGTCATCGCCGGCGCGCGCCACGTGACTTCGCGCCTAGGGGTCGATGAACCCGGCTGGCTTCTGCCTGAGGAGCTCCTGGACGCTTGTCTCCGCCGCACGCCCGTTAGCGCGCCACCGTAAAATAAAATGGAGTGCGAGGGAGTTGCGCTGCGCAGCACTGCACCAGTGAGTGCCCCTTAATTACGGCAGTTACGAAAGCGCTTGCTGGTTACACTGTGCCCTAAGATGCAGCGCGAACGGAACAGACTGTGCACAGAAGAGAGACGACACGTCACACATGCGTCTGTTGCACGCTGTCTACTTCGTTTGCGATACAGTTTAGGATGCAGTTGCCACCGGCTCGCCCAACTCTCTACGAGTCTGAAGAGCCACCGTAATAAAGCTATAAAAACAAGCTTTTTTTGTTGTTAAAATGGCAATGAAACAATGGGGTTTAAACATCTGAAACTGGTTACGGCTTTTTCTTTTCACTTGAGAAGGCAATAATGTTGGAATGGTACTATTAATGAAAAGAAAGAAACGTCCAAAATAGCCGGGGTTGCTCGAGAAGTTACAACGTGACCTTAAACGTAAATTCACAGAGAAGAACGGCTTAACAAGAACGTGTCAAGCGCACTTTAAAAAAAACGCACACGCACACATAAAAAAAGAAACGCGTCTGAAGAGTGCTTTTAATTAGCGCAAAGTGCGAAAGCACACATTTCCCAACGTTACCTGCAGGCAAGCGCGAGAGAAATGCTTCGTCTTCACAAGAAACGCCTGTCATTTTTTTTCTTGCTCGCCGAAGGCGCGCGCGTCTCGCAGATGTAAAAAAAATCGTCATATTGTATAACCCTGTGGCCAAAAACTTGAAACACAGTTTCGCAACAAACGCCTGACAGCGACTGTGCGCTAGCTTCTCTGCGCCGCTTGTATGTAAGGCGGCGGTGCCCACTTTAAAAACTCTGCGAACAAGTTGACGTCATTCAAACGCCTTCGCTGCAAAAATGCAAATCACCGCAGGACGTTACAATATTGCGTCCGAAACAGGTTAATAGTGGCTGTGGCAGAAAATTCTAGCACAAGCGTCTTGCGCCGCGCGTCAACTGCGCAACACGGCAATCTGCTCAAACAAGTGCATTTAGGCTTCTTTGCAGTACTTATATGCTACGTGGCAACGCCCTAGTTCAGGGATCACTTGAGACTATATAGAACGCGAAGCTTATGAATTGGCCACAGAGTAATGACGGCGATACTATGTGTCATCAGGGTGTTCGGCTTCAACTGCTGTCACGACCGAGAAGTTAGCCCACTGCATTTTCGCGACGACTCCAACAAAGAATCATAAAGGGCATATCGTATAAATGATTTAAATAAAACAACTGAGTACATGTGTGCGCCAGCATCACTTCCGAGAATATAATTTCCAGTGCGCGCCGATTCGTTAATCCAGCGTACGATTGGTGTGACGGAAGGAGTGGATAGGTCTCCTCCAGTCAGCGTTATTTTTTTACGTAGCACAGTTCCTGAGCGTACTAACAGGACATACGTCGTTCCGGTGGCGCCGAAGCACTGTACGTTACGCCACATAAAGAGTGAAAGCATCTCAGAAAGCGATCGATCGGTAACGTGATCGATAGTATTTTCTTAGACATCCGCGCGTGCTTCTGATTGCCTTCTCCCGACGAAAGAAAGTCGCAGAGCAAAGTGAGCGACGCGCCCAACCTTACACCGAGAAGCGATCGAAGCTCTTCTCCGGCATATTTTATGTTTCAGTTTCCGCAAGTTTCATTGAAGCAGCTGCAGAGCTTGTCAACCACTAAGCCCGACGGTTGATGATGATGATGATGATGATGAAGAAGAGGAAGAAGCAGAAGAGGAGACGAAAAAGAAGAAGAAGAAGAAGACATGTTTATTGAGAGGTAAGGGGAAATCGCGAAGAAGCCCCTAGTCTGAGGTTCCTATGACGTCTTCGGCAATGGCCCGTACCCGTGCTGGCGGAAGGATTCGATGTTTGCCCAAAGCAATGGATCCCCGTTTCTTTCTTTTTTTCTTCTTCTTTCTGGGTCGGTGTTAATTCGGTTCACATAACCCGGCCAGACTGGTAGGGCTATGTGGACAGCCCGGATAGAGAAGAATGTCAAGAGGCAACGCGGAAGAGCCAGCGTGAAGAAGAGAGGCTCATTGAATGCGAAAGGAGACGCGGTGAACGTGGAGCAGGCAAGTTTCGATGCGAGCAAGGACGCGGGGACGTGAACGGAATAACGCGTCGGCGTCAAGGGCGCCGAGAAAATCTGCAAGTGTGAGGCCGCAGAGCAGAGCGCAGTTGTCGTATACAGCAGCTCCTACGCGTACGGCGCCAACTTTTTGTATAGTCGTCGACTTTTCGTAGTCGTCAGCTTCTCCTCCCTATGAGGAACGCCGTAGCTACAATACGGCGTCCCTCGTAGCTCCAGTGTTGGGACGAATAAATATATCAGAGCCGTCGCATACCTACCTGCACGGCGGTCACCATGGAATATTCAATCGCTGGTTTATTTTCGAAGTCTTCGGCTACGTACGTGGGGCAACGCCTGCGTTGAGGAGGGAGCTGATTAGTCCCTTGCGTCCCAGGTGCTCAAGGAAATACTCATGTTTTCACGACACCGCACATCGAGCGCACATATAGGAGTCACGTGGCATAAATACGTACTTGAAGTGTCGCTAGAGAGACGAAGAAAGATATGCAGATCTAACGTACATTTTGGAATCTAGCCGACTCGATGATAACAGCAGCGAGCTTGCGGCCCCAAGAAACTTCCTGTCACGCGCGTAATCAATTGACTATACGTCGGAATGAAAAGCGTATTTTGAAGTTGGTTAGATGTATGGCAAGTCTGTTTTTACGTTTTAAGATAAAAAAAGAAGGACGTGTATACGTAATACCTCATAACTGACATATCTAAAATCTTTCGTATAGCTTGAGTCGTAAAATTATGTTTATGTTCTGGGGAAAAGTGTTGAAAATCTGCGGGCTACCGTTATAACACACTCCTGCTAATCATTCTTGTCTTACTCGCCTGCGTAATTCAGCGGGCTACGTGAGTGAGCAAAAGCGGAAGTCATCCAGGGTCTGGGGGTTTGGAAACAGTGAAAGGGTCGTTATTTGAAACACGTTCATCAGCAAGAGGCGGAAATTCGTACCACGTGATCCACGCCAGCGCGAATTACACTGTCTTCAGGATAGGCTCACTTTTCGCCACGCCAGCCAGCTCAGTTAACTATTTCACAGGACCGGCCCACCTTTTCGGTATGAAGCCTAACTGTAAGACAAGCCAAGCACGGGAAAGAGGGGTATAAGGTTTCGCAAGGAATTAAGCGCTTGAAGGGGCGTGCACTTGTCGCACCGAGGAGATTCAATGCATACCGTTTGTTATATCACGGTAGAACATGCTCATACACATACCCATTCCGAAACGTTAATCGAAAATGGGCACCCACCCAGTAACATATACCGAATGGCTGAAACATATAAACTAAAAGTAAGTCAAATAATCTGTTGAATATAACATATGCTCTTCTATGTTAAGAGGTCAGTGTATTTTAGAGAAGTCGATATTACGCGTTCGGGCTGTAGCGTCAGCTCTGCAGGTGCCACTCACATTGACTTGGACGCTGCCTTCCGTGTGACACCCGACGGTGCGCGATCCGCAGTTGGAAGCCACCGCCTCGACACTGGAGCACAACCGCGTCCAAGAGTATGCGCGTTTGGTGATAAAGAACCCCGCAGAGACACATACACTAACGGTCGAACAGCTGGCTGTCCGTGACGCGCTGCACGAAGCCTTCGAGGAAGCTCCAGATACAACACGGATGAGGACATATGCGCTGGCAGCCAGGTGGCAGTGCGCGCCCTCCGCGCCGACCTATTCGCAGGGAAGATAGCGGAGATGCAAGCAGCAGGACTTGAGGCTACGTGGTGGCTTCCCGGCCAGCGCCGGCGTAACAGGGAACGGAGCGTAGCACGCTGCTGCGTGCGCGATATACGGGGTGTTTCAGTGAACACTTTCAACATCTTTTAAAGGTTGCCTGTGGTAGATAGCTCAATTCTATAGTTTCTGAGCCGGTCTACTCGAAGCGGCGGAGACTACTTGCACAAAAAAAAAAAAAAAATTGAAATGCGAAATTGACTATTTAACAGGAATTCACTCATTAACCACTTAGCTAATTATCTTATGACCCATATTGCAATTTACAAATTATAGCAGTGGACTTCGCAAGGCGGATCCACTTGGAACGAATTATCAGCTCGGCACCAGTTTCGAGATATAAATTGCGGAGAAATGCGTTGGCGCTCCTGTTACTTCTGTGCTTCAGTGCATGAAACGACGTTTTGTAAACAAATTAACTGCCTTGCGAACTCCACGGCTAGCATTTGTAAATTGCAATATGGGCCATAATGTATTTAGTTAAAAACTTAATTAGTAAATTTTAATGAATTAGTCGATTTTGCATCTCAATTTTTTGTGCACGTATTGTCCGCCGCTTCGAGTAGACCGGCTTGCGAACTAGAATTGTGATGTCTGCCACAGGCAACTTTAAAAGATTTTTGAAAGTGTTCGCTGAAACACCCTGCATACTATTAACCTTTAACCATCGCAGCGATGTAAAAACTTTTGCGTCTTCATAAGGTAGCAGAAAATGAAGACAACGTCCTTTCTAGAAGAGCGACCGAAACGACGACAGCTTCGTGAATGACTACGACAACCGCCGAAATTAAATTATGGGTTTTTACGTGCCAAAACCACTTTCTGATTATGAGGCACGCCGTAGTGGAGGACTCCGACAATTGCGACCTCCTGGGGTTCTTTAACGTGCACCTAAATCTAAGTACACGGGTGTTTTCGCATTTCGCCCCCATCGAAATGCGGCCGCCGTGGCCGGGATTCGATCCCGCGACCTCGTGCTCAGCAGCCTAACAGACAACCGCCGAAGGAAGATCCACTGCCTGCAGGCTTGTCGCGTGCACACCAAGTACTCGTGAACAGAGGCCCGCACCGGCTAACTGCACTTATACACTCCCAGGGTTAGTTCCAGTAGTAAAACATAAATGCACCAGAAAGTGGATGGGAAAACGGCGCTGCGGTAGCTCAATTGGTAAGAGCATCGCACGCGTAATGTGAAGACGTGGGTTCGTATCCCTCCTGCGGCCTATTATTTCTTCATTCACTTTCATGTCCATTAATTTATTATTTCTTTAATTCATTTAGTAAGCACAATAAGTAATATCCCCTATGTTGTCCTTGGTGTCTGTGTTGGCTTCTTACGATATATATATATATATATATATATATATATATTACAGGATTCGGCGGAAACCGCCCATGACCCACAGGAAAGATCTAATGAATTCTTCGCTTTAAATGGAGGAACGCTCAATCGACGGTGTAAAAGCTTTAGGTTATAGAGTGTAACGTTCTGCGCCATTTGCATAGCCCCTCGAAAGAAGGCACCTCCCCTATCCTCGAAAGTCGTGCAAGAGAGCTCTCTCAAGTTAGCACTTGGGCACTTCGGTGGTCGCATCGCAGATCGGCCACGCTTTACAACGTGAACATTTACCACCACAGCGAATAACCCCTTGAAGGAAATGCCGCGAACATAGAATTATTATTGTTATGGTGACGGTTCCGGCGAAGGGAGTACAGAAATAGTTCAGCGCGCTGGTTCGCTAACGGACGAAGCTGCAACAAAATACTGCCTGACGCTAGAAGTACAAACTTTGGGCCAGCTGACTTTGGTATGTAGTTACTAGAACGACAAGGACGGTGCGCAAAGATTAAAATATTAAAAAAGGTAGTTGTGCCGTATACGCGTGACCTATCACATGAGTTAAAGAAATGGGCTCGGAAAGTACAACTTGAATGTAATATTTCCTGCTCCCCAGGAACTTTCAACAATTTATGAGGCTATACCGGATCCATTCGTAAAGGTGTATCGAGGATGTGTAAAGAAGCACCAGTCTCCTTTCGTGTCCTGCGCACAAGGCGCAGTGTATCGCATTCCATTCTCATGCAGTAAAGTATATAGATATAAGGGCAAACCACGGGTTGCTTCAGCGATAGATTAAGGGAGCATAACAAGAAATGAACCAATATTGGGACGGACATTTAGACATGCAGTGCACTGCATTGATTGCGGTTGTGAACCATTGCTTAAGGAATGCTGTGTTAAATATACGCCGGAAATCGTGGAAGCGAGCTTGATCGCAAAGGCGGGCGCTAGTTAGCTGCGTTAGGTGTCTAGCATCGAGTACACTTCAAAATAACTCTGATTCATTTCTAAAGGTGTAAATTATTTTACTGTGTAGCAGTGAAATGGCTTATATGGACTCTGCTGGACTGCACGTGGAGTAATTTGCACTATCTGTTTCTGTGGGTTGCAATTTGTTGTTGCTACATCGGGTAGAAATGTGTCTTTTCTAAAGAAAAAAAAAATAAGTTGAAAGTAGCGGGCACCGTCATTGTCGCTGTTTCATGCAAGAATGCCTCTCGGTCGCTTGAGTGCTTTAGTCCCAGTAACTGCATGCCGCTATCTGTCACCAGGGTTACCATGAGGAAGCGACACTCCACCTGTGGCCCGTGGCGTGGCATTCACGAAAGCCTATTCCCTCAGCATTGGAATGGCCGACAGCCCTGCTTGCGACACGTATGACGGCGAGGAGACGATCAAGCAGCTCCTCTGAGAGTGTCTCCGCTACAATGAGGCAAGAAAAGTGCTCACGACCACGTTCGAAAAGCTGGACGATCGCCCCTTCACAGAAGAAAATGTTCTAAGGTGCTGGTCCAGACGGCTTTCGGCACTCAAGGCCTTAAGGGCTCTGTTGAAGTTCTTAAGCGCTATAGTGGGAAATTGTCTCACTTTATTATTTTTTCTTCTTTCACCCTTTACTCCCTTTACCGCTTTCCCCAGCACAGGGTAACCAGCCGGTACTTACACTGGCTAACCTACCCTTATTTCCCTCCATTTTGGCTCTCTCTCTCTGACTGTGCCTGTTTTAGCGGAGTCGAAACGGCAAAATGCGAGGCACGCAAGAAAGTACTGGCATGAAAACCGCTCTTCACGTAATTGCAAAAAAGAAACAGCGAAAAAAAAAGCAAATTCTACTGATTGATCCGGCCCGACCCGAGCTGGTTTCTACAAGAAAAGAAGGCGACCTTAAAACGGACGCCGCCAACCTTTCAAGAACAACTCATTTGCGATGCTCGCAGCATCGCCTTTGAACGCTCCAGCAATGGCCGGCTATGGACTTCATAATGCACGCGCGGATGCTGTCGCCCAATAAGAGCCTGCGTGGCACACGGAAGTCAACACAAATCGCATGCCACGTGCGAACGTCTCGCGATATCGCAGCGATTAGTGCGATCGGCTCCCAACTGCATGTTGCCACGGAGGGAACGAGTTTGATCCACGTTGGAAGATGGTGAACGAAGTTTCGTTTCAATGCGATCGCATGACAGGTGGACTTCGCCCACATTGGAGGCATCTAACGGGAAAATATGAGCCGATCCCGAAAGGCAGTGCAATCTAACGCAGCGTCTTCAAAGCGCTAGCTACCACAGGGAATGAATGTGACAAAGTGGCACGTGACTCACGCGCCAATGTCACAGAGAGCGACTTTGGCACGACAGTATAGCGTGCGTGCGAACGTGGCCTAATGCTTAGAGCCCTGGGCGTGCTAGGCTGGAAGACAGGTTCGGTCCCACCGTCGGTCAAGCGTTTTTTTTTTTTTTAACGGCGTTACAGGTGAACTTCCCCCACTTTGGAGGTATCTGGCAGAAAAAAACTAGAGGTGCGTTGAACGAGTCAGTGTGCACGAAATCGCAAGTCTGTAAAAGATGCGAGGTATACAAACGTCACTTTGATGAACGAGAGTGTGCGAGATGGCATGTGACGGGCGCGCGTGCGGCTGTCCAGACGTCACGATCTTAAGAAATTCTGGATTAGTATCTCTCTTATTTTTTTTGCTCCCCATAGGGTAAGAGTGAAGAGCGAGAACAGCGTAACGGAAGCGATGTCCGTACACAGCAAACCCAGTTCGGAGTTTTTCTTTTAACTGCTGTCGCAGTAAGGGTGTATTGTTAGGATCCTTCGTTTTCAAGCTGCTTTAACGCTTCCCTTATAAACTTTCTTCTTCTTTTTTCTTAATTCGAAAGTGCGCTTCGCCACACTGCACGTGGCAGCACCGGTCGTTGGGCAATGTTCAAATGAACACGAACTTCGAACTGTATACATGCTAACAGTTGGCTGTTGGGCGTTTTACGGGAGCCATGTCTATGTTTCACATCTCAAAGCACGCAAACTGTAAGCGCAGACATGAGCTTACCTTCAAAAATTGGCTGCGCCGCCGTTTGCTTGAAGTGTTGCGAAAAAGCTAACTTTACAATCTATTTACAATTTTTTTGCTGGTTTGTTTTCATTCCATATTTATTTATTTATTTATTTATTTATTTATTTACTTATTTATTTATTTATTTAACACATACTGCGGACACGAAGTCCATGCAAGGCGGATGATACAATACTAGGTCAAAAGAAGTAAAACAATGTCAATACAACAATATGCTGCAACAATACGACAACAATGCTGATACAAAAAGTAAACAATTGTGATACAAGTTTCATAAACGCAAGTCATTCCAGTCATTAATGGTGGGCAGTAAGAAAGAGTGTTTAAATGGGTTGGTTCGGGCAAAATAGGGGGTTAGTGCATTTCGGCGATGTTGGCAAGTAGGTCTCGTTACTAGTGAATTTACATACAATGCCGGGTCGAGTGCCAATTTGTTATTAAGTAACTGAGAAAGAAAGTCAAGTCGTAAGTTTTTTCGACACGATTCAAGTACAAGAATATTATTAGACCTCATTAGTTCAGTTGGTGAGTCGAATGTCGAAAGTTTGTTGTAAACAAACTGGACAGACTGTCTTTAGACTCGTTCAAGTTTCTTTAAATTACATTGAGTATAAGCATTCTGATAATACAGGGGTACTCGAGCTTTGGTAGAAATTAAGTAGTAATAAGCAAGCAGTTTAACAGAGGATGGGGCATGTTTAAGGTTGTATTTGAGAAAGCACAGTTTACGGAAAACAGAAAAGAGGTATATTTTGCATTTGTAGGTTCCAGGACAGGTTGCTGCAAAGGGTTACACCTAAACATTTATAGTTAGTAACTTGTTTAAGTGCAGAGGAGCCTAGCATATAACTACAAGAGAGGTATGTTCTGTTGCGGTAAATGGGAAGAAAAACACTTTTTTCAACATTCAAGGTCATCCCCCAGTGAGTGCCCCAATAGGAAATCTTACTGAGGCTATCATTTAGATCATCTTGGTCACTAGTGTGGGTAATTTCTTTAAAAAAGTTGGTTCTTTTAATTGTCAGTATACCAGCGCCGCCAGTAGGAAAAAGAAAGCACGGCGTCATTTTTTTGTTGTTGTTAATAGTGAGTTCAATTTACATACTGATTCTGACAGTTTCATTAATTATTTGTTTTCGATATTTTCTTCTGATCGACATTTCTTTTAATTTACATTCTTTTCCTTAACCGTATCACACTTTGAATTCAGCGTACGCTTTCCTAAGGTTATCGTGTTTTGATGTTCGCTGCTGCGTATATCAGAACACCGCATCTAAAGCTAAAACACTTTTAAAAAAAATAAGCGAGGGGTACTTCATTTCGTTCTAGCCGTTCGCTGAGCTGTTTGGTTGATTATCACGACAACGTGTTGCCACTCGAGCGAGTCAACGAACGTCTGCAACCTCTACTGACTTTCTACTCTGTAAACTGCCGATTTTCAAGAGAATGAAGACACACACACACAAACACACACACACACACACACACACACACACACACACACACACACACACACACACACACACACACACACACATATATATATATATATATATATATATATATATAGAGAGAGAGAGAGAGAGAGAGAGAGAGAGAGAGATGATGGCTATGGACGGATATTTTGTGAAGGAACTTATAACGTCACTATAGGGTGGTGTCCCTAAACCGCAAATGTCGTCTTCGTCAACTATAATTCCGCTTCTCACGATTCCCGGATCATTTTCATTTATACGAGTCATTATAACCTACTATAATACTTTCGTTGTTGTCATCGTCGTGGTTGTTGGTGTTGTGTGCTCACTATATTCCTGCTAAAATATCGAGTATCTAAACCTGCACTTTAGAATTGTTTTATTACAACATTTGTGATACATTGTACAACGCACTCGCCTATTTGATGGGCCCTGAAGTCGCTATACATACTACGCAGACGTTATTCAAACACTTCGATACATTTGCGCCACAAACTTTTGTATACAGGGAAGGGGGCGCCCACATACAGGCTCGGGGTTGTCGAGCAAACTGCGGCAAGAAATTGTTCCGCTATTCCTTCGTCCGCGCGCAATTCGCGCAGGCGACGAATCCTTTCCGCAAATCCCGAAAACTCGCACGCACAGAGACGCGGCACGAGGATTTGGACGGAAGCCCACGCCGCCACTGTGCTCGCACCTCGTTCGATAACGCTTCGAG
This sequence comes from Dermacentor albipictus, assembly GCF_038994185.2. Lineage (NCBI taxonomy): Eukaryota > Metazoa > Arthropoda > Arachnida > Ixodida > Ixodidae > Dermacentor > Dermacentor albipictus. The sequence continues at coordinate 44,422,912 of NC_091823.1, read as the reverse complement.
TGTGCTTACCCTCCCCCTCCCTTCCTCCTTTCCCCCAGCGCCACGCGAGTCGCCGCCGGCCGCTGGTGGTGGCTATAAAAAGAAAACTCGCACACAGACACTCGTCTATGCTCGTCTCGTGGTGCAGTCGATAGGGCCGCGGACCGGCTGTTCCCGCGAGGCCACGCGTATACGCGTATACACACTATCTGCGACGGATATCAGCGCTCCGCGCGCCGCGCTGATGGCGTACGCACACACACACACACCCAGCGCGGCGGCTTGCAAAGCCGGCGTCAACGTCGCGGTGACAACCAGCTGCGACCCCGATTCCACGACAGGAGGAGACAAATGCGCCCGGACAACGCGTATCCCGAACAGAATAAGAGCGCGGCGTGAAACGGCGCGCGACCCGGGCATTTATGCACGCTAAGACGACTCGCGTTTTGAGCCATCGAGCGGTGATCCTTGCGTTCGTTGTTTAAATGCAGACTGTGAGTGTCACTAAGGCTAAAGCCTGGCTGGCTCATTGGTCGAAAAACTGACCGTCGGGCGTTACGGCACCGAAATTCAAGCACCTGTGCCAGTATTTCTTTATCAATAATAGTAATAATAATAATAATAAAAAGCTTGGTTGTCTTTGTTCGCGTTGAACGGACAGCCTTCTGAATAATCAGGGTGGCTACAAAAGTGTCTCGTGTGGTTTCTGCCGGTTTAGTTCTTTGCCGAGCATTGTATACACGTGTCTTGCGACGTTTTTAGGAGTATAAGTACGCCCACGAGAACTGGAAATGTGTCGTTGAAAGTTAGCGCTGCGTGTTTGTCTAATTTGCCTTTCCGCGTCCCTCTCATTCTGTCTGCGCTACGAGAAAGTAGAAGGCACCGTATATACGAGCCCATGTAGCTGTCCTCGTCGATGAAAGAGTTTAAATAAAGAAAAATTCATTCAGTGAACATCCGCATGTGTCTTAATGGTCTTCGTAGACTTGCCACGGCCGTTCAACGTGCCATTAACTAAGCAGAACCAGAGCATGGCGATGTCTAGGCGACCGAAAAAGATAACAGGCAAGGAGAAAAACAGGTAGAGAGAAAACAAGTATTAGGAATTAACAACACATTCGAATGAGAATGTCAAAGTAATGTTATGAACGTCTCGTGTGCGCGCAGTCTTTTGCCTTCATCCTCTTTACCATATGCTAAAGTGGCTGTCAACTTTTCTGTAGTGGAGAGCGACGATATAGGGAGGTGTCACTTCTTTAATTGATAGGCTTCTGGTTAGAATCCAAGAGATAATGAATTGTAATTTTTAGTTTCGTGTTGTCTAAATAAATAAATAAATAAATAATCTATCTATCTATCTATCTATCTATCTATCTATCTATCTATCTATCTATCTATCTATCTATCTATCTATCTATCTATCTATCTATCTATCTATCTATCTATCTATCTATCTATCTATCTATCTATCTATCTATCTATCTATCTATCTATCTATCTATCTATCTATCTATCTATCTATCTATCTATCTATCTATCTATCTATCTATCTATCTATCTATCTATCTATCTATCTATCTATCTACCTATCTATCTATCTATCTATCTATCTATCTATCTATCTATCTATCTATCTATCTATCTACCCGACTCCATTTATCTCTCCGTCAGTCAGTCTGTCTGTCGTACACGTTACGATAGGTTACGCCCGTTTTTTGTAGGTGGTGACAACGCGCCATCCCCAAACTAGCCGACTTCCTTAGTTTGCGCTATTACACTAATATTATCCGTAATCTTTCCATAGCCTAATTTTTATTATTATTGACCGGTCATTATACTTGCCTCAAACCCTTCTGGCGGCACACGCTATGAACAAGTTCTGAAATCCCCCTGCCGAATCTGCATGCTATATATCTAAATTGCTCGTGGACTTGTTCCGACTCTTCCGCAAACCTGATTTATGTTCAGGACGCCGGGCCGTGCATGCTGCAGCTACCCTAACAGCGTCAATTATCTCCTCCGGCGTACACACCCAACATCTCGTGCATCAGCTGTATTTTCGTGAGACAAAAAGAAACTGCCGGACCGGGTTGTCTGGCGCCTCGATCACGTGCGCCACAGGAGCAAGGATGCATCGAATGAAGCCCCGTTTGCCTCTGCCGCGCCTGCGCTCGGTTGCCCTACACACGAACCGCGTGAGTTTTATGTATTTTTTTTTATTGCAAAATGCACCCTGCGCGCGCAGTGGCGCTGCCTGTCAGACGGCAGCGCAAATCTCTGCGTGATTTCCCGATTATCGTGCATTTCTTTTCGTCCTCAGCTGACCGCGCTTTAGCCGCGAAAATAACTAAAAATATAATCGAGTCGTGCAGGTCTTCGAATACGGGGTGCTTCTTCTTTTTTTTTTTAGCTGCACCAATTTTTTTAAAGATTGCCTACGGTATAGGTAGCAGAATTCTAAACCTTGATCTAAATTACTCGATGAGGCGGTCATTACTTGTACAAGAAATAAACATGTTCAATTGATTAATAAACGTAATTAGCCTAATTATTTAATCAATTACATTACGTCACATATTTCAATCCACGTATTACATCCGCAGAGTCGCACAGTGTATCCACTTGGAACGATTTCTCTGGACGGCACCAGTTCCGAGATATTAATTTTCGAGGTGTCTGTCGAAGTGTCTTGGTGTTCCACTTACTTTTGTGCTTCAATGCATAAAACAACAGTTCCTTTAAAAAAAGGTAACTGGAACGCCAACGCATTTCGACGGACACATTCAAAATTAATATCTCTGAACTGCTGCCGTCCAGAGAAATCGTTCCAAGTGGATACCCCGTGCGGACTCAGCGGCTGTAATACGTGGATTGGAATATGTGGCGTAAAGTAATTAATTAACATATTAGCGTAATTGAGTAAATTATTTAGTTTAACATTTTGACTTTTCGTACAAGCAATGGGCGCCTCATCGAGTAATTTAGATCAAGGGTTAGAATTGCGCTATCTGCCAGGCAATCTTTAAAAAAAAATTGTGCAGCTCAAAAAAAAAATACATAATACGAGCTTCACAATAATCTCAATTTACCGAAGCTTTATGCGCTTATACACCGCATGCGTGTACGCTGCATGTTTGATCCGTGTGATATTGATGGTCGGCACTTAGCGTATAAGGATACTTTTGAGATCAAGAATGTGGCGACCCCCACAACAAATTGATGTTTACTTATTTTGTTAGGCCATACTGTTGTTTCTTTCGCCTTGCATGGATAGCTCGTGGCGACGAATTTTCGTAAACAATCATATATCCGAGCTGGCATCAATAGCGCTGATGTCTGTCCCCAATCAGACTTTAGTGATGTTAAACAAAAGGGTGTTATTAGCGGAATCCAATGAACAGAAATATCACGTGTGACGTGGTGGAAAAGAAAACATTACATTTCAAACAAAGCAGCGTGTATACAGTTTCTTTCTTTTTTTCTTTCTTTTGACGTTTCTCGATGTCCTGGCTGCTGTGTGTCCCGGCGGTATCTTTGCGTCATGCTATATTTCACATTTGTTCCTGCGGTGTCTATACCATTAGTTATAGTTACGGGTGCCTCCATTTGACACGTCAATGTTCGATATCTTACACGGTAATGCTCGGATGCCGCTTGAAGTGGAGGTCGGACGTACGTTGCATTATGCCTCGCGCGCTCTGTTCTGGTTCTGCTTTCCTTTCACGCACTCTCCCTCTCCATGTTGATCAACTTTCGCTCTTTCTCTCACATTGCGCTACGTTCTCCCCTCCCGTCTCTCCCGGCCAGAATTCTGCAGAGCAGACGTACGTTTGTGGAGATTGACAGTTCGTTATGATCTTTGTGACCCATTTCCACTTATCTCTCTCTCTCTCGCATGACTCCACGAGCAGTACACCACTGTTCCCACTGTTGCGCGTTCCAAAGCTTTAAACTGGCCGCATTTTTTTTTTTTCAAGCGGAAGAGTTATAGCACCGAAAGCTGCCAGAGGGCTCGCGAGTTTATAGTAGGACACGTATTCGTGTTCATTTTGCATGTCGCGCAATCCGGTCGTAAGGATAGGACAAATATGTACTTCGAGGGCAGCAGAGAATTCTACCGCGTCGCATCGATGACAGGGCTCATTGGAAGGCTTCAGAATGGAAGCACTATAGCTTCTTTTCTGTGCCCTGCCATGCCTCGATGACCTGATCTCCCGTGAGTGCTGGCGTCACTGTCGGAGGCTGTGCACATTCTGCTTAGAGAAGAGATATCTACTGAGCAGATAGGACCATGCATGTAAAATACTGCATAAATGTAGATTAAATATCCACGTCATTGTTCACTAGAATCGCTTGTAATCTTTGTTCAGAAATTATGTGTTGGGAGTGGCACAATAAGTATTGGTTGTTTGTTGATTTGTCAGTCATGTTCAATAACTGATAACTAGAAATTGCGCAAGTACTCAGGGTAATTGTCTCGGTGGTCGTCCTTTCGCGTAGAAGACTTATTGCTTGTGTCATGGAGTAACGCACGATTACAGCGATCTGCTCTGAAAACGTTGCTAACCTTATCTCATGAAAGTGATATTGCACATATATGTACTAACACTTATCATGTACCTGTGTCATATTTTTAAAATTTATTTTCTGTTATGAATTGACTTGAGCCACTTGTGCATAACCGCAGAAACTTCAGAACGTGTCGTTTCTTTTTCTACATTGACTGTTTAAGCACATTTGGGAAAGTGATTTATTTTTCGAACATTCTTCATACGACCCTTAAATCATTAAACAAATTGTTGTTTGAGGAGAAGCTGCACGATACAATAGTTGCTAAGATTTCCAAATTCATCCGAATAAATAAATAAATAAATAAATAAATAAATAAATAAATAAATAAATAAAAACGAATCACGACAAGCACATAGGCAGGCGCTGACAGAAAACTGTCAAGCTTACATTCAGACGAACGAATAATAAACATTAAAAAAGCCAACGTGCGCGCGCATATACACACAAACCGAAGCGTTTTCAAGCAAATCTATCTCGCACTTAAGAAAAGAGAAATACAGAACATTGACGAAATTATCAGTTATTTTATTCCCGTTGGGTACAAGGCGCCTCCGCAATGTCACGTGATTTCTGGTTTCCGCGCGTCATTTTCACACAAGTGTGCTCTCAAACTTCAGAGAAAGGTTTGCGGTCACACGACCTATGGGCAGATGTGAGCAAGGCGATCTGCTACGGCAGACCGGCAGTTGTTATTGTGCTGTCGGAAACGTTCCACGCGAACAATAACCTGTCTGTTTAACGTAAACCTTTTTTTTTTTTTGTAAGAAAGGGGTTGTACGATGCATACAGCGCGGGTAACACAGGCGACAAGCGGATCTCGGTGCTACGCATTACAACGACGCTTATAGACTTCGGTGTTCACCCGCCGCGGTATATAGCTCAGCGGCTAAGGCTCAGCTCTGCTGAACACGAGGTCACTTAGGTCGCGGGTTCGCGTCCCGGTCACGGCGGCCGCATTGAGATGGGGGTGGAATGCGGAAACGCTCGTGTACCGTGAATTTGGCGGGCGGTAAAGAACCGCAAGTGGTCAAAAAATCAATCCACAGCTGCGCCCCACTACGAGGCCTCATAGACAGACCGTGGTGGCGGCACGCTGAACCCAAAAAAAGAGAAAGTAATAACTGCGGTGCAGTCTTTTTTTTTCTATAAGGCTTCTTTCAATCGCTGCACGAAATTTTCAAGATTTTTAAATCGAGGAAAACCAACATGGACATCAAAACCTTTGCAATATTTTTGTACGTGTAAACGTGTTCAGAGCCAATCAATGCACTGGCGCACTCGATCCGATATTATGTAAGACAAATTGCACTGCGCGCGTGACAATTTATGTGAGCATGCGCAGTTTTTAAAAGCATCGTTAAGTATGTCTTAATGTGGCCTTGGTGTTGCACTGCCAAGCAAGAGGTTGCGGGATCGGCGACAGCTTACGTGTCGAGCTTCACTTGGAGCCGTTTATGACGTTAGCCTACCATCTCGTAGCCAATATGATTGCATCACAACCTGAGCAGCAATTTAAGCCAAGAATGTGCCCTCCTGAATTGTGCACCGACGATTTCGGTGACCTTTCCAGGAAAATAAACAAGATTATTTGACCAGATAAGGCTCGTCATAATGCAGTCGTCGTTTATATCACTTCTTTTTAAAATCTGAGTCGTGTATTGACATGGCTGATAAGTTGGCAAGGACGGTAAATTGAATACTTATCCCGTTCCTGGATTGAGCGCCGGCGTCCCTCGGCGTAACCACGCGAACGGACTCGTGCCACTGCTCGCGCGTTCGTCGTCGACTTCTTCCACAGCTGGCTCCGATGTCGCTCATCGTGCTAGCGTTCCCATACTGCCCCTCCCTCGGCGAAGGCACTGAAGGCACTGGCCCACTGCCAGTCGGTGCGGTGATTTCGCTGTCCAATTCCTTGCCTCGATATGTCGCGAAACGAAAACACGTATACAGCTGCACTCAAATTTCGCATTAGGGAGTGCCGTAATTGTCGGACGTTTTTTTCACCGCTCCCGGCCCTCTACACTGCGCCTTTCCTATGAGGCACTTGTCTGGCCAAAATGTTTGGCGCCCTCAGTCGCCACCACAGGAACAAAATTTAAATGTTGTAGGCAGACATTTAGATAGTATGTTAACTAAATTTCAAAAATGGCTGTGGCTTAGCTAAGGTTAAGCCCAGGATGCGAAGCATACTAGCCTTTATTTTAGTTGTTGAACCACTGTTTAGCCTGGTGAACTGCTGTTGCTTGGCTATATTTGGTTCGGCTAGACGAAGAAACAACTCATGCGTTACTCAGCTTCGCCTTCAAGAGTGGAACGCGACAGCGTTCCCGTCGACCCGCCAAGGGGTGTAAGACAATGGGCTACGGCGCAGCGACTACGCGCCCCGCATTGGACGCGGTGAGCGTCGAGCAACGCAGCGTTCGGCGCGGCAACGAAATGTGCGCCTGAGCAAGCGACGCACGCCTGAGCGTTAGAAACAGCTCGTTTCTAAGGCAACACCGCATTCACTAGAGGCGCTTTTGTACCGCTTTGAAGCATCGTACTCGTGGCTCAGTGGTAGCGTCTCCGTCTCACACTCCGGAGACCCTGGTTCGATTCCCACCCAGCCCCACTTGCAAGAGTTGAGCCAAAGCCACCTAGAAACAAGCGCAGCTGCTTATATGCCGCCGCGAGCGACGGCGCGAGTTGGAGCCCCGTTTCTCCTCTGTCGTGACGTCACGGTGTCACGTGGTATGGCATGGGGTCAAAGGTCATTGAAGGCGACACCGCCGCGCCTGAGGAGCTGGGTTGAGCTCTCGTAATATGTATGCTTCGCATAAAAAAGAAATGTTCACAACAGTCTCGGTAAAGACACTGCCACCACCATTACTGTAGTGCTTAAAGTCTCCCTTTGCTCTAGGGATGCTCGCACGCATATAACATCGGCTATTCATATGTGCGCACTTGTTCACGTTCGTTATGTATGTATGTGCATGCTAGCATGCACGAATGCTCGGGGTGTGCCCATGTATTGGTGATCGCCAAGCGTACGGGGCCGCCCCCCACCCCTTAAATTTTGATAGCGGAGAGGGACTTGGACCCTCCGAGGCCCCCCTGACTGAAAGCCCTGACCAATACCACTCCTCCTCCTCCTCGTCCCGCACATTCATCACTCCTGATGTTTCTCTCTTCAACTCTCGAGAAAGGCAGCTTGCGAGCACGGCATTATGTATATGCAGTAAAGCCAACCTCACGTGGTACAGTCAGTCGGTCAGTCTTCTTTACCCAATGTGAAATAATAGCAGTTTGGCCACAGAAAAGGTCAGCAATACCAAAATCATAGGTGGAAAAACTAACAAAACTACAGTGAAAATACTACAAAACACTGTCAAAAGTATATAATAATATAGCAAAACACCGGCAGAGCAAATTCATGTACCAGGGAAAAAATCAAGAAAAAAAGGTTACAAGGCTACAACTACACAAGTATGAATAGGCCATGGTCATTCATTCATTCATTCACTTAATCTCTGCGCGCGAGTTGCACACATAAAGACAATATTTAATAAATAACATTGCCTTATCTTCAATAAATTAATTGTTCCTCTCTCTCTCGCTCTCTCACTGATGCACTGCTAGAGCTGGATTTTACTCGTTGAAGGGCGCATGGTGGAGATGATGATCTTTCGTAGAATAAGATGCCACGGCATAATAGCGAAAAGGTCCGCCTCTGTATTAATTTTTTTCTCCTCCCTGTGGCCAGCTACTGGGGGATCGCACTCGCAAAATTTTTCATTCGTAAATGCCGTCGACGATTGGCTATCACCACGGCAGTCGTACCGTTATCGATCATGCTGGCGCTGTTCATTGGGAGTTACCATCGGACGCCCGAAAAGTGCCCAACAGGGAGACATTCTTATACGTGAGAGTAGTTATGTGAATACAGGCACTTGTGCCGGTGTAGTGCAACGATTCCATCAGCTATTCTCTTCTTCGTCATCCGCCGCTCACGACCGGCCATTGCTGGTGATAAGGCACACACGTGGAGCGGCACCTGGACGCTGATGGAGCGCGAAAGGGAATAGCTTTGAAACGGAATCGTTATATAATCTTCCGGTTCTAGTTGCAGCTCGCGATCTTCAGCTGACTCGTCACTATGTGTCGTCGACGAGGGACCTATGGGCAACGGCGATCTCCTTTTCCTCTTCTTCTTCTTCTTCTTCTTCTTCGTCTTGTTCTGTATTTGCATTCTTAGAATACTTCACGCATTCACTTTCCAGTATCTGTCCATGTCCGGATCTAACCATTTTCCTTTTACGCCAACTTAAATTGGGTCCCTAGGTATGTACCACTGGCTATGTACCACTATTCATAATAATCGTCACAACATATAAAACATATTCTCACCAATCACACACCCACGACAAGAAAGATTGCCGATCAAATGCAAAGGAGGGATGCGCCGCCATTTTTTTTTCTCTTCTCGGCGCTCTCTTTCATAACTTCAACGTTCTTTGGCATATTCGCGTAGTCTGCGAGGAGGAGACACTCCAGGCGCCGTTTTCTCAGGCGCAGATAAAGGCTCTTGCCTCGCGACAGTTGCAGTTCTCGGTGCCAGATTATACACGCGCACTTATCTTAACTCCGCGGTCGTATCCCAACAGATGAGCCCGCTGCGACGCAAGCGCAGCAAGCGTGCAAGCCATATATACCAGAGTGTTGCTTCTATCGAGGCGCGGACGCATCTTCCTCGGCGCCGGCGTCGCCACACCGAGAGTTCACCGACGCACACGCGTACTCGAATATCGCGTCGGGTTGGCGATTCGGGTGCAGCACCGGCAAAATGGCGATAAAGAAACGCTTCGTCACGAAGCGTCCACTTAATAACTTACTTTGCTACGCCATAACCACCATAACCTTACTATGCATAAACTTGCTATGCTACGCCATAACAGGGCTTGGTCGTCGCGCATGGTCATAACCAAGCTGTATATACTTCACGCAACAAGCACCGGAGGGTGCGAAGTCCTAGACTTAATTGCTGAGCTATTCACCCTCTGACAACCACGCTATAACAGCGTCACAAAAAAAAAGTCATCTGGTCTTTAGCCCGGCGGTTCATTACACGTTTTCGCTTTCACTATACGGATGCATTTAGAAATAAAAAGACGCGGGGTCTCCCTTGCGTCTTCTCTGAACCGAAATAAAGTTACCTCACTCACTCACTCACTCACTCACTCACTCACTCACTCACTCACTCACTCACTCACTCACTCACTCACTCACTCACTCACTCACTCACTCACTCACTCACTCACTCACTCACTCACTCACTCACTCACTCACTCACTCACTCACTCACACGACTGCGCAACCACGGAGGTTAAACAAGTTAGCCGTACACATATAATTAGCGGTGATTTCCGCCGCAGAAAATTGCGCGCAATAAATAAGTATTAGGCTTCAACGCTCTCCAAAGCAACTCACATGCAGGCTATGAGAAAAGCCGTATGTATAACGGGTGAACTGAACTGGAATTTAAGCGGTTAAGGCACTCCCTGCGAAATGGACGCGTACGTGTTTGGCTGCAGAGAATTAGGTGAAACGACGCATAGCTTGTAGTTCAAATGAGATGCCGTTCCTGCGGTGCTTTTATTTGCATTCAAGCGCTACGCGCCTAATTTTCTGCACGTTCGTAGCCACTTATTTTTCTTTTTATTATTATTTGTTAACGCTATACTGTCTCACCGTTTCCGACCTGCACCATTCCCACGATTAATAAAGAGACTCGCCCCGAGAAATAGGTTTCAACAGAGAATGGATACTGATATGCGATGGTTGCCAACGTGCGAGGATAAGATCGCCGAGCGAGAATGTAGAATTGGGGCTGAAGGGGTTGGGCGGAAAAAAACAACAACAACAGCAACAGCGGTGGCCTCAATTACGCTCGCGGGCGCTGCAGTGTTAAGCGCATTAAGTATTGGCGGCGAGGAGTTACGGAGTCGCCCTCTATCGGAAGCGCCTCGCTGGCGTAGTATGAGGGATCACGTGGGGCGCTCCTCATAGGTTTTGCTGTCAGCGCTCACTGAAAACACCACGCGCGAGCTCTCCCGGACATTTCTGTAAGTACTTTCGAAACGAAAGAAGTTTATTACTGTCTAAATAATAATCTTGGGCAAACTGAAAGCACACAATCGTTTACAGCCGCTATCTCTTTACCAAATACGCACAGTGAACGCCACAGCGCGTGGTCGCCGCGATGGAGTCTCCCGAACCGGCTTCCTGCGTGAAAGGTAGGTAAACGCTGGGAGCAAACTATGTGAAATATGTTCTTGTAGTGTTTGTATAACTAAATGGAGCGTAATAGAATGAAGCCTCAATGCAGCGATCGCGCAGATTTGCAGCGACCGACTGCGTGTTTGCATACTTGTCCGCGCACTGTTTCGCTTTCTCCGCGCGCGCGTTTTCGCACCGTACCACGAGCTTTTGGCCGCAGAATATGAGGATTTGACAGTATACAAGCAACCATCGTTGCGTGGGCGCTATCAGAGCTGTTCAAAAATAATTTCATTGTAGAGACTTCGACGCCTATGGGTACTGTGATGTGCCGTCGCGACGATTCAATCTTTTTTTTCTTCTAAATTATTTGACCTTTCAATACTATTTCTCGAGTTGCGTCGCACTGTATGTTTATCGGCGTTCTCAGCGTGCGATTTCCCGCTGCTCCATTTTGTAATCCAGTGCATTAATTCATAACACAAACATGACCATATGCCGTGCTTTCTTTAAATGTGCTTCTTACCGCTGCCTTTCCACTCCACTGAACTTGCCAGTATCTATAGCATACTGGCAAGTTCATAGACCAAACCGTCGTGACATTAGTCGGGCAGCGGACTCGGGCGAGCGTCTCCGTGCGCGTTTTCAGAACATCGCAGACCGGGCGCCATAGCAGAAATCTCCCTCGCTTCTGTGCTTGCAGCATACCCGAGTTGTAGCGGATGACTGTTTGCCGGTTTTATGTTTCGCGTGCCAAGCTTCAAACAGCTTCTTGTCCTGCAGGTATACGTGTGAATAAGCCGCCTCCGTTACGTGCGTCCGGCCCTGCGGCACCGAGCAGTAGCCTACCATGTTGCGCGCCTTCAAAGGCAGCCACTACCTATTGCAGTGCTTTCAAGCGTTGTAAAGGAGACACTCGAAGCGGGAAAATTTCGCCACTAAATGAAAACCGCAGCGTACGGGGGAATTTAAACTCGTTTTCAGCTCGCTTCGGCGCGCCCGAAGCAGCCGACGCGGCCGCTATGTCCACGTGATCCCTCCTAGCACGTCACGCCGACGGTGGCGCCAGCTTTTCCAGTGGTGGAGCTCGAGGCCAATAGCCGGGCCGCAGCTGTCTGTCCCCTGAAGACAAATCGGTGCCGCCTTCTTGCGCAACCTGCCAAATGAGTAAGCCGGCGGCAGACCCTCGGAAAGGCTTTGCCTCCCCGATTCACGCATGCGGGGCAGTTGGCGCATCCCTTGCTTATGCACAGTTTGCGCGTGTGTTTGGTTGGACTGTATGCATAGTATATATACTGTATACCATACTGTACTACTATACTACTATACTACTATACGTAACTGCTTGCAACCCCACGTACTTTCCATGGAAAATGCACGGTGCTGCAAGTACCTATACACCCTTGAGTATATCTTCCCGAGATCCGAGCACTGATATTGCACGTAATTACTTTTCAAGCTGGTTTTTGCTGCGTACTGATACGTTACGAATGCGAAAGGCGTTTCTTCTTTTTTTTAGTAGATGGTTAGATGTAAAAAGTTGCATATCCATGTACTTGGAAGAAGTCACCATCTCCTTATATTTGACACGGAAAAAACGGCATTTCATTGCCTAAGCGCAAAGATGAAGATGGAAGTCTGCATCCATCTGCTGCATCCTGAATTTTCAGGAAATAACGAGGAATTAGAAAGACACTTCAACGTTGCCGCCGTCTGTGACAACACAGAGGTCAAATGGTCAAACACAAAGGTCAACACAAATGAGCGACATATTTCTCGAAAGCGGATGACAAAAGAATACGAGTAAACCACTTCCGTACAGTTCCACATGCACCGGACTTCATATCCAGAGCGAATATTTTGAGTAATCACTTCCGAGTTAATTTTGCAAAAGAAGATGGAAGGCAATGCTCCATATAATGTATCCAAGGGGCCTTGCAGGGGGGGGGGGGGGAGAGGAGTGGGCGCTGTAACGGAGAGAAAGGGTTATCACTGATCGCCTGCAACGTTTAACGCGCTCTGAAATTTTAGTGCTATAATTTTTTTTTTTCATGTTTAGCTGATTGACTCACTGGATTCATCGTCCCACAGCAGCATTGCTCCTATTATATGAGACGGCGTAGTGAAGGATACGGATTAACACGAGCGTTTTTTGCAATCCACTCCCCATAAGGAATGCGCTATAGTTGCTCCTTGGATTCGAGCCCCTACCTTGCGCTAAGCAGCAGAAAGCCTTGGCTACTCGGCCACCACAGCGAGTACTGCATAGGTACTTTTAAGGCGAAATCCTTAAATGCCTCATCAGACGGTGGCCTTGAAAACGCGGCGTGCCGTGCACAAAGTCACGTGAGCTCGCCTCGCGCAGACACGCGCTCGTGCCACTGCTCACGCATTCGTCGTCGTCGTCTTCTTCCACAGCTGACTCCAATGCCGCTCATCATGCCAAAAAGAAAAAAAAAACAGCAAATTAAGATAGAGCAAATTCAGGCACTCGAACCCACAACCTTTGGTGTTAAGGCGGAGTTAATTAAAGCGCAGTTAATTACGGTATCGTCAATTAAGGCACTGGAACCCGCGACCTTTGGTGGGAGAAAACAAGTAATAAGAAGTAACAGCGCATTCGAACGAGAATTTCAAGTAATTTAACGAATGTCTCTTGAGCGCGCATACTTTCGCCTTCACCTTCTTTGGCGTATGCTAAAGTGACGGTCTTTTTTTTTTTTTGCATCCATCCTCTATTGCATACAGCGGCCGTCGAACCTGGAAGTCGAACCCACAACCTCGGGCACAGCCACAGAACGCTATATAGCTAGCAAAGTACAATGGCAGCTATACACAGCGGGCCTAATTACCAGCGCTATATAGAACAGCAGCACAACCTCGCAAGCCAGTGGTACGATGTCTGTTACCGTGTATCCTTTAGAAAAATAAAATGACGCATCTCACTGCCCATTTCAGTCAGCTGCCCACCGGGAGCAACACTACAGCGCTCACATATCGTGAAAGAAAAAAATGGCTGTGGCTTAGGTAAGGTTAAGCCCAGGATGCGAAGCATACTAGCCTTTATTTTAGTTGTTGAACCACTGTTTAGCCTGGTGAACTGCTGTTGCTTGGCTATATTTGGTTCGGCTAGACGAAGAAACAACTCATGCATTACTTCTTCGCCTTCAAGAGTGGAACGCGACAGCGTTCCCGTCGACCCGCCAAGGGGTGTAAGACAATGGGCTACAGGGCAGCGACTACGCGCCCCGCATTGGACGCGGTGAGCGTCGAGCAAAGCAGCGTTCGGCGCGGCAACGAAATGTGCGCCTGAGCAAGAGACGCACGCCTTAGAAACAGCGCGTTTCTAAGGCAACACCGCATTCACTAGAGGCGCTTTTGTACCGCTTTGAAGCGTTGTACTCGTGGCTCAGTGGTAGCGTCTCCGTCCCACACTCCGGAGACCCTGGTTCGATTCCCACCCAGCCCGTCTTGCAAGAGTTGAGCCAAAGCCACTTCTCCTCTGTCGTGACGTCACGGTGTCACGTGATTTCATGGTCACCGCCGCGCCTGAGGAGCTGGGTTGAGCCCTCGTAATATGCTTCGCATAAAAAAAAAGAAGGAAAGCTGTTAGTGAAAGCCTCTCGTAGGCGAGAAGATAGAGGGCGACGGTAATGAGGCGAACCCCCGCAAATCAGTGCGGTGCAGTGCTCACATGTAAGGCTCCCATTTACCAAGTGACCATGCGAAGGTTAACAGGGCTTAATTAAAGCCTCTCAGCGAGATGTACTATACAGACAGCGCGGTATGTATGCAAACGTGCAACCTCACTTCACCAATCGTTTCAAAGGACAGGTACCCCTTGGCAAGGCGTCGCTTGGTCGACAAAAAATGATGAGGTGAATTCTCGACACAGATGCAGGCGGAAAAGGCGAACAACCTCGAGTACTGTTTGGGGATGACGGAAGGAATCGGCAAACATAAGCAGTTATCTCCGTCTTCACGCGCACTGTTCTCGTGCGAAACTGTTCTGTGCGTGAAAACAGAACATTCATCTCGTGTCGGAGAATCTACACGTCGCGTGTATCGCGTGTATATGAAATGGGGGAGAAAAAAATATGGGCGGTGAGTGGGATTTCACAACACGACGAATCACTCGCAACACTAAGTGTTTCCCTTCATATCGGTGCAGCGTGTGTACAACGGCTGCCGTTCCAGCTTTCCCACATCAGTTTTCTCACGCACGCACAAAAAAATCAAGAAGAAGAAGAAAATGTCGAACTACGTCACAGCTCCCGCGACTGAGACGCTGCACGGAACTACCTCGGCGCTCGGCGCGGCGAGAGAGATCGGCGCGCGCGCGCTGTCAGCGGAAATCGACGCTGCTCGCGCGCGGAATACAAAGTTGCCAGCACTGCAACCGCCGCCGTCGCGTGCGTGCGCTCGCGTCCACTGGGCGCGTAGTACGACTCCGCACACGGGAGCGGCATCTGCGCCGACGACCTGATTCCGCGAGGCCGGCTGCCCTGCGCAGCGCGGCATACACACACACTGCATCGATCTCGGCATGCGCGGCCATAATCGATGTCGTCGAGAAAAAAAAAAAAAGAAAGACCGTAAATGGAAAGAAAAGAGAAACGGTGGACCCGCGCGGCGCTGCGTCCGAATACGTCTGCAGTATGGTGCCGCAACGAGCGCGGAGGGGGACCGCCGCGACAGACGGCGCTTCGAGAACCGTCTCTATATATCTCTCTATAGCATTGTTTTTTTACTTACCGTAAGTATATTTCTCTTATTATCATTGGCCGCGCTCGTGCCTGAGTGTACGCACGCACGAGCCTTTAATTTTGCGGGCAGTAAGTGTAAGAGAAATAGGGCACGTATATAATGCGCTGATCGAGGGTGTTCTTATTGTTATTTTTCTTTTTCTTCAAACGCGCGCGCTTCTCTTAAATTACGTAACGGTTTAGATATCGTGCCCGCCGTTTGGCGTTATATTACGGGGTTGGCGCGTTGTGACTTTGCGTTCTAAAATACCTGGTATAGTTTTCCACCCGGAGATGTGAAAAGCGCGTAAAAGGGTTAAAAATATGATTGCCATCTGAACGAAAACACGTCTGGCATCGTTCGTTCCTTTTTTTTTCCTTTTGTTCCCTCTCAAGAAAAGATTGTTGCGCGATCTCAAAGCTTCCTTCTCTTTTATCGCAACACGAATGAAAGAAAAATAAGAGAGAAGGAGAGAGAAAAACATGAATCAAGACGGAATACGAAGAAAAAAGGAGTTTTTTTTTTTCTGAGTCTTTATAGATGGAAAGACGCGGGACACGGCAAATCGTTGCTGCACGTCTTGTTACGCGACTATGCATTTCAGGAAAGAAGGAAGAAACAATAATAGTAGAAGAGGACGCTGAGAGAAGGACTCGCGAAACACATAAAGCAGACCTATAGGGATATATGCAAATTATCTTGCGGATTAATTAACAAACGGAGGCAAGCGAGACGCTGTCAGAGAAACGAGAACACTAAAGCATATAAATATAAATAAATAAATATATATATATATATATATATATATATACACGGGTCGGCAAAACCCTGTCGCGCCATTTCTACGAGCGCTTGTACGTATAAGATCGTGAAAGTACGGTATGCCAGAAACGAATGGCAAGGAAGAGTTACGAAACAGTCGGAAAAACAATTCGGGAAGAAATAACGAGACATTGGAGGCTCAGATGCGAATTAAAGCCGGCAGACAGATACATATAAAATAAAAAGGAAACGTATTACGCGGGATATGGCAGACCAAATCACGAACTCGAGGGTTATGTTCTTTTTCTTTTCTTTTAAAGAAAAGGTGGTCTGGCGTTACGCTGCACGCTTATTCAGCGAGCGAGTAATCAAAGTTATATAACAAAAAAAGCGAAAGTGACCGTACGAAGCGCGTATATACGCTATTCTTCGCATGCGCCACTTGATCGTATATAACATATCCTCCTATAGCATGGTCGGTCGTCGGTTGCAGCAAAGCCGCACGATAACCTGACCTTCTAACGCGCGCAGACACGATTCCGGGTAATCCAATACATATAGTCCTAGCTCGGAACAAATGAAGAGCAATTATCGAGGCTAAAGATGCAGGATTGTGCAGTCGGTGATATGATAATCGGCGCTGACGACTGTGTGCAACGCGATTAGACACGGCGGTGAGAATAAGTATAACGGCATAACGAGATCGTCACACTCGCAAACCTTAATGCGCAGTTACCGTTTACCGCCCACAAGAACGCTAGCATCTGTAATTATAACCCTTGTTGCATTTGTAGCGTAAGAAGTGTGACCCCCCCCCCCTCCCTCCTCCGCCTTCTTGATGATGGTTGGAATTGGCTCTGTGAATGACAAAAGCCCCGAACAATCCTATAGCGCTACTGGCCTATGCTGAAATCGCCTTTTCAGGGACTCGAATTATTCGGGAGACCGACTATAGATATCTGGGCGTTTCCTGTGTCCTATGTAATGCGGCACTTATTGATAGCTCGCTGCAAAAGAAAATGTTGATTGATAAAGTAAGTAAACCGAGAATGGCAACTGCGTTCGGTAGAGGCGAAATTCTTATGCCGCAGATTATATACCTACCGACGCGTTGAGGAGAAATGTATTTGCCGCCAATCATTGGCGGGTCGAAGCCGGCGTCATTGGCCCGTTTATTGGCCCACTTTCTTCATAATTTTTTCTTCTACTTATACATACATACATACATACATACATACATACATACATACATACATACATACATACATACATACATACATACATACATACATACATACATACATACATACATACATACATACATACATACATACATACATACATACATACGAGCATCCGGATTGTCATATATCAAATACCACGCGCTTTCAGGAAGGACAAATAAAGAAAAGATCGCTCCAAATGTTGACAGAACAAATACAAAAAGTCGTACATCGTTCGATACAAAAATCAACATAAGCCAGCAGGCGTCGCAAAGGCCTGCACTAATATGTTAAAATTATTATTTTTTATTGTTATAGAGGTAAGGCAAATAATGCGATCAGCGTATACCCACGTCTACCGATCGCCGAAGGATAGTCACACAGATTGGCAAGACTGTACAACAGTTTCGTCGGTTGGCAAATGTAACGACCGCTTACTCCAGTGAAGGAAACTAATTGCACAAAGCGTTTCTTTGGAGCGAACGATCTCTCGTTCTTTATTCCCTTCTTTTCTTTGCCGCATTCAACATCTCAGACCATCATTATAATGCTCTTATATTCAATGGTCTAGAGAGAATGGTTTCAGGGCACAAAATAGAAAATGTTCCTTTCGCCCCACCCCCTTAGGAGAGAGATGCAAACTGTAATTCAAGTTTCGTTTATTGTATGTTACGTAACTTTGTACGCACATTTTATAACAAATCTAAAACAATCAACGCGCACAATTTATTGCAGGCTTCCACGCTGCATTACGTCAGTTGCACCCGCGGTGGTGAGGGGAAAAAATAAACGAGAAAAGGAAAAAGGAAAATAGATAAACAGATAGATGCGCTGCAGGGGAAAACAATCAAACTGCAGCCGAAATGATCGAAGAAAAAGAAGAAAAAAAAAGAAAGAAAGCTCGGGTGCAGATTTTCATCGGGAGATAGGCGCTTGCAAAAAAAGCGCGTGCGTTTTGCATCGCCAGCGCCAGCGCGCGCACGCTTACCTTGGTCAGGCAGTGAAGTATCCTCGCTGATGTCAGGCGTCGCAGCGCGAGAGGTGGTGGGACATTTTTCGTCTTCTCTTTCCTCCGTGTTATCCGTAGAGTCCATAGCAACGCATCAGCAGGGCACATCGCACATCACACGCAAACTTCCTCCTCCAAATGGGGGGTGGGCTGGGCGCCCGTCGCTCTCGGCGCTTGCAGACGGGGCGCACGCGCGCTCAGAGGGTCCCGCAGGCTTCACTGGGCGAACCGCGGACTCCTTCGCCAGGCCGCCAGAAATGCGCCCTCCGCACATGCACCGTCCGGCCCCGTGCTCTCATTTAGGCCTTGCACTGGACGTGCACACACGCCGCCCGGATTGCATTGCAGTGCATCTCGACGCGGTGCAGCCATTTGCAGGTGCCCGGCGAGCAGGAGCCCTGCGGAGAGAAAATTGCCAAGCAGACGCTCCTGCGCCGCAGAGCGCGAGCGCCCAGCGGCAATATGGCGAGCGCGAAGTACCGTTAGGCCACCAGATGTCCCTACTTTGTGTACACGTTAAAACGCCGACACGCGTTGAGTTGTGAGCGCGTTCAAATCGAGTGAGAGCACGCAGAATGTGCCGTGTTGCAATGAGACTCCGCAGAAAATTAGATAGACTTTTCAAACTTGCGCTGTAATCTCTGCAAATCAAAGCGGAGCCACAATCGCACCTGTATTACGGATTGGCTTGCGCCGACTTGATTGCTCAACTCGGCTATAACTTGGCTACACTGGTCTAGCCACTCTGAAGATAAAAAAAGAGAGGAAGAGTGAAAAGAAAGAATGAAAGGAGTGAGTGGGAGAGGAGATACCATCATATGACATTATTTTGTTTGTGCGGCTGGGTGTCCTTTGCGAGCGCATCGATTGCAGTGAAGCCGTACTAGAGTAATAGCTGTATTGACAGCTTTGTATATTTCGCGCTTTTGAATTCTCATAATTGCTCGTACATTGTAAATACGATTATGTCGTACACGGAAGGCAAAGTGCTTAGTCTTCAGTTCAACCAAGATCACGGTAAGACCAAGCAGCCTTTGTTTACTCGTTCTCTCGCTGCAACTCACGAGAGTTTAGTTTTTTTTTAGGCCGTCAAATCATTTATTGTGCGCTTTGGCGAAACAGAAGCGGGAGTGCAATGCGAGTGTAGAGATGCGTGACCATAGGATACCTTTTTTGAGCGCCAAATCCTTTGGACTGGGGAGTTTGCATTGTGTGCAAGACGTCTAAGTTCTTGTCCACTTGTTTGTTAAAGCTTCTGCAACGACCTGCGATGTCATAAGTTTTAGCCCATTGAGCAGTTGTTATAGGGTGTTGGTGCACGACGACGTGTAGTGAAGTTACAATAACTTTTGTTTCTTCCTTCAGGTTGTTTCTCCTGCTGCATGGACACAGGACTGCGGATATTTAATGTTGAACCACTGGCCGAAAAAGGGCACTTGGGTACAGGCCTTTCTTCGTCTGTTCAGTTTGGCTAATTACGATGTCTGGACACTGCTCACACGCGTACGCTTACGTCCCTTGTTTACGCAGATATGTCTCAGGTGGGCAGCCTCGCCATTTGCGAAATGCTGCATCGCACAAACCTGTTGGCCGTTGTTGGAGGCGGACCTTCGCCCAAGTTCGCCGACAACACCGGTCGGTTCGATTATTTTCACACAAAGCTCTTGGGCATTTATGAAGGCATATAATATGCATTAATTATATCCTCTATTTTGCAGTTCTCGTTTGGGATGACATGACCAAGCGATTCGTCATGGAGTTTACTTTTCCCACCACAGTCTTGGCTGTGAGGCTCAGGAGGGACAAGTATGTATGCAGACATAATTTGTCCTTGGAGGAGGCATTTAAACAACCGTGATTGATGTGATGCATGTTACCATCCTGCTGCTCACTGAGGTCTTTCCTCTCTAATCATTACTTTCAAACTATTAAGTGCTTGATGGCTTGTGCAAAGCAATAGCAGGTTGTGTGTTATATAAAAAAAAAATCATTAATTCAACTGACCCACACATCTGCCTGTCATTTTAAAAAAATCGATCCAGTAGTTTGCAACACCTGCTTCACTATTACAGTTACTGCCACTCGCGTCTTATGCAAAAAATGGAAACTACATTGTGCTTAAAAGGCATCAATATGACAGAAGACATAGCAGATTTAACACATATTCCATAAACGATCTGCAATTCGACTTGCTCGAAATTTTTTGCTGCATGCTACCTGAAACTCGTTTACTTGAAAGCACTTCAATTGAAGTGCTGAGGTGTAAGTGCAAGAGTTGATGCTAGACATGGTATATATATTTTTTGTATTTCTGTTCTGCACAGGATATTTGTGGTGACCAGGCGTCAGATCCACGTGATGTCATTCCTAAATAGCCCAGCCAAGTTGTTTACATGCGACACATGGGACAATCCGAGAGGTAAGGTCGCTTTTATTTCTTTTGATATTTCTATAGCATCATAATTGATTGGTTCATCTGGGAAATAAGCAGACAGAAAACTCGCAAAGTCATCCCTCTGGAACATCAACTTTGTTTCAGCTGTATTTTTTATTCTACCTTGCAGTGGGCACTGGAAGAATATAATCTGATGAGTCATGCAGGCTTATTAGTCTTAGTTTGGCTGCATTGTTCACATTACATTAACTGTGCACACCGTAAATTAGTGATGTTTCCTAATATCATTAAGTAGTTGGCATTGACAATGCTGTGTTTACTTTCTTTTGAGGCTACTGCTTAGCCTCTAACCCTACTGCTAGAATAGAAATGGCAGAACTTTCCGAGTTAATCAACAAGCGAAAGAGAGCTGACATAAGGAAGTATAATATGGATAGAATTGAACATGCTCTCAGGAACGGAGGAAGCCTAAAAGCAGTGAAGAAGAAACTAGGAATAGGCAAGAATCAGATGTATGCGTTAAGAGACAAAGCCGGCAATATCATAACTAATACGAATGAGATAGTTCAAGTGGCTGAGGAGTTCTATAGAGATTTATACAGTACCTGTGGCACCCACGACGATAATGGAATAGAGAATAGTCTAAAGGAATTTGAAATCCCACAAGTAACGCAGGAAGAAATAAAGAAAGCCTTGGGAGCTATGCAAAGGGGGAAGGCAGCTGGGGAGGATCAGGTAACAGCAGATTTGTTGCAGGATGGTGGGCAGATTGTTCTAGAAAAACTGGCCACCCTGTATACGCAATGCCTCATGGCCTTGAGCGCACCGGAATCTTGGAAGAACGCTAACATAATATTAATCCATAAAAAAGGGGACGTCAAAGGCTTGAAAAATTATAGACCGATCAGCTTACTGTCCGTTGCCTACAAAGTATTTACTAAGGTAATTGCAAATAGAATCAAGAACGCCTTAGACTTCTGTCAACCATAGGACAAGGCAGGATTCCGTAAAGGCTACTCAACTATAGACCATATTCACACTATCAATCAGGTGATAGAGAAATGTGCGGAATATGACCAACCTTTATATATAGCTTTCATTGATTACGAGAAAGCGTTTGATTCAGTCGCAACCTCAGCAGTCATGGAGGCATTACGGAATCAGGGTGTAGATGAGCCATATGTAAGAATACTGAAAGATATTTATAGCGGCTCCACAGCCACCGTAGTCCTTCATATAGAAAGCAACAAAATCCAAATAAATAAAGGCGTCAGGCAGGGAGATACGATCTCTCCAATGCTATTCACAGCGTGTTTACAGGAAGTATTCAGAGACCTGGATTGGGAAGAATTGGGGATAAGAGTTAATGGAGAATACCTTAGTAACTTGCGATTCGCTGATAATATTGCCTTGCTTAGTAACTCAGGGGACCAATTGCAATGCATGCTCACTGACCTGGAGAGGCAAAGCAGAAGGGTGGGTCTAAAAATTAATCTGCAGAAAACTAAAGTAATGTTTAACAGTCTCGGAAGAAAACAGCAGTTTACGATAGGTAGCGACGCACTGGAAGTGGTAAGGGAATACATCTACTTAGGGCAGGTAGTGACCGCGGATCTGGATCATGAGACTGAAATAATCAGAAGAATAAGAATGGGCTGGGGTGCGTTTGGCAGGCATTCTCAGATCATGAACAGCAGGTTGCAATTATCCCTCAAGAGAATAAGTGCATAACAGCTGTGTCTTACCAGTACTCAAGTACGGGGCAGAAACCTGGAGGTTTACGGAAAGGGTTTTACTTAAATTGAGGACGACGCAACGAGCTATGGAAAGAAGAATGATGGATGTAACGTTAAGGCATAAGAAAAGAGCAGATTGGGTGAGGGAACAAACGTGAGTTAATGACATCATAGTTGAAATCAAGAAAAAGAAATGGGCATGGGCAGGACATGTAATGAGGAGGGAAGATAATCAATGGTCATTAAGGGTTACGGACTGGATTCCAAGGGAAGGAAAGCGTAGCAGGGGACGAGTTGCGCAGATGAGATTAAGAAGTTTGCAGAGACAACATGGCCATAATTAGTAGACGACCGGGGTAGTTGGAGAAGTATGGGAGAGGCCTTTGCCCTGCAGTGGGCGTAACCAGGCTGATGATGATGATGATGGTGATGGATGTGTCAGTTTACACGTACTGCCATTACAATAGTAAACACAGCGACAAAAAAGTTTTCTGTGGTAGATAGATGGGGATAAATGTTTCCCACTACACTAGTCCAATTATGATGCTCATGAAAAGCAAGATTAGCCCTATCATTAGAACTTTGTCATATATTGTTGCATTGGCAGGTTTTACACAGATTCAACATTCAGTGTACTGGACACTGCCCATCATCATAAGTAGTGATCATTGTAAGCAGACTGCAGTGATCAGGTGTCAGCACTGCACAGTTATTTTTTACCAAGTGAAAACATAGTGTCGTTTCTGTAGCATCTGTGAGCTCGATTACTGTTTTGCTTCCATGTTCATCAAGTTCTCAGTGGCCGTGGAAAGGATGGCTATTGGAAATCTAAACATAAATCAGCGTTAGGAATATTTTACTAAACGAATGGGTATGAGCAAATTTCATTCTTTTCCCTTGAGGCCTCTGCCAAGTGACGCCTTCCGCTGCTGCCGAGAGGCACCTCCTTGTCTTTCCCGGCCAGAGGTGCGGCGGCGTCCAGCTTGTGGTAAGATATTGCAGCAAATTTTGGAACCCACACTCTTCTCGCTTGCAGTTTCAAGTGATGATTACTCATGTGCTAGCAGATTAGCCTGTCATATAATTCTTGGTGTGGGAATAATAAATTGATTGCTCAGTGACGTTAACTTTTGCAAAACCCAAACCAGTGCAGGAGCCACCCAGCTCTGTTGACGGCACGTGCACAGCTGAGTATCTGACATTGTGGTTCACATTATCTGTTAAGAGTGCAAGGGTCTGCATATTCGCTTCCCTTCTCCCAGGTGAAATAAATTTTCTCTGCAATTGTTTGTCTTGCCTTCTTATACAGGCGATTTCTCCGTGCACATAAAATATGCATGTGAACGCACTGTGCTTTGCAATGTAGGTGCACAACAGACATGGGTCTCAGCAGCTCTTTAAATACATTGATGATGAAGTCAGTTCAATGTCCAGGCTAGCTTTCCCTTGCTTGCTTCAAATCAGTATGGTCACCAAGGCCTGACCTGATGTGGAGTTTGCAAAAAATCCAGAGCCCTTCCAATATGTGAATATGGAAGACCAGCAAAGCTGTTGGTTTTGTTTAATTATATATTAATTTATTTAATTTGGTGGTTATGTTAAATGGGTTAAAAAAACAACACATAACTTTGTTGTTTACTTTTGTATTTTTTTTCTTTAAGTTCATTTCACTTGGTCATCATATTGATAATTGCCTTATGGCCGCTATGGTAAACTGCAATTGCTTGCACATCGATTTTAGACAAAATCTTGCTAAATGTGAGATCAATGCATGATCGGTTGCATTTTGTTGTTGGCACATCGACTTCAGTGCAACGCGTAAGCTGAAACGTTCCAACATTAATGATGAGATACACCTTCTATTGAGTTTGCTGATGTCAACGTTAAAGACCCCACGACGATGATGGATGTGTTGTTGTCGAGAGACGCTCAACTGAACACGTCAGAAACACTTCAATCTCTCTCTCCGAGGTTTTGGGAGGGATGCATACTTCAACCCCCCCCCTCGGAGCTCACAGGGGTATGTGCCATTGAGCTTGGACCCTTTCTTCACTATCACCAGGGTCGGCTCACGTGATTTTTTATCAGCATTTCAGACATCTTTTTTCCAGATCCTATCCATGGATAGCTTCGCTGTAAAAATTGGATTTGCAGAGTCATGTGATGCCAAGTTTGTGGGCCAGAACTGCTATTTGTTCCTGCCCCCAAATCCAACTTCTCCTCGTGAATCCAACTTGAGCAGTTAAAAGAGGCTAGTGAAGCAACATTTCTTCCAGAAATATTTTTCATCTGCAGGAGTGCTCTCGTGCACAACCATCTTTCAGTTAACCTTCATTGTGCAAGCGTGCAAAAAGGCAGCACAACTGAAGGAGACACATGCCACAAGTATGAGCTTGCAACTACAGTTAGACCTCGATATAACGAACTTTGATATAGCGAAATTCTTGATATAACGAATGAACTTTTCGTAACCTCTTGTCCACAAAACACCATGCAATTAAAACCTCAATATAACGAAGTGTGTTTGTATTCGATTTCAACATAATGAAATTTCGGTTCCACAGCGTTGGGAGCGAGAGGCAGACGAAGCATTCGCTCCCCGGTGCCGGCGCTTTCCATGATAGCGTTGTCTCAGTTCGGGTGACACTATCAGGTGTGGGGGCAGAGTGCATGCAAAAGCATGGCTAGCTTCGCTTAATTCATACTGCCTATGTGAAGATATCGTCGACGTGGCATGAAAGCTTATCATTTGTTGCGGATTCCCAAATTCATCGAAATTAATTGTTGTCACATTCAAATTTGCTTTTTTTAATTGCACGATAATTTGAAAAATTCCGCTACCCCTTTCCACATAAGAAAAATAGATTGGCAACTGTACTTATTTGCATAAAAGGTCGAACTTCAATACAACGAAATTTTGATATAATAAAGCAAATTGCCGATTTTACCTATTTTGTTATATCGGTTTAACCCTGTTCATTTGTATGCACCATGCATTGGTGGTTGTCTGCACTTTCTAGCTTTGTTCTTATTGAAGTTCTAATGTTGTAATTTTTCTGATCCTACATACACATCAACTGTAAAAGATCATGCTTCCCTGGTATACATTCTTTCTTGGTCGATCTGTGTCCTTTTTTTATTAGGTTTATGCTCCATTGGTTCAGAACAATTTTGTCTTATAAAAAAGTATAGCTACACCGCCAGCATGTATATGCGTAGCCTGTTAACGGTCTGCTAGTATTTTGACCCCCCCTCTTTTCTCTACTTTCAGGACCTCTCTGCGACAGTGCCAAGCATGTCAATGTCGCCAGTGACCATCCCCGCCCACCAAAGTGACATTGCATGCATCGCTCTCAACCAGGAAGGCACCATGCTTGCCACTGCATCCCAGAAGGTTCTATTTTACTTCCCTTGGCTAACTGTTATGTACAGTATAGTTGCTCTAGGCTCAGTATAGGCTCTATAGTTGCTATAGGCAAACATTAAGTCAAGCTGACCCAATTAGTACTGTGAAATGTCCACAAGATTATTTTTATTGAGCTCAAACTTTAGTGAGTGAGAATGACCTAAATATGGGACATGTTTGCCATTATGATGTTGGAAGTGTCGTCTTGTGTCTGTCTCCTAATACAAAAATAGTTTACAAGTACTGTTAACAAGAAAGTAATTACATTACTTCTTATCATAAGAGAAAAAATACCTTGACCGGTTAGCTGAGTTTGCTTTGTCTGCTGGTCCGTATTACTGAACATAATGGAATGCATGCTCACAACACATCTGTAGCTGTTTTAGGCACACAAGTTAAAATGAGTGGATGGATGGATGGATGGCGGCTACACCCTGTGTAACGGGTGGCGGCTGGCGCCACCTAGCCTTTTGCTCCCCCTCCTATTTTTTTTCCTTTCTTTATATCCCCTTCTCCTTAAACTAGTTTTCACTCCCCTAAAAATGTATAGAAAGCATTATCTCCCCGATTTATGGTATTATCTCTCCCTTGACTTCCTCCACCAATCCTCTAGCCTCCCCTTCATTACTGCCACTCTTTTCGCGTGAAAGCATAGCTTGGTGACTACTTGTTGCCAGAGGAAGGCAGCCAGGAGGCTTAGCTTTAATGCTCTTGGAATTTTGAAAGAAGAGAAACAAAAAAAGAGCCTTCAAAATTTGGTACCATATATACTAGACTCCTATGTGCCCTTGAGTGCAACGTGCACCCCTTTTTTTCATGGCTAAATATGAAAGATGCAGTGCAAATGAAATCCCCTTGCTTGTTCCCTCACCATATTTGCTTGGCAAGAAAGAAATTGCAATTTGTTATCGCCTTGAAGAAGAAAATTCAGAATGGAGGTCCCTGGAGGTGCAATTTCGATTCTAACTATAGGTGGTGTCAGCGGTGACAAACACCTGGCACCTGCAGTATTTCTTCCAGAAATAAAAGTGGATGTTTACGGCTGCTTTGTAGACAAGTAGGGTGTATCTGCTCTTTTGTGCCATTTGTGTTCTGATGGCGACACCTGCATAAGTTGTGGAATGTCTGCGTTGTTTTAATTTTTGTAAAGCCAGGGCAAGGACATTGCCAAGTAAGAGTTTCTCTGGTTTCGGTAAATTAAAAAAAGAAAAATGAACTACCGTAAAATTCTGAGCAAGCACTCGACCTATGGTGAAAGATAATCCAAGTAAGTTTGCGGGGTCCGGTGGCCAGTGAGCTAGGCCTATACTGTCTCCCAACGATCACAAGCCCGCCTGGCTTGCTCATTCACTTCTGTTGGCATCAATAAAATCAAATCTATTGCAATTTCAGTGCAACATAATTGTGTACGTGTTGTGCTGATCAACATAGGCGCTTCATTATGAGCTGCATGCGGTCGTGTCGCAAGCACCACCGGTTTCCAATTCGATGGCCAAGCGAGCTAGGCCTGCTGGCTCCTAGTCATCAGCGACTGCGTATGTGGCCTTGCGGATACATGTCTACACTTCTCGCATAGTCGTGTTTAAATTGACATCTTTTGTTTAAAATGAGAGAGCTGAATACCGTCGCCGACTGATTTTTCGGACTCCAAAAATTCGGACATGCTCGATTATTCGGTCTGCTTCGCAGCACCGTCATTCTCCCCATAGACCCTAATGTATAACAATTGCCGAAAGTTCGGACCCCTTGCAACCTGTCGTCCGATTTTTTGGACACTCCTCGAGTCAACTCGATCGAGAGCACCATGCACCAACTCTGACCGGTGCGTGGTTCGACTTGCTTAATGCCATTTTTGTTTTGAACGGTGCCTCCTTGCTGCCCCACGAAGTGGCGCTACTGCAAATCTCCACTCATCATCATCGTTTCTGCCTGGTTCGGTAGAGTGGTTCTACAGCAGTTCCGGTTTTAGCTTAGTAAGCCATGTCAAGACAATCCAGCAGTTGATTTATTTCTTCGTGCACAACGCTGCGAGGAGGCCACGTTTTTCGTTTGTGCGACTGGTGTCAGCATGGTGGTGTTTGCTTTGTGTGCTGTGTCAAGGTTCCGGTGATCCAACGTGGCATACGGAAACATATCGTCAAGTGTCTAATGGCACCGACAGTGACTGCGCTGGGGAATGCCGGCAAGCGGGTGCCGGGAGGCCTAAGATTTGTCGCCTTCTGATGTGCTCCCTACTGACATGGAAAATGTTCTGCCAAGACCTGCGCAGTGATTGCATTGCGATTCCGGACACCATCTCATTTGAGAGTTTCACAGGTGCCGACACTGCTGTACTGACATGCGCAGAACTCGACAACGGCGAGATCATTTGTCAGGTTTTTGCTGCACCGCTGGACGATGACTCTGAGTCAGAAGATGACGCACCATGTGCTACGCTGCCGTCGCATGCGGAGCGTGTACAAGCAATGACTGTGCTTTCAGCCCGGTACGACCCTCTCCGAGATTCGGGCTTATCTGATTGCGTGTAAACAGAACAGCGTACAACGGCACATTCACGATTTCTTCAAGCCTACTGCTGAGCCCGAATAAGTGCGTGGAAATAAAAGATATCATTTTTTTTTCTTAATCTGCTTTTTTGGACACCTGTTTATTCGGACATTTCCCTAGTCCCCGTGAGATCCAAATAAACGGTCAGTGACTGTAAACGTTTTTTTTTTTTTTCGTTTTATTTGCGAAATCATTTCGAGTGTCCGTACAGGGGCGCCGGTTCACCGCTTGCTCATTTGTACCATGTGTCCTGAATTGTCGTATGCTGCAATTCGGACTCTGACGCGTGATAGATTTTACAAAAAATTTCACCATGTGTCTAGTGCTATGTGACACTTCACACGTTTGACCGAAATGGTGACTGACGAAGGCTATGGCTATGCAGATACCTGGCTATGGTGAACTATCGCGGTCCTTGGCGGAAGTGCGGCTAAACAATAAAATTATTTCTCACTAAATTGCACCATTTTATGTAATTTAATGTGCAGTTTCGTATAAAGTTTACAAAAAAACTGTATCCTAGTGGTGCGGTGAAAATGCATGAAGTGGTGACCAAGGTGAAGAATGGGAAGGGGTGTTGGCTCGGTAGTTGACGCCAATTTCAGATCACTCTAAAGTGGAGCAGGGGCGCTTCCACTGGTAGGGGCATTTGCTCGGAGTTTTACGGTATGCATAAGAATTGAGTAAATATGGTAAATTAAATTTTTTTAGCTTCATTTAACATTTCCAGCTCTTGAAGTGCTTTTAAATATCGCAAAGAGATTTGAGAAGTGGTGCTCATGCCTAAAACGCCTTGAAATTTTCCTAATGTGATGCATGGGCTACATCATCTCTTCTACTATTACAATGAGACTTGCATCCTCGTTAGAATAACACAGGACTGCACTGAACCTAGCCATTTTGCGTCGCTGATCCAGGTGGATACATGAACTCCCATGTGGTAACGTGTGAGCTAATGACGCAAGCTTAGTGTCTAACACCATGGTTGCCTTAGATGCTCAGTTCAAATGCAGTTTCATTTCTTTCCTTGTAATGTTTTGGTATCCTGCTTGACAGGGCACCTTGATTCGTGTCTTTGACACACTCAAGCGAAACTTGGTTGTGGAGCTGAGAAGAGGAGCCGATCCAGCTACGCTTTACTGGTATGCGCAGTTAAATATTGGTTCTTGCCTGGCTGGCATCTTTAGAATGTGCGCGTTACATCCAACACATTGTCTTTCAGCATAAACTTTAGCCAAGACTCGGAGTACATCTGCGCTTCAAGTGACAAAGGGACAATCCACATTTTCGCCTTGAAGAATACCAAACTAAACAGACGATCAACGTGAGTTGGTGCTCGTGGCGCTACTGCTACTTTTTAACATACCACTGCAGTGCGCGTTGGTCACTTGGCAACTTGAATGGCATATCTTAAATGTTTGTTTCTTCTTGTGCACAGCTTCCAGAAGATGGGATTCTTGGGTCCTTACATGGAGTCACAGTGGGCCCTGGCAAATTTCACAGTACCAGCAGAGTGTGCCTGCATTTGTGCTTTTGGCACGGGGTCATCGGTATACGGTAGGTTGTTGGCTCTGTACTCAATACTTCGTAGGCAGAACTGTGGATGCTAAGCAAAACAGACTGCACATTGAAAGCTTTAGCTGTCAACCCGTAGCCTTGGCACGACCATTTCAATGCTGCACTGTTTGCTGCATTCAGCACCTGTCCTTGCATCTATTTTTAAAGACCTTTCTTCATATGCATGTGCAACTTAGCCTTGAGACTGTTAGACAGCACTGCTTGCGCCTAAGCGAAGAAATGTGGAACCTCATTAATTTGGATTTCACAGGACCAAAAGAACAGTCTGAATAACTGAATGTCGAATTATCGATATTGTCGAGAAAACAAACAAATGCTTACTACGTCAACATGCCTCTATTCACTTA
Organism: Dermacentor albipictus; assembly: GCF_038994185.2. Lineage (NCBI taxonomy): Eukaryota > Metazoa > Arthropoda > Arachnida > Ixodida > Ixodidae > Dermacentor > Dermacentor albipictus. The sequence goes on along the minus strand of NC_091823.1, from coordinate 44,392,357 downwards.
ATAGATAGGCAAATCCTTCATCTATTTTGTATATACGCAACGTGGAAGCTGCAATTCTTGTCATCTCGGGACTTATTAGCGCTCACAGTGACGAATGCCTCACTACTTCTTTTGCAGAGCAGCTGTGGTTTCATCCGAGGCATGCTTGTCACTAATGAATGTACATCTTGATAATTTTTTCACCACTGAGCTGGTCGCCAACAGATCGTCCTTCCATTGCAATGTAGCCAACGCTCTTAATCCTCGACAGCTTCCGCCGCGTTTGTGACATTATGAGCGCAGCCATTGCACTTAGTCGAAACAAAACTATAGACTTGTTTGCCGCAACCTCTGCAAATGAAACCGTGGCCACTATTGATGCAGTCATGGACAATGACTACACAGTTGTAAAGTTACATGGTTGATCTGCATCCCGACTCAGAAACATAACTACTGATTACCATAAATGCTGTGGACGGAACCATGGTTGCTGGCAATGCGATCATGGATGGCAGTTGCAGTTATGAAAAAGGCATGCAGCCAATGAGGTGTGGTGACAAATGCTGCAGTTGGCTCAAGAATAGAGACACAAATAGGCACTCGGCATTGTGGCATTCTTGTTGTTCACGTATGATTTTCACTGACGACTATGGCGGTTCGGACTCCACCGCTTCGTTTTCGTAGGGCACTAGCACCGCTCTTGCTCTTTTATGTTGCACATGTGCAGTTTTATGTGCTTGCTGAGCTCTGAGAGTTGTCTGTATTAACCTATGTTTGGCCCAAGTACGTCTGAATTAACAAGCTTGATTCAATTAAATAATGCATATGCCTGTAGGGAGTTTGAACTAACAAGGGTCAGAATAATGAGGTTTTACTGTAACACAGTAACAGAGAAAAGTGTATAACAGCTGTGTCTTACCAGTACTCACGTACGGGGCAGAAACCTGGAGGCTTATGAAAAGGGTTCTACTTAAATTGAGGATGACGCAACAAGCTATGGAAAGAAGAATGGTAGGTGTAACATTGAGGGATAAGAAAAGAGCAGATTGGGTGAGGGAACAAACGCGAGTTAATGACATCTTAGTTGAAATCAAGAAAAAGAATTGGGCATGGGCAGGACATGTAATGAGGAGGGAAGATAACCGATGGTCATTAAGTGTTACGGACTGGATTCCAAGGGAAGCGTAGCAAGAGCTGCAGAAAGTTAGGTGGACGGATGAGATTAAGAAGTTTGCAGGGACAACATGGCCACAATTATTACATGACCAGAGTAGTTGGAGGAGTATGGGAGAGGCCTTTGCCCTGCAGTGGGCGTGACCAGGCTGCTGATGATGATGACGACTGTAACACTTTGATGGCCACTCCCGAGATAGCCAGGGAAACCGCCCTCTCACAACCCCTGCTTCTCCAAAGTTATACATTTGAACCCGACTATATCGAACCCATTTACATTGAATGATTCTATATATTGAACGATTTCTGGACTCGGTATAGTTACGGTGAGTATATATAAAGCAAAAATTACGCTTACATCAAACAAAAATAGCAGCGACTCCCGATATATCGACTGCAAGCGGCGGAAAAGTGCCCCCAGAAGTTGGCTTTCCTTCGCGGCGGCGGGTTCCCCTGCCACCGCGGCTCCATCTGACTGCTCTCTCTATCATGACCGCGCTGCCTCGGACGAGCTGTCAACACCCCCCTGCAAAAAAATGATCCTGGCCCGCCCGCAGCGCTTGCTAAGACAGCCAATCAGGGGCTGTGGTGCCCTCGTCGTGCAAGATGGCGAAAGTGCGAGTTGTCTCGCTGCTTTTCTGGTTCATTGTGTGTGGGTCTTGTGAGTCTTCTCCCGCAGTGTTGCTGTGATGAAGTGGCAGAATTTGCCCTTCGTCGTGAAGCTTGAAATCGTAAATCGAGTCGAACGCGGTGAGAAGTCGGATGTCCCCGCAGCGTGCAATATTCCGAGGAGCACTCTCAGCACGAGCTTGAACAATAAGGCGTCATGGGAAGAAGCTAAACGGGGCAAAGATCCTGCCTCTGTAACAAGCTATTGTTCGATGGCGCTAACAAGTTGCCTCTGCCAGTTGTTTGAATAAATGGTAAATTGTCGCCTTCTACATTACCTTGAATCAAACAAAATGCTTGATCCGTACCAATGCGCATTCAGAGAAGGCCGGTCACCAACTGACCACCTCATGTGTGTTGAGGCCAATATTCGTGATGCTCTTGTCCATAAACAGTTCTTGCACATTTTTCTTGACATGGAAAAGGCTTACGACACAACGTGGCCAGGGCTTTCTTTTTTTTCAACTTCAAAGCTTTCTTCCTAAGGTGCATTTCATGTAGCTTCGTGCTACATTTTCATGTTCTTGAAACTTCCTATACCTTACAGATTTTATTAGAACTGATCTGCCATACTACTGCATATATATTGTCGATATTGAGTACCCGTTACACAGACAGCACGTTTGCAGAACATTTCTTGCCTACTACATTCTCTTCCTGTGGTAGCCTGAAAATGTTACCAGTCACACTCTGTGGTAGCCCAGTGGCTGTGGCGCTGTGCTCTTGAGCTCGAGGTTGTGGGTTCGATTACGGCTGCGGTGGTCACACTTCGTTGGGGGCGATAGGAAAAAGCACTTATGTACTTATGTCGATATTAAAGAACCCCAGGTGGTCAGACGGTCAAAATTAATTCATAGACCCCCACTACAGAGTCCCTCCTAATCAGATTGTCATTTTTGCACATAAAACCTAGGATCTTTTTTTTTTTCAACTTAAATGCTGCTGAAGGAATTTCACAACAGTGCCCGACTTACTCCCTCACTGTACTAATTACATGTACAGAACCTAGAACTGAAAGGTCTCTCTGAGGACATGAAAAATTATTTTGAATTCACCTATGTAGAAACATTTGGTTGGTTATAACAGATGTACTGAAACACCTTTTCTTTTGCAGCAATTTGTGTTGATGGCTCGTTCCACAAGTATGTCTTCACCAAGGATGGCAACTGCAACAGGGAGGCGTATGACATCTTCCTGGATGCTTGTGAAGACGATGATTTGTGATAATTGGGGATAGTCTGCATCTTGTAAAAATTGTACATATTGTCATTGTTTTAAAATATACTTGTTTACAGTCATAATGTTGCTGTCTTGTTTTCTTCATGTCACATTTGCAGTGATATTGCCCGTGTTGCCCACGTGTTTGCTGTTAGATGTCATCAAGGAGTTTGTGATCAAATAGATAGCATACTCGTGACGCCTGCTGCAGAAAGGATGTTCCACATCCACTGCCAAGGTTTGTGAGTGACGGGGCTGGCTAACACTCCCAAGGTTAATTTTAGTAGTAAAACCATGGATACTTGAGAAAGTGGATGGGAAAACGGTGCCATGGTAGTTCAATTGGTAAGAGCATCTCAGGCGTAATGTGAAGACGTGGGTTCGTATCCCACCAGCGACTGGCTGGTTTTTCGTCCACTTTTTTTCTATTTATGATTTCTATAATGCATTTAGTAAGTACAAATAATTTTCCTTAAGTTGTGCTTGGTGTCCGTTTGTTGGCTTGTGACATGATCAATAAAAAATAGGGCGCCTGGGTTCCTGTTAATCTTATGAGGCACATGTTTAGCGCGAAAATGGTGAAACGCATAGTATGATGCATTGTTGCCAACAGTGGATTTATTGCAGCAGCTGCACGTTCAGGCATGGAAATCACTGTCGATTCCCACCTTTAGGTAAAGATTGCCTTGAAGAAAATTTATCTCCAGCTACACTTATGCACATGTCCTCTGCCTGATTAAGTTTCAAGTATTTCCCTCCAATTTGAAGTGGGATTCTTATAGAAAGTTTCTGAAAGGCGATGGTTTGTGGAAAGTGATTATGTCCGCATGCATATCTGCAGTTTCAATAAAACCACTATTGAAAGCAGTGCATCGCCCTGTGTGCTCAAAAGTATATTGTTATAGTGCCTAGAAGCTATTGTGCTTCGTTGTTTTCAGCTAAATAACGAGTCTCGGCTGGCGCCAACTGGCCCAAGCCCCATAATTGAAACCACATTGTGCTTCGACCAGACTGTCCACCAAGTATACGCAGACATAACAGTGGTCTCGCATAATTCTGTGCACGTGGCTGCATTGCTGTTTCTGCGGGTGTACTTGTTAAAAGCTCTATCTAAAGGTGAGTTATTTTTTAGATTTGCGATGGAGGCACTGGTGGATCCGGAGTCCTCCCTCCAAGACGTTCCGGCGTTGACAGCATTGAGCGCACGTGTGCAGGGAATCCCACCGTTGCGGAGGGCTGAGGGCATGCGCGTCCCACCAGAATTTTCTGGCAATGTTCAGAGGGAAGGGGAAAAGGAGTAGTTGATGAGAGAGAGTAGGTCCGCAAAGTCATTGTTGGTGTCGTCATGTGCCTGCACGCAATGGTTCACGCGCGATAACTGTCAAGGTTTGAGAATCTGTTCACAATTAAATGTTTCACTCAAATTGGTGTACATGCAGGGCATTCCCTTTTACCCAACATCTTGACGACGACGCCAATGCGGAGTTAATTGTCACCAACATGGGATATTATTGCAGGCACTTTGATTATGGTATCACACTTCTAGGGAAACTTTTTTTTAGTACGCCGCTCAACAATACTACGATTTTGTGGACTACTATCTGAACTGGTGGCTCTCTCACGCTTGATGGACATGCTTTCGGCACATAATAAGCGTTAATTTTTTGGAGTATCGCTTGGTATCGCATTAACTCACGCACTAGCCGCACTAAACTTCACAAGGTTTTATTAAACTCAGTGCCGTCGATCATACAGTTTCTTACAAAAAGTAGGAAACTCTATATGCCGTCGATAGCTGTCGCACGAAGCCGCGTGCGTGCGCATACAAACTTACTGTATATGCTCCCGATAAACAATAACTCTATACAAACTGCCCGCCAAAAGCCAAAAGTACGAAAATGGACGCTGAAAAAAAAAAAAAAAACGAGCAGTCAGTTTATTGCGCCACAGATCGCGCTGTCTGCTGCTTACAAGATGGCTGCAGCCGGTACGTTATGCAAGTACATTTCTGTGTCGCTCTGCAATTAAGAACGCATACAGTGTTTTATCGATGGGTCGCGCAACGCCTCCTCACGAATTTCTAACGGGAAGTGCAGGCTCAGATAAGTGTATCAGATATAGATTTAAACTAAAAGTTCACGAAATCTTTACTCACTTTAGGATTCGGTTGTAACGTAAAGGGGGTGGAGTGAAAAGAAACAACAAGAACTTTGCGTGACGTTTGCTCCATTCGCACACGCCCATAAGCGCTAACCTTTGAAGACAGCTGTGAGCGCACCCAAGTTGCGCGTCGCTCTGCTGCAAATAAAGATAAACGTAAAGTCGGCAGCAAGTGAATCAGTCAGTGTAGAGCGCGCGCGCGTGGCCGGCTCTTGCCTTGCTGCGCATATCTTTCCACTCTTGTTGTACCGCTGTTGTAAAACGTGCCGATTTTAGCCCCCTTGTCTTTCGGAAAACTGAAGCCGCATTGTCAAGCGTACGAGGCAGTAGCGCTCGTGATCTGCATGGAATGTCCTTAAGGGCCTCGGGCATTATTTCTTTAGATTAATGTGATCTTTTATCTTCGTTGCAAGGATTGATTGAAATGGAGGGCTCTACGAAGTGGACGTCAGATTTAATGGAGGAAGAGGCTCGTTCTGCAGACGTTCATCCTATCTGCTCAACACTGTGAGTTTCAGCTGTAGTGTATATATATATGTAGAACCTAGAGTGACTTTTGCTTTAGTTGCATGCTTTAATAACGCTGTAGTGTTGACGCAATGCAAGCACTGGACTTTTTATGTAGTGATCTGTGCATGGCCATGAGAAATAACCTGATAAACTTGTAATTTAAGTCAGTGTTTTAATTATAGACAACCTTTTTTATGTATATTAAAGTAAGGTTTAAGTTGAACTTCCACTTCGCTTTTTGTGCCACTGTCAGTATATACTAAAATTGTCGTGGCAATATTACACTAAAACAACTTGACAATTTTAGTAGATTTTTATTTTTCAGCTCTATAGCAGCAGGCATTTTGTCGGTTTCACACTAACCATTAACCTAGGCTGTTAACATTTATTAACGGATTAAGCTGAACATATTCACTTGGTATATTGAAACAGGCCAACTTCCTCATTTTCTTTCCCAAATTAATTTTAGATAAATGTGGTAATTGTCGTCATATGAAGTGCAGAGGCTAGAGAAAAATAATATCCCTGCTTCTAATAGCTTCGCCCACTGTGAGAGGCAATCAAGCCACCATACAGCACATAATGCACAAATGCGTCTTGCAAACGACTGTCCTTTAGAATTTTGTAACTGGTCACTTATCAGAGGTTGGCTGCACAAATTCATATGTTATTGGCGATGGCAGCAGCCCTTGCATTTATGCATTCATGCATCATAAATGTGCATTTACAGAAAATTATGTGAGGTATTGCACAGGCTTGTGGCCTGTGTGGATGAGTAGCACTTGAAAGTGCTTATAACCTGAATATGCATATAATTGGCTATTTGTGAAAGGGAAAATTGTCATCCACACAAATGCAGTACCGATCTACAAAGGAAACCCATATGGATTTCTCAGAAAGAAAGCTTCGCAGTTAGCCCCGGGATTTGAACCAGGACAAATTTTTCTCAACTGTGAAGCTTTCTTTCTGAGAAACGCCCATATGGATTTACTTTGTAGCTTCATGCTGCATTTGGGTGCATTTCCCTTTCATAAACATTCCTCCACCTTGTGGGATTCTGCAGAACTCATTTCGCAATGGGCTGTTCACCTTCGAATGCTGGTATTACAGGGGTTTAGGTTCCACTTCTGATCCACTCTGGAATGGCAACCAGAATTTTGGCAACTTTCCCAGTGTCCCTCCTTCACTGAGATCTGATGCAAGAAGCACCATTAGGTATGAAACTTAATGTTTTTCTTTCTTTCCACATGGTCTTTGAGCAGCAGATGTGAACTTGGGTGTTAAAAGCCGACTTTTGAGTTTCTTCCTGCTAGTCCAGTTTTCTTTTGATTAATTAATTTGTTATTGTGTTTCTTTTTTTCCCTCTTTTTTTTTCAAACAGTGACATTTCGTATTCTCTTAGTTTGGAAACATGACTTCAAAACTGAAGGCCAGGCCCTACCTGATATTGGCTCTGTCCAGCACATGCATAGCAACACTCCAATGCAGTGATTAGCACGAGCATGATTGAAATGCAAATTGAGAATAACCGATTAGAATGCCAGTTATGCATAATCACATGGAAGTGCGACTTGCAATTGTTCTATAGCCGGTTTCTAAGCTGGAGTAGTCGCAAGTGTATGTTTTGGTGTCTGAATTAACCCACTGTTACAAATGCACATGTGCCTGGAAAGTGAACAATCCAATAGTTTCGAAATTGTCCACATATGAGTTTGCGCTGATTGTTCATAGTAAACTGTACTTGTACACTTGGAAGGGCCCATTATTTTGAATAACACAGAAGCAAGGAAAATATATATTTGTGTGAATTTTGTGAGAGAACAGTGCAGGGTCACTGTTGAAGCCATGAATTGTTGTGGTTGAGTCATTTAAAAGGACCTTGAAGCAACTATTATCAAAGGTGTTTGTTATTAAAGGGCATCTCCTCACAAAACTTTTTCAGCAAATAAGTTTTTGAATCTATCTTCTATTAATGGAGTTTATCGGTAACCATATAAGGGAGGAAAGGTCTGTGCCATGGCTTTATGGCTTTATGGCTTTCCTCTCCTTTTAATTATTTAAACTGCACTTGAAGCTGTGCTGCTGTGCCCATGGAAGGTGATGGCCGCCATACTTTGCCAATTATTGCACTGAGCTTTTGCATTGGATTAATCTTGAAATAATGTGCCATGATCATCTGCAGAGCTGCCCAATCTTATGGCCCACCATACCACCACTGTGGTATTATTCTCAGACACGAGGTAGTGTTGCTGTCTTAGCAGTGATGAGATTCCTCTCACTTTGCTTTTGCCAGAGGCAGTACTTAATTGTGATGTCAAATGTAAAACTTGCCAGTGACCATTGTGTTTAAAATAGTAGAGGCATGTAGTGAAAATTGATGGATATTTCAGTAGATTCAAAGAAATAGCAGGCTATCTTTTGGATTTAACTGTTGGCTTCCAACTGCAAGTACAGGAATAATATTAACCTTAGATGCCTATGATGGTATTGCCACATGCCAACGGATATGAGCCTTCCATGCCGATATGTACGTGCTTGTGTGGAAGAATAAGGGAACGTTTATGGGCTGTTCAAGACATGGACTCCGAGTTGTGTTTTAGTACTTTGCCTGCGACATAACTGGTGGAACAATCTAGGTGTTTTCGGTGCATGGAGAACCCATGGGGAAGGAGCAGATTGGGTATCACAGGTCTGGCTCGTCTGGCTTGTAGTTGTAGTTGACATCCTCTCTGGCCTGGACTAAAAGGAACCGAATTCAAGTAGTTCGTGCAGGCAGCGGCTGTTTCTAGCTGTAGGGGCTGTGGCTGTCCCCAAAGTACTTGGAGTGATGGCGAAAACTTGTGAGCGGAAGTGCGTGTACCGCGGACCATTACCAGTTATGTCACAGGCAAAGTACAAAGACACGGCTTGGAGTCCACATTATTATTGAAAATAGCCTGTAAATGTTCTCCTCCTCTTTAACCCAGGCGTGTACACATCAATGCAGAAGACTCATACCTGATGGCATGTGGCAGTATTGTCTGGCAACTAAACTGGTTTGTTTATCTTCAACATTTTTAACAAAAGCATAAACATGATTTTCAGACATTGAACATAGCACATGCAGTGGCTAAAGGGACAATAACCTTCACTTCTGCACATTGAAAAGCAATTTTTTTATTGTTGCTATAGGTTTCAAAACTGTCATAAAATGATTATATATAGTGAATTCCTTCTATTTTCCTTCCCTTAACAAAGCCACATCTGAAATTTAGCGCGTATGACAGCAATTCAGCCATTAACTCTGTGATTCCACGGAGTAGTAAAGCTGAAACTGTGTTGATTCTTTCCTTAGAGTATTTCGAAGTCAACCTCATTCAAAGACAGCTAGAATTGTTTTAGTGGAATATCTACAAATGTTGATGTAGTGATGTTTCAGACTGCTGGCATTCGGTTGCCTTTTATCAGTAAATAGTCTGCCTGTCCGGAAGATAAGGCAATGTGGAGTGGTATACCTTCAGAGGGGCTGTAGGTGTAGTACTGATAAGGCCCAGAACTTGTGATAAGGTCATGTAAATGGGGTTGGGGGGAAAGGTCGTTGAATCCATGGGGTTGTTTACCTAAAAATGGCACAGATAGCTTATTGTCATTATCAGCACATTCCATTCCTTTTAGCAATTCAGGGTTTAAACCACAAGACTGGTCTTTTGTATTTTCAGGGTTTTCTGCATCTCTTCTGCATTTAATAAATGTAAAAAGTGATAGATGAATTCTCTTATGTCTAATATCATGAGAAATCCCTGGGGGACTTCCTGTGATAAATTATTGTGTATAATCTTGGTTTATAAGAAGCTTCAGAGTGATTAGTTATAGATAACATGCATGCACAGTTAAATTAGCAAAGGAAATATAAAGACAGTGTGCAATGAACAAAAACAGCGGTGGTGAAGAAGATTTAACAGCCAAAACAAACAAGTATTTGTTGCAGCAATATGGCTATAGTAGTCAATGTCACCCGAATATATTTTTAAAGAGCGCTGAACCGCTTTTTATCAAAGTCGAAAAATGCATTTGAAGTTAAAATAGACTATCTCAGAAATACTTTGCTGCAGAAAGTACTTCAATGTGTTCAGCAGAGTCAGAGCTATTGGCATTCAAATGTGACCTATGATCTCCTTCACGGTGCTCCTGCTCCTTTTTCAATGCCATGCACTGTGAAGGCTATGGCAGAACGGGGCATGCCCACAAAGCTCCGCCTGCTGAACGTCATCGTGGCATGCAGCTCAAATTTGACTTTGGATGTTCACGTAGGCACCACTAATTCTGATTTTGGCACCTACGATGCACCAAACGAGGTTGTCCTCGGTGGGCCACAGTGCGCTCAGTTAGTGGACTAGTCGTGGCATCTATGCTAAATAACAGACTGCAGCTCATGCAACTGTAGTTTGTATGCACAGCGTTTGCTTTGTGCATGACAAGGCTTGAGCACAAGCTCATGCTAATATGCTCCAGTCTGGCTGTGCTACATGGTGCAGAATGACTTTGTCCTGCACCATCTTGACAGACAAATAGTAGCCACATCCAACTTGCACGTCTTGAACTGTTGCCAATAGCTCAATATGAAGCGAAGTCTACCAAAGTGTCTATATAGCTAGGAGCAGTCAGGAGTGAGTGCTCACTGGCAAGCGTGCATGTGGTCTGACCTTAAGTATCACGTCGTTTGAAGTTAGTTGAGTGTTCAAAACTAATCGAAGTTAGTCCGACCCAACAGCTACAACACCAATAAGCAATCTGGCCAAACTTGAGTTCCTGTGCAGGTGGCCGCAGCTGAGCGTGAGCAGGCGATAGTAATAGTAATGAAAAAAATTGTAATGCAAAAGCAATATAAAAAGTAAAAATTAAATCATTTTAAAACTGTCAACACGATGTTGTTTTCACAGGAACATATGAAATTATTATTAATAATCGATTGAATTTTTTTTTTATCAGAATAGTCACATTTGTGACTAACTGATGGCGCTGCAGCACCGCTTCATACATATTAATGGAATGTGAAGGTATTCACCCAGCGAGACCCATAGGTGATATAAGTTTGCAGAAGCACTGAGATTTAAAGTGGATGGAAGCATTAAGTGGTCATTAGTCTAGGTCAGCAAGAGAGGGATAGGACTGGATCCTTAACAGTACAAGCTAAATATAGATGTTTTAAAGAAGAGAAAAAAATTCTAAGGAGATGCATTCAGAATGTTTGATTGAAAAGCATATATAGTATACCTGATTAGCTCAAGCAGGCTAAATGACTGTCACCGCACCGTTTCAAAGGGTATGCCAATAAATAATGATATTCATCATCACCATAGCGTTCCTTGACGTTTAAGTCCTAGTAATGAGGCACTCTAGTTATCAAATATAGATGGACGGACGGATGTTATGAGTGTCCCCTTTGGAATGGGGTGGTGGGTTGCACCACCAAGGTCTTGCTATTATACTGCCTAATGTTCTACCTAGGTTTAAAAAAAAATTACCGACGATTACGTTACTTCCTAATGCGAAATTTGAGCGCAGCAGAGTCTTCTCTGCGACGGCGATGAGCTTCTGCTTCAGCCTCGCTTACTGCTGGTTGCTCTCGACGGCGACGATGAGCCTCCGCTTCGGCGGTGCGAACGGCAGGGTCTTCTCGGCGGCGGCGATGAGCTTCTGCTTCAGCCTCGCTTACTGCTGGTTGCTCTCGACGGCGGCGATGAGCCTCCGCTTCGGCGGCGCGAACTGCAGGGTCTTCTCGGCGGCGGCGATGAGCTTCTGCTTCAGCCTCGCTTACTGCTGGTTGCTCTCGACGGCGGCGATGAGCCTCCGCTTCGGCGGTGCGAACGGCAGGGTCTTCTTGGCGGCGGCGCTTAGCCTCTGCTTCGGCGACGCGTACTCCTGGATCATCTCGACGGCGGCGACGGTAAGCTTCTGCTTCGGCGGCACGCACCTCTGGATTCTGACGGCGACGGCGCTGGGCCTCTGCTTTGGCAGCTCGTTTAGCAGCAGCAGCAGCAGCAGCAGCAGACGGAGGACTTCCATCGGTCGTCTCGCTCATGGCTCAGAAAGAACTGGCAGATAATTTCGCAGTGGCGAACGGCAGCGGCAATTTCGGCTCGGGCGGTGCACATATACAGATCCGCCGCCACCGATCTGGCTCTCTGATTGCCACCGCACAGGGGTTGCATTGGAGGAGGAGCGAAGAAAGGAATTAAGTTCGAGCCGGCGCTTTGACAACCGGAGACTCGCAGGAAGAGGGGGGAGGGGGGCGGCGTGTACACCCAGCGGCAAACGATGGGGGCAGAAGCGCGCGCAGCAAGCGGACAACACGATAAAGGGAGGAGGGAAGAGATAGCAGCGACTGACTGATGCCGCTGACGCCGATAGTGAGTCAACCCCAGCTGCGGAGTTGGTTTCAGGGACAACGCCGCCGATGCCGACACAAACAACATGATACCCTCGCTTCCGCAGCGCTAAGAACCACGTCTAGCCGTGGGAAGGTGGTCACGTATTCGTCGACGTGCCGGAGCCTACGTGAAATAACCGGCGCGTCGGCAACTGAAGAGCACCCTATCCGCCACACAAGAACAGGGGGGGGGGGGACCCTTTCCTCCTCTTTCTGCATGGCGGCGACGGTGTTCTATGCAGTCACGTTATCTTGACTCTCTAGCGGCGTCAGCAGCATCCAGCGGTATCAGTCGGTCGCTGCTAGCGCTGGGGGGATGAAAGGGGGGCGGAGCTGGTTATGAGGCCGACGACAACGCCGACGACGACGCAAAACCCAGGAACGGACGCCAAAGAGCTGCACTCTAAAAAGAAAAAAGAACACACTCACAAGGAACTCCCAGAACCAAATTTTCTGACCCCCTATTGTGAACTTTGCTTTTGTATGTTTCTGTTTTTTGTCATTTCCCTGCTTTTCTCCCACCAATGTTCCAATCACCTCTTACTAATCTCTATTGCAGACATGTTTACTTTTCCCCTGCTCTTGCTGAACCTAAGGGCTTCAAGGAGGCCAGTGGTGCCTAAATCGACCAATGGGCAGATGTCTTCACATTCTAATAAAACATGCTCCATCATTTCCCTAGCTTTACTGCAGCAAGCACATGCTTCTTCTTTCATTTTATATCTCGCTTTATAAGTGCGTGTTCCAAGGCATCCTGATTTCGCTTCGAAAAGTAATGAGCTTTCCTTTGAGTTATAAATTGTTTCTTTCCTGATTTTATTTTTTCCTCTTAGGTAGTTACTCATGGCAGGTTTATTTTCGATTGCTGCCACCCATGAGATTATTTCAGCCTCTCCGACTTTCCGCTTGATGTTCTTTGTCGCTGTGTTACTCACCCTACAGGCTGCATACTTGCTGGTAAGCTTCCTAGTTCTTTTCCTCCACTGTGAATCAATGTTTTTCCTGTACTGATACCTCTACACTCTCCCAGTCCATTTACTTTCTTCCATATTCCTCAGTCATTCTTCATAATCAATTTTACTGTGAGCTTCCTTCACTTCGAAACTTGTCCAGCCCATATCACCTTGCACAGTTTCATTTGTAGTATTCCCGTGAGCGCCTAGTCCGAGGCGTCCCACTGACCCTTGGTTCCCATCGAGTCCTGATTGTACCCCTGATTTCAAGCAAACAACCGTATTTCCAAAAGTAAGTCCTGGAACCATTACACCTTTCCACATACCCCGGAGCACCTCGTACCTGTTGTAAACCCATAGCGCTCTGTGCTTCATTATGGCTGAATTTCACTTCCCCTTTACTGTTATAGTTTTTCCTGTGTTTCTATATATCTATTGCTTTCGTTTATCCATATACCAAAGCATTTATATTCTTTTACCCAAGTTATTTCCTGGCCCTGTATCTCCACTGTCTGTTCACTGTTTTCATTGAATACCATAACACCTGATTTTCTAACGCTAAATTTCAAACTTAAATTCTCGCCTTCCTGTCCACAGATGTTAGCCAGACGTTGCAAATCACCTTGCTTGTTAGCTAGCAACACAATGTTGTCCCCATAAAATAAACCTGGAAGCTGCTTCTCACTACTGTACCCACCTGTTTGTATGAGAGATCAAATTCGATATTACTTCCTTCTAGCGCCCTCTCCGTCCTCACCATGTAGATCATAAACAGCAGTGGGGATAAAGGGCATCCCTGCCTCAGTCCTTTGGTGATATCAACTTTCTCCTCGCTCCTCATCCTTTCCCATTCAACGTAAACTGTATTTTCTAGGTAAATATCTCAGAAGCTGTAGACCATCGTCACCTAAGCCTTCCCTTTCCATAATATCGCACGAAATGTTGCGGTCTACATTGTCATATGCTCCTGTAATGTCTAAGAAGGCCACATATGACGGTCTGCTTTCTACTCTTGATATTTCAATACACTGAGTAAGAACAAATCAGTTATCATCCAAACATCTACCTGTTCTAAAGCCATCCTGAAGTTCTCCCAAAGTGCCATTATTCTCTGCCCATGCTTGCAGCTTTAATTTGATTGCCTGCATTGCTAGCCTGTATATTACCAATGTAATGGTCAATGGTCTATATGAGGGAATTCTAGCTTTCTCCCCCTTACCTTTATAAATTTAATTCATTCTATTGTGTCGCCAACTGTCTGGTAGTATTCGTTTATCTTATTAAGTTTTTTCCACTGCTTTCACCAGAGCTTCCTTACTTTTTGGTCCTAGTTCATTAATCAGCCTAAGGGGAACCTTGTCTAGCCCTATGGCTGTGTGCTTAGGAATTTTCTCTTTGGCTTTCTTCCATTTGAAATTTGTCAGCACCAGCTCCTTTTCCACTTGGACCTCTTTCATGCTCTTTTTTTCTTCAAATACAACCTCGTCATTGCCTTGGAATGATTCGGCTGTTATTTTTCGGATGTAATTTAATGCCGCTTCCCCTTCCAGTTTGTTTCCATCTTCGTCTAGTATTTTTTGTTGTATTGTTGTTGTCTTCCTGCCTAATAATTTTATGTGGTTCCAAAATATTCTAGGTGGAGCCTCCTTTTCTCACATATTTCTGACAACCAATGTTCACTTTCACCTTTTATCTTTGCTTGCACCAGTATTTGAACCACAGCCTTTTTCTCTCGGTATATTTCCAATTTACTGGCTACTTCATCCTGCAGCAACTGCACCTTCTTTGCCTGCCTGTGCTCTCGAGATGCTTTCTGTCGTTTGGCGATCGCTTCTCGTATCTCCCTGCTCCACCAGCTTTTCGGCTTCTTTTTTTCTTTCCAACGAACATGTTGTTTCTCTTTGCGTATTTCTGTCGTTATTGCACTTAGAAGCTCACTATATTCCCACTCTTTACTTTGCCATTTGCCAACTTCTTCCTCGACACTAGTGACTGACATAACTGACACAACTGAAGCGCCACCTGTCGGTAGCAAATCCAACTACTCTGGTAATAAAATGTTTCATTAAAAAAAATGTGTAATCTGTTTCTATGCATTTCCGTAAAAATTCCTTAATGCAACTGTCTATACGTGTTGAAATATTGAATGTTTACTTTTTTTGTTACTTTTGTATACTGGATAGTTGCTGAATTGCTGTACTAAAAACAAACTAAGAAAATTTTCTCTTTGGGCTTGCTGTTTGTATAGCACAGTGCGGAGGAATTCACTTACATCCCAGTTCTACTGCAACCCAAATGAATGCCAAACCGAGTGCTGCCATGGTGCATCTGAAGCTGCTGGACACACGTCGACATTTTCGGTGAAGCAATCATCTCAGTTGCCGGTCTGGCTCTGGCTTTTTCTTGCCCGATGCCTGCGGGTGCCCCTGCCAGGCAGAGGGTCCTGCCGTTTTATTCCCTCGGTTGGACTTCTGCTTCAGGGTACGAGCTCTTTCTGTGCAGTGAGTGATAATCAGTGTTGCCATTACAGCAGTTTTCTGATAGACTTTGTGGTTTAATGGCTTGTTTAGTGCCAACAATTTCAGCATGATTAATGTGGCGAATTGGGCGTGTTGGTACATATTTAAAAAGGCAGCAGCACAAAAAGGACATGGACGCAGACGAGACGACAAGGACAGGTGCATCGTATGGATTTTCGGCATGGTATGGGATTGGACATAGATTCAGTAGGGCCAGTGAGGTGGCCCCTACTCTATGGTAGAGATCAGTGGGCCACTGTGCAGTAAAAGGGAACACTCCATCTGTGTTCAAACAGCAATTCTTGCAAGCGTGCAAGTCGGAAACTCGCTCACTGCTGTTTGCTATGTTGTTCTCCAGTAGAAGAATCCCGCTCGTATAACTTTTCTTCATTACAAGCACACACAAGAAAAATTACTAGCTTCTAACACAAATTCGGTGTTTCGTGTTGGTGGAGGGTACAAACATGCATGAATGTCTATCCTTTTCCTTATCTTCATTTACCACTGCTCTTGCTTCGCTTCCCTACCCGCTGTGGTGGCTCAGTAGCTGTGGCATTCTGTAGCTGAGTGCAAGGTCACAGGTGCTAATTCTAGCAGTGGCAGCCTCATTGAGATGGGTGCGAAATGCAAAAATGGTCATGGTACTTAGGTTCATGTTATATAGATTCATATTCATGTGTGAGTTCATGTCGAGGAAACCTAGGTGATACAAAATTGATCTGGAGCTCTCCATAATGACATTTCCCATTGCCTCAATGTTGCTTGCTTTGGGATGTTAAAATCAATTGGACACCTTGACTGATTTCACACGAAATCTTTCTTTTGCACATTTTTATCAGAATAATGAACGCTTTCAGTGACACTAGTGGGTTTTGGATGCTGTATTATATAATTCATGCACGTAGCTTTTAGCAGAATGGCAAAAGGGACTTGTATAGAGTGTCATGTGGAATGACGGCACATGCCTCTTTTTGAACATTTTGGGATGTAAAACATGCAGCAATCGGGACATTGCCATCGAACTGAAGAAGTACTTTGGATCTCGTTCTCTTGTACTACTTGAGGCTTCAGTGCAATAATAAATACATGTGGTCCTTGAAGGTGCCTGTTCACAATATTTTATGTTTCTCCTTGTTTAAATTCTTCGATGACATTTATAATGAAATTTGGCTGTATGTACTTCTGCTCCTCTTCCCTGCAAAACACGAGTGTCCATGCTGGCTCCCACACAATTTCTGCTACCCTATGAGGCTTCCTCAAAAACATACAGCGTGATGAGCCTCTACACAACTGTTAGTGCCATTGGTAATCATTACGCATCTCTGATTTGCTGGTTCTCCAAAACCTTGTTTTCCAGCCTTGACAGTGCTGTCATGCATCGGCCTGTGCCTTGTGCACATTGTTTATGAAGTGCGACTCATCATGGTGTCCCATGGGGAATCCAAGACCCTCTATCGGTGTATCAGTATTTTTTTGGTGTTCAGCTGGTGCATCTTTGGACTGTACGGGCGACGGCTGGCTCGCAGACTGTTCAGTCACCCTGCCTTTATCAAGGTATGGCACTTGGTTGACACACCAAATGTGCAGCTTTTTCCTCCTGACCTCTGTCTCAGATCAGCTGAAGCTCAAACACTACTACAGACTAGTATACCTGAGCTAACATGAAAGTGCTGGCTTGTCATTAAAGGGAAACTCCGACGATTTTTTGACCATGTCAAGGTAATGGAATATTTAGGTTCCTGAGACCTCCTTGTCAAGCGTCTGACGGTAGAATTGTTCATTTGTGCAGCAAATTCGAAAATAATTTCAAATAAGCAAAAAATAGCAAAAATGAAACCGAAACCTAACCAGCCGAGCGAACCTCTTCGTGTGACATCATGAGTGTCCCCAGCAGGGAAGGCGCGCAACACATGCCAGTCTTGCTCGCTGAGTGAACAAAACCAGCGAAGATCAGATGCTCAGCTTATTCATGACCGTGCCGAATCTTTGGGTGACAATGTCAGCTGTACCAGCTCTTCGGATCTGTCGCATATTGACGGTTATGATTCTGATGAATTCAATAGCCGCAAATCGCCGTTCGGATTCGCCCCCCCTCCTCTCGAGCCAGCGCCATGTGTTACATATTACATATCGTGCTGCAACATAAAGACCAAGAGTAGCCCTAACCGCTGACTTGATACGTGCTGCTTGCTATTTTAGCTGTTTTGCCCCTTCTCAGGGAAGCTCTCCACATGCTTACTGTAAGATGTGGAGCACGAATTCCCGCATTTGTTTCCAGCAGGGACGCTGCAGTTCAAAGCACCACCCGGTGCATTCATCTATATCGGCAGGACATACAGCGACCACTTGTCGTTCACTTGAGATTTAATGCTAGCCACTCATTGGTGACATCAGTTAGTGTTGGAACATATCAAAACAGGCAGATCCTGTGCATGTAAGCGTGTTGCATCACTCTGAATCGTGCTAATATGAGCGACCACACACCTTCAAAAACACCGGGCGGGAGACCGTAGTACGGGAGCGTTGTTATGCTGCCTACTTATCATTCTTCATATTTTCTTCATGCACACAGTATGTTCTGTAATGTAGACACAGATGAGGGCTTTGCTCATATGATTATTGATTTAGAGAATGTGTAGTTTTCTCGCAGAAACGCCGATGCCAGTATTGACACTGTTGGCAGATGAAAGAGGCTGTTGTTTATGCTGCTGTATTGAAGGGGCCTACGCTTGCTGCCCATTTGGGATATAAGGCAAACTGTGCACCTCTGAAGCTAAATAATGAGCCTGCATGACAATACATAAAAATACACCCAAGTTCGTGGTCACATTTCATTTAGGGAAGTGTCGGTGAGTACGGCTGACAGCTTTCCATTGAAGATGGCAGCGTACTGATGTCGATACTGCTCCGTATCATTGCTTCTAGCTTTTGTGTGTGCACTGTGCGGAAAGGGAAATGCTTTATTTCAAATCCATACGGTCAAAAGTGAACAACAGAGGGAGTTTTCTTCATCCTGATGGCTTAATTAGCTTCAGGTCAGTCGCTCAGGTCCGTCAGCATTAGACGCATGAACTATGTGATTGTCACGTATATGTTTAACCGTGGCTGAACGCAGTCAGCATTGGCTCAAATTCTGTGTGCGGATGGCGGGGCTGAAGTTCATGCAGCCAACAATGCAACACCACTTGCCTCCTGTCCCTTGCCCATCTACAGGGTACGCAACTCTCGCGACAGCAACTTCTCGTGCCATGCACTAGCTAACGATCGTCGACTCCTCGTTGCTGTTGTCTGCATGATCCCGGCATGCTTTGCATGGAACACTCCTGATGTCATACGCAATGTGGCCTGTAGCTGAGAAGAAGGATAAGGTAGGGTGTTCGAGGCAGTTAATTAAATTCATTTGGAAAAAAATCTGTGCGACTCTCAAACCTGCTTTTCTAAGAACATGACGGAAGTGCTCAGAGGAATGCACCCAGCAAATTTCATTGAGAACCGTTGACATCGAAAAATTGCCGGAGTTGCCCAGTCTGCCGTAGTCTAGCACAGAGGTTACATATTGCAGCCTGTTTTGTATAACAAAATATGCAATTTTATAATGTAACAGTAGTTATAGACCTCCTTGGCATTTGCCTAGGGCATTTGCGGTTCAGTACTTTTATGCACAATTATGTCAGAAAAGAGGAGTGCTCAGTGCTGCCTACATGTGCTGATACCTCTTCTGACACAGCTAATAAAAAAAACTGTAAGAGAGCAAGTGCAATGTGTTTTTGGGAACAGAATCATTCCCAAATTTAGATTTTGACCAAACATTCTTTTAAAAAACATTCATCTGTATCAAGAGACATAGGTGGTGACCTCCATGCAAGACTCGAGCACTGGTAAAGCAGAGCAAAGAGAAAAGAATTTCACACAGAACTTTTTTTCCAATTATGCCAGTCTATATGTGTACATATATAGTATCATGAGCTTGAACCTTTGCTACTGCCTGCTTTCAGGACATCAGGATGCACTCCAAGACTTTGCTGAAGATCAATGCGGCAGTCCTTGCCATAATATTGGGAGCAGTATTTCTGGCGGTGAATGCATACAGTGCACGTGCCATGATACAGGGCGAAACGTGTGCGCTGATCGGTTTCCCACGTGGTGTTTGCACCTTGCATTTTCTTCTGCGTGTCATCTACTCAATCTTCTCATTGATGTGGCATGGTCTGGTGTGCATGGTTTTGGTGTCTGTTGCACGAACACATACCATAGGTGAGTGGGCCTGTTCCCATCTAGCCCTTCTGTTTGTTTCCTAACAGATGTAGCTAGCGTCTGCTAATGCAGAAATTGCAGTTTGTAATTATAGGAGTGAAAGGGCTTTTCCTCAACTGCAAAGTTATCTTTCAGAGAAACCTGTAGAGGTTTCCTCTTTCTAGCTTCATGCTTCATTTGGGTGAATGACAAATTTACCTTTCTTGAACATGCCTCCACCTTCCAGGTTTCCGCAGAACTGATTTGATTATCAATGGAGTACTTACGTGAAAATCTTGCGTCCCATTTTTTTTTTCTAATTGGCTCCATAATTATTGTATGAAGCCATAATTCCTCAAGTATGCTGCAAATAATTACACACCCTTTAATGTGTCCAATTAAAAATGTGAAGGATGCTATTCATGTCACTGAAACTGGTATCACAAACAACTCAAGCGCGTGCCAGTCGGCATGGTGACTCTCTTGGAAATGCAGGGAAACCTGCTTTCCCCTCTTGTGTCATTGAGTACTGAATAGACCCAGCTTTCTGCAGCACAGTTACTGTGTGTGTGTGTGCGTCAGTGGTGTCTGGTACCACGAGGCTGCAGCATCAGGTTTCGATGATGAGAATAGTCGCCTGCTTCACGTCCAAAGCCACGCTGCACTTGATGCTTGTTTCGTATATAGTTGTACTAAAAGGTAGCATAATTAATATTTGTTGCTCTCAGGCTCCATAGCATAATTACGGGCTCAACAGCTGTCCAATAAAGAAATAAAAAGAAGGCAGCACAAATTTTATGTCTGTCCTTCCTTAAAATCTTAGCAGTGATATGTGCCTGATTGGTTGATAGAATGATTGATTGGGTTTTGTGCACGGGTCTTATAACTGCATTCAGAGCTTGAAAATTACAGCTTGAAGAAATGGTGTGAGTGAGGCTAAAGACAATCGCAGGATGACAAAACAGCACACGAGGGAAGTTATTGAAGCTTTCCATATATCCACTAGTAAATGCTGCATAAGCCAACTATCCCTCGCCCTATCCCAAAAAGATATTGAATATCTGCACAGGCACCTCACTAGGTGTCTGTTTGTTTTCATTCTTTCTGCAGTTGTGCCTATATAGTGCACATGTGTGCTTTATATTTAACTACTTTGCAATAAAAAATAAATAGGACGCCATATTTAATCTTGCCCACATCATTTCTTTATGCTCAAGTTTCTAAGCCGTGATAAGTTCCAAGTATCTCGGCTTTCCATTCTCTTCTATAACTGAGTTGTATGCGACTTCTTGCCCTGATTGTAGGTTATGCATTCAATTGGAGTACCTACTCTCCAGTATAATGTCTGTTGCATATGTTTGAAAACATTGTTCTGCATATTCTTTGGTGCTGCATCCTAGTTCATGAAATGTGTAATAAGCAGAATGACTTTCCCGAACATATCATTGTCCATTTTCTTATGTGGGCCACATGTAATAGAGATTTGAAATAATGCAGTGACAGCCTTCAGTGATGTGTGAAGTCTAGCTAGCTTTGTGGGTCAAAGTTAAATTTAATTTGTGCTTATTTCCACCAAAACTAACGGCGATGAAAGTGAGCAGAAATTCATTAGAAACAAGTAAACAAAATAAAATTTTAGATGGAAAGCATTTCCTTGGGGCAACCTTTTATAACTGATTTATAAAAGTTGAGTGCTAAAAAAATTTAAGTATGGAGTTCTATGTGCCAAAACCACAATCTGATTATGAAGCTCGCCGTAGTGGGGGACTCTAGAAATTTGAACCACCTGGGGTTCTTTAATGTGCACCTAAATAGAGATGTACATTGGTGCTTTTGCATTCCCCCCCCCCCCATCCCCATATCAAAATGAAGCCACCATGGCCGGGATTTTATCCCATGATCTTGTGCTTAGCAGCCCAACACCATTTCCACTAAGCAACAACAGCAAGTGAAGAAGTTAAATGCTACTGTATCCTAAAAGTCTTGCTAAAGAAAAGTGGTCTTCATGGCACTTTAAAAAATCCTTTTCTTTCTCTTAGTAATCAATAGAAAAGAGGCCTAAATTCTTGGGTGCATTGAGGGAGATCATTTTCACAAGCCCTGTGTTATACATTTTTATTCACAACTCTGCTGTGATATTGCACCTATTTAGCCGATTACAAAGCTTCCTAATGCAAACATTAGAAAACTAAACATTTAGAATCGGAGGCTGTGTACGTGCGTGAGCTGTTAAATTTCCTTTTTTTTAAGCATTGACATTCATTTTCAGGTATACGAAGGTTCATCACGGAGCTCGAGGCTGATGCAGTAAACTATGAAATGTGTTATGCCAAGCAATATTATAGTTCTCCAATGACAGCTGAAGACATTTGTCAAGGTCAGTGCTTATGTTGTCTCGAACTATTGTGCTGGCATAAACATGTTACCACAAGCATGATGCGGTGGCAGGTTACAGGAATGGTGGTGATGAATAAGCTATTTGAAAAAGATAGGTCTTTAGGCCTATTGAAAAATTGTTAGCTGTAAAGAATAGAGACTGAGGCTTATGAGCTCTTTGGATGGTTCTCCCGCCTCAGTTGTAGGACATATACTAGAGATGATTATTCGCTGCGCAAGAGAGCTATGTTATTGTCTGCCATATTTGTCAGCATCCTCTTGTCGTTGCTTCGTGGAGCCATTGCAGCATATTCATATGGCTGAGAGTTCGGTAGGATTGGCAAAATGCTTTACCAGCTAAAGACAGATGAAAACAAGTTGAAAAAAAAAAATACATAAGACCGAGCAGTCAGCTGTATGTCAGTTTTTATTACCTGAATTAAAAAGAAGTAGTAAAAGGGAAACGAATGGTAAAAACAAAAGGTTTAGCAGGGAGTCAGTGACAATCACAAATTATATTTTTTGATTCTTTCTTTTTTTTCAGTGATGCATGTCACCTTTTTTTGTCCTCTTTGCAACACGACAGTTCATACGTGTGCATCTACTTGAAGTTTGTCTCTTTACTTAACAGAAAGTATTTGGATTGAAAACAAGATGTCTGCGAGTGGCTCCTACGTTCCGGATGACTGCTACAGTCAGGGATCATCACGCAGGCATGTCCAGCTGAGAAGTTGCGAGGATGGCCCATGCATTTCAGTTCTCAGTGGAAACTACGATGCTGTGAGTATGTTAGCGGTTGACTTACTTTCTTTAACCTGTGCTTTTGGCATCCTCACAGGTTCAGGATTAACAAAAGAATGTTGCATGGAGGAAAGAGCATAAATGCTCATCCTATTAGCTTCTTCTCTGTGATTTCATGCTTTTCGGTGTTGAAAGCCGTGAAATGTGTCGGTGTGACGATGTTGGTGTGACCCAGCATGAGCTAATCTCTGTATAATTTGCATGGCTTATGTGTACGTTATAAAGAACAGTGAAGAACAGATCTGGTTTTAGTAATTATTCTGTGCCAGAGATGGTTAGGGCAAGATGTGGTAATACACATCTTCCTATAAATTACAGAAGCAATATAGCCATTGATGAACATTAGTTCTTCGAATGGAAAAATAATGAGAGGGACAGTAACCTTATATTTGTGGATCTGTAGCTGAAAGGGTGCTTGTCATTTAAAAAGAAACCACAAAGCATATGACTTTAGCAGTATTCATATGCTACGTGTTAGTTGAACTGTAAAAGTTCAAGAACTCAAGAACTGTTCTAGACAGTTCCTGAGTTATATCATTATAGTTCTATATACAAACATTGCCTATCATTATAAGTAGGTTGAACTATATTTCTATAAAAAAAAATTTAAATGCTTGTAGCTTACCTCGTTCTTGCATAGAGGGCTATAAGTAACTCACACACATTTGCATGGTCGCCCTTACCTTACCTTTGACTTGGAAGCTCAAGTTTGTTATAACCCTTATTGTTTAACTAAATGTTCTGGTGGTGTTTGTGCCAGTTTCCTAAGAATTGGGGTCAGTCTTTTCCTGTGTTACGTATTCTTGCATAGCAAAAAAATGTAGATACATGTTGCTGCGGTCCTTCTCTCTTTATAGGTTTTCTGTGAAGAAATCGCCACTGTAGTGACATTATGTTGTGCTGAACGCACCAGTCACTTTTGATAAATGCGGAGTTAAAAGTATTGCTTTTCATATTTCTCTTGATGTGCAAAATTTATCGCACCATCGTCACACTTCAACAACACTAACAAAAACGATTGATTTCAATCCAGGATATCACAAGATCAGCAGACCTGAGTGTGGCCACCTCTCGGGCACCACGAAGCTTGTCAATAGCTGAAATACTTCATGTATACTGGAAGGTGTTGGTAAGTCCTTTGCTCCTGACAACAGGGCCAAAAAAAACAATTTTTCGTTGTAGTTGTACAGAGATGCTTAACCGACTTTCACTACCGTTATCTTCCCAGTCTCGCTGTTTTGTTAGTCTACCATAATATTTTGCTTTTGAGTATGTTGCAGCTTTGCACATAGGTTACAGGTTTATTTAGTGATTACGTAATGTTCTGCTTATGTGGGAATTTCGAACATGGTTAAACTTAATTTCACTTGTGGCCTGCTGCAGTTATGCAACTCTACATGAAAAATAAAATTGCAGTTATTGCCTTAACCACGGCAACCCAATATATAGACACAATTAGCTTTTCTTTGTAACCGTGCATGACTGCAGTAGGCTGTAACTGAGGTTCAGCTTAACTGTTGGTCAGAGTGCCCATGTAACAAGGTTTTAAGGAACGCTAAATTAGATTAGACCGATAAAGTATTCTTTTGAAACTAATTTTTCATTGATCTTGCAGTAAGTGTTTGATTATTGGAGAGAAAAAATTAAGGCTAAACTTCTATTTCTTGAATTTTGTGCTAAAACCCACACCGGTACATCAGTTTAATTTCGCTTATCTCGGAGTATTTTCTCATATTTAGGCTGTTGTGGTGCCGAAGAAATTCTAGTACCTTGACAAGATCAGCTTTTGGCCCCTCGATTATACAATGTAGCTAATCTCTACTAATAAAAAGTTAACTGTGCGTGAGCAGAGGCGGTCAGAATTCATGACGTCATGGCAAGCTGGTGTGAGAACTTAAATTTGGCATCGCCGCCTGTGTTTCGTTTGTCCATCTTTTCTGGCACTGCAGAAGCATTTGTTACTTGTTCAGTTTATTTTTATCTCTGTTTTAAGGAGAACCTTGCCCATTCCAACTGGAAATTTTCATTACACACCGGAAGTCGTGAAGTGCTGCTTACAGACCATTTTACTGCAATAATTTACTGCAGTTGGTTCATTGTTGGAGGAGAGGGGAGAAATTGAAATGTTGCAATGCCAAGTTGCCAGGAGGCAAGCTTCTTTGCCAACTTAGGCCCTCTCTCCCTCTGCCTCAACAGTGTCTGCAGGTGACATTCCTTCCCTGCCTTCTTTCATACTGGAGCCAAGGGACCACGTCAGGTTTCTGTCACGAGTGCCGCCTCCTTTATTTTTTCTCCTTTTGGCTGAGCAGCGCATTTCCAGGGGTGCTTTTGGGCATTCTTCATTGGATTCTTAAGTCATGTGCCATAATTACTTGCATTGCGGGCAGTGTGTTTTATATAGAGCCATTTATGATTAGATTTATGATTATGATTTAGACCTTGATTCTTTGGCAGGAGGCAGGGCTTCCTCGAGAGGAAGGGTGAACTGGCTTTGGTATAATATTTCAGCAGTTTTTGTGACTGCGCAGCAGTGGTTTGATACTTCACAGACACGATCGTCAGTGCATGATCTATGTACTGGTCTTTTTTTCTTGCGAGGCCAGAAGCTGGTGGGAGGCCCTGTGGGTCTAAAAGTGTTTTTGCATTCAGCCCCCATTCAAGATTGGCCTCTGCAGCTGGGAATAAAACGCGCAACCTCGTTTCCAGCGATTGAGCAAGCACCCGCTGTGGTACTTCCTATCTCAACCTATGCTTTGTATTCTGTACGTTCCGTCTTATTGCTGGTGCCTGACTCGCAACGACAGCACGACTCACTCTAGTAACTTTTCATTTCACATAAGATCTCTGTTGTCGTGCAGTGTTGGTTCATTGCTCCCACGTGGTCTGTTTTCAGTGCCGGCTGCGCCTGACTGGGCAAGCCCTGCAGCGCTGGGTGGGCAGCCTCATAGCCCTGGTGGTGTTTTGGTGCTCGTCCCAGTTGGTCACGTGGCTCAACCACTCCCCCACCGTCTGGGAGGTGGTGCAGTTTGTCTGTCCGCTGACCCTGCTACTTGTCATCACTTCCTCCATTGCCGAGGTCAACTTGGAAGGTTCACGCATGATCAAGGTGATGACAGATAACAGGATGTTGGAGGGATTGCCAAATCATTCCTTGTTGTGGTACTGGCATGAACTACCCACAGAAAAGAGTGTGTGGCACACATAGTTGTGTGACCTACTCTAAATATGTGAAAGAAGTGAAAGGATAGCGGTGTCTTGTGGCATTCTGATCTAAGATGTGCGAGCCAGAATGGCACTGTTGCATGACCTGATCTGGTTCCTTCCTTGTTGCCTCAAATATGATATAATATTGAGGAAAAGATTTAGATAAAAAGTTGACTTGGGAAGTTCATATTTTAGAAAACAAAAAGCAATACAGTTAAACCTCATAAGAACAAAATCGCATCTGACATGAAAATGCCTTTGTTATATTCGATATTCATTTATTAGAATCGTTACATGCTGGTGTAAGTGAGAAACATCTTAGATCTATGTTGCAGTAAATCTGACAATTTATTGTATCCATTACACTATATCTGCATTCTTGTGCCAAAGTTGAATTTGGCACGAAGTAGCATTGACATTGCTACATTGTGGAATTTTTTGCTGAAATATTCTGCTTTTTAAATGGACAGTAAAGGCAAATAAATGTTAGGTCTAGCTGATTGTTGTACCATGGTCCTGAAAATCTCTAAACATTATTTTCTTCACCAAGAGATGGCATAGTGGTTTAAAAAGTTCTGATCAATGTTGATAGATTGCTTGACAAGAACAGGAAAGAATTGGGGGTGTATGAACATAAAATTATTTGAAAATGAATTGAATATGACTGCAATAGTTTCATATATCACATCGAATACTGAATAATGATATGCACATGCATTTATTAGCAAGCTTGGCAATATTCGATGTTCCAACATGTTGGAACATCGAAATTACATTGTCAACAGTAAAAAATCACACTAGCAAGCCATTATACTAAATGATTGTGTGTTTCGCTCATGTTAACTTAGAAAATTGAGTAATTCCCACTAGATGTTTGTTTTTGCCAGCCTGTGCCTTATACAACATCAAATGCCCATAAACTTGGAGGCCATTGACCCTGTGCCAGTTGTGAGCAAGAGCAACGCAAAAGCTGTGCTCGCATCCAACCTGAATGAAGTGGTGCTGTACTGTTTGCTGTGACCGTTGTTTAGGAAGTAGCTGCAAGAAGATTCTTTTCTTTTTCCTATTCTGTAGACTTTTGTTAATTTGACTCCGGTTAATTTGGTATTTCGGTTAGTTCAATCCTTGCTAAAGGTCCCAGCAGGGCACCCATGCATGTGTATGGGCTCAAACTTTAGTTATTTTGATCCTAAAATTGACCTTCGCCAGATAATTCGAACTTGAACAGCTAGCGTACGTGCACATGACATCTATAGTGACCTTAATATCGACACCTTTAGGGGCAGCATCTTTCTCAGCAGAGCTTAGGGGACCGTGAATGTGTTGAGCACACATGAGCTTTCGTCAAAAACACATTTTCGGTCTGCCCTGGGAAGATTTTCAAGCAATAGTGGTGGCTCACAGTGTCTGATTACAGTAGTTACGTGATTTTAACGCATGCGCTTTCTTATGTTCTGAAAAAACAGTGGGCCGAAAATTTTCTGCGCGGTGCAATCAGACACAATAACCAAACACTGCGAGATGTTTGTATCCTTTACCGCATAACACTAAACTATTGCGGCGAAGCTGATCTTTGTACAACACATATTTAGATTCTTGCTCATTTTTCTTCCTAAAAAATTGGGTGCACGTTAGATTTCTACCTTGTTTAGTAGGATTAATTACATTTGTACGTTAGTTTTTGCTTTGGACACTTGGAAATTGGCCGTGTGTTTGATACGAAGGCATGTTAAAATCGGGAAAATACTTCCAAATGAATCAGTGCTGTGTTCCCGTGTTTTTCCTGTAATTTGACCAGCCGAATAATTAGATAAATTTCGCCCCTCCCGTCAGGGTTGAATTAACGGAATCGAACTGTATTTTATGCCACATGTAAACAGATGGTCTGCACCACACCTTGTGCAGCAAGGCCCTTCTGTTTTTTTCTTTCAGTGTGGTACATCTGACAGACTCACTGTTTTAGAGGTATTGCATTTGTAAGAATATAGCACACATGCCAATATAATGTGAGATAGTTTGCATTATGCCGCAGGAAGAAGGGAGGTCGCGCCCCCAATTGCATGAAAAAAAAAAATGTTTTGAATATAACTCCAAGTGAGCATGTGTACTCATATCCGAATAGCACCTTTTACATACCACAATGCGCGTAGGCTTCGTCCATCGCGGAACGCTCATCGCCTATGATATCTGTAATACAAGTTCCACTTGGGCGCGTATTGCCTTAACTAATCGGCTATCGCTCTATTTTGAAATCTTGTAACAGGCGTGCCATATGCTGCACAGAGGTGCAACATGGGCATGCGGTGGGGAGCTGGCATATTTGCACAGTGAGACCACAGGGACGGGCACTGCGGCGGAGGATCGGCCCACTGTACCTGTACTTCATGAAAGAGCGTTCCTATTTCAATTGATTCTATTGCGCAGTCGCTCCCACCCCCTTTTTGTTGCGCATTAAGTGCACCTTCGCTCTCCGCAAATCCCTGCTACTTGCCGCTGAGAGGCTGGCTTTTTCGCAATACTTATTCGTTTAGTGGCTGAGCGCGCTTTACAGGTGAATTTTTGCCAGCAGGATGAAATTATCACAAAATTCATAAAAAAAGTCAGACATATAATCTTGGATTACATAGAAAAAAAAATACTAAGAACCTTGTTTGCTCCCGCACAGCCAGCAATATATTCTGTTCTTTTTTCTAATATTTGTATCCAACCGAATATCCAAAATTTTTGAATACCTAATTTTCTCTTTGAATAGCAATATAAAAAATGTAATATTCGAAGATTTCGCATTTTCGCACACCCATGTTGAAAATATGTTCCAAACATATTGTGGAGCTACCGTATTTGCACAATTCTAACGCACACCTTTCTTGAATAAAAATTGCTTTGGAATTTACATACGCATTACAGTCTTAGCTCATTTTACTCAAAATCAAAAACTAAATTGATTCTTCTTAAAGAAAGAAGAGCTCAATGCAAGGTAGCAAGCTACACTGCCAGTGAATGGATGTTTTCTTTTTTTATGCCCTGGTTTGCGGTCGCCATTTTCCAGTTTCCTGTAAGTGCGGCCTTTCTAATGCTATGTTAGATGGAACTGAAGATGACTTTCTGTGGTCGGTAGACAGCAAAAAGGAGGTGTCATTGCACTGCGATATCGACTAGCCGCTAAGATTCAGCTGTGTGTGCATCTGCGTGCCTTTGTACGTTCCATAACATAGTTTAAGCATGGCATGCATCAACTCAGGTTTTGTTACTTGATAGGTGTGGTAGAATTGGCACCAAGTTATTTTTTTGGCTATATGGGCGGTAATATAAGTGCACATTACAACCAGGGGCACAGTAGAATCGTGCAAATATGGTAATTGGATCATTGTAACAGCAAATTGCGCCAGGGAACACAAGGGACGAGAAATGAGATGGGAACGATCATGAGAGGCATTATGTTAAGTGTCCTGATCTTTTTTCTTGTCCCTCGTGTTCTCTGGTGCTATTTGCCAAAAGTATGTATGACCATATGTTAGTACTGTGCAATGATCGTGTGCTTGCCAGACAGAGGGTGAAATAGAGAGGTTGCTGCACTACTGCAAAGAGCATTTGCACAGCAATGTGTGGATGGCTTGTGTCAGTGTTCCAGAGAAAGGTCCAGTGAACTTAGCAAGACCTTACTTTTCTTCAGGTTGATTTGGAATGTAGGTATACTTTTATATTAGTATTTGACTACCATTTACGAATTGTGAATGGGACGTAACATGCGATCAGATTTATAGGTTCTCAGTAGTGGTGTCACTGCTGTCCTACATTTGTTATTTTATTTGCAAAAGCTCCATGCAAGGTGAAACTGAGAATTTGCTTAATTTGGAGCAGTAGTTTATTATCTTAGCTTGACAAAAAATTTGCCTTCAGGCGTCCCTTAACGTGGATGGCCTGTACTTTCGTTTAATAATCGGGTATTGTGACATCTGCACAGATCTAACAAAGATTTGCAGTGACTATGTATTTAAAATGCTGCCTACAGTGGACTACAAGTAAACAAACCTAACTTAAATGGAAATGCCAGATAAATGAAACGAGTGTGCTAACATTGGTTGGCCACCCATGGGCGCAGAGTTAATAAACTTTGTTTAAATGATATGCTTTTTGTTGTTAACTCTGGCTGAACTAAACTGGACTGAAACTGCTACCTACCTTATGGTGCATTTCACCGTCAATGAAACAAGAAAACTCTGAAAACCATATCAAATGGTAATGCTAGTGAATAGTTAAGGAAATCCAATCCATCACGCAGTTGCAGGCAAGTTAAGGCAAATTACGTTAACAAAGTTGCAGCACTGTTTCCACCATTCACTAGGCGAGAAGTGATCCCTGAGGAGGAAGAAAATTAAACTACATTCGGGTTCCCACTACTGCTTTGTTCACTTTAGATGATGCCTTTGTTGCCTGCTCTGTCAAGACTATTGGGGTACTGTTATCACAGAAGTTCATGGTGAAATATTAAAGTGATGATGACATATTAGATATGTATTACTGTTCCAGTGCATATTACTGTTTCACATCAGACGGCAAACGATGCAAGTTCAGAGTCTCCAAAGGCTCTTTTGAACACAAGCGCTGCACAGAATACTTAAAGCTTTTGTACATTAACACTTAGCTTGTAAATAGTGCAAAAGAAGTTGTGATAATATAAGCATAGCACAATGATGTCTGTTTTCTTCCACCTGCAGTAAAATAAGAAAGTTCAGTGTTTTTCAAGTAAAATAATTATTATTGATTTTTCTATCCTTTGCCCAAACAGAGCTTTGGATAAACAGAACTCCCTTTTTCTCCCTTTTTGTTCCGTTTAAGCAGAGTCTGCTGTAGTTCTTAACCGCTGACCCTCTGTATTGAATGTGGAATGTTTTGAAAAGTGGAAAGAAGTCGCAATGAGCAGTGTGTACGAGTAATGTTGAGGCATATTGCTTAGTGTTGGACTTAGGTAAAATAGTTCATGCTGTGCCTTTACCATTGCTTGCTTCATGCAGTATCTTTGTCTCCTCTTGCAGTGCATTCGTCCAACTGAGGAAAGACTCGCGATGATGAATTTTCTTTTAAAAGCACCCATTCAATTGAGCGTGAGTTATTTTGTCTGTACGCTATTGCATTGTAGTATCAGTAAATATTGGAGGCACGTCATACAGTTGAAGTGAAAAAGAAAAAGATTCGAAGTGCAGGATGTAAAATTGGCTGTCATTGCTTTGTGCTTTCATAGTAGGCTTTACAGTTCGCTGCCAAATTTAGTAACTTCTGTTGCAATAAGTTATTACAGAGTGGGAGAAATTGCTGAAGTCTGCTTACTCTTTTGTGCATGTCTAATGTGTATGGAACAAATCTTCACTGGAGCCAGACTTGTAGCACAGGCATATCGAAAACATAAGTTGTGAAACATTATCACTGCCTGCACTACTTGCCATGGAAGAGTACATCCAGGCTTATATATTCTTTGTTCTTCTTTCATTTCCGCTGGGGGGAAGAATTCCTGTATATTCTGTTTCATGCTGTGTGGTTGATATGGGGGTTTTCGTTTTGTTTTTTACAAAGCATCATTATGGAGTTTTTATAAGAGAGTACCGTATTTACTTGTGTAAGACCCGGACAATCTTTTTCGCAATCTTGGTAGGGTGTGGCTCTTGCATGAGTCAGGCATATGACTACCTGCTGAAACCCTGCTCATGAATGGTGTGCGGAATAATACAAAAGCTGGCTATGCACTAAAGGCCAAACCACACATACGCTTGCCGGTGTGCCTACACATCCGCAGATGGTGCGGGACTGATTGTACGAGTCCAAGCGTGACGCAAGCACGGATGTCGGTTCCAGACAGATATCGGGCTCCAGCTACCCCGCATTTCCATGTGCCTGGCTATGCAGCTGTGGTGTGGTCATGCGAGAATCTGCTTCTTCATTGCTTTTTGCGCTGGTCTAATGGCTATAAAAATAAAAGAGTTGCATTTATCAATGTTTAAGCATTTTAAAGCACTGTCAATAATATGAAGTACAAGGCAACGTATGTAAAGATCTCCTTCAGTTAGCCAAGTGGGCTAACTCTTGTAGGTGCAAACTACCATTCCTTGCAAGGTGCGGCAAATGCAAGGGACGCAGGCGCAAGCTTGTGTGCGTCTGCAAGCTTACGTGTGGTCCCGGCTCAACATACACGTTTGTGCACTGTACAGCACGAATAATGAAGTTCCACTTCATTTTTCATGCATTTCGCTCTCGATGCTGCTTATGAATTGTTACAGGTTCTTGCTTACCTCATTGGTGCACTTGTAAAGGTGGTTGCCCTCACTGCCATCCATGCTGTTAGTTAGTCCAGCAACTATAATACTTTTAGCGACTGTATCAGCTGATACCGAACGCTATGCGCTGAAAGAGCAGTTTTAGTGAAACAATTTTCTTTTCATATTCCTGACCTTGAAAGTGGGGGCTGTGGGTCTCACACAGGGAAATGCGGTATATTCTGGTTTGTATGTGTTGCCTGTTCTGCCAGGGTCTTTATTGGAGTGTGACAGACTACGCTCTCTTTCATTTCTAGACATTCGGGTTTTCGTTGAGCTACGGCACTATTATGACTGTCGTTTTTGGCGTGCTCATGGCATTTGCTTCGAAGCTCATAATTGTGGAAATCCAAGCCAATACAGGCTGATCTTGTGTCTCAGGGCTGCCCATGAAAGGTTGCAGACAGAAAGACTGGTAAGTCTTTTATTTTGTACTAACTTGAGTATGTTGACGTAGACATGGCATTTTAAACACTGTGCACAGGGCTGTCAGTAAGTTGATGAACAAGTTTTTATGGGATGATTGATATGTCTTTTGATTAGAAGTCCTTTTTAGTTTCAGAAAGCTGACTGAACTATTGAATTGTATATTTAAACTTGTGTGTCAATTCTGTGCCAATTTGCAAGCACCACACTAGGGAACAAAACAGAGGACTAGAATGTATTTCTTGGTTTTATTGATGAGAAAGTACCGTATGCCCCATGAAGAAGAAAATCCAGCATTCGGTGTTATAATTTGATGGTACCAAACCCACGTGACCAAGTGATGACGTCATATTCCTGGCGCTGGACCTGCTGCGGCTCATGCTGCGAAATGCCACGGTGAACAGCCGCAATGCTGGATAGATGCCGTGGCCCAAACCCCAAAAAACCAACCTGGCGCACTCCCAAAATTGGATTAAGGTGAATTAAAGTGGATTAAGGTTGGTGCAAATTAGGCAAGGTTGATTAAGGTGGAGTTTAAATTAAGTTGATAACTTGGACAAGTCCTCATGCTTTTGCATTCAAATCACTTAAGAGGAGACGCTCCTCGAAACAACATTTTTTTTTTCATTACTTGTACTTGACATTTGAAAATTTATAATGCAAAAAACCGCTAAGGCGTGCAGACACGGACACAAGAGAAGTGGACAACACGAACGCCGACTATCAACTGAAGGAAAGACTAAGGCAAAAAAAGAAAGAAGACTCAAAACTCAAAATTCAGTCAATTATAGGGTTTTCTATGCAGATCTTAAATATGTAATTACTTTTTATGTAGCTATGTGATGCGTAACGGCCAAATATAGTCATCTTTGTGAGCACTTCTTTATGAACTAAATTTTCACAATAAGAATCGTGCTGTAGCTTGTTTAGCTCTTTGTAGACCACAAAGTGCCAATATCTAGCCAAGCAGCGTGTACAATAACTGAAACTATATTTCAACTATGTTTTTTCGCAATTCCCTTAAATATAACCTTGTACTCTTACAACTACTGCTTGGAGATATTGAAAATTCAAGTAGGTATCAGCACTGCACAAATCTTCAAGAGTATGCATGCCGAATTTCGTTAGTATAAGGCTATTATAAATGTACAAAGTTATTTTCATGTGATTGTGGAAAAAATTAATTGAAGTGTGCTAATTTTTTTTCATAGTTGCAGTAATTGTAGATGCTGTTTGAATAGGTATCTGCACTTAGCAGTCTACAAGGAGCTAAATAAGCTACAGTGCAATGCTTTTTATCAAAATTTATTACATAATAAAGTGCCCACAAAGTCGCTCTATTTTGCTATTGTGTAGGACATAACTCAAGAACTATAGCGGTTACACAGAAACTAATCACATATTTGAAATATTCTTGTAATGCTCTATAAGTGAGCGTATCTTCAAATCTCTAGTACAAATATTTAAAAGATGCATTTTCGAGGAGAGTCTCCCCTTAAGGATGCTTAAGTGATTGTCAACTTTTTCCTTTCTATATACATAAACTCTGCAGACTTCTCTTAATTTGACCCTGACAAGACTTCGCAAGTTGGTTGAATTATCAGATGAATCAAATAAAGAGAAAAGGAAAATATTGCCTGAATTTTCCGTCACATCATTTAATCTCTTCAGCATTAGAATATGTAAAAGCATCCCCTCTGTGACGCTTCTGCTGGGCTCAGACATGCTCATAAAGTAAACCTTGCAACCCTCATGGTCATCACCGTTGATCACAAAGCTGTTCGAATGCTGCAATGAGATATTCGCACTCTATAAATATTGAGCACGTTTAGAGACCTCTATTACATGTCAAGATGTCGCGTTGCAAATTGGTTATAGTTTTTGTTATTGAAGATGTCATCAAACATGTCCTGCCTTATAACCCTTGAAAAAAATTGTGGTCCACATTTCACTTTTTTTTTTTAAGGCTCCAGCATGAAGGTTACCAGTGGCCTTGAATCATCCTAAGTGTTGCTGTTGGCTGAAGCTCTGTGTGAAGTACTTGGCAGCTTTCAGGCAAACAGCATCATGTTGACACCGTGTCAAGAAGAATGGTGCAATTTTCACAACATGTTTTAGTGGTTGCTCCTGCAAGCTTATACGATGGAGCTTGTGATATATTTCAGAGATTTACCTGTTTACTATTTTAGCTGTTTATTCTCGTGCATTCTTTTGATACATCACCTCTTCTGTTGCCTATATGCTTCTGGTAGTGGAGGTCTGGGTGAAGCTTTGCTGATGTTATATACAACAGAGATACAAAAAAAAGGTCCCTACTATATCAGATGTTCTTTGCATAATATTTTCTCTTTTGACGATGTCCTGCTGTCATAGAGCAGTCGTATGCGTGCAGACCAGATTGAGCGCATTAAGTGCACTACACTGATGCAAAATGTAGCGAAAACTCGGCAGCTTCTTGCTTATGCATGATGGCATCTTTTATATATAACCCACAATTGGTGTTATTAAACTGTCGGGGAGGAACTGCTTCATTTTATGAATTCTGTGGTTATTTGAATTGCAGTGCTATCAGTTCATCTGTGTCACAATTAATTGCACAGCACTGGTAAACAGAACAAAGAGGCACAGCAGACGACAGACAGTGCTGTGCGTAGTCTGCTCTCCCTGTTTGTCCGCTGTACCTGTACTGCACAGTTAATCATAATAACAAGCCCGATCACTGCATTCATAAGTTAACCTCGACTAGAAGCGCTTCAACTCTACTCAAGTAGAAAGCAATGCTGCCCCCTCGATTGAGGACCTTGTGCTTCAATAATGTACCTCAGTGATTCCTGTGATGAGTCACTTGAAAAGTACTTCATGGCCCCAATGCAATTTAGCAGACACTGAGAGTGCCTGATTATGAAATTTTAGCTTTGGAATTTTCAAGAAGCACATTATTTAAACATTGTGACTGGAGCTCTTCAGTCACGCCAATTATGAAAGTCCTCATAGACTCAAATGTTTCAAAGCCTGGACACTGATCAATGAACAGTGTGGGGATAGGAAGGGGGGGGGGGGGGGTAACGCTGACTGCCGAGTCACCTATGGACAACAATATAAACTGTGAAACAGCACTTCTTTAACAAGCGCAGCAAGAAATTAATGTCTCGGCAGGCACTCCAGCAAAACTAGCTAAGTTGTATTTTTCAACATGAGCTTTCTTCAGCCAGTTTAGCCATTTCATAGGAGGCAGTGAGTCACAATGAGCACTGGTGGCGTGTTAGTCTAATAACCTCCCTCAGAAAGGTGCCTGTCATTGTCCGGAGTTTGACATAAATGTTTGGAGGCGGTGTGATTAAAGAGCTCTGGCTGTGACCACTTAGGACAAGGTGCAGTGCTGCCCTCAGCTTTATGCAAGCTGAGATAGAGTGTGGAGGAACGACTAAGATTATGAAGGCAAGCATCAAGCCCACTCTGGTGATGTCAGAAGTTCCACAGCTTCGGTTCCTTTTATCTTTTCGTGAAACATTCCACTATGCGTTATTACTGATGAGTGAAATTTTTAGTCACTGAGTGATATTAACTTCACTCCCTGCCATTATGCAGTAGAATCTCATTAAACAGAACTTCAATAGACCAAAGATGCATATTCCAATAAACAGGAGTTCTGTTTACCAAGAAAGATGTGCAGGAGTGCAGCACTATACTATGTCATACACCGTCTTAATACTGTTGTCAGAAATGTTTAGCATTAAGAAGTTAATGTAGCAGCTAGTTTAAATAAGCTAACAGAAAACAACAAGGTGCCTGGCACTTAAAACTTTATTCTGCAACCAGCACAGTCGCTGACCAATAATTCAGGCTTGCCAGGTACTGCCTGCAAGTCGAACTAAATGTAAGTCCAAAATAACGGATTCACCTTAAATTAAGTTACTTAATAGAATAAGAAAAAAGGTTTCCAAAGGCAATGCTACGCTCACATATGCTTGCCTGCGGCCTGGTGAGTCTGTATCCTTTGGTTGTCGTGCTGTCGCTACAGATGGACGAAATCATGGTTACTGCATGCACCAAATCTGCATCCTCTGTCAACATTTAACAGAAGTCAACTGCACTTTGATAGCCGAATGATAGCGGTTTTTTTCACAACATTCATTTTCAAGCGCTTCCCTCCCTTATTATCCACCATCGTTAGCACAAACATCGAGGGTGGAATTGCTGCTATTCGAAGCTGCTCGATTCTGAGCAACAAATACTCGCAACAGCGACTGCTTTGGTATGTAACAGGTAAATTTATGCCCTGGACACCCAATACATGCCAAGTGTCCAGCAAGAATGGCTTTCTTCACAGATCAGTACAAAACAAAAATGCTATTAGAGGTTGATTTTGTAGTTCTGTTTATGGAGACTTGCGAATATTTTGGTTCCAATTAAGGCAGGTTCTTTTGCATCGTTCAAATACAAAACCAACCAACTGGAGAACCTATTGTTCCACCCAATCAGCAACTCCATTTAAGCGATTTCTGTTTACTGACATTCTACTGTAGTGGTAAAAGACATCTGCATGCACATTTCATGTGAGCAGTGAAATGTTCTGGTTCCTGGATCTTTCTGTACTACTTGAATGTCAATCACTGTAAGCATTGTTAATGCACGTGTGTTTCGCTATTCACATATTCATGTTTCACTTGTCCAAGACAGTATGCTTGCCGCCCACTTAATGTTTAGATATGATCTGCAATGCTCATGATAAGGCAGCAAATCACTTGACCGCATAATTTTTTGTTTGTGGTATAGTGATGTCTACTAAATGCAAAGAAATCCATCGTGTGTATTTTCCTGTGCTTCCCATTTGTTCCTAGTGCCATTATGGTTCCACTGTATATTTTATAAATGGCATTATTTTGTATGTTGTATACAAAAATAAAATATACAAGACAAATGTGTTGCAAAAATATGTTTATTGCTATACAAGAGTAAATCCCTGAGCTTGCTTAGATGTGCAAATTTATTTCTTCTTAATCTCTCTAAAGCATATTTTTAAAATTATAAGTGCCATTGCAGAAAACAGCCCAATTATTTATTTGCTGTGTACATACAACGGCACTGAAAATGTAAGTGTGTGCAGTACCTTTTTTCAAAAGTCCTGCCAGCAGGTCTTTAGGAAGCTAAGAATGGTGTATCAGAACAATTCCATAATTAATTTGAGATTTATATTTACTGGCATATTCATGCTGTTGTATCAACAGTGGTTATTAATGCGATAAGCAGGAATTGGAGTACAGAAGAGTTCTCCCAATGACTTGCATATCTTGAAATTTAGAATTGTTGGGAAATACAGAGCTAAAGTTGATGCTTCAGTAATGTTCAATATAAAAGGGTGGTAGAATTTCATATTTAAGTATAGTTCATAAAGCACAGCTAAAACTGCATTTGATGGCACTCCTTGCATGCATACGTCGGATTCACATGGCCATTTGAACCTTTTCTGACAGTTTTTTCTGCTGTGTACAAATCACTCTTGGAAGTACAGACATATTCATACTCTGTCACTTTACATGCTTCCTAATATTAGGAAGTGGTGTCATCAGAAATATTGAAGGGAGCCAAATTTGGCCTTTTCAGGTATCATAGAGACAGACATTACCCTCACAAAAAAATCACAGAAGTATGAGTAACTAACTTTTAAATTATTTGTTTGGGCATGTGTTGCAGTTGTGAAAATGAAGCTGGATAATAATTAAGTCTTGTATTAGCAGAAATCAGGAGGTTGTCCAGTTTCAATATAACTATCCTCAAAATGTGCCACAAAATACACAAATTTACTTTCCAGGAAATAGTTTTTAATTGCACAGTGCAAAAAACAAGCTATAATCGAAATGCCGGTGTATTTTTGTTATATTTTGTTAACAGGTATCACTATAAACAGGCTAGGTTCGGGATTTCGGTTAACTGGACATGACTCCGTTGTTATCTGGCTTAATTTTCTGCGATTGAATCATACATTTTTAAAAATATATTAGTACTACTTATTTAGCTGGCAATGTAAACATTGCGATTTGTGCCCCCTCTTCAGGTAATCCACGTGAATAGGTATAATTGTTCTGTATGGCATGGGTGATTAAAAACAATCCGTTAGAAGTATCAAAGGAATGGTGGCATTCCTTTGTAACACGGGTCTTGTGTTCCAAAATCGCTCCTGGGCTATGACGGACGTTGTAGTGAAAAACGCTGGATTGTTGTTTACCGATTTGGTTTCCGTGTACACGCGGGCTAACTTTTATGCGTCCGGGAAGCGTCCGGTCATTTGCGTTCATGTGTGCCCACGAACTGTATGAAAGATTGAAGGGAGAGATAAAGGCTGGGAGGGTTGCCTAGGTTGCAGGTATTCTACCCTACCCTGGGGGTTGCAGAGCCCAGTCGCCTTGAAAAAAGTGCAGGAATAAGGCAAGCAGGTTTGTGTACATGACGGGTTGTATGCATGCACACGAGGTGCATGTTCGTGCAAAAATTTGAACACTTGACAAGTGTAATCACAACCAGCCATTCCAGTGTGAGCCGTGTTTGGCAAGAAGTCTGCTGTGCAACAACCACAGTAACACTACCAGTTATGGCGTTACGGTCAGATTGTAGGCATCGCGTGCTGTTCAACGTAAGACAGGTTAGACTAAGGTTTGGGGCGCTGCCGTATGGCCGCAGCGGGCTTTCCTTTGATCTTGGCAATCTTTGCAGCAGACTGCAGGATCCAGGGCACGAAGGTAGCCACGCGAGTGTATACGCCTGGGTATCCTGGCAGGCCGCACTGGACGCCAAAGGACACGACCCCCACCACCTCCCACACGTCCTTGCCGTCTCGTTTCACTCGTACTGCCAGCGGCCCACCGGAGTCGTGCTGCTCGTAGAAGAGTTCATGCCGTACGCAATCAGCCAAGGGCAGGTTTATATTCCTCTTTCATCGGTACTGTTCTGGACCACACCGACATTGTACAGTCAACTTTTAGAGCAAGGAAATTTGCTTAGCAAATGAGAAAGAGGGAGCGTAGTGTTACCTAGGTAGGTTACCCTAGCGACAGGCTTTGTATACGCACTACTCCAGGTGAAATGGTGATACATGGCAGAATGGAAGCGAGAAAATCACGTGCGCACATTAATGCATACATGCGTCCAAGGTGCCCTAGCACAAAAGTTATGTACTGAATGCAAGAATTTGTAGGCGTACGTCATGAAGCAGCAGCAGCAGCAGCTCAGGGCGAACACCTAAAAAAGTACTTCCGAATGCAATCTATTTAGCTGATGGTTAAGTCTCTGTAGGGATAAAGCAAGTCTGCATAAATTTATTTGAAGACCATTAGAAACTTTCAGTAAGGCATTCCACCGGCTACCGTAACACTCCCCTTCTCCAACAAAGTTTGTTGCAACTTTGGCAAACAATGCCAGCTAATATGGGTTAGCTCTTTAACAGCTGCTGTGCGTGGAAAGTCTACAATTACACATAAAACTTGGCTGCACTGTACCTGACAGGCGTCGACTCCGCCTTCGGTGATGTTTCCTGCGCAGAGGAAGTCCTGGTCGACGCCGTGATGAAAGACAGTCTTGTAAGTTCCGAGAGTCTTGTAGAGCTTGTCGCATTGCTCGTTGCTCACAAGGGGCACGTCAGCTTCCTGAAGGTTTGTCTGCAGTTTCCCTCCTGCAGATCAAGTCCAGCGGAGCGCAAGCACTGCAAACTTGACACCCTTGTCGTGCTATGTGTAGTTAAATCATTTGTCCAGAACCACAAGAACGCTACATTGCCTCATGCCATTAATTTTTGAGACGAGGTACTGCAGCTGTTTCGAAGAGTCCCACCTCCTAAAGGCACTCGATATTGCATTTGTGGTACAATCGTCATTCCTCGAAGCCTCTTATAAAGGAAAACTCGGTTGCTTTTTCTTTTTTAGAGCGCAGCTCTTAGGCGTCTGTTCCTGCGTTGAGTGTCGGCGTCCGTCGGTGTAACTGAGAGCACGAGCACTGCGAAGGATGAAAGAACGAACGCGGAGCGCAGCGAGGGATGAAACACGGCGAGAGCGAGGAGGAAAATGGAGGGGGAGGGTGCAGCGGAAGCATAAGGAAAAAAGCAGAGGAGGAGAGGATGGCGAAAGGGTGAGGAGGAAAGCGGAGTGGCGCACGAGACGTGCTCCGCGGCGGCGACCAGGCTTGCGGCGAGCGTGTCCACCGATACCATAGATGGAACAAAGCGCTGGCGTGGGCTTCGGACCCACTGCGCATGCGCTGCTAGAGCATGCGCTCCGCGAGAGCCACGCGTTCCCGTGTTTACGCTTCCTTTCTGAACAATGAGCGACACAACCGGTGAAAATGCTTCGTCTGCCGCTGCTGCTAAACGAGCTGCCCAAGGAGAGGCTCAGTGCCGCCGCCGAGAGGACCCTGTTCAGAACAAAATTATTTGCCGCAATATATCGCGAATCCAAAACAACTAAACAGCGAATTAGGGAGTATCGTAATCGCGTCGGTGACCCCCCCCCCCCCTTTTTTTTTTGCGTTGCGCCAGATTGAGAACTGATCTCGTCAACGTGAGAGTTGGAGAATGTTGCTCTGGATATTACAATCTGTATGTATGTGATTTTAGCTTTCCCTGCGTCATATTGGTGTCGACAAATGTACCACGGCAAACGTAGTGCATTTCCCAAAGCAAGTCCGACGTCGCCGCTCTTAATCGCACGATCCGCCGCGGACAACAATGTTGTCCATTTCTGCAAGTAGAAAAACCTGGCGTCACCCTTTACCCTCTCGCAGTTAACCTCACACACCTGAGAAACTCGTGTCTTCTAGGAGACAGAGCTAATTATCTGGCCGACCAAGCAATTTTGCCTGTTCGCGGAACGAAATACACAGACATGTGCGAGACGGTGACTTGCACCCAACAGTTCTCGGGCATAGGGGTCAGCGAGTGCGTTGCCTTCCACTTGCGAGTGAACTGTTGGGTGCAACAGGTGAACATTGAACAACGGGTGGACTCTTAGGTAACTTGTGTGTTCACTTCAAAAAATGCCTCGACACCGGCCTTGAACAAAGCTTCGAAATTTTCGCCCCCGAAAATTTCTGAAATCTTGCTTTTTACAATGACCCGTCGTCTTGCACCTTTTGGAATGGACTCTTTTGTTTGTTCGCCCTATTCATGCCCACCGTTGTGTCCCCAGCATCGGAGGCGAAATAAATGCCCGAGTAAATTGCTCTAATGATCGCTTTTGTAATTATTGAAAATATTCCCTCTTGAACTTTTTCTTCCTCATTCTCTGTGCTTTCTCTTATTACGTTCCTTTTTAATTACAGCAACCCACTTGTTGACGAATTTTCAGGTGTCAGCCGTCGCCGCTGCGGCCAGTAGAACTCTGCGCAGAAGGCT
Organism: Dermacentor albipictus; assembly: GCF_038994185.2. Lineage (NCBI taxonomy): Eukaryota > Metazoa > Arthropoda > Arachnida > Ixodida > Ixodidae > Dermacentor > Dermacentor albipictus. The sequence goes on along the minus strand of NC_091823.1, from coordinate 44,350,040 downwards.
TTATTTGCGCTGCTAAGGTTCCTGCGGTCTACGGGCCTTCATGATCAACTTTTAAGAACGTCGCCACATACCGCTCTGTAGTGTACGTGGTTCTGCCCCCCCCCCCCCCCCCCCCCGCCCTTCCGCTCTCTTTCTTTCTATCCCCCTGCCTCTTCACTCCCCCTCCCCCCTCCATACGCGAGCTGGCGCGGACGCGTATCCAGACGTGTACGCCGCACCTCTCGCCCCGCGACGGTGAAGACGCTCGGTGCGTGTGCGTGGGGAGCGGATCACCCCCGTGACACCGGCACCACCATGCGGCTTTTTTCCCGCTGTGTTGCGCTGCGTTACCTTCGGGATCGGCCAACAAGAACGGCCCAAGTTTAGCTTCCCAAGGAAAGCTCAACGCTTTTAAAAGCCATAGCTGTAGCTCCATTGCACTTTGAACGAAACTGCGATTGTTTCACCCTGCCGTGAGCGCGAACGATGGGGCTTCGTATACGTGTACGCACCGAACCCGTTGTGTCCCCAGCCCAGGATGACCCCCTGGTGGGCGTCGAGCGACTCGTCCTCGTCGGGGAGGCAGGCGGCCGGCATCTGGGACTCGCTCACGCCCGCGTCCTTGTGCAGAAGCAGCAGCGCCACGTCGCTGTTCTGCTGCTTGCCGTTGTAGGCCGGGTGTAAGTGGACGAGCTTGACCTTGCGCTCCACCGTCTGCGTCATGGCGCCGCGCACGCGGCTCTTCGATATCTCCAGGCTGCCCAAGCGCACGAAGAACTCCGTGTCATTCCTGCGCCGATCGAGGGAACGGTTGCGGAAACTTGGCGCCTTATTGGTAGACAAAGGGAAATGAAGAAAAAGACGGTCGCCAGACTTCTCCCATTGCTCTCCTTATCATCATTATTATGCCCTTAGCCTGTGCTTTGGCCTAAGCCCAGGACAAAACGAAGTTTTCCATGGAATGTCACTGATCGTATACATAGAGAGATCATTTGTGGGTCTGCCAGGAAGGACTTGTGCGTATTATTTGAAGTGTATAGAGGCGCTAGAAGGGAGTTGAAATCTAGAAAGGAGCCATAGTTGACGCTTGTGTACCAGAAAAAGACTTGCAAGTTGTTCCCAGCTGACCATCATATGCGTATGATGTGTATTTCTAAACCGTTTTTCATTGTCATGTTTGTATGTCAGTGCACTTTTTTGAATGCCCTTTCTGTTACGATCCCTGACGGGATTGACAGTATTGAATAACTAAATAAAATATATGCGCTGCGTACATCGAAATTTTATTATTATAGTTTTTCTCCGCAAGGGTACATAAGAATTGACCATTCTTGGGGTAAAGACGAAAGTACGTGAAAGACAAGGCGTCGCTTCCCTAAAATCATGTCGATCACGTCGAAGTCATCAACCAGATTTTGGGGAAGCAAGCTTCAGCATGGTTCGCTACCCGTCATTTTTGTTTTCCCCCTCGATATAGCGCTGCTGGCAGCCGGACGCCCATCCACTCGCCCCGTTGAGTGACCATGACATGTAGCATATATGCAAATGGAATAACCAACACTCACGCTTTGTAGAAGCAGTGTGCAGCCGACAGAACCACCTGCTTCGTGATCAGGACCCCGCCGCACCAGAAGTTATCCACCTTGATCTTGTCGCGGAACACTGCCACCTGGAGAGTGAGAGACGTCTGCCAATGTTTCGCTAGGCTTAACATATCCTGCTAGCCACTTAGAAAGCGAAGTAGTCCTACGTGAATCTGTTGGCGTGACGTGCTAGACCTTTGCTAGCGCAAAGAAAGTGAGCACACAAGAAACGCGAACGTCTAAGGTAAGAACGCTGCACCGCTACTTCGAACGAATCAAGGATGCTAGAAACGCACACAGCGGCCGATCACCTCTGCCCTTTCTACTCTGTTGGCATATCTCATAGTCTAGTCCCCCATTCACCCTTCATACACATAACGCCAGCTCTTTTCTGATCTTTTGTCGCGGGAAATTCCAGGGGCCCGCAAAGCATCGAGGCAGTTACGGTTCCTGCCGCTATATCCGTTTCTCTTATCGCACCGTCGTACCCTCTTTTTGTATGTGAAAAATTTATTAAAATCGATCGATTCACCAATCAATCGACTAAGCGCTGTGGAGGCATTCTAAATATACTTCGTGTTGAAACAAGTGTATTTCTGTCGCGCAACGTTGCTAGCGGTGTGGCATTGGTTCGTATACAGTCGCAAACGCTGTGTGCAAACACAAACGCGGACAAGTAAAGCTAGCCCACAATACGTCTATTTTTTTACCGTTTTCGCTAGTGACATTGACATGACTCATTCTCGCGGGGCGCTGAGTTTCATGGCCACAGCGTGTTTCATGGCCATAGCGTGTTTAACACACAGCGTGTGTTAGAACATCTGAAAGATGAGCAAGTTGGTAAGGTTTCAAGGGGCTGAAAGGCAGGCGTGCAAACAGGGACACAAGTAGAACGAAAAGGACACGGTTTGTGTTGTCCTTTAACGTTCTGCTTCTGCCCGTGCTTTCATGTGGGCAGCACCATGTTTAGGAAGTAGTTACGTAGTGGCACCACATCTCGACCTCTATTAGCGACGCGTTATATATATCCTCATTTCCATTTACCATCCTGTTTCAGCTTATCATGAAATCATCTGTACCTTGACGAAAGGAACACCTGACCAGCGCCTGCGAAATGAAAGCCGCGCAAATGCATTCGCAATTATTGTCTCACGTACGATAGATTGGGCATGATGCTTTCGACACTCCGAGGATACGTGTACGAGTGCCTAGCGCCTTAAATTAAAAAAGCGTTTGTCAAAGCACGCTTCTCCGCAATACGGCATCGTGTGAGAAGTTTCTTGTGCTTAGCTCCAAAACGTGCTCGTCAAAGCTTGCTTCTCCACATCAAAATATGTCCAGGGGAGAAGCCAACTTTAGTGCACGGCTCTATAAAGTGTTCGTCAAAGATTGCTTCTCCACAATACGATGTCTTTTGTGGAGAAGCTATTTTTAATGCGTGGCTACCTAAAGGGCTTGCCAAAGCTCGCTTCCTCACAACACGACGAATTCCGGGGAGAAGTCGCCTTTAGTGCATGGGTCCCGAATAGGATTGTAAAAGCTCGCTCGGCCAAAAAGAAACGCTTTGTGTGGAGAAGACGGCTTCAGTGCGTAACTCCTCAAACTGTTGTAAGCTTGCTCATCCACAATGCGACATGGTAATATTTGAATTGTCCTGTGCGGTCTTATAGCGGAGAAGGTTACCACTGCAACACTAAGCGTTGTTACCGATGGACAAGTAAATAATTAAAGGAAGAGCAGCCGATTTCAAACTTAAGTATCCTCAATTCCGAGGCTGGTGCACAAACGGCTGCACTTTCAGAGCATCTGCATGTGTAATGAGGTTCTCATGCCTCGCAACGTAACGTACGACGCACATGCACGTGACACTTATGGCGTAGGCGCTGGTTAATCCGGCATGGATAGGAGTGCACAAGAGCCAAAATAGATGCAAAAAAATAATATAAGATGGATGGAATAATTTTCTTTTCTGGCAAAGGTACGCTTCATTTCTTTTTTTTTCTCGAAAACGGTTCATACACGGGAAGGTAGCCACTTACCACGAACGGGTACTCTCCGTGACTGCGCACGCTTCTTCCTCCAAGCACATAATGCACTGGGAACCGTTTCTTGTCGCCCTTGCTGGGGGGATTCCGGCCGCATACTGGAAAGCGTTCAGTTATCGTGCTATGTTGGCCGTCTGATGTGTATCGCGAAGCCGTTATTATACGTAAGAATGATTCGGCACTCGAACGGTAGCGGTAGCCTGAGGTGTGTTGTCGACGGCTATCGCGTACGACTGCGGCACATGCGCGGATGCCACTGTTTGAAGTTTATTTGTCCAGCCTGCTTACAGGAACGAGAGCAGATGCTAGAGGCTACATAGCCTGACAAAAGGCCTCTGCTCCTATTACAGTTTGGTAAGCAGGCCGATATACAGGACAAAATATTGTACCTCTAATCGTTTCGAGCAAATATATCTTTCACAGTAGAGAAAGAGAGCGTAAAAAAGAGAAGAAAAAGATCGCCTAAGTTTTGTACATTCTCAACATTCACACAACTAAGTTAACACAGACGTGTACATGAGGTGAAAAAAAAATGCACTTGTATCACACAATGCGAAATGACAAGACAAAAACATTTAATTATTTAAGCGAACTCAGTATCATTGCGTGTCAAGATGGACTTCACCGTGGTACTAGAATGTATGTGATAAGAATCTATGAGAACATGTAAGCGATTTAGAAATTCCGGTACTTGTTATTCCATATGTTGTTTGCCATAGTTTGTCCTCAATGTTGGTGACATGACGGTCATCGTTGGTGAGGTCCTGAATAATTTTAAACAGACAAACATTAACGCGCTGCGTCTCTGCGCACCGAGCGCCATTGGCGTGCGCATTTTTATTTTTTGCTGCGTCTCCTTTTGGACCCCACCGTCCGCAGTTGCAGTCCGCTAAAACGCCAAGGGAGGTTATACATTAGTTTTCGCAACTCTATCGGCGCTTGTTCTTATTTTGTGGGCGGAGGAAGGTTGCTTGTTATCGTAGAAAGCTACTGTCGATGTTCAGTTTTTTTTTATTACGAGCCAATGACATCACTGTGACGTCACGGACCACGCAGTATTCTCATGTACTGGTTCCATTCATTGCGCGAGAAGCCTATAACAAGTAGCTGATGTGCTGTGCGCTTGTTATAGAAGTTCAAATACAGTAAGGGTGTCTACCAACCGGGAAAACCGGGAATTCTCAGGGAATTTGAACAGTCTGGAAAAACTCAGGGAAAACTCAGGGAATTTGTGCTTCCATCAGGGAAAATTACCTGTAACTTTATTGAAAGGGAACGAAAGTCGTGTTAATGCTGGCTCCAGTAATAGAGGAATTGCAACGAATCGTCATTGACGCCGTGTCATCGGCACGATGTATTGCCAGAGTAGTTAACGACCGATTTTCTAGACGCCCGATTTTTCGGACATGCCCGGCACCACCACGTGCGGCACCACATGCGGCACCACCACGTACTCCATATAGTCAATGTATATTGCCTTGACTGCAGGTCTGAAATGGCATTAATCAAAGCCGCCACCGCCGCTATTTTGATTATCTCGCCGCCTCGAACCGGCACTCTCGCAGGCAGATCCGCTGGCAGCCGTAACCACCACCGCGGCAACGTTAGGCCTAGCTGCTTCTATGTTCGCTATTACACTTCTTGCCGTGCGGTGCCGTGTTTTTCATTGAAAGAATTCGCCGCTATCACCAATGGCACCGACTCCGCCTTTGTAATCCTCGCGATTGGCTTTGAAGCTCGCAGAGCACAGCGCGTTGCGTAATGCAAGTCCCGAAAGTTAGCTTCGCCTCAATACATTAGTGTTAGGCGGTGAAGCATAACAAGCGTGGGAAGGGGGCAATTGTCACGGTACATAGTATGTATTCCTTAATTACACATGCGTGCACCCCGTCTCCTGTCACAGTACGAGCCCTGATATGCCTAATAAGCGTACTGGTAGGCCTTCAGAGCTTTTTCAGACGTGCCTGTGATAATTTTAGCCCTTAAAGGCAGTTAAAGACATGCATTAATTTTTTTCAGACTGCCCGTTTTTTTTCTTTTTTTTTCGGCCCCTCGGAAGTCCGAAAAATCAAATCTTGACTGTACAACTGACCAAAAAGATGCTTCAGATGATCCATGTGGTGAAAGCGTGGTAGAAGGAGGATGAGAACAGAAAGGACCGACGCACTGAGGAATTAACGGGAAAGGAAGGGTGCCGGCGCCTTTTTGAAGGAGCTTGAGCTAAAAAAACTTAGTGTTCGCTGACGCTGAGACACATGTGTCCCTCATCCAAGCCAAAATAAATTGTTTAAGCAGTGAAACCCAACACTAAGATGTTGTGTACGGGCTGAGAGTATGTCAGGACAGTTGAGGTTGACTTCCCAGCTGCTGAGAGAGAACCTTAGTTGTGACAAAGTTCAGGACCTCATACATATGAGCTTGCTATCAGTTGATAGAAATAGCTGATATTAAAAAATATTTACTTATGTATGCATCTCTTTTTCATTCGTATTTGAAAATGTTCGACTCAATTTGGAATGGGCTTTACCATTTCTTTCGCTGTGCATTTTACTAACACCTTCCTTCTGTTTTCTTTTTAAATAAAATAGATATTACTCCTTACTATTCAAACTGGATTAAGTCATTTTTTTGTTTCAGCAGCTTACTAGAGAGTGACAGCATCGGGCAACGTGGTGTGAGCCTGTCTTGACATAAAGCAAAGTTCTGGCTCATTCAGGGAATGTCGCAAAGGTGCTCAGGGAAAACCTGGAAAACTCAGGGAATTTCGAAATGTCAACTTGGTAGACACCCTGACAGTGTTTTCCTATTATTAAAAATAATCACAGAAGAAATTTATTAGACTCGGCGATATTTCCCATAGTCTGTTACGTCTCGTTGTGCTGGTGCGGGAGGTTACAATTTGTCATTGCCGCGGGCCATTTCTCTTTCTGGCACAGAAAGCACAGAAAGGCAATGTATTTGGCAGTCCATCAGTGTAACTTCCCAATATGGCTTAGCATAATACTTGCTGTTTCTTTCTTTTTGGCTTAACTTGCAGCACCGAAAGAAGGCAACGCTTCTGAAAAAAAGTACGTGGCGTGCTTATAATGCCACACCTTGAGGTTGACGCTTCCACTGCAAACAATTCGTTCACGAAGACATGAAATACATAACCGTCGCTGCTCGTTCGTTAGCGGACATCTTTTCTATTATGAGTGATGACGTCGCGCTAAGTGACATCGCTGCTCTTAATGTAGAGTCTCGCCTTTTGTGTTGTTCTGCGCGAAAGTGACGAGCACTAAAGTGAAAGCTCTGGCTCTGACGTGCAGTCTCGCAATTGCGCTTCTGGCGCCAGCGGCATAGCCACAGAGCACCTATATGTATAGCCAGTATAGCTTCATTTTAAGTGGTGCCATATTTTCAGACGAAGTGTCGTTGGCGTTGCGGTAATCAAGCGAGGTTGAAATTTCATCTGTGGTCACCAGTTCTGCTTAAGAAACGAAGGGCGAGCGAACGGTAAGTTATAGGCGACTGCGTACGTAGCCTGTTCTCCTGGAGCACGGCCAACATGCGGTCCTTGTCGGCAGCGGAGCGCTGCGGTCTCGACTCCCGGCGGCAGCACACGTGGTCCGGGAGCTCGCACGTGTTGGATCGCTCGCGTCGCGCCTCCGGGCACGACGTCTCGGGAACGCAGCGGCCAGGCTGATCCGACGACGGCGCCTCGCAGTTCGAAGTCCGCATAGGCAAAGACCCTTTCGCTGGTTGCAAACAGAGACCCCGGGATGTTTTCACTCTAAGATGTCTGATACAGCCATGTAATTTCAGCAGTCAAGAAACAGAATGGTAGGCCGCAGTCGCGTGTCATCTGCCACGTGCGCTCTTATTTTGCGATTAATTACGATTGTTTATAGACTGGCCTTCCTACGCGTTAAAAAATGAGACGTGAGCATGAGACGTGAGGCTTGCTTATTACGTCAGGTAACGTCAAGAACGTAAGCTAAGGAACAATGGACTCGGTCAGTCCCTATTGAAAAGACCACAGCAACGCCGAGTGCTAATGTTCCCTCTTCTACCGTCGAACACTTCCAAGTCTCCACGGCGGAGGTTTCACTCTCCTCCCCCTTATTCCCCTCTTACACTTGGCAACCGCATACACGAAGGCTGCATGAATATCCGATACACCTCTGGGCAGGGGCGCCTCTAAAGGCGGTCGAAGCGGTGCAGCTGATGTAGCTTCGTGCTCTGCTGCCCCACATTCCCTACAGAAAAATCCTGACGCCACCCCTACCACCGAGATCGGCGCGATCACTCGCTAGAGCAGTTTTCAGGCGGTTCCGAGAACAACTGACTTGTGTACAGGAAACAGGACATTCACTGTGCCCGCCATACTTACTCGAATTTCTTAATATCACTTTATCTAATCACCTGTTAGCTCTGACTGCGTTCTCTTTATCTTTGCGTAATTTGTTAGCATGTTACTGTGATACATGTTATCTGGGCCCGTGTTCACAAAAAGCTCTTGCGCTTGAAGTGTTCGGAAGAGCAGATTACGACCAATCCTGATGCTGGACATTTTATTAGCGAAGGCCGCCCGCCAATAGCTAAGAGCACTTACGAACGAAAATATTTGTGAATTTGGCCCCTGATCTGCGCATTACACGTGACCTGTACGACATCACTTCACCTCAGCCTCAACTAAGGTATCAGCTACTTTCGCATGGACGCCTATTCAGTACCCCTATCTATAGCTTTGCTAATACCATGTTTCGTTCCATCGCTTGCTCTGCGATCCTCATATTCCATTCTGGTTTCTTTGCACTGTGCTGCAGAGTTATTTATATAGATGTGCTCTTCCTTTCTCATACGAAATGCTGATGATACCAAGAGGACGTTCAACTCGGTGGATTGTTGACGGTTCATCTAGGGTGTGTTAGCTAAGTGAGCGACACACAGGTAATAAGACACTGACAGCGTGGGTGCTCGCGACCAATTGATAACTTGCAGCTTGCGCTCGCGACATTGTCTTGTTCACCTTTGGCAGCGTGCTACATCCGCTCTCCGCTAATGCCAAGTTTTCTCGCATCTGCTTTCATGATTTCAATTGTGTCAAGTTGCACCGTTCGGTGTCGCTTATTTTCTGCTCACAGATCAAACGAGACTGTTTAGCCAGTTCTGCCTGATTTCCAGAGCTCGAAACTGTCAAGCACCACCGATGTTTCTCTAGTTGATAATTAGTTGGTTTTAAGAGCTAGCGATTCTTGCGTTCTCACATATTTGCAATCTGCTATTGTCACTTTCCCGAACGAAAAGCAAACGGTTGTGGGCTGACATAGGTGTGCTAGGGTTTGGCAGGACTGTTCGGCTGCCTTTTGAACGAAATTGGTAGGTTAACTTATGGCTGTGTGTCACTTGCTGGCCTGAGTCCGCATATTATCCAACTGCGTCCCGAATTCACGTGCTTTTTTTCTTCTCTTTTTTGACTGCTTACCAGGCAGCCCTGCTCTTTCGTGACAGCTTTCCCTCATTTCAGCAGGACAGACAATTAAGCTAGTTGTTCTTTCACCATTGGGAAGCTATAGCACTGCAAGAGAGATAGAGAGATAATAAACTTTATGCAGCAGAAAAGCACATGAGTGAATCCCGAGACTGCTCTCCTTTGGTGAATACACACTTCTAAGGTCCAAGGATGTCGCCCATGTTGCCTGCAGGTGTAACGCAATAACATTGCTAAATAGAAGTGGGGAAGAACACGAGTTAGGCAGGACGGACGGTTGACATCATGCTACGCAGCGATTACAAACGCATCAATGCTCAAAACACAGCCTTAACCGTATAGTAGCGAAATCAGTTGATGTCCAGAGCTCGTCTTGTTTGCTCTTTCTACTTCGTGTTCCTCGTCCGACCGATTAACTCTTCCAGCTTTCAGCAATGAATCTTGTGGCTCGTTGTTTTCTGTAGAAAGTCGTGACTTTTCCGAAATACAGTGCGTTGCAGTGGATGCGGTAGGTTTTCTTTTCGACTGTCCAGCCGTTCGCCGTTTAGACGTCAACCACTGGTACCCCCGACGCGATATTTGTCTTCCTACAGGTGTCGGCATCATGCACAGGACCGTGCCATTCAATTCGAGAAATAATTTTATTTTGTAGAGAGGCAGATATATAACCTAAGAATGGTTCAAGCCGATTTCAACCCGTCATATATACATGAAATATACGTTATTTTTCTAGAGTTCTGCTGAGTATTACGTGTGTTACTATTACAAGCTGAGTCGCATGCCTCATGCCGGTAACTGTCACGTCACCTCAAACACATCTCGGGTTGGTCTTAGCCCCATCACTTTGTTGTATGGGAGATAGCGCATGTGGTGTAGCTGTATACGTTTTTCTTAAATGCACTCGCACTTGTTGGGCATACGCAGGATTTCTTTTAAACGAAATTTTAAAATGAAATCCGACCTTTGGTGAAGTGGCAGACAATTCTTAACACTCAGAATTCCGATGTTGTTGGCACAGATGTCGATCCCCCTATCTGGTCATAAACATAAATGAACTAGATGGTGGTTGGAATGACAACACAGTCCGTTCATGCGTACGTTTTTATTTCTCTTTCATCACACAACAGCAGTAACGACAGGGTGCTTTCGCAGTATGTTGTGTCTGAGTTTCGACACTGTCATGAAAGCTTTCGTCAAGGTCTAGTTCCTTTCAGTATCGCGCGTGACAACATTCGAACGGTCTCGCAGCGGTTCTCACGTAACAAGTGAAGGAAGACTATTATTGAATGAAAACACCCTATCGTATCCTTGCAAATGACGGTGTGATAAGCGTGTGTTACACGTACTGACTCGCAAGACCCCGAAGCCGTACATATAGTTTCTCAGCAGGCGATGGCCAGCAAGCTGAACACGTCATCGACTTGCTTGTGGCTTCGTCTTGGTCAAAATGTGTACCGCCTGTAATGGAGTGTCGCCGTCAAACGCCTTTCGCCCGAGCGAAAAGTGCGACGCCGAACCTGGAATCAACACACCGAAGTCGATCGATTTTGTTTTTCACGCACGACGTCAAAGCATACTACTATAACGCTGACAGAGGTGTCTCCTCTGCTCTGAAGCTGCGCCTCCTTTAATTTTACTTTTACGTAATTTGAGGAGGCGAAGAAGCGATTAATTTCTGCTCTCATAATTCGAGCCTCGACGATGCGCGCCTCCTCGGCGGATGATTCATGGAAGCGAAAAAAAAAAAAAGCTCTGCTCAAGAAACAACGTGGTGAAGCGGCTCGTGCACGGTGGTCCGGCTGCAGGTCGGCCGGCGCTGTCTCGTTCGGCGTTCAGTTTTTCCCTCTCCTGGGGTCGATTAAGTGGATGTAGGAGTCTCCGGGCTCGCACTCTGGCTTGTCGCATGGCGCGCCGGCATCGTCCCCCTCCCCTACGCACAAGGACAGAAATGCAGAGCATACCATTTGGCACCGAATCTTCGAGTATAGCTCTTCTGGTGAAAGAGCCTCCTCTTTTTCTGTAGTGTAGTGAAGACCAAATCTCGCCGAATGGCGCATGCAATGACTTCTTTGAGCGTAAGCCGTGGGAGTTCGCGGTTATTGTTAGTAAAGCACCCTGTTGTTACTTGCTGCTGGTCGATGTCTGTCTGCGCAAACAGCAGTGACGAGCATGCAGAGGATCGATCAACCAAACACGCCGTTTGTCCTATTTTTACCGATCGTCAGTGTGAGTGATTGTGTTATTTTTGCTGTAGCGATAGAAGCTCGAAACGCACTGTTTAAAACTGCTGGTGACGAGCACGTCGTTAGTCTGTCGACCGAACGAAAAGCATGGAACATGCACTGTTGCGCCGCTGTAGTAATTCAAGGCCATTTGTGAGCAGTATGGTAAAGAACATTGAATTTTCTTTTAAGAAGCGATTGATTGTGATCTATGGATGCGAATCTGACATCTTAACATGTAACCAGTGACTGTTTATTGATCATTTAGTCTTTATTTAGTATTTGCGTACGATACATGTGTGTTTACGACTACGTCCTCTTGAAAGCAAATTGGGTTCTCCCTTTCTTTATTTTTAGAAGAGGGGGTGGGGGGGAGGGTAATGTTTGGAAGCACTAGACGAATGCGCGTGAGGAAAAGACTGAGTCCTCGACTTGCAAAACGCGCTTGCTGTTTTCTGGCGAGCGAATTTAGGTGTGTTTAGTGAAAAATAAATGAACCCGTGCGATAGAATAGCTACGCTCTAAGCCACACTTCAACTACCCGACGGTACCCGATCTATTACCTGGAGGACTGCTGCCACCGCTAGGTGCTGGCCGCTTGCCTGGCTTGCCAGCTGGCGTTGGCGGAACAACTGGTCTTGACGGAACCGCTGGTCTTGACGGAATCACTGGTGCTGGAAATAATACGAGAATCGGTCTTTCGCTAGCAGCACATTAGACAGGGCCAATCTAGGCCCGTCGTGGATTAAACTGCCCTTATATTGATCCTCGTTTGCAAAACACGTTACAGGTGCATATACGTGAAATGGCCGCGCGGGTGTGAGCCCATCCTGCTCATCTTCCTAGCGTGTATCCAGTTTATCCTAACGGCTATGTAAGAAACGAACCGACGCAAATGCGAGATATTGCTCTTTGGTTCAGCATTGGAATTCCCACAAACTGAAAAAAAAAATGAAAGAAAGAATCAAATAAACAAAAAAGAGAAAGAACCGGCCGAAATTTCGATATCGGAAGATAGTCACACGAATGGCCAAGATGCGTCGCACTGAGCTGCTTTAACGTAGAGTTACTGTATATGCCACCACAAAGCAGCTACCCTTGGTAGCATATACAGTAACTCTACTTTAACGGTTACGCCTTTCGATGCCGGGAGAAAGCGGCACTTTCGACGAGCCCATGACCGCGTTCGTCTTTTTCCGAGGCCAAGGACGCTCAAATGCAGCGAACATTCAAACGGGAAATCCCGCCGTGTACACGTCGCACGACCGATGTAGGGCGGCATGCGCGCGGTCGCGATTTTCGCCTTCTTCCATCGGAGACCTTCTGCTACTTGCATGACTGTACCTCGCTCGCCCGGAGGCCCCTTCGACTGCGCGACCTTCACTTAAAAACGCCGTTGGCAACTTTCTCTTTGCCCCAGCGAGAGAGGGTGATGGAGAAAGAGAGGGGGGAACGCCGCCTCACCTTCCGAGACGCCGTGGGGGAGTTTGTTTTTTTTACCCAGTAATTACTTCCGCGCCCGGCAATCATGGAGCGACGGTGTCGACTTGTCGCGCGATTGGCGTCGCCTTGCGGCTGCGCTGAGTCGATGCTCGCGAGCGCATCGATGCCCACGGAAGAGGCTGATTGGCATGTACACGCACTCCCCCAAACCCTCGTGCCCATGAACTTCAAGGGAAGTTCGCGAGCCAGTGCTAACGAAATCATCGCATTGGCGGCGTGCTTCCTGCCGTGCTCTGATAAAAATAATGACGAGGTACACGCAGTCTTTGTTTCTCCGTTTCTTTTCTTTACGCAGTGAGGAGGTTGGTTGCAAAATGTGCGATGTCGAGTCCTGTAGTGGCAGCGTAACGAGCTGATTTCGTTTTATGGAGCACTGCAAAATTCATTCGAGTGCTCCAGTTTTGTGTTATAAATTAGGACTAAGCGAGCTTTCTCACTTATTGGTTGTCTGTGTACTGTGTGGTTGTTGCAGGGCCTATATACGTTCAAAAGTGGGAAGATGTCGGAATTCGATGCAAGACGAGTGGAGATGGCGTGCTACAGTTTGAACCGCTTCGTTTAAAAAACGTTCATTCCTACGTGTAAAGTTATATTAAGCTAAACCGAATGGCCTAGCTCTGATTCGCATCGGTGTAAATTTCGAGGATGAGCGTAAACGAAGAAAAAGAGGAAATACTGTATGCATCTCATGAACTTTTCTGTGTAGCATCGCGCGTGGCGATGGCAGTGTTAAAAGACCCGTGCGATGCATATTTGAAAGCGTTACACGTATGTAACAGCTTAGACAATGAACAAGCTGCAACGTGGAGTTTCTTCATTTGTTTTTCTTCTGTCTTTGCGTTAACAGGGTATTTGTTACCATCAAACATTGTTTCAGGCAGGCGCACCTTTCGTTATTCGTTTTGTTAAAAACGAGGTCATTTTCCTCTAGAGAACGAGCTGTCCGTAACATTGTAGGCAACTGTTGATACAGAGAAAAGCGGACAGAGCTCGATTCAAGCGCGAAGCTATCCCGTGAGAGAACAAGCGTTTCTTTGAAAACCCAAAGTAGTCGTGAAAAAAATGTTATGCTAACGATGGGCGTTGCCAACGATACGCTGAACGACGTTCAATACCAGCATGTTTTACGGTATTTGAGTGCCCAGCCCAGCGCAAGGTGTTGTGACGCATGTGCAAGTGGCTATAGGACAACATTTCCCGTAGTAATTCGAGACAAAAGCCTATGTCACGAAGACTAGGTCATTCAAAATGTAAACCGCCACGTACGTGTCTTTAGAGCTTACTCTCGTATTTAGGAATACATCTTAACTTGAAGGCCATGCTTGACTTTATCTGAGTGACGCCTGGCGTGAGCTTGTCCGCGATGTTCATATCGCTTCCTTCGGTGCAGTAACGACAGGCGTCATTTAGATCAAGTCAAGCATGTGCCTCAAGTTAAGGTTCATTTCTGAATACGAGATACAGAGCTTGAGGAGCAGGTTCGAAGACTGATACGGAAAGTTCGCTGTGTTTTCCGGATCGGAAAGCACCGCGAGAGAAAGTGGGGAGACGTAGAGACAGGTCTGCAACGACCGCGTTTCTTCCTTCGCGCTGCGGCTGCGATGTTTGGCCATGCGTGCAATACACGGTGGTCCAATGTCGCGAGCGTGTCGTCACTGTCGCCGCAGGGTGCGGCGTCCTCTCCGCTCTGTACTCACCGCCGCCTCCGCTTCCCGGTCGAGGCGGGACCGGCCCGGTTCCGGGGGAGTTCCCGTGCGGTGGCTGGGGGCCCACATCTGCGCGACAACGAACCAACCAGTTAATGACAACGGATACACGCTCACAAGGCGAACAAGCGATAACGATCCTGTGCAAGCGAGGTGTGCATTAATTGTAGCGAACGCAGTGTGTCCGGTAGAAAGCTCCGGCCTGATTTATTTGGCATCTGAAGACTATTTTTCGGTCCAGCAAGTTTTTTTAAAGGGCATTGGTGTTTATGGCGCAGAAAACAAAATGGTGAAAGCCCGAGTCCCGTGCTATGCATTCTGTTATAATTGTGGACATGATGTGCTGCAAGCAAGCTTCACTCCCAGGAAAAGAAGTGCACTAATGCTGACTTTCTGCCTTTCGGAGCGTAACAAGTGCAGCAACGGAACGTGTCACAGTATAACACCCTGATAGTAACGTGAAGCTCATTTCCGTGCTTAAGATAAATGCCGTAAACGTAATGCAATTTTCACGCGAAACTGTGGGAAGATGAAAGTGAGAGGAACGTTTGGAGGTTCATTCAAGGTGCCATTTCTGGCCTGCTGCTCACTTGAGTTCTAAGCGTTAAAACCATTCTTAATTCCTTTCTGCGGTTGTTAGCTCTATGTACTTGCATATCACCCATGAGTTGGCCTTGTTACTTCTTCAGACAGGCTGCTCTTTGCTCCACAGCACTCTTCAACTTTCACACGTGCGCACGTGGTTGCATGTGAAGCTTGTTTTAAAGCTGGGAACCGTGTACTTGCCTACGTTCTTTAGCTGAACGGTCTAATTTAATGGGCAATGGAGAAAAGCAAAAAAAAAAAGAATATTGGCGATTTAGGGGCAAATCCGAGGGAAATTTGTTAGCATTACATCGCATATCTTTGTGGTCCCGAACGCATGATTAAAACCCCGATCACCACATCGCAAACTGATGTTCAGGAGCTCTCTCGACACACGTCCTTCCTTTTCGAGGGGAGCGAAGTGAAACTGATGGTGGTCCGGAACGGGGGCGCGCGCACGCACGCACGCACGCACGCACGCACGCACGCACGCACGCACGCACGCACGCACGCACGCACGCACGCACGCACGCACGCACGCACGCACGCACACACACACACACACACACACACACAGGCACGCACGCACGCACACAAACACACACACACACGCACGCGCGCGCACACACACACAAACACGCACCCACCCACGCACGCACGCACGCACGCAACCGTAGGCAGGAGTCATACCTGGAGGATAGTTGTCCTCTGGCCTAACGGGAATTCCAGAGCCACCGCCAAAAGGCGGGTAGGGCTGGTGAGGAACTTGTGGTTCCCGTCCTGCGTCGGCCGCGAATGAGAGTATGCATTCGTTAGTGCGCCGACGGCGCGCAACCGACTCGTTCACCGGTCTGAGCAGACGATCCGGCGCATGCAAGTATGTACCTGGCGGATTGCCTTGGGGATTGAATGGAATTCCGAAGCTGCCACCTGGCGGCAAATGCGGTATCAGGGGAACGTAAGGGCCTGTGACGACGTAATCGGGCACAGAGTCATTCTACGAGCACAAAGTGGGCACTGTTGAGTTGATTGAACAGCGAAAACATCGTTGCTGTTGGAGAAAGGAGGCTATCCGCGAGGTGTGCAGTGGGCATATTATGTGCTGTGGTTATGTTTCATAACCACAGCTAAAAATGTGTCACGTGACTCTGCTGTGTAGCATCTCAACGCAAGTGGGTGATTTATGCACAGTGACCACGGTAATGGGAATCTAACTTAGACCAGCACATTATGGACAGCCTTGAATTTGTGCATACAAAGTTGTGTACCGTCTTGCTTTATTTTTCATTGTATTAAGACAGCGCAGATTCTTTGCCAGGAAGATTATAGTACGCTGAGCCTTTCAGTTGAGTTCAGCAAAAGGAAGTGTCTATCAGACGCTCTCCCTTCGCGCTTTTTTTCTGTTTTCTTTTTGGCGAAGGCAAGGGTACTTACAATATATAGAAGAGAATTACCAGCTGTTCGCCTTTTGCCCTCACAGCGCAACATTACGAGATATATAATTGATCTTGACAGGCAGCCCGAACGGAAATTAAAGCCAACACTTAGTATTTGTCTTCTGGTGCGCCATAGTATCTTTTATGTGTTGCTGATTTCTTTTTTAACAGCAACGTACGCATATTTTTCTTTCTTCTCTCCTTAGCGAAACTCGCGCCCTGTCCAAGCACGTCGATTGCATGACATTACGCAAGAGCCTTGCGACGTTTCGCACGGTTGTCGGCGTTTTCGCTTTCACAAAGCGTATTGGTCAAGTGGAACAAAAGCATTGACCTTGCCAGCTACTCGTTCAATGGGGCATAGCGCCAAGTCATTTAAGCAGCACTCTGTACTTAAGTGTATATATTTCTCTCTCTCTTTTTTTAACACAGCTGCGACGCGTGAACAGCGCTATACAAAGGAGGAAAATGTTTGTGGCTAAAATCACTGTGCTTCACGAGCCGTTGCAATCATTCCTAGCTACCACGGTTCAGCCACTAATGGGGCTGGGCCTATAGCAGAGAAGGTTTAGGACGAAAAACGCCGGACTCTTACCCCAGACAAAAAGTTGTGGACCCGGAACGTCACGCAATAAAGTTTTATCTTTCCACGGGCTGTGTGATTGCTTCCAACTTGTTCATTTAGTTGCCGGAAGTATGGTCTTAACATTGAGAGGAGGTGGATCTACTTGCTACAGTTCATGCAAACGAAGGGCATGCGATTTCCCGTAAGACCGATTTACCTGGTATCGCTCCAAAGTTGTGCCCTTGAGGTGGGAGTCCGAGGAAGCGCGTATAGTCCTCAAACGAATTCACGCCTGGGATGTTGACTCCGTAGGGGCCAAACGGTCCAACTGAGATGTACACACGACACAATTGCAGCGTTAGGCCGCAGACTTCCCACTCAACGGTCTGCGTTTTCTGCCGCCTCGACTTTGTGTAACCCAATACTCCTCCCCTCACTCGCCCGCTTTGTCCCCCCCCCCCTCTCTCTTGACAATTTCGCTGTTAAAGTCGCTTCTTTTATTCCACTGAACCAACGGTGACTGGTCTTGAGCGCATCGACTCATTTGCTTGTTTCATTCGACATAAAGGAAGATGTTCCTGGAAGTCACGGGGCAGGATACACTGCCACCCCCTTCACACAACAACCCGTTCAGAGTTTAGAAACAGCCATGCGTTCCTCTTGTTCTTACTTGTTCACCGGCAAGACGACGCTGGCGGCACACGAGCCGATAGGGAACAACGGCTGCTTCCCGCCATTCTCAGCAGTGACAAGGTCATGGAAGCAGTTCAAATGGATTATGCGGGCAGGCTAGTTCACAAGCGCCGTTAGAAGCGTGAGCATCGTTCAACGTCAGCTGAGTGGAATGGAGAACAAGATGCGTGGTAGACGTCTTCAGTTACTTCCGCGAACATGGACAAGAAAGCATTTGGCCCCTTTAACCTTTATCAATTATTTTTTTAAAGAATGTTTATGTGGGACGCGGAATTTACTGACAGCTTTGGTGGACCTAGTCTGCCAGATACACAGTTCTATATTTTCTCGAGCATAATTGTGTCCCTCTGTCCGTATCCCGAGACGGAAAAGCCACAAGAAATAATAATGTATAAGAATGTAAGCATGCACCTTCTTTGTTTTCGAACGTAAACTTTCGACGTACGACATGACGTCACGGCCAAGTAAAAATTAGAAAGTGCGACATCTCAAACAGACTCGGCGGGACATGCTGGACAGTTCGTATTGGGTACCATTGGTTAGAAGACCATCAGCTCGAGCTGCCGAACAAGGGACAAAGTGGTATGGCGCGGGTAAGCGTCTTTAGGGAAGAGTGAGGAAGGTGCCGCAATGTACCTACGGTCACTATATTATTACGTTCGATATAACGTTTGATATAGGTGGGACAATATGTCACTATGGCTTCCATTACAACTGTTCGTCGTTAATCGGCTTATCGTTTTGTTAACTCTCCCAATTGGAGTGATTGTTACGCACCATTTCCGAGTACGAACGATTTTCCGATTCTGGACCTTCAGTGTGGCATCAACGGTGGACTAAGTGCGGCAGACATAAACCGAGCTATGGCACTTCTCGGCAGGCGAGCAGCAGCACCTGTCGATTTGCGTAGAGGTTAAGAAAGGATTTGACCCCTCATGGCAGTTGCCATGGGGGGTCAAATGTCACGAAGCACTTTCATATGCAAAAGCGGATTCTGCCATGGCGGACAGCGCGTTGCAACACATACCGTAGCGAGTAGTCACAAAATGCCGTTTTTCTACTGGGTTACTGGGTTAAGAACGAAGCTATGGAAATCTCGCACCTGGTGAGGCGTTTAAAGAGCTTTAGCTGAGATAGACATACACTCATATAGCAGTAATATTTATCTGCAGGTGCTCCTTTTCTCATTCTGGCGCAATAATTTTCAAGTAGAAATCAATGCGTAGTAATTACGAAGCATTCGTTATTTCTTGTCGCCTATGATAGTCGCATAGACTAAAGCAAATGTTCGTGTATTGTATTTAATGTAGTCTGATGCATGACAACGTGGGAGTGTCCATTTTTGATAAAGATTACTGCAAATAACAGTGTTCTGATGATATGATATGCTTATTTAATTGCCCTATGGAACAATTATACATATTTATACGTGCATACGTTACACGTCTATCTATATACGTACTGCATCTTCGCGTATTCTGACAGAGGGAAAGTTTCACTGTACATTTCCCGCGTTGCATGTGCCGCACGGCCATACTTTACGTCCGCAAATTTTACTCTCCGAAGTGTATCTCGTACGTCGAGATAGTTACCCGTCGTGTACCGCAAAGTTCGTGCCTCGACTTACAATTGCAAATTTGTGCTTGCTACCCTGAGTTTGCGTTGCTTTTCAGTAGAGGTCGCGCAGCCCATTATATGTGCAGCGCCATGGCACTGCATATTGTTGGATGTATACGGTATGTACGCTCTTACGGTAAGTGAAAGTAACGTTGTGGCTCAGTGTACGCACACATAAGCAGGCGCGCAAATAAGTAAAACAATGTAAAAAAAAAGTCACACGAGGCGCACGGACGAAAATGCTGTTATACTTAGTTTCTTTTATAATTTTGTTCGTCCCAGTTTCTTTTTTTTTTATAGCTGAAACATTGTTCTTGCATACTCTTCGCGTTCTGTTTCGGCGATTTTCTGAACGTTACATTAACGTTGCTTAACGTTAAATTCATGAATTCAAGCTTTTTAGTTCGGAAGTGCTCTTCGCCATTGGCGGGTAGCCTTCGTTAATAATATGTCCCGCATCAGGAGAGGTTGGCATCTGCTTTTGTGCACAGTTTCTTTCTTTAGTTTTCTTTGCGTAAGAACTGTTTTGTGAATACAGGTCCCGAGCACCTGCACTAAGGTCGCAGCACGTTAAAAACGACGGTACACGTTCCATTCGATACACTAGCAGTTCGTCTTTCCTCCGTGGAGGTGCATATAGCGAGTGTCGACCTCAGCTCTCGTTAAGCACGCAGGCAACAGCGCAGACGGCTCGCAAGCAGGGAGAGGAAAGCCAGGGCGGGCGAAGCATGGAAGTCGTTGCGCCAAACTTATACGTGTATACACGCGAGTTTCCGTGTCTTGCCAAACTCGTGGCGGTTGCACGTGAACAGCGAGATGCGAAGACGCGCGGAGCGAGAACGGGACTTACTTGCGCCGGCATGTGGGCCTCCCACTGCCGGTCCTAGCCCCGGGATGCCTTTAAAGATGTCGTCTAACACGTTAAACGGATCCAGCGGGTTTCTAATATCCCCTGCGTGTACAAAAAAAAAAAAAAAAACAACGCACGTTGAATAACAGCGGTCGGGTTTCGGGGGTGTTCGAACCTCCTTCCCACCCTGCACTGCCTTTGCTCACCAGCAGCTATATATATATAGCGCTCACGGGCCGAGCAAGAGGCCGCGGGAACGACTCCCGAACGCGGCGAGCGCATGCACTTTGACGGAGGTGGAATGCAAGAACACTCCTTTTACTACGTGCCTGCATTCAGGTGCTCGCTGAATAACCCCAGGTGGTGGAACTCAATCCGCAGCCCACGATTACATAACGTCTCTCACAGACCGTGTGTTTCTATGGGACATTTGCGTTTGATAGGAATGAGTGTCCCTTACTGGATGATTTTTCTACGCACATTACGGCGGTATTTAAGGGTTTTTTCTCGTACCCGTGTTCAGGCGTATAACTAACTGACCCCTGAGCGTCAACGTCTCCTGCGACAGGAAGCTTTAGCAGAGACGTGATTAGCTGCGGTGTTTGAAAGTGGCACCGAGGAAAGCGCGTCACTTGGGCATTCGATGTTGGTTCTCAGGAAAAAAAAGTGCGCGCCATCTTGCTTAGCTTCGCAATGCCTCCAAAGAGTTAGGCAAAAGCTATATGAATGTAGCTGATTTACCTGGAACCGCGCCTGGCGCTCCTGTGGGCTAATTAAGTGTCGGCAATGGTGGAACGAGCCAAAGGAAGTCACACCACTGCGTCCTATTGCGCGAACAGCACATCTGTCGTCAGCGGCAATTAGTATAGCTAGGGACAGCAGTATAGTTCTGCTTGCGCATACTGACAGCACATGAACACGGCACAGTCGTGTTTCAGCAAAAGCAATGCGCGCTACTGCACTACTGCTCATGATAATAGCATGGGAGGGCTCCAAAACGTCAATATAAGGCAGCGGTTAGTTTGCACGCAGGTTATAAATAGTTACACCGGACCGGAAATGGCAGTTCGGATGCGGTGAAAGCTTTGTATTCGCAGATGCTATGCATGCGCATTGGCGATGAGCCAGTACTGGTCTGTACTGCGCTCAGTGCATCCTCTGTGTATAGGCTGCTACGCAGTTAGCAAGTCGATAGCTTCGTGGCATCTGTGATTGTACCAGCCCCCCTGATCAGTGAGCGTTCTTTCTCCTTCTCTCGCTGTCATGAGTAGCCGACTTATCATATGTTTGTGAAGGGCAAAGAAGCTACCTGCAGTTGAACGAACTCTATGGACCAAAGAGCAGAGAAAAAAAAAAAGAGACTGGAGACGAGGCAGGCTCGCTATGTACCATGCCTAGGCGCAGGGACACGTTTCAAGGAAACTAATGCGAGGAAAACAGCGCACACGTACGCCTTCTGGCATAAAGTGCAGACACTGGATTAGCTTGAGGTTGACGTCAACGTGCGCTTAGTTGAGCGAACGTCCATATTTCCTCGTGCTTCATGCTCTTTCTTTAGCAGTTATGCGTTGAGAGCGACATGCTTCAGCTTCTAAACGCCTCGTTTGCCTTTAGCAGCGTTGACGCACTATTCCGCTAGAAAAAAAGCAAAAAAATGCACAAGAAATGTTTGCTGGGTGGAAGAGAACGACCTAACTAGCTATTCGATATAGATGCAAGATCGTCAATAGCTTTAATCATCCTCATCGCAACCTGATAAGCTTCACTGCAATATAGAGGTTTCTCATAAACCTTTCCGTTTACTATTCTGCTCCAGTCGTACCCTCTATACACCAGACGCACCCCCTGGTCTTATCAATCTTATCCTACGTACGTCCCTTACTACGTCTCGCTTCACTTGACGTCCATTTTGTGCTCATGTAGGCATAGTTCAACGAAACCTTCACAGGGAAGACATGTCGTGAAATGCACGTACGATATTACACGACATTCGCGCTATATTTAGCCTGATAGAAGAGTAAACAAGTCGCCAGGCATGCACCTCAGCTCTTTGCTCTTGCGTCTGCGCGCGCTACGCCTCTGTACTGGATACGTATTCGAGTTGGTTAAGGCAGTTTGTTTTGAGCAAATAACTTATCTATATGCAAGCTAAGCCCCTCGTTAGTTTTTCCCTTTTGGCTCTTTCTTGTGCCTTCCTTTTTTTCGTTTTCTTTTTAGTTTAGACGAGATTAGGCCTGTAGGGAGCTTGCGCTTAAAGTCACATGTTCGGTTAAGGTTCCCGTGCTACTTGCTCGATTTCAGAAATTCCAACCTCTTGCACTAAGAATGACAAGCTGGCCTCGTTGGATCTGGTTGGGACTGTACACTGTACGCGAATCGGCAGCTACGTACGTATCGCTGTTATATACAGTGCACATTCTATCCACCTTTTATCGTTTCTGTTTCTGCTGTTCCCATTGCATGTCACAACACTGGACTCGGGTAAACGAAAACCCTTCCAGTCAGCGCCGAGGCTTTCGCAACGAGCAAGGGGTTGCAGCATATAGACGTCGCGCGGTGACGTCCCAACAGCACAGTGACGTCAGCGGAAGCTCCCTACAGACTGCGTGCGAGAGCGGGACGCGTGTGCACCTGGTGCTCCTCCTCCTCCTCCTCCTCCTGATCCTGACGCGGGACGTCCCATATTGGGGCAGCACACGATGGGCCTGAGCAGTTCGAAGCCGCAGATGACCGGGAAGTTGAGTCGGATGATGCCACGCAGCGTCTCCTTGCACTTGATCATCGGCATGCACGTCCCGTCCAGGAAGCCGCGGCCCAGCGGGTTCTTGGCCTGGCATGGACCTCGCTCCACTGCCCGGTATAGGGATAAGAAACGGTTGATTCCGGACACGTACTGCACATGTCGCTCTCGCGATGCCTCTACGAGCCGCGAAACCGGCAGCATTGCCCACGCAGCACCCGTCATCCACGGCGGTGGCTTCAGCGTCTATGTCGTTGTGCCGATGAGCACGAAATCGCGGGGGACACGGCCGCGTTCAGATGTGGGCGACGCCTCCCGTTACCCTGTTGTTGCTCCAGGAGTGGCGCGTTAAAGCTCATTACTCAACCGATTACTCAATCTTTCGCGACGAAAGGCGCTGCGAGGGTGCATATTCTACAGTGGCGATACCCTCCGAACTACTGACGCGTCAATGCAGCGATACGACGAGAGCTGAAGCTGCACCAATGCGCCTTATAAAGGAAGTATACTGCCAATTTCAATAGCGTTGTTTACGCTGCTTTCCACAGCCGATGGCGGTATAACTTTCTATGGAGAGTGTATGGAGAGCTTGTCCATACGTATCTTCGTAATGCCAGTATTACGCTGGACAGAGGAATTCGAGGCAAACACGGAGCTCTTTGTATTAAAGCTAGCGCACAGGCATCGTCATATATGCTTAAGTTGCTTGTCGGCACGTATCCCCAGCGCCAAATATTACAAACGTGAAATTATAGTTAATCTATCTATAACCGTGCAAGGTCATACCATTGTGTGGTGAAATACCGTATGAATAATTATTATCCCTGTGTTGACCTTCATGGCTTGTTCTGCAGCGTACATTTACACTGAGAGTACTGCAAGCACGATATTTGTTTTCCAGTTGAAAAGACCAGGGGCGCTATAACGTAAAACTATTCCAAACTTTTCTATTCCAATTCTGCTATCAGCCCTCCACGATTGGTCAAAAACTTTTTTCAACCACCCCCACTTCACCTGTCTGTCATGCGACGCCACGAAAATCGCGATACCTCCCCTTCTGATATGATGTATACACACTGATTATACATGATTTGACAGAAAAAAGAAAAACAGTCATTTCTTATTCGACGCCTTTTCGCCATTAGCCTCCGGCTATTGGTCAAAAGTTTTCGGGCTGCAGCCATTTCACCTGCCTGTCACGCGACGTCACAAAACCGCGAAAACTCACTGCGTCAAAGTGACGTGCACGCATTAAAGATGCATTAATATGCCGAACAAAACTGAATTTTCTTCTGAATAGCCGCAGGCTGCCCCGTTCCGAAAGGAATAAAAGATGGCTGCTACCGATCGCTCAGGCGCTGGCTACTCGCACCATGCCGGAGAGCATGGGTGTATTTGCGCATAATAAAACTTTTTGCGTGGTCGTAAAACGTTTTCGAGCACTTTCGGCACGTTTACCACCTCATTCTGCCAACTCTTCTTAGCTGAGTGTCCCTTTTAGCGTCATACTTAAGCTTCCGTTGCATGCAGCCGCCATTTTCGACCAGCCACCGCAAGCTAAGTAAGGGAAAGCCGACCAATCACAGACGCCGGCACCACCCTCTTCATCCGGTTATCGACTTTCAGTGCACTGGCTCTGCCCCATCGAATCCTTTCCACTTGAGCGTTCTCCTCGCCTTTTGTCAGCCAATTGGATACGACAAGCCGCTCAGTGTAGGCAATGTTATTCGTTTTTCAAGGAAACAAAAGTGACCTCCTATGAACGAGGGAAGCGTTTGATTGGTCTGTTCAGACAACCCTGCGGGTGACCGCCCGGTGCTTGTGTCGGTGGTTACGCAAATTTGACGTCAGGAGATTGGAATAGAAACATATTGGAATAGTTTTACGTTATAGGGCCCCAGATGTGTTTGTTTTGACCAGATGTGAAATGTTTTGTTTTCCGCTTCCTTTCTTTTTACTCGTGTTACCGACTGTATTTCTCACTTTTATAGATACAGAAGCCCTGTTTATACAAAACCACATTTTGGTGTGTTAGCTGAAGTTTTCTTTTACAAGAACACCGTTTGACCGCTTGGATTTTGTTCACGATGTATTACAGCAGACGTTGATCACGAATGCGCATCGGAAACCAATCGGCACATTCGCTAAGTGCCCAGTTACGATCGTGGAGCCCTCACCTGATCATTATTATGAGAACAGTAGTGCAGATCGAATTACTTTGAGCGTTTCCTACAACTTGTTTCGATACACGTATGCGCGGTCTTCAAGGCGTATACACTTGCTTTTGCACATCGGTTTTGTGGAATGCGCACTACGATACTACACGAATCCTTGCATATGTGGCGAACCGGACATCTCTCTTGTCCAAGTCACTCCGTAGCTGACATTTGCTCCTCATACTGAAAGAGCGTCAGGGAATCTTGATATGAACCCAGGAGACATACCCCACGACAGGCCACAGGACATACCGAACGTATCTCTGACAGCCCAGATTTCATGAGTAGGAAGCGCATGACTTTACATAAAGTTTCACAGTCGCTGAAACGCGCGCTGTTCATACTTCGTGCTTTTGTTCGTCCGATAGTTTTCATAACACCTGCTCATTGAACGATTACATTAGTCCCGATTCCCAATACCGATTACATGAGTCGGCTACTCGGCGTGTTTTTCTCAACTACATGCGCACGAACCTTCTAATTATAGCGCCAAGGAATCTAAGCCTTTGTTTGTTCGCCGCGACTTCCTTTCTTACGCGAAGGAATGCTATTTATGAATTACGTGGAACGTTACGCTTCCCTTCGCTGCCGGCGGATCTGGCGCATTTGCATGTACGTGCAGTCAGACTCTACTTTAAATATTTTTTTTCCGCACGCGTTCTTGCCCCTATAAACACGGGGAGAAGATTCTTCTGGACCTGAATAAAGTTTACTATACTATCTACGTACCTACCTACACGAACAGATAATATGTATAGAACGCGCAAAAGAGAATGTTACGCAATTTGCTCAATCACGCCTTGTGACTCATCCGTCTGTATTAGCGTAAGAATCAACAAAAAAGAAAGAGAGAGAGGAAAAAAAACGCGGGAGGCCTCCCCTTCTTCCTCGCCCCTATCCTTCCATCCTGTTCGATAAAAATGTGCTCGTGCTGCCAAGTGACGGCGTCCAAGGGGGTGAGGGGTGGCATAGCTGACGTACGAGGCCTGGCATATGCTACCGCCTTTAACTAAGGCAGCATGCAAACTGTTTCGCAATCGACGCGCGAAATAATTCCGCCGTCTCGTGGGACTCGTAAATGAGTCAACGTGCGTTCTCGTAAATTGCTACAGCGTGGCAGCAACAGCATTGGCGTGGGCGCCAGTCTACCTGTACAATCCGTACGTAACTTTGACCTCCGAGCGACGAACATGTGCAAGTAGAAGACGCGCTGCCAATGCTTGAGCGACGCCTAACAGAAGCGGTGCTTGGCGTATATATATATTTTTTCGTCTTTTCTATGTCTTTGAAGCATATACAACGCTCATCATTAAGTACAGTGGTGCCAGCATTGAAAAAACTAAATCAGTTGAGCTGCTGTGGAACGATATTCTTACAGTTTACCAAACGTTCGAAGTCAAGATATCTTCCTTCAACCAATTGATGACAGTTCCTAAAACGAATACGCATTACTTCGAATTCAGCTGGTACTCGCGCGCTAAGCTTACCGAAGAACACGTGACAACATCTAATGTAAAAAGAGACATCTGATCCTCTATACGCTTTGTTCGCGTTTCTGGAAGAACGCTGAAAAGTAAAACCAAAAAGAAAGCGAGGCAACGCGTTTTCGCAGATCACTACAGCACGATAACAAGAGTTTGCTGGATAGGCACCACTCTAAACTCATACACGGTCATGTATATTAAGTTAATAACAGAGGCGAGCAACGCAAATGATGCAAATATTTGCAGTTATACAGGTCCCTGTCACACGGAGGAGACAGAGTACACGGGATACTTTCCGAAGCTCGAAATCGAAGCTCGAAACCTCTGCTTCATAAGTTTCAAATTCCTTTATTCTATGTGCGCGGTCTAGTAATATGCTTTCTGATACCACAAAGCGTCAGGTAACGCCCCTTTACTTTTTAATTCCGACAGTCGCAGCTGTTACCTTTCGCGTGAGGGGGTTATCTCGTGCTGTGCGAACACTGCAGAAAACATCAGTTAAAAAGGCAAAGAGAGAAAACAAAATAAAACAATAACAAAGAACAAATAAGAAAAGCAGGCCAAGTATTCGAATCACCCCACTCACCTGTTCCCAAGAAGTGAGCGTCGCAACCGGGGTCTGAACCGAGGGCCAAAAGGCCCAACGCTAGTAGGAGGACGCACATTTCCGTTCTGCGTCGCGACGCCGCCGACTACACTAGTTGGAGGCGCGAGCGCGCGTCTTTACGAAAGCGCGAAAAAAAGTGCGCGACGGGTTTCCCCCTACAACGACGTCGGAGCGGCGGCGCTCTTCTCGAAAAAAAAACGAAAGCGTCGGCGCAAACCCCTCGCAACCGCGCTACGCTTTTTAACCCGTTGCTCACCCTCGATCCCCAGACTCTCGAATCACGAGAGGGCAACCGGTTGCACTTCTCTCTCTCTATCTCACTCCGGCCGGCGAAGTGAGGCGCGCAGCGCAGCGACGACGTCTTGTCGAGCACGCACGACTCGCACTCCGGTAGCGCGCGCTACGGAAGAGCTCGCGCGTGCTGCAAGCGAGCGATAGGAGTGAGACGCGCGCGAAGTCGCCCCAAGCGGAGGTTGCATCGAAAAGGGAAGGGGGGCCTCGGCAGTGCTGTGTGTGCGTGCGTGTGCTTTTCCGTTCGACTCGCGAGCGCGGCGGTCAAAACGATCCACCGCGCCGGGATCTGGAAAGGGGCGAGGCCCTTCTTTCGCCGTGCTCTCAGCAAGCGGTGGTTGCCCAAGAAATCGGCACGCTCGGCGCCCCACCGCGACCGCGTCCTTGAAAGAAAGAAAGTGGCGGGCCTTGATCTTAACTAGTGGCCACTTCTGGTCAGTGATCGCACGCCCGGCTTGGAACGAGGGAGCGCGCGTGTCTCGCTAATGGGGGTTGTCGGTTTCTCCGGCCGGTCGTTTACCACGGCCGAACCGGCTGCCCTCGAGGTGTCGGACCATGGGCGGCAGGCACGCCGGAGGCGATTGCTCCGATTACTGCGGCCCTGTTTTTTGTTTGTTTGTTTGACAACCGAAGGTGTGGTGAGCCTTGAAGAGCTCCTGCTCGTTCCAGCAACAACGATTCATGCGCGATTTTGGGTTGGGTATTAAGAAAAATGAAATCGGAGATTAAGCCCTTTTTCGGGGATGAATGTATGTGGCACGTGAATAATGTGGAGTAGTGTCTCATCTGTTGCTTATTTACAAATAGAAGTTCATGCAGGTAGGCTAAGTTTTTATTGTGATTGAGTCACAGAACTCCTTAAGCTTTGCCATGACTAGTTGCTCTGCTTCTTATAGTATTTTGTGTCCAGTATTAGCTGCGCCTTCACGTGTTCCTTTAACAGAACCCGTGGAGGTCGCTCCTTTTTGACAGCGCCGAGCTAAACCAGCGCCATACTTCAGTGATTGCGCTGAATACGACACTTAGCGATGTCCTAGAATCAAGATGCAGTCCACATACTTCCCCATGACGCTCACGAGACTGCGCCCCTGACTTCGATGTTTGAGGGCAAAGCCGCTCGGATATTGAGCCTCTGCGCGACTTCCGTGCTGTATCCGTGAGATGTGGCGGATGGTTGCAATATACGTAGCTGGCATTATAGGGCAACTTGTGGCCAGCAATGTCCACTGCTTTGCTTCACGAACTAAGAACAGCTCTTTCGTTGTTTTTATTTTATTCGTGCCCCAGCAGTCTCGCATCGTATCCGCATGCAGACTGGAATACCAAACTGAATGCTTGAAAATTGGCGAGAGAACTCAACCCGCCAGAGGAGAGCTGGGCTGTCGCAGAGGATTGCCCACACCGACGCTGAACGATCAGCGATGCCGTATTCAATGTTGCAGAATGAGACATCCACAATAAAATTTCCGCCGAAGACGAAACGTCGCAGAAAATGTATCGCTATGGGACTTATCAGTGCGAGTAGTAGGGTTGCTTGCCTCTCTCGTCTGCTTCCCTCAAGACGCGAGCCGAACTTATGACTTCGCACGCACATCATCACTATGGTGGCAACTAATAGCAATCTCCTCCTAGTTCGCGATTCTTTAATGGAATGCCTAAGCTGTGGTTCACTCCAATCTACGGCACGTCCTCTTCGTGTGTCTCCACTGGGGACCTGATGGCGGTGGCATTTTCTTTAAGAGATGAAACAGCCGAGTTTTCGGCTTTGGTGAGGACAAAATGCTTCACGAAGGTGACAGTAATATGTCGCGCAGTAATTCACTCGGTGACGTAACTGATTGGGCTAGCTGGTTCCTGAAGAAAGCGTATTGTGTGAAGTGCGAAACGCTTGACAAGGAGACAAGAACACAAATACACGAGTAATCGTGTACCTGTGTTAATTTGCTGCCAAACCTTTCGCGCTTTTATTCAAGATAAGTGAGTGACGAAGATAGACAGTATTGCTCAAATGTTGCTTGGCAACTAACATGAGATCTACTAAGTGTGCATGTGTGTGAGAGAGGGAGAAAGAGAGGGAGGGGGTGGGAGAGAGGGAGCATATAATTTAGCCCTTTACAAAAAATCGAGCCAAACTGAAGACCGTTAAGCCTGACATCATAGGCTTAACTTCAAAGCGCTCGGTTTTAGCAAAATTCAATAACTTTGGTCTCAAAAAGCGCAGCAGGATATTGTCATTTTGTTCACCGTGTACAAGATGGAGGCCACTAACAATTCGTTGGGTGCGTTCCGTGGTGTAAGAATATGCTATACAGGACAGCGTCAATTTTATATACTCTAACATTTCTCACCATTTTTGGCTTCGATGAGTACTATTGTCTCGCAATTCCGCCGTTAAGTATTTTTCAACCTTAGGCCTACACAACTCGAGTGAACGTCAGCGCGCATGCGTGCCGACTCCCCACTCGTTTTTCAAACGCTAGAGGTATACTTCACGTGCGACTGCGTTAGTGTTCCTGTATATCGCTACGGGAGCCATATGCAGGGCGACTACATCGCGAGATGCTTCCCAGACTTCTGTCGGGATATATTTCACGGAGTCGAGACGTTGCAAGTCGGTTTTTCTTTTCTTCTACTTTCTTTTCTGGCGACTCGTCAGATATTTCGAATGCAGCCTTTCGTTGCGGCAACGGTGGTTGTGACCAAATAGGAAGGGAGATGTGGCTGGACACCAAAAGTTTGTGTCAGGAAGCGGATGGGAGGGGAGGGGGGTACGAGAGAGAGAGAGACTGTGAGAGAGAGAGAGAGCACGAACGGCGCAACGGCATCGGATCTGCTTTCTTTTTAGTCGCCTACAAGCGCGCGGAGTTCTCATGCAGAGACAAGTGGCAAACCGGACGCGAAAACGTTTCCATGAAATTGCGTCCTCTGCTCGCGCCGGCAATCCGGGATTGAGCTGCAAACGCGGAGTTCTCTATAAACCGTTTTCTATATGCTGTTGCTGTTTCCACCCGTGGAGGATATTGCATATGACGAATAGCATGCCGGCGCTGGGTAGTCTGCGTTTTGTATCTATGCAGATGCCAACACGAGGATCAAGAAAGAACAAGCAAGAAACGAGGAGGGCGCTGATGTCGTCTTTACTAAGGTCGAATGTTATCTTCACCGTTGACCACGTCACGCGATAGCAGCGAGACTGCTATACCGTTTGGTGGGGTTCGTCGATTCCCGATTGCTGCTCGGCCACCAGAGCCTCGTAGTCGGCAACGTCTTCGGCTATCGCGCGCGCTTCGTCCTCTCCGACAACGCCTGCTTTCGTCGATGTTTTCTCGGCGTCAGGAGCATTAATCTTGCCCCGCAGTTTCTTCCGAGTGGGTTCTACAGTCCTGCGAGGCGAAAGAAATATTGAGCTGAAAAGGATTGAACACGGGGAGACGGTGGTTTGTGAAAGTTTGTGGTCTGGTTACTGTGACAGATCAAAATTTCGGCTGCAAAACCCCATCGAAGAGAACACGTGTACATGTGGAAGCAAATGACCTCGTCCTATTCCTTCTATCCTTCGCTTTGGCCTTGTTCTGGCGCTATTCCATCGTAGGTTCCTAGGTGGGAGTGTTGTTCTACGCGTGTAAGATACATGTATAAGGTAGTCACGCTTCTTGCGTTGCTCGCACTTTCTCATGCGTCGGCGAGGGAATCCTCTACACTATTTCTAAGGTCAGATATCCCCATCCTAATCCCTTTTCAGTGCTTGCCTGCAGTGCTGCGCGTACGTTTGTGCTGCGAGCCAGGTGACGCTATGCGACCTGTCTTCGTGCCCGCTTAATTGCTGATATTGACTTGCCGTGTCTACGGTTTTGTTGTTGCTGAACCACTGAAACTCATTGTCTTCATGACCCGACCAGAAAGAGGATTATTTCCTGGGAGCGCGAAAGAAAACAGAGCATGCGTAACGCGCTTTTGCGAAAGGAACTTCTACTGCATTCTCATTTACCTGCCACTGACTTTAGTTGTTCGTTTGCATATTACGCTTGACCGAGGCCGGATGTGCCTCTCGGAACAGTCGAACCAGGCAAAGTTACATGCCAACGTTTGCTAAAAGAAGTTGGATCTTCGCTGGAAAGGTGTATATCGCACTGTAAGCGATGGCAAATTGTCAGACGACTACAGGAAGTAGGGTTAGTAGATTTACCAGCCGTATAAATATTGCAATAATCATTCACTTACTAACTTAATTTACAAGCATGGTGTCACATGCGAACGGACAAACACGATCAGATTTCACTCGGTGACCGCGAGCATTCGCCGTCAGATGCTTACGTGATGGAGAGGGACACGGAGCGAATGCTTCGCGCTGCCTCTCGCTTCACAGCGTCTCCGCAACTTGAGATTGCGCGACTTACAATATTAGCCTTGCGGAAAAACAGCACACCTAAAGGTACCGACCATCTATATATGCTCGTATTTAGACTTTGCACCAGCCGCAGATTACTTCCAAGACATGGTGCGCGGAACACGTAGACGCTTAACCGGACGGACCACCATGCGCTGCCACGACCGGGCTAGAGGAGGAGACGCCCGCTCTCCTACTGAAGCGCTCGCTTGATCACGTGATCTCCAACACTTTGCGCGTGGCAAGACGGCGCGCATGAAGCCCCTGTCCTCATCGGCTCACTTTCTCACGCTTTCCCTCGCACCCTCAGCATACAGCGCTTGAGGCGCTGTCTTATCGCACTTGGACTTTATATGGAACACCATGGCGTGGCCAAAAATTCGCCTGGAGTGTCCATTTAACTGCTATATCGCAAGAAAAAGAAAAGACGCCAAGAACGCTTACTTTGTATTCGGATGCTTTGTGACGACGATCCGCGGGACCTCACTAGACACCGACCGCTGCTCCGGCTTCAACGATCCCTTCTTTCGAGCACCGATCGCAGTGGTCCTGCGCCCACTACGCTTATCTACGCTTCTGTGTTTTGCCATCGTGTTCGAGGTCTTCTGTCTCACTCCCTTGGCTGGCGTCGTCGCTAGCTTCTTCGTCTTCCCCCCCTTGGCACGCGTCTCAGTCGTTTTCTTTGTCATCTTCTTGGTGACAGTCTTGGTCATGTTCTTGATGGCGTTTTTCCTCCTCGCCAATTTTATAGTGGTGACGCCGTACCTCTGCGCCCTGTCGGTCAGCAGCGGCATCGGTTCCGTCCTGTCCGTCGGACGTTCGGCGTCCAGCGCCCTGCGGAATGCCAGCACGGTGTCCGTGGTCGAGCTGTCGTCGACCCTCATCTTTGCAGCGGCGCCGAACTCGTCCGAGCTCCCTGCCAATTTGCAAGGAGAAAAGTTGCACAGATGCTGACAGACTGGTCGGTTATTCAGTTTTACATTTTAAGCAGCACACTTGAAAAAAAAAAGAAAAGAAAAGAAGGAGGCACAATATAGGAAGCATACACAAAGCGCGCAGCTGTCGCAACGCTGCCGACTGGCAGACAAGCAAAACTAACCAGCCAAGCCAGCCTTCAAAACCAACCAACCAACTTGCCAGCCAGTCAGCTAGAACGACTGGTGCGCTTTTCTACACACTTCCAAATTCCGTCATATTACAGCTCACCGTAGAAGTATTGTCGTATGCCGCCTTGTTTGAAATGAAATGTTTATTGTTCTCACAGTTACAAAGTAGCCATGGAAGAGGGTATGCCCTGCCACAAGCTATCTGATGCAGCTTGAAGACCACATTGCGTTCGTGGATCACACGACAGCAGTTCAGCCAGTGGACACGGTTGCTATACGACTGTCCTGTCGGCGCTCCCACAAAAGTAATACGTTTCTACGCATTTCAGGGTAACACGGACACCAAGGCCTACGTAAAACCAAGAGAACCGAAAAGAATTCGTTTCGTGCACAGCATTTCAGTTAGCACAGAAAGTTCGAGCACTGACGCTTCCTTTCCTGAACGTTTGGCTTATTGAGCCACTTAGGGAGGCCGTACAGCAGCCTTCTGAGCCAGTTACAGTTGACAAATTAAGAGGGCGAATTGTCCTGAAATAGCATGCCAGGATAGCATTGCGGCCTATCGACCGACCGCCAGCTGTCGATTAGGAGGATACTTGGCGCGGGCTTCAGCTCACCGTGACCCAGGAAGAAGGAGAACAGTCCGATTGCAGCCAAGAGGAACAGCATGGCGCCCGCAATAGGCAGCGCCTGAGCGGCTTTCCTGTACGCGCTCCCTCTGCGGAGTTGCGGGAGAGAGCGGACACACGGTGAGATTGAAGAAGGCGTCGTGGTAAACGGGTAATCACTCAGTTAACGCGAGGCAACTGGACGAACGTGTCACGGTAAGTTCGGGGGATGGACGCTGGGCATTGGTCGGTTTGTTAGCACAAAATATTCTATTACCTTTTCTCGAACAGTTTGCAAGTATGGCTGCACAAGGTGGGTGATAAGGCCGATGAGGTGGCAATAAATTCGGTTAATGATCGGACAGGACGGAAGAGCACAGTACCGTGTAGAGCTAGGTGGTGCATAGCGTACGATGAATGTGTGGCGTGAGGTTAAAACCAACAGAAGCAATAAGGAGATGCAGAAAGTGGGCTCTTTCTCTGTCTCCTATTATTTCATCCATTGGCTATAATCTTACGCCACGCATACTTCTAAAGCGTGGAAGAGACTCTTCAGAGTAGCGTCCCCATGTTTAAATCAGTCACTTAGGGCATGAGGACAAGGATTATGTGTTCGACAAGGTCAATATGCATTGTTACAATTAGAATTGTAGGGCCTCCTCAAATTAGTAGTATCGACGTCTTGAAGACTCCTTTATGTGGCGTTTGTGCAAAACTAAATTTTCTGTATTTTGGCGTAGAAGCTTCTGCGCAAGTTCGCAAGGGGCCACACACCGTTTCTATGAGACACATACAGACGGCTAGATGAAAAAGGTGACGAATTTTCGCAATTTTTCATTCGCTTCAAAGGCGCACTACTCCGTTATTTTATAGCAGCGCATCACCGTCAGAGAAACCAAGTTAGTGATTGTGAACATCGTTAATGTGGTATGTATATATCCAAAACTATGCGTATAAAAACTGCGCTATTCAAACAACGCAAGTATATATTTGCTACATCTCCTTTGAAAGTAACGTCAAAATCCGCGTTACTCGCTATTGGTGTTGTCGCCGTATGCAATGGTGCAGTGACGAACTGTAACAGAAAGTGGCCGTCGTAGTCAAGTACACACACTAGAAAGCACAAGAAAACGTTTCGTTCGAAGCGATTTTTTTTTTCGTTATAACTTACTTGGGTCTCGCATCTGAAATTAAAGTTTTGTTGTTTTGATTAGTGCAGGGGTTAAGTTACGTTATAGTCGCTTAGTAACATCACTGTGACCACTGTTGTTTTATTTATTCTTTTTTTTACAAGGAACGTTTCCAGACATTAAGGGGGCATTTTTGTAAGGAACAGGGGCCATGTTGCCATGCTTTATCACTTATGCAATGTGAAATTCAAAGAAACAATACAAACAGCGCATAACTTTTAATATTCAATTATATATAAAAGTGACCTACCGACACCTTCCGGTCGACACAGGATTAAGAGTACTTGAACTGAATAATAATAATAATAATAATAATAATAATAATAATAATAATAATAATAATAATAATAATAATAATAATAATAATAATAATAATTTATTGATGACTTGAGAAACATACATTGCATTGCATACATGCATACATACATGCATACATGGCATTGCATGTACAACAAGTAAGCGCTGGTAAAAGTTAAATAATCAGTGTTGGGCGACACAGACGGACAACTACGTGTCTGATGTGCCAGAATGTTCATTCAATATCGAAGAACAAGGAGGTTGCAATTAAAGCTAAAGAGTTTGATAAGTCAAGCGTACACACTTAGAATAGATATGGCAGGTTATTTTCTACTCGATCGACTTGTTTATGTTGCATTGGGGACATATGGAAACACCGCACCTTTTAACGTATGGACCGAATGAGCGATTAATTTGGCAATAACTCACGGCATTATAGGTAAACTCTAGCGTAAATTATAAAGAGTACGTTCTGTTACGCATCCAGTGAAAGATATATATATATAGATATATATATATATATATATATATATATATATATATATATATATATATATATATATGTGTATGTGTGGACGCCAGGACAAAATGTTTTAAAGATGCCAAAGAGTTATTCTTTTTTTAAACTTCGTTTGGAACTGCATTCCACACGTGGGCTTCTGTATATTCTACGAGTCTCTGCCTGTATGTATTATGACAAGGTGGTAAGTCAAATGGATTGTTAGTAGCGGCTCTTGTTTGTTTCATGGTAATCTGAATATGGTAACGGGCAGCGGGTTATAAGACGTTATTATGTTTACTACTTCAGCTAACTTCAATTTATGCGCTGTTGATACGGGTAATATGCGTAGCTGCTGAAAGAGTGGCATACTGGGGTGAGTACTGTTGGAGTTAGCTTTTATACGAATAGCACGTTTTTGAAGGCGAGAGGCAGGGTCTAAATATGTTTTGTATGTGCAGCCTCACGTTTCCAGGCAATAGCATAACTGCTGCGCACAAATGAGACATACAGAATGCATATGATCGAAAGTCGAAAGCACCCTCCAGCCCTTAGTAATTCATGACAGCCATGGACTAATTTGGAGCAAACACCAATAATTTGTTGTTTTCAGTACATATCAGACTTGAACAGGACACCAAGACACTTGTATTGCGACTGACTTAGCATATTCGTGTTGGTAATAGTTAGTGCAACGTGGTCATAATTATGTTCCTTCTCCGCAAGTGAAACAAAGTGTACCTTCCTTTCTGGGTATAAATAGTTGGCCGATGACTTATAAACCTTTGTGATACTTCGCCAAGTTCTTCATTATTTTACGTTGCAGTTCCTCTAAATTATTCGCTGTGAAAAAATGTGCAGTGTCATCGGCAGACGTAATAGCTTCATAATCTTTGAGGCCTGACGGAAGATCGTTAATATACAAAGAAACAAAAACAGCGGACCAAGCACGGAACCTTACGGAACAGCCAGAATAATTCTTTGCAGTAGTGAGGTTAGATTGTTTACAACAGCATATTGTTGCCTATTTGTAAAATAACTTTAATTGGATCATAAATTTTTCCTCTCAGACCGTAAGCTTCCATTTTCTGTTGCAGTATTGTGTGATCAACCATATCGAAAGCTTTGGATATATCTAAGTAAACTACTATGACTAGTTTGTTATTCATTTCAGTAATTACGAGTTGTGTAAGAACAAGAACTTCGGATGAGGTTGATCGTTTGGGCCCGAAGCCACGTTGATTAGGACAGATGATGTTATATTTATTTAGAAAATTCTGTATACGCTTGCACAGAACCTCTTCAAAAACTGTATTAATTGCACTTAGCACCGATATCGGCCTGGAGCTTCGTATGCCGGATCGCTCATCGCTTTCAAAGATAGGTATGACGTTCGCCACTTTTTGTTTATCAGGATACACTGCGTTTTCAAGCGAATAGTTAAAGATACGCAGCAGATGAATTCCCAGTATATCACTGTTGGTTTTTATCTGTGTAACGGGTATTGCATCTGGTCCCGCCACGTTACCGACTGATAGGTTGCTAACTGCTGTAATTAATCCTTCAATGTTTATGTCAGGCAATGCAAAAGTGTTGCTAACACGCTCCGGCATCTTCACCGAACGAAAATCATCATGTACCTGTGCAGGTACCTTAGGCCGTATGGAGGTAAAACAGACGCTAAATGATTCAGCTGTACTTTCGTCACCAGTTTCACGGAAAGTAGTGGTACTGGATCGTAGGCCGGTTTCTTCATTTACGATGTCACAATTTTTTTTTTATTTCTATGCGCCTGCTTTACCAGAGATGAATAATATGCTAGCCATGTACGTTTGTGACGATCACCGCGACTGCATGGGACGTCGCTTTACCATACATCTCTATTCCTTTTTTTTTCTCACAAGAGATACAGACAGGTATCTGTACAATACCGAATCCCCACTAAATATTTTTACAGGTCAACATCCCGGCACGTACAGGAATGAGTTAGTGAATGTACGATGAGACATACTGGACAGTTTCCGGCTAATTGCGGATCAGAAGGCAGGACAGTCCTCCTTTCTTTTTTCTTCTTCTCTTTGACGAACAATGACTCAGAAACAAGATTAGAATTTAAAAAAAAAGTCCTTACCCTCCACAACGGGCTCCGACATTATTCTTGACGAAAGCATCGTAGAAATGGAAATCTCCGAGTAATCTGAAACACAGACAATGCAGTATAGGATGACACAGGTTATCTCGGTCGGGCGACTTCTCTGTTGGGATACTCTCGCTGCATCGTCTCGAGCGCCGCTACAGCGAGCTAAATCACTCGTCTGCGGAATTGTGCAAACTGTTAAGTCTAGGTTGCTGTCATCGCTTCTTCACGGAAAGTAAACTGAACGCTGAGAGGAAGTTCTAGTGAGGGCGCCGTTCATTATCCTTGCGCAGAGTTACTGCATATGCTACCAAAGGCAGAACATGCAGTAACTAGGAACACCGGACCATGGGGATCACCGACCATGGGATGCGAAAGAAGTGCAACTTGTCGACCGCTTGTGTTTCTCTTCCAGGGCGGCGTTCTTTTCGCTCCCCGTTAGCTCACGCTGCTCGAAGTGCAAGAACAATGAACGCCCACTGTGGAGCCCGCCTCATCGCCCTTGTAAGGGATTTAATTTTAAGCCCTTTGTAAAGGCCAACATCGATCAGGCCACGAAGAACACATTGCTTTTTTTTTGCAGGTAGCCGAAGATAAACAGCATTTGGCTCGGACAACACCACGGCAGCCACCAGGAAAGGCAGATTGCTGATGGCTCTCTTTCTGCCGCAGAAAGTTTGAGGTGTTAGGATTGAGCGAGGCACATGGTGTAACCTGGCATAAGTAACCCATTCAACGGAAAGCTAACAAGCACCCGATCCGTATGGCTGTTCATTTGTTTGATATATATATATATATATATATATATATATATATATATATATATATATATATATATATATTATTTATTTTATTGCTGAATGTCAAGCGAAGTCTTAAACCAACACTGACAGTTTAAACGACAGAAAATACATTCGTCAGATTCCGGGCGCTATACGTTTCTCTGCTCACTTAAATCCACGCACCAGCTGAAATAATCTGAGCGCCATGCTATTTAATAGAAGTGCCAACAATGTAATCCTAGTGCTAACGCATTTAACCTCGGCAGCAGCACAAACAAGGGGCCCGATAACGTAAGACTATTCCAATGTGTTTTCTCCGATCTCGTTACGTCAAATTTG
Organism: Dermacentor albipictus; assembly: GCF_038994185.2. Lineage (NCBI taxonomy): Eukaryota > Metazoa > Arthropoda > Arachnida > Ixodida > Ixodidae > Dermacentor > Dermacentor albipictus. The sequence continues at coordinate 44,311,100 of NC_091823.1, read as the reverse complement.
CGTAACCACAGACGCAAGTATCGGGCGGTCACCCTCAGGATTACCTAAACAGACCAATCAAACGCTTTCCTCGTTCATAGGAGGTCACATTTGTTTCTTTCAAATATGAATAAAAGTGCCTACACTTAGCGAGCTGTCTTATCTGATTGGCTGACAAGCGGCGAGGAGCAAGCTCAAGTGGCGAGGCATGCCATGGGGCCGAGCCACTGCAATGAAAATCGATAACTGGACGAATGGGTGGTGCCCGGCATCTGCGATTGGTCCGCTTTCCCTTACTTGCCTTGCGGTGGTTGGTCGAAAATCGCGGCGGCATGCAATGGAAGCTTAAGAATTATGCTAAGACAGATCCTCAGCAAGGAAGAGTTAGCAGAGCGAGGTCGTAAGCGTTCCGAAAGTGCTCGAAAACGTTACACGGCCACACAAAAGGTGTTATTATACGGAAATAAACCCCTGCTCTCCCGCAGGTGCGAGTAGCCAGTGCCTGAGCGATCGGCGGCAGCCATCTTTTATTCCTTTCTGAGCGGGGCAGCTTGCGGCTATTCAGAAGAAAATTCAGTTTTGTTCGGTATAATAATGCATCTTTAACGCGTACACGTCACTTTGACGCGGTGAGGTTTTGTGGTTTTGTGTCGTCGCGTGACAGGCAGGTGAAGTGCGTGATGCCAGAATACTTTTGACCGATAGCCGAGGGCTAATGGCGAAGAAGCGTCGATCGAGAAGTATTTGTTATTCTTTCGTTCGGTCTAATCATGCATTATCAGTGCGTACACGTAAGATCAGATGGGGAGCTATCGCGGTTTTCGTGACGTCGCGTGAGAGACAGGCGAAGTAGGGGTGGTCCGAAAAAGTGTTTGACCAATCGCGGAGGGCTGATTGCAGAATGGGAATAGAAACGTTTGGAATAGCTGTACGTTATAGCGCCCAAGTTGTGTGCTATATAGTGAGTTTGATCCAAGTACCAGCAGCTTTGATCGAAGTGCTATTCAACTTCATTCATGCAAGAAAAACGGCAGGATTGCGAACCAAAATGGCTGAACTCTGGAATACAGTTACCGGAAGAACACGGCACTAATTTTTGTGGTTGCTGCTAATAGTTATCAAATGAATGACTTCGGTATTTCACATTGAAATAAATGTCACAAATTGGCTGACCTTTAGCGTTAATATTATCAGAAAGTGGTGAATTTACATATCTAGAGACTGAATGAACGCTTAAAGCACATCTCGTTAACATTTTATTTAAGAACCTAGCACTCGCCAGTAGAATTATTCATAGCTGTCACAGAATTTCGGCAAATCATGTACGCGGCTGATCGTGTTCTGGAGCAAATTTATTGTCGTCTGCTAGCAGGACGCTTTCAGGATTTTCTCGAGGACGAGTCGAAAGTAATCGCTTGGGTCGGAAAACCACGACGGCGTCAACAGCGTCCTACAGACAAATTTAGCTCGCACTTCAAATCCAAGAATAAATTAAGATTAAAACGTCTTATTTTTATTTTGCAATAATTACATAAAAAGTTATAATTAAAAGAACCCCACTCTTCCGTTCCCATGTGGGTGAAAAGACAAGGAACCACCTTTATGCATAAAACTCTTTACCTAATAAATTATCACTTGTTTTATAACTGCAGCTTGATAATGAGAATTGTGAATATGAGATTACTGAAGCGATCAACATTTATTCGCGAATATTGATTTTTTATTGAAGTACAAGCCCTCCGTGCGCGTCTATCGGCCTCAATCAAAATATCACGGTCATTCGTTTTATAAGTGCTAGCAGCGAAATGAAAAAATAGTGCTGTCGTCTTCCGGTAACTGTATTTTGGCTGTTTTGACTCAAATTGTTGTTTTTTTAGCCTGGATTAACTTGACAGCTATGAATAAGGGAAAATCAGACATCCACCCGTTCGTAGCAATTGCTACAAAGGAAACCCATGCGGGTTCCTCGAAAGAAAAGCCTCATAGTTGAAGAAGAATTCGTCCTGGTCCGGGACTCGAACCCGGGACCGCCGCCTTTCCGGGGCAGCCGCTCTACCATCTGAGCTAACCAGGCGGCTAGCAGATGGTAGGGAGAAGTCGAATTTGTCGACAACACGGAGCAAAGGAAAGTGTTTGACATAGAAGTTCTGTGGGAACCCGCAAGGTGGAGAGAATCAATGAATAAGGGAAAATCAGACATCCACCCGTTCGTAGCGATTGCTGGTGGATGTCTGATTTTCCGTTATTCATTACTTCTCTCCACCTTGCGGGTTTCCGCAGATCTTCTATGTCAACTTGACAGCTAGTTCGATTAAAGCTCCTGGCGCCTTGATTAAACACGTTGGTACTCGGATTAAATTCGCTGGTGCGCGGCGTATGCTTGTGCTGGCACTGGCACTAAATGCGTTGGCGCGAGGACTAAATGCCTGGCTTTTGGAATAAATAGTCTGGCGCTTAGATTATTTTTGTGGCGCTCGGATTTCTTCAGCCGGTGCTTGGATTAAAGCGAGCCAGTCGCCGGGTGACGTTATTGAAAAGAGGTAAAACAAAAAAAAAATTGGCAGTGGCTTAGCTTGGCTGTGCCAGGATATACGTAGCGAAAGCTAAGGCATAGCATGGTTAGCCTTGGTTAATCTTGATTGCATGTCCAGCTTAGTCTGGTTGTTTAGCTATGTTGCGGCGTTTAGCCAGTCGTTCGGCGCGCTGTTCGTCTGTTTCCTGGGCGATTCGTTTCCTCCTCATCTCGTTCCGATGTCGATTCCAGGCTTCCTCCTGCTTATCACAATTGTCGCCGTCCATACTGCCGCCTCAACTGCGGTTGCGGCGCACGCGAGCTCTCCTTTTCGATGCTCCGACATGTTATCAGGCATGCGACGCAGCTGGCGAAGCGAGCGCAGGCGAACGCGGTGTGACGAGGAACGCGGTGTGACGTCATGTGCCTCCTCGGAGCTAGGCCATGGCGAAATCGGAAGTTCGCGGCCAATAAAGCTTTCGGTTTAAAAGCACTTGCACTCTCAGTAGCATATCCTTCTAGAATTTTAGGTAATAGAAAGGTGGTTTACCCGATGTTTCAGCTGAAAAAAAAAGAAGAGAGAGCGGGGCATTATTTACACCATAATATGAGTTCACAAGACACAATAGGTCTGTCGCGCTGTTACCGGCATCGATATATGGATCTTGGATATGGATCTCGAATATGAATATGGATCTTGGATTTGTTCTTATCGAGTGGAGGCAATCTCGTTGGTGCGGATATTGTGCCGTCCTATACTTGTGCGCTAGACGACGTACTTCAAAACGCGCGAAAAACGTATGCAACACAATAGTCGAACATAAAGAAAATGGCACGAAAATCTGCTGTTTTTTTTTCTTTCTTTATTATTTACATGACTTCTCCGTATAGCAGGGCACTTTGTAACGAGGTACAAAACTTCCTCGACGTGCATCAAATCCATACACGTGTTTTGAGACTCGCAGTCTCGCCTCCCATCGCCGTTACAGTGTCTCGCTGTTTCGTTTTGCTCAGGATTGGAAAACTCGTCCAGCATTCAGTACTTCTAAATAGGTTTTTGCGATTGTTTCCTTTAAATAAATGTAACGAAAAAACAACAACAGCCAAATTGTACTTATCCAAACTTATCGTCCTTGCCCGAGGACTTTGCCGCAATGTTTAAGTGCCGTAATGGAGTTAGCGACTGTGAATTGCCTATTGTGAATCCCGATCTTTTCTTCGCTGAACTAATTTAGAAATATTGTCAACAGCGGTAAAGAGTAATGATAAAAAAAAAAGCCCACTCGCTTTTCGTGAGTGGTTACGGAGCCCTTCTCTAACGGCATCCTATGTTGGAGGATTCCGCTAGAAACGCGAAACGTGGTACTTTTGTGGGAAATTATGCGACGTTTTTATTAAAGACGTTTGAAATGGCGTTAGTGTGCGCGAAGATAGAATACGGAGATAAGATGCGAGGCAGAACGCCGAGCTCTTACCCATGGCTGGAGTTTGACTTTATCTTCTTCTTCTCCTTGTTCCTTGTTTCTTCAGCGAAGCTTCTTCTTCCGCTGACCTGTGCGGTGTTGATTTTCGGGCTTTCATGTTCGACACCGATGCGAGTTTTTCGGTTTGTTCCTGGTGTAATGTTGTACCAACTCTAGGGGATCGCCGGTGGAAGTGATCAAAAATACATTAAAAGAAGGATTTTGGTAAATTTAATTTCAAACGAAATTATTTGCCCACAGATATGATGAAACTTATAGTTGGCAAATACAGACATACAAGGAATAATGATAACTGGCTAAATATTACTGTAAAAAAGAAAGTAGAATTGTCGAAAGGAGAAAATTTTGCCTTCAATTCTTCTTGTCTCGTTAAAGAAAAAAAATGCCCTCAAAAATGTTTGTGTGGTTAAAACTCACAATGGTAGCAGTGCGGAAGTCAAGCAAATGTATTTCCCTTTGATAGTAAAGATATCACATCTTAACAAGACATGTCTTATACTCGTATGTTTGCTCTCAATGCAGAAACGAAAGTGTGGGAGGGCGATGAGGATTATGGCGACGATTTTGTTCAAAAGATGGCACAAGCTTACTGTGAAGATAGGCCTGGACTCGGGTGCTATTACAAGTACAAAAAGGTGGATACAATTATGAAGGAAGGCGACAATAATTTAAATAAAGTAATGCCAGTGCGTAATGCAGTATCGTAACCTTACAAAACAGATACATACACGCGCACGCACAGACGTAATTTATGAAATGGCAGCGAGGTTCACCCGCCCTTACCTATATTCTCTCGCCTGCAACTCTGCCCAGAGGGAAAATGAGAAATGGAAAGAAAAGAGGGAATGAGGGAGGATGAGGAAAATTGAAGTAACGATTACGAGACAACGGATCGAATCCCCCCACTGAACTTTTACCTCCACAGGTCCGGTCTGGCCATGCCACTTTTGTGTCCGTTATGCAATGACAATGCCACACTTCCTTTTGTGACATGTCGCGGGTTCAATATTCAAACGAAAAGTTTTTTAAAAGAACCCTTTCAAAACCTTGGCTCGAATTTGACTCTTCTGCTAATGCTTTCCTTTGGGGCTACAGTACTGGCTTACAGCCACAGGAACGTTTGTGAAGCCCTCTGCAACTTTCTGCGCGAGACAAAGAGAATTGCATGCTAAAATTGTTCTTTTTACTTCCTATGATAACATAATTTTTACTGTAATAATCAGATGTCTGATCATTCATATCTATAACAGTACACATTTTAATTCACATTCAAAAGATAATTATTTCATTGCACCTTATTTTCCTCAAAAACAAAAAAAAATTGATAATAGTTTTTCACCACCCGATTCATGGCCGATTCTCCAAAGTGGGCTGCCTCGTTTAGAGGGATGCTAGATCTTGCATCACTGATAATGACACAGGCCCACTTCGATGTTACGGAAGCGTTCCAGAGTATCCGCGTAGTTTCAAGTTTATTTGAGTTTATGGAAACGATTACAGCACTGCAATATGCAGAAGAGGGTCCCACTGCAAGGCTACCGTACCAGGACCATCTATACATAGTAGCAAATTACAACCGAGCAGAAAAATTTAAATTTAAGCAAGAGGATAGAAAACAGAACCGACTGTAGAAATAGGAAAAAAAATTTTAAGGCAAATGATCAATTCAAGCAAAACACACAAAGGCACAGTAACAGTGCAGGCATACAAAATTGCCTTTGGCACGCTGGCTGCGCACCAAGCCGGTAGAACGCCATCTTGAACTACGACGATTTGTATCGACCAATAAAGCGAAAAATTTATTCTAGACCTCGAAACTCCAACTAACAGTGAAAATATACTAGTGAGGTTACATCGTTACCACATAAAATTGATCACAAACACCACTAGAAGAGGAAAGGAAAGAAAGAAGAAAGTACCCTACATGAATGCTTACGAAATTAAGCAAGTTATTAAAAATAAGATTTTAGTTACTTTTTAAACATATAGAAAGAGACGACGATGTTTTGCTGATGTCAGATAGACTGCACGTCCTGGTAAGTGACCACCGATGGAAAGATCTCACGCACTCACACACACACGCAAGCACGCAGGCACGCACGCACGCACGCACGCGCAAAATAGGGAATATGGCAAGTAGTTTTTCCCTAAAAAATCCAGACAGCTCCTTAATCTTTGAGTTTTCGAGAGAGGCTACATTAAATATTACCAAGGAATTTTCCAACGCTATCGTCCGACATCCTTCACAACGGTCTTAAGGCCCTTAATGAGGGAAACTTATTGACCGACACGGCGATTCCCAAGGGATTCGCTGCGATGAGAATGTTGCTCAAAAAGCACGATTTAACTGAACACGCCAATATAGTTCTCACTTACTAACTATAGTAACGTCTTAGAGCAGCATTACGTTTTTTATAGGTTAAAATAAGCGTGGCTACAAAACGAAATTCATCTTTACCTCCTCCACCCCCACTTTTTTTTTATTTAGCGGGGAAAATCGCAACTTCCCTACGTATATTTTATCGCACTGAATCTGCAAGGGTATAAAACTGCCGCCTATAGCGAGTTCATACCAGCTGTTTAGATTATACTAAACAGAAGGACGGCGTTATACTTGCTATACGAACACGTTTAAATTCCATTGAAACCGAAGACAATCAAATCCGCGAGCCTTGTCGACTTCCGTGTGTAAGCTTGCACATTCCCGTGATCTCAGTGGTCTTTGAATGAACCCTCGCCCCTTACGGGCATGAAAGTTGGAAGGCCATTCAATCTCTAGCTGATGTCGATGAAAGGCAATGTCTTCTTGGGCGAATTGGGGGCGAGCGAGGACGGGGTATACGGACTGTGCAATTTATTGTGGGGCCGCGCTGGAGTGACAACAACGTTTCATATCAACGTCAACTGTAGGTGTTTTAATCGCCTTCCAACTTTCCCTCGAGTGCATGCATAGCCGCGGTCTGGCACCCACTTCACGTTTCTTCTTCAGCTCTTCAAGCTCCCTCGCCTTGGTCACAAATTTCTTCAGGCACGGCATGGTAATGCCAGGGCGAGTAGCGAGCGAGCACCGATCTCATTCTGTGCCGCGTACGTACCGATGCACTTAGGCGGGGCGAGCGTGATCTAGCGCTCCTCGACCACGTGCCGAAGGCGGAGTCACCGCCCACGGCACTCTATCGCCTCAATCCGTTCGTGAGGGGAGTAGGAAGAAGTGCGGGCTTCAGACGGCACATGTTCGTCATCACTCCACGCAATAGACTAGATGGTAGAAACAGACATATAAAAGTGGCGGCAACTCGCCAACGAAGACATATTCTTGTAGGCATAATTGACAAAGGCGCGTAAACATATACTCCACAACGGATTCTTCGTAGCAGTGTATACTAGCCCGCCAACGAACATTACTGAACTCCATAACGAAATTCTTTCGCCGAACTTTATTGAGATAAGGCCATCAGCTTTCTACACTGTTACAGCTCGTTTGTGCTCACTGTGTTGTTTGCACGAACTAAAGGCAATGCGGAACAGTTACTTTATTGGAAGCACTCTTCAGGGCACATGATGTAACATGAGGTAAGCACTTTCGGTGAGTTTCTTCTGTCGAGCGCGTTATCTTCTGATGAAATGAAAAAAAAATGAAAAAAGTGGGAAGAGGGATGTGTGTTAAAGGCAGGTGAGAACAGAGCGCGAAAGTTTTTTAGGCGCGGAACGCGTGGTCCGCTTCGACGCTGTCGCCGTAGAACCTGTTGCTCTGGACACTGCCGATGACCGTCACGTCCAGGTCGTCGTCCGGCGGTGACGTTGCACCCCGAAAGTCGCCGCACTCCTCGCGGCCCGTCACGGCTTTCGGACGGATACGGGACGAAATCCTGCAAACAAGGATATGAAGTCATCACCGAGTTAAGTCGGTTATTTTTTTATTTGAAGTTCAGACTAGAGATTTCGTACAACAAAAGCTTGCACAGGGGTTTAATTAGTGTCGTATGTCAGTGCGCTGCTTTCTTAACAAGAATAACAAAACATTCTAAGCGATGCGTTACCGCCATTGTGCTCATGTATTAGAAAGGCGGGCGCAGGAAGTCTAAACGAGAGATTGTCACTTGATTTTTAACAGTGCATCCTTCACATGAATTAGAGTGCCTACAGCAGCAGGTAGTATACGGTTGGACGAATTATAATGGGTGCAACGTACATCTCACCAGTGGCGCTGGCTTTCACGGAATGCAACTGGAATCGCACCGGCTTCAAAATATTCTTTTCCGGCTTTTTCGTGCGATAACCACGCCGTAGCAGGTGACTGCAGAATAACTTCGACCACCTGGAGTTCTTTAATGTGCATCCACTGCACGTTATACGAGAGTTTTTGCATTTCGCCCCCTTCGAAAGGCGGCCGCTACGATTTGATCTTGAGACCTCGAGCTTAGCGACGCAACGGTATAGCGCCTAGCAACGGCAAAGCCACTAACAATCACGGCGGGTGAATCGCAACGGCTTATTAGTTGCGTTCCCTGGATGTTTCATTTTTTATTGCACTAGCAATTACATGGACACTCTAGGCGCATTTGTGTCGTCGCCGTCGTCGTGATGTTTCACATAAAGTCCGAAGACGATAACATCGTCGCCGCGCGTCGTATGCTGCATGTGCGAGTGAAAGCGGGTGAGGGTGAGCCGACGATGGCGGCTCAATCTTGTACGCGAAAGGGAGGAAAGCGGGGAGGAAGCGCGCCGTCTTGCGTCGCTCTCAACGCACCTGGGGAGAGGGACGGAGGGGGGACTGCGCTCTACTCCCGTACGCGGCCGCACGGGCCCTATCTTGAAGGCGATCTGCGATGGGTACAGATTGTGCCGAGTGCAGATAGTTTCCTGTGCGCTGTGTTCTCGCCGCTTAGTTCGCGCTGAAACGAGATGCAGCACGAAGGTCACAGCTGGCTCGCTGCTTTTGCCGCGGTATCTCACTCCGGCGTTTTGACGGCAAGCGAGCGCGGCGATGGTGTGAGATGTCTTAACGTTTGCTTGTGCGCGGGGGACACCATGCTTGTTAATTTAGTTAATAAGCGAATGTTTACAAGTTTACACGGCTGACGAAATTACTATCCTTACTTCGTATAGCTGTCTCCTAATCTTCTATCGCAATCGATGCTTCGCCTTTAGGCGAAACTGCGACTTTTTTAATACCATTCAGTATTTTAAAAAAACATCCTTTGTGGCAGATGGCAATTAGCTGTAGTCCTCGAGCTGGATTACTCGAAGCGGCGGACATTAGTCACACCAGAACTCGAAATGCACGACTGACTAATTAATAAAAATCATTATTAACATATGGATTAATTACCTTACGGTACATATTGCTCTTTACGTATTGTAGCTGGTGAGCTTGCAAGGCATATTCGCTTGGAACGACTTCTGAAGATTTCACGGTTTCTGAATATGCGCCATGAAACTTGCTGTAAAAATGCACCGTTGTTACACTTATTATCTTTTTTTTGGCAAAACCGTTTTATTCATTGAAGCACAAAAGTAACTGGAACGCCCATTTCGTCGCACACTGTGGGAAAGAATATCTCGACAAGTGGATACGCCTTGCGAACTCACCGGTAACAAGTGCGTAAAGTAATCAAATAAAAATAATCAGTGATTTTATAAATTAGACGATTATGTATTTTGATTTCTCGTGCGTGTAATGACCGCCTCTTTGAGTAATGCACCTCCATGACTAGAATTTTTCTTTCTGCCAAAGGGGATTTTTTAAGAAATCGTATAAACTAAAAAAAAAACGTTATTTTTCTAGATCCTCCGTTTCCCGCAGGTGAGCTTCGCTGTATTTTATAAATGCACTACATGGCAGAACTTACTATGCATCTAATGTGTTTAGAGGGTAAGCTGCACTGTCGCGCTGTTATTCTGCCATTTTATGCTTACCGTTGGCGTCTTCTTTTCCATTTTTTTATGTGATACAATAACATATTTCACAAGCAGGTTACATGATCGTGCTGACAAGACGGGGGATACGTCTGCGGCTTACTTTTGGCCGCTTTCCTTGAGGGTGTGTCGCACCGGCTCGCCCTCGGAGACGGCCAGTTCCCGCCTGTTCATCTTGAGACATTGCTTCGAGAGCCGCATAGACGTGAACGAGGCACAGGTTAGCAGAAGCGAGATGATGACTAGCGCCACCCAGAAGCCGTTCTGCAATGAGGGTAACGATTAGAGTGGGAATTCAAATATGCCAGTTTCAAAACACTGCAAAGAGCCCAAGTTAGGAATAGAGAGAGAGAGAGAGAGAGAAGCGCGAAGTTGCTGAATGTTTCGCCAACTATTCGCTCAGTTGTAGCTTTACTAGTGGCTCACAAATATTACAGCTGATGCCGTCGACTAGACGCTCTCGGGCAAAGATCGTCAGCGTGTTTGTTGCTTTTTAGCACTAATCGATCAGTTTTCGTCATTCACATTCCGTTAAGTAATGATTAGTTAGGAGCTGCCTAGCGTGTCATTGTTTTCCGGCTTTTTTTTCTTGGAGTGTCGCAGAAGGACAAGTGCAAAACGCAGGAAAAGTATTTACCGCGTTTGACAGGATGACGTTGCACAAAAGCGACACCCCGGAGTCGTAGGCCTGTTTCAGCTCATCGCAGTGTCCAAGAGCAGCGATCGCCTGTGCAGTTTAATATAGAACAATGAGCCGAGAGCAGTCAGGCGTCATAATGAAGCAGCTATTTCGCAACTCATTCTGCGCCGTCATTATATAGGTGGTCATACGTACAGTCTCCGGACCTCCACAAAATAAGTGGAGGTCCAGTTTGTCAGTTATTTCAACATATATGCGTTACCTCTTGAACATTCGTATTCGTGAAACCGCGGATGCGATTTTGGTTGGAAACATGCGACACAAAGGGGCAGCATGCCATAACGCACGAACAAAATACACATTTGTAGATAAAGCAGATAACTTCGACCTGAGTTCGATGCAGTACAGAAAGAGATTTCGGAAGGATAACATTGAACGGAACTCACATTGGTCCTGACGCCAGAAAATGCCGCTTCGAGTCTCAGAACCTTATTTCTCACAATGTTCCGGTAGCTCTGCAATGAAAGACAAATCCCTTAGCTCTCCATTTCTATAAACGTAACGATCTGTGTCAAAAGGCCGCTACCTTGTTGTCGACCGCAGTTGTTACTGCAGAACACATATGTAGCCTGCCTTCTGTGGCACTACCGGTCAAACCAATGTACGTAGATGGATTGAGAAGCACATTTGTGCGTGCTCCGTACAAGCCATAAAAACAGTTCGCGCTATAATAGGCACACTATAACGGTCCAACGATAGATTACTTGGGCGTGACACGAAGAACGCCATATTAGATAACCTGCTTGCGTAGCTCTTCCGGAGACAAGCGGATCAGATTGTAAGGTGCCACTTTATTTCTTCTTTTTCTTTCTTTCAGATGACAGCCACGACGACGTCAGCGCAAGCCATCTGCGGTCGAGGTTATGCTCGGTGTATACACTTCGTCACAGAGTATAAGTATACGAGCGATCGAGAGGCTACTAACCTTTTCGATGACCTCAGACATCTTCGCAGCCAAGGCGTCACCACCGGTGGCAAGACTGAACGTGATGTAGTCGATAAACTTCTGCGTGGACAAGCAAGCGTGCGGGTGCGCAAAACTTTACGTCCCACCGCGCTCAAAGGAAAATACCCTTGTGCTTCGCACAGGTGTGGTGAGAAGCTGCTACGCATATTAGTTGGGCACTTAACGAAAAATAAGTTTTAGTTCGTGCCTCAAACGCGCGCACAGTCAGGAACAGTTCTGCAGGAGATGCACGCAGTACAGCTTACATGGCACAGATAGGAGTGCACATGAAATGAACCAACTGGACGAAGGTAACATAAAGCTTTTCCTCCTCCCGCACCACACGTACCATCCACCTTCGGGCAGTCGTCACGAGCATGCATCACTACGGGCTGAGATAAAAGCTTTTCAGCTAAGGGAATCATGTGCATACCTATAAAACAAGCCCTTTAACCGGAGAAGGGAACTTATAACAAAGTAGAAAGATGCAGTAAATGCATCACTGAAAGTGGGGTCACCCTAACCGCGTCCTATTCGAAGCGGGGCAAGGATAAATGTTGCATATAGAGCCGAACGTAGGGGAGAGCCAGCGAAATAAGTTCTGAGATGGAAAGAAGATTCAGCGTCTATTCCAAGTTTTGTTTATATGAAGCGAAAAAACTAGTTATTTAGTAAACTTGCCTTTGCGTTTCGGTACTATTCCACGTGATTCCAACATCACACCCGGGACAAGCATCCGCCCGAAGACGGCGTCATCAGTGCGCTTTAGCTTGGCTGCGGCTCCTTAGCCAACACATTAAGTCCATTGCAGTTGGACCGAGGAAATATACGAGCCGTAAATGACCTTGCGTTCTATAGGAGGGGTGCGATTTTCTAACGGCTCGGAAACCAAGCCGTTCGCTTGCCTTCGAGTGACTGACCAAAGTCGCGTTTTCTTCAAAAAGTGCTATTCTCACCAAATACGCGAGGAAAAGCGAACGGTTCGTGTTCCTAACCTTTGTACGATAGCAGGTAGACTATTTCTAGTATACACTCTATCGTGGGTGCTGCTACCTCACTTATGGCAGTGCTTCGCTTTACAAAAGGATAGACAGTTGGGCGAGTTGGTACGGTAGCATGATTTTGGCTTCAAGCGCGAAGTGATACACGGACACAGAAAGGAGCAGACAGGACGAGCGCTCGTCCTGTCTGCTCCTTTCTGTGTCCGTGTATCACTTCGCGCTTGAAGCCAAAATCATGCTTCGCTTTACCGCCTGCCTCTCGAGAGGCTTTGGAGGTTGCATTACTCCACCCGAGAAAGTGAACAGCTGATTCGACGTCACAGGACAGCCATTCCGGAACTATAGGGGTCAGGAGAGGCCAAAGGGGGACAAAACACCGCCCCACACGCAAGTCATGGGACAGCGCACCAACGGAGGTAAAAGCACGAAATGTGCCGCGCTAATCGGGATATTAGATGTCCCGATTAGTGCCACCCGATGGATCGGTCCATTTCGTCTGCTGCTGAAGTTCTGATTCGCTGAGCTGGAGTACGGGCCAATCAGCACTTCAGAAATAGACGAAACGGGCGTAAGTCCACTATAGGTGGACACTTACAGAATACCCACCCCTCACTACCCCCCTCCCCCCCTCGATCACCTTATTATATACGCAGTTTGTCGTTGCGTTCATAGCTGGTACGTTGCCACAGCTTGCCACCGTTATTGTTGCAGCACCAGTCAGTACTCCAGCGACATTAAGAGAAAAAAAAAAGAAAGCGTTTTTACAAGTAAAACAGTAATGCGTATAAGATTGCTTACGGTTATACTTGTTTCGGGTATCTGGGGAAAGAAAATGGGTCTGAGACACACAGAAATGCGAGAACAGCGGGTGGGCTTCTATCACAGACAGCGTGCTCACGATGTTTATGCGTTGCCTCTCTTCGTCCACGTAAGCCTTGAAGTCAGTCACGTACTGCATGAAAGTGTTCAAGTCCGCGTCCTTGTGACGGTACGCTGTTGCTGACGGCCCGCTAAGCAGCTTTCTCCTTACTCGTCCGATATCCTGGAATTTTCAAAGAAGCGCGCTGTTATGCTGGTTCTCAAAGCCCCATAAGATATTTCCTGTCACGTAATTGATACCGACTGGACGTTTTCCCCTGGACCTTTGATTCGAATATAAAACTCGGACTTGTGTCGCGTCGAAATAATACGCTGCCGTGCCATGAAACCAATATGCATCACAGTGATAAATCAAGAGAAAGTAATTATAAAATTATCTGCACTGTGTGTACGTGTATGTGTTTGTGTGTGTATGGGGGGGGGGGAAGAGAGAGAGAGCCCGACCTCGAAAATGCGGCATTGGTGCGAAAGCTATAGTTTGCGTCAGCACTGGGTGGCTTAGGCGGCACAACTGTGCTCCTCGCCAGTGTATGTGTAAACAGCGCCTTTCGGTGCGGCGCCGTTTCTGTTAAAGTGAGCTTAGATCCGTTGCACGTGCAAGACATTTCAAAGTTACGTCAAGCTCTTATAGAACGTGCGCACCAGAAAGCAAATTTGACACTCTGATCACGTGCTCTCGCGATGCACGTGAGCTCGTTCTTCTATCGCTGAAAACGCATATAACTATTATGACGCCATTTGCGGAAGTGTCCGTCCAGGACATGTAAAGAAAAGACACACAGTGTTAGGGGATAAATATTTCTTTTGGTGTGTGCTTCATTCAGGTGTTCACACGACATGCCGATGGCTGCGATTTCACCAGCCGTGGGATTTAAATTTGACTTACTATTAGTTCAAGGGGCTCTATGTCGGTCCTGATGGCCTTCTCGAGGGCGCTTGCACATTTTCTGAAAGCAAGAAAGGTTGTCCATTGATCCCACACGTCCTCATTCACGCGGAAGTGCGAGAGCAGTGTACATTCGACTGACGGGCAAATAGAGACTAGAGAGAATAGTTCACCTATACATTTGGAGATGACGCTCCTGAAATTTCAAACAGGGCAATCTTGTCATGAGTGGAAGATTGGTGTGAGAGAAAACCAAAGAAAAGGAAACGAAAGACTGGCAGTGGTGACACGCTTAAGTTTCTGCACTTTGACGTCACTAACTTTGGCGAAGACTCAAAGACTGTCGCTCATTCTTGATAAAAAGGATTAGAAAGCGCCGATTTCTTAAAGCTTTACGTGCACGAAAGACGCACCACAATCATGTGCAAAATAGCATATAACGATTGTGAAGTCCCGAACGCCGTGCGGTATATGCGCGAAATGCAAAGTCCGGTAGCTTTTTTTTTTTTTGATAATAATCGATCTTCCAACCAGCACATGCAAGGAGCGTATTGAACGTATCTGTCAGTCTATACTGAATTAGTGTGCCATTTAAGTGTTGTTCTCTAACACAGATGGTGTAACACTTCCCCCCTCCCCATATAACGTAAAACTATTGCAATCCGTTTTTATTCCAATCTTCTGACGTCAAATTTACGTAATTGCCGACGCAGGCACCGGGCAGTGACCTGCAGCGTTGTGTTATTAGCCCAACCAAACGCTCTCCTCGTTTGTAGGAGGTCACTTTTGTTTGCTTTAAAAACCAACAACATTGCCTGCATTTAACGGTTTTTCTTATCTAATTGGCTGACAAGAGGCGAGGAGCACGCTCAAGTGGTGAGGTTTTCAATGGGGCCGAGCCAGCGCAATGAAAATAGATAACCGGAAGAGGATGGTGGTGCCAGCGTCTGTCATTGGTCCGCTACTCCTTACTTATATAGCTCTCGGTCGCTGGTCGAAAATCACGGCGGCGGGCAACGGAAGGTTAAGAATGCCGTTAAAACGGATCCTCAGAACGGAAGAGTTGGCAGAGAGACGTCGTGTATGTGGCGTAAGAGCTCGATAACGTTATGCTGCCACTCAAAACGTTTTATTAACGCAAATCCATGCTCTCTGGGCAGGTGAGAGTAATGTAATGGTTGGGGTCGGGCATGAAATAGATGGTAGCTGGCCCATGCCGTCGTCCAACTCGTCCACGCTGAGGACGTTGTTGAAAGGAGGGACTTGTTCTCATCGAGAACGAGGAACATGGGATTTATTTACAGTATATACATGAGAACGTTACAGTTCATCCGTCTAGCATAACTGAAAGAGACTGCACACTCAGCAGCCGCGCCACGGCTGCTTATAAACACTCTGTCCTCCTTAGATCCCTATGTGAAGGAAAATGGCCCTTCAACCGTCGACCAATTCCGAGCGTCCAAAGTCATCGTAGCCGACCCGCCTTTGAGGGGGAGGGTTTACACAATCACATCCGCACAGGTTTCACTGACCACACCAAGGTGAGGGCGTTTTCGCAGACACGGGTCTTGCCCTGAGCAGGAGCCTCTTAGTCCCAGAGTTGACCCCGCAGAAAGTGGCCGCCCTCTCTTTCCATTGACTGACGACTTCTTATAAGACCCGTGAGACGGCGCCGCAAAACACCTCCTTCCAGGAGTTTCGCCGCTCTAAACAAACCGTGACGGTGACGGCGAATCCACTGACAATACTTGGTCCGCTAACTGCGTCTAGACATGCCGGCGCCGTTCGCTTGGGGACGCGGCGTATTGTCGTCCCTACAAAGCGAGTCGCCCCAGCAGACATTCCGGCGCCAACGGGTTGTTGACGAGGGGCATTCTTGTTTTCACAAAGCGAGTCATTGCAGCGGGCCGGGCAGAGTCTTTGGCTATTCAGAAAGATATCCTTTTTTGTTCGGCATATTAATGCACCTTTAACGTGTACACGTCGCTTTGATGCGGTGAGTTTTCGCCATTTTGTGACGTCGCGTGACAGATAGGTGAAGTGGGTGCAGACCGAAATCTTTTTACCAATAGCAGATGCATAATAGCAAAGAAGCGTCGAATCAAAAAGAATAATTTTTCTTTTGTGCCACCTAACCATGCATAATCGTTGGGCACATATCATATCTTATAGGACCTTTTCGCGGTTTCTGGGACGTCGCTTGACAGACAGGTGAAGTGCGGGTGGTCCGAAACTTTTTTCAGCAATCGTGAAGCGCCGATGGCAGAATTGGAATAGAGAAGATTAGAATAGCTTTACGTTGTAAGCGCCCCTCTATAATTCAAACGCTATGCGCCTTAAAAACAAAGAAAAAGAAAGGGGCTTGCTTCTTACGCGAAGCTGGACGGATAAGTGAGGTAGTCCAGAATGTGAGCAGTGTACTTGCGGTTCAGTTCAGCGGCAAAGCGTATCTGCAAGGTGAGAAAAAAAAAAACTCTCTAATGAACTGATTTTTTGAGCACGCGCACACGTACGCTAAAACTGTATAATTAGAATAATAATAATAATAATAATAATAATAATAATAATAATAATAATAATAATAATAATAATAATAATAATAATAATAATAATAATAATAATAATAATAAAGACCGACGCTTATGAAGTTGTGTTTCTCGCAGCAACAGCCTACATTTTTGCCAAACGCATTGATCCCCCTATGATTGTGGTTTTGATTCCGTCGCTGTCCTTTCTCTACCTCTCACAACCGCGTGCACATACACACTCAAACACGTACGCACATGCACTGAAATATGCTTATGAATCCCACGTACGTGCGACCACGTTAAAGGTTTCACTATTAGTTGATATTTAACATTTATTTAGCTATACGGTAAAATGCAACGCGCATATATGTTTACTTGAACAGCAGTGCACTTTGCCGAAGATTCCGAGGACGTATTTCTATAAATTGGTGCCAAGCGCAGGTCATCTAGCAAATCGGTGGCCTTTATGGTCTGTATAAATTAACGTCAATATTGAAATTACAAGGTGTCCCCTAAAGTTCGGAATCAAAAAAAGGTAATTAGTGGATTGTAGTTATCAGTTAACCAATTGGTAATTAACGCAAGAATCCCAGAACATCTGCTGCCCCGAATAACGTGTCGGAAAAAGAAAATCATCCCTCAAGTCTCTGTTGCTCTGAGTTTTGTAATCATTTAAGCCTTCCGTGGAGCATCCGGTATATAGGTGACTATTGCAGCTTGCATGTGGTTTTTTTTCTTTTGTCCAGTACGCCACAATGGAAACTTTGTGGGCATCGGTTTGTAGACAGCGAAAAAGTCTATAGCATGCCAGGCAGTCTGAAAGACGTTTATAGACGGCCTGTGGGTAGCGGAGCAAGTCTAATGTTTGCAAGAGAGAAGCCGGGCGTACGTGGTCGACGAGGCTGGGATTTCTCCTCGAGTAGGGGTTGCAGATGAAGGCCTGGGCAGCCACGCTCATGTTCATGATGTTCCGGCCAATCACGAGCAGCACGGCCGACGCAGGAAGTGCGCCGTAGGCTGTACTGAAAAGGGCCCCGATAGTGACGGTAAGCAAATAACTCGATCTCGATGTGCATTGATAGAGGCGAGGATGGGGAGTTAAAAATGGACGGGAAATTATAGTAGAACAGTCCCAGTCGAGCAATTACAACCTTAGGAATCATATACAATTTTGCTATAGATATCAAAAAGCTTTAAATATGCGAAATTGAAGAATAATATGATGTCAGACAAGAACACGATGTCAGGCAACACGAAGCGTATTCCTCCTACACTGCACTGAATAAACTCGGGCACACGAATTTAAATAGACGAGCTTTCTTTTTCTCTTTAGTTTTCATTTATTATATTTTTGCTGCAGCCAGAAATGGAACTGGCGACATCATGCTCAACTGCATGAAGCTATAGCTACTAAGTCACAGAAGAGGTTCAAGTAATCTAAAGCTTGTGGGGAAGTAACTGCCAAAAGTAAACCTCTGACATTGTAACTGTATCTGCCGCGGTATCCGCGGCAGGGACCTGCTCTGTACTCTTGTAGTAATCAATTGTACATTTCTCCTAGGCGGTCAACCACATGGACGCAAGCATTGCGAACACCTTAAATGTCAACGCAACCTTTTCTGTGCGAATCCAACTTGAGCATCGAATGCGAATGGCTATAGTTTTGGTACGACGATGCAGCTTTTTGAGTATTTGACAATCAGCCCTAGGTGTAACCACATAATCTCCGGCAGTCCCGTAGCTGCCGAGGCACGTAACAGCCACATATGCGGCGAAATGTCCAATGACCGGAGACTTGCCTTCACGAGTCTCTGATGGAGCCGGGCCTGCGGTCAGGCCGAGTACCACAGCATCTGTAGAACTTTCGACGGCGCGGTGGCCCTGTCTATTACGACGCACAGTGTACTTCTCACCCTCGTGAAATGCGGAGCGTTAAAAGCACAAGAGCATGCGCTGCTAGAGCTCAGTGACTGATCTTGCTACCCGTGGAGTGCCTTTGAAACTTCGACAAGGATATTATGCGAGTTTCGTAATGGCTTCATCACAAGACAAATTTGTAATGCAGTGAAGTATACACACTGCATTAAAAACATTCGTTTTGAAAGTATTAAATTTAAACAACGTGTCATTATTCAATAAACTTTGGCAGCTCCAAGGCACCCAAAGAGCAGCAGGGGATCAAATCAGCAAAGATTTTTTGCAATATACATCTGCATTGCGGTGAAGCTTACGAAAGCACATCTGCCGCATTATGGAACGCTTTTAAGATCGTCGCCAAAACTTCAGAGACTGTACCTGGTCGATCCGAATGAGTTCTGAGGAAATCCGCAAGAAGAGGAAACGAGGAGGAGGGAGTGAGGAGGAGGGAATGAGGAGACAAGGGCAAAGTGGGGGGATGGGGGTAAGAGTGTATGTCCCCAAAAAGCAAATATGCCATCCACTTGAGTGTAGCATGCGGCCGTGCGGGTTTCCCTTGCAGCTGGATCGTACATTTGGATTGAATTAAATTAAATTGACAGCATATCTGCCTCACGTAATTCCGGACCTCTACCAACCGTCATGTGACACAGAACAAAGAAATAAACATCAAGTTACGTACATCAGTGATGATCACATAATTGCAATGGAGCAACTATAAGAAGAAAAAAATTTTGCTCAGGTGAAATAAATAAATACTACACTTGAATACACTGCTAATTTAGGTGTCCTATATAACAGAAAATATAGTTCCCTATTTTAAAAGAAACACTTGTGCTGTCTGTACCCATCGTACGAAAGGAAAAATAAACGATAACTTCTTCAGAAACACTGCGATTATATGTTGTGCAAGCAGTGATCCGTGCTCACATTCTAATGCGAACGGTAATAAATGCGATGGTAACCTTTCCAGTCTACCTTTGTGAGTATAACGTAATGTAAGATGATGCGCTATAGGAAGACATGTAATAAAAATCTTATTTAGTGCAAGCGAACCGCGGCCACCCCCAAATATGCCGCGCATCGATGCTCGCGTACGCACAAGAGGATAGCCAGGCCGGCGAAGTTCGAGAACTTGTTCTTCTCGGCGGGCATCGTCTCCGGGCTTCGCATCGAGATGCCGAGCGCGATGGTGACCACCAGTGACAACACGAACACGACCACGACCAGGGACGTCACGAAGGTGACCAGCCTCCTGGGAAAGTAAGCCCTCAGATGCGTTATTTGGTAAACGTGAATGAATGACGAAAGCAGCGCTCTTCATTGATTGATTGATTGATTTATTGATTGATTGATTGATTGATTGATTGATTGATTGATTGATTGATTGATTGATTGATTGATTGACTGACTGACAACTTTGGGACTATGATAGTCGAAAACGACCTGCGCTTAGCATATGTGGAAGACTACATAGACTAGTTTTATCCACCTGGACTTATGTAAGGTGCACCTAAATGCAAGTACACGAGCGCTTTCGCTCCCGTCGACATGGGACCGCCGCAACCGGGAGTCGCACCCACCACCTCGGGCTCATCCGCACTCCATAATAATAATAATAATAATATTTGGGGTTTTACGTGCCAAAACCACTTTCTGATTATGAGGCACGCCGTAGTGGAGGACTCCGGAAATTTTGACCACCTGGGGTTCTTTAACGTGCACCTAAATCTAAGCACACGGGTGTTTTCGCATTTCGCCCCCATCGAAATGCGGCCGCCGTGGCCGGGATTCGATCCCGCGACCTCGTGCTCAGCAGCCCAACACCATAGCCACTGAGCAACCACGGCGGGTATCCGCACTCCATAGTCGTACGCAGCGCTGGCTTTTATCGCATTAAGACACCGCGTGACTCGAAGAACGGCCAAAAGCGAAGCTTGTTAGCAAGCGGTCTCTGGGTATATGTGGGCCAATAAGATATTTCCCGTCATATATGATTCTGGGCGGTGACAGCCTAATTGCGCGCAATGAGCGCTCTGTTTCGATGTCAGCCGTAATCGGCACGCGACATCTGACACGAAGAGTTAACGCATACTACAGCGCAAACAGCAAGCTAGGAAGTCCTGGCTAGGCCCCCTGATGCATATAAGCTTCCGGGCTCATTTTACGGGTATGGCTCGTGAATAGAGTCCGATTAAAGATGCGACAGGTGCGTGGTGTCCGAAACGAGTGGCATCGACTGGGAGAAGTTCGCCGTACGTGCGTATACAGCAAAGTGATCGCAGTTTTGTTTCGGCAACAGCTCGCGCGGGCTTCTAAAATTTCGGAGCTTAATTAAGGGTGACTTGAACTGTGTACTTGTGATAACAGCACGGCCTCAGCGAAAGCTACACGGCGACGATGTTTTTTGTTATGGATTTTATATCTTCAACCACGTCGCGACTTTGCATAGCGGTTGTTATTAGACGGACGCTATTTGAGCGTATACGTGTTGTCACTCCACTATCATCGTTCACATATGCTATACCGACACAATGTGTCGAAAGGACGACAGATAGCTGAACCAGTTGAGATTCATGTTCGAAAAAGGTTAGGCGTGCAGACGTGGACACAGGAGGAGGTAAACGAAAAGTGGTCGTCGCACTCGCGTCTTGGCTCATCGACCTAACGCAGTCAACAGGGCGGCCTTCACTGCGCAGACACTGCCGAACGCGGACAGCCCAGGTCGGTGGGGTTCGTGGCGATATTCTGGGAACGCAATTCTGAGAAGCACCGGTGACTAGCGTGTTCGATATACTACAGTATCAAGGCGGTGCACGCCGGCGATAGCACTCACAGCCGCCGCCTGCCCGCCTGGAAGGGGTCCGTCCGCATTCCCAAGAAGCCCGGGTAGGCGATCTCGTGCGTGACAAGCACGTCCTTGGCCTGCGAGAGACGAGCAAGTGGGCCACGCCTCACTTAAGCCTCGCGCCGGCAGAAAATGCTTTACACATCGAGCCTCCTTTACATCTTCGTTGCTGAGGTCGGCAATCTTTCGGAAACGGAGCTCGTCGGACGCCCATCGAAGAATAATTTTCATGGCATGAACGCAAGGGAAGAACTTGCTCAGGACGAATTGGTGGGATAGTTGGTTATACATGTATATTTGATCACAGCATGGTGTCATTAGTCTGTCTATCGGCGCTTTGTGGCGTCTTTACTCTGTCAGTCATTATCGATTGATTGTGTGCTGTGATCATATAGACAAGGAAAGAAGACACATGGTGTGTCATTGTTGTTTCCTGATAAGTTTGCTGACATATTGAATGAGGAGGCCGAGTAGCTGAAAAGGAGTGTCGAGCGCTGGACGACGAGCAAGGGGGGTCAGGTGTGGAAGAAAACTAGGCTGACGCATAGAAATATTGAATTACAAGTGTAATGACATGTTTATTTCATCGCGCTAACACAGTACTATGGGCATTTCAATTCCATAAGATGAGGTCTGTTTGATAAAGTGAATGGATAGGTAGTCGTTGGGATGATCGAGGGGGGGAGGGGAGATATCTCTGAGGTCTGCTGTGGGCGTCACATCGCATTGCATCGCCGGCCGCCTGTAACGCACCTACGCTTTCATAAATGCATGTGGAGTCTTGTAGCGTCCAATTATTTTGGGAGTCCACGTTAAGAGACGTGATAAAATCAAGACGGAACACACTCTAGACTCTCTGTCAGTGACAGGGACGCTTTACAGGCTCTTCTTTCATAAGATTAACTTATAAAGTTATGTCCTGTCACGTCTTTATTGTTCAAGTATAGTGGTTGTTGCTGGAGATTGGAGCTTATTTCAACACTTCACAATTTGTCCCAGATTTTATTCTAAAACGTGGACAATCAAACGTTTGCAACTGATCATCTCGCTCGGCGCTCCACGAGGACAAAGTTTGCCACTTCTTTATGGGACATAGATCAGCTCTTTCCTATATTGGTATTAGGAAAAAAAATGTTACCCTATCGAAAATTATATTTCTTTAACAATTATTAGAAATATCTTCTAACACGTGAGACATTTCTCCTCCACTTTTGCAATGTCGTGCAACATATATGCCTCGCTTGTAAATGGGGGTCTTCTGCTAGGCAATACTGCAAGGAACGTGAATATCAAGTCATGTAAAGAAAAAGAAAGAAAGAAAGAAAGAAAGAAAGAAAGAAAGAAAGAAAGAAAGAAAGAAAGAAAGAAAGAAAGAAAGAAAGAAGTGGGGGGTAAGAAAAGAAGTAAGGTTCCAGTTTACCGTCGTTATCTTTTTGCGGACGTTGTCTTGCACCGCCTCTGCTATCTTCTGTATCTTGATCACTTGTTCCACA
Source organism: Dermacentor albipictus (assembly GCF_038994185.2). Lineage (NCBI taxonomy): Eukaryota > Metazoa > Arthropoda > Arachnida > Ixodida > Ixodidae > Dermacentor > Dermacentor albipictus. The sequence goes on along the minus strand of NC_091823.1, from coordinate 44,288,008 downwards.
GCGTCTGCGTTTTAACCACGGTATACGTCAGTGCTTTAAGTCGAGAAAGTAGCAGCTGATATCAGACAGTTTGTTCAAACTGGGAGGTCATGGGTTTTTTATGAAATTAGGTGCAGTGCGTGCATCCGAATAAAACGCACGCGTTACATGTAAAATGCACAATGGCGGCTTCGTGGAATTGAACGTTCGCCTCGGCCACTGGAGGTCGTGTGTACGTTCGAGTGTCGCTGACACCCTGTTAGTGACCAGCAAAGACAAGGACAGGCGTGCTTCGGCTGGTCGCCTGGACTTCTTCGCGGATTACTCACTTCTGGAAGCAATATGCATCAGCAAACTATACCCGTCGAACCGCGAGAGCACAAGCAACCTCGGAAAATTTGTGTTGCGTTCTCGGAAGTGCTTTTTCGTATAGCAGGGGCGGCACACCGAATTCACGGCATAAGTAGGGATGACGGCACCTGGGGAAGTGCTTCCGCCTTTATATAAGCGTTGAGGTTATGCGAGGAGCAGACCAGGAGGCCGGCCTTGTACCTTCCATAATAAACCGAGACACTGACTGCCATAGTACATCGAGAGATTGACTACTCCACAAAGGCTAATTGTTCACCCGAAAACTGGGGTCACACCCGATACATTGGTGTCTGAGCAGAAAAAGCAACTAAATCGAGTAAAGAATGCGTGGCGTTCGAGAACGTTTTGTTTAGTGCACATCAAGAACATGCACCAAGATATATCTTGGCAAAAAGGAAAAAAAAATTTGTTGAAGGTGGGCCTGAAGTTTGGTTGCAGAGGTGTGTTTTTTGTGAGGGTGGGCGATGTCCCGGCGTACTTAATTCAGCTGTTATTTTGCAGGAAAGTGTGTGCCAGTGAGCTCTCCGGGCTGGGCAATCCAGAAGTACATATAAGGGTCATGCTGCCTTTTCGTACGAAAAGCACCTAGCCGTGAGGCAAATGTGTGTTACCGAGGCATGGCAGTACCAATACTATCTAACGACTCGTGATATTACCACGTAAAATAATGGAAGACACCAGATGCCATGACACAGCAATGCCATGGGTCGGGCAACTTCTGCGCATTCATCACAAGAACCCCCTGTGGTCGCCTTACAAAAATTTAATCAGGCAGTCTGCATACTGTCTATAAACGCTCTGTGGACCACTTCACCTTCTTGTCTAGACTTCACGTTTTGTATATTAAAAGTCTATGTACACTATCTATAAACATAGTGTGACCCCAGTGTGACCCCAGTCTACACACTATCGTCCGTTGTGGTCCTTACACTTCCCAGCAGGTTGTTTGTAGGACATTTTATAGACATCAGGCGACAGCAAGTGTAAGACAAAAGGTCTACAGGCCGTTTATAGACAATCTCTATATCCCTCCCCCCTCCCTCTCCCGTTACAAAAAAGCTTCTGTAAAGTTTCGACAGGATGTAAAAAAAAGTACGTTTTGCTAAGGATGACTAAGTTACGCCCCAAGGCCACTCAGGACCGATTTCCAAGATCGGCTCACACCTGAGTTCCTTAGCAATCTTCAAGGCTCAGTATATATTATGTAAAATCTGGGCTTAATGGCGACTTTCTCATCCTGTAGGAGTTCCGTAGTGGTATTGAAGGAAGAAAAGTATGGAGAAAAAGGTTCACCTCGTCTGGCTTCAGATTTGAGGCTGCCAAAGCGGCTAACCAGCTGCGCCCACAACTCCTGGATCTGGAAAAATATGTAGCCGCTTGTCGTCACGACAGATTGAAGTAGTGTATTGCCTCGTGTATTAGGCAATGACTACAACTTAGTTTATCTTTTTTATTGACCAACTTTGTTGATGCCAGCTTTAATAAAACTACGAAAGTCATCTTTTTAAAGAGAAAGAAAGTTAAACGGAATGACACCCACCTCATGGTCAGTCTTGTTCGCAGAATCGATGAGGTTGTTGAGACTTGCAGCCACTTCTTCCTAAGTTAAATACAGTGAGGAGGGACTGCCTTAGCATCACCTGCTCAAACTGCATGTATAATGTTAACGCTTTTGCGCCGCTGCCAAGAGGGTCACCTACGCACTATGAGTGGTGGCTTCCGGCCGGGCTATGGTATTGTTAGAAGCGCGAAGATGTCTTCTATAACACAAGACCCTGTATTTCGTCGTGTATTTACCATTCAACCACAGGCAAATTCACTCAACAATTTCTTTTTACTCGTTAGAGTCTCACGTCATCGATTAAAATTCCATCGCCATTTTGATCGGGCGCAGTTACCCTTTTTATCTTAGGCACTAAGAAACGTGTAGGTCGTCACAATGGTGGGAATGTACTTGCCGAGGGATACTTGCCTTATTCGCATAGACAGCGATAGTTCTGCGTATCACTGTGAACAGGGGAGCAACGAACAATGATGTATAAACGGAATGACACACGTTATTAGACTACTATACATTGACAGAACAATTTCAGACGATTAGATAGGCAGATAAACGTACATCATTGGATTGACGCGCGTAAGTTGAACTCCTGGCGCTTATTTTTTAGCTCGCACTTCTCATGTGTGCCTCTGAGCGAGCAAAATTTTTGTCCAGGTTACGCAATTCATACATCAAGCTCCCAACATCTATCTTCTGCTGAGAGTGCTTTGCTCAAGCAATAATAAATGATGAATAAAAATTAAATTACCATGAAGTCCTATTATAGAAGACGGGTTTTAGTTCGAACGCTGGAACGCTGAAATTTCTTCAAATGTCTTCATTTTCTGAAAATATTGAACAGGACTAAACTATACCTTCCAGTAGACTCTCTCTCTCTTTCTCTCTCTTTGTTTTAACCTTCATCTCCGGGTCACTATTTTTCAGTGTTCAGCCGCTGTGCTTTGGTTTCTACTGAAAAATATATGTTAAGACAAGTTTTTCGCATACCATCACGTAGCACGGTGAATAAGTAGAAGAAAAAAAACTTGGATGATGCTTAAGCTTCGCCTTCAAGAGTAGAACGCGATAGCGTTATCGCACCCCGTTCGCACCGCCCACTCATTCGCTCGGCATGCTCTTGAGTCCCACAAAGAGGAAACGTGCGCCTGAGCAAGCGGAACGAACCAAAGAACTCGGCGTCTTGGAAGGAGAAACGATCTACGCGAGTCAAACGTCCTAATTGGCACGGACAGCCGGACCGCGACGCGCCATGAAGGCGGACGCGATCATGGGCCTGACGCCTCGATGGGATCGTCCTCTCTCTCGCTTGGGAGCACCACGCAGACGCATGACTCCTCGCCAGCAGCACGGCACACATCGCAGGGGAGGCTTTCCCACCAGACGCGCTACGGCGCAGCGATCACGTTAGAGGCATCCCGCATCGGACGCTGCACCTAGGAATCGCGCTGTGAGCGGAAGTAGTAGTAGTAGTGATTTTAAGATGACAGGAAGAGAAAAGTGCAGTGCCGTAACTGTCTCTCAAGGGAGGGCACCTCAACAGCACTGCACGGGGTAAGGGGAGTGGAGAGAAAAAGATTTGAGAGAGAATGAAAGAGAGCGGAAAAAAAACAAGAAGGTTAAAAGAGGAGCCGCGTCGCCTAAACACGAGGATTCGAGTGACGCACGCTGGAAGTTGGAGGGGGAGAGAGCGAGAAAACTTATTAAACGCATTGGTCGAAATGCGAAAAAATCCGTGGTACTTAGATTTAAGTGCACGGTATAGAACCCCATGTGGTCCAAATTTCCAGAGTCCCTCACTACTGCGTGCCTCATAATCAGATCATGGGTTTGGCACGTAAAACCCCATAATTTAATTTTAATTTCAAATGTTTATGTTTTCATGCATGCAAGGACTAGAACTCACTGTTGAGGAAGCTGGTGTTGTAGACGGCTTGGAGGTGAGTGTTGCTTATTACTTTTCGTACTTCTCTTGCTAGCTGCTCCGGAAACGAACTGCTTACTAAGAGAAAGTAAAAAAAAAATCTTTATGAGGAGATTTACAACGTCACCGAAAAGTGCGCTATTGCCTTTGCACATAAGCGAGGACTTCTCACTGCTTAAGCTGATATCAGTTCTCTTGAGAAATTTCCCACTAAGTCTAAGGATGTCATCATCTCTCTGATAAAACAGTGCTGCAGGCTCAACTAACTGTCGTAAGCTACTTTCTTGAAAGCTTACTTCACTGCAAGATATTTTTGTAATGCAACAAAACAAACTTTACTCACTGAACTGGAGGAGTAAGAAAGAAAAAAAAAAGAAATATTTTTGTCAAGGCTCCGGAAGTGCTTGGTGGCTTAGAGGATGAAATAGTAAATTACCTATCGCTTGTCTGCAACTAAACTGCCTGCCCAGATATGACCGGCACATGAGATATTTCAAGTACGCGCTAACTGGGTTATGGTATAAGCACGTTTACAGTGTTGCATGGGTTTTCATCTTATCGGTCCACGTGCGGAGAGCTAGCAACTTACTTCCGGAACCGAAGGTGCCCTTGACGGTCTCTAGCGTTGGCTTGATGTCGCCGTCGAGAAACTGGTCGAATCGCTGAAACAGCAAACGCCACGAGCTTTTCAGTCGTGCGAACGCATCGTATGCCTTCCGAACTTCATCAACGCATTTCACAGCGAAGCAAAGCCCTACACGTTCACCTCTTCACATAAAGGAAACAGGCAAGCGCTCAGGACATGAATCGAGATAACCCTTCTGATAGGATGATTCCCTATCGTAGTGTCTAAAACGAGCCATGTTTTTCTCAATTAATGTGGATTTATATTTTTAATTCTGCACTAAAAGTGGCGAAAAATTACCCCTGACGCCCCACGCGGCAAAAACATGAAGCTACATAAGAGGTCCACCACGTGACTTTTCACTAGTATACTCGGTTCCTGGTCTTTTTATAACTATTTAAATTTTGCATAATTTTTTATTATTATAAGTTTTTCCTGACCTTAATGTACAGATGAGCCTTCGTTTGCAGTGAGCAGAAAAGTGGTGCTGCCTCCGCCTTTGTTTTTGATTATTTGGCTTGGTTCGTCTATAGACCGAACAACGACGACAGGGACCAGTCAGCCATGACTGGCCATGACCTAGGCGTGTAAATGGGGAAAAACGCTGTACAAATATAAGAAAGGTCTGTACAACAACGCGAACTTATTGCACCAGCCTTTTATTTTCAAAAGTGGTTGAAACGGTTAAAACGCAGGTGGCTAACCACAGTTACACTTACTGCTGTGAAAGCAGAGTGATAGGCGGCTTTCACAATTTGCGAGGCGGGCTATGAACATCACTTTCATTTTGTCAGCGTTGCATGTAGGAGGGGCTCTTACTTCTTTTAGATGCTGCCCAGATAACAAAAATTCTGCTTACTAAATACCCATGCGCTTTTGGAAGTAACCGCTGCAGATGTAAACACTACCGAGGGTGAGCTTTGCATTGTGCCTTAAAAACTAGTTTTTTATAAATTGGTTGTCAGTCCCCTTAAGTAGCGGCGCGCACTACCATCAATATAAAAAAAAAGAACTCACACAGTTCATGCTGTTGAGAAAGGAGCGCATGTCCTTCCTTATCTCCCAAGTCTTGGTCTGCATGATGTCGACAGCGTTTTCCGCTCCAAGTGAGGAAAAGATTTGAAAAATGTAGAACAACCTGGAATTGCACAGGAACACGCTGTTTGTGTGGTTTTTAACGATTGTCTTCGGACACCTGCCAGTGCAGACTTAGAATAGATGCTCTGGCGGTGCTCCGCGTTACGCAGCAACAAGGACCACAACAAATAGCGTTGGGACGCGGCTCTCCATAGCCACGAACTAGAAGAACAGACATGGGCAGTCCATCGGGCCCGCGATGAGGCCGAGAGGCTATAGGCCTTTCGGTCCCGACGTGGGAGCGGCCCGCTTCGGGATAGGAATCTAGCGCGACCTGAAGGACCTGAATTAAGATTTTCATACCATACCATACCCGCCAGTGCTAAGCCGCGTGTTAGAGGCTTTTCTCTATTATTTTTTGTCTTTCTGTTTTATTTTGCGCTTTAACTCAGAGAGGACGCTTTTCTAAGGTCGTATAAGAAATGTTTGGCTGGCGTCCGCAAATCTTGCGAGCGAGATTGAACCCTTTTTATTACCTAAATGTTTTCTTGTGCTTTTTGTCTTTGCCTCAGGAAGGAAGAGACAACTTTATTGGATCACTAGTCAATGAATGTCAGGAGAGAAATCTCTCCCCCGTCGCCCGTTAACAATATCTTTTCTGTATGTGGTTCTTATTATATATAGTTGGTTTTTAATTCAGTTTTTATTTCTTGTTCACTGTTATCTTTTATGTCATAACACGCCCTGTAATGTTTCCTGCTGCCACCCTCCCCCCTTTTATGTAATCCCCCATCGGGGTCTTTAAGGGAAAATAAATGATGATAAATGATGATAACGCTACAAAAACGTCTCAAATGTCGCGTTGTAATTCAACGAATTGTGCAAGCGTTGCATTTAGATGTGGCCCCGCGAAGGTACTTGTAAAAAAAAAATGCCTCACGAAACAGGCGCCATTGCCTGCTGTCTCACCAGCAGTAATCTACATAGAACATGCCTTATTATGAAGCAATTGTAACATATACACTGAAGGCAGTTTGTGAATGTTTTCAGATAAGACGCTACGTTTAGTAACTTTAGTTAGTAAAGATTACTGAAAGCTTTCGTTGCTCAGAAATCCTGGATATTGCCTCTTCGGCCATCTGTCGAACTTCACCGCAATGAACCAGTGTAACTCCATGGGCAAAAAAAAAAAACAAAAAAAACAGAACAAAGCCATTTTTCTGATGCGTTACAGCAGTGCTTTATGACCGAAACACTGCTATAAGGCAGCAGGGAAGTTATGACTAAGAGCCGTAAATTCATATGTTACTAGACGGGAGTACCACCTCTACATTGCTAATTGAGTGTTGTTGAGATTCGGCCGATCTTTTGAATTACTTTTCTTATATACTGCCAATTATGTTAGGTTGATACAGTGCGGTGAAGTTTAACAAATTTCTTGCAGCCCGGTGTATGTAAAACAAACTATACATTAAAGTAACAATGGCTATAGCAAAGAAAAAATAATAATGGAAGACATTTATACCAAAAAAGCACTAGACGTGATGCAAAGAGTATTGCCACATCTGCTTTACCTAATGTCAAAGACAACGACGTAAGCTACAAGAGACTCTCACGTTTTGGGGTCAGTCGACAAATTAAGCAGCCTGTTTTTATATGTGTACGTGTCCCCGCGTTCTGCTTTCAGCGTACTGTGACAATATATATAATCATTTGAGAAGAGTGGTAATAAATCTTACAATACTTAGAATCACAGGTTGAATAAGCAGTGTTCAAAGCATCGTCGCTTTGGCGGTATAAAGGGCTTGTATAACTCAATCTGGCTAACCGAAGGCACCTAGCAACCTATATTGAAAGTTTTTACTAGATTCCTAAAGTTCGTGCCGAAAAGTTTTGAGTGCACGGTGGTCCGAAACGCAGCCAATCGCGTTGAAACACCAGTGACTTCACATCTTGCTATCTTCACGTCCCTGTTTTCGTTTCCTTTCTTTTCAGTCCACATATACAAATGCCGAAAACCCCTGCGATTGACCCCAGAATTCCGTCTTTTTGTGATAATGTACGCTCGTCTAATATGAAAGGAAACATCATATCTGTGTTTGAACCGCCATTCCTATAAACGCGGACGTCAGAACCTTACTCACTGCTATTTGTTAGGTTGTTCCCCTGTTGAAGAATCCCGCTCACTGAACTTTTCCTCATGACAAGTACACACGAGGAAAATTACATGCCTTACCGCAAATACGGTGTTCCCTTTCACATTGATCGAGAGTGTACATGAAGGTTATTCAGTTCGTAAACTGATTAAGCTGTCATGAGAAGCGATTACAAAGGGGCGAAAAATGAAGTGATACGATGGCCGACATCACAAACAAGCCTCGAAAAGGTGAGACACACCAAGAAAGAGCGTGCGCTAATAATATGTTCAAGACATCATGCAGTGCCGTTTCTTTGAGCGATGGCAACGATGTACTGAACCTATTTTCCACATTTACGCAACTGTCTATCCTCCAATTGTGTGGTTGGATGATTGATCCGAACATTCCAATCAATCGATTGATGCTTTAAGGAACACTAAAGAATCAGTAAATTAGTTTAAACTGATAAAGTGTTCTCCCCGAATTCTATTTCTTGATAATTTCGCGCAGACAGGTTGATTGTTAGAAAATAAAATGCAAGCCATTCTTTTTTTAATTTCGCGCCTTAACCCCAGCGCCGGTAAGTCAATGTGACGTCACGGGTTTCTAAGTGTTCTTTTTTTCTGGGGGGAGGGGGAGGAGGAGGGGATACGAGCCGTTTTGGCTCATTAAATGTTCTTGAAACTTTCTACGTCCAGCGTTTCGCTATTTCAGAATACCAGCCAGGTCTGTTGCCGGTAACAAATTAACAAGGTCCGAGCGGACGTTTTCAAAAATCCATGACGTCACTGCGATCTGATGCGAGAGCTACTAGGTGGAGTCGCCACACGTCTGTCGCTCTCGTACGTTTTCTGTCTCAATTATCAAGCGTTTTCTGTCTCGACATAAGAGCGGCGCCTTTATTTTTCCATTGTAAATTTACTAATACAGCTAGCTCAATATTTTCGCCCCGTTAGTGTCCCTTAATCGCGATTTTTTTTTCTTGTCGCACTTAATCCGGTGATGTCACGAGAAAACTCAAGCAAGCACCAGCGATGACGCCTTCGCTGCGGTTTTTCAACTGCAAGAAAGATAACCACACGACCGAGTGCGCGCTTGAACGTTCTGACTCCAAGGCGGGCGCCTCTGGGTCTTTCAGTACAGAATCCACTGATACGCGCTGCACTTCTAGCCAGAAGAGGTGGTGGTAGTGTGATAGTCTTTGTTTCAGATTGAAATATTTAAATAGTGATATATTGAGCCAGAGGAGGGGAAATACAACGCCTCGCGTGAGCCTCTTCATTGCCGCTGTCATGAGTCGTATAGTAAGCAACTTAACATTAACAGGACTATAGAAGGTTAACACGCTTCTTTGCCTACGCAGATGGATTGCGTCCGAGCAATCTTGATATGCCTGATTTAAGTCCACGCACGCTTTGTCGCTGACAGACAACTGTCGATTCAAGTAGCACGATTTTTTTTTTTTGCAATATTAACGTGCATACTCGCAAGTTTCGTCGTGTTTTTTTTACTCACTTACGTAAATTAATAAATCCTGTTCACCGATTAAATGTTTCCGATTAATTGTGTTAAAAACTTTTCCGTCGACGTACACACTCAACCCGCAGCGCGCGGTCGCACGCACTCACGTGATGAGAGCCGCGAACGCTGCCGTGGCGGCGGTGTACCACGTGATGCTGTCCTTCCGCGCCGGCGGCGCGAACAGGCCGCGCAGGAAGCCGCACTGCATGCGCGACACGGACACGCGTGACACCACCAAGATGGGAAGCAGGACGAGCACCACCACGATGAGCGTCGTGAGCGCGTACCACGCGTTGTTCAGCCGCGGCTGGTGTTGGGACGCCTGCGCGAGGTGGAGAGAGACCTCGCAAATTGTTTGACACTCTACGCAGAACCTCTACACGTGTCTTGCTGTCAGCTCTCTGGAATGAGCGTAGACAGCTTTACATACGTTTGCCCTTGCTTATTTTTTCTTGAACGCGATAGCGTTACAGCAGCCTGCGATAACTCTATTAAGTATCCGCCCAGCGAATAATGTGGCCCGATCCCGAGGGCAATGCAGTCTAACACAGCGTGTCCAAAGCGCCACAGCTGTCACGAGAGAAGAATGCGACAAACTGTCGCGCGACGCTCGCGCGAGACGTTTCAAAGAGCGACTCTGACACAAAAGAAGCTTGCGTGCGATCATGGCCTTGTTTAGAGCATTGACTGCCACGCTGCAAGACAGAGGCTCGATCCCACCGTAGGTATATCGCATTCCTTATAGCATGATAGGTGGAATTCACCTATTTTTTTTTAGGTATCTAACAGAAAATTCGATGGATGTTGCGCCAACGCTAGTGCGTAACAGTGTGCACGAAGTTGCAAGTTTGTAAGACATAGGAGGTGTACAAACGCCACTTGAGGATAAGTGAGAGTGTGCAAGGTCGCCTGGGACCGAAGCGCGCGCAGCTGTCGAGACGTCACAATCAAAGTGCGTTGTCGCATACTTAGACAGTTAGTAGGGCTAAGTTCTGAGCTAGCTTTTTTTTGTTCTTGTTGTTGTTGTTTCTGTCTACAAACGCTTACAAATTTTCTGGGAATCCCCAGTGCTTAAGAACATTATGGACCGCAATAAGACCAAAGGAAGCAGACTTCAAAGCTGTTTTATATAGACAGCCCGCAGACTTATGTGACCGAAAGAACAGGTCTAGGATAAAGTGAAGCAGTCTAATTTGTTGAACGTCAGCGCCGCGTGCGTCTACTATACAGTCCGTCTTCTCTGCCTCTCACTGTGCCTATACAGCCATAAACCGCCAACGAGCCCAACTATCCACCCTTTCGGATTGTACAAATTCATCTTTTTAACGAAACAAAGGGCTGCTAGGCGAAGGGCTGTCTATTCTGCCCGGTAAACAACGCAAGCAAGGAAAGCCTGGTTACGTGATAGTGCTGTGGTCAACACGGTGAACAACGGGAATAACGAAACAAGAAAAAGACAAACAAGACAGAGAAACTGTGGCTTAGCGAGAGGTGGGCTGTTTCGGCGTGAGAACATCTCCTGAAATTATTTGTCAGCCCTCGCGCAGAGGGACAACAGGCGTACGGCTAAGAATATGAGAACAACTCCGCCAGGTTGAAAACACCTTCGAAAAACTAAGCCTAGCATGGTTACGGCATCGCTGCGTTCTGTCTCTCAGCTCGTATGTAAGGAATGGGTGTTACACCATGAGCGTGATTTATAGGTAAAGTGCAAGCGATGCTGGCCAACTGCCATCATGCCGAAATGAATAAAATGACTTCTTACCAAGCTGGCCAGCCCCGTCCGCATGTCGAAAAGCTTGTCGTCCAGTATCTTGTCTTGAAAAGCGACACAAGGAAAAGAATGCGAACAAATATGAGCATCCATATTGAAGGTGAGGCCATTAGCAAGCCGTAAAATAATGTATAATTCATTGATAACTGATCGGATTTCATGTTCCAAAGATGCAAGCGTGCCGTGAAAAACGACACAGTCGGGAGCTCTCAGTTAATTTCGACATAAAATTATTTAGCGTGCATCTAAATCTAGAAACACGGGCTTTCTTTTTTCTTTCTTTTTTTCGTTTTTTGCTATGACATCAGAACGTGGTTCCAGCGGCCGTTAATCGAGCCCGATACCTTTAGCTTAGCAACTGGGCGCCGTAGTCACGGAGAATTACCGCGGCCGCGTGTGCAGGTATAGCTCCTCTGTTTCCTTAAAACTGCTACTTACAAAATATTAGTCAGAATCGAAACTCGAGTACGCTTCTTCTATGTGGGACCCTCACTCTTTTTCAATTGTATCTGCGTTGAAGCCATCCAAAGTCGTTCTGGTCTGTGCAATGTCGCCAACTATTCTCGCACCGCCACTGCCACTGCCATTTAAAATCTCTTGACTTTCCTGAACTCTTTTACAAACTAAAGCTATCCCGTCTATGTCTTTTTTTTATGAGATATTTTTTTACCAATCCTGAATTGAAGCACATCCTGTATCTTCCCCTGCTACGTTTTAACTCGTGTTGTCGATCTTCTATTAGAGAGAGAGAGAGAGAGAGAGAGAGATTAATGGGAGAGACCATCGCTTAAAAGTTCAAGTGGTATGCTGCCAGACCAACGTGTACTTCCATTCGCTCTTGCTTAATGGAAACACCTCCCTGCATCCGTCGCCAGTATCTGCGACCACACTTCCTTCAAGACTGCCGTTTCGAACATGATTTCTACTTGCCGCTCATCCCTATAGCAACGCCGTAATGGCACCGAGAGTAATGGAATAAAATGAAACGAATACGTGGAAGTATAGGTGAGAGCAGCGGCGGCACTGACCCGGTGTCTTGTGCTGTGGGATGTCTAGTGCGGAAAACGACCACATTACATATTACAGGCGCGTGCTTCATACCAGCTGTAGCACATTCGCTCACAGCGTATATAGCAGCATTGGTGACTCTCTCATGCGCATCCGGTTGTGAGGTTTACTCGCGCGCAGTGCAAGTCTGAAGCTGTTTGATTTCTCAGTTTTCGCTTATTTTTAGTGCGTCAGTTGCGAAAGATCTACCAATTCGCTTGTCTTTACGGTGCAGTCCCGACCTTATACTTCTTCCACATGCTTGCAACGGCGGACGTATTACAACGGCTTTCCCGCGTTGATCTGTTGATGGATACTCTGACATTCTAACAGAATATTCTCAATGGTTCCTGCACAATTTGAGTTCGCGTGAGGAATATAGAAAGATAACACTGTAAGCTGAGGACGCGTTCGAAGTTTACCGAGACACGGGCTTCTTTTTTTCACCATATAAAATGACTTACAAATGTCCTTTCTTCACAACAAGCGTCTTCTAGACTTTATAAGGATGATAATATATATTCAAGCGCTATCGAACAATTCAAGGAAGAGGACAAACACTGCTCTTACTGGCAGTATACTTCAAATATGAAGCCGTCGTGAAGCAGCCAACCAGACCAAAAGTGAGTGTTGCTCATAAGTCCCTTTGTTTGGACTCCGAGCAAGTGAGCTTGCCAATTGCGCGGTAGCGTGAACGATACGACAGAAACGGTCATGGCGCACGTTTCATCACTTCATGCACGTTTCATTTTTTTTTTAGTGCGCGTTTCATTATTTAGTGCACGTTTAATCATTTAGTATACGTTATGACGCGTCTTTCTGACAGAAACTGCTATCGACGCACCGGACAGTGCCATATGTTTCACACCATTAGCGCTGAGCCGAAGACGCGTTTACCGGTATCGACGTCGTCGGTGAGCGAGTCGGTGATCTTCGAGGCCACGTAGTTCCATAGGTACATGTAGCTGGCGTCTGTGTACAGCGTCACGTTGCGCTCTCCCTCGTACGCGCACCCCGACAACTCTGCGGCGGCGACGGCCGAAGCGGCACCGCCGCTCAGCGCCAGCGACAGTGTCGCGAGCAGGGCAGCTGGGCACATGTGACAGGAGCGTTTGGGCCGCCACTCGGCAGCAGCACCTGCAAGAAGCGGGGGGGAGGGGGGGGGGAGCTGCTGAGCGCACAGCAGTAACATAGATCGGTGAACCTTTAGCGATATATGCAAGTATGGCTTACAAAAGGAAGCACATTGGAAGGCACCCCATGGCACAGTGACAGCTAGTCAAGCGCCCTGGTTGGGAACTGGACCCGCTGGCGTACAAGGGCAAAGAAGATCTTACGCTCACCAGTTATTTGTTCTAGCTCAGATTTCGAAATACCGTTGTTTTTTTTTTGTCCACATCCTTTTTACAAAGTACACGACACCTTTTCTTGTCTACTTCGTCTCGAAAAAACAAAACAGAGAAACATATCAAAAACTATAGTCATATGCCCGTCCAGCTCCATTGCAGAGACAAACAGGTTTACGTTTAAGCAACTTGTTGCATAACGTTGTTGCAACGTTATTTGCATAAGCTCGCTGATGCAAGGAACGACGCCAAATGCAGTACAGTGGATGATGTAGACCTGAGAACACAATCTTGTGGCATAAATTTAGCGAGAACTAAGGTGCTGTGTGCGCCAAAGCTCTTAAAATAGATGCTAAAGTTAAGCGGTATAGCTACTGTACCTTGCCCGACACGGACCGAGTCAGCACGCGTACATTTGACGAAGAATGGAGCGCCGGTCGCGAAGTCAGTCGCTTGGTTGCATCGATTCTTTCCGAGAGGACAGCCAGTTTGAAGCGAGGCAGAATGAAAACACTACGCTTAACTATTTTGCGAGAAAATCGTCATTCCTCTTTCGTTCCGCATTTCGATGGGGGCGAAATGCGCCCGTGTACGTAGATTTAGGTGCATGTTAAAGAACCTTTTAGGTGGTCCAAATTACCGGTGTCCCTCACTATACGGCGTGCCTCATAACCAGATCGTGGTTTTGGCACGTAAAACTCCATAATATTTTTTTCCCTCTTTCATTTCATTCGTCCGCCGGACGTAAACGATGTCAACTCGACGCGCGATCCACCGTGGTTGCAGTATAGCTGTATACTGTTCGGCTGCTGAGCACCAGGTCGCGGCATCGAATCCCGGCCACGGCAGCCGCATTTCGATGTGGGCGAAATGCGAAAACACCCGTGTACTTAGATTAAGGTGCACGTTAAAGAACTCCAGGTGGTCCAAGAGAGAGAGAGAGAGATAATTTAAGTGAAAGAAGGCAGAGGGGCCGGCCTGAGCTAAGGCGCCCTAGCCTGCTACTCTGCACGGGGGGAATGGGGGCATAAAGGTGTGATGGTGGCGATAAAGGTGGGGATTAAGGTGTGCCCAGGTGGTCCAAATTTTTGGAGTACCCCGCTACGCCGTGCCTCATAAGCAGATCGTGGTTATGGCACGTAAAACCCCATGCATGATGTCTTTTTTTTTTTCAATTCGACACGCAGTGCGTGCGCGATGCCTATTGGACGATCGCCGCGAGAGGAAAGGAACGTGGCGTGAGGTTAACATCACGAAAGCGTCGACGACGCGGTACAAATGTTCATGAAGACTCTCCCCTTGTGGTGTGGCGATGCGTGCGCAGCGCAGAAACCATGCTGTGTGAGAGCGCGAACGCTTAACAACGTGCATTTCTTGTTCCCTTCTCGCTTATAAACGTTCGCCCTTTCACGCAAGAACTTTCAACGCTAACTGGCCCAATCGGTAACGCCACAAAGCAAACACGTTTCGCACTCACGTCCACCGCGCTTAAACGTGGAGGCACGAGATCACCCGCGTGTCCAGCTCCCCCAAGACGTCTCGAACGATGGTCACTGAGGGCATTGGTGCTCTGTCCTTACACTCGCTGCTGGTGTTGTCATCTGCTGCCACGAATGACCGCCATTAAACTTCATCCTCTTCATCATCGTGTTGAACGATATTGCTTTCGTTCCACAAAGGAAAAAAAAGGGAAAAGCCACAAAAGAACGAGAAAAAAAGTGAAGCGGAGATTTACGACGCATGAATTCCCATCTATGTTTTCTATTCCGCCATCATTCCCACTCCCATTCCTTCGTTGACCTATAGAGAGGGAAGTATGCGATCTGAAACGAACGCGCCAAGCGGACGAACCATGTAGGTTTGGTGGTTGGTTGGTCGTCCCAAGCGAAATAGCACAAGTCCCACCAGATGCGTAACGACAGCTGTTTTATACATTTCGGCTGTGTGTGTGTGTGTGTGTGCTTCATGATAAATTGTCAAAGTGTTTACAGAGTACGCAAGAAGCGAGAGGTCGAACTCGGTGCCGAGGTCTTACCCTGCCAGTTAAACACTGGAGGTGCCCCGAGCTGATCGACGGTTCTTCGTTACAAAATAAATGTATAAAAGGAACAGTGGTACGTCGAATTATAACCGTTGTGATTGTGAATTTTGCAAGATAAATTGTATGCGAAGAGCGTCTGTCTTAATCTTAATTATATGTGGTTAATTAAATTCACCCTAATTAACAGCTATGGTCGTGGGAGTGCTATAATGAACTTTATCTTAATTAAACCTGCCTTATCATGTTCGCTAGCGAACATGATAAGCGAACGACTGAAGAGGGTTTATAAGGGTTTATACTGGCCGGATCAAGTTATAAAACATTGATAGTGACACCGGGCTGCGTGGAAATGAGCAAGTGACACAATGCTTACGCATATTTGGACAACTACCAGTAGAGTTTCTGCGGGAATGTTCTTTTTTTTTTTTTTTGATGCGAAGCATTCTTTGGCTCATCCTAGGAACTTTGCTGTAATTAAGTAGGTATACGTTCCTGTCTCGCCTCGTTTCACAAAAACAAAATTCAAGCGTCCAACGCTGGGATCGAACCTCTGAAGACGAGCACTGCAGCCCGATACTCTAATGCTTAGGCCATATCACTTTTTCTCTTCTTTTTCTTTCTCTTTTTTATCGTGTTAGACCACGATAGTATGCGTGTTTCTCTCGTGCCAGCGCCAATTGGCTCTCTGAGATGACTAGCGCTTTCTAGTGGTCTCAATGAGACTCTTTAGTCAAGTGTCGCGCTTTGCGCATTTGTTTTGCATGTTTAGTATGAATTGTGCACATCGTTTCATTTTTTATCCTATCCATTTGGAGTAGAATGCTAGGTATGCCGCCAGGAAAACCTCTCCACGACCCATTAAAAAGCCCTTTTTATCTCTCTCTCTCTCTTTCTAGCGCGTGCGCGTCATGACACATAGCACGTCACATTGCACATAACGTGTGCTCACACCTATAGTTTTCATTCGGCAACAGTCTTAGCCCTGTCTTTCACTTGAGTCACGTGCGGAAGCATGTCTCTCCCATCCTTGCTTCGTGACATGTAATCGCTTTGTAGCAGACTAGGCTACGAAGAAGCTGCGCCTTTGGGATCAGCTAAAGTCTTAACGGAACAAGTTATAACGTTTCTTCGCGGTGTAAAAACAAAAAAAAAGAAAACTGTCGTAATGCGGTCGCTGTCATACTATCGCCGTCTTTCGTCTGCAGTCGCACACAGGGTCGCGTCAATGACAGTTGCTTGCATTACGCAAACACGTTGGTTCATCTAGTAACTCTCCGAAGAATGCCACACGGTACTGGATAGCCAGCAGATACCTGCAAAATGCTTCACATAACATCGACTCTCATGCGCATTGCGTGGGATCTGCATAATTTTCACTCTTTTTTGTACGGCCCTATGCTGGAGCGAAGGACGTTAGACAGTTTCCTAGCCAGCGTTGGCAGACAACTACTGTCGGAGGAGGCTATTCTCGGCCCATGGCCTGACACTGCAATTTCAATGCGTGCCACAAAAGTATTGTTGAAGTTCCTGCAGGACACCAAGCTCGACGAGCGGCTCTAGGGAGGCAACTGTCTCATGTACATAAGCACTCACCACTTCTCTTATCATCATCATCCATCCCAATACTTTCACTCCCCTTCCCTCTTCCCCAGTACAGAGTAGCAGACTAGAGCGCACTAGCTCAGGTCGACCTCTCTGTCTTTCCTATCAATAAATTCTATTCATTGTACGGCCCGCTTGTTATCCAATCCCCCCCGCTGTGGGTACGTGCCATAGTTTGGAGACCATCATCATTATCACCAGGATCCGCATCATTTACCGGCTATTGATGGGTGAGCCATGCACTTATTTATTTCATTTTGTTCTTGGATGCTGCGAACCACAATGGGTCCAAGCAGAAGCATCACTTACCAATCAAAATTCAGGTGATAGCACGATTTTAACGGCTATTAATTACCAGGCTATTACCAAAGTATTAAAGGCTCTGCTAGTACTATGAATACATAATATGCGAGTTGACCTGATCGACGTACAAGAGGGTGAATGATCATATAATTTCACACATCAGGGAGAGGTAAGGGGTTGACTAGGTTGGTTGATGGGCCTCCTGGAGACGGACACATTGTTAGCCCTGTGCAGAGGCGTGGCCAGGGGGTGACGCACCAGACACGTGCCTCAGGCCCCCCCGCCCCCCCCCCCCCTTCCCCATCTTCACCCAGAGATTTCACTGTGCGACCTGCCCAGCTCCCCTCCCTCCCTCTCACCGTATATCCCGGTCATGCACCGGTTCAACCCCCCCCCCCCCTTCCCCCCGCTCCCCGTCCCCCATAAAAATTTCTGGCTACCCGCTGGCTCTGTGACGGTCTCTAGGATGAACGCGATGTTAGCGGATAAGAACAGAATGACGAAGGTGTTGTGATCAACGGTGGTGGTGGCGCAGAGCGTTGGTTTAATGCATGACGCGAGAGGCTCCCGAAAAATTGTGCAGCGAACGTGACGCACTGATCACATGTATGGCGACGTCGAAGTATACTTGCACTGAGGACACTGTTGCATTTGTCTTTGTCCTAGCCGCACGTACACATTCGACGCCGCTTCCCCGGAAAAGGGAAGTTTGAGCTCTAGTCGTTCGAAACGAAGGGCGGAGATGGCAGTAACTCGGCAAAGCTTAACGTTGTCTCATTGACTGA
Source organism: Dermacentor albipictus (assembly GCF_038994185.2). NCBI lineage: Eukaryota > Metazoa > Arthropoda > Arachnida > Ixodida > Ixodidae > Dermacentor > Dermacentor albipictus. The sequence continues at coordinate 44,269,916 of NC_091823.1, read as the reverse complement.
CCACGAGCGGACCGCCGATCTCCCTTGTTCTATTTGACATCCCCGATGTGTTTGTAGGTCCGTCGTCAAAAGGAGACGAACTGAGTTCGTTGCATCTTTTCGCTGCATGTTTTTATTTTTTAATTTATTTAACAATACTGTTGGCCGAAGGCCGTTACAGGGTGGTTTCAAGACAACCATTTTACATATTAGGGAGTTTAGGAATAGGGCGCCCAAACGTCTTCAGGCGTAACCAAAGCACCACGCCTTGCGTGCTTTCTTTTGTACTCCTTTTGCGTTCTTTTGTGCGCCCGGCGGTTCGCGCCCTCTAACTTTGGGTGCGCAAAGCCTAAAGCTCCCTGTTGATAACCAGAGTATCGGTTTTCCTCATTTTATTGCGATATCAACTTTATGGACACTCCAGGCGCATTTTCGTCGGTGACGCCGTGATGATCGATATAAAGTCCAAGTGCGATAACATTGTAGATGTGCACCGTCTACTGTAGGTGCGAGTGAGAGCGTGCGAGAGTGAGCTGATGATGGTGGCTCAATCTGGCGCGCGTGAAGGAGGAAAGCGGGAAGGTATCGCGCGGTCTTCCATAGCGCGCAAGACACCCGTGGGGGAAGGGGAGGGGGCGCGCTCTACTCTGGCGGCGACTGCATATTGGCCTCGAGCTCCACCACTGGAAAAGCTGGCGCCACCGTCGGCGTGACGTGCTAGGAGGGATCACGTGGACATATCAGCCGCGTCGGCTGCTTCGGGCGCGCCGAAGCAAGCTGGAAACGAGTTTAAATTCCCTCGTACGCTGCGGTCCTCATTTAGAGGCGAAATTTTCCCGCTTCGAGTGTCTCCTTCACAACGCTTCAAAGCACTACAATAGGTAGTGGCTGCCTTTGAAGGAGCGCAACATGGTAGGCTACTGCTCGGTGCCGCAGGGCCGGACGCACGTAACGGAGGCCGGTGTCAGCCTTATTCACACGTAGCCGCAGGACAAGAAGCTGCGTGAAGCTTGGCTCGCGAAACATAAAACCGGCAAACAGTCATCGGCTACAACTCGGGTATGCAGCAAGCACAGAGCGAGGAAGATTTCTGCTACGGCGCCCGGTCTGCGATATTCTGAAAACGCGCACTGAGACGCTCGCCCGAGTCCGCTGCCCGACTAATGTCGTGACGGTTTGGTCTATGAACTTGTCGATGCTATAGATACTGGTAAGTTCAGTGGAGTGGAAAGGCAGCGGTAAGAAGCACATTTAAAGAAAGCATGGCATATGGTAATGTTTGTGTTATGAATTAATGCACTGGATTACAAAAAAGGAGCAGCGGGAAATTGCACGCTGAGAACACCGATAAACATACAGTGCGACGCAACTCGAGAAATAATATTGAAAGGTCAAAGAATTTAGAAGAAAAACAAAAAGATTGAATCGTCACGACGGCACATCACAGTCCCCGTAGGCGTCGAAGTCTCTACAATGAAATTATCTTTGAACAGCTGTGATAGCGCCCACGCAACAATGGTTGCTTGTATGCTGTCAAATGCTCATATTCTGCGGCCTAAAGCTCATGGCACGGTGCGAGAACGCGCGCGCGGAGAAAGCGAAACAGTGCGCGGACAAGCATGCGGACGCGCGCAGTCGGTCGCTGCGAATCTACGCGATCGCTGCATTGAGGCTTCGTTCTATTACACTCCATTTAGTTATACAAACACTATAGGAACATATTTCACATAGTTTGCTCTCAGCGTTTACCTACCTTTCACGCAAGTAGCCGGTTCGGCAGACTCCATCGCGGCGACCGCGCGCAGTGGCGTTCACTGTACGTATTCGGTAAAGAGATAGCGTCTGTAAACGATTGTGTGCTTTCAGTTTGCCCAAGATTATTATTTAGACAGTAAGAAACTTCTCTCGTTTCGAAAGTACTTACAGAAATGTCCGGGAGAGCTCGCGCGTGGTGTTTTCAGTGAGCGCTGACAGCAAAACCTATGAGGAGCGCGCCACGTGATCCCTCATATTACGCCAGCGAGGCGCTTCCGATAGATGGCGACTCCGTAACTCCTCGCCGCCAATGGTGCGGCCGCGCTATCTTGAAAGCGATCTGCGATGGGTACAGAGTGCGCCAGATGCTGATAGCTTCGTGTGCGCTGTGTTCTCGCCGCTTAGTTCGCGTTGGAGCGAGAGGCAACCCGAAGGTCGATTCCCTAGCTTCTGCTGCTGCTGACGCGCTTCCTCACTCCAGGGTTTTGACAGCGAGTGTGCTCGGTCATCGAGTGATATGTATTCATGTTTGATTGTGCGCGCGTGACACCACGCTTGTTAATTAACTTAGTAAACGAATGTTTACAAGTTTATACGGCCGATAAAACTACTATTTTGACTATAGCTGCCTACTAATTTGCCATCGCAATCGATGCTTCGCCTCTCGGGTGGAACTGCGACTTTTTTCTCTTTAAATGTAGTTCGGTGTCGTCAATCCTTCCCAGAACTGCAAGAAAGCCTGAAACCAGAGCAACGTAGGATGACTACCTTAAAAACACCAAGTTAATGATTTCGCGCGTCCCTTCTTGGTTGACTCTTCATTTGGGCCTCCCCTCCGCTCCCCTCCGTTCTTGGTTATGGCGCAATAAACAGGGGTTTTAAAAGTAAATGTTTGCTGTCAAGTATGGAAGAATTAGCGCAAACACGAGGTGCGAGCGTTCTCGGGCTGTTACATATAGATACGTAAATTCCTCAGTGCCGAATTTCATCGGCAGGACGTTTCAATGGATGTGGTCGCTCCGGAACAATTTTGAGGTTCCCGCGTTTTGTAAATCGTTTCTTTTTGGAGGATTTATTGATTAACTCCGTCCATTATATCTTAACGGAAAATGTATTTCTGATTTTTTTAGGTAAATATGAGCAATTGTACTAACTGGTAATGATTTGTTTCTTTGTTATACCAGAGGTACCGCGAGTTTGGCGCGTAAGTGTTTCACCATCTGGCACCAATGTGCGCTCCATTGCAATTTTTAGTTTTGTTTCGTTTGCTGTCGTCCAAACTTTGGAATGAACGGAGATGCACTGAATGACGCCAATGTATTTGCTAGATCTGTGAGGTAATTCTGGACACCTCTTTAGTTACGGCTTGTTCATATTGTTGCCGACTTTGTGTTTAGTAGTCAGTATTTGAACAAGTCCACAATCTCATAACCAACACCGTTTACTGATCGTTCCTCTCAGTTGTGAACATGGTACATTAACTTATAAAACTCACCTGTACGAGTTACCATGCTTGGCGACGCGATTGAAGCAATGAACGCAATAGAAAAGCAAGGTTAATCTTGATAAATTTAACACCGGTTATATCTTTCGCGTTATGAAATTAGCTTAGCCATTTTCCGTAAGCGTAGAAAATTAGTGGTGCCATGTTTGCGTCTAGTTCAAGTGTTAGATGGCGCCAAAAACTTAACTGGCAGTTTGAAAAGTGACGGGTTAGCGCCCGTATTAGTGCTTACCGTGGCTTGCCACTGCTAGAAGTGGCCTGGCAGATGATTTCCTGATTCTGTCTTCCTCAGCCTTCACTTTCAAAAAGATCAGCAGCGGTGTACTTCTGTTTCTACGATGAATCAAAAATGAGATAACGTAGCTTTGACTTGGGTTAAGGAGATTGTAGAAACATTCTGAGGCAAAGCTCTGACAATGTTACAAAAATTGATGCGTAAATTATGTTCTAACATGGACACTCGGCCACCCTTGTTTGTAAATTATGCTTGTCACTAGAATGTGTTGTTTCTAAAATATGTTGCTCACGTTTTACGCTTGCAGTTAAACATTTCAACACATCCTTGCATATACATTTTGATATTTATCACAGGCAGTTATTGCGCACAGAAGTATTCAGAGCTTTAAAAGCCAATGTTGGTGCACTGAGTGTTGCTACTTTGCTGAGTTCTTTAAATAAAAGAAACCTTAAGTGTAGCGCTGGCACTCATGGGTACTATCAATTGGCAACAGCAGCTGAAAGATTTTATGAGAGTGGCTATCGAATGAAGGAGAGAGAAAAACATTTTCAACAACCCTTAGTCAAGGCTATGAAACAAGCCATATGTTACAAAATGCTAGTACTGTCCATTGCAGAATGTGCAGAAATATTATGAAATAGCGTTTCATGATATAATTACATTTAGCAGAAAGACTGGGGCATTTCTGATGGCATCCTGTAACTGTGTAGGTCATGTGCCCCTGCATTGTTAGAGGCCTTCACGAGTTTCGTGAGATGTTTATAGTTTTTAAATTTTATAATATTAGCGTGACCTTGCCACCATTGCATGATTTACCTCCATGTTTTTTCTTTCGGACACCACCTTCGTCATTCACTTCTTGCTTTCCAGTCGTGCTGGCTGACATCTGACACTAGTGATGTCCACTCGAGTCTTCATCAATGTGGACTTGGACCCCTTTTGTGCGGAGCTAGTGTTCCCAAAAGGTCTTGATGTCGGGGGCTTTGTCTCTCTTGTTTTTGGCCGCTTCAGCCAGGAGGCTCCTCATGGTGCACAAGACCATGGAGTGCGTCATATCTCTCTCCAATCTGCCGCAAGAGCCAAGTCTGGTACGTACAAATGATCCTCGTGCTGCAGACGTAGCATGATGCAAAGCTTTATGAAGCTGATAGGTACAATAAAAATAGAAAATAAAGTTCTGCCCTAATTTTTTTATTACATGTTACTCAATATGTGTCAGTATTATTTAGTGCACTGTACACTGAAATACAGGAAGACAGATTGGAAAAGAAAAAAAAGCAGTGCTGTTATGTTATGATTCTCTGTTCGTCCATAATAATTTAGACATAGTCTGGTGTTGCAAAACTTTAAAAAAAATAAGCAAAGAGCCACAGATACCTTCATGATTGTTACATTTTTACAGATATCTTGAAAAATGCACTGTGCACATTACCTGTCTAAGCACACCTGTAGGAATTCCGTGGCATCTCTCACAGACACATGTGCCGTGGAAGCGTAGAAATGCACCATGATTAGGCATATAAAGCTAAAGCTGTAGAAGCTAAAAAGGGTTACTGTGCAAGCACACACGTGCTGCGCAGAGAAGTCTTACATCAACAAGTAGAGCCAAATCCAAATCAAATCAAACCACTTTATAAACATCATAATCTGAAAGTGCAGATGTTGAGGGGAGATGTAAAGAGTACATGCGTCTTGGTAAGTGAACCAGCAGTGAGATCTACAACAGTACTTTGCCACCAAGATGCTGTAGGGGCTCAGCATTCAGCAAGCCACACAAATTTATAGGCAGAAACATTGGCGACACATGGAAGTAGACTGCGCTCCTTGAAAGTCGTGCGGTCATTACTTAGCAGCATGTACCAGGTGCATGCAAAGTTGCATGAAGCCAATAGTACAAAAAAATTGAAAATCATTGACACATAGCTCCGAGACACCAAAGACGCGCTTGAGGAGGTTGCAAATGTGGGACAGAAATTGGCTGTTGTATGAAGAGTGAGCGCAAGAAGAGAAATGAGCAGCAATGATTGCTAGCTATATACAAGTTCCTTTAGAGGTGCGTTTGCTGCTCAATTGTTGCCACTTTTTTTATTACAAGGAGACAAATGAAATGCAGTCATTGAGTGTAATAGGAGTGGAAATTTGCAACGAGTGAGAGTATCTGGTTTGTCGTATCTTCACAGGAAAAGAACAACCTCTGAAGAAAAAGGTGTTCATCAGTGTGCCTTATGGAGAGCGAAACCCTCTGTGCACGCTACGAGATGCTCCGCTACCTGAGGACCTTGAGGATATTCCAGATCCATCTGATGAAGAAGCTGTAGATGATGTAATCTTAGGTAATGACTGCATACTTGAAGTCGTACGTTTTGTTCAGTTTTGGCTCAGAAACCGTATTGTATCCTATAGCTCTTCTGCTTCATGCTTTGTTTTTTCGTAGTTGCAATTTTCTTGTTTGTTTTGTAGCCATGGAATTTTGTTTGTGAGTGTTGTGTGAAGGAAGATGTAATCAAATCCCTTAGTATGTTTCTTGTGGTTGTGGAGCTTTTCTGTCACACTGTGGGACATGTTGGCACACTGTCCATAGCGGATGCAAGGGCATGTGGAAAGACAGAAAGGAATGTGGGAAGGATCAAAGGCAGAGAAGAGTTGAAAAGCAGGTAAAAGATACATTGAAGGGCTCCTAAACCACTCTTGACATATTTAACTTGTTTTAAGTAAACACACATATTGTATATAGATGCTGTGAGGGTCATCTTTGACAAACATGGTAGCGCTACATATCTGGGATCACACATTCAGAAAACAGTTTCGAGCTCCTCTTTGTGCTTTTCTGCCTCTGTTCCTCAGATGCTGTGAAGCCAGCAGGGTCACGCGTGTGACATCACGAGGTAAAAGCTGTCGATTAGTTAACCGACGAAGGACGAGCACGCCATCTTGAGACTCTCGGAGCCGACTGCGTGTTTTGAGAAGGGAGAGGACTTGCCCATTGTGCGACCACTGATCCTTCTATGAAGCTCCCATTCAGTCGGCATTGCATGGAGGGTGATCAAAGACTGACAATAGAGGATTCCTTTTTTTCTGGTTTTCTCTTCTGTTTGGCTGACACGACTTGTAGCTTTCACAGTGCTACGCCTGGTTGGTGAGATGGATTACGGAGAAGGTACCTGGCGAGGAGAGAGGAGTAGAATAGCGAAGGCAAGCCAGAAGCCTTGGAAACCATGTTGTCATTCCTCATAGTCCTGCAGCTTTGCTATTACAGCATCTTTTCGAAGAACTCTTGTGGCTGTATGTTTGTTGTAGACTGGCACACAGCTTCCACTATATAGCAAACGTTTTAGCTCAGTGATAGGGCCCCATAGGTATTAAAACATTGACTTTTGCTTCACAATATGTACAATTGCACGTTAGCGCAAGAAAGCCATCGGCCTTCTTCAAAGCTCTCTGCGGTGTAAATATATGTCTGAAGAAAGGAAAAAAGGGACACTAAAGAAAAATATTTGGCGAAGTTGGTAGGTTACGCTTAGCACTCGTTAAGTAATTCATCACGCGCACTCGTCGGGCGGGTGATGCGAGCGGCATCTTCCAGCGTGGGCGCTAAAAACCTAGCAGTGCAAGGTCTCCACGCCGCTGCGTGTCGACATGCGATGCAGCCTCCGCGCCTGACGTTGTGCGCGCTCAGATGCAGTGCAGCGCTTGCGGCTGCGTACGTCTGGTTGGGGCTTTAGTGCACAACGCTATGAGCAACTGGCCAATTGTTTCATTTGTGCGACTGGTGTCAGCATGACGGCGTGGTGGTGTTTGCTTTGTGTGCTGTGTCGAGGTTGTGGTGATCCAATGCGGCATACGAAACATAGCGTCAAGTGTCTAATGGCGCCGAGAGTGCCCGTGCAGACTGCCCTAGGGCATGCCGGCAAGCGGATGTCAGGAGGCCTAGGATTTGTTGCGAAAATGTTCTGCCGAGACCTGAGCAATGGTTGCATTGCGATTCTGGACACCGTCTCATTTGACAGTTTCACAGGTGCTGTACTGACATGCGCACAACTCGACGACGGCGAGATCATTCGTCAGGTTTCTGCTACACTGCCGGACGATGACTCGGAGTCGGAAGATGACGCACCATGTGCTACGCTGCCATCGTATGCGGAGTGTGCACAGGCAGTGACTGTGCTTTCAGCCGCCTATAGTGACTGTACAACCCTTTCCAAGATTCAGGCTTATCTGATTGCGTATAAACAAAACAGCGTGCAATAGCGCATTCACGATTTCTTCAAGCCTACTGCCGACCCCAAATAAGTGCGTGGAAATAAAGGATTTCTTTTTTTGCTTAATCTGCTTTTTCAGACACCTGTTTATTCGAACATTTCCGCAGTCCCTGTGAGGTCCGAATAAACGGTAGGTGACTGTATATGACTTTGTGTTGGAGGCCTACATGACAACCTGTCATATTTGATTGTAGGTCGTCAATTATTTTCGACACTCTAGTCAAGTAGTAGCAGTTTTATCTTTTATGCTACAACAACCAGAGATATTTTTCTTGAAACAGGCTCCTTTTCATGGGACTATGGCACTCAAATCCGTCAGCAGCAGACAGACAGACAGACAATGAACTTTTATTGAGGTCCTGAGGGACTAGCCGGCGGAGACCCGTTGGGCCCCCCGCTCGCCACTGGCTGCTCCCATGTCGGAATCGGGAGGCCAAGCCTCTCCGCTCTTTCACGGGCCCTCTGGACGGCCATGGACTGGAGCTTGAGTTCTGTACTAGGTATGGCCTTGTCCCAGTCCCGTTCGCTGGTGAGGGACGTATCCCGTAACGCAGGACACTGCCAGAGCATATGAGGTAGAGTGCTAACCTCCTCCCCACAATCCGCGCACTGTGGGTCAATTTCTGGGTAAATCCTGCTTAAGAAAGCTCGCGAGGGATACGACCTCGTCCGAAGCATCCTAAGCGTGATCGATTGAGACATGCATAGATTTGGGTGTGGAGGCGGGAAGTGCCTGCGTTTCTCTTTATAGTGGGAGACGATCTCATGAAAGGTTAACAAGGGGTCGCTGTGGCCGAGCTGCTCCGGATCCAATGTAGCCCCACCGCCGTCGCAGCGCGTTAATTCTCGCGCACGTAGGTGAGCAATCTCATAGGGGTTCGGGCGGCCCGGCAGCACGTTGTCGTCTATGTGAGCCGGGAACCATATAATATGGTGCGGGGGGTCACACTTAGTCCTGCACTTGCTTTTCAGAATCGCCTCCACCTGTCTCGCAACCATTCCCGAAGCGAAAGCCCTGATGGTTGCGTTTGAGTCAGTGTAGATATACGGCCTTTTTGAATTCTGTATCACCAGCGCAACCGCCACCTGTTCTGCTACGTCGGCCGTCACAGCGCCTACCAAGGCCGCAGATAGGAGCTCACCCTTTTCGCTGACCGCCGTGACCGTGAATTTACCGGAGCGCCCATATTGAGCTGCGTCCATGAAAGCTTCCATGCCGACCATTTCCTTCAATATCGCCCTGGCACGAGCTGCTCGCCTGCCCGCATTATGCTGTGGGTGAACGTTTCTAGGGAAGGGACCGACGACGTAGGTCCCTCTGGAGTTCTCGTCCAGCTGAACCGCCTCGCTGCAACTGTAACGCGGCTGCAAGCCTGCCGCCTCCAAAAGGCGCCTACCATCAGCAGCATTTTTTCTTTTTCCACAACCTTCGATCTTTTTGTGACTATCATTTATTTAATGTTTCTGGAAAGCTAGCCATATAGCAGTTGTTCATTATTGGAAGGCTTGTTTGCAACCAGGCTGTATATTTGAGATGCCATTCGTGCAGTATGTCAATAACAAATAATGAGCTTGTGTTTGCAACTTATTCTTTGCCCTTGATAGTCTATTTTGCACTAGTCAGCACAGACGTGGTACCTAATTGTACTGAAATAGCCATTGCTCCTGTAAATATATGCATCTGTGTTTGACTATCCAATATTCAGTTTTATATTGGGGTTCAGTTCGTATTTGAAAAAGTTGATATTCTCCAACATCTACTTTAATGGCACAAAAGCAGTGCACACACGTGCGTGAAAATAGCACCAAATTCTTGACGTCACACTGACGTCACAGGTGCAGTGGCTTTAGCACAAAAGTAAAAAAATAAAAGTTCTGGTTGAATGTTCTCTACTGATACCCCTGTCACACAGGCACTCGTGAACTCCGTTGACATGAAACTCCTTAGTGGAGATCTACGGCAATTTAGTTGCAGTCATGCTACACGGCACAATGCAAGCTTTTGACGGGTGCCGCAAGGGACAAAAACAGTGCTGCTGTGCTTACTTTGGCACGCAACTGCTCATATATACATTCCCTGTTAAAGGCAGTTTTTTAAACGCTATATGTAAGCTAACAAAATCACAGCAAGAAAGTTTGCTGTATAATACTGCAACACTTGTTTTCCAAGCATAGCGAAGTTGAAAGCGATGCTGGCCATACTGCGCTCCTGTTTTCATGCACGGCCAGTGTGGATAATGTTGTTCAAGCAGTGCGCTTCGAGTTGTGATTCTGTGCTGTGTAATTTTGTGTGTATGTGTTTGCGGTGAGCTCAACTGCTTTGTGATCAGTGCCGAAGTGGATAAACAAACGAAATGGCGAAATGACATTTCCCCATGTGGCATCGCGAAGCATTGATGTAGAGAGTGCAGGCGCTATGTCCTTAAAAACAAATTAAGAACTCCCATTACGTGGTGTATAAACCGTGGCAAAAAAAAATAAATAAAGAGAATGCTAAAATTTGTGAGTGAGCCAGTTACGACTATTTTATTAGCGTGGTTTCCTTCGCAGCTGTAGCTATCTGGGAACTAGAGTGCTCCATCCAGCTGTAATGGTCGTTGACAAACTCTCTTTGCCAAAATCTCCATTTAACTTCCTTGGCACAAGGGAGACTGTGTCACACGGAGCACAATTCCCTTGAGGTAAAGACAAAGGAGTTAAATGGAGTTCGCAGGTGCCTGTGTAACAGGGGTGTAATACTAATCAACTTTTGCTCCATGAAATAAAGACTAAATCTGGTTTGTGGTGTTGCTTGTTGCAGTCACAGAACCATTGCAGTGTAGCGATTGCGCAGGTTGACCAACATGAATGTTCTGGGCTCCTGTCAAATAATCTTATTTTTTAAAATTGTGTAGTGTTGTCATATTGCTGTACAGCATTTTTCTTTTTTGAAGTAACATTCAACCTTCTTGTGGAAACAGACTTCTGTGCATCACAAAAATAAATGCCGTATTGCTTTGTTCTTTGTAATCTTTTAGTGGGGGGGGGGGGGGGGGGGATTATGCTCTATATTCCTCTATGGTGATTGCATTGTCAGTGCAGTGTTTTCTGTCTCACCACTCGCTGCCCAGAGGGGGATTATGGGCCTCGTGAAGCAGTTAATTTTGCTTTTTGCCCATAATTCTTTTCAGGAGGTTTTCTGGAAACTGAATTGGATTGAATTGGAATAATTTATCAATGTTTGTACATATTGCTGGATCCACATGCAGGTTCCAACAAAGGAGATGGCAACAGGCAGTCTTCGAGGTCTGAAGAGGTTACCCCCACTGTGACCTCAGGCCTGCTGTGCCCGTCCTGCGGGGGTTGGTTTAGCAATGCTGAGGTGTTGCAGCTGCACAAGGCCATGAGTCATGCCCGAGTCAACCCCAACAAGCCAGTCAAGACACTGTACGGCTGTAAGGACTGCAAGAAGACCTTCGGCACTAGCGCCGACTGCCTGCTGCACAAGTGGAAACACAAGTTAGCATTGGATTTAGCTCTGCATTTCTACTGTTGTGTTTCCTGCATTTATACTGTTATGTTTCCTTCTGCTGGCATCTACATACAGAACAGGTGACAGAACCCAAGACACATGCACAAGTTAACTGGCGTTAAACTTCCAGGGCTCAAACACCCTCATGTCACATGGGCATTTCAAGTGCCTTTGAATGGACAGTTCCAACTCATGAAGAACTAAGCGCACCACTATATGGCCAGCTTCGAAGACTGTCAAGCCAATAGTCTATGATGTAACTTCATGGAACTGCATCAAAATTTTGAAGGCCTTTGAGCTGCAGGTGTGGCCACTTTAGTGAACTGCTTGTTTATACAATGCAGCAGAAGAAAAAGAATAACAAGAAATTGTTTACGTTGTAAAAATAATTTACTTTCTTGCAGCAACGAGTGCCAGTGTCCCACCATGATGAAAACATGGCAACCAGCAGCTTTACTTTTGCCAGAGCGCTCAAACAATACCACCTAAATGCACAATTCACTCAGTATACTGCGAGAGGGCTCAAAAGTCCAGCTAAAATTGATGCAGGTTCCGGTCAGCCATTTTTTGCCAGGGACTGCAGGGCTTGGCGGAAAGTGGGACCGTGATAACGCTCAGCCTGTACTTACCTCATGCTTGCCGCTTGCATTCTCGAATCCCTCTTTTTCATTAGCTGCTTCATCATTAAACACGCGTGTTTGAGAGTTCTAAAAGCTTCTAATTCCCCCCCCCCCCCCAAACTACAGCAATGCCGTTCGATTGCAGGATAGCACGGAACGAAGTTAGGGGTGCGATTATTAAGAGGGGGGGGGGGACTCCTAATTTTCAGCAGCAGAGTTGTGAGTGCGTTTGTAACATGAGTGTGTATAGCAATTTTGCACAGCTAGGTTTTTAGCCAAATTTTTCATACAATATATACCACTCTTTAACTTGCATTGAGTTCTTAAATATTTTTAATTGTTTGTCATTTGAGTCTTATAATAAGGCTAAAGGCAATCAGTTTGCTTGACAAAGGCAGTACTATTCATTATGCCAAGTTGATTGTTCCTGTTACTGTTTATATGCTTGTTAACATATCTGTACTTTGATTACTGCTTATTATTATTAACATTATTATATGCACCAAGTCATATTTGCTCTAATCCACTTGTCACTGTTCATATGCTTGTACTTTATAAAATTTTTAATGCTTCCTCTCTTTTTTATATTTACCCGGTCTATGTAATTACAAAAGGCACCCCCTACCAGTTGTTTTGTTTTTCTAAATTTTGGAGCCTCCTGCTGTAATATGCTTCTAGTACTACATATAGATAACCTCAGCACACTTTTTGTAATCGAATTTATATGTTTTGAGCATTATTCAGATAAGACGTTCCACCTATTTGGACTTGTTAAGGGATACTCTGCTTGTTCTGAAGCACTCATCCAATCATGGTTGGAATTCATTCGGTCACTCTCGACGGAATGCAGGCCAGAGTCTGAATGGCCGTTCCAGTGTAAATCCTGCAGTCGAGGCTTCATCCGCCAGGCAGCCTTCGTGCGCCACCAGCAAACCCACGCCCTCGAGTGCAAGGAGTGCAACCGTGCTTTCACCGACCAAAAAGAGCTGCATGAACATAACTTGGTGAGTTGCATGGAATTTCCACGAGGAGCTGTTCTTGTAGAAAGTGCAGTGTAGAATTCAAATGCTGTTAATAACATTATACCCCTGTCACACTGGGCGTTTTAATGTCATTCGAATCAAATGGCGTTAGCATCGAATGACATTATTCGGCTGCTACACAGCAATATTTAATGCCATTAGCACCGAATGACTTCCATAATCTAATGAATTCGAGAAACTGATTTGGCTTTGCACTCGGAGCGAATGTGTACTCTCAACCCCAGAAACAAAGCAAAACAGGACAGAGCATTTGCAAATTGAAAACCGTACTCGTATAGAAATAATAATGTTTGCGTGTTTTAATGGACTTGTTACTTTAAAGTGGCAAAATCCGTGCAGCAGGCTGTCGCAAACTGTTGTTACTCTCCAGCTCAGCAGCGTCTGGCCGCCGCCTTTGCCGCCGCCACTCTGCTCGTCGGCCATATTGTAAACGCTCAGGCGCCTGGTTGCACGTTTTAGTTAATCAGGCATCGGCAAGCACTTTATATGCACTTATGCAAGCACTTTATACCAACCTTGTTCTACTTTAGTCACCACATTTTTTCGGAATGATTGCCATTGATATCGCCACCGAATGACATAATTTGTTTAGTGTAGCACCTCCGCGGACGAATGACATTCGATGCACCAAATGCCACTTGATTCCAATTACATTTAAACGCCCAGTGTGACAGGGGTGTTATTGCTGTTGTAAGGCATTTCGGGTACTGAATGCTGCTGTTCCCTATTCAGTGCTGTTGAATCATATTCTAGAGGAACAAGCAGTGTACGCTGAACACAAGCCGTAGATTTCACATAAAATTTATTACTGTTAATAATAATGCACTTGCGTGTGACTCTTATCATCTATGAAGTGTGTATACTTCACTTGCTGTAAGTCATACCTGTTTAACTCACTACCATGATCACTCCAGACAAGTCTTGAAACTTCGCAGGAATTCTAATAGAATAGTACTGAAGCAGTGCTATACCATTCTAAAATGACTGAGTACCTCTCTTCAGTGTCCCATAAAGGTAGCCCAACACATTTGTGCAACCTACTTGTGCTACAACTTCAGTAAGAATGTGCACTGATATGTGTGCAGACACACCAGAATGGACGTGAGACGTTCCTCTGTGTCCACTGCGAGCAGCTCTTCCTCAGCAAGGCTGGCCTGGCACGGCATGTGGTGCGGTAAGCGCATTTCCATGACAGTAACCATAGAACCAAAGAGCTAGTTTTCTTTTTTTGAAAGCTATATGAAGCCGACAGACAGTGAATTCAAAGAAAGCACTGGGGCAGAATTCGTTCATAAAATCAATCAATCAATCAATCAATCAATCAACAATCAATCAATCAATCAATCAATCAATCAACCAATCAAAAGCTTTATTAGTGGTGCACAGGATGAATTACTGCAAAACTATTTGGACCAATAGCCAAACGGCTAGTATCCAGTATAGTACAAACTTGCATGTACATGTCCGATGCAAAGAAAACAAGAATATGTATCGTATCAAGTTAATATATAGTATCAGAACCCACCACTCTCTCTCGCCTCCCCCCCCCCCAATGTCTTGCACATGAAAGACGGCGTGTTTCTGTTCTGCCTTCCTTCCTTGCGTGTGGGATATTGAGCTGTGATCGTTGGCTGGCCCTTGCAAGTCAGTTGTCATCCCGTGTCGACACTGCAAAAGTGCATTCTATGTGCCGGATCTTGAAAAAAGTTGCCGCTAGTTTCATATGCTGTAGCCGATAGTCCGTAGTAGTGCGGTCTATTCAAAGTGAACTTCGTTGCATTAATAAAATAGGTGGACCAAACTAAGGTTGAAATATGGTCCGTTATATCCGAAAGTCTGTTGTACATGGGACCATTTTAACGAGCATAGACTGTAGCGACACATTGGACCTTCGCCTTTGGCACAGCTTTGTGTAAAAAGCAGTCCATGGGAAGAAGAAATTTTGTTTGAAATAATCGTTATGCGTTTTTTTTGCTATTTGAATTCACGGGAGTTTTTATGTATGCAAATACGTAGAACTTTGCCGAGACCAGTAGAGCAGTTCGACTTACCCATCAACTCGAGTTAAGAGATCTCTAATTATTGGGATCTAACTGTACCTCTTTAGTGTGAGTCTCTTACCTGTTATAGTTAGGCTGAAATTTCTGGCAATGTTGTTAGTCCATGTTTCTTATTGCATTCGTATTAATTTTTCTTTTCTCTCCTAGGTATCACAAAAATCTGTCAGCTGTGTCGACTGGTGAAAGAGTTAATGAAGCAGACGGTGTAGATCCAGAGACAGCTCCAGAGGCAGCAGCCATGCTGGATTCTATTCCAGTTGCACTGTCCTGTGACCAGTGCACCTTTGGCTGCTCACAGCCCACAGAATTGGCACAGCACGTTGCATCAAACCACCCCACGGTACCAATATTTAGGTATGTTCACAAAAAAAAAAAAAAAAACCCCGCCGTGGTTGCTCAGTGGGTATGGTGTTAAGCTGCTGAGCACGAGGTCGCAGGATCGAATCCCGGCCACAGCGGCCGCATTTCGATGGGTGCGAAATACAAAAACACCCGTGTACTTAGATTTAAGTGCGGGTTAAAGAACCCCAGGTGGTCGAAATTTCCACAGTCCCCCACTACGGCGGGCCTCATAATCAGAAAGTGGTTTTGGCACGTAAAACCCCATAATTTAATCTTTCTTTTTTAAAGAAAAATAATGCTGGATTGCTTGTCTTCGTTGATGTTGTTATTGCTCTAATGCAGGAGTTCCCAAACTTTCCAGCCTTGGTTAACCTTACCTGCCTTCTCCTTTAGAGAGGTTAAGTTCTCTAAAGTGAAATGGCGCCTTTACACGGGATTCGCAGTTCAGCATGTTGCTGTAGCCACGTGTGCACTTTTCATTTCCACTTTTACTTCCACTTTTCATTTCCACTTTTACTTTGTAATACGCATCGAATAAAGTGCAAAAGCCTAATAATAACCAAACTGCAATTTTAAGCAATATGTATGCGGTACTTAATAACAGCCAAATTACGTACGGTAACCTCATGTACTACATCCAGAGTACCAAGGCTTCACTGCCAGTTCACACCACTTACGAGCTTTTGAGACTTTCTTTGCCTATTCAAAATAATAATTCCTACTTAAATCGGAAACAGTGTTCTTCATTCTGTCCCTATAGATCATGGCCATTTCATTTTTATCAATGTCTCGCAACACATTCTGGCCATTTGTCAGTTTCTTTTAGGTGTTGTCTGCAAACATTACATTCTCAGTGCCGCTGTCGCAGTGTATGAATAGAATTTGTTAGAGAATGCATTCTCACTGTCCATTAATGAATGCTGACAGCTTGGGCGTAAATGATGCGATAACATGATTTGGTCGTATACTCAAGGCACTGAACTGCTCTAAATACTAAATCTTTCAGGGCAGAGACACACAACTGGATTGAGACATCAGAAGACGATCAGGAAAAAAAACTGCAGTGTGCTTTGTCAAGAAAGCCTTGTCAAATCATCGCAGAAAAATTGAGTCAATGTCAAAAGCTTGTGGGGCATGGCATCTGAGAAAAATATTTTCTAAGCCTGTGATCACTGCCTGGATTTCAGATTCACGCAGGGCTCGCGCAGGGCTTTCACGATTGGGACATTAGAATGTCCTGCAGTAATCTTGGCATGAAATGCAATTGTTCAATTATCCTCGTAAGTTAACTGGCACACTGTGAAACTCAACACCGGGAGAGTGGTAACAGAGGCTGTTTTCATCTTGGCGCAGGTGCAAAAAGTGTGAGCAGCCGTTCCTTAAGGAGGCTGAGTGTGACGAGCACATGCAGCACAAGCATCAGCTGCTTCATGTGGAGCCGACTTCGGATGGCAACTATCTGTGTCAGATCTGTGACCGTCGGTTGAAGACGTTCAGCGGCTACTGGGGACACCTCAGGGGCCACACAAAGGCAGGTTTTTATCACAGCACCGCTTGAGTTGGGAGTAGACTGCTTAGTAGCAAGTTTACTTGCCCTGGTCTCTGCTCTTTATACCTGGCAGTTTTGTTCTGCTTACAACCAGTATCTTTTTCTAAGTGGTTCAGCTGAGAAGGACTACCGTATTTACTTGCATAATGATCGCACCTTTTTCTAAAAAAAATTGACCCAAATTCAGGGGTTCAATCATTATGCGGGTTAAGTTTCCCATGAATAGAAACAGTTTCTTTTTTCATCCCTCATTTGCTGCGGGATGACAAGCAGGTGGCTGCCGCTGTCAGTGTGAGACACCAAAACAAGAATGGCAGCCAGCGGAGCAAGCTAAACGAGCCGAACGCGATTGTTTTTTTTTCTCGTGAGTACATTACACGCATTGAAACAGTTTCTTCCACATTAGTAATGAATAATATCGTTAATTTTGGGAAGTTTGCAATAATAACGTAGCCATGTCCACTTCGAGGGTACAGAAACAGAGACGGGCGCGTTTAGCTGCCAGTGACGTAGAAACACATGGAAGCAGCTAGGCTTAGCCTTGCTGCGATGGCTGCAGCTATAAGCAGATTGGCATGTGAGAGCGCTGGTTTGACGCTGCAAGATGATCAAAACGGTGGCAGTGATGGCTTCAATTATTGCCATTTCAGACCTACGGTCACAGCAAAAAGTCTGGAAAATGGACGGCAAAGGGTTTCAACATTCAAAATTTCAGGTGTTCTTATACACTGGCTCTATGGGGTATGTGGTGGTGCTGCGAAGGCATCCAAAAAATTGGTCATTGACAGTTCCCTAAGGAGGCTGTCCTCGGGTGGTTCGGGTGTGATGTGGAGACTGCCTGTAACACAGTTGCATCCAACATGAAAAGTCTTTTATTATATCCACTATTTGTTATGCCATACACATTGATATCTGTGAAATAAAATTGCAAATTCTATAATTACTTGGTTGTAATCCTAATCTCATAATTTGCTCTATCCATTTTTATTACTTTGAAGTTCAACTGCGTCTGTTGCCAATGCCATGAACATGCTTTTTGTTCCATGTTCAATTGTAACACACTGTTAACCTTTCAGCCATATTCCTCGGAAAAAAAAATGGTTGTGTTAGAATCTGATAAATGCAGTAAATATATTTAATCCCCAATTTCCACCACCCTCTCTTACCTCTCTTGTAGTACTATATACATTTATATTTTTTTGTGACTGAAGTGCAGCAGATAGCAGTGTGTTCCATTCCTTCATGCTGTTTGTGTGTTTTATTGGTTTGGCTGACAATTATGGTTCATACAGGCTCACATGGTACACTCAATCCTTCCCCCTCTTGCAGGCCAAGCCATTTTTGTGTGATCAGTGCGGTCACCGCTACACCAGCCGGGGCAGTCTGACCAAGCACAAGCGCACCCACGACTTTGCCAATGCCACGAAGTGTCCGCACTGCTCGAAGGAATTTGCCACCCTCGACTACATGCGCAATCACGAGCGACTTGTCCACACCCGCAACTTCAAGTTTTCTTGCCGGTAAGGTGTAGTAGTGCATGCAGTTTCCAGCAAATAGTCTGAGCTGGCTGCACACTTCACTCTGTGTATTTTTGAAGGTGATGCTGAAGTTTACTAAAATACTAAGCTGTATAAGGTAGATTACCTTTCAGGACGACATCGCATTCTTTGTACTAAGCAGGACAGTCTTAACCAACAGAAGTGGGAAAAGATCCAAAAATTAGAGGTGGGTGGTGAAGCCTGTGACAACATTGATGTCACTGATCACTGATGTCAATGTTGATCGGGAAATTCGAAAAGAGTAGCATGGGCTTCACTTTCTGTGATAATAATCAACCTTTCTCCGACAATTAAATGCTAATAGAGTGTTGAAGTCAAATCACTAAAAGCTTATTTTGTGGTTCTCATACTGCCTATTCATTCGTGGCCCAGAAACAGCTCGGGAGGCCTATTTTGTAGGAGTGTGCAAATACTGATTTGTAGATTTTGAATTGATTATCAAATCAAATAAAAAAGGAAAAGCCGAATGTCTAATTGAATATCGAATATCAGAAAATTTAACACAAAGCTTTATGCTTCCAAATTTTGTGCAATAGTGCTGCACATGTTCAGAGGGCTTATCACATTACCGTATTTACTCGAATCTAGGTCAACCCCAATTCTACGCCGACCCCCTAAAGTCCGAAGCCAGCAAAAAAAAAAACATATATTACCTCGAATGCTGGCCGAACAAAAAAAGCGAGGACAGCGTACACAAAATGCAAGCAGCATTTATTGAATCTGAACATGTAGAGCTCATTCAACGTCGTCGTCGCTGCTAGACTCGTCGCTGTGTTCCTTGTCACTGTCACCTTCAAACAGTGCACTATCTTCGGTACCATCAAGCACATTAGATATGCTGCACTTTTTAAAGGCGCGCACGATCAAAGTACCTGGGATGTCGTCCCACGCTACAGTTGCCCAGCCCGCCAGCTGCGATAGCAATGCACGTTTGATGCGGCCCATTGCCGTTGGCATGTGGTCTTCGTCAGTCAACCAGTCCGTGTAATATTTCCGCAGACGAATTTTGAAAGGTTTGTTGATGCAGACATCAAGTGGCTGCAACTGGCCTGTCATGCCGCCCTGCATGACAGTGAGCTCTGTGTTCGCTTGGGTGAGCGCAGCCTTCACGTTGTCGGTCAACTGCTGACGGTAAGAGTCGACGACAAGGAGCGAGTTCTTTGTGAAAAGGGCTCCTGGACGCCGTTGCCACACAATCTTAACCCACTCTTCCACCATCGCACCCGTCATCCATCTGTTCTCATTTGCCCGCACAATGACATTTCTTGGGAAAGTTTCTCGAGCAGACAGTGTCTTCCTTTTAAACATCATATAAGGAGGGAGTTTGTCCATCAGCTGTGCAGCGCAGCATCACAGTTGCGCACTGCTTCTCGTAGCCCGCAAAGCGCACCTTCACCTCCTTGGCACCCTTTTCATTCACGGTGTGCGCCACTGGCTTATCAAAATACACAGCCATCTGGTCGGCGTTGCTGATTTGCCCAAGGTTGTAGCCTGCCACTTTTCTCTTTCACAGCACGTAGCGCTGAAAAGCTCTCAGCTTTTCTTCGAAATCGCTTAGCAGCTTCTGGGTGATTGAAGTGCAACATCGGAGGCTGAAGCCGAAGCGCTTCATGAATTTCTGAAGCCAGCCCCGGTTGTCTGAAATCCTTTGGCATTAGGCCTCGCTCCCTCGAAAGTTCCCTAGCTTTCGCTTGGGGCACTTCTGTTGTCACTGGAAGGGCAGGTGCTCTCTGCATCCGAACAAAGTCGGCCAAAACTGTCTCCACTTCGGGGTGACGGCCTTTCTTTAGTCCGCTAAGTGCCATCCTCGTTGCGGCGCACGCAAAAAGCTGCTGTTGTTGTCCCCTCCAACGACGGACGTTTTTCTCGTTGACGCCGAAGTCCCGCCCGGCTTGAAGGTTCGACGATGCCTCTGCGGCTATCACAACTTTTCGCTTGAAAGCGGCCCTATAGTGGCATCTGCTGCTTGGTGCCATTGCGATAACACCACGCCACACACCAATACGGCCGACATGACACAGGTAAAAATGGTGACCTCGCTTGTGTACGGTTGGCTACTGGCACGACTAGTAGCAGCTGCGATACTGATTTTTCTAGATGGCGCTAGCTATGCACCATATTTAACAGTTTTAATGAAAAACTGGCAAATTTTTTTTAAATCCTCGAATCTAAGCCGACCCTAGAGTTTGAAATATGGTTATTTGAAAAACCTATCGGCCTAGATTCGAATAAGTACGGTGCTTAACAAGAATCTTGATAGCTAGCAGTAACTTGGGTACCTATAAATCAAGAAAAAAGTATGCTCTACTCTTATTAAAGGGAACACCAAATTAGTAAGCCAGTACTAGTAACAACTCAGTTCGTATACAAAAATCCGGAGAATATTTTTTATCAATAGAATCTCTGCCAAATAGAATTAACTGTTTTCTTCCCTCTTAAACTGAAGAAATAGCGAAGTTGACCTAAATACGAGTGGGGCTTTCAGTTTAATAGTGGGCCATACTGTGCTTAATGGCAATCTTTGATGGCTTGAAAGTATTGCTTTTCAGTTTTCTGCCAGAAAACAGGAGAGTTTTTCCATCTTTATGGCAGGTGATTTCTGTTGGTTATCGTCAGCTTGATAAGGCCAATCTGTGGGAGAGACAAAAGTGGGAAATGCACATTACATCACTCGGCACCGCTCCGTGTGGTCATCGGCGCCAACAGTAAAGACCCCCCCCCCCCCCCTCCCCCACCTCCTTCTTCGCATCCATCTACCATCTGTGTAAATCCATCTTCAGCCAAGGGTCAGCACGCTGTCACATGATGTTTTCGAGCCCTAGTTTTGTGACGGGTTGCTCTAAGCTACGAAAAGAGACCGTTGTGTGCCTACAAACGGCGTTTGGAACGAGGGGCCTTGTACAGTATTCCTTTTCACGACCGTGAACATGCGACGGTCATCCCATGAGCTCACTTTCATTGAGGAGTCCATTTGTAGTCTTTCTGAGGGTCGTGCAACCACTGTGAATAGATCTCCATTGATTTGCTAACTGTGACTACTCACCAACAGACAATGGCCTAATGGGCTAGACAGTGTGGCCAGGACGAAAATTCACCACCAGCTGGTGTGACCGCAAACCGTCGCAGAGAGCTTGTCCAAGCTTGTCGCTAATATGTTCCTACGGTGGGTTTATCAGCAATTGGTTGCGAGGTCACGCATGCGGTCTAGATTGATGGCCATTGAAGCGTCATCCAGCTGGCAACTACCACAAGTATACGTCCCAAATTCATCTGTGTGCTCACATGTGGGTAAAAAGCTCCTAACTGCATGAACCTGCGTGTGTGAACATTGAACTTGTGTATTAGAAGCGATCAGTATGCCTTTTGATGGCTAATTGGCCCTGTTCTCGCACATGCTTCCATGCTTTCCACATGCGCTGCTTTTGTTGTTCACGTAGCGTTAATTGTTTCGGTCTGGTCGGCCAAGCCGGACCTTGTTTCGATAAAGATCATGTACCTTGGGAATGCTGCACACGTCAAGGCACCGCACCGACCATGGCTACGTTATTCACCGGAGGTGCCGATATTCGAAAAATTGAATACAGTAGAACCTCGTTTATACGTTTTGGAAGAAAATGCAAAAAAAAAACATATTAACCGGGAAAACATATTTATTTATTTATTTATTTATTTATTTATTTATTTATTTATTTATTTGTACATACTGCAGCCCAATCGGGCTATTGCAGGAGTGGGTGTGAAAGGCAGAGAAATGAAAATAGTAAACAATACAGGCCCAATACGAACAATACAAACAAACACAAAGCAAAACTATTCAATGGCCGCCAAGAATAAGTTTAAAGGAAGAGAACGAGTAGCACCAGGCAAAGAATTCCAGTACTCGATTGCACGGGGAAATAAACTGTATTTAAATGTGTCCGTATGGGCGAAATCAGGTGAGATGTTTAGGTGATGGTGACTTCTAGTATTAGATGGTTTCGCAAGAGTTAGGTAGTTATCCGAAGATATACGGCAAGAAGAGTTAATAACGCAATGCAAAAACTTCAGTGATTCCGTGCGTCGGCGATCTGAGAGCGGTTCTAAGCCTAGGGATCTGAAATAACTAAATGATCTGAAATAACTAAAAAATTAGACAGACTCAACTATTGTTGACATCTACGTTATGTGAAGTGTCGCGCGGATCTTTGTGGCACGAGACGCCGACGTGCGTTGAGCTGGTGGTGCTCTGGCAGCCCAAGATGGGTTTGTTGTTTAAGAGAGCGACGGGAAACTGAAACGAAATCGAGCTGGTAGGCGATGCCGCCGTCGAAGCGAAATGTGATGTCCACGTTGTGCCACCTGCAGTAGGGAACAGTGGCGCGTTTGGATTATCGCCTACTAAAGGCGTGCAGCACACTACCAATGGCACTACGCACCACGTGTAGTAAAACAGATAGGTGACGATGCTTGTGGCAGTTGGATGGGCGGTGATGGCTGTGAATGCGGCGTGCAACGACCCGGGTGGAGATTTGCGGGTACCGGAATATGAAAGCATGCGCGCCGTCGTTTTCACGCCAGACGGGTGGCTACATGCAGTCATGTGCACCTCGTGTCTTTTATTGTTCACATGGGATCAAACGGCCAGAAAACATATGCGATCGCAGTCCGCTGTAGGGAACGGCAGCGTGTTTCAGTTATTGCCTATTAAAAGTGTGTGCTGTGCTTCTGACAGCACCACACCTGAAACAGATACGAGAAGATACTTATCTCAATAGGATTGATGGTGATAGCTGTGAATGCCGCGTGTGATGGCCGCGAAAATGATTTGCTGGTACTGAAATGAGAAACTGCGTGCGCACCATCATTTTCACGTGAGATGGTTGGGCGAGTACATGTATTGCAGTGAAGCTGCTGCAGCGGGTAGCTATGTACTGTACTGTATACCTCCTGCATTTCCTTGTTTACATGGGTTCTAGTGGTCGGAAAACGTATGGTACAATCGCAGTTTCGAAATGTACTGAACCTTGGTCCGAAAAATTGTGTTTTCCGGGAACGTATGAACCGGTAAAAAAATTTGCGTAACTCTATTACGTAATTTCTTGTGTTCTCGATTGCAAATGTTGGCACTGGGAAAATGCACATAATGGGAACGTATCAACGACGTCTAACTATATTCACTATTCAATTCAAAATCAAATATTAGAGTATTCGCATACTCCTACAATTATGTAATGTAACTTTTTGTTTATCATCATCTGGCTTCTCAAATGGCCAATCCCAGTAATGAAGGAGGAAAAGATGGAAAAATGAAGGGCACCTTTACATAATGTGACCCCATAAGTTTAATTTTGTATTGCCCAGTGCAACACCTTAGACTAGGTTCTGGTGTGGTGCGTGCGTCTTCAGTACACCCTGATTTACATAATGTGACCCCATAAGTTTAATTTTGTATTGCCCAGTGCAACACCTTAGACTAGGTTCTGGTGTGGTGTGTGCGTCTTCAGTACACCCTGATTTCCTGTTGGCGCCGTTCTTTTCGCAGACTGTGTGGCCACAAGTTCCCAAACGAGCGCAAGCAGCAGACCCACATGGCGGTGGTGCATGAGCAGGAGCTGACGCGTGAGGAGCTGGACGCCATGACGCGCGTCCGGCACTTGCGCTGCTCCGATTGTTCTTTTGCCACTTACAGTGCCCTACAGTTCCGCCAGCACCGGGCCACTCACACAGGGCGCTACCCCTTCTCATGCACACTGTGCGAACGAGCTTTCACTTTCCGGTCAGTCTTTTTGTTTTATTTTATGCCCATAGGATTCTGTACAGTGCTCATGGAATGAAACGCGTCAATTTAGGGCTAAGTAATGCGCATATTTTCGTTTCCACCGTCTGCAGTTCATGTCACATCGACGTAGGTAATTTTGGTGCCTACACCTACACCAGAGCCCTCGTTACCCTTGGTGACCAAATTCCTTGCGACATGGCATGGTGCTCTCGCATACTTTGCACATATGCAGGGTTCTACTAAATGCTCCGTGTCGCGTTTCATTCCGTGAGCACTGTACATTTCTTGTCTATCTGCAATTCCATATCAACGAAATTTGCCAACACCCATGTAATGCTAACAGAGTACAAAAAGGGCTCAAATGCATTTTCTCTCCACTTAAATTGCATTAAAATATTGTTGCAGCACGCTTGAGAGCCTGCCGCCATTTTCGTTTACAGTGCAGTTCACTTATAACGATGCTATATATAACGATATATGGTTGTAACAATAAGTTGACTTAAGAGTATCTGCTTATGCATGAGGGCCATGAGAAAAATACAAAGGCTTACATAACAATATTTTATGTTGCATATCAGATATAACAATCTAAATTTTGCCTTCTCTATGGCGTTTTCCGTGCAGAATGATCGCGACATTTGCATTGCTAAGTTCTTCTTAAATCGACTTCGGCAACTTCGGCAACACTTTACAAGCTCCTTCTTGACATGAAACCGCTGCACCTGTGGCGTAAAGTGAATAAGTAATAAAACAGTATGAGTACACACAAAAACGCATGTCTCAAATAGAGCATAAAGTGTAGTTCTTAGGGCGAATTTCATGTTTAACCACTGCATGTCTTGCTTTATGGTGTTCCATACACTTTTAAAAAATCCACGCTTATCTAGGCATGTGTTTGCAGCTTTTTTGCATGCTTAATCTAAGCATGATATTATTCACGCTTACTGATCACATCTGCCAGGAGTGATCAGCAACCCCTCTTCACGCTTAGCAGACGTCATAAGGACCCCTGTTCCCACGCTTATGATGGCGTGACCCATCTCCACATTTGGAGAGAGTTCCCGAAGGCAAAAGGGGGATGGATTGAGGGGCATGCTTCATCCACTCTCTCCCCTTCTCTGCATGCGTTGGAAGCAACGAAGCACTGACCCTTGTCTGCTTGGGCACTTGGGTAGCTTCTCTGAAGTGAGCTTTGCTCACCAAGCTCTTCAAAGTCCTCTTCTTCAACTTCTTCTTCAACGGCGCAGACTGTGACGAACCAAGACGCTATCACAGTGGCAGCATGCCAGCGAATTAGAAGCTGAGTATGCTGTAGAGACATTGCGCAAGATGCTCCCGCCAGTGACACTGAAACTAATCCATTAAGAAGGTACTTTGCAAAATCCTGGCACATTTCAAGGACGCCAAGGAATGTAAAACATAAACAAGCCCCTTGGTATCTCTTTGCACAAAAGGACGAATGCCCTCTCAACTGTGCTCTGCGGCACCGCGCATTCTAAGTTAGCAAGCCTTGTGTTGGATAGGGACGTCAGGACAGAACTTCCCACATTAAATCATCATGCTATTGCACTCTTTCTCTGATTGTTAGTCCAAAATACTTGATCAAATTCTTTTTCACTGGCCTCTCTCTCTAAGAAAGACGAACATCCTAAGCAGCGAGAAAAGTATTACACATATTTCTTCATGGGGTAAATATTTCATTCATAAAATTCATTCCCAGAAAATATGACATAATGAAACGTTGATCCTAAAAACAAAACTTAGAGTTAAAGCATTTTCAGATCGCTGGGAAACCATAAGTATTTGTATGAGTTTGATTTAAATGCGCAACGCAGTGAACAAATCCCTTAACCTTGTTTGCACCCATGATATTTCTTGGCTTGTTCTTGGCTTTAAGTTGGTTGCACTAAAATTGGCCATATGCCGTCGGATATGTTACATATTACATACCATAAAGGCATAGGCACATCACTAGTGCCTTTTCAAGGGATGTGTCGTCACTGATCTCATTGCTTTCTTGCTCACAGGCACAGGTGAAGAGCCTTGTTTCCCCACAGACAACGCATGGTCCGATAAGGTCACTTAGTGTGATCTGAAAATAAAACATAAGAATGTCTTAATACCCAAAGTATAATACTTTAGAGGTTAAAACATGTTTCTTTTAGACTAAATGTGGTAACGAAGACCGCTTGCCTTTTCACTGCTTTAACACTGATTGGACTTCTGACATTTCTCCTAGTGACTGCTCTTAAAGTGTTGCAGTTTGCAAGTTTTTAGAAGTACGCAATAGGCGAAATATGTTCAAATGACTGCAGTAATGAGAACATGCATTGCAAGCCTGGGTCGCAAGCACGCTTCTAAAGCCACGTATGAAGGCTCAGAGAATTTCAATATTTTTTATATGATCATAAGGAACTTTTTCAATTTTTGTTCACTTTGATTAATCCTACATCCAAACCTTTATTATCTTTTAAATGTGACCTAAGAAAAAAGAACAATATGCAAGACACATTTAGGTGAGACACATAGCTGTAACTGATTTTATTCCAGCATGCTCTTCATAAAAATAAAGTTAAAAATTCGAACACAACTGGCAACGTTTTCGATAAAACCTCTTACTACCTCAGCAAGGATGAGCTAGAAGTATGTAGTTACGTTTAACTCCCAACCCAATGGAGATGGAAATTTTGACAAGAATGACATTCTACGTGAGCTTCTCACACGAGAATTGTCACTGCAGGCATAGATGCGTTTGCAGCTGGAAATCAAGAACTGCAATGGGCAGAGTACACTCATGTTCACTGAACGCAGTCACACTTCCTCTCTCTAAAGCCTGAAAAGTAAAATATGCGGAGCTACACTACACTAGATAGATATCCTAATTCAGAGTGCTATTGAGGTTGCAAATTAATAGCAGGTGTGGTTGTAACCTTGCATGCAGCGCTTCAGAGATGCTGGTTACTGTCAGCCGACAAGTAGCTCACAAAATTATGAACTTTCACTTTGTAAGCACCGGTATACTATGAGCAGCATACGCAGCAACCACACGGCATACACATACCACATTGATGCGCCACTAACATAGTTCTAAATAGCACGGTGCAAAATGCGGAGTGGCAACTCCCAGCTCGCCACCCTTGCCCGAGGAGAAATGGCAGCGGGCACACAGAGAATGGTGAGCTGGTGAACATAAAAAAAAACTGAAATTGTGGGAATTTCGTACTTCAGCACAATAAACTGAACAATTCAGAGGACTTCAACAGCCCGGTGTTCAAACTTGTTAAAAAAATCACGAGGCTGACTGCACTCAATTTCGATCACTGCTACTGCTCGTGTAAAATGTTCTCACTTTCCAATGAGTGTACCATTATGCAAATATTGCACAACACATCATACAAGCACATGCCTGAAATAATGACAAATTGGCAGTTAGCCGCTGTTTAAAAAGAAGCAAACCATAACTAGTGTTCTTACCTCTATATTTCAATCGTCCATGAATAGCAGGTGAGGGACCGCGACATATCGATTGTCCATATGGAAAGGCTGTTCTGGAGCCGTCAGACTGTGGTGGATTTTCTCTCGTAAACTCGGCACAGTGCACAATGTATGCATACACCACCCGCATTGTACGCCCTGAATGTCTGTAAAAGTCAACGTGGCGATACACACCAACTCTGACAATCAGAACGGAAGCTCTATGCTGCAATGAACGAACGTCGCTCGTGGCAGGCCGCCGGAAGATCCACACCGAAAATGGCTGAGCACCGCCTTCAAAACACCATGGTCTCCTTCAGCCTCCCCAAGAAAAGTTTCGCATTCCCTGCAGGGCAGTGAGAAGACACAGAGTGTTTTTCTTCCTCGCCCATGCTTCGTGCAGATAATGTGATATATCACGGATCCCCTATTAGATAATGTGATATAGCACGGATCTCCTATTTGGATATGTTAAGCGTGATGGAGAGTTCCCGCACGAGCGCTCCGCAGTATGTTAAGCGTGTGATTTGCATTTCTCATGCGTACGCGGCTCGCTCATGCTTGCACAAGACAGAACCATGGCAGGCAGTTTTGCCTTCACGCTTACATGAAGGCGTGTCATGCTTATTTTCGGTCACATGGTGCTTGTAATGTCATCTCTGCCTCATTTACATGCGTGTCATGCTTAAACTTACAACTTAATGTGAGATTAAGCGTGGCATTTTTTAGAGCGTAGTGCTAGGCGTACACACATACAAAGGCAGTGGGGAGGCCAACAGAACGTCAAGTTGCATAGGTTATTTACCCACATAAAGTGTGTGTACATCTACAAAAATGCCAAAAAATGGTCAGAATGACCAAAATCGGTAATACCTCCTGTTTGTGGGGCACCTGTCCTCCTCTTAGAACGTGCCGCGGTACGAACGTGGCGGTCAACTGCGTCCTTCTTTTGAATTAGTTTGTGTACACAAACAGCGTCAGTATGAAGTCCAGATGTCTGGGCAACAGCAAAGGCGCCCCTGAAATGTGTCAGTTACACAATAAGACACGCCACTCAACTCCAGAAGATGCCACACAGGAAAATGAGCCTTAGTACATACAGTACTATACTACATCCCGATTTGCTAAACGAATATAAAAGTCTTGTGCAATTAAATATTACTTTACTTAATGCTGACGAGAATGACGAAACGACAACTAGCAACGATTGCTAACTATAACTGTCATCTACTTCGACAGTGCACGCTGTTTCCCACGTCACCCCAGTAGTACAGGTGACCTTGGCTCTGACAGATAGCTACGCCGACATCACGAGCCTTCGCTGAGTGTTTATAAAGCTGCAAGTGTACACGGTGGGAAGTTGCGAAATAACAGTGTTCTACCGGCAAACACACAGACGACAGAAAAAAAAAAGCACTTCTCGTTTCACTCAACCAGGTCGCGTGAGCTCGGAGATAATTTGTTTTGCTAGCTCAAACATACACTTGTTTCTTTGTAGAGATTATTCGTATGAGTCAGTAATGACAAAAACAGAGGTAAACTGCATATGCCAATACATACCTGTCACAAAGTGCTTCCCGCACTGTCTAGATGCTGCTAACTGCTGCCATGGACGCCCTTGCTCATCTTGCCGTTTCACAACCCTAATCCAGGCTTCACAGCACTGTCGATTGCGTTTTACCGATGGAAATCGGAAAATCCTCATTGTCCTGCTGGGATGGTCATGGGAGGTGCAGCCGTAAACGAGACACGACATTGGCTTCACGCCAAATTTCAATGGCAATAATGTTCGAAAAGCGTTCCATGTGTGCTGCAGCAAGAATGGCAAGGCTGACAAGTGAGTGAAAGAGCTTTATTGGAGGTCCGACAAGGACGCAAACTCGGCGCGCACCTGGCTAGTCCCATTAGGGACTGGCAGATCTAGCCCACCAGCCCGGTCACGGGCATGCTGGATAGCCAGGATTTGCTTGTCTAGAGCGGGGCTGCGCAGAAGCGAGTCCCACTCCTCCTTGCTGAACTTCAAGTACCTCGACCCGCACTCCCAAAGCATGCGCGCTAGAGTGGAGGTCTGCCCGCGGGACGGGCAGGCATCATCGCGATATACGTCGGGGTAAATTGTGTAGAACAGCAAGACACACAGATATGTGCCGGTCTCTAAGAGTCTAAGAGAAACGGCTGGCACCCTATTTCACTGACAAGTGCAGTGCCTGTCACGGCCGGACTCCACTCACTTGGAGGAGAGAGTCGAGTCCGACCATGCGCCTGCCAAATTGCTTCAGTACTCAGCCGCTAGGGCACTGCGCATGCGCAGTTCGGCGTTGCAAAAGGTGGATAGAGGGCACCGGCCTATCGCTTGTGGGTCATTCAGACTATGTTGAGGACTCCGGGTTTAAGCACGTGGCTGCCAATGAGAAGCAGGCTACACTGATGCAGTGCTTTCATCCAAATAAATAAATACTTTTTGTGAGGCTTCAAGTGAGTGTTTACTGTGCCATGATTGGGGCGCGATAGGAGATCCTTCTTCGGAGCGTGCGTTCGGTTGCACCGCAGGCGATTGGCCTGGACCACGCCGACTTCGCGCTGCTGACAAAGTTGGTGCGGTCTATGCTAATTGCGTGCGGCGCAATCGACTGCGCACTCCCGGCAGACGAAGTCGGTGCCGCCTAGGCCAATTGCGCATGGCGCAACCGAACGTGCACTCTGAACAACGGTCCCCGATTGCACCCTTGGTTCATTGATTAACTTGCACAAATTTTTGATGATTTTTTAACGTTATTTTATATATCGAATTCTGGCCATATCGAACTATTTCGCGATCACAGTGCTGTTCGATATACCGAAGTTCGACTGTGGCAAGTTGTATAGGTAGATCGATACTATGAATACTATGTTTTACATATACTTTATTTTGCAGAAGAGTTAAGAAATTGGCTTACATCAATTGCAACCCTGCAGCACTATGAAATATCAGTACACCTCAGAAACCCTGATCCTTAGTCTGTACCACCCTTTTGCACAGAAGACAAATTGTACTCCATTGAACACTATTTGCCAAAAACCTTAATAGTTATGTTCATATTACTCATTTGCCTAGCAAGGAATTGAAGATGTTTTTTGTTAACTTATATATGTATATTCATATATAACGATGCTAATTGAACGACCGCCTTTGATTTTTTTCATGATCTTATCACATATGCTTAAATATTTGCTTCTATATTACATGTCAATTAACCTGTCAAGAGGCTTATATATAAAAAAAATATTTTCAAATTGATCTTGTTTAACTTTGGTCATTGTTTTAGTAGGTTTTGAACTGTGTTTATCATTAATCACGTACGTTACAAAGTACTACCTCACACAGTCATGTACAACGCCTCCCGGGTCCAGTCAAGCTGCTTATGGCAGCTTTTAGCCCAGGGGACGTTTCTAGTGTAGTCTAGAATTAATCAAATTTAAGTTGAATTCCCTGTTTGTGCTATCTCACTTTACTGCGACAAAATTGCCTCATAAATGAATTTTTTCATTGTCGCCACTGATTTCGTGATTGCATGCATCAATGGCAGCTTTCTTTGGCTCTTTTGGCTGTCCTTGTGGTAGGTTGGTAGCAGGTACTTCGGTGGTCTGTAGTAGGTAGTTGAATTCACGAAGGAAAACGTTTGTTTGCTCTTTCACTGTCTCACTCCCTCTCCCTCTCTAGCTGGCTCTTACTTGTTCGTACGAGCTATTCGCTTAGGTTAACAATCCCATGGTTTCTGCAATATCTTTAAAATTTTGGTTTGTATTTGCAATTCAAGGCATGGTGGCTTCCATTTGTGTGTTTGGTGTGGATTTATGTTTGCTCTTGATCATTTTTGCAAAAGGGTGAAAGAAAGGCTAATACAGTGCAAAAGCACAAAAAAGCATAAAAACATGAATTATGTGGTTTAATGTCCCAATCTCCCCATGCAGCCTATGGGCTGCTGGAAGATGTACCCATTGCAGATATCCCGATAAGATAAGCTTTTGAATGTGTTTAGAATTGGCTTTGTTGGTACAGCATCTCAAACACTAAATGGCACAACTTGAGGTGAGGACAGACAACTGTGTGCACCCCAAGTCGCTTTGTTCACTGCTAAATATAGGCTCTTGTTCATTCATTTAGGGAGGAGTGCAGTACTGGCACATGCATGTCAGCCAGACGTTTAGGCCACGTTAGTCAGGAGTTTAGACTCTCAACTGAGAGCTTCAGCAAAAGAGCTAGATTAGCCATCGAAAAAAGGTCAAGTCATAATTAGGGCTCGATGATTTATTGTTTAATCTTTTGAATAGCTTATTGATACAGTAATCACAATTATAATGAGCTAAAATGTTCCAACTAAGGCAGCGCCTGCATGTTTGTTGCCACAGAAGCCACTTGTGAGCGCTGCACTTAGGGCCAATGGGACAAAGCAATACTCTCATTGCAGCTAGACTTATGATTGCATTTGAGTGAGTTTGATATGCTTTATATATAGTCGTTCAAGCAAGGTGCCACTACAGTCACATTACGGGCAAATGTTGATTCAGATAGCATGTTTTCTTTGAAGTTTATATACAAACATAATCAGTTTTGGTATTATTGCCTTACGTGTGTAGATACACATATTCGATTAACCAATTAATTCATTGAATTTTATGTTCCAATCATTGGGTTTCAGTGTTCAATCAATGCCCAGTCCTAGTCGTGACACTATGCGACAATGCCAGGGTGTCACGAAACAACTACATTATCTTGCTGATTTTCAAAGTTTGCCCATGCAGGTTCCAGCTGACATTGCATATGCGGCGCCAGCACCGACCAGGCGGCCCACTGATTTGTCCGCACTGCCCGCGACATTTCATCTCTGAGGATGCTCACACTGCACATGTGGCCTTGCACGGTGCCCCCCACGCAAAAGGCCTCGAGTGCACCCAGTGCAAGAAGCTGTACGAGACTCCACGGCTGTTGGAGAAGCACCAGGCCTCGGTTCATAATGCACAGGCAACACGTTTCACCTGCAACCTGTGCAGCAAGCGATTTCGCACATCCAGTGGCATGGTGGCTCACAGAAGGGTGGCTCATCTTGATTCATATGGCGGTAATGAAAAAACAGCAAAGCAGGCTGTGCCCGCCAAAAACTGGGCACACAGGCCAGGCAGGTGAGCGGAAACATGCGTGTCTTTTTGACAGGAACACGAACACTGGCTGCATGGGTTTTTGTTAGAAGGGGCAGCTGTGCAGAAAGTTTAACAGGTTGAACGTTCAGTGCATTGAGGGACAGTGTAAATACTATCCCCAGGGGCAGGACGAAGGAAGCAGATGTCAGATATAGTGCTTTCTCTTGTTCGTGTCATATTCATGCTCTTCTTGAAGTTATTCTTCACAAATTTTGTTGTGCCTTCATCTCCTCCAACCAAGTATTCTTTAAGCAGTAGTTTCTGTTTCAGCCACATTGCTATTTTTGAAGCTGCTACAAGCAGCCCGGAAATACAAGTTCTGATGGCACTTAATCTTGCGAAGCTCTTTGTGTCCACATGGATTTCTAGAAATCCAGTTTTTCAGGCAGCGTACAGGCTAGAAAGCTGTAAGGTAGCCGATTGGAAGCCTGGTGAAGCAGCAGACTATGGCAATAGGGTATCGCAACATGTTCTTTGTTTCTCACGAAGAACTCGTGGCTTTTGTCCCGCAATGAAGAATAAAGCTGTCTTTTTCAATTCTTCCTCCTTAGCTTTACTCTTGGAACAAGGCTCGGCAGAGTGTAACAACATGGTGGTAACACTACAGTAAACTTATCTATATAGTAATGCAAAAAGTTGAGATTATGCATGTGGTGTTACGGTGTTAGCACACATGTTTACTGTAACATCAAACAATGTAATGAACGATAGCAATGCTGGTGGTGACATTTCACGACATTGTGGTCAACTGCAATGGACTAGAAACATTCTTGTGTTGCACAACTATTACCTTTGACAATGATAATAGTGAGTCAAGACCTCTTCCAGATTATTATGTTGCTGCTGACATTTTTACATCAGCGAATAAGCCTAAAGCAATCTTTCACTTTGATAAATGTTATGCACTCTTTGGGTGAACACAATGCCTCAAGGTGTCGCTACCAATACTGCTCCTACTATGTACATCTCTCGGTATTGCGGTGTATATCTATGCTAGTACGTATCAGCTGTGCCAAAAACTGAAACAAAACTGTATGGCAGTTGCTTATGCATGCACATAAATTAACACTTTGCCTGCGAATAGGAAACTAAGGAAAAGTTGCAGCATATCTGTGTTAACTCTGTTGTTCTGCAGGAAGTATGGATGTTCACGGTGGAAGTACAGCTGTGAACCTTGTGGCCGTTTCTTCAAGTTTGACGGCAGTCTTCGTGCACATCGGGTCTTCGTTCATGGCATTGAGGGGAAAACTGCCGAGGAGAAGTTCTGTCCAGAGTGTGGAAAATCCTTCCAGTGAGTTTTGCCTGTGGCTGTGACACTGGGCACTGCAGGAACCGAGTTGTACTAACTTATTCTCTGCCATTATGCATAGACAGGGCATTGCTGATTAAAGAGACACGAAAGAAAAGTATTAAGCCCATCTAGATCGATAGAATATTCGTCTAGAAGTATCGTAGTTTTCTGCATGCCAATATATAAATTTCTTGTCTAGGACATTGCCATCGAAGGTCCTACTGCTGCTTCTCAATTTGAACTGCCCGGGTCAAAGCGGAGGACCTGATGTCATCTCCATGTGACCGCCCTCTATGCTTTTGTTATGTCTTTTGTAGACTCTATACTTAGCTTTATATACAAAGTTTACTTATTGGCGAGTGTAGGTATTCAGCTTGCGTGAGTCACTCTGTGGGCTCTGCTTGGGTTCAGGTTACCAGTTATGGTCACTTGAGCCTGCACTGCCAGAGCCGGCAGAGTAGTCAATTGCCAAATGTTGCCGCCTCAGCTGTTGTAAAGAGAGAAAAGCAATGCCGTTTACAGTGGCGAGTCGCGGCCTCTCTCTGTGAATCAGAGGTGCTGACGCCTCACATAAGAAGTACCATAGTTCACAACACATGGTGCCACTCTGATTTTCTATTTTCGTCATGCTCTCGCTCACATAAGCTGTTTTCATTACAAATGAAGAATACGTTACTATGGAAGCATAATCTTTCAACGTAGTAATGTAGCTTAATATTTGCCTTTAGTGTCCCTTTAAGGTGACATATATAGAGGTGTGCAAATATCTGAATAACAGATCACATATGTCAACATAACTTCCCTCTTTGAATAGAGCGGCCACTATTCGTAAATACAAATAGTTTTCAAATAGTTTTCTGATATTTTAAACCGTCAGCTGAGGGTGTTCAAGCATAAAATTGAAGCAATAGTGTCATAATTTTAATCCCAGTTGCCATAGTTGACACAAAACACAAGAAATTGCATAATGGAGCATGCTTTATGTTGCACAGAGCTCCAGATGTTTCCAGCTAAATCAATATCATTTACACTCACCGACCGAAGTGTCCTGACTATGCAAATAAACTGCTTATTTGTTCACAATGCTTCATTTGTGCTTTTGATAAGCTGCACTTCGTAATTTGCACTGTAATGACAGAAACTTGTTAACAATATGAATATGCACAGAATGTGAACATCACTTTATATTAAGGTTAAAAATGGCTGTTCATTCTTTCAAAGCTATGTGAAAACTATTCTAAAAGTAATTAATATTTGATTTGACTCACTTCTGTCACTATTTCATTCAAATTTCATTTGGTTTGAGAAATAACCATAGTTAAACATCAATATAACCAAGTTGGTAAAATTGTCACCTCACTTTGTTATTTTGAAATGCCATTATATTGAAATTTTTTCTTCATATCCTTTATCTTTTCACCAAATGCAATTGCTTGCAAGATACCAGCCTCCTCAAATGATCAGGCCTTGTGTTTAGTACCTGCTTCTAATGTAACAGTGTTTAGGCCTCATTAGCCTTGGACGTAACTGTGGGAAACGTTAGTCACAACAAAAATACCATATCAGAGACCAGATCAGGCACTGAGGCAAGGCTCACATGGAACACGGAGCTATGACTATACTGCGTAGGATGCGCTAATAGGAAAGTGTGACTTGCTTAATATAATGCACCAATATGTATGCCCCCTAGTGCCTCCTCAGCACCACACTCTCCAGATCATGACCTCTGAGATATGGCAGAGCTCTGACCTCAGAGGCCATGGCTGGCTATTTTACAAACTGCTTCGCCAGCTGCTCTTTGCCACGTGGATTGCAATTTGAAAGATGTGTCCGCAAACAGCCGCATGTAATTCAACCGTATGACAACTGGCTCTCACTGTAGTTTCCATTTATTGCCTCGGTATTCATCCACAGCAGCAGTGATATTTTATTATACAGATAAGCACAATTTGTTACATTGACGTTTAAAATACATGGTGTTCTATGGACACGAAGTTATGCAAAGTTAAATACTTTGTTACATCAAAGACATTGTTATATTGAAGTTTAATATTACATTGCAAAATAATAATGCAAATGTATGTTCACAACACTTGCCTTGCATTAGTTCAACATCTGAAACTTCAACCATGCTCACCATTGCCCAAGGGTGACTCTGATTCTTGAAACACTTTCTTTGCTGCATTATTTATGCAGGACTGAATTGAGCCTGGCAATGCACTTCCGCACGCACACCCAGGAGGTCAACTTCAAGTGCAGCGTCTGTAGCAAGATCTATCGCAGTCGCTGCAGCCTCAAGAAGCACATTGCCACTGCGCACCGATCAAGCCTGCGTGTATTTTGTGCTGTCTGCAACCGGGGCTTCCTGAGCCATGCCTCCATGCTCCTGCATGTTAAATTTGCACACAAGGTTGGTCTGTGTTTTCTAAGTGACATGCAGTTGAATCGCACTACAACGAAGTTGATAGGGCTTGTAAAAACAAAATTTAATTGTGGCAGAATTTCGAAGATGGGAAATTTTACACATAACCACGAATCTTGTGGTTTAGGGACATGGAAAAGTAGTTTTAATTGAATAATTTGAATATCAACTTGCTTGCACTTGCTGGCAAGCAGCAGCAATGCACTGCCGATTTCGCATTCTGTCAGGAGAGCATCGTGACATTGTTGGCATGCACTCCGACAAAACTCCAGATTGTACTAAAGGCTTTCATTGCGTAAGGTTTTTGCCAGAATGAATGCATACTCTGTGGTGGCATCTTCACTGTTCGATAAATCAAAGTCATGAACACTCCTAATTATTTTGTCATTGCTCATTTGTTCATGGTTGATGACGCTGCAGTCTGCCTTGGCAAATATGCTGTGGGGTACAGCCATCTCACGTTGATGATTTACATGACTTTCTTAAGCATAAATGTGCCCAGATGGCCGGAAACACTAGACACATTGTTACTGCTGGCTTAGGATGTAAAGTAATTCAGTTTTTGAATGAGCTTTCAAAATGGAAGCAGTGCATTGGTGTTGTAGACTACGCATAAACTAGCTATCTTGCCACATTTTAATGACACTGACAATAGCACTGGCTCTTACAGTCAGTTGCTGTTTGACTGTTACCAGCATCATCTGGGGAGCACTCAAAGGCAGTTGATATCTGCATATTAATTGATTCTAAACATGTTCTTAGATCAGGACTCGCAAGAGTAGGTCTTAAGTTTTATATTTTTCTTTTTTTGGAGTATCTATGTCTAGGCTTGCTCCAAGAAAACTTTGTTGAAGGGAAAATGCAGATGTTGTGGACTTTATGACAACAACATTGTTGTATCCTCGGCTGGTGCATGCCGAGTGGCACTCAGCCCAAGCAAGCACAAATGATGGCAGCCGATTGAAGAATGTTTTATTTGTTAGTAGCAGAAATATAGAATACAAGTAAGGGGGCCACCTGTGGCACCAGTTAGTAACAAACTAGGAATAATGTAATCATAAGCCATTTAGTAATAACGTAACTACAACATCTTTCCATTTTAAACAAGTGAATCACAGTTGATTACAACATTACATTTGGTAGTCTCCAAACCAAGTGGAATACAAAGCAGTGCAGTGAAAAAGTATTCTTGGCAGTGTACCTCTTCATGTGGTTAGTGCCTTGTAGGGTGTCTTCTTTTCTCAATTTCAATAAGAAAAGGCATTAATATTGTTCCTATGGCTGCTGTTAAACAATTAAGTTTATCACCACTTCTTGAAGTTTACAGTGATAGGCTTTGCCCTAAATATTTCATGTCTATGCCAGGGATTGCTGGAATCCTTGCCAGAAACATGCAAAGCAACCAAACAATTAGTGGAATTCAAGTTTATGTGACCTCAGCATAACAATATAAAACGTTAATGTGTCTTCTCACTTGATTCTGTTCTTTCTTTCGTTCTGATTTTTCCCCCAGTACGCTGAGTGGCCAATCCTGGCAAAAAAAATGGCAAGGGGTAGCACGCACAAGCGAGTGAATAAACACAATAACAGTGGATGACAGAAAATATTGTTTAAGCTCTAGCCCCTGCCGTGTTTTTCTAATATGAATAAGAATTTGTGCCATTCTTATTAAGGGAAATATTTTTTTTTGTTGTTGTTGTTCAAAGGATGGTGCCAAAGTCGGAGCAACAGCTGAAGTTATTGCAAAACCTCCAGAGCCCTCTGCAGATGCTCTTATGTCAGTCACAATGACAGCCGTCAACTCTGAACCAGCCACAGCCCCAACTTCAACCACACTTTCTGTTGCGGACGCGGAGCCTGTGTCCACCGTGCCTTCAGTTCAAGTAGTGCTGCCCGCGTCGACTACGCCTTCAGTTCCAGGCATGGCAGCTGCTCCCACTGTGTCTTCGCTTCCAGATGTGGCAAATGTGTCCTCTGTGTCCTCGGCTGCATGCATGACGGCTGCGTCTACAGTACTTCCTGTTCCAGATGCAACTTCCTATCCAGTGGCGGCCTCCAATACAACAGCAGCTCCAGTTCATAACACGGCAGCAGCTGAAGCTTTGGTTTCCTTACCGCCGCTGTCTCCAACAGCCAGCAGCATAGTTGAATTGGAGCCAGTGCAGGAGATCACCGAGCTGACCCGAATGGAGCCCGGAACTCACGAGCATTCTGCCGTGGAGCACTTGTTTGCCAGCATGCAGCAGCCTGCAGCCTCCTTGACTGTGGTGGCAGGTGGACCGTCGATGACCGTTGTGGGCTCAGCGCAGCACATGCTGCACATGCTCTCTGTGTCCCAAGTTGAGGAAGTGGTCAGCGAGGTCTGCATGCCTCAGAGCAGTTGTCCAAACGTGTGGTAGATGATGTGAGACTTGTTTATGTGACGGTACATGATATAGATTCTCGTTCTTAAAGTGCAAAGGGTCGTGTTGGCTGTTTAGCCCCATGAGGAAAACCTGCAGTGTGTGCTCAGGACGCTAAGGACACATGACGAGCCGTCATTTCTTTTCTATTTATTTTTTGTTAATGTGCCATTGAATGTTATGATCGCATGTTTACTGCTCTCTATATTTCCCAACAACATGTAAGGTACAGTTGTAAGTCTGTAAAAAGGGGACAATTTCATTAGATCTTTGTATTCACGCAGGAAGATGCCGGGGCTCATATCACGTAATAATTAACGAGTTAAATATTCCACTGAAATCAATAATGTTAGTGACCCCTGAAGATCAGGTTCGAGATTGTGTAGGAAAGCTTTTTCTGTTACTCTCTGCGAGACAGCGATTTCAGCATTTTAAACCTTTATCATCTGCAACACAAGCTTACAATCGAAGCAGATGCAAGTCAATTGAGGTGCGTAGAAACAACGTTATATATTGTGTACCATATATGTTGAAGTTATTATATAGTAAGACTAGTTTTTATTTGCAGTGTTTTCACACCGAGACTGTTGCAAATTGTGCAAAAAATTTTAAAATCTTGTGATAGTTCTTTTTTTTTTTATGGTCACCATGATACTGAAATAAATGAGGCACCTATGCTCCATCTGGTTTCCATATTAAGAGGTGAGCTTTATTGTTTATTATCGAGTGAAAAGGCTTTCTTATTATGTGCATGGGGTGTCTTCTGTGGAGTGGCAACAACCTTGCTTTCATCCAAACTACAGC
This sequence comes from Dermacentor albipictus, assembly GCF_038994185.2. Taxonomy (NCBI): domain Eukaryota; kingdom Metazoa; phylum Arthropoda; class Arachnida; order Ixodida; family Ixodidae; genus Dermacentor; species Dermacentor albipictus. The sequence goes on along the minus strand of NC_091823.1, from coordinate 44,230,168 downwards.
AGTTTGGAAATTGCTAAGTGCATGGTAGCATAAAAGGGGATTTCGTAGCTTAAGTACCTTGAATACACCAGTGTTCATTCATCTTTGAGCCCACTTCTGTTATTATGCTTACAACATTTTCAAACATAGAAGCCTGGCCAACTTAGTTATTCATAACTGACTTTAAAAAACACACTTTAACAGTACAAGAATGAGACGAACACAAAAACATGCGGTGCTTTGTTTGGGTTCAACACCACAATACGTACAAGTGGTGTGACATTGCTTCACGCTTATGCAGTTTCAACTGGCCTTTCCGCAGTGCACGGAGATCATATCTCATGGTTTGCTGTGCACTCAGTTGAAAGCATTGTCTTTATCAATAGAACCCAGTTATAATAACTTTCGACAGTTCTCAGCCATTATGATGGCTCTGAGAATACTAAATTACACTAACAGCTTCAAGTAGCTCCATAAATGCTGCTTTTACAATCTACAGTTAATCATATACAGGCTGTTGTAGTAATGATTATATATTAATTCCTTCTTACACGGGACATGTCGCAAGGTCTTTGGGCTGAAAGGTAACATGAAATCACTTTGCAAGTTGGCTTCACTTCAGTAATGCTGTAACCTAAGGAACCTGCAATGTGGCCAAGAAAAATTTTTATAAGACACTCGTGATACTGTCATGCAGCAGTGACTTTTTGCATCCATGTTTTCCATGATATAGTTTAGGGAGTTATGATGAGTAGACAAGAGTAAAATATTTGTCTGTGTGATATTAAAACTGCAGTGCAGAAGTAATGTCATTATGTTTGCTGACTATTTAGTTAGGTTTCTGCTGAAAAACAGCAGAAATAAGTTTTGCTTCATATCACACAAGTGTGTCCGACAGCCGCTGTATGTAGATTATTCACAACTTATTTTAACATCACAAAGGCCTTGCTATTTGCCTCTGCTATGCTTGCTTTGCACCATTGTGTATTCCTACACAAGTGTCATTTTGTTGTCTTGCATGCCGTACAGGCACAGCAGTACCACATTGCTACCACACTGAAGATGCTGCAACTATCATAATGAGCCAGTACCTGCAACTGGCTGAAGAGAGCACGAATGAGAAGTAGGTCATGTAATGCCACAGAGGAGTCACCGTGATTAGATCCACTAAGTTCGAATCCTCAGGATGATACCAGTCTCTAGACATTAATTCCCGAACTTTGCGGAGCAATGCATTGGCGTTCCAGTTACTTTTGTACTGCTATGCATAAAACGACATTTTGTTAAGAAAGTAACTGGAACTGTGCAATTTTACCGCAAGTTTGACGGCACATATCTCGTAAATGGTGTCATCCGCACAATTATTTTCAATTTGATATGTCTTGCAGTCTCACCTGCTAGAATTTGTAAATTGCAATATGTGCCATGAGGTAATTAGCTAGAAAGTTAATTATTGATTTTTTGTGAATTATTCAATTATGCAAATCAACCTTGTGCAAGTAATGATGATGATGATGATGATGTATAGGGGTTTTGTGGCACAAGGGGTGCAAGTAATGACCGCATCTTCGAGTACACTAGCTCATGTACGGGAACTGTGTTATCTGCCACAAGCAATTAAAGAAACGCCCTGTATTTGTTGCAGTGAGGTGTTAAGGTAGCGTTTGTTGTTTTGTTGCATATAATTCTGTAGAGAACAGAGCCGGTGACTGGCCCATCGGTATCGGTAATACAGATGGCTGTACATACTGTCAGCTGATCTTATAACAAAGTGCTTCCGCACGGTATATCGCTCACGTGCAATAGAACAGGCTAAGCTCGTTTAACAAGATAAAGCATTTGTTGGACATGAACTCGAGGCACTCTTAGCGAAATAAATCACTTTTTTTGTGTATGTGCGCAGTTCATCTGACGGCATGTGCGACTTCAGCCGACCGTATACCGCACTGGGAGTATACACGGCACGCTCTGCGACTCGAGGTAAAGCTCCATACAGGGTGTCTAACAATGGGGTAATACGGGAACTATCAGGGACTATTGCATTTCTGGAAAAAATCAGGGGAGTGTCGGATAATGTTTATAGCTCTCAGGGAAATTGAGTTTCAGCCGTCTTTTAGTAGGCCAGTGTTTACCTTGCTTGTGGAATCTTGAGAGCAGGGTGTCGATGTTCCGCGGTAGTGGTAGCACGATGACAGCGCACTCGAAGTTCACGGGGGCAGCAATGCGATGGAAGGCTTCATGGGGAGCTTGTACGTCTTCTTCGCAGTAGTGTTAAGTACTTTGGTGTTACCTAGCACGTCTTCGGTACCGGCGCCTACATGTCTGCTGTGAACCCATCGGTTCAGCATTCGACAGTTATTTGTGGATGGTTCCATATTCCGACCATGTTCGTGCTTGTGGTCGTGAAATGCTACACCTTGTTTTAAGTGCATGGTGCTTTCCTTTACTTTCATCATGGCAACTCCCAAGTGTAATTTTATGATTGAGTCGGCAAATCCGAAACTTGGCGAGCTTGCATTGTGGATTAGGCCAGTCTCACGAAATGATCATTGGCTTTCTGCGCCCGGTGCAAGAAAGAATCTTCATTCAGCAAGAGCAGTATCAAGCTACCCCCCATGCAGCGAGCAAAAAAAACAAAATCACTAAGTGATCTGCGACCTTAACTACATTTATAGGCAGTTTTAGTATAGCATAAAATGCTTGCGTTAGCATTAGCGTGCGACGCAACGCTAATGCAAAGAAAGACTGCACTGCGCGGCACAAGGTAGTGCTTTAGAATAGCGGAACGGAGAAAAGCGTTAACCTTAACGCAAACAAATACAGCACCATCTAGATGTAAAAACACAAATTACTGGAAAGCCAAATCCACACGAAATGTCGAGCTTATCCAATGCCTATTCGGCAAGTGCGTCCCTAAGTCAAGCTTATCGAAAGCCACAGTCGATGCGTTAATTACGCATGTAGGTGTTTGGTTTGAGTGTTGTTTTGTCGAGAGTCGCAAAACGCACCACTTATTCTTAGCATGCCGCGATCAAGTATTCTGTGGGACCCATATTACGTGTCCTTCTTAAGTTGGGATGACATAGACGCCCTCATGCTTCGGGAACGAGAGCGACCGCGCAGGTTCTACGTGTCCTCAAGATCTACTCAGCATTGAAGCTATTCCGGAGGGGACGTTTCACCGGCAATTTCACTTCCATAAATACGATTTCCCACTTTCCCCTTTTTTGCAACGGACGCCCATCTTGACGTTCATCCGAATGGGTTCAAGACGAAAACCTCCTTCAGGAGGTGCATGTCGTCGTCGGTAAAACGCATACGCATTGTGACCACAGCACCGACCACACTACTGTGTTTTGCCGCGGAAAACGTGACATGCATCGGCTTGACATGCGGCTTTACACCAAGCGAACCAGCGAAATACACTTGGGCGCCATCTCGAGGCGGATACAGCAAACATGAGCAAACATTAGCAAACCCTCTCGTTAAGCCTACTGCGCCGCTAATCGAGAACGTATATCGCAAACAACGCCCATTAGTCACCTGTGCGCCACTGTCGAAGCATCATCACACAAATCTAAAGCAAACACGAGCATTAGTGGGGAACGAATGAGCCGGACAGTGCAGGCCGACGACTCGATAGATCCGAAGTGGGCTGCTTTCACTTCGACTGGCACCGCCATGTTGCCGTACGTAAGGCTCCCCTTGCATGCGTTAGCGTTCACCGCTAAATCTCAAAAATATCGTACGTACGTAAGAGCTCCAGCACTGTTTACGTACGGCACATGCGCAGTGTGGTGCATGCAATGCTAACACTAACTCTTTGCGTTTGCTGCTTTACGCTATACTAAAACTGTCTTGTATTGCAATTACATGGGCGCTCTAGGCGAATTTTCACTGTTGGCGTGAGGCTCCGTATAAATGCCAAGTGTGATAAGATCCTATTGGTGTGCTGTGGGAACAAGAGAGAGGAGAGAAGGATGGTGGCTTGGTGTGCGCCAAGTGTTGGAGGTCGCACAACACAGCGAGCGCAAGGTGGGAGGGGGACGTGAGCGTGCGGCTCCTCCTCTACAGCCTGGCCGTAGCTGCACATGGCTGGTACACTGCTCGCGCCCTATGTTGGAGGTAATCTCCGGCAGGCTCAAAGGAATGAAGAGGGTGGGGAGGGGGTGGGGTGGGGGGGTTAGATGGCTGATGGCTGCATGTGCGCTGTCTTTACGCGCGCTTAGTGCTGGAGGTCGCGTAAGCTTCGCTCCTCACTGTTAGCACTTTTCATCCCTCTGTAACGTTGTGACAGTGAGTGTACCATCGGCAATCGAGGGAGATCTGTTCATTTGCTTGTGTGCATGACACCATACTTGTTGATTTATTAGTAAGCAAATTAATGCGATGTACTGCGGCGCAAAGTATAATACCCGTGGAAAACGAAGAAGACAAAAAGAACGCAAAAAATATGGTGTTTTGCTATCGCAATCATTTTTTTCGAAACTGCTACTTTTTTTTTTTTTGTACGAACGGAAATGTGGTGCCCGGCTTGGCGTGGTTACCGATGCGTTCGACTCGAGTAGGAGGAGGGGATGGGTAGCTTACACACGAAAATAAGCTTTTATTTCTTTTTAAATGTGAGGATTCTGCCTTGTTGAACGGTACATTCAACGATTTTGCATTTAGGGCGCATTAACGAAAGAAACGCTAGCCAGCTATACAGCTTACAGCGAGCGCAAGACGTCGCCAGGACAACGAAATGCGCAGCTTGCTACCGTCAAAATGCTCGCGAAGGGCGCACCGGTGGTTCAAATCTGCGTCAGCCAATAGGAGCACTTGCTGTGCGCACACGGCAGCAGTAACGAATCGCGACGCTAGTTTTTATGCGAAGCATATTACTAGAGCTCAACCCAGCTCCTCAGGCGCGGCGGTGTCGCCTTCAATACCACGTGACACCGTGACGTCACGACAGAGGAGAAACGGGGCTCCAACTCGCGCCGTTGCTCGCGGCGTCGCGGCGGTATATAAGCAGCTGCGCTTGCGTCTGCTAGACACTCACGAGGTGAGATGCCTCCTGGAGACAGAGCTGCTCGTTGGAATGAGAAGCGAAGGTTGCGGCGTGCTACAGAGACTGTTTCTAGGTGGCTTTGCTACGGCGCAGCGACTACGCGCCCCGCATCGGACGCGGTGAGCGTCGAGCAACGCAGCGTTCGGCGCGACAACGAAATGTGCGCCTGAGCAAGCGCCGCACGCCTGAGCCGACGCCGACGACACCGGCTTTTCTGCGACACGAGCTCCTTAACGCTGTCGCGTTAAAATAAAGGCTAGTATGCTTCGCATCCTGGGCTTAACCTTAGCTAAGCCACAGCCATTTTTTCTCTTTTATCTTGCTTCTTTTGTTTTTATTTTTGGACCCGAAATAGGCGCTGCATCCATTTGAAGCTGCGTTCTTTCCTCTTTACGACGGAATCAAGATGGCGGCGTTGCGTGAACGGAAGGCAACATGAAACCGTGTGATCCGCGTTGCAGTGGCACTTCCCGAAGCAGTGGAAATATAAGAATGCGGCCGGAATATAATAAAGCTTTCGTTAACAGGTCAATTCGAAGTAAAGACGTTCGGCTGTTTAGGCCGACTGACCTGTTTTGAGCCATTTCGGAAGATGACGCAGTTACCGTCAAACGGAAATAAGCGGGATCCTCGAGAAAAACCCCTTCTTGCGCGGTAAAAAAATGTTCTGACGCTTCAGTTCTCTCACAACGTGACCCTGAGAAAAGATTGCCATATCAAGAGAGAGCGCGTAAGCGTACGGCGTTATATGGTTCCTGGATTTTACCGCGTTAAGGATACCAAAGATTAGAGTGCCTTACTTTGCGTGCTGATGCACCGGTCGGTGCCTTCACTACCTATGCATTTCCCGTGTACGCACGTCACTGTTGTGTCGACTGTAGCGTGATCACACCTTGTTGACACCGCTGAGACCCTGAGTTATTACTTAAAGCGTGCAATTCAAACACGCTCAAAGAAGAGAGACGATACACGAGCGCTGACTGACGACTAAAAGTTTGTTGCTCTCAGACAGTCATATAAATAGAAAAACTCACACATGCGTACACCTGCGCACCATGCAAAAGCTGTGAGTCGGCGCTCGTGCATCGTCTCTCTTCTTTGTCCGTTAAAGTGCTCGATGTAGGTAATAATGCAGATATATATGTACCGACTCGCCCAGCTAGCTACCGTACAACAGACCTTGAAAGGAAATAACTTGAAAATAGTGAAGTACCCTATGAAACCTTACTATGTTTCTTTTTTTTTCTTTCTTTCTTTTGTCGGGAAAAGGTTCGTTACTAGCGAAGAAAATTGTGGAGGCGCTCGACTCTCTGGCACCTCCTGACGTTGTTTTCCTCACATGGTTCTCGCGTCTCCTGGAATCCTGCTTTCTCGCGTAGCACGTGCGGCGCCGGTGGTCTGTAGGTGCGCAGCTTAATACGAGATACAGTGTTCTAGTACACTGTAATACGAGAGATGGTGCGAGTGTTGCGCTGCTAGTGCCACCTGACGGCGGAGATACTCAAGCGCAAGAGGAGCCATGAACATGGCTCCCCTTGCGTTCTCGCCGGCACGTTTCACGGGACACTCCCGCGACAGGCTTCGGAATGGGACGCCGAGATGATGGAACATATGATTGCTCGAACGCGCCTCCTTTCGCGTGACTGCGCCCGCGAACGAAGGTGTTAGTGTTCCGGCAGGGACGAACATATTCGTTCGATATCCTTGCGGGGTGAATCGGCGTCCATTGGCACGCTTCATTAATTGTACTTCGGCTAGCTGGTCTTATTGTATAAAAGGCACAATAAATGCACTTTTGTTTGTCTACGCTACTGTGTCGTCGTTACATTATCCCAACAGCACGCTTGAGACTCCACATCTGGGCACGTTCCAGCTATTGTGTTCGTTCATCCAAGTGTCCCGTTCCGAAGCCATCCGCGAGACGGTCCCGCGAAGCGTGCCTGCAAGCGCGCGCGACGCGCCGTCCGTGAGCCATAGATAGGAGGCTGATCCTCTCGTTGTCGCTTAGCCTCGCTGTCAAGCAGCGTTTACAGCGCAACACTCATGCCACCTCTCGCACTATTGCGCTACTGCACCGACTTCTGCTGCAGCAGGTGCTATACGGGAAAGCCAGATTCCAGAAGATACGAGAGCAATGCGGGGAAAGCATCAGAAGGCGCCAAAGAGTAGAGCGTCCTAGAGTGTCGCCTCAAGATGGAAGGCGAAGTTTTTACAGCGGATCTGTGTGCCTCTACTGGTCCAAGAAAATTTTCGTGTCGTTGTAAGCAAAAAAAAACTCCCCATACGTGGGCCGATCCCGGAGATAGTGCAATGCCGGGCCGATCCGCGGCGGAGGTGAAGCACGCGTTAAGCAATCCCCATACGTGGGCCGCTCAGGGTAGGGCTAACATTTCTTCCTCTTCTTTTTCGATTCGGCAGGCGTAGTTTACAAAAAAACAGCTTAATTTGATATTCATTATATATCCACTTATGAACGTAAAACGATTATGATGAACGAAAATTGGGAGAAAACGTGTTGCTCGCCTCCTTGAAGAGCACTCCCACTGGATATAGCGTGCAAAAGGTTGACGCGTACGGCTAAAACGCTACGCCGCTATGTTATTGCATGGCCCGTTTCAATCAAATCCCGGACGCGGCCGCCGCATTTCGATCGGGGCGCTTTAAATTCAAAACACTTGTGTGCCGTGCATTGGGGGCACGTTAAGGAACCCCTGGTGGTCAAAATGAATCCGGAGTTTCCTCCTGTGGTGTGCCTCGTAATCAAATCGTTGTTCTGGCACGTAAAACCCCAGAATTCGATTCAATTCTTCAACAGCAGAAACAAGTTCTTGTGTCCAGGTTAAGAGGAAGCTTTAGCTCGGGCCCAGCTCCGACGCGGCCTGTTCAAATATATGCAAAACGCAAAGTTTTTCCTGGGTAATCCCTGGATCGATTTTAATGAAGTTTGTTGTATTTGAGAGAGAAAGCTAAATTCTAGTGACTGTTGGAAGCGGAATTTTGATTTACGGCCTGAATTTTGTTAAAAAGATTTTGAAATATCGACCGTTTGAAAAAAACAGAAGCACGAAGTTTACAAATTCATAGCTCTGCATCAAGAACAGATTTCGCGGTTCTGTAAACGGTATCCATTAGATCATTCAAAGCGGACAAATTCGATATGTAATCTTACCTGGATTTGTTGGTTACAAGGGTTCTGCAAAAGCTGTATTTCCACATGACACATTTTTTTATATTTATGTGTAACATATCAATTTTGTCCACTTTAGATGTACCATTAAATGCAATTCACAGAATTGTATTATCCTTTTTCGTTGATGAGTTACAGAGTTGTAAACTTGATAGTGTTGTTTTTTGAAAATTTTCGATTTTTGCTGATATTGAAGAAAAAACTGACGACCTAACTAAGAAATGCGATGCCAACAGTCACTGCATCTTAAGTTTTTTTTTTTTTAATGCAACAAACCTCGTCAAATTTGGTGCAGTGGTTGCTGAGAAAAACGAATTCTCCTTTTACATGTATTTAGATAGAAGCACTCGAGCTAAAGCTTCCTCTTAATACATAGCTATAAGTATGTTGCATAGCTATATAGTATGTCTGTGTTAGGCAGATCTTGCAGGCGTATCTCGACTTGTGAGCGCTGCAACGGTACCGCATGCAGGAAACACCAAACCCTACAAGCTGGCTAGAAGGCACATCATGCCGCTCTTGTCACACTAACCCAATTCATGAGGGCTGTTTTTGAAAGTTGGAACGAAATACTAGTTGCGCAAGTCTACAACTCAAGTTTCTCGATTTGACGCAAATTTTATTAACAGTCTGTTATGTCAAGTTGGCCCCCACCTACAGTTCCTGATCTGTGCTGGTGCTGGTCGTCACATACGCGTATATATACTGTTCGATCCATCCTATCAGTTGCATCTGCAGGTCGCATTTTGTTTCGTATGGGCCATTCGTTGTTTGCCTTGCTGCACTCTCATATGCTGTTAATTAAGCTATCCTATACGTATAAGTTTGAGCAGCAGGGTTGTCCACTTTGAGGTCAGAAACAAATCGCCTTGATCATCGCCCTTTCAATATAGAAAAGTTTTTTTTTATGCCATGGTGTTACGCGTCATTGCAGCAACCTGCTTAAGAAAGCCTTAACAGCCCTATCTAATGAAAGCGATACTGTATTATATCTGTGCCTTAACACTTTGTACGTCCTTGCGTGCGACCTTTCTTTTTAAAATTTATTTTGAGTTCATAGATACTTTCTTGTACGAAAAGGCGGAGATAGGAAAACACGGAAAAAGGAATGTTGTGTAATCCTGTCCAATATTCTTGTCCCATTTCTTTCTGCACATAGTCTAATATGTATGAACTAGTGGCATAGCCAGAAATTTCGTTTGCGGGAGGGGGGGTGACGTTCCAGCTCGGCCTCCTCCTTATAGAATTGGTCGAGAGATCAAAAACATGAATAATAACTGCATAGCCATTGCCAGAGATGCTGCAAACGAATTCTTGAAAGCTACGCATTGTCAAGACAAGTAAAATATGTATTTTTTTTCCATAAATGAATGTGCTCGTACATCCCAAAAATTGTGCCCGAAGTAACTGATATCAATGCTTTCGTGTTCTTGTCTATTTAATAAGTAAAGAAAATATCACACGAACTTTATAACTATATCAGTTCGAAACCAGCAAAGCCGTGCATGCCGCTGATATGAAAATGTAAAGGCCCTGAAATGAAGAAATCGAGGACAAATATTTTAATGAAACTTTGTCTTTCAAGGACCTTGTTATGTGCAACGGCCAGGGGAAAATCTCAATGACGTTGTCTTTCATTCCAATGTATTGCGCAGGGGGAGCTGTCACCAGTCGTGTATTGTGAGTAATTGCACCGAAATTATAGTCGCAACAGAGAGCACATATAAAAAGCAGGAGTTCTGCAAAATATACGAGGGTGAGTCAAATGAAAGTGAGCCAGTGCAAATATATGTCAAACAGGGTATTTTATTTAAAAGTAGTCTCCATGAGCATTTAGACATTTGTCCCATTGACTAACGAGTCGCGTGGTTGCCGTTTCATAAAACACCTTGGCTTGCTGCTTCAAAAAGTCTGTAACTGACTTTTTCACATCATCGTCCGACGCCAATCTGGTTCCGTTGAGCTGTTTTTCAATTGCCCCAAAATGAGGAAGTCGAAAGGTGGCAGGTCTGGGCCGTATGGCGGATGCTGCAGCGTTTCCCACTTGAACTTTGCCAGTTTTGCGTTAACCGTATCAGCAATGTGGGAACGGGCATTGTCGTGGAGCTAGATGACCCCATTCGTCAATCTTCAACGTCGTTTGTTCTTGATTGTGACACGCAGGCGATCCGGCGTTCCAAAGCATCGGAAACGATTGATATTCTGTCCAGGTTTAGCAAATTCTATCAGTAATGGCTCCTGACGATCGAAAAAAAAAAAAAGGTCAACAACACCTCTCCGGCGGAAATGACGGCCTTTGCTTTCTTTAGGGGGTGGTGAATTTGAATGTTTCCACTGTGAGCTTTGCCGTCGTGTTTCAGGCTCGTAGTAGCGGCACCATGATTCGTCCCCGGTCACAACTGCAGACAAGAAGTCGTCACCCTCATTGTGATACGGGATCAGATTAGTCAAGCAGCACCGAACCTCTCCGTCTTCTGGCGGTGGTTCAAAATCTTGAGCATCCACTGTGTACACAAGTGCCGATAAACGAAATGTTCATGAATTATGATGTGAACCGAACCGTGACTGATGTTCACACGCTCTGCCAGTTCGTCGATGTTATCCTCCGTTCTTGTCCAATCGGCTCATCAACCTTTGCAATTGTGTTGGGGGTGATTGCACGGTGACTTTGGCCCGGTCTTGGATCGTCCTTGCAACTTTGACATGCTTCTTTCAACCATTTGCTCCTATGCTTCACAGTGGCCAATGAAATACAATGTTCAACACACACGGCAGCCATACGGTGACTAACTTCTTTTTGGGAAACACCTTCAGCTGCAAAAACCTCACGACACCACGCTGTTCAACTTTTGGAGAGTCCATTATGTCACGCAACCATGTTCAACCCAGTGTATGAGAGCATTAAGGAACATTTATCCTCACACCTGCGTGTCACTGTTGTAAATCAGAAATGCCTGTCTGCTACGTGCATGCCTCGCAGATAATGAACTGAATCATTATTGTGCGGGAGGAGTTGGCTCACTTCCATTTGACTTGCCCTCGTACATTAGAAATGCGAAGTTACAATGGAATATACAAATGTGAAGATACAGCTTGATAAAGGGCAAAAAAGTGTGACTGGAAACAAAGTTCACTGCACGTATACACAAAACCTGGCAACAAAATATTTAAACATACGTATAATTAAGTCTCCAATAAATCTAGTTATCTAAGAAAAGTCACTGTATATAATAAGTCAAACAAAGCAAATAAACATGTTGCGCAACCACAGATTGGCAGACCACAGAATCTTACGGCCTGCCCTCCTCCCTCCACTCCCCCCGATGTATCGCGCGCTACGGAAGGCGGCGCGCTTCCTCCCCGCTTTTCTTCCTTGCGTACTCAAACTGAGCCTCCATCTTCGGCTCACCCATGCTACCCCCTCTCTATGCTTTTACTCGCACATACAGCATGCGGTGCGTGATCATGACGTTATTGCCCTTGGACTTTATGCGGAACACGAGGGCGACGGCAGGAATGCGCCTGGAGTGTACATATACTTGCTATAGCAATATTATAATAAGAGTGTAATAAGTGTGTGTGTGCGTGTGTGTGTGGGGGGGGGAGCTGGGGCACCGAAATGAGAAAAAAAAACGTAAAAGAAAGCTTGTTGGCCCTAATGTGGTTACTGAAGGAATATCGAAGAAAACGTGAGGCGCTTGGTCCACAAAGAACCATACGCATATTGTTTGGTATCCTACGCCGGCGAGATAAGACTTTCTGGAGAGTCAAGCGAACGCGTTGCATTCCGTTGAGTCCCCACAGTGATGGCGGCTAGCGACCATTCATTCTCTTTAGTGTCTGCTAGCCAGAAAGCGTCCAAAACTCTGCCAGGCGAAAATCCACTCGACCAGAGAAAAACGAACGCGCGCTGAAGTGCGCCGCTCAGGCTTCCCGGCAACTGGAGAGTATGTAACCGTAATGTTTACAGGGAAACGCTGGCCGCGAACGCTATGCATGGAGGCGGGCTTTCTCGTAGAAACGCGGCCTCCTGCGTGGGCCGCGATGCGGCGGAGGCGAGCGCCAGCTGGAGGTACTGCAAGCAACCGGGCGCGCCACTGCCTGTCCCCCAAGACACCAACCCGTGCGCCGGCGCGCGTAAATGGTGGACGCCGCGGCCGGTCTGTGAATTGTAGAAACGCTGAAAGGGGGGTTTCTTTTAGTTTTCGTGCAACAGAATTATGTTTTCTCGTATAGTCAAATTACAGTTCGAGAGCTATCATGACTGTAGGTTGGGTGGAAGTCGTAGTTTACGATGTTTTCACGTACTTTAGCTTGAGAAATTCATCGTACCTTGGTGCTGAAACAGCGCACTGACAAGAACAAGGCGAAGACACACAAGAATACACAACACTCGCTGCACGACGCTTGCGCGTCTTCGCCTTGTCCTTGTCAGTGCGCTTTTTCAACACCAAGGTACGATGGTTAATCACCAACTCGCCCAACTTTCCACATTACTGAGAAATTCAATTAGTTCAGTAAATTCTTTGCGTCACATGGAGGGCCTGGGTATGCGTGGGTCGAAAATCTTTTTGCCGAAACACATCCGACGCCGACATTATTTTCTGCGACACAGGTTCCTTAACGCTATCGCGTTAAAACGCTTGCGCTCTGGCTGGCTCTGGCAGCCCGCAGGTAGCGAGAACAAAAAAAAACATTGAAGAGGCTCCATACGTTCTCGCGAATAAAAATTGAAGTGGAAAAATAAATAAGAACGTAGTCACTTTTGCTGGCTTTAGTGTCTTCGCATGAATGCTTTGGCGAAGGTGAAAAAAAATGTTGATATTCTTTTCTGTGACATGACAGAACAAATGAACCACCACAACGCTTCGTCACATCGGACCTCGCTGCGTGATTTGTCAACTTGTCTGATGGTGTGTTGATTTGGCTTGTCTCGTTGTATGGTCCGATGTACGACGCTAGAAAAGTCAGTGCACCTTTGGTGTCAAATATTTATAACAACATTAAACCCACACAGCTACGGAATTGAAGATATAAAGCACGATTTTGGAGATGTTAATGGCACCTTTCGCATCATCTTTTTCATTTGCTCCCATCTTGCCGGCCCATTATCGATCCAACCGCAATGACCATGTATGCAAAGCGCCTCCAATATTTGCTAGGACCAAAACATTCCAGAATTCCCCTTTGGTGTTATCAATGAATGAATGGAACGCCCTACCCCATTATATTGTAGCAATCACTGACCCGTCTGCCTTCCAATCTGCCCTGCGCACATATTTAAATGTATAAAATGTTCAGCTGCTACTTCTTGCCTGGCCTGTTTTATAGGTATATAAATTTTTTAAATGCGTATTTTTCCAACACCCACCTGCCACGTGTGCCTTGTTGAAGCGTGCCATGTATGGCAAATGTGAATTGAACCCTGTATTCTCACCTTAATTTCTTCTCGTATTTTTTTCTTTACAAACTGTATCTTTTACCCAAATCTGTGCTTGATTGTTGTTTTCAGTCACTTTTATTGTGTTGACATATCAAGTGTGAATTGTATTCCCCCCTGTGTAATGTCTTTCGGGGCCTTTAGGGTATTCAAAATTTAAAAAAGATTGATAACTTTATACCCAAAAAGTTTCGGAATTGAAATCCATGCGCTCCGTAGAATGCGTGGGTTGCAATGTGGGCTTGTTGGTAATGCATCTTCAAGGGGAGTATGGTAGCGCGATTCAAAGACGGGACAAGAGAAGACACAAAGGGACACACACAACGCTGTGTGTGTCCCTTTGTGTCTTCTCTTGTCCCGTCTTTGAATCGCGCTACCATACTCCCCTTGTAGAATGCGTGGCCACCGCGAGATGCCGCGACGAGCCCGCTCGGCATCAAAACGCCCTCGAAATTTTGTGTTCGGATGGGGTTCCTTGCGTTATGTGACTCCAGCTGTATGGTCGTTGCTACGAAATCCAGCCCAAGTTCGCAATGTTCGCGCTGAGATGCCTTTTTCGAGCTTGAAAGAGACATTCTAGACAAAATCCAGAATGATTTCCGGCGCCGGGGGTTGTTTTGGTCGGCGGTGCATGCACGCAAAAATTTCGGGACGGGCTGAAGCCCCATAAGCTCCTCCCTGGCTACGCCCCTGGTATTTCATCGTCATTTCATCGTCTTTTTGTTAGTAGAATGAGTGATTGTCTTGTGTTTATTTGCAGGAACTGCGGCAGATGCTGTTTTGATGCTCTTTTTCTTTATATATGCATTGGAATGAAATATGTTTGCGAAAAGCGCTTTATTGCCAGAACGCTTATATATATATATATATATATATATATATATATATATATATATATATATATATATATATATATATATATATATATATCTTCATTGTCCGTTATTTGTTGAACGATTTATTATTTGCTGAGAAGTCTGCGATACAACGGTTGCCCATACATAAACGAACGCCACGGGAGCAAAGCTATGCAGGAGAAAATTGACTCAGAACGCAGAATAGAAACGGACAAGAAAATCGACTGCACATCGAAAAGCTTCAGGCATGCGTTCAACGTCGTTCGTTGACGATGCTGGCACAGTCTTGCGCAGCGTGCTGGACATGCGCGTCAACTGGAAGTTTGCAGGGACCGCATCGTGTGTGTATACCAAACGAATGAGTACGCCTCTATTGAGCAGACTTTCATAGGTTTACTTTTTTCACCATCAGTACGCAAACTAGCTGACATTTTGTCTTCATGCAGACCAAATGCCCGATAGGTGTAGCAGACGGCAAGCGACCACAGCACCAGAGCAGAACACGAACGAACCTTTTCGTTCACGAACCTTTGCAGAAAATATCCATGTGCCTTAACTTTTCCCATGGTGGTGTTCTTTAGTCGAAGCTTCCTTTGTGATTGGTGTAGCATATGAAGGATAGCTTGAGGCAGTAACGAAGCTTATTTTCTGTACCGACGTTTCCGCTTTGGCCTTTTTTTGAAGGACTTCGTGGCAGTCCTGTAGGCTGCAGGGAATGAACTTATCTGGCCACACTTTCAATGCTGCAGCTTTAAAGGTCCGTATTCTAGCGCGCGGATGTATAATAATGTTTTAAAACAGGACATATATATATATATATATATATATATATATATATATATATATATATATATATATATATATATATATATATATATATATATATATATATATATATATATATCGGGCGTTTCTACGATGTCTTTAAGTAATATTTAAAAATACATCTTGAATTAGACGGGTGGTTCCTCCTGGACACGTACCGTCATTTGTGGTGGCCACGAGGTGACGGGTGATACGTAGTAATTAGTGGCTAACTAATAATAATAATTATTTAACTTTTAAGCAGCTAGTTTCAGCGGGCTCACTGTAATTGGGAAATTGAAGCGAGCTTTTGCATCTGGAGAAATGCGATTACCTGCGGAGCTGTGGCTTTCGGAACTGTGCAGCGAATTTTGGCTGTCAGAACGCGAGAAACCGAAACTGGGAGACTGCACTGAGCGCAAAGGCCGCGCCCATCGGGGCGACGTTCTGGTTACGTCACCCAGCTGCGCGCAGTTATATAGCGCGCTGCTACAGCAAGGAGCACGGAGCCCGGCCAACACCACCTAGATATAGCATAAGACCTGTTAACTCCGATTCATGACGTCATGCTACCTGTCCGAAATTTCCATTGCCAAGGCTGGCGTGACGAAAGCGGTGCTTTAAAGATAACCACGGCTTACTCGGGATCATGCCCATTAGACTCTATAGCAGTCGGCCTTCTGATACTTGGGTCTTCTGATCAGGCCTTCTGATACTTAGGTGGTGCTACCCCAGCGCGCTGGCTGCCTGCCGCTGTTAGACGTAAGTATAGAACGTCGCCTCCAGGGGCGCGGCTTCGCGTTCTTCGCAGCCTCCCAGTTTGTGAATTGGTCTTTGGACCTGCGCAGCAGTGAACATCGATTCATTGATTTTATGTTTGGATAAGCCTAGATTTTGGCAATTTCGTCTCCCTTGGTCTCTAATCTGATTTCGTTATCCGCATATGTTTTTGCGCACGCGCTGACAAGACTGTCCTTCCAGGGTGAACAGACCGCCCTGGACAAGCTCAGTTACGAATGACGCTCTTCATTGCACTATCTTTTCTCCACATCGTCTTACTTATTTTACGCCGCAACCAAATATAAAGCAACGATAACCCTGCAACAACTATGCGCGCAGAGCGTTTCCCTTCGGGTTTTGCAGATGGCGCCGAGCTTGTGCAAACGAACACAAGCGCTGGCTTTCGAAGGCGCCCTTATATGGAAGCCGTGCCGTGTTGCGAAAGTTACGAGCGATATTGACACAGTCAGCAGAGCGCTGCACGAACGATTGCCGGGCAAGGTGCTTTCTTCCGACTGAATTATTACGCGCTTTTGTCAGATGCATTCTTCTCAGCTCTGTAATAGTTCGTTGGTAGTATGCTAATGAGGTGTCGGAGACTGATTTGTACATCCATGGCCGAAGAAATTGATTCGGACGTCAAATATGCGTCTTCGGCGACGAATGATCACGACCACGGTGAGGCTGTTTACGTTTCGATGCTTCTATTCTTCCGCACATAAGGTGGGCGGTATTTTGGAATGCCGCCATCTGTTGTATCCTTCCTCCTCTTCGAATGACTTCCTACGTTCTCGCCTCTCACACCGTCTACTGAGAAGTGGTTCTTTATGAAGAAGGGAAAGCGGGAAAGGTTAGCACTTCCTTCTGCAGTCATTGCTGGAGCACGGCTCAGCGCCAAGCGTCTGCTTACTTACGCCAAACCCCGCCCTCCTCTCCCTCTCTCCTTTCATTGCATGTGCTACGGCTATCATGATACTCACGGGAATAACTGAGACAGCCTTTTCCGTGAGGAATCTTGTATATGGCATCTTATATACGTATGGCGCTGTCGATCGACTGCAAAATCGTGAACGGAAGGAACTTAGTATTTCGTGCCAACAAACCACTTCGCGCCAGACTTCTTGATCGTCGAATTACTCGAACATGAAGCGACGATGTTGTTGTTTCTTTGTTATTACTTCACTTTTGTTGGTTCTTATTGTTTCTTTAGCTTCCAGAGTTGTGTGTTTATCAAGTTTGTCCTTTGTAAATAATAAGTTTCGCTTCACATACCAACCTTTACTCCGTCCTCAACGCGGTGAATTCCCAGGCAAAAGTGGGAAAGGTTACATCATTGTGGTGTCGACCTCAACCTCAATTTGACCCCAGCCTCCCAATGTGAAATGTGGTTGATTTGTGGGTGACGACTACTAGAAATTTTATCAGCGAGGTGAACGATTCTCATATCATCCCCATGCGAGGTTGAGGGACGTGTCAATGTTTCATCTACTACGTTGCACCAAAAAAATATTTTTTTTTGTATTTGATTGGTTTTTGACTGTTCGTTTAACCACGTGTGGGCACATATTGTCCTGTCTATTGCGAATGAATTAGCAATTGGGAATCGGCGCTTCTGTTCTTAGTGTCGTGCCGTGTTTCTGTGGCGCCGTTTCGAAGAAAGGTTGAGAGTGGTCGAATGCTCAGTGAGGTCGAGTTTCGACGTAAAAGTCTTCCGCGGATGCTTACTTGCATATCTGCTTCTCCTGCACGAGTGAGTCGGTGGCATTCAGTGGACTTTCGATGTAAAATTTTACAGCTTTATAAGGTCGTCTACATTGAGGTATAGTTTACCTCAGCCATAAGACGGTTTGACATAGCGTGCTCTACAGCCGAGACATCCTACTGAAGAAAAATGTTCCCGGTGCATAACATTTAATTCGTTGTACGATGGCTTTACTCCTCCTGTATCAGGTACATCAGAACACGTTTACCCAGATTTATGCATTGGAGTCAGGAATAACATTCGACGAAGCAAGCATGGCCCTCGACTTGTGTTAGCAGCTAGAATTTGCGGCTGCGCTTTTGGATTCTGGAGCACTTGCTCTTAGAATGTCCAACTTTGCACAGTTGCCTCTGTGTGATGCTGCGCAACTTCTAAAAATGTAATTTTGCTCGAATGGCGCTTAGTGATATCTTCCTTCCAAAAGGTCGTGCTTCAAATCGATGTCAGGCTCACAAAACTGTGCTTGAGTTCTCATCAACAGTGGGACTATAGACTCTCGTCTGTTATGCTCTTACTCGGCGTGTGATGTGTTGTGTTGTGCTGGGTATGCCTTTCTCTCCTTTCTTTCCTTTTTTTATCTCCGTTCTCTTCAATTCCTCTTCATTTCTTCGCTTTGCTAACTCTTTGGTAATTGTTAACTTGCTTCTCTTCTTCCCTTTGCTGTGTTTATATGTGTTCAAACGATTAACAACGACAACAATAATCAATCAACCAATCAAATGTGTATTATAGTGCCAAGGAACAGCTATAGAGCCTTAGTACTGGTGCACTTAAAGAGTTATACGCAAGAAAAAATTTACACAGAAGAAACAGAAAACGATGAGGCAGGCGTAAAAGGGAAGTTAATCATGCAACATGATTATCTAGATTTCTACAAAACACAGGAAATGAACTCTGACATATATCTATACATGCAGAATACTTGTTACATCTTCCTTGGACTCGAGTCATGGGAGAGTCTTTGATGCATCGAGGACGGGCAGGAAATGCGGAATGTTGCCTGGTATACTTTTGCGACACGGAAAATTGCACATGATTAAGCAGCTTTGGGCAATGTAATGTCATGGAAAACCTTAAAAAGGAACAAAAAGTCTGACTTAATAGATCTTGATTTTAAATGTATGTGTGAGTTGAGGTATATACTTGAGAGGGCTGGACTATGGTCGCCAGAACGGCAAAAGCGGTGCTTTAAATTAGGCATCAGTTTATGTTGGACACGCTCAATGAAGTCAGAATTAGATTTGCACGTTTCGCCCAAAAATACTAAGGCATACCCTAATAGTGGAAAGCACACAGTAGAATTCAACTAGAACAAAGCAACAGGGGAGTAGAAGTCACGCGATGTGCGACAAATAATACCAAGAGCGCGAAGGGCTTGTTGTTTTACTCGTTTAGCGTGTGAATAGAAACTTAGCGTTTTGTCAAAATACACACCAAGATCTTTCATTTCATCGACCCTGGGCATTGGACCATCCCGAAGGCTATATGGAAATTGCACATGGTGTGTTTTTCGAGTTTAATTTAAACACCATAGTAGGAAGCATGTAAGAGTAGCTTATTGTTTTTGAACCAGTTTGAGATTTCAAAAAGTATGTTTCTTTTAGGTCAATGCTATCCTGAATACTGCTGACAGCTTTCAATAGCTTTAGGTCGTCAGGATAAAGAAGCAATAAAGAGTGTCCTGAAGAAATGTCATTTATGAACAGTACAATAGGAAGTGAAAAGTGCCAAAAACAGATCTTTGAGGAACTCCGCTAGTTACCTCATAGACAACAGAACTCTGTCTATCAGTGCCCACAAAGCACGATCTGTGCCTTAGGTAATTTGGTTCCAAGCAACGATGGAAGAAGACATGTCCATGTGAAAGAGCTTTGTAATGAGGAGCCCATGGCAAGCTACACCAAATGTTTTACTTAGGTCAAAGTAATGACCATGTAATTGGCCCGTATTATGTGCCACACTGGAAGCATGGGTCATAAATGTGACCAAGTTCGTTATTATTATTATTATTATTATTATTATTATTATTATTATTATTATTATTATTATTATTATTATTATTATTATTATTATTATTATTATTATTATTATTAACGAGTTTTCTTTAAGTGAAGTATTGTCTGCAGCTGCCGCAGTGGCTCAGCTCTTATATGCTTCTGTGCTACTGGCTGCAAGTTCGAAGGTTTTATTCTAGGCCACGGCGGCTGCATTCTGAAGGTTCGATTCAATCTCATTTTACAGACGCAATATGCCAGCTTTTGTGACAGGTACCTATAGGCAGAAAACCTGTTTTAAGGTAGCTTGACTTGGACCACGTAATATGCGGCAGTGTTTACGTCCCGTCAACAAGAAGAAGAAAAAAAAGAACCTAGTAGCAAAGCCATTACTAAACATGTGTACAGATGTAATAAAGAACCGCCATATACTCCATATATTTGCGTCATAACATACAAAAATGCATCATCATCATCATCAGCAGCAGCAGCACCCGCCGCTACCGCCTAGTTTTATGTCCATTCACTGCAGGACGAAAGCTTGTTTCTGCTTTTTTGGACAAGTGCTAATTTGCGTCTATTTCTCTCTTTGCGATGTTTATTGTATCAAATAATGTATACATGACTTTTATATGCGAAAAAGAATATTTCAACTGTATTTTAGGCAAAAAAAAAAGATTTAGGTCAAGAGTAGAATTGAAACAGTTACGCCGTAACAAAGAGCCTGCAGTACACAGTGAAGAAAATAAGATATAGTACAGATCGAATGCCTTTGCAATATTACAAATGCAGATGCTAAATACAAGAAGGATGCGAGGAAACATGCAAAGGAGAAAAAAGAATGATGGAGGTGAAATCCAAGAATGCCCATGCAATCATATTAAACGGACACTGGAATGCCAAGCAAGATCCCGTCCTGATGCCGTTAGTAGATCCTTAGTAACACAGAGAAGACTAAAATGTAAAATGACGAGTGGGAACGGCCACCTGCACTACGTATGCCCATTATGTCATGTATTTCGACGTTGTCTGCTCAGGAACGCTTAATAGTTTATAGGCAGACGATTACATTGCATTCTAAGGGAACTAAAGGTCCAACTTATGGCGTGTTTTGAGGAGGTTTTCAGCAGAAAGACACCCCGAATCTGCGAAAATACTTCGAAGCTCGTGACGTCACACTGAAGCACCCGCGCTCTAGTTTAAGTGCAACAATTCGAGAAGAAGAGCTTCACCTATAATTTTATTTGTTATAATAATCACGCTTTGTTCGAGAAACAAATGAAAGTGAAGGCCTTCAGAGAAGAATTTACCGCTCTAAACTAGTTCAGTGTTTTACCAAAAATAGCGCAAGGAAGACTTGCACGAGAAGGACAGAACGGGTGTTAACTTCCAAAAGAATTTATTTCGGGAAACCTGCAGTGGAGAAAAATTCGGACGTCTGCGCATAAGTGAGCGTGCGGTCACACAAAACATTAGCGATACCAGCTCCAGCTCCACATCGTCTGTCTAAGCAGCCATGTATATAAGACGATTCTGCTAATTGCGATACGAGAATATCGAGGGAACGCTGACACACCCCGCTTCCTTTTTTTTTTTCCTGATGCAGAAAGCCTTCATTATTTCTCGGGCAACCTGGTCACGGCTTTTCGCAAGAATTCTTGCGCCATCAGACCGCGGTGCGCATGTGTCACAGTGGGTCAAGGAATGCGACCCAGACATATCTTTTACAGAAATTTTACCTTCCCTTAATCGGTCAGTAATACGTGGGCCCGTTTCGCTGGCGTAGAGGCAACATTGAGGGAATTTCTCGAACCACGCCAGTAGAGCAGGTGAAATAAGTCATAGGTCGCACGACCCTCCTTTACCCCCACGAAACAAAGAGCTGTGGGACGATGCCCTCCGCGACGGAGCTCCCGAGGTCCTCCGAGCTGTGATATAATAGGCTCGAAACATCGCCTGAATCATCTTAGGGACCCTGGACTGAGGGTTCCTCCCACACTACTCTCGCCGTTCAAATACTAATAATAAAGATGCTTTACTCTCTTCCGAGTGCAGAGGCGGTGAAACAGCGCGGACCGCTTGTTAGGCGCAGTGAACCAACACCACCTAGATTAGCGGTGTTGAGTGAACTCCACGTATATATACGTCGTAACTACACGCCACTTCCTTCGAATTGTGGGCAAGCTTGTGGCACTGCCTATGGCATTTTTGTACCCTGTCTTGATTCGGCCCTACTGCGTGATCTCTTCAGTTTCCGCAGCGTGGTCTTAGATACACTAGTCAGAAAACCGAACAAGAGTGGAACCGATTTAACTAAAAGATCCGCTAAATCTGCAGCTTGAAGCTCTCTTCTCACACGACTGCTGCAGCGTAAGCTGTAAAGTCAGTGTTGCTATATTGCGCTTGTCTTCTCTCTCTCTCTCTCTTTTTTTTTTTAAGTGGACTGAGTCGAATGGCAGTTCAGCTTTCCTTGCGAGCACGTGGACGGTACGTCAGTGTTGACATGAGATTTTCTACTCGTCTATATATGCGTTAAACGAATGTCCAATTGCCCTAAACGTTATGGAATGAATAGTGGGAAGCACCTGAGCCCCTCAATTTATGTATGTATCTGCGAACCGGTTTCAATTTCGGCACCCGTGAGGTTGATGTGTGATGACGTCACGAGTGGCTGGCTCCATATATCTGTGATCGCTGGGGTCGTTATACACGCGAGCGTAGAAAGGAACCTTCGCTTCAAAAAACGCGCCGCTTCATGATTCTGAAATCGCCGTCGAATGTTCGCTTCTTCAGTTGCGGTTACCTGGTGATGAAGAATAATGGCGCCAGAAACAAAGACCACGTCTCTTGTGACACTGCTGCTGTGTCGAATCTAATGGAGTTCTGCACTAAAAAGAAAAAAAAACTCGGGCGACGTTGCCGCTTCTGTGTTCGGCTTCTGGCGCTTCCGCAATTACCTTTGTGTGCCTCACTCTGGCCATTGACTGCAAACACGCACCAGCGCAATATCAATTACCAACTCGCCCAGGAAGCGGCACTTCAGTTAAATTGTCTGCCCAGCTTGCGCCTATATCGTTTTGGTGCTTATAACGTAAGTGAAAAATAAAGATAGAATAACAATGTCTTCCAAGAAAGCCGATTTACCAGCCACGTGCTAGCGTTGTGTCGTCTATACGTATATGTACTCTTACCGCGAAAGCAGTGATCACGCTGAGCTGCTCGCACTAAGCAAATTCATTAAAGGAATCAGCGCGAGCGTAAAAGTTCGTTTCCTGAGCTCTAGATTCGGCCGTGCTCTACATGACTGTGTCCTGTGTGTCTGTCCTTTTTTCTCGCTTTCCATGTCTCTCCTTCTTTCTTTTTAAAGTCGCAGTACAAATGCGCGCACGCGTGCTCTTTGTATCCATCGTCATCGCAATCCGAGAACTGAAAGCTGCTGTATACGGGACCAAAGTGAGTTTTGCGGATTAGAGTCTGGCTCCTCCGTGGCGTTCGTGGAGCAATTTGTGCGCACTTGAAGCATATTCACGGCCCCCCAAAATACTGGACTTTCATGTCTTTGCATATTAGCATATTTTACGAAACATCCCTCGTGCTCACTTCAGCTAAAAGTTAATTAGTACCCGTGCAGATTAATTCAGATCAGTTAATTTCGTTATTGGGCTGAATGGGCTGCTATATACACCTTACGGGTTCGGGTAGGCGTGGAGTTCTAATGTCCCGCAAACTATTATTTCAACGCTACAATGCAAGGTGACCTTACCTTGTTTTACTGCCGCGAAACATTGGTTGCGTATGTGTTATGGAACATGTGGACGTGCCCGAAACGTCCGCGCTGGCTGATACTTATCCCGTGCGCACCGATGATATACAGAAATATCAGCGTTGATTGAGCAACGCTATGAGAAAAACTTGCTGTTGCGCTATAGTTCTTTTAAGGACAGAAGAACGCTATGAGCCCTGTCATCTTCGCATTTCATTGAAGATCCGTGCAGCCAGCGTTGTTCAAGTCGAAAGCAACAAAATACTGTACGCGTTACGTTGAAAGATTCTGCATACATACGTACATATAGAAGTATACGCAAATAAGCAATATTCACAAGTACAAAGACTGTATGTAGACGCATGTAAACAGTCATCGTCAAAAGCTCCGAAGCCACTTTGTTCTGTGTCAAGATCTGACGCCGAGCTCTTTGGCAAGGGGGCTGGAGCTTTGACACTGAGAATACTAAATGGGCAGCGCCCTTACCAATCTACGGGTCGCTCGAGAAGCCAAGATTCTGCACGAGCCATCACTAGGGGGCCTAAATTCAGATCCGGTCAGACGCGAAGCTTTCGGCACGAGGACTGTGTATATATATACAAATGTGCGCTTGCGCACGTATGTCTGTGCTTCTTCGTGAGTGGTCACAATTTCAAACCAAAGTCAAAGCTTGAACGGCTTCTAACGGAGTGATTACGCCTGAGCGTGGTCTTATTCCTTGAGCGCCTCTCGCAGCGAACTGAATAGGCGTAGCCAGCCCCGACGAGCGGCCCATCCTTGCTCACGTTTTGTTTCCGAATGCGACCGCCCGAAACAGTTGCAGCAGGCAGTGCCTAATGGCCGAACAGGTGCACAACCCTAACGACAGGCGGCATCGAGTCACTTTTATTCCTTATTATTATTCCTTCTTTAGTTTTTACCTCCACACCGGCAGCAGTTTCACCGTCCGTGGGAAGAGGTGGGGTCGGGTGGCAATGGTGGTGGTGGAGGGGGTGGTGTTCGTTCCACCACGTGCTCTCCGGCGCCGAGGCCCTGTGGATGCTGCCCGCTGGCCGGGCGGACGGGTTCGCGGCGGCGGCGGCGGCACAGGTGAGCCGGTTACGCTACACGGTGGGGCATGAGAGGGGTTCCGGTAAAGGGGCACGCAGGCGCCCGCAGGCACGCGGCCTTGAAAGGGGCAAGTTGGCCTGCATTTCGTCGCCGCCGCTACCCCAGAAACGGGCCCCATCCCCCGACGGACGCTGCAGCATCCGCTGCCTGCCGCCGGGAGGAGACGGGGTGGCCGCTCGCAAAATTAGACCCCCGTCTAACCCCCCCTTTACCGGCTCGCATGCCCGATCGCGCATCCGCTGAGGAATGTGCCGACAGAGACGATCACAACAACAGCCCCGACACTGAAACGGGTCCACGCTGCAGCCACACTTCGTCGTCGCGACATGCAGATATATGCACTCTGATGCTGACCAGCTGTTGGCGCGTACGTCGGAGAACTTGCGCGACGCTTGATCACGCTTATGTAAGTTCGCGTACACTCACGTCTATAATCACACTAACTGCCACATACCACAGTCTCAAGGCTATCAAGTGAGAGTGGGAGTCACTGCCCTTATGAGTTAATGCAATAACTTATGGCATTTACCGCAGCGCTCGCTCATGGAATTCGTTCGCGATCGCACTGATTGGATATATCGCCGACCGCAATAGTTTAGAGGTCGTAGGTTTCACGAGAAATATTAATTTATGCGCTGTTAAGACATGACGCCTCTAATTCAATGAATCGATGCGTAGGTTTCAGAGGCTATACTGCTCACGAAAAACATTGAATTCGAGATTATGTGTCCTGACTTCGAGGGAACTCAACGGCTTCGCAGATCCATGTCCCGTAAACGTTTGTAGGTGATTGCGCTTATTATACGGGCTCGCGCTCGGGCCTGTTTCTAGAAGGGGTAAAACTGGGACGAAGGTTCTTTAAAGATCTCCTGTCGTACAATCGCTTTGTTGTTGTTGTTGTTGTTGTTGTTGTTGTTGTTGTTGTTGTTGTTGTTGTTGTTGTTGTTGTCGTTGTCGTTGTCGTTGTCGTTGTCGTTGTCGTCGTCGTCGTCGTCGATCAGATACAGTCACGAGCGCCACGCGGAGGCCAGCATTCGACAAGCGTGATTAGAGCGGACAGCCAATGCTCCACTGCCCGACAAATCATGGTTTGAGCGATTGCGAGATAATGTGCGGATCCTTGTACAAATGCCCAAACAACGCGGTGAGCCCGGCTTGGAATCTGTACTATATACATTATATCGAGGCGCAGTTAGTGTGGAACCCAGCGCCCTCCGAGAGGTGCTGAAGATGCACAGGAAATGAGACGGTTGTGGCGCGTGGGTACCTTGTGGATCGCCCTCTTTGGAAAAGAGGCATCTCTGCAATGACGCGCGAAGCTATATGCAGAGCTCGTAATAGATGAGTGAAACATTTAGTGCACATCAAGACGAGGACGAGAAGTACAGACACGAAACACACGAGTTCTATTTCGTGTCTGTACTTCTCACTTCTCGTCCTCGCCTTGTTGTGCGCTAAAGGCATCAATCATGTCGTATTAACATACCCAAACAGCCACGTTTGTGATAGATTTCTCTCGTCACTACTACATATGTTTTTGTACCTTAGTGACTGAATGAATGAATGAATGAATGAATGAATGAATGAATGAATGAATGAATGAATGAATGAATGAGTGAGTGAGTGAGTGAGTGAGTGAGTGAGTGAGTGAGTGAGTGAGTGAGTGAGTGAGTGAGTGAGTGAGTGAGTTATTTGCTGTAATGTACAACTGGGGAAAGTCTTGCAAGGAGTGCCTGTATATTGTTCTGACCGTAAACTTCTGACGTTGCAAATGCGTGGCAGTTCATGAGTTCCAACGCGTAAAAAATGAATGAATGAATGAATGAATGAATGAATGAATGAATGAATGAATGAATGAATGAATGAATGAATGAATGAATGAATGAATGAATGAATGAATCGCAATGGCTTTAAGTGCTTTTGTCATGATGTGGATAATTCGAGAGGTCAGTCATCGTTCGCAGGCTGCGGTATTCACTGCCACCGGAGGTAAGCCATGTGCACGGCGGCCATGTGTGGCGTGTTCATTTCCGTTTTTATACATGCAGACGCGCTGAATCCGCTTCGGTCCAGGTCAGAGATCAGAATGTAAACCTGCCGTATCGGTTCTGTTCAGGTGAAAAGACTCCCCACCATCGCAAATGGCTGTTTTATTTCCATTCTCTGTCACTTCAACATACAATCCTACAAGGCGAGAAAGGAGGGGCAGCTTAGGTGTTGCGGGTTACTTCTTCAGCAGCGGAAAGGTATCGAGCGATTTCACCAAGTTACTGGAGGAGTATGGTTGCTAAATCTGCTGACGATAGTCTTTCAGAGCTGTTAATGCAATATTTGACACACATTCTGGGATCCCAGCTATCGTTATCCAAGTTGTTAAAAGAAAAAGAAAGGAAAAAGAAACACGGTGCAAGTTACCAATATAAGACACCCTATGTATAAGATCTTTCTCAACTGGGCATCCAGAAAAGTGACGAGCTTGTAAATGGGAAACGACTGCTTTCAGTTATCTGGGGCACCAAGGAAATGACAGTAATTTAATTAAGGGCAGATCACGTAATCAGATGTATCATGCACATACGTATAGTGATGTGTTTGTTGAAATAGAGAAGTGCGATTACAGCACCGCATATTGCTTTAGAGGGGTGCAAACGATTGGCCAGATGATAAGTGGGGGCACCAAGATGGTAGGCTGCCTATAAGCGAGCCATTTTATTGAGGGTTTGGACATTATTGGGCGGAGTTATCTGCGCCGTGTGTTCGCTCAGGAACTGGTCCCTCTACGCAGCAACTACAGCAACGACAAAATGCTTCTCCTATGAAACGCTGCTCTTTCTGTCTCTTGGGTTTTTGTGACTTTTGTGTATTCCGAGGATCATCACTCTCCTGCGGGTGGCGATGGATCCTGACCCCGTTGTACGTAGTCCCGACAAGGCATTGCCTTCAACGTCGGCCTCAAGGAAGCGGAACAGACGAGATGATGACACCAGCACTGGCAGCGCTGAACTGTACACAGCGAGTAGCGATGATAGCGACGATGACTTCGTACCTGTTGCGAAGTGCAAGGCGAGGAAGAGGATTCTCGGCGAGACTTCGCAGAGAAGTACGTCAAGAGTGAAGGCTTCCTGTGGTCCGCCGCGCTACACTATACTATTTGTTCCCGTTGATTGTTCGGACAACCTGAGAAGCATGAATCGGCAACTCATCTTGGCACGACTTGAAGCTCTCGCGCCGAATGAGATAAAAGGCATCTGACTTAACCTACGTATATGAACGTCCTGGCCATAGACGTCGAGCACCAGGCCCCTTTACGTACATTGCGAACTGTTACGGAGCTTGGCGATATCAGAGTCTGTGCTTACATCCCGCTGAACAGAGGCACGACAACCGGCGTCATGTATATGATGTCGACATCTCTATACCGAATGCTGACCTTCCTGACCTGGTCAAATCAGCTACTGACGCTACGGACATACTGCAAGTTTGCCGAATAGGCAACTCCCGTTGTGTCAAGGTGTTCTTCAGGGGCGAATGTCTTCCATCACATCTGAAGGGTGGTCTTTTTCGTCATGTCAGTCGAGCCCATACTCCAAGGCCCCTTCAGTGCCACAAGAGTCTGAGAATGGGCCCCGTGAGCGGCGTGTGTAACAATAAGCCAGCTTTCCCGCGCTGCGCCGAACCCCACACAGCAGAGTCTTGCAAGACGACTATCCTGAAATGCAGGACCTGCAATGGAAACCATGATGCCTCATCAAACTACTGCCCACTAATCAAGGAGGAGAAAAGAATCTTGAGACAAGTGGTGAAGGACGGCTCGTCACGGAAGGAAGCGATAACGACTGTTAAAAGAGTCCGTTCCCGTCGACGGCGCGCTTCCAAGAAAGAAAAAAGTGTTATTTTGCCTACATGGGCGTTCCTTTGCGCAGTGGCGGCCGCCACCACCGCCAAGCACCCTACAGCTTCATGGATGGTGAGAAGAATACCGAGGCTCAGCAAAAAATTATCTGACGCTGCCATGGCCTGCAGAACCACAGACACTTCTCCGCCGAGCGACAGAATCGACTATATAGCCAAGCGCCACTTCGACAACAGATAATCAAGCTGGGCAAGATGTCCAGGTCGTTGCTATGCTGAGGTCGCTGGTGAGTGTTATCCGTGCACTCCTCAGTAATATGCAAACGCCATCCGCTAAATGCGCACTGGAAGTCATGGATTCCCTTGAACCAGTACTTGCGCGTCTACAGTAAGAAGATGGCTTGCCATCCGCAACCACTGCGGGCCTTCCGGGAATAAGTCAAGTGCGCTTCCATACTTCAATAGAAAGCCAGAGGTCTGCAGTCACGGATGTCAGAATTTCGGCACTTTGTTTTTGAGAACAAGTTCCCCGTTATCATAGTTTGTGAACCTCATCTTTAAAGAAACAATTCGACTGTCGGGCTGCGAATCATTTGTTTCTTCATCATGCATTGAACGTAGTCAAGTTGTTGCGTACATATCCGCAATGAGCTCACGTATGTTCACCAAACAGTGCAGCATCACAACGATAATCAATACATGCGTCTCCGTAATAAAAAGAAAGTTTCATTCACACTGATAGGCGCCTACATATCCCCACCACGTCGGCTTGATCGACAGAGACTAAACGACATACTCACAGAAACTCCGGGCCCTTGGATAATGATCGCTGACTTTACCTCCCAGCATCCACTCTGGAGAAGCCTTAGGACAAATAAACGAGGCACGAGTTTTGTTGATCTCGCTGCCGAGCACAGACTAAGAGTTTTGAACGACGGTAGCGCGACATATCTCCGAGGAGTGACTTACAGCTGCTGCTTCGACTTGACATTAGTGTCGCATAGCTTAAGTTCCAAAGTTCAATGGTTCAGACAATGAAACTCTTTGCACCGACCATATTTCTACGTACACGACTATCAGAGGCCTTGACAGTTCTCTCTACCCTGTGCTCTCAAGACAGACAGAACTGGCAAGCGTACCGAATTTTTACCGGGGAAAAGTGCAGACATGACCATCCCGAGCCTCACGAAGACACGATCATACAAGCTCTGCAGACTTCTACGCGGACGTTTACAACATCTACAAGACGTACAGATTTCCACCAAGAAATAGAGAGGCTTCGGGTGATCCGCAGGTGGGCCGAGAGACGATATAGGCGTACTAAGTCCCTTTATGACCTGAGGGAAGCCCGACGCATTCAGAAGAAAGTTCAGCGTCAGATGAATAAACTGCAGAACCAATGATGGAAGAGCTTTTGCGAATCGCTGGACCTTCGCAAGCCGTTATCGCTCGTGTGGAGAACTCTTCAGGATCTTCGCTCACCTCCACAACGTCGTCCCTTCCCAGCGCTGGCTCTACATCAAAGTCTTTCAGAGCTTGAGGTAGCGGGAGAATTTTGTGCGAAAGTTACTGGTGATTTCGTTCTGCTGGCTGACTTCTCGCTACATGACCTTCCCATCGCGAGAGATCAAAGCATGGAAGTGCCTTTCTCTATGGAAGAACTACAAGCGGCATTGGCTGCGTGCAGGCGATCGTCATCACCCGGTCCCGATTGGGTGACCTACGCTTCCTTAAGGCACCTAGGTTCAACAGCTCAACGTTGTCTCCTGGATATATTAAATCAATCTTGGCGTGGCGGCATTGTCCTCGGCGTTTGGAAGTGTAGCCAACTGGAGCCTCTACTGAAGCCTGGGAAGTCTCCGCTGGACCTTACATCGTACCGGCCGATTGCACTTGCGAGTTGCGTCAGTAATGTGATGGAGAGGATGTTGCTGACACGTATGGAATGGTACCTCGAATACTATAACGGTTACCCAGAGGCTATGGCTGGTTTTTGTCCTGGACGGTCTTCAGTTGACAGCGTCATTGATCTCGTGATCTCTGTACAGCAACAAAAGCTATGAAGCGCCTCTCAGTGGCACTCTTCTTAGATGTAAAACGTACCTACGATAACGTAACTCATGAAGCCATTCTTTAAGCTCTTGAGGCTGCAGAACTTGGAGGCCACGTCTTCAGGTAGATTATAGGAGCCATCTCTCACGGAGATCTGTGTTTGTCCTTGCATAGGATGGCCCGACAAGTATATGTATCTCCAGTCGTGCTGTCCCACAAGGTGGAGTGTTGAGCCCCACTCTTTTCAATATCGTCCTAGTAGGGCCTGTCGAAACGCTACCACAGACACCTTTGTCGGCTACTACCCGGCCCATCATTTAGCCAATTTTTCAGTGCAAATACCACCGGCTACGTTCTGTGGTATTGTGACGAGACACCATGACTAGATACCATCTGGCTTCGTGAGCCTGCGAAACGCCCAACATCGGCATTGTGGTGTCTCCTGCAAAGTCACCTGCCCCTCAGTTCCTGGGATTGCTAAGAAGACAGAATTGCCACCGTTAGCCTTGAAGCAGTTGTCTCTGCTTCTCCTCAACGAGTCTTATTTTGACCGTGTACACATTTACACGAACGGTTCCACCAATTCAAATAGCTTTTTTTTTATTGCGATAAAGGCTTGCCCTTAAGGCATAATACTTGGAGCGTATATGTGTATTATATGTGCGCTGTGAGGCCTGTGTTGTGTATGAATTGAAGCAGTGTTTTGTGGAATCTGTTGTCATGTATCCAGCGGTCGTAGCTGGTTGTCACGCTGTAGCGGAGGCCGGCTTGCAGTAGGAGACGCGAGCGTTCCGATTGTAAACCTGTACATGTCCATATTAGGTGGTATGCATCTGATTCCACCACAGGAACGGAGCAGTATGGACACGTAGCACCCAGTGGTAAATGCGACCAGTTCCACCTTGAGACAACAGCCGGTTTAAGGGCCACCCCGGCCCGAAGCCTCCTAAGCACAACTTCCTCCGCCCTAGTAAGGAGGAAGTTCAATTCAAATAGCTCTACCGAAGCAGTAGTTGTTACATCAGACGCCGTCTCTATGCAGTTTAAATATTCGCAAAATACAACGTCGACAGCAGCAGAAATTGCGCCTCTTCAAGGTGCACTCAAGTATGAGCACTCAGCAGCCATCAAATTGTTGGGCCATTTTCTGCGATTCCAAAGCATCCCTACAAACGCTGCAGTTTGCACTACGTCATGGGTTACACGAGCAGCTTGTGTACTAAATAAGGCACGCTCATAATCACGCGCTCGATAAAGGCCACTACATTGTATTTCAGTGGTTGCCGAGCCATTGCGGAATTGTCGGCAACGACATCACAGATGAAGCTGCACGTTCGGCTCACAAAAAACACCAGTTGGTACCTATACCGCTTTCAAGAACTGATGCTGCTCGACAAATTCAGTCACTTGCTCGCCGCATCACACTTCTACGACGGAATTCACCAGGTTTCACCAATTCACGCTTGCACACTCTCGACCTTAACTTACGACTTCTCCTGCCAGCTGGACTCTCCAGTCGCGAAACAACTTCACTGTGTCGCATGTGGTTGGGCGTCGCATTTACAAATTCTTATTCATTTCTGACAGGAATGACCAACAGTGCGGTGCGCAATTTGTGCGGGTGCGATGAGACTCCGGAGCACCTTTTGTGTTACTGCTCATCCTTTGACACTCGGCGACTTTACAAGCGAAACTCAACCTGCTAGACAATATAGCGCTCTCAGAAGAAAAGATCCTTGGACCATGGCCTATGCGTTCTTGTATTCAAAAGGCCACAAAAGCCCTTCTGCGTCTCTTGAAGGACACTGGATTGTACGAACTCTTGTGACAATGGAGATTCCTCTGCGACTGACTGTGAGCTGACTGACTATTATTTTTCTTTTCTCTCCTTATCTGTTCTTCCCTCTTCTCCCTTCCCAAGTGTAGTGTAGCCAACCGGGCACGTCCTTGGTTAACCTTCCTACCTCTCCCTCTTGATTTCTTTCTCTCCTTCCTGCAGCAAACTATTCTCTGAACAGTCCTTAGTTGCATTGTTCTTTCACCTTCGAGCCCTCCAATAAGTGATCCGCATTATTACTTATATTACTTATGTCATTACTTATAATAACCATATACTTACATATCGCACTATTAAAACACTTATTCGCATTATTGACCATTAAGAGAATACGAATAAGTGTTCTTATTCCTCGTATTTGACACAAACGAATATTCGTCCTTTTCTAATAGGGAATTATCGAGTCTAATACGAATCAAATAGCTGGCGCCATCCTATATTCGTATTCGGAATTTCCAACACCCCTAATAGGAATACTAGTCGGTCCGGATTTGGATTGTATACTGATGGCTTTTGCGGTTCCAATGTTGGCAGTGTCGTCTTAATGGTAGAAAATGGCAAAGCCACATACCATTAGGGTACCAAAATTTACGTAATTAGGATACTTAACTGGTATATTGACCAAACGGAGATTACGTACAGTACATGCTACCGCACGCTTGTTTAATGAGCTATACACCGAGAGTTGCAAGTACAGAGATCGATAACTTCCTGCGTGCATCTGAATATTTTTTGTTCATCAGTTATACACACTGATCTTTTATGATCGATAGACCAGGTGTGCCTGTAGGTGTCACGCATATCAAGCCACCACTGCACCGCTCTCGGGGTGGCATGTAGGTATAAACTTACTTCAGCGTGTCGTTGATGCATCTCGTGAATAATAGAATGCGATCTGGCGCTCTTACAGAAAGAGCGGCGCGGAAAAGTGAGCGAACAATATAAACGATGCACCACGCGCGCAAATGCCGCGTCTCGAACGCGTGCTTCTGCACCGCGACTCGCACGAGCCCGCGAACTCCTCCTGCTCACAATGTGCTCAAAAGGTGGGGCCGACGCGCGATCCCTCTGTTCCCCGCACAGCACAACCGAAGAGTCAGGTCACGACTTGCGGAAGAGACGCGACCTTACTGGCAAACCACGGAGCCAGCTGCGTTGAGGAAATGAAAGGGCGCAGGCACCAAAAGGACGACCACTGTGTTTCATGGGTTTCGTTTTCGAAATGACGTCGTCCGCTTCAGAACCTTCCAACACTTGGTTTAAATGAAGAATCAAGGCGAATGCTCGAGTAGCCGCGTCTAAGTTGGTATATAGAGTAAGTTCTGACCACCGGATGCGCTCGACGTATGCATGCACACACGGCGTGTATAACCGAAAGCTGTTTGATCGAAAACGACATTCAAGCTTCGTTCTTCTGCGAATATATTTTCCTCCACGGCGCCGGCCGTGCCCGCGAGCTACGCGTGCAGGACAGGTCAGCGGTCCGAGGGGCCAGTCACATTGTTAGCCGGGCGCGTCAATCATTATTATGGATGAGCTGCAACTTCTATGATGCACGCACTCGAGTGACCACAAGCTCTGCGGTTCATCGTGAGGCCTAACGGTTCGCCAACCTCCCTGCCCATGCGTGCCATCCTTGTCGTCTGCTTCTCATTTCTGGCAGCGAG
Organism: Dermacentor albipictus; assembly: GCF_038994185.2. NCBI lineage: Eukaryota > Metazoa > Arthropoda > Arachnida > Ixodida > Ixodidae > Dermacentor > Dermacentor albipictus. The sequence goes on along the minus strand of NC_091823.1, from coordinate 44,196,031 downwards.
TGCGGAGAGGCCTTTCCTGTCGCGAAAACACAGTAGTATATATATATACCGACACGCGCGTCGCCAACACGATATGCGTATATATACATATATGATGGAGCCGACAAGCTGACACAGGTGGTATAGCGATCATCAGGGCGCACACGCCTGTGCACACACAGGCGTATACTGACGACGCCGTTGCACTGGAATCACTTACAAATGTCCCGGTGTGATGCCAGTCCCTCACCCCCCCCCCCCCCAACAAACACACATACATCCTCTACTCCGACTATACCGAAACCTCCAATCACACATGTGGTGTGGCGCCGGGCGAACGCCTGATGAATGCGTTCATCGAATGCGATCAGCCGCGTTGACGAACGTGATCTCTAAACTGACCAGTGCATGCACTGAACAATGGGTAATGCTGAAGTAAGTCAACTTGTGACCACTAATTTGTGAAACTTTCACGACTTTTGCGCTGACTCGTTGAGTTCGTTTGTATATATAGTTAACGAGTAAGCGAAGGAGTCATGAAACCTTAACAATTAACGAGTCAGCGCAAGAGTCATGAAACATTCACCAATTGGCGGTCACAAGTTGACTTACTTGAGCCATAAGAAAGGAAACGTGTTCATTTCCTTGCTCCACGACGTAAGCAATGTCTTGTTTTGATCTTATTATTTAAATATTATTTCCGTGTTTTCTCTATAGGGCCGAAGGGCAAGGCCTAAATGCGATGTCACAGTTTAATGCAATGCGCACGCAGGCGCCACAAATTATTTTGCCATCCCAAGAGGTGACATTCTCACAAGCTCTATAAAGATATACTATAGCTCCCTGCAATCCAAAGCTGAAAGGATGTTCTCCAATCTGGCAAGTCTATTGTGGAGGACGTGTTCAGAGTTTGTTTCTACGTAGAACACATCGTTCACGATAGACGTGCCCATTTGCTTCTGATATAAATTATTCTGGACCGTAAGTTGGCGAATAGTAGGGAAGTTTACAATTTTCTCGAGTAGGAGATCTTTTACTTTGCGAGTCGAGAATACTTACGATATCGAGAACATTTAGCGCTACACAATAACTGCACAGTGGATGCCCATGCTGATTTCTGGCTGGAGTCAATCCTACTTTCGCTTCATGAAGACATGTCGCAGAAAATCCGGTGTCGGCGGCGTTGTCCATCAGTGAAAAATTAACCCGCGGGCCCTTCGCTTGGCACATAGGCGTTGCTGAACCAACTGAATTTTTCAATGTGAAGTGCGCAGAAAATTCGTAAAGTACGACTTTCACACAATCTACAGACAAGACAGCGTCAGAGTGTAATTTAAGTATACGAGGAAACATAATTCTGGTACGCGGAAACTTAAACACAAACCCCTTTTCCAGCTGCCATTTGAGGTCTGTCTTAATGGCCGCGGACACTAGGTGTGGATACTAGGGAGCCTTAGTGAGTGGGTTGTTGTCTTTAACTTTATGAAGTGTGTGAGAAACAAGTGACGATGAACGCTATCGCGATCCAATCTCAAAGGCGAAACTTAAGCATCCTCCAAGTTTTATTTTATACTCTCATTTTATGCACTCATGACGTAGCGCCACCTCCTTCCCATTGGCTGCGCAGTCACGTGTGCAATGACGAACACACTAGCACACCTTCAGGAAACGAGAATCGTGGAACCGTTGTGGCGTTGGGGAAGTGTGCGCGTCTCTCACCCCGACCCAGACCAAAATTTACCAAATTTTACTTTCAGATATATTGGGTTACTGTATTTACAGGAACCTCCCTCAGAAGTTTTACGTCAATCCGAGGATTTTGTGACGTGTTTTTACTCTTTGCGCCGTCGCCCATTTTGGGTACCATCTTTCGGTCACGCCGACTATATACGCCGACGGATTTTCGCGTAATGGAACATATAATGCTTCCGTATTAAAACATGAGCTTGCGTAGTACAGCGTGCTACGCCACTTATGTAGCCATACTTTACAGGCTGTACAGCGATGATTCACACTCTCTGAAAAGTACTGTGAATTCGAAGCAATTACGTGTTTGATCCTAACGCTCCATTTGTGCTTTCTTATTTTTATTTTATTTTATTGTACCCTCAAGACCGAAGTATTAAAGAGGGGAGTGGGTAAAAAATATACACAAGTAAATAAAAGAAGCAGCAAGAAATTGTTAGTTATTTTGATAAATAATGATAATTTTGTTGTTATTGACAAACAACGCTTCATAACGTACTATGTGATGAGAGAAACTTGCTATCTTTAACAATATGATGGGAACGTCGTTTTATATTATTAGTTATAACAGCTGTTTGTTATTGGAAAAGTATTCGATTCGATCCACTTCTCGCACTATTCGATTTGTATTCGATCCTGTCTCAGAAATTACTCTTCATCTAACTATAATATTTGAGAATTTGATCAATAATTAAGGCTAGCTATGTAATTAGGCGGAATGCAAGAAATGATCTGAGTATTTCCAAGCGACGGCAAGCAATATTACCTTGGTTCTGTCTGTAGCTACGTGACATTTGCATATTTTACAGCGAAGCTGTATATGGCTAACCGATCCGTCAGTCCATCGCCTGTACGCCGAGAACCCTTCCGACGCAACCTCACGCGCATGCGCGAAAAAAGAAGAGAGAACGAGAGGCGCGCGATTGGCTCCGCCAGCAGTGACGTCGTTGTTCTCCGTGGCAGCCGAGCGCGCGCGCAGTAGTTTCTCTCCGTCTCGGAAATAGGTAGGCCACGCGTCATACGTACTCCTGAGGAGCAGGCAGCTTTCGATCAGCAACGCCGTAAGCAGAACTGCGAACGAGCTTGTTTACGCCGTGATGATGCTGCAACCCGGGCACAAGATAAGGCTCGTGCAGCCGAGCGCCAGCAGCAACTGCGTACCCAGGATGCGGCAGCCTACCAAGCCGTCGTTTAATGAACCGTCGGGATTAACCCAGTGATGAACACCAGGGCTGCATGTTTCAGTTTCGCTGGTTAACCATCTTGGGCGGTGCTTGGGCGGTGTTTTTTTATGTTTGTCTCACATTACGTGGGACAAGCGGTACAACAGAGGCCGTGCGACAAACCAAGTGTGTATATAGCTAACAAGTTGACTAGTAAAAAAATATGCGCGGTGAGGGGAACAGCGCCTTGCAAGTCGGGGCCCCTTAATGACGTCGTGTTGCTCAAGGGATGCGGGTGTGTATACGCGCGAAGACGTGCTGCGTGCGTTATTTGCGAACGAGTTTAGAAGAGCTCATCAATCGAGCGGGGCCGTCCGGACCTGCCACGGCGGGCGGCCAATCAAAGTCATTGGCGATGGCCACTCCGCGGAAGCGGCTATCTTGGCTCGGCTAGGCCCGAGATCGATGGCCGAGTGCATGGTATATAAGTTGTCGCACCACGAGGCACGTACAACAAAGCAGCGCCTGGAGGGAGGGGGGAAGAGCGGGCTCGCAGCATATACCGCATAGTACGACGTACAACACGTGCACTCACTACGACACATGCTCGGCAGCCAGCCGCGAAATATTTTAACTGGATAGCGTTAAGGGCCTCGTGTCGGCGTCGTAGCTGTCGTTGGCGTCCTGTGAGCGAAAATTGCCGTATACATTTAGGCATATGTATGCACGCCTTGCTATATGACATGCTGTACATGCGCGTTATATTGCCATACCATTATATAACGAAAGTTGCTCATACCTTAATTGTCTTACATTCTTGACATTCCTCGGAATTTTGAGAATGACAGCCCACAAACGAATGCCACGAAACAAAACACCGACAGCGCATACCTTTTATGTTAAATCTTCTCAGACTGAAATATTAAATGGGCGAAACGATAACAGAAACCTGGAAATAATGTGATTTTTTTTTTCTGGCGCAGCTGTGCAGTACCTCCGGGATTGGCCCACGCAAGAGGCCGCGTTTCTACCAGAAAGCTCGCCTTTGTGCATAGCGTTCGCCGCCAGCTTTTCTCGGTAAACATTACTGTTACGTAAGCTGCAGTTGCCGGGAAGCGTGAGGAGCAGTTAGGCAGGTGCCCGCAAGTATGTAAGGCCGGTCACTTAATGTAGTTCCATCGACGGCATAATTAATGGCCCACCGCTTCCGGAGAGCAAGCCACTGCATCAAGTTAGAGTCGGTCCGGAGATCCGCACACTACTAGCTGCAGGCTGAGGACGGACAAGCGGTGGAGTGTGATGGTACGGCTGCTTCAGCATATATATATATATATATATATATATATATATATATATATATATATATATATATATATATATATATATATATATATATATATATATATATATATATATATTCGAACGACATGATTCGTTGTCTCGGACGATCGAGGCCTCCGCAGCAGCGCCGCTTGTGTGGTTCGCAATAAATGAGAGGCCAGCAGAAACCGATGACATTCAAGATTAATACCGACTAAACACAACCAATAGGCACTAATTAGCCCAAGAACAAGCGCTTCCGACCCCAGGTTTATTCCATACACGTTATCTCGTCAAACCAATCAAGAAGTCATCTCTAACATGTGTGCAGATCATTGCTACCGCAACTTACCAGTCAAGGATGTATCTTTTACAAGTTTATTCCGTTGGAAGCCAGCATCTCTGTCTGTGTATCCTCTCTTGTTTCCTGACGTTTTCTTCACGCTGCCTTGTTCACATCTGTGTATTTTGTGTGGGAGGCAGCGGCTCCTTTCGGTTTTACAATGGGACGCCGTGCTTATACAGAGACGCGTCAACGACACGTGACTCGTGCAGCTGTTGCGGTTAACAGTGAAACATACTCTATCGGCTGATGACGCTTGTTGCTCAGGGTATACACTACCGGCACGCCACCGGCTAATTGCGCCCATCGTCTGAGCACAGGGCGCCGCGAGCTCACTCACGTCGCCGTTCCGTCGCAGAACGCAGCCGAGGCGGCCCCACGTGGAACACGTGAGGACGTTGCGGAAGAGTCGTGCGTGCACGCGGTGCCAAGGCCACGATCAGCCGTGGGAGTCGTATCCGTTATTCTGTTTGAATTTAGGACGTACCGTGGCTTGTCTGGATGTGTTACCGTAAAATTTCGAGCAAGCATGCACTCACTAAATATCTCGAGACAGACGGGCAAAAAATAGGGAGCGGGTGCTTTCGAAGACGAAAATAGAGAATGTGTAAATGATCGGGTGGGTCCTTACTCGGTTCGACCACAGGAATAAAAATGGCGGCAAACTCGCGCTCTCGGCAAATAGTCATCAATGATTTAATTATAAAATTTACTTGTGCGCCACGCATGGAAATAATATTCCTGTGATCTATAATTAAATAACGTAAGTAAATAAGTAATAACAACTACTTTCGATGACAGGGTGCTTGATGCGTCCAGAAAAATTTTTCAGTTATAATCTAAGGTATAGGAATGAGTGCTTGGGTGTTCTTTGTCTAATCTTTTAAATTCCTTCAAAAGTCGCCAGGCGGTGAGCCCTTGTTAAGTAGGCGCATGCTCGGTATTTTACGGCAGTTGTCAGAACTATTCCAGGAATTGAACCTCGCGCTCAGCAGCGCCGTGAGCGTGATCGGCTATGCAACGAGCCAGGTGGCTTGGGAGACGGAAAATGCGGCACCCGTTGGTCAAGCGCTCGCGAGCAGCGTGCAAGCAGCGCGGCAAGGGTTCCTCAAGTCGCGGACACGCGACCGCCAGATTTGTGCGCGAATATACACACACGCCCATTCTCGAACCCCGATCGGCCCTGTTCCTGTTGCCAACAGCGACAATGATCAATAGCTGAGCGAATGCACACACACACACAAACACACGGACATGCACGCAAGCAAATGGGATATAGGACACGACGATAACTTTCTTCTCTGCCTTTTTTCTTTACCGTTTCTTACTTGTTCTTGGGGCTAAATTGAGATGCCACCTGACTGTGCGGACGTGAATGGGGTGTTTTGTTTACAGTCGATAACTGAGTCGGTCGGACAGACATGCGGAAGAGTTGCAGAAGAAAGCGTGTGGCGATAGAGACGCGCGGCTCCATGCGTTCCGTCCGCCTATTACGTGATAAGGAGCTATTTGGCTGCATACAGCGCCATTCTAATCGCTCCGTTCGGAAGCCGCTTTTTCTGAAGCGCTTGAGGTTTGCAACAAACGAGCAAGAAACCGTAACACCAGCTGCTTCCCATTATAGGAATGTTTTTCTCATCCTGAGATAAAGGCCGCGCGTGCATCAAGGTTTGCATCTCGCGCTATAAAAAAAGTAGAAAAAAAAAGCAAGGAAGGATTACGAGCTTATATCTGCGGAGAACCATCTCTGGCCAGAGGGCGCTATGACACCTCGAGATTAGTAAGAGGCGATTGGAGGTTCGGTGGCAGAAAACTAGGGAGACGACAAACAACGGAGGCGTATAAAAAGCAGCTCCCTATAGTGGTTCAGAAGGTTTGATGCTGGGAAATCTTTGCGTGCGTGCGCGCGCGCCCGTGTGTGCGTGTGCGTGCGTGCGTGCGTGCGTGCATGCGTGTGTGTGTGTGTGTGTGTGTGTGTGTGTGCGTGTGTGCGTGCGTGTGCGTGTGTGTGTGTGTGTGTCGTAGAAAGTTTGAGCACGTGACCTGAAATTCCAGTTTTCAGTCTTCATCATACAATAACTGCATAGAATGCTTTGTCTTGTTGTTGTGGTTAAGAAATAATAAATCTTATCAATGACCAGCCACAGCAACGAGATCGACGTTTCGGTGCCCGTGTATACGGAAATCCTTCTGTGCTTTGTGAACAAGGTACCCGTATTGCCACCAAAACGTGATCTTTGTCGTTGTGGTTGGTCAGGGAGAAGATTTATAATTGCTATGCGCTATGTCTTTACCTGGCCAGCCAGTTCCCCGTCAGACACTTGACTACATAAACTTCGTGTTGTAATATTGTATTGGCTGCAAGCAACATCTCCAAGTATGGTATGGTATGGTATTCCTTATGCGATGGCGCACACCCACTGTGGGGGATTGGCCAAGGTTTGGGTGAAATCAGGCAATCTTTATTAAATACTAAAATTGGTAAAGTTAACTAGAGGAAAGGAACAAAAATAAAATGTTTAAGAATTCAAGACAATCTCTTTGTAGCAATTATATATTCCTCCACGCTTGAGCAAATATCCCTGTGGCAGTTTCCAAAAGAGGAGGCTCCTAGAGAAAGGATATTTATCATTGAGAAGCTTAAACCAAGCTGTGCAAATCTTGATTCTAGAATATTTTTTCCTAAAGAAGTAAAACGGCGGCAGAATATGAAAAAATGATCTATTGTTTCATCTTCTCCACAGACTGGGCATAGTGGGGAGGGCACCAGACCAGCCCTGTGACGATATAAGTTTAATTTTGGTATTAGACAACGTAATCGGGTAAAGATGACTTCAGTTTTTCTGGTGGTTTTAGCTTCTTCTTCTTCTTTTTACTTCTTCTTCTTCTGCTGCTGCTTCTTTTTTGTTCGTTGTGCCGGTGCTCCGTAGTTGCAGCCGACTCCCTCTCCACAAGCCGAAATGGCAAATACAGGTGCAGTTCAAGAAGCTGCGCATTTAGGTATCTCGATGCTATGGTGCAAAACACAAGATCTGCAAGAGAGTTCAGTCTAGCGTAGCAGCTATTATGTTGGCATGCGCATGCGCATATATAGCAACTTGGACGTCCCGACTCAACGGAATACACTTTGCTCTCTCCAGTCGTGAGATTGCCGTTACGCATAGATCGTGCTCTGCATGAGCTGAAGGGCATTTACGAGTGATCTCAAAGAAAGAGATCAGGCACGGCGTACTTACATCTCACAGCCTTATCGATGGGTTTGCTTTTGTATTGATGGGTTTCAGCATTGTTATTTCCAAGGGAGCAATGTGGTATTACTCTCGAACAGGCATATAGCGGCGCGAGCAGAGTATCGAAATGACTTGATCTGGTCCGGCGCCAGCTTGCGCGCGAGAAGGCCTTTAAAAGAAAGAAGAAAGGCGCGTTAAAGCTGGTCCACCCTTAATGCAAACACTTTGGAGGCTCAAATACCTCGCTGCCTTTTCTTTTGGAGCTGAGAGAAGGGCGCGGGTTGTGCCTTCGCGTGCGGCGTGCACAGATATATATACCAGAAAAGTCAGTGCGACCTTTGGCCGACCTTCGAGACGTGGCGTTGCCCCGCGGCGAGACTTGGGAAGGTTCGAAAAACCGTTCCGGGACTCTATTGTGTCTACACTGCGTCGTTGAATTTTTGTGTGTCTGCGTTACGTTGTCGTGTTTCGGAGGGTGACAAGGAGACGCGTGCGCGCTCGACATTATTGCAGGCATCCCTCATTGTGTCGCGTCAACGAACAACTGGGCCAGGTATACTCGGCGTGCACGCGCGATGACCGCACGCAGCTGCGCAACATGGCTGCGGCGATGATCGCGCTGAAGATCTGTCAAAAAGATTGCGCTGTACGAACAGGCACGTGGCAGTGACACGTGCGTAAATATTTGTCGCGTAATTTTAGAGAGAGAGAGAGAGGAAGTCGAATGTCCCGTGGGATCGGTGGAGCGTTATCGCCGCTCTCTTTCGCCGTGGAGATCGGATTTGTCGCTTTCTGAGGCCCACCTGCGTTGTCCAATGAAGGAATACGCCTGACGACAGCGGTTGTCGAATAACGCAAACGAGATTAAAGCAAAGATACTGGTGCAAGAGTAACCACTAGCAAAAAAAAATGTTTTGAGGGAGCGTGCTAATGGGTTCAAAAATCGTAAAAGCATCGTGGACATCGTGTGCCATGCCGAGTTATATATATATAAACGAGAAGAAAGGGGGTTAACCGAGGGACCCGATAATTATTAGTGATATAATGAGAAGCCAACAAACACTGACACAAAGTACAACATAGGGGAAATTGCATGTGCTTAAGAAATGAAATAAAGTAACGATAAATTAATGGAAATTAAAGTGGATGAAAAAACAACTTGCCGCAGGTGGGAACCGAACCCACAACCTTCGCATGTCGCGTGCGATGCTCTACCAATTGAGCTACCGCGGCGGCGTTTCCCCATCCACTTTCTTGGGTATTTATGTGTACTAGTAGAACCCTGGGAGTGTTAGCCAGCGCCCCCACTCACAGACCTTGGCGGCGGACGTGGAACGTCTTTTTTTCGACGCAGGCGTCACGAGAACGTGATCTTTTTCGGGTAAAGGCAACTGGTCAATAAACCCACATATGCTACCTGAAGACACCAATGTTGCCGGATTCGAGACCCTCGTTAAGTAATAAACGAGAAGAAAGGGGGTTAACCGAGGGACCCGATAATTATTAGTGATATAATGAGAAGCCAACAAACACTGACACCAAGTACAACATAGGGGAAATTGCATGTGCTTAATAAATGAAATAAAGTAATGATAAATTAATGGAAATTAAAGTAGATGAAAAAATTTATTAAGCACATGCAATTTCCCCTATGTTGTACTTGGTGTCAGTGTTTGTTGGCTTCTCATTATATATATATATATATATATATATATATATATATATATATATATATATATATATATATATATATATATATATATATATAAAGAGAGAGCGAGAGAGAGAGAAGTTGGGATACATTGGCGCACATTGGGATATGTGTATTTGTGAAGTCTTTAACCAAAACCTTTAACTAATAATTTCGATAAGTAATGGGCATAATTATTTTTGCGAATTATGTCTACCTATAGCTACGTAGTACGCACCCACTACATAGTAGAGGCGCAAACCCAATTATACTTGGGTTCCCGAAGTTGCTGCTTAGTACATATCTTTTTTTAATGAATCGGAAGCTTAATCTTGAACTTCGAAGCAACACTGCGTGACGATGAGGTTTTGAAATTCAATTTAAGACTAAAAATCTGAGCAGTGGTTCGCTAAGCACTTAACCATTAGCACTTAACCATCGAAGGCACACACGCGAGCGGTAGGATGAGAGGATGTGCCGACTATTACCATCTTGCGCCTTTGCCCCGCGACCTGCCACCGGAAGGAGACGCAGATGGTTCGCATGCTGGTTTGCGTGTGCGCAGTGGTGCTCATGCAGTGCATGCGTGAGATCAAGCCTTTTAAAGCTTTTGCCGTAAAAAATTTAAAAGAAATGAAAAATGAACGGTCAGAGGGTGACCAGCTCGATGGATACTGGTGTCACTTTTTCTTTTGCTTTTCACTTCCGCCTTCGTAAACAGTTGTCAGCTGCACGAAGAAGGAAAGAGAGAAACTAACATGTTTAAAAAGAAAAAAAGCGGTGGTCTGTAGTCCCGTATAGAGTTAGCGGTCTTCGAGTCAGCTCGGCGGGCGTACAGGAAAGAAGGAACTGCCGTGCATTAATAGTATACGTTGGAACGGGGGCCCCGTGGAAAGGAAGGGGGTCGCCACATCGACAAGAAGAGGAAACAAAGAAAGGACGATTGCACGCAGTGCGAGGCCCGTTCAGGAGAGGAGCCGAATACAGGAGGCGGGGACCGAAGTGACGGCATGTTGCGTGACCCACGTCGGGTGTAGGGAGAGCGGTTGTTGTTTCGCTCGCGTCTCGAACGGGGGCGCACGGGAGTCCTCCTTGTCGGCCATAAGGAAAGGAACGGCGGCGCGGCTGAGTGAGGCGCAACGGGGCATCGCTGCAGGAACGAGAAAGGCTCATTTCCGGGGAAGCTGCATGCTCCGTCGTGGCTTTAGCCTTACCTTTTTTTTTGTTGCCTTCACACTTACACAAGAAGGGCCGCCGACGCCACAGGTGCGCTGCCGCTGACCTGCGCGCTCTGCCTCCGTAGTGCAGCGGGGGCTCGAAGTATAGCTAGTGGTGGGGGTGGAAGAAAGGGGGGGAGGGGAGCGAAGTTGCGTACGCCCGTTCCGGGAAAAGCGGGCATTTCGGAAGGGGCGCTCTCGCGAGCCGCCCACCGAAAAAGAAATTCGGCGAGATTTTTTTGCCCTTGTTGTTGTTGTTGTTCTTCACCTGGTCATGGTCCGGTAATTGCCAGCCGCAAGCATGCAGGAGCTTCGAGAGTCAATCGGCGCAGATGGCTTTTGCCCCGTTCGCGATGGGCACCTCGGCTGCGTGGTGCAGGCGCGACCGCGAGCAGCCGGTCGTGTGCTCGCCGTGAGCAAATCGTACAACCAATTAACCCTGCAGCCTTTACAAAGAGAGAGAGAGGCAGATAGACAAAAAAAAAAAGAAAGAGCAACCCGTGCGGTGTCAAGTCAAATCCGAGTCGTCGGCGACTTATATAGCAATGCATGTGGGGCACTGGATCGCACGAACTTCTTGTACCAGGGGATCCTTTACCCCGTATCCTTACAGATAGAAGCCGAGCTGTTTTGGCTGCTCTTTTGCGTTTTCTTTTTCATTCACTACCGTTAGCGGCAGATTTGTTCAACCTTCTGAAGTACTGTGTAGTGTGCACTGAAGTTCCTGGATGTCAGGTCGTAAGGAACGCACTGTCTGACCGCTTAGGAGGTACGTGATTTGCATTTCGGCTTAAGAAGAGCGTCGAAGGTCGTCGTATAGCTCCGCGAAGGAAGATTTGTCTAGGGACTTTAGTGCGACACAGTGTCAACTTATGAAGCGTCCAAAGTGGACAATTTTATCATAAAAGTATAAGCAAACGCTGCGCGAGTTGTTGGTCAGCCTTACTGCTTTGAGAGGCTTAATTATTTATATATCTTGTAAAATATGCTGCATTATTCTTTCGACATTCGTGCGATTACTGTAACAATTATCACTTGCGCTGCATTGCTAAATTATACATCTGGAATACTAAAACAGGACATTCTTACAGCGAGAGGTGGATCGGTATAGCCAGAAAAAGACGCGAGAACCAAATACGGCTGGCGACGCTATATCTTGACGTTCCGGTACTAGCTCCTAGTGTCGTCCCAGGTTTTGGCAGCACTTGGTGCTATGATGTGCACATGCCGCTAAGCAAACGCTGCATTGCGTACTAAGGAGACAAAAGATAGATCCTATAGCGAGTCTGACAATTTTTGAGGTTCACCCACCTGCCGCTAAGCAAACACTACATTGCGTACTAAGGAGACAAAAGATAGATCCTATAGCGAGTCTGACAATTTTTGAGGTGCGCCACTCCGGAAATTTAGCCGTATTTGAACTTCACCATGTCGCCTTTGGTTGGCGATTACAAGCCTCGTCTCGTCCTTTATGATTGGTTCATATGATAAATTATGGAGGAGTAACATGCCGAGAGAGAGAAAAAAAAAGAAAGAAAGAGAGAGAGAGAAGGCAGGGATGTTAGCCAGGAAAGTGTCTGTCTGGTTATGTCCGTGCACTGGGAGAAAGGTAATGGGGAATAGAAAGGAGATGGGATGCGCTCTCAAAACATGCGCAAGACACCATAGCGGAGGGTTCTGGATTAATTTGGACCATCCTGAATCTAAGTGTACACGCCTCTACCAAAATGCGGCCAGTCACGGCCGGAAGTCCAACCCGTGACCTCGTGCTCGACACCAGAACGCTATTAGCCGCTGATTATTATTATTATTATTATTATTATTATTATTATTATTATTATTATTATTATTATTATTATTATTATTCGCATCCCCTTTGAAACAGGGTGGAGACGCGTTAGCCACCTAGCCTGCTTGATCTATTCAGATTTTACTACATTTATCGCCAGCTAGCCTTTTGCCTAACTTATGACGATCTTTCGTATTTAAAGTTTGTATCACTATTGTTGTAGCATATTATACCTACGATTGCAATGACTCCGGTTTTGTCAATCTCTTCTCTGTTTTTTTTTTTTTCGTCAATAATCGCCTCTTGCTCATCTCGACTGCTGACCAGTTAATCCTTCCATCTTCTCTGAATCACAGCGCTTCTTGAAGGTGGACACTGCCTACGGGTCTCGCTGTGTCTTGGCATCCATTTACGATGTGCCAAGTTGTTTCTGGGCTTCTTCTTTCTTTCTATCCTTCTTCTTTTTTTTTTTTTGCAGCACGCGGATGCCTTATTCTGCGGCGCATACTTGCTCCGGTACGTTTTTTTTTTCTCAGGCAACTATAGCTCGGGCCTCAAATAGCACTGCCCTTTGAGGTATGCCTTGCGTTGTGGTAAGGTCAGTGACTGCCCATGTCCCGCGAGCGGTGCGGGACCGGAGGGCACCAGAGAGGTAACATTTTTTATTGTCGCTTTGTGTTTCGAGTAAACCACAGAAAGCATTAAATTTTCTCTCGTTTTAACGAAATCAAGTAGCCGCAGCGACGCGGGAATGCCGTGCTTTGGCGACTTGCTGCGATGTGCTGGTCACTCTGCTATCTCTGTGATACCACGCGCGCAAGCACTCGTTATCGGGTCGTAGACTTTATATTGCGATAACTGCATTATGATAATTGCGATAATTGCAATACTCTCGCTTAGTGGTTGCGCGGCGGCCTGGATGTTCCTTTATTATGTGGCTCTGATGCCACGAGGGTATTCATATTGCGTCGCAAGCAAATTGTGCTTGCGTGCTTTGGCTCACGGCTGCAAAAGCAAAACTACATTGTAAATAGGCATGTCAGAGATGTAGCCTGCGGTCAATACCATACCAGTTTTTACTTTACGCAAAGCGGAATCTGCGCCATAACCCTCTAATCGTAGGACAACATCAAACATGGCGATGTACGTGTGTCGTCTTCCTTGACATTTCGCGTACATGCCTGGGACGTTAGACGTGTGCTTGACTGAAGGAATCATCTTCATTTTTTTCGTGTGTGCGTCAATGCCTGCGTGTACATCAGCGACTGCGTAGATGACGAGGAACCTTTTGAATACCACGCCGCTTCCTTTGCACACCGACGCACGAACTTTCCCTCGTCGAGACCTTCAATTCGCGCCGTAATGAGCCCCGCCAGCGCTGACGCGATACCGAGTGCAGCTGTTTACATTTCCACTACCGGAACCAAGTCAACAAACCCAGCACTATAGCAGCGATCCTTCCGAAAAGACCTGGTCGCTAAAGGCCTTCCTAATTATCTAAATGTCTCGCTGCCTCTTCGAGTGATTCAGCCAGGGCGGTATCGAACGCGAGATTGAGAGAAAAAAGGTTATGTTTATCGGGCGTGCGAATGTTTAATGCTTCCCGCAAAATGGAAGAGGTGAACTCTTGAAGCGCTGCGAGAATGCGCCTCCGAGAATGATGTATGCCAAGTGCACGCCTTCGTCGAGATATAAGGTCGTCACCTCGCTGCTGTGGAAGCACCACTGGCAAATAAGGAGATGGAAAAGCCGCTTTCGATTCGTCGTTTGACTTTCATCACACCGCTTATAATGATGTGGGCGGAGAGACTGCATGCGCTGCTGACTCGTTCTACGCTTAACGTAGTCTGTGCTCGCCAGGTGTCGTAAGCTGCGTGAAAACAAAGTGTCAGAGGCTTTTGCACCACTGTCGGTCGAACCTCTCCAATACAGTGTGCGCGTCCACTCGTGCACTCCTGTGCGCTCTTGACTTGTGGTCAGGGAACTTTAACTTTTAACACACGGTACTTCAGCTGCCGTATAGTAGTCTTGAGCCGAAGTTGCCTATAGTGCTGCTAGGCTGCCGTTACTGGCCCCCAACAAATCCTCGAGGATCTGTGGTTCGGGAAAAATGGCTTAATTAGCAAATAATTCATTAATGCTGAATCATTGTATGTCCCACGAGGCAGAAAATCCGGTGTGATCAAGCGTCGGTACCAAGAATTGCCGATTGCGCAAAGAGTAAAAATACGTCAAGAAATGCTCGGATTGACGTCACGTTTCTCAGGGAGGTTCCTGTAAGCGAAGTAAATTAATGCCTTTGAAAATATAGGTGGTAAATTTTGGACTGGGTGGGAATCGAACCCGGTCCTCCGGGGTACGAGACGAGCATGCTTTCCCGACTCGATGGTGGCTCCACTGTTTTGGTTGACTAAAGGTCTGCCGGGTGCGCGCGTCTTTGGGAGAGTGATGGCGCAGCCAATATGGAGGAGGTGACGTCATCAGCGTCTTGTATAACCTGAATAGTAATACTGAAGATAGTAAATGATACGACAACGTGAATTAGTAATAATTAGGAGTATGAATTAAAGTGAATTAAGGTGTCCTGCAGTGGGCATTAAATTGGCTGATGATTATTACTATCGTTAGTATGATGATGATGAAGGTGAATTACAGCGAAGCAAAGGGAACTAAAGCTAGAGCAAGTTAGAGTAAGGTTACTTACATTGGAGTAAAGTGAATTAAGGCGAATCAAAGTGGATTGAGGTGGATTAAGGTGGAGTTGAATGCTTCGATTTGAATGTTTTGCTGTTCAAATCACGTCGGAATACTTAAGCGACTGTCATTTTTTTTTGTTTTTTAGACAAGAGCTTTCTATTTTATGCTCGCGCTTACTTTCTCTCTCTCTTTTCCGGAAAGGTGTTCTCGTAGAGATTATATTAACTTTGTCAGGGCGTGTTTTTACTCTGAAACAGTGCCCTGTCGACGTCTCTGACCATTGGGGAGATGTGAGGTTTGGAGACCCCGTCCCGCACCTTCTGCTGACTTCTGTTACAACCTTGGATTACGAGGAGATTGTCTGGGTAACCTTGGCAGACTGGTTACCTCAGGGCCTGTCATAACTCAAACTCACGCGGCGTGCGTTCCTCAAATTTAGACAACTGCCGGCAAGTGCAGGATAGGAAGCCACGCGGGATGCTATTTCAATCGTTCGTTCATGAGAGCATTAAATCTCCTGCTTTTTTTTTGCTTGCTTTAAAGGTAACTTTAAACCACATTCTAATGAAAGTTCTTTTGCCAGCTGGTGGCTCTAAGAAACCCTGCAAGAATTTTCTTGAGGTATCCGTTAGCACGTTAGTTTCAGGAGCATGATGGAGCCTCCCTGCGCAAGAGACACGTTGAAGCGAATGCAGGTCCCTGTTTCCCTGGTTAGCGCCATTCTCGCCGCTACCGGCATCCGCTATTGAAGCGCGGTCGATGGCTGATCAGCTAGAGTGTGACCCTCTGCTTCATTCATTCTTTACTTGCCATTCAGCGAAATTTCCTTCACCTTGCTACAAAACGATAAATTTAAATAAATCAGTTTTAAATAAACGATAACCTAAATCGAAATTTTGTAAAGAAGCAATGCAAAGCATTCTATGGGAGAGCAAGACAACTGTAAGATAACTAAATAACATGCCAACTCGCGCAGCCTTCGTTGTCGTTCGTTACTTCTGCGACTTGTGTAAAATATATTTTTTTGCAGTAGTTGTGAGAAATGCGGAGCACCTGCAGCATCGACAGAGCGTTTCCTCGCCGCTGTTAATTTACTTTCGCTAATACACCGTACCACGGCTCTCAGAAAATATTTTTCTTTCTCTTTATGACAAAAATTATTAGCACTGGCACGCTTGTTCCGGTGCGACTACGTGGTGACTGCACCAAGTAATCGGGACTCTGCTTCAGCAAAGTGTCGATGCCCCGTGCTGACACTGCTTACATTGTATACGAGGACCCTGATTGCGCTTACAATGCTTGTGACATTGTGACACTATGCAGTCTGTATCACGTCCGTACAGCGCTCGTTTTATTGCGGTAGCATTTGTACGGACACTCGAGACGCGTTCGCGGCGTCGTCGTGCTGTCACGGTATCGACGCGCATGCGCGGCCTGCGCGTGGAACGTTAGAACGTCTCCAGAGACACTCGGCGCTTTTGGCTCGAAAAAAAAAAAAAGAAGAGCGACCACGTCAATTGGACGCACCGCTTCAGCCTCGATCCGCCGCAGGTGCTCGCGTCAGTGTCTTCTATATTCAGTAGTCCGTGTTTGATTTACTTTTATCTTTTCTTGCGCTCAAAACGTTTTCTAAAAGCCACGGTTCCGCTGAATCGGCTCTGCCTGAGCCAGGGCACGCGTCCTGCTGCTCCCGACGCTGTGACGCGCGCTATGCGCGCGCTCCCGTTCTTGCCGAGCATTTAGTAAAGCAATGAAGGGGGCTAGTTGGTGATATTGCGCTGATATTGATGATATTGATGATGATATTGCGCTTAGCGTTACACTGACGATTTAAGTGAAGGCCAGGACGCGGACGTACGTAGCGCTACGTACGTCCGCGTCCTGTCTCTCACTTAAATCGTCAACGTAACACTAAGCGCAATATAATCATGATCCTGCCAACCAGCCGCGCGCAGACCGCGCCGTTGTGCATATTCGTATGCACGCGCATGGCCCGAGCGGAACGGGTAGCGCTCATCCCGTCGTCCCGTTTTCGTCTCGTCCGAGTGCTGCTTTTGCGCTGTTCGCGTTTAGAACGCATTGCCGACTGTAATCGACCAGTCGGCGTCCGCCTTATTAAGTCGAGCTATAGACCAACGTATTCATTTCCTTGGCCGCCTGACGAAGGAAGCTTTGCCGTCGGTCTCAACTCGCGCACCGTCCGGGTTGCGACGCCTTGTGATCTGCGTTGCGACTTGCATGCCATTCACGCGCTGTTCGGCAGCAGCTGTCTCGCGTGCTGCGCAGTGCCATGTCGCCTCCGCGCGTTTTTACAACACCCTGCGGGGAGTTCGATCGAGCGGAACGCTAAACCTTGCTACGCTACGAATGCTTCGCATTCGGGAGAAACTGCCAATCTTTATGATTTTACTACGCGTTATTTTAATGCAGTTTTACTCCTCAAATGTAGAAAAAAGATTGGAAGTTAGGCCCCTTTAACTTTCTCTATACTAAAATTCTAAACACAACACCTAGGCAAGATTCGAACCAAAAAAGAAACAATGTCGACATTTCGTGTTTAACTTCATTGCGATGATAATTATATGCACACTCCTGGTGACTTTTCGCCGTTGGCGTGGGCGTCGAAGTGCTGGTGCGTAGACATCATTCTATGTGCTAGATAGGTGCTATATTAATTGAAACGTCAAAGTTGCTTTGACTAGGTTTTATTGTCTTGACTGATTTATTCATCAGAATTCTGGTAAATCTAGAGCCCAAAGAACAGCCATAAACCATTTCATTCGCAGTGTACGCTTTTTATGTTAAACTATTGATAAACGATAAATAATAGTCGGGCTCACAATGTCAAAATGTGGCAGTTTCACTCTTACGGGCGGCAGTGCTCAATACGGATTTAACGTTTCCTGGGCATTAATCAATGCCGACGGTTATCCGTCGGTCTCGTCCAGTCTCATCTCGTGCAGCGCGGAAGTGGTACGCTGCGCGCCTCGACGATTGCGAGCTGAAATATTGCTTCGCGTTTTTAGTGGTTTAGTCACAATCGTTCAACTAGGTCTCTTGAGCGGAGGAACTTCAGCAGCGCCTTCGTGACCTTCTGGTGTTGAAGACCGCATCAACCGGTACTTCAAGATCGTCTGCTCAGAAAGAGGCCGTTCGTGGAGGCGTGCTAACGCCGTCACGAGCGAATGTCTCTGAGGACAACAGCGAGGACAAATACAAAGGACATGTTCGATGGTTTCGTCGCTGCCGCAACTGTCACAGGCAGCAGTCTCAGCCATTCAGATGCAGCAAGCGAACGCATTCCTAAAGGATACTCCAAGCCACAGTCGGCTGAGAACAGCTGTCTCGATTCGGGGTATTCCGGGAATCCAGACGGAATGTGGAGTCGGAGGGAGTCGGTGGCTGCGTACGAGTGTACCGGATCTCTGGCGTGTTCTGCATGGATCGCTTGACATCATGATATTTTTTTTTATCCTCCTCTACTGCTCGGTGTGTGCTTTTCTTTTTCTCTTTGTCACCCCTTACCCCTTCCCCAGCGCAGGGTAGCAAACTGGATATCTGTCTTCCGGTCGGTTAACCTCCCTGCCTGCCGCATCTCATTTACCTCTCTCTCTCTTTCTCTCTTAATGGTTTGGGATAAAAGGCATACTCTGTGAATGAATTTTTTTTTAATAACTGCTCCCTGCGCTCTGCAATTGCCAAAGATTCTGAGGGATAAACCAGTCAAGACCTGGTCAGAGCGAAATTTGTGTTTTAATGATATCGCATCTATCTAGAATATAAAAAAATCCACATATAACACCAGACCAACAAGCATGCCGACTTTGACGGCCACGGTAAAAATTCGCCAGGAGTGTCCATATAATTGATGTCGTAATTTTATGGACACACATGTCGCAAATGACGTCTGAGCGCGTAAAAGTATATTGTTACCCAAACATTTCTGCCTTTTAATTGGTTAACGGGTCTTATCGATTCCCGGGCACGAGTAGTTGTTTAAATGCGGGTTTCCTACCCCATACATGTAGTACCGCGTGATGGATCATCGTTGGGTATCCCCGCGTGACTATACGATGAAGGCTGGACTCAGTGAGAGTATTGTGAAACCTGGGGCGGCTTGCACGAACATTTAATAACGAAAGTAATACTGAATTTAAGAACGCGTTCTTGTGCGGACCAGGCGTTGTCTATGGAACATTATATGACGCGTTCTGAAATTCGTTATTATATTCGTTATTAAATGATCGTGCAAGCCACCCCTGGTTAACACTCCATTCTCCTTCAAAAAAAAAAAGAACAATAAAGAAAGAAATTTGGAAGACGCTTAAGCGTCGCCTTGAAGAGTGGGACGCCGATAGCATTCAAAGATTTCCGACTGCTTCGCACGCTTCCCAGCAAATGCAGCTTATGTAACCATAATGTTTACCGGGAAACGCTGGCGGTGAACGCTATGCACGAGGGCTTTCTGGTAGAAACACGGCCTCTTGCGTGGGCCGATTTTCTGTTATTGTTTCACGCTTTTAATGTTTCAGTCTCAGAATATTTAACATAAAAGTCATGCGCTGTCGGTGTTTTGTTTGATGACCGTTGTTTACGGGTTGTCATTCTCAAAATTCGGAGGAATAACTTTGTAAAGAAGGTATAGGCAAGGTGTGAACAACTTTACCGTGACAGAAGAAGAACTCGAGTGCCGTATAGATTATACACGTATAGAATATACCTTGTATGCTGCTTCGTGCCATGCCGCACCCACAGGTACCATATAATTGACCATATCGTCCAAGGAGTTCAAGCGTACAGCTAAACCTTGCTATCGCAGTCAATGCCTCGCCCTTCGGGCGAAAGTGACAATGTTCTTTTTTTTATTTTCGTTCGCCAGAAACTGCCGCTATACATTGTAAAACAAATGTAAAACAAAATGTGACATTTGTACCTCCGCTGTCGTCAATGTGTGGGACACTAACCCGGGCGTGCTTGCCCTTTGGAGCTTCGTGACTACCTAGAACAAATGAGCCCCGGTAGAACAAGAAATAAGAATGCGAAGCGGCCGAACTCATGAGCGGAACCGTACCGCACACTGTCACGAAGTAAAGCAATAAAGCGCAGGTGATGTTACTATCAGATCGTTATCTGCGCTTCTTTTTCTTTTCGATCGCATGCGTTTGACTTGATAGCGCTCCTTTACAAAAGTAATGGTTCCTCGCTATAGATTCGATTCGCTGGTGCATCGCGCAGCTTAGCGTGATAAGAAACACAATTAAGGCGCATGACAAGCACGTCAACTCACGCCAGCACGATAGAGATATCAGAGTATAACGTGGCAGAAAATTCAGAATGAATTAAAATATTATCTTTGACGAGGCCTTCGTTGCTTTCCCCGACTCTATGGAAGAAGCGCGCGCTCATTTCCAAAGTGTCTAAACGCGCGACAAAAAGTCCGGCAAAGAAAATAGAAGAAGAAAAGAAAAAGAAAGAGAGAGAAACAGAAACGTTAAACACAGCCGACACGGCGCTTTGATCACGTGTCTTCAACCCTTCTCGTTTTTTTTTTTTTCGTACCCGCTCATTTAAATTTTTTCACCATCACCGCGGGGCACTCTCCCTCGCGCTGAGCCCCGGGTCCCCCTTCTATTTTTCTGTTCTTTCTTTTTTTCTCGTTCTTTTCTTTCTTTTTTTTTTCACTGCGAGCATCGCTTGGCGGCGCGTGGCCGTAGCGTACAGAGCGTCGGCCAGTCGAAGCGGCGGTCCCGACAGGCGCGTCTAGACGGTGGCCGCCCGCGCTCGCCTCCGCACATCGTGCGGGTTCCATGTCTCGGCGACGGCGCGTAGACGGCGGTGGTCGTCGAGCTCGCTGCCGACTTCGCCGCCGTCGCTTCTTCTTCGAACCTTCTCGGCGCGATCTCGCGAAGGTCGCCGACGCAAGAGGCGCGGGCGCACGCCGCAGCTGCCGCGTGCTGCTGCGGCTGCTGCTGCGACGATTGCGAGACGCCAGCAGGCAGGCAGGCGGTCGCACCAAACACAGCAGCAGCAGCAGCAGCAGCAGCAGCAGCAGCAGCTGAGGAGGACGCCTTCGCTGTATCGACCTCCCCACTCCCCTCCGCCCCCCCACCCTCGCCAGTGGTTCGCGTTGAAGCCGCCGCCTCCTCGCGAAATGGGTTAAAACCGCGGCTCTCCTCCCGATGCCGCGACTTCGTCACGCGTTCCGTCGCGGCCGAGACGCTTCTCGGTGTTCCTCCCCTCTCCGCCTGCTGCTTCGACTCGGCGAGAGACGTCGACGGACGGCGCCTCCTTGTTCTTCCGCGAAAGACTTCTTCCTTGCCTTCCTTGCACGGTAAGCTCTCGAAGAAGATCATACGTAATATACCGGATGCTTCGGCGAAGGCAGAAAAAAAGAAATGTTTGTTTCAACATCGCCTGTGGCAGATAGCGC
The DNA here is from genome assembly GCF_038994185.2 of Dermacentor albipictus. Classification (NCBI taxonomy): domain Eukaryota; kingdom Metazoa; phylum Arthropoda; class Arachnida; order Ixodida; family Ixodidae; genus Dermacentor; species Dermacentor albipictus. The sequence goes on along the minus strand of NC_091823.1, from coordinate 44,174,427 downwards.
AATTTTGTTCCTTGAGCTGTATTACCCTGAGAGGTGGACATGGTTTGCGCGAGAAACCGAAATTCATCATTAAAAAATAACTAACTTCTCATTAAAAAATAACAGCACTAATTAACTGTTTATCTAATTATTATACAGTATCTGTTGTAATTTACACATTGTAGCCGGTGAGACTGCAATGCATGTGTACTTGGAGAAAACTTCTGTGGATGACAACCGTTTGGAGATACGTGCCATCTAAATTGCGGAAAAAAGTCCACCGTCGTTCCACTTACATTTTGATCAAAACGCCACTTTATGCTTTGAAGCATAAAAGTAAGTGGGCCGCCTTGTGTATTTCTTCGCAATGTTCGGGAATTAATATCTCGAAACTTGTGTCGTCCTGAGAACTCGTTCCAAGTAGATCCGCCTTGCGAAGTTCCCGGCTACAGCTTAATTGCAATACGTGCCGATCACACGTATTTAGTTAAAAAACCAAATGAGGGAATTCTAGTAATAATTAAATTATGCATTTCGATTTCTCGGGCACGTAACGTCTACCTCTTCGAGTTATCCAGCTTAAAGAATTACAATTATGCTATCTGCCAATGGTGATCTTTAAAATGTTTTGGCAGTAAATTCGTAGAAACACTCAGTATATAGTAACGTGTATTTTATGAACTAAGCTTCACGCGAGTTAAAGGTAACGTGAATGTTTGCTACCGGTGAGCTTGTTGATGTCGGTCCATCTGCGGTTCTTCAGCCCCGACACCCGTCGTTGTGGCTCAGTGCCCACGACGCTCTGCTGCTGCGGACGAGGTTGTGGGTTCGATTTCCGCGGATGTCGCGTTTCGACGCGTGCGCGGAATCCAAAAGCTCGATCACTTACCGTCGTTGGGGTGCGCATAAAAAGAAAAAAACCCGGCTGGTCGGAATCAATCCAGAGCGTACCCCTGTGTACGGACTCTCTCAGTTATTGCGTTGCCTTGGGAAGCTATAGAACACGTAATTTAAAATTAGCGCCGACAGGGAGACCGAAGAGATGTGTGGACTGCTAGCACTCTGTTTTTTTTTGTTTTTTTCATTACTTTGTTTGTTGGCACTCAAGGAGCCACAAATGTTACGAGCTGTATCGAGGTAGTACGTAACTACGACGTACGCGCCCACTGGCTGCGATGTGCGTTATTGTAATTCAGTTAACTCATCTCTCTTCTGGCTAACGCCTAATAATAATAATAATAATAATAATAATAATAATAATAATAATAATAATAATAATAATAATAATAATAATAATAATAATAATAATAATAATAATAATAATAATAGTAATAATAATAATAATAATAATGTTTATTGCCACACAATATACAAAACAACACAAGCAGGCCGGTCTAAGCCTTAGTTGGCTTGTAGGACCGTGCCAATGAATATCATAGACAAGGCAAAAGATGTACAAAAATTGATGAGAGATGAATAAAAGAGAAAAAAAAAATGAAAGGCAAAAAATTAAGAAGAACAAGATAACATTTGTTTACCTATACATGTAACAAAAATTGAGGAGGTAAATAATGCGATGCAAAAAAAAAGCAATGTACAAGAGGGTAATTTTACTCTAGTTGTTTTAAGATGTGTTTGAGCGTTCTTTTTGATGTCGCGTTAAATAACTCTTCTGGTAGTTTGTTAAATATGTCAGGCACATAAGCACAGCGTCTGGCCGCGCCATACCTTGTGGCTGAACGTGGAACAACATAACGGACATGTTTTCTTAGCTCCCTTGCGGCGGCACGTTTTTGTTTGAAATCGGAATTCCAGAAATGTTTAACGACAACTGTTTCTATAAGTAATGAATGGAAGTTTGGTAGCCCAAGTTCACGGAAGATGTTTGCAGATGTTACTATTGGGGAATTGTACGCAACGTTTTTAAGAATGTTTTTTAGAATCCGGTCAACCCTGCATCTCCAACGATCCGAGCAAAAGCCAAAGACTGTAATGCCATACCTTAATACACTGTAACCTAGTGCCTGTGCTATAATCTTTTTTACAGCCAAGGGTGCAATACTTTTGATATTAAATAACAGCCAGGCTACTGACCTCAGTTTCGAACAAATAAGTGATAAGTGATGTTGCCACGATAAATTACTATCGAAATAGATTCCGAGATATTTCACACAATCCACGTATGGAATAGGTGCGCATTTACAATGAACACAGTCTGACTCATGCAAGTAGAGAGGCAAGTTAATAACAGTAGTCTTGAATAATAATAATAATAATAATAATAATAATAATAATAATAATAATAATAATAATAATAATAATATAAAGTTATGACAGAGCTTGTGTCTTCTACCCAAGTTCGCTCTTCGGTGGTTCAGCGAGCAGCCAACACCAGTGCCGTTCTTTATATTAAAGCAAAAACTGCCATTAAACTTAGCTTTATTTGTAAGGTGACATGAAGAGCGATCGAGGGATATACGCGTGAAGTTAACTGAGAAAGAGAAAACAGACAGGTCCAAACTCACACCTGCTTGAAAACAACGTTTTCAGATGTTTCTCTGCGTTTTGTGTTTTATAACACTGTAATAGATACCGCTTGGTCCCGAAGCTAGTAATGTACAGCTTGTTAATCAGTTCGAGACATTAAGACAATGCTGACCGGTGACGACTGCATACAGTATGTGGCTGCTAACAACTTACAGTTGTTTTCATTCCGGCGAATTGAGATCGATAAATTAAAATTAAGAGGGGACTTTTAAATTCATCATTGACTACTCCATGTACAACACGCGGCTATAGTAACGACTTACAGTTGTTTTCGTTCGCATACTTCAAGGTAAGTAAGAGAAGAGAATAAATTAAAATGATAATATTGAGCTAAAGTATAGGGCGTCACAACTCTGATGCACCGAATGCGCAGTGCCTATCACAAGTTCATATTATATTTTGCCAGAGACAAAAACGTCAGTAATAAGTGAAACCGCCAATTCCAACTTGAGAACTTTGTGCACAAGCATCCTGCTGAGTCATGGGTGTTAGCATACTTGCCAAGATGCGAACTTTAAAATTCGCATCCCCCAGTACAGGGTAGCCAACCGGAGATAATCTCTGGTTAACCTCCCTGTCTTTCCTTTGCCTTTCTCTCTCTCTCTCTCTTAAAATTCGCATAAACTCTCGCCGAGAGTACCCCTAAGAGGGAAGAGCGGAGGGGGAGGGGATAGCACGCGTTTTGTTTTTCAATAATGCCTGCCCTGAGCGCACGGCTTTCCAAGGGATACATAATCACTTTAATAAATATGATTCAACCTCGAACGCGGCGTACAAGCAGCAACAAACTTGGCACAGAAAATAGTGACAAGCAACACACAGCTACATCACAAGGACTTTTCCAGCGACTGTTTCAGGAACTTCTCTGTCCAAACTTGCGCGAAGAAAGTATCCCTCCCGCATTTTTTAACCATCGCAAGACTTCCAACAGGAGTTTCAGAATCGACGAACGAAGCCTTTCCACGTACAGAGCTTATTTCTCGTAAAACACTGTGCAATATTCGTCAGATCGTAAAACGGGCCCAAATTCGTAAGCTTTACGAAAAATTCGGTTGAGTTGGCAGGCATAGTTTTTATACACCTCACTTAAGCTCTCATTATTAGATAGATATTTTATCGGAAATGAAAAATGAAAAAAAAAAGAAAGCTCAGCCTAGCATGTTTCTGTTTATATATATATTGTGTACTAGAAGCCACGTGAGAAAGAGCATTTAGGGAAAGACATAAAAGTCTACCTGACCCATACACACGAAGATACAGCCAAACATGTGACGTCATGGGTGCCATGGTGTAGTTAAGGAATTCAAGCATCTTAATTAACCACCATTTTCTGAGCAAACGAACCGTGCCTCTTTCCCTCCAAACGCATGTATATACAGAGATACAGTGGTGTAAAAATACAGGACCAGAGTAGCAGCAGCGTGAAGAATTTCACGGGACGATATTACTTGTGTGCAGGCGTACGCGCAGCCCCAAGAAAGCGCAATTGATTGGTCTACATTATTATAACGATTTTCTTTAATATCATCCTAATTTGTGCGGTGTTTTACTCGCGGTACAGTTATTTATGTACAAAAAGATATATATATATATATATATATATATATATATATATATATATATATATATATATATATATATATATATATATATATATATATATATATATATATATATATATATATATATATATATATATATATATATATATATATATTGTTACGGGGGGAAAACAGAACAAGGTCGTCGACGGTAAAGAGGACGTGCGGTGTATGCGTCTTCGCCGCGGAGCTCCGCAGCGGACGTCTCACCCTGCCTGGGACGATGCTTCCAGTCGAAGGCACCGCATCTGGAGCTTTAATGCCGACTAAGCATACCCAGTACGTTGCTCTACCTCAGCCGCAAGGCCCCGGCAAATTCACCGGCCTCGATGGTGTTGACGTAGAAGAATGGTTGAAGATGTATGAGGGGGTCAGCAAGGTCAGCAGATGGGATCCGACGATAATGATGGCCAATGTCGGGTTCTACCTCGACGGAACACCGCGAACGTGGTTTTACGCACACGAAGAAGAGCTAACCAGTTGGGAATTGTTCAAAGAAAAGTTGTCCGACGTTTTTGGTAATCCGACTGGTCGACAATAGCCGCCAAGCAACAACTCGCCACGCGTGCCCAAACTGCTAACGAGTCGTATGTCTCCTACATTCAGGACGTCCTAGCCCTCTGTCATAAAATCGATACGTCCATGCCAGAGGCGGACAAGGTTAGACACATTATCGAATGCATCGCGGACGATGCATTCAACCTTCTGGTCTTCAGAAACTTATCGACTGTCGACGCCATCATGAAGGAATGCCGCCGTCTAGAGCAGGTGAAGAGTCGTCGTATATGCAATCAGTTTACACGGCTTCCAAATACTGCAGCGACCTCTTCCTGTACCGACCAATCTAGCTCGACACCACCAAGCGAAAACGTGACCCGAATTGTACGCTGCGAACTCGAAGCAGCCTTTCCTGCCTCGCCTCAACAGACGCCTTGAAACACCACTGCTGAGACGATATCGCTGATCCAGTCCGTGGTTCGTCAGGAAATTGCTAATATGGGTCTTCCAAGTGGCTGCTCCTTGAGTCGCCCTCACACCCGCCCTGCTCCTATGCCTCGGTCCTATCGCAGTCCACCTCACAGTGTCCGTTATCCCTACGCTACCAGGAATCCCTCGGACTGGCGTACACCCGACGACAGGCCGATCTGTTTCTGCTGCGGCCGAATCGGTCACGTTTCCCATCACTGCCGGAGACGTTGGCCGTCCCCTCCTCGAAACAGGTTCCGGAATTCAAGTTCGCCCCGAAGTTCCTCAACCCGTCGCTTCTACGATGCTTCCGACGCCACTACCCCGCACCTATATATATATATATATATATATAGAATTGACTGTGACAACGCAAACGTGACACAGCGCTGTGTCACGTTGCCTCCTGTGAGCGTCCGGGTTGTCGGGCGCTGCCTGAGCGATTTATCAGCAGCTATAGCCCAGACGCCTGAGCCAAAGCCTGAACTTCGAAGAGGCGAGTGCCGCAGAGCTGTGAACTCGTGCCGAACTCCAAACTCTGCATGTCGTCAAATCGATGAGCGCACTGCCAACCGAAACGGCTGAAACGGACGACACAGCGTGGTCCCGGCTGAAGATGCGCTTCATATAGTTCGGCTGTTAGCATATATCTTCAGCTACGGGAGAACTGCAGCTGAAGATACCATTTCTGCAGCAGAAACGAAGGCGTATTTCAGCACTGATTCACCTGAAATCACATCGATATTGCACACGATCGACACATGTTAGAATGTCAGTAAATCGCAACTGCACCACTACCGCTGCAAGCTGCCGCTGGAACACATGACGGTTAGCATGTATACCTATACCTGCAGGAGGGTCAAAGCGGTGTGGTGGTGCGGCGGTGAGATTGCGCTGAATTCGAGGTTTACGTTACGCGTCGCCGATGAAAAAAAAAAAGTCCCCATAAGGCGTCGACGTGCATACCGGCCGATCGACGCTCGGGCGGCTTACTGTTAGAGAATTGAAAAGCTGTTCGGTGGGACGCAACCGGCACGCACATAATAGTGAGTTTATGTGCAGCACTACTGATGCAGCAACGCTAAAAAGTGAAGAAGTCCGTTACAGATGACTGATATATCCTCGCACAACAGGAAGAAAAGAGAGAGAGAGAGAGAGAGAAATAGATGACGGGAAAGGCAGGGATGTTAACCATACACACGTCCTGTTTGTTACCCTGCACAGGGGGAAGGGTGTATGGGGATGAAGAGAGAGAGAGAAAGAGCACAGCTTCGTGCACACTGGAAGGTTCGCCCCAAGTCTACACACGGTTCCCAAGACTTCTCGACTTGAGGTATTTCAAGAGCGCTTTAGTGGCTTTCTGTGCCAACGAAGCGTACGGCCAGGGTCCAAGGATCTTCATTACGGAAAAGGAAGGAAAAGACACCGCAAAGAGTACAACCTAGCAAGATCATGTGACGTAGACCACTATTGAGAAATAAACACCATAGTTTTTCTTTCTTTCTCTTTTGTTTTTTAATTTTTTTTACAGTGAAATACGGAAAGCTCACCAGATTTTTTTTTTTACTTCTAATGTTAAACTCGGCGGCTTTCTGTAAACGGATTTCTGTAAACGGATCTTACAGGTTTATATCAGAACATGTGAGCTTTTATACAGAATGCCATGTAATATCAAAATACGGACATGTGGTGCATTGGCTTACAATTATAGTATCAATCAAATCACTGACGCGCCGAGGCATTCAGCACCTCGATCGTTATCCCACTAATCAATTAGTGCTTCTGCAGCGTAGAATAAACACCTTCATAACGCCGCGTCTGAAATGAACGAACATATGATGCTACACTCCCGGTTCTGAAATGTTTCAGAGCATCGCCTCGGCCGCGGTCGTCTCATTCTGCTGTCTCGAGCACCGGCGGTCCATTGTCAAACATGGACTCGACGACGTCCGCTCGGTCGGAGCCCTGGCTTCGCCGAGCAGACCCCTGACATTTCGAACCCTTTCAAACAAACGGGTTGTCCACTTCACGCGCAGCTGCGGCCACTCGCGGTCGTGCACGGCATAAGGTCAATCGCCGGTTACACGAAGGCATTCTCTGGCCGGCAGAATGCCGTGCGACCGCGTGGGTTGCAGCCAAGCGTGGCGCATCGTCTGTGACCGCCCGCAGCCTAATCAGATCCACGCTTGACGCCAAGCAATATATGGCAAGCAGTGTCTACCTGTGCCAGCTCGTTCCCTCCCGACGATCTCTCGTCAGCGGTCAACGGCAAGTGTGGCAAGTGTGACCCTTATGACCTTGACTTGTCTGTTGTTTACAGTCACTTGTTTATCTTTGGAATTTTTTTTTTCGTTTGCTTTTGCCGCGGCACCGGGCATCTGGCGACTTGTTTTACGCAAAACAGCAACTGCGCATTGGCACGTTCGACGCCGACGCTCTTTCTCCGCGTTCTGTTTTGGGTGGTAGCTGAGTAACTGTGCGTTAAAATGCGTAAGGAGCAGGCTCGATGGTGACGTCACCCATCGGGGTGGTTACGACCTTTTTGCTGCTCAGCATTCAGGCCGCAGGTTCGTTTCGCGACCCCGGCGACTGCGTTACGTTGGAGGGTGCAATAGAAGCATGCTACAGTCAATTTACGTCCCCCCTCCTTTCGAGATTGAAGCGCTGGCAGGGCCAAATGAAGTGTTCCTCGTCACCAATTTTCCGACATTCTGTGTATACCGGAGAGGTACTTAGCCCAGACTTGAACGCCCGTCCTGGAGAGTTGGCCGATCCTGTTCAGAGCGGCGTCCGATCGGTTAAGCTTCTTCACCACTTGACAACCTGCAAACAAGAGTATTTCTAAACGCGTGTGTGGATCATATCATGTTCGCTGAAGGACTGACGATGATTCGTAAGGAGAGTTCAGGCCTTCTACTCGCGTATCTGCGGGACGCTGAATTAATGGACATGTATGCGGCAACCGAACCCTGAACAGCGAAAGAGGCGAACAAGTGGAGCAACTGCAGGTTCATATTGCAAGGCCTAACACCGCCTATAAAAACACTGTAACCAACCAATCTATTTAAATCTAACGGGCCCATTAGAGAACACCGTAAGGCCAAAATTAATCGATAACCATTCACAACCGCCTCCTTCGCTGCACACTTCGCTGCTTTTGGATGTTCAGCCCAATCAACCAGACCAGTCAGTACGTTTGCCCATAGAGTAGGGCGTAAGACACAATACGACACGCACGTACGTACGTGCGTCTTATGTTGAAAAAAAAAAAAAACTTTAGAAAATGTGCTTTCTGTTATTTTGGTGTGTGAAAGCAAAATCATGGCGTCCTTCAGATATATAGTCACACAGACTGACGGTTTCTAGCCGGTTCACTGTGCCTTCACAAAGCTTCTTCTTAAAGGAACACTGACGCAAAAATCTGGCCTAGCTTTCTTGTGTTTTCTTTAGTAGGTAGCCTTTGACTCCATGACAGCGGTATATAGCCTGCATTTCTGAGTTATTTTATATTTCGAGCAATTCGAAACGCGCGCCAAATGGACGTGCGGGTACGTACGTAAAGCAAGATTCTTTTCACGCCACATAAATTGGAGGGTTGTGTCCACGCCGAATCCCGAGCTGCTCACGCGCATGCCAGTCAGCGCAGTGCAGTGGCTGAAGGGTATACAGAAAGCTGGGCGCGTGCTGCCCGTTCGTACTTTCCATCCTCGTGGGAAGATGGAAAGTACGGTGTTTAACCTTCTCTGGCACCCTTCTCTTGGTACCCATTCTGTAGCCCTAATGATGCAACCTGCGCATTACATGACCTGTCCAGCACCATTTTTTTCTCTTAACGTCAATTAGAATATAGGCTATACAACCGTTCGCTCTCCGATACAGACCGCTCTCTTTCTGTCTCTCAAGGTTATGCCTAGCATTCTTCGTTCCATCGCTCTTTGTGCGGTCCTTAACTTGTTCTTAAGCTTCTTTGTCAGTCTCCAAGTCTCTGCCACTGATTGTACACCTTTATTTTTAATGATAATGGTAAGCTTCCAGTCAGGAGCTGACAATGTCTGCCGTATGCGATCCAACGCATTTTTATTCTTCCATGAATTTCCTTCTCATGATCAGGGTTCCCTGGGACTAATTGACCTAGGTAAACGTACTCCTTCACCGACTCTATAGAGACTGACCAGCGATCCTGAACTCTTGTTCCTTTGCCCGGTTATTCATCATTATCTTTGTCTTCTGCATAATAATCTTCAACCCCACTCTTACGCTTTCTCTGTTAAGACCCTCAATCATTTGTTGTAATTCGTCTGCAGTGTAGCTGAATAGAACAATGTCATCGGCAAACCGAAGGTTGCTGAGGTATTCGCCGTAGATTTTTACTCCCTTCCCACTTTAATAGCTTGAATATTTCATCCAGGCACACAGTGAATAGCATTGGAGATGTTGTGTCTCCCTGTCTGACCGCTTTCTTTATACGTATCTTCCTACTTTTCTTGTGTAGAATTAAGTTAGTTGTGGAATCTCTGCAGATATTTTCCAGTATATTTACGCAAGCAGTCTGTATTCCTTGATTACGTAATGCCTTTATGACTGTTGGTATCTCTACTGAACGAAATGCCTTTTCGTAATATATGAAAGCCATATGTAGAGGCTCATTGTACTCTGCGGATTTCTCTGCGATTGTACTCTGCGGATTGATGACATGGATGTTATCCATTGCAGAGTATCTCTGCCTGAAGCTAGCCTGTTCCCTTGGTTGACTAAAGCCCAGTGTTGCCCTTATTCTATTAGAGATTATCTCGGTGAATAGTTTATAAAATACTGGGAGTAAGCTAATGGGCTTATAATTTTTCAATTCTTTAACGTCTCCTTTCTTGTGGATTGGTATAATGTTTGCATTTTTCCAGTTTTCTGAGACCCTTGAAGTCCACAGATACTTCGTATAGAGAGCCGCCAGTTTTCTAAGCATTATGTCTCCTCCATCTTTGATTAAATTGACTGTTATTCTATGTTCTCCTGCCGCTATTCCCCGTTTCATGTCTTGCAAGGCCCTTCCGACCTCATCGCTAATTATAGGAGATTCTGTATCCTGTTCATTACTGTTTTGAATGGAGTTATCCTGAGTCCTCTGGGTACTATACCGGTAAGTCTAGAATTCTTCCACTGCTTTTACTATATCTCTTAAATTGCTGATGATATTACCCTGCTTATCTTTCAGTGCATACCTCTTGGCTTGTCCTACGCCAAGTTTCCTTCTCACTGATTTCGGGATGCATTCATTTCTTACGGCTTCTTCAGTCTTTCTCACGTTATAATTTCGAATATCAATTATTTTCGCTTTGTTGATCAGTTTTGACAGCTCCACGAATTCTATCTTATCCCTTGAGTTGGACACTTTCATTCTTTGTCATTTCTTTATTATGTACTTTGTTACTTGGAAGAGCATGCCTACTGGTTGCCTTGGTTCCTTGCCTCCCACTTCAATTGCTGCCTCTGAAGCCAACCTAGTTACGGTTTCATTCATTACCTCTATGTCATCTTCATCTCTCTGTTCTAAGGCTGCCTATTTGTTTGCAAGCACCAGCGTGAATTTGTCTGCTTTTACCCGTACTACCTCAAGGTTGACCTGGTTTTTGTTGACCAATTTTACTCTTTCTGTCTTCAAAAGGAGGTGAATGCTAGCTCTCTCAAACCTATGATCACTGCACTTTACCCTACCTATCACTTCTACATCCTTCACAATGGTGGTATTGGCAGAAAGTATGAAATGAATTTCATTTCTTGTTTCACCATTAGGGCTTTTCTAGGTCCACTTTATGCTGCTACGCTTCTTGAAAAAGGTGTTGGTTATTCTTTGCTTATTCCTTTCTGTTAATTCTACCAGCATCTCTCCTCTAGCGTTCCCAGAATCAATGCCGTAGTTGCCAATTGCCTGTTCACCCGCCTGCCTTTTCCCTGACTTTTGCATTGAAGTCACCCATTACTACTGTATATCGAGTTTGCACTTTTCTCATCGCTAATTCAACGTCTTCATAAAACTTACCTCATCATCGTGATTGGATGTAGGAGCGCAGGCTTTTACTATCTTTAATCTATACCTCTTATTAATTTTTATTACGACTGCTGCTAACCTCTCATTAATGCTGTAGAATTCGTCAACATTGCCCTCTATGTCCTTATGGATTAGAAATCCCGTCCCGTATTGCTTCAAGTCTGAGAGACCTCTATAGCAGAGGACATGGCCGTTATTCAGCAATGTATAAGCCTCACAAGTTTTTCTAATCTCACTATAAGGCCGGTGATATCCTAAACAATGTCTGATAGTTCCTCAAAGAGTCCTGCTAAGCTAGCCTCACTCGACAGAGTTCAGCTGTTCAAGGTTGAGAAGGTCAGTTTTCATTGGCGGCCTGTACGGATCCAGAGATTCTTAGATCCTTCTGCTGCGTTACAGGTCCGACCGCCGCCTTGGTCAGGTGCTCCGAAGCTGCTGGAGACTGAGGGTTATGGGTTAATTGTAGGAATCAACATCGCAGATTGTTAGGTTATTGTTCTGAAGCTCACACGTTCTGCCTCTTTGAGGAGCGGTATATATATTGACGGTGCTTTGCTCCGGGCCACCGTTAGATGCGGTGGCCCGGATATATATATATATATATATATATATAGCAATTGACGGTGGTCTAAAGTACTATAACGTAATTAGGTAGAACTTAGTGAATTTTCATTAATTCGTCCACTATGTGTTTTAATTTTTTTTCGTAATGTCCACCTCCTCGAGTAGTAGTAGTAGTAGTAGTAGTAGTAGTAGTAGTAGTAGTAGTAGTAGTAGTAGTTATATATATATATATATATATATATATATATATATATATATATATATATATATATATATATATATATATATATATATATATATATATACCAGAAAGTGATCGCCCGAGAATTTCACCCCAGTATGCGTATAAGAGAATGGTTCGCATGCCTATAAATGTGGAGCAGGGACTGGGACAAGTTATAGTGCGGTTCGTTTTGAAGATTCGCACACGTATCTCCGCAGTATACGGCGCCCAATGCGCACTGCACAAACGCTGTCAAGATGACGGGAGCTTCGCGTCAAGCTGTCACTCGCAATTACAGCTCCCGGCATTGTGTCGACGCGTGCCACATGTCTGATCCGACGGTGGGGTAAGATGAGAAGGGGGGGGGGAGGTGTAGGTCGAGCTTTTGGAATCCTCATGCTCGCGAGGGACTTGTTAGGAGACGACGCTGCTATAAAATGTTCCCAAGTTAAGCTGCCGACGTGCAGGTGTCGGTAAATCCTGTGCTTGCAACCACGACAAGTGTCACACTGAAAACGTTTCAGAAACGGTTGGGCAGTCGCCGGTTGCTTTATATATGTGGCCTGTTCATAATCTGGATCATAATGTCGCTCTCAAATTTCCCGCTATTGATTGAGATTAACTTATGTCTGAGCTGGAGGCAAAAGGCGTAGCGCATCAGAAACATGTCAAAAGAAGAACACAAACGACACAAACGTTTCGCATAGCGCCAAACGTGTGTGTCGTCTGTGTCCTTCTTTTGTCCTGTTTCCGATGCGCTACGCCGTTTGCCTCGATCATGATATATCAACAATCCTAACGTGCAACTTCGGTCAACTATATCTGAGAAAACGGTTGAAATGTGCTGAAGAACCCGCCTCAAACATCCCTATACTATGTACACTCTGGTTGACCGAAGTCAATGCAGGTATTGGCTCTTGTAATCATCCGTATAATGACGTCTTTTCGATATTTTTCCTCGATTCATTACCTTATCTGATTGCATTCGAAGAGACAATTTGGTCATCTTTTGTCAGTACTTAATCTAACTGACAATCGCGTCGTTGGTACACGCAAAAGAATTAAAGAAAAATAAAAGAAAATATCAACGGCAACAAAACAACCTCGCAAAGTGTCGCAGAGCCTTGAACTGGAGAACACGTGCTCCTTTCCTCGGGTACCATGTACAAATAACCCTCACAAATTCGTAATTGCATATTTGTGTATAATCCTATATACCTGAATACGTGTGTGCAAATAGCTTTCTTCTTTATTGAAACCAAAATAAGGGAAGGCGATCTAGTCACCCATTATGGTGACAGCTACTCCTTTTCACGTAAGTCATAAGTATAAGAGAACTACAGTAAATTAAGAAGTGACAACATGGGTTCAGAAAATCTAGAGCAGTGTTCGATAAGAGAGTAAATGAAGTTCTTATATAGGGGGGTCCTAAAAATAAATTATGGGGTTACACGTGTCAAAACCACAATCTGATTATGAGGCACGCCGTAGTGGGGGACTTCGAAAATTCGGACCACCTGGAGTTCTTTAACTCTTTCTCTACCATGACGAAAATAGGTGTTTCTGTAGGTTACGCCAGATCCTATTTCCGGAAAAATCTACTGCACTGAATATATTAAGTAATACTTAAACAAAAAGCAGAATTAATGCACTTTTCACGCATAAAAGTTTTATTAACGAGATGTAGGTCATAAAAGATATGAAAATTGCCAGAATCAAGATTGTTGGATACGATTGAGCAAAGTTTGTAAAGAAACGCTTGTATCTACTAAGAAAAATATGTAACAAAAATTATGAGATATACAAAATAGATTGTCGTCTAATAGGCACTAGCTATGAAAAATGAAATTTTTTTATTGAACAGGTATTCCACTACAAAAATTTAACTGCAAGCCTACATTTGGGCGTGCCCGGCTGTGGCCGCCGATGTTCCTGGCTGCTGTGTGTCGTCGTCACTCTCAAAGCCAGGCACATACCCAGCCCCCCCATCCCTCCCGAAGTTAATCTGCATACCTCCCCCCCCCCCCCCCCACGCACACACACACACACCCTGCTCACGCCACCACTCCTCACACACATTCCTAAAGCGCCTATGTTCTTATTGAGCGATGAACCACTGGTCCCATATGAAGATACATTTAACTTTTTAAAAGCCACAGGAATCCTACAAGAACTGTAGCACATTTCATGTTTTATATTTTTACTTGGCCATTTACACCATTTTACAGCATTTCAACAAATAAGCTAATACGAAAAACATGTTCTTGGCGCATTATAGTCTGCACGGCTGCTGCACCATAAAAATCCCAAATCATCATCATCAAATCAATCTTGAGAATTGACAGTTATTCGGCGGTCAACATGTTGTTGCCTTTTCCACTCCTTTTGGATGGCGGTAGTTATCGGCATCTCCTGGGGTGTGAAGGCCAGTTTTGTCATCGATTCGGCGCCCCAGCGATTAGCTCGAGGTGCGTTCAGTGGTCACCATCTATTCAACTGTCACGCGCATTGCTGTTGCTTCGTTAGTTCAACCTTCTTTGTTTAGACTGATCCAGGGACCAGGAAAGGGATTCGGTTCGTAGTCACCTGGTCAGTATGCTCGGGGAACGAGCTTCGGCCTGGAAAAACTCCAGTTGGCGTTTAACTTTTTCTTTTGCTTCATTATTTCCTCTAATGACGGCTTGCCACGATGCTGGCAGATCCTCGGAACCATACAACCGTGATATGGATGGACGGGAAAACGACAACAACGCGGATCATCAAATACGTTACTGCGGACAACGTGCGCTTATGTACAGTATATACAAGGTGCTTTTTTTTTTTTGGTTGCGGCCAATTTCTTTAATTGCCTGCGGCAGGTAGCACAATTCTAACCCTCTATCTAAATTACTCCATGAGGTGGCCACTGCATCTTAGAGAATCAACATGCTTAATAGAATAAGTAACATATTCATGCTGATGAACTTGATAATTAATTATTTTATGGAACATATTTTAATGTACGAATTGCCACTAGTGAGTTCGCGAGGTGTACCCGCTTGGAACGAATTTTCTGGACTGGACCAATTTCTAGATATCAATGTTCAAAGTGTCCGACGAAATGCATTGGTCACCTGCACCGCCTGTGGCCCGCGCTGCACCCGTCGCCCGCGGCTGCCCGTGGTGCGAGCACGAACGGGCCGATATGCCCCGTATGCTTTGGGTATGCCAACGCCATGAGGAAGAAGGACCAGGGGGAATGGGGAAAACACCAGCAGGACCCTTTGAAGCGGGGCGCCTCGCTGGGAGGCACCCGAAGACAAGGAGTGGGCCGTCCAGCAGGCTAGGGCCGTTGCCGAGGATCTCGGAAGATTTTCCTCGGGCGATGGACCCCTGGAAGCCTAGCCCCGGGCACCAACATCAATAACCGCTAGACAAATAAAGTTTACGCCTATCCTATCCTATCGTTCCAGTTATTTGTGCACTTCAGTGCTTAAAATAGCGTTTTTTTATAAATAACCGGAGCACCAATGAGTGCATGTGTGTGCGTTTCAATATATATATATATATATATATATATATATATATATATATATATATATATATATAGTCATATAATGAGAAGCCAACAAACACTGACACCAAGTACAACATAGGGGAAATTGCATGCGCTTAATAAATGAAATAAAGTAAGGATAAATTAATGGAAATTAAAGTGGATGAAAAAACAACTTGCCGCAGGTGGGAACCGAACCCACAACCTTCGCATGTCGCGTGCGATGCTCTACCAATTGAGCTACCGCGGCGGCGTTTCCCCATCAACTTTCTTGGGTATTTATGTGTACTAGTAGAACCCTGGGAGTGTTAGCCAGCGCCCCCGCTCACAGACCTTGGCGGCGGACGTGGAACGTCTTTTTTTGCCGCAGGCGTCACGAGAACGTGATCTTTTCGGGTGAAGGCAACTGGTCAATAAACCCACATATGCTACCTGAAGGCATCAATGTTGCCGGATAGTACACATCCTACTAGTACACATAAATACCCAAGAAAGTGGATGGGGAAACGCCGCCGCGGTAGCTCAATTGGTAGAGCATCGCACGCGACATGCGAAGGTTGTGGGTTCGGTTCCCACCTGCGGCAAGTTGTTTTTTCATCCACTTTAATTTCCATTAATTTATCCTTACTTTATTTCATTTATTAAGCACATGCAATTTCCCCTATGTTGTACTTGGTGTCATTGTTTGTTGGCTTCTCATTTTATGACTAATAATTATCTGGTCCCTCGGTTAACCCCCTTTCTTCCCGTTTATATATATATATATACCGACCGATCCAATTTTTGGTGGCAACGTACGTGGTGCGTGGTGATTTTATTTTTCACTGTGTAAAGAAAGCCCGCGAAATACGTACATATATATATATATATATATATATATATATATATATATATATATATATATATATATATATATATATATATATATATATATATATATATATATATATATATATATATATATATACCAGAAAAAAAGCAGTTCTGGGTCCGGGTAAATATTCACAGTGAAGTAGACGCGCGTATGAAGCGGTTTATTGACGTTTCGGCCGGGGTCCGGCCTTCATCAGAATCTGGTGTGAAGGCCGGACTGAAGGGAATGAAGGCCGGACCCCGGCCGAAACGTCAATAAACCGCTTCATACGCGCGTCTACTTCACTGTGTATATATATATATATATATATATATATATATATATATATATATATATAGAGAGAGAGAGAGAGAGAGAGAGAGAGAGAGAGAGAGAGAGAGAGAGAGAGAGAGAGATCACCACGCACCACGTACGTTGCCACTAAAAATTGGATCGGTCGTTTCTGGAGCCCCTCTACAACGCAACGTAACGCTCTTGACCCTAAAGTGGATATCAAAAAATTTTGCGTGGTTCATCTTAGTTAACTAATTAAGCGGAATATAATAAAGTACTCCTAGGAGGGCCGCATGACGGCAAATCATATGTCAGTGGTTTAGTTCAGCTGCAGCTAACCACTTTTCTTTTTAATCCTTCGCACAAGTTACGTGAAACACGCGAAAACTTTCAGAGAACACTTTTAAAAATCTTTTAAGGTTGCCTGTGGCAGACATCACAATTCTAGTTCATGAGCTGGTCTACTCGCAGCGGCGGACAATATTTGCGCAAAGAATTTAGATGCGAAATCGACTAATTATTAAAAATTCACTAAGTAATTTTATAACTAATTAGTTTATGAACCATATGGCAATCTACAAATTAAAGCCGTGGAGTTCGCAAGGTGGATCCACCTGGAATGAATTTTCAAGACGACACCAGTTTCGAGATATAAATTATCCAACTTTGCGGAGAAATAAATTGGCGTTCCAGTTAATTTGGTAACAAAACGTTGTTTCATGCAGTGAAGCACAGAAGTAACTGGAACTCCAATGCATTTCTCCGCAAAGTTCGGAAATCTATATCTCGAAATTGGTGTCGTCCTGAGAATTCGTTTCAAGTGGATCCGCCTTGCGAAGTCCACCGCTAGAATGTGGAAATTGCAATATGGGCCATAAGATAAATGGCTTAAAAGTTTATTAGTGAATTCCTGTTAATTAGTCAGCTTTGTACTATAATTTCTTTTGCAATCAGTGTCCGCCGTTGCGAGTAGAACGGCTCATAAACTAGAATTTAGCTATCTGCCACAGGCAATCTTTTAAAAAAATTTGAAAGTGTTCGCTGAAACACCCTGTATATATTTTTAGTTCGATGCATTAAGCAGCATTTTCTTTAAGCAAAAGTAACTAGAACGTCAATGCATTTCGACGGACAATTTCAAAATTAACATCTCAAAAGTGATGCAGTCCCGAGGATTCATGCCATGTGCATGCGCTTTGCGAGCTCACCGTCTATAATACGTAGCTTGAAATATGTGCCGCAACTATCTTGATTCGATCAATCATTTCAAAGAAAGAAAGAAAGAAAGAAAGAAAGAAAGAAAGCGGGCTTGAAGAGATAAGCTATAGTTGGAGAAAACATCCATTTTATTTATCAAATAAAAATAAAATCAAGACAGTCAGCCCAGGGCTTCGCTGGCGTTATTCCTCAATGCTTCTCACAGCCGTTAATGCGGAGGAGGTGAACGAAGTGGGAGTTGTGGAAGCAGAATTGTGCATGCATTGAACGTCTGATCCTGGTACTGTCTGACCTATAGATCTGGCTGCGTCCTTTCAGCGTGTGTTGTACGTAGGGGTTCAATCGTTGGCGTTGCGAGACCCCCTGTGGAACGCAGGATTTATCTAAAAATCATGGAGGGTTTACACGGGCGGTGTATCAAGTGATACGTTTTCGATCGCGGAATATGCCCCGCGCGCGACTTCAGAGATATAAGCTGAAGCAAGTAAATGCCCAAGGGCCAATCGCTTTCGTGATATTTCAAACCCCCTTCCCCCTCCCCCCCCAAATGTTTCTGTTTTTTCTTTCCATATATCTGCTCACTGTATATACACGTTCTTGCGATTAATGTAGTCTGTATAAAACGCAAACGACATGTTACATCCGCATACGCAAGATAAGCGCTCGACCATTAGTCGGTGTCCTAATATGAAACGAGAAAAAACGGGCGGGTCAGTATTGGTCATAAATAATTCGTGTACTTCTGTATCGAGCGGTGAAACCCAGTACTTCCAGTAATATGGGTTGAAGTATGCCATCCGTAATTCAACATTTGCTCGGTGCCTTATGCACGTAAGACGAGCCTAAGTTTGCAAAAAGAATTTTTTTTTTTCAGAAAATGAAGCGCCAATGGTAACGGCACACAAAGAAGGAACAAAAGACAGGACAAGGCGCTTGTTGTTGCAACTTATTGCAACGAGAAAACGGGAGTTATCTAAATAGAAACGAAAGTAACGTGATGTTGCTGACAAGCACGCGGACCATGCAGACGTGCTATTGCGGATCAGTTCTTCATCTGACAAGTGATATGTTTTAAGCGCCATAAGTGAAAAAATGTTATTGGTTTTGAAGCTGCGCTGCATCAGAAAAAGGATGGGAATAGTCACTCGAAAGAAAAAGATGATGATAGCACTTTCTTTCTTGACGTTTGTTTCTTTATGTTGCGTGTTCTTCTTTTTTTTTTTGATGACTGCGTATATCAGACTGTCAAAAATAAAGTATTTCGGATGAAACGATAATTTTTGCTGATCGAGCTTCATAGCTCTGGTATAGACGTTATAATTGGCGCGATATATCGTCGAGGCATTATCGGTTATTACGATTTCGCTTAATAAATGCGTTTTCTAATTTTGCGATCTGAAGGGTAACTTTGTGTTGCATAATTTAGGTCAGCCTGTATTGAAAGCGTGCCCTTTTGCTGGAAACATTATGGCTAGCACCATTTTACGGAAATGTGGACTTAAAGTATGCCTCTTTGACTTGAAACTATTCACATTATCTCCTTCTCTTCCCCCTTTTCTCCTCCCTTCCACCTCTCTCTATTTCCCTATCTATCTATCTATCTATCTATCTATCTATCTATCTATCTATCTATCTATCTATCTATCTATCTATCTATCTATCTATCTATCTATCTATCTATCTATCTATCTATCTATCTATCTATCTATCTATCTATCTATCTATCTATCTATCTATCTCTCTCTCTCTCTCTCTCTCTCTCTCTCTCTCTCTCTCTCTCTCTCTCTATATATATATATATATATATATATATATATATATATATATATATATATATATATATATATATATATATATATATATATATATGCGTGTCACCTAGGCACGTGCTGTAAGGAAATGCTTACGATTTATTCACTCTAAACCAGGCTGTGGGCACGGAGACTGTCTTTTCGTCAGACCCAGTATGTTTGTTGGTGGGAAAGCCACCAGCCTTTCTTTCTTTGCCCCCCTTCCCTTTTTTCTCAGCCTTATTTTTTTCTGATTACAGTTATTACCACATTTATCCAATATATAGGTGAAAAGCCACACCAACCCGCAAGGGGCCTGCCATGCTGCTGGTGAGTGAGACGACATATACTCTTAAAAATTGCTACAAAGCTTTCTTGAACAATCTCAGATGCATGCGCAATAAGGTTAAACCCAGCACACCAAGACGAGTGGGCCACTTTGTCAACCAATCCTCGTTTGCCCTGCCTTGTTTGCTTATTCTGCATACTCCAAACTGATTGATGCTGGGTTTTACCTACAGTTCCAGGTGTTGCGTTGACCTGCTGTGGTTTCGCAGTGATTTTTTTTAAATGTTGGCTTGTACATTCGTCTGGCCATGGATGTGTGTAATTTCTCTTACAGAACACTTGTGTGCTTTTTGTCGTTTGGAAAAAAGTGCAGCAGCGCGTGCAATATGTCAATGTGTGTTTTTTTATCTCTTTCCTATTCTTTCCTCCTCTTATTTTTCTCGCACGCCCCTTCCCCTCTTTTCCTTTTTTGGAAGCGGGAAAACGCTGTGCCTTCGGCAGTTGCAATATATACCCCTTTTTTTTTCTTACTTCTTTCGTTGTGACCGTTATTTTCTGTTGGCTAGTCAAGAACTACTTGCGGTAATAATTGGCGACTATTTTCATGCTTTCACCTAAAGGAAGTGGCAGGCCAACAGTCAATGAGCATCAAGGGTCATGATAAAAAAGAAAGTATGATGTGAAAAGTCGAGGTGTAGAGAAACCTTACAAAAAAAATTAGGAGAAGAAGAAAGGAAAAGAAGAGAAATAAAGAACAAGAAATATCTTTGTTTAGCAGAAAAGTCCTCGGTCTCGTGTTTTTCGATGTTCGTAGACTCTTTTTTGTTCCCTATTGTTAAGTGTGCGCTATCTTTCTTTCTCATCTTTTTTTTTTCGTTTACGAGGAGCCTCAACCCTTCCGCTTCCCTCGCTCCAACTTTGCGGCTTGAAGACAAAAGGGGAGCATAAATCTGCTCACGTATTAGCAGCGGCGTCTGAATCCCGCTGTGCTTTGTTTTGTGGTGGGTCTTCATTGCACGCCTTTTGCGCAGCGTAATTTGATTACTGCGGCGTTCAAAACAACTCCTCCTGCGCCTTATTCAAAATTGAATGACCCAGCTTGAAGAAAAAAAAAAGTTATCGAAGCAAAGCAAGCGAGCGCAGTTATTTTGTTCACTTTTGCCCTTTTGCAGGGGCAGAAAGCCGTTCCGGTAAGCATCCCTCAAAAAAATAAATAAAGAAAGAAAAAAACAATAATAACATAATGAATGAATGAATCGGAAGGAAAAGAAATACGAAAGAAACAAGAAGTATAAACAACGGTAGTAGTTTTAATTCTGCACGCGTTTTCATGGCGGGGGGTGGGGGGCGGGGGGGGGGCGCAAGGAGGAACGAGAATTAAGAATCGCCTCGTGTCTCCTGCGGCGAGGGGCAACTCGGTGAGCAAAATAATAACTCGCGTTACAAGTACACGGTAAGCGTGTTCAACCGTAAACTAGCGCGGTGATGTTCACGTGACTCAATAATGCTAGGGGCCCGAAGGCAGTGCGGCGCGCGTTCGTTCGGAGTGGGCGATTACAGCTCCCGACCGACAACTATGCAATTAATATACGCGGCAACAAAGAAACGGTACTGACCGAGCGGCCTGCTTAAAAAATAGCGCGGGGACCACGACAATGCAGAAACTACAGCGTCCTGTGGCTGCGCCACACGGTTTTGCGACCGGGAGCTCTGCGCGTGGCATAAAGGAGTGGAAGTGCGTTTGTTACGGCTCGTTGTGGTGTGCCGGAAGTTACTGCTTTGCACATGCCTGTATTGACGATGGTTAATTCAACCTACTTTGCTGATAGTGACTTGTCTGTATATGGTAACTTCTGCGCGGTTTAGAAAGTGTCTGCACGTGCGTAGTTTCCTTATAAAAATCGACCTCCGAAGCTGGCTTCCTTGCAGTAAGAAGCATTATGGGGAGTAGCCTGCTTCGACGATCGTCTTTGTTTTGCAAGGCAACGGCCGGTTATATTGGAATCATGCACGTGTGCTCGCAACTAAAGCGTCATTTGTGATAACGGTAAACTCAACGTTATAAATTAGTAAATATGACAGTTGAAGGCGCGTCAACTGGCATCGAACTTGGATTCTCTGGGTGAGGTGATTGGTCCTGAGCCATTTGCATTAGCCGGGTGCGCATTTTATCGCGTTTTGCTGGACGCGATGAATGTTCACTCACTCACTCACTCACTCACTCACTCACTCACTCACTCACTCACTCACTCACTCACTCACTCACTCACTCACTCACTCACTCACTCACTCACTCACTCACTCACTCACTCACTCACTCACTCACTCACTCACTCACTCCACTCACTCACTCCACTCACTCACTCCACTCACTCACTCACTCACTCACTCACTCACTCACTCACTCACTCACTCACTCACTCACTCACTCACTCACTCACTCACTCACTCACTCACTCACTCACTCACTCACTCACTCACTCACGTGGCATCGAGTACCGGCACGTGCTATTAATGATTTCCGCAGTGTCGAGTGTGCTGCGTGCGACACGTTCCGAAATGATGACTGCGGCTTGGACCACACAGCAAAGCAGTGGTGCAAGACGTGAGAGATGTCAGCGACACATGTGGAGCGAGCAGTTCGGAGGCGATTCTGGAAGGTTGTCGAAAACTACGCACTTGAACCTCGGTACACCGACAGTGGTCCGGACGCTCTGCTTGTGGAACGGGGCAACGTTCGGACTACATATCACCGTGCATGAACAGGAGCGCACAGTCGCTCCACGCGCAAAGTGGAATGTGCAAAGAAAGACCCGTCTCGCTCTCTGTATTTGCATGCTGGGCATGCAAGCACCGAGATTCTCGTTGTCGGGAGCAGTAACTTTCATAAGCAAACGCAAGACAGCTCCAAGAGGTAAAGGCGGTGTGTCTCCTCACTCGGCCCGACTAATAAGCTGCGTAAAAAATGCACCCCGGGCTCAGAACGTAAGTAAGCCGTCGCCTGCCTCACTTCGCGAAGAGCCAAGCCGTAACTGGATTAAAACGGCGGGCGTCCTGCCTTTCCCATGCTGGTATAGCTGTCCACTTGCGCACACAAGCAAATTGAGTGCATCGAGGCACTTATTTTGCTAAGCTTGTTGTCTTGTGCTTTTGCGTTTTTTAATATTATTATTTTAACCACATTATATCGGCTTTCTTTTATTCGTCTACGTCTTCTTTTCGCTGGTTCTTTTTTAATTAAGTTGTTGTTGCTACCATGCCTTCACAAACCTAACACCACAGTTGGATCTCATGAACCGATGCTTTCCTGAGCGATGAATTAAGACAGGTGTCAGTGTCTCACTCACTAAAAAGAAAAAAAAACGATCTCTGACGTTCTACTTGTGAGCTGCGAGTGAAATGTGCTGCAGTGACAGCAGTTTTTATCGATGCGTAGCTTAACCGTGTCCTGTTATTCTCCTGCACGAATAGTGCGCTCATTGTGTGACTTAATCAACATATGCACAAAGCTACTTTCTTTCTTTTCATCCCAACTCGCCGTGGTTGCTCAGTGGCTATGGTGTTGGGCTGCTGAGCACGAGGTCCCGGGATCGAATCCCGGCCTCGGCGGCCGCATATCGATGGGGACAAAATGCGAAAACACGCGTGTGCTTAGATTTAGGTGCACGTTAAAGAACCCCAGGTGGTCAATACTTCCGGAGTCTTCCACTACGGCGTGCCTCACAATCAGAAAGTGGTTTTGGCACGTAAACCCCCATAATTTTTTCTTTTCATCCCAATTTCTTCGCTTTCTATTTTCCTCCCTTACAATCGGCTAGACTGCACGAGCTCGCCTATACGATAGTTCTGGGTAGCAAGTAGCGCTCTCCAAGTCAACCTATATTTTGTTTGGTTCCAGTGTACGATTCTGTGATTCAACGTCTTCGCTTGAGCGGTATACGCTGTTATCGAGGTAAACTTTATAATTCCGTTAGCTCTAACATATGAAGTTGAGAGTCAAGCTTGTTTTGGTGTTCTGGTTGTCTGTCGTCAAGTCTAAACTTAACATCAATTCGCAGCAAAACGCGCACAAGCCCTTTATCAGTAACTCCGTCACCAGAAGTGCGCATCTATAAAGTGAAACCTGTCAACGAAAGTTGCCTAAAATAAAGTAGAACGAAAAATTGGTGAACAGAAAGCAGTAAAAACTGGTCCTACCATACTCCGATCACTAATTCCTTGAGATTTTACGCAGCAAAACCAAAACATCGAAACCCCTGTGGCTGTCGCCCAGTACAATTAAGTGTTGTGTGACACTTGTAGTGGTGTGCGAATGTTCGAAACCGAACAGTGTCCTATTCGATTCGGTTTTCAAATCTTATAGTCGCTGTTCGTAAATGCAAATACTTTTCGAGCACTTTTCGAATGTTTCAAATCGTCAATTGCGCCCAATTAAACATAACATTTGAGCAAAATTACGGTAAACTTTCACCGTCGCGGGCATGGCATATATAGACACAAAACATGACAACTTGCGTATAGTGGAGCAGGCTACGTCGCTTAGGTAGTCACTCTTCACAGGCTACGTATACAGCAATCATTCGTGCTCTCTGAAGAGTCCTGTGCATGCGAAGAAGCTATACTTGTTTGCGCCCAATGCTTCATTTGTGCTTTCGATAAACATTGCTTCATAGCGTACTATTTAATGACACAAACGTGCTAACTTTGGGAATAATATAATGTGAACATCGTTTTATATTATTGTGATAACGACTGTTCATTATTCGTAAACTATTCGAAAACATATATTCATTGTTCGCTTCGATTCGATTCGCTTTTGGCACCATTCTATTCGCATTCGATTCGCTCTCAAAAATCACTATTTGCACACCACTAGACAATTGGCGCCTTTATACATGGCATAAGTATAAATGGTATAAACGATGCGATATATACTTAAATAGTTTAATAAGGTATGTTGATGTGTGGCTCTACGTTAGAGCGTGAATAAAACCATTCAAGTATACGCTGGCTCGATCGACATATCCTCAGCTTTTTATAGCCGCGCGTCAAAAACCTATCTTCGATTTGTTCTGGTAATTAACCAACTCTTCATATCACGAGCTTTGTTGCTAACACTCAAATCTAGTTCGCTGAACAACACAAAGACGGATCTTAATTGGCCGCTTATGATTTGCACGGGCTCCAACCAGAGTTTTTTCTGCTGAATCTGGATGATGAGTGAGGGTGAATGGGATAACTTTAATAGTTGCTCAGCATTTTTTCCTTCAAGAACTTGCGCTCTTGGTTGCCTTATGTTAATTTTTTTTTCAAGCGCATTTTACAACCTTTCCTGTTGAATGGCGGTTCGAATTCATGCGCTTAACGCGCCGGCAGTCTTGAAAAATCTTAAAGCGCTGTTGGCTTTAGATTACGGGCGTCGTATATGTTATATCTTGCTCTCGTGTGCACCCATATATTCCTGTTGCGCACCAGACACGTTCTATAAGAACGTGTTTCTTGTATGCGGTGTTCGAAATATTCAAGAACTCATACGAGGCAGTGTGAACTTATATGTAGGGTTCTTTGCGTTTAGTTATCTGTCCTTCCGTAAATTGTTGTGCACAAGGGGTTATTCACTCTCGCTTTATTGTTTCATTAGTTTATCCAATTAGCAACAAAAAAAAAGAAAAAAAAGAAGAAAGAAAGAGCAGCAGGCATGACTTTGATAATGTCATCGTCTATTTATGAAGGTTGAGCCTGTCGACATTCTTAATACGAGATATCGCTTTATGAGTGTACGAGTAGGCATGTTCCTGCATGCTCGCACTGGCGTGAGAGCTTTCTTAGCAGCTGTTAAGACGATGCGTACAGTTTGCAAGGAAGCGTCGGGACCACGATCTAGGACAGCCGTCTTACGACAAGAACAAGCACACCGACTTCACGAGGGCTTCTCAGATTCTCGAATCGTGCTTCCCAGCGTAAGCAAATAACCTTCGCTCCACTTTGGCCTATTCGTCATAACCAATGGGACGCAGTGTTGGTGGTACTACGACAACATCGCCAGAACTGTTTCAATAATTCACTACTGTGGCGACTGACTGCGAACTTGCGTGGCCAGAATTTACAAAAAGATTTTTTTTTTTTGGCAGTGTACGATCACTTTCCCGCAAAAATCAATCTACGGCTGCCGATATGCCAAATAGCGAGGCTTACAACTCCGAAGAGTCTCAGCGCTGAAGGTGGTACAGTTAGCACCATCTTCATCATTGAAAAGCAAGCCGAAAAGAGCAACGAATGGAAGCAACCATGCGAAAAAGATTGCCCTTAGCAATGTGAGATGCAGCTGGCAATTATGATGAGAGTTACAAATGCGCTTCCCAGAAATCTTTACTCGCTGTTGCCTAGCTAACGTTCTACTTCATATTTTGCGCCGTACTTACACTACCCTCAGGCAGCACAAGAACGCGTTCAAAAATGTGATAGGCTAAATGCGCTGCGAGTGTTGTAAATTCACTTGTTGCGCTATTTTACGCGCAATTTATTTCCTTCATCTCTTACCTTTCACTCATTTTGTCTTTGCTTCTCATTATTCTCTATCTCTCTCTGTTTTCTCGGCCAGTGTTTGTACAATGGCTTTGACTTCACCTCGCCCTTTGAGTGTGAAGGAAGGCGAGGGCGTCCTCATGAGCTCTCATTCTTCTTATGCAGTTATCTGTGTCCGCTCTTAATAATCACTTCTTTATGCTCTTGCGAGGGATTGCGACTTTGATTGTGAGGGATTGACGTTGTTTAGTTAGGGTCGCTAACTGCCGAAGCCGCGGCATTAAATGTCTGCGCCCTCTGATTTCTGAGAATAACGCACACGCGCGCGCAAGTTGTAACACACTGCAGTGATAGCATTTAGTCGTGGGCCGTTGCTGGACGACCAGATAAAAATTTCGCACAACGTCGTCTGTACAGAGCTATCAGCTAACTACGCAGACGACTCCCACCAGTTTCGACGTTTCTTGACGCCGCCGCGAGATGGCGACTGCGTTCGCCGTTCGCAACGCGTCGGGTCCAAATCCCACCGGGTCTCGCTGAGAGACACCAGCGCCACGTCTGGGTCGGCGGTAACGGCGTCCTTCCTGGCTGGGGCCTACCACAGTCGGCGGAGCCGCGGTAAACACTTTCCAGATTCTCGCAATACCCTCCTCTCCGCTCCCGCCACGCCAACTCATTTGAAGGAGGACAGACCACAAAAAAAGAAAAAAAGAAAAATGACCCCCAAGACAGTCAAAACAGTAGAAGGGATGGGAAGACGGGGAAGGAGCGTTCATGCTGTCTGAGAAGAAATAAGATAAGCAGACTCAAAAGAAAGGGGAGCAAGGGGAATACAAGGCATGGCGGAGCTCGGAAAGGGTGTTCGGGCAGTCTGGAAAGGGTGTTGCGTTCATGCAGAAAGGGGGAGTCGAGACATGGGAGGGTGGTGTCAGGAAGCGAAAACCAGTTTCCTCTTGGGGAATGAGCGAGACACTTGCGTCGGCAACAAAAAAAGACACGAGAGAGAGAAAAAAATATATGGTTCAACATGCCGTGTGCAGAGGAAAAGAAAGCGCCGTGCTTGAAAGCAGAGCGCTGCGATGAGAAGGTCACTTGCAGCTAAGGAGGGTTCGACGAACTCTGCAGCAGAAGCGGTTTGCCCGAGACGAGCCTGTCTCTCTCCCCCTCGGAACGGGGATGGGGGTGGGAAAGACCACAAGTGTAACAAGTTGCCGCAGAAGAAGAAGAAGCAACGTTAACATAAGAAGCGGTAGAATAGTGTGGTAAACGCGCGGTGAGAGTAGTCCGGTCCTGGCGCAAGTCCTCGCATCGGGCGGCCATGATGGCGGGAAGAAAGGGAAAACCCATTTTCTTGCGACCTGAGCGCGCTCGGCGTGAAGCCGTGACCTGACGAATGCACTTGTCTCGGCTTGGAACGCAGACGCGGCGTGGCCGTTGGTATGCTGCCATCCCCGGCTTAGACATGGTGGCCGGCCTGCCCTCCCGCCAGCCTTACGTCTCAGCCTGCTTGTCACGCAGCAAGGCGTCTTGTCCACATAGAAGCAGGGACGCAGCGGTTAGGCACAGCAGGCTGAACATCGCCTCACCGAAACCCGGGAGTAATAAACTAGCGAGTGGAGTGGTTCTCCACCGCGTGCGGTCTGCGTTTAACCGTCGGCGAGTGGCGATGTTCAAGTTGGAGGAGTTAGTGCAACATTTCGGCGAGGCAGTGCAACTGCGGCAATATTTGGATGTATGGCAAATGAAAAAGCACTTATTACGCGAGTGACCTTCCTGTTCTTGATATTGCCGGTTGTCGCGGTTGTAGAAAGACGCCGAAGCCGAGTGGTCTTATTAAGCATTTTGTCTTCTCGCTTCGCTGCGTCCAAATGCGCTCATGAGCGAAGTGTGGTTTAGGCAGCAAGAACAATGCAGAATTTAAACAGTAAAGTTGTTGTTCCTTTCAACCTCACTAACGGTCGGTTTCGAACTGACGAACAGACAGACGCCGCTGCCGGTTTGCACATGTTGGCCACGTACAACTATTACTGGAGCGTGGCAAATAAATTTTGTATATATCCTCAACGTGAAGGAAGTTCCCTAAAAAAAAAGGGCAACTATTGCCCTCCTTCCCTTCCCTGAAGAAAAAAAATTAAACACCACGTTAAGCCTAACAGTCATGGCGTAGACCGGAACGACAAATGACGCGCACGTTAAGCTTAACTCTTGTAATCGCGCAGACTGAATAAAACAAACTACGCATTATAATTAAACGGCATGTTAGGCCTAACTCTCGTCATGATGGCCGCTACCGAATTAATGCGCGAGACGGATTAGAGTATACCTGGAGCCACGAATAATGAGTCACCTCGCACTGGAAGAATGTTTGGGGCATGCAGGTCTAACGACTACCCGTTGGCCAACAATGGTGCACAAAAAAAGTTCAAATTAAAGAAATTAAAGCGAAGGTGCTACATTTCTTTCACACGTACACCTCCGAGAGTGCAGTATCAACGGTGATTGAAGTCGAACTGTGCCTGTGGGTGAGGTGATGCAAGTGCAGCAGGTATCGTACACATTAAGAAACGCTGTCGTCACAAAGTCTTCACACAAGAACACACACAACAACAACAACAAAAATCTTCTTACTCCACCGTGCCTTTTCTTTCTTGTCACTTATTGCACACGGCACAGAACCGGCGCGTGCGACTTCCCTCTTCTGATTCGCGGCTGACTATTTCCGTTCGTTACAAAACTAGTAACAACAACCACCGTCTCAAACGGCCGCAGCAGCGGCTTTCCTTTCGGTAATTCACGCTCTCTCCTAGGATTTTCACGGCAGCCCGTTTGGGGATGACGCGTGGTTGTTACGTTTTCCGGCCGTTATATGCTGATTTGGGAGTTACAACGTGGCAAGGAAACCCGCACGCGCCTTGGGCGCACAATGCCCACTGTTTCTGCTGCAAGCTGTTCGAACTCGCAGTGACCTTTGACCCCGTGGCTGGATTTCGCGAGTCCCGAAAAAGTTCACTGCCCTCTCTGCGCGCGTTGCAGACTTTGCAGTGCCCGTTAAAGCTGCCATTCCTCCCCGCGCAGATGAGCGACCGACAACGCCTTGGGCGTGCTGCCACCAAACCTCGCATCATTGTGTTCCACACCCGCTTGATTTCCAGGAACGCGCGGATCGACATCCTCCGTTGGTTGCCCGAATTTATCAAGGTGCAGGTATCTAATGTGTACGGGCCCAACGCGGACCCGTGGAAGCGCCCATGGTGCGTATGTGTCAGCGTTATATCGTTTTTTTTAAATTTTATTTCTTTAAACAAATTTCGATTTCTATAGTCATCATTGAAAGCCTGCATAGTGTAGCAGCGCGTTGGCGCTGGGCGAACTGGTGACCCACAGGGTTCACTCACTTTTCGGGGAAAAATGTCGCTCTCTGGCTGGCGGGTGCCACTGGCAATTTTTATTCAACGACTCTTTGTGTCAATTCTCACAGTGCGAAAGAAACAAAAAGAAAAAAAGATAAGGTGGTTTTCGTTTTTTTTTTATATACTCTCCCAAAAAAAGTGAGAGGGCATTTGTTTTGCCCGGTTTTGCTTCCTTTCACAGGACAGGGGTCCGCCTGGAGAACGGACGGAGTGTGTGCGTTGCTCTGTTGCAGACCCCACGCCCCATTCCGGAACGAAAAGGAAGAAAAGAGAAGAAGAGAGGTCTGGAGAGGGGAGGGGGTGTTGTCGGCGCAAGAAAAATAAATGTGTAACGATGTAAAAGAAAGAAAGAAGTGAGCGATGGAGAAGTCCAGAGCAATGTCTGCTCTGCAGGAGCACTGTGCCTCGCTCGCCTCTCTGGGCGGTGGCGGGCATGGCTACCCCGACGAGCCAAGAATCGAGAGAGGGTATAGGTGGGGAGTACGACTGGCGGTAAGCTTACGCTGCGTTTCTCCCCTTCCTTTCTTCCCCTCGACGCAACAACACGACGGGCAAGAAGGAAGAGGCTGTAGAGGGGCAGGGAGGAGGAGGGGGGGTCTGAAAGGGCCGCCGCTCCCCCTCCCCTCCCCGTCGACTTCGGGCCTTTCGGGAGGGGCTCCAGTTCGTCGACCTTTCCTTTCCGCGCCGATTCAAGGTCGTCCTCCCGCGAAACCTCCTCAACGGGGTCGACCACTCTTGCGTCACGGGAAACCGCCGCCGCCGTTCGACGAGCCACGCAACAGCAGTCGCTCGAAAAGAAAAGAAAGGTAGAAGAGATGCCAGCTCGAGGTAGACTGCCGAGGCGCGCGCGCGCGCGAGGTGCAGCAGCCGCCGTTGCCTTCCCCGGTCGGGAGGGTTCGAACGGCGGCCTCGTCCCTTGGCCCTGCGAGGTCGAAAGAAAAAGTGGTGGCGACAGTGGTTGCGGGGAAGAGGAGTTGGGGGGGGGGGGTAGATAAAAAACAAGACCGGGGCTAGACAGCGGGGAGACGCCCAGCGACCGGCGGCGCGTTGTGTAAGGTCACAAAGGCGTCGTCGGTGGCCACGCCGGGGTAGACACACAGCAGACATCTGCCGCTGATTGGCCGGCGGCATGCGCGCGCGCGCGCGCTCGTCGGCGCTGTACGGGCAGCGTGGCGCACGCTTCCACGATTCTGGTGGCGTTCTTGACCGATATGATTAATAGTGGATGCGGCCGGGGACCCCGCGGCCAATATGTATACGGCGCGGACAATTCCGATCTGGCCGCTTTATAATGGGACAGCACGCGGCGTTCCTGAATGGCGTCGCGTCGCTGGCTCCCGGCCGAGAGAGATCGACGCGACATAGACCTTGTCCGCTCGTTTATTTCTGCCTTGAATTCGCCTGTTGTTCGCCGCATACTTTGCCGCCTTTCTCACTTTTTTGCCATGATTTCGTTGTTGCCCTCACGCGCGCCGCTTGTCCCTGCAATGCCGATCAGTCACTGTCACGTGACACACGGCCCAGTTGCGCAACACGAGTGA
Source organism: Dermacentor albipictus (assembly GCF_038994185.2). Taxonomy (NCBI): domain Eukaryota; kingdom Metazoa; phylum Arthropoda; class Arachnida; order Ixodida; family Ixodidae; genus Dermacentor; species Dermacentor albipictus. Next base: position 44,143,050 of record NC_091823.1, on the reverse strand, counting down.
CCCGAATGATATGGTTAGCTAGAGAAACGGTTAAGGGAATTCGTTGCTCTGCGGTGGTGTCACAGTTCGCAGGGCATTGGCCTCGCGTCGCACGAGTCATATGGTACTGAAAAGGGGGAGGGGAGAGCCAATGTCACGCGCTCGGTGAGATAGATGTACATGCTGCGGCGACGGGCCTGGAGCAGCAGCGGGACGGGGGGAGCCCGCGCAGTCGGTGCCCTTTGAAGCGGGTCGGGAGACTCTAAATTTTAATACGTTAAGCCGCTGTCGGAATCCAGAGTTGTGCCGAATCCCGCCACTTCTCACCCTTGGCTGTGTAGATGATGTGGTCAGCAAGGCCGTTTCCGGTCATTTCTCACTGTCTAAGTGTATGCGCAATAACAAAATTCATTTCTTTTGCAATCCTCTCTGCGGATGCAACAGTCGACGACAGAGGCTTTGTGGGGGAACAGGGTGCTTCTAACGGCTCTGGTGAAACTTTACGAAACGGGCAGCCGGCCACCCAGCTGCAGTTGCGCCGAGGGCCTTTCGTTATCTGTTGGTTGCGTGCCGGGGGGATAACCCCTTGGCCCTGTTGTAAACTCAACGGGTCAAAAGTTACCGGAAAGCACGCAACTTCTTTCCTTTGCGTTTATCTGGCCGGATCTTATCTTCGTCCCAAGTGTGTCTGCTATGCAAGTGGGGGACGTTCAGTGCCGAAGAAAGCATGCTCGACGGCACAAGTTTTTTGGGGCTCCCGACAGGCCTCTGTATAGTCGAGAAAGTGGCGGTGCCCTCGGGAAGGCAGAGCCACTTCGTTCTCCTTGTGTTTTTGCGCTGCATTTAGCTTCGTAATGCGCACCGTCAAGCGGTCACGTCGTGGATGTGTCTCGGAACACCATGGCCAAGTCTATCTTGATTCGCAGACTGCCCAACGTTGGCGCAACTGAATTTCCCTGACAGGTCCGGAATGCATTGATGCGGCGCCTGCGAAGAAGCCAATTCAAGGCAAGTGTGTATGCGGTGACTTAAGTGTCCGAATATGCAAGTAATGGCGCAGATTATCGTAGATGTGTGTATATATGTTACGCAACTTTGGCAGGTGTTGTGGAAAGTGTGGTGTGAAGCTGCAAAGTGAAGGCAGCGCCCAACAGCTAGACTTCACCTAAACGATTATCAAAGGCACAGATTTTGAAGGAACTTAACATGTTGCGGCCATTTCTTGCCGGTTGATACTGTATATAATGTATTATGCTGTAGTAAGAGGGATATTTAAAGGGCATCCCATTGTATGGCACAAAGGTTCAACGAGGGTAGTTTGCGCATAAAGATGCGTTGTAATTTGCAAGAAAAAAAAAAGCAGACATCAAAGCAAAACTATATGGCGAGTTGTGATGCTTGCCGCGGGAGGTCTTATGACTTATACTGACGGTGGAGCTGTCCCAGACGTCGTGGGACTGGCTGCGCATAGCAACACCGCCAGCCAGCCATCATGGCGCACGCAACTGGAGCCGAGAGTGTCGGGCACCGCCTGTGGTTTCAGCCAAGAACACACATCAACGCAGTGGTTATCTGTGGCTTTCGCTCATTGGGGCTCCCCCCTTTCATCCAAAACCTGTTCTCTTTTCGTGAGAGACAGAAGCGCAAAAGAAAGGGAAGCGGGTGTTGCAAGATGGGGGATGGCGAGAGACTCTGTCATCGCGTTCTGGGCCACCACTGACCGCGACCAACCATGAAGGCGGAGAGCTTCGCAGACAAGTCTGCCGCCGCCGTGCACACAAACTGGGACCCGAAGGACGCAGGGGAGGCCGCCGAGGGGATGTTTGAGAGGCGAAGGGTTCGGCTCGGGTTAAGGAAGCTCGGAGCAGGAACTCATCTCGCGTGGTAGGCGAAAAAAAAAAAGAAGGCAGCCGAAAGTTTCCCAGCCAACTCTTTGAGAAGACATTCCCAGACGGGGTGAGGGTGGAGGCATGTGCTCTCCACCCACTCCCCGGCGGGGTAGAGAGGCTGAAAGGGTGACCTAGTTCCGGGACTCCCCACCGCACCTTCCCCATTGTCGGAGATCTCTTCGCACCCCTCCGTCTGGCGCTCGGAATCCTTTCTTTTCTCCGAAGGCGGCTTCCCCCTTTCCTTGCAGGACAGACAGGGCTGCTTGTCTGGCTGGCCCCAACCCTGTTTACGGAAGTCTGGACTCCAGGTGTCTCTTGTGCCACCCTGCGCCGAAAAGAGAAGAAAAAAAAAATTCAACGGGTGAATAGGAACGCACAAGCGTTCCTTCTAGGTCACGGGGCTGGTGGCCCACCGCGGGAACCCCGCGATGCTGACAACGTCCTAGCGAAGCGGCGACCGAGTCCGAGACTGGCCGGTGCGTTTTGGGGGCGAGAGTCGTTCGTTTGGTACTTTTAGAATTTTTTTTTTTCGAACAAGAAATCACTTCCCCGGGCGAGTGCGCCTTTTCTGGAGGCCCTTTGTTCGGAGCGCGGAAAATCCGCCGCCACCCGTCTGCCCGGGCCCGTCTCGGAAGCCAGCCGCGCGTTCGAGCGCTTGTTTGAAGGTATACACGTTGTGAGCGTGGTTAGAACAAACGTCGCACCGTCGCATCACACTTGCTGTCGAAACGATCAAAATGCAGGCCGACCGTCGGCGTCTGCCTCAGAGTGTTTGTTCATCGCTGCATGTTATGACGTTCTTGAATTTAGATACTGCAACTTACAGCAACATGCTTATCAGGCGAACGACTCCTTTAAGGTGGACTTACATTGCGTAACAACGCGTAGAAACGTGCCATTTGGTGGCGAGACCTCGCCGGCGAGCAAGTAACAAGACGTACTCACGAAGTAAACGCGCAAGTTTTGTCGTGCACACAAAATGCCATTGTCGCACCACGGCCTCTGGATATCCAGTGGCCGCGATCGCACGTGCAGAAAGCTGTACACTTCCACGGAACCTGGAGCGCGCGCTTGCCTTGAGCGAAAGCGCCCGGGCTTCCCCTGCTCTCGAACGCGTCCCAGCAGCTGCGCGGCGCCCGCCACGCCTTGCACGAACTCCCGCGCGCCAGTAACGAAAGCAAGGCCCAAGACTGAGGTGAAAATTGCGTGACCGCGTGCGTGCCACTTTAACCCGTGCTCCTCCTGCTGCCGCTGCTGCTGCAAAACACGCCAACGGGGCAGTGGACGCTGCTCACGGAGCCCGCATGGATGCGCAGAAAAGGGGCACCAATTCGGGAAGGATGTGGGTTCTCAACCTTTAGTACAACGCGGTGTCCGATGCTCAAGGGGGAGGCCAGCTGGCGGCGTCAACCGCGGAAACGGCGGCGCAAGCGGTGGCCGGGTCTCCAGCGGGCGTTTCGGAATGAGGGGCAAGCAAGCAAGCGCTCCGGCAAGAAGGTGGCCGCAGCATGCTCGTCGGGGCCACGATGGCCGAGAGAGGAAGAGAGAGAGCTTGGCCGCGAAGACCCCCGGCTCGAAGGGGGCGCCCAGAAATAGCCGCGCGCATGGGGCCCCGCGCTGGGGACGTCCCCGCGCCGCGGCCTCAACTCTTGCTGCCCCGGAAATAGCATTTGCTGCTGCACCCCGGGCACCGTCGACACTTCCGTCTCGTCTGTTTGCCCCCCTTGCTGTGGGCGGTGCAGGGGAACACACACATACACACGGCCGGCCGCTCTTCAGAGCGCGCGCAGTGGCTGTTCGGTGCCACTGCGTTCCTCCTGGGAGCGCGCTCCGGCGCTGCTGGGTGTCTGCCGGACGCGTTTGGTATATAGGCTAAGGCAAGAAATACAGGGATAACAGGGATAGCAGTTGGGAGTATTGCATCCAGTATTCGTAGCGCCTGTCGAAAATATCACGTTTCTTTAAAGCGACCACCTGAGAAGGCAGCTCTCGATGTCTCATCCCACGATCCAATCCTGGGTGAGCGATGCGGGAGATTTTGGTGGCGTCATGCCCTCACTGCCATCGTGTCGTCATCCTCAACCTGGTCTTCGGTCTGTGCCTAACGCTTCTTCACTTGAGGCATTCCTTTGAGTGGTCATCCACGTTTTTCTCTCTCTATTTCTTCGCTTCTCTCGCATGATGTCGCAGTGCACGGGGCGGGATCCAACGCAGTATACGGTACATGTGTGTACATCCTTAATGACGATCCGGCACTGCAGCATGCTTGCGAAAAGACAGAGCAAGCACCGGAACGATTTCAGCGCTGTGCTTATTTGGTTGTTAACTGAAGCTTCACGGCGCAAGAGCAGCAAGGCCATAAAACATCGCAACAATACTAAGCAGGTATCCGGGGCTGTCCACATATACACATGAAATTTTGAGATGCCGTCGTAGTGATTACACCGACGGAAGCACGTACGTATGCATAGCAGAAACGTAATGAGGAATCACAAGGCAGAGCATATTAAAGAGGGGGAAACATGTGAAGGAATACCGATACAAAGAAAGGCTCGTCACAAAACGTGAGAAAGTTCGTCAATGCTGCCTTTGTGGCGTGCAGCCATGCGTCGCCGGCATCCAAAGTTGACTCTGCACCCGGATGGAACGTCCTTGCATCATATGTATACAGCTCAAAACGTCTGGCGTCGCAAGGTCGTGCAGCGAAAGCAGCCGACGCCGGTTTCCCTCCGCATGCGAGGAGGGTGAGGGGCGGTAAGTGTTCGAGGTGAAAGCAGCACAGAGTGGAGCGTCGGTGCGTTGCAACGTCCACCGCGTTCCGCTTATCGCCGGACGGACAACGTCTCGACAGAGACGCCCTCTCAGCGTCGGCCGCGGAGCGCGTTGAACCTCGTTCCCGAGCACCCGGTTATCTTCTCAGCCCTTGCTGTCCCGATGACCGAAAGCGACGCCGAGTCAACGAAGCAAGAGACGACGGCGAAAGGAAGGAGAAAATGGAACCCTCTATATACTTAGGTCGGAAGTGGACGGCTAGCACCCGCATTTCTGGCGCAACGGAAAGCGAACAGCATCGCATCCAGTTCAGCGGGCCGCGAACGCGTTTTTCCGAGAAAAACACGGTACACCCGCCCGCTCGAGGAGGCGGGCGCGCGCGTCTAAAGGGTGCATCTATACTGCTTCTGCCGCCGCCGGCTCGGTGTTCGTGGGCATGGGAACCGAAGGGCTGCAGTAATTGTGCCGTGGCGACCCCGTCAGCAAAGGGGCCTGCCCCGGAGTACGTGCAGGGGCATATGGAGGTGCGCGTTCTGTGGGCTCGGGGCTTCTTCAGGTAGTTGACCCAAATTTGGCGGCTGGAGCGGCGGCGGGACTCCCCCCTTTCGGTGCTGGCGGGGTTCGTGCCGAGGAGCGGGCGGAAGGGTTGGCTCCCCCGAAAATACCCGTTCTCGCGCGCGCTCCTGCAGCCGGGTTCAGGCGGTGGTGGTGGGGGGTCGCGGCGGTGCTGGTAGGGGGGGCCCCACGGGAAAGGGTTGTGCGGGAGAAGCGGCGCGGCGCGTCAGTCGTTCGTCGGCATGCCAGGCCGCCGGGCCCGGCCGCCGGCGGCTCCTCAACGGCGTTGCTGCTGCTCCCCATCATCGTAACCGCCGCTGCTGCAGCGCTGCCGCTCGAGCGGCCACCGCGCGCAGGGAGAGCGACCTTCTTCGTCGGACCAGGTGAGGAGCGACGGCCGCGCTTTCGGCTTCCTATACCATGAGGGACGTTGCTCCGGTTACCACTGCTCGCGAGATGGAAGTTGGCTGCGCTACGGCTCGTGACGATCGCGTCTTAATTGTGTCGCCGCTGCCCGCGAGTTCTCTATAGGGTGCACGTACTTTTTACGACAGCGTGGTACGGCTTACCGTGAACAAAGATGTACAGAGCTGTTTTTCTAAAACGTGTTTCTTTGTTTCGTTCTTTCTTTCTACCTGCCGTGCACGTTGCTCAGTGGCTATGGTGTTAGGCTGCTGAGCACGAGGTCGCGGTATCGAATGCCGGCCACGGCGGCCGCATTTCGATGGGGGCGAAATGTGAGGACACCTGTGTACTTAGATTTAGGTGCACGTTAAAGAACCCCAGGTGTTCGAAATTTCCGATGTCCCCCACTACGGCGTGCCTCATAATCAGAAAGTGCTTTTGGCACGTAAAACCCCACAATTTAATTTTCCTTTCTTTCTTTCTTTCTTTCTTTCTTTCTTTCTTTCTTTCTTTCTTTCTTTCTTTCTTTCTTTCTTTCTTTCTTTCTTTCTTTCTTTCTTTCTTTCTTTCTTTCTTTCTTTCTTTCTTTCTTTCTTTCTTTCTTTCTTTCTCAATATAGTCCAGCATGAATTTTTGTGCAGTGGCGAACAATGGAGGATACTTTTCTTAAATTGAGAATTCTAGCTACAACCTTTAAATCAGCGTCAGTCTTCCGTCTCGGAGTTGGACACCACCCCGCCATCTGTCGGGCAGCCCTGTTGCTTAAAGTCAGGGGCCAGCGACGGTCGAATGCTCTGGGCTAGCTTTACCAGTGGTTGCGGCATGGGCTAGTTTTGATGCACGGCAAGTTTCCATTCCCTTTGAATTCGCTGCCTACAAGGAAATGTGAGCCTTACCAAGTTCGTCACTGTTAATCATGTCGTTAGTTCACAGCGGGCGGTTGTAAATTGCTTGTTCCTGGTGCGAATATACAGAAAATCTCCAGCATCGCCGTTCATGAAAGCGATGGATGGGGCTCCAGAGACGCATATGACGTCACAAGGAACCTCTGATAGGTACTGGCTCCTATACTCTAAATTTCTTTCCCCCTTTTCTCCGACGAATGAAATCGCCTCTTGCTGCAACTACTGTATAGTGTACCTACAGGTTTCGTTCCCACGTTCAGGTCGTTTGCGCATGTTGTTATATACAACGTGGCACAATACTACCTGAGCTATGCTGAATCTTCGGGCTTGCGCTTCGACAGCGGCTCAACGTCGAGCGTTATATGCCGTCGAACCGCGAGCGCCGTCGAGCAGCCTGTTTCTGTTTTACAACGACGCCTTTTCGAGCGCGTCGTATTTGGCTGTAACCTTTCCCAGCGCGCGCGTCATTAGCTTTAACCTTCTCGGGTCATCAGCAATCGCAGAGGCTTGGTATAAGGCAGTGAACGCCGCGAAAAGCATGCAGCTAGCAAACGATCCAGTTTAATGCTAAAAGTCAAATGGCGGACAAATGAGGCATGCGCTGGAAGTCCTTTTGTTGTCCTTCTTTTTCTATCACTCTCTTTAAGTGAGAGTGGGTTTTACGAAACGTGTCACTGACTCATAGAAGAAATGGAAAATGACCTTGAAAGGTGGTTTGCGGCGGTCATTGAAAATCACGGACACTGGACGCTCCATGGAAAGTTCGGGAACATTATACCACGCTTAGGCTTCAATAAAAGAACTATATGCGGAATCGAATATCTGGGAGGTTAAACATCTGAGAAAAAAAAATTGCCGCGTTTTGGTCACGAAGCAAAGGAATAGAATGATACTCATCAGGGTATACAGATCACGCATGCGCAGTAACTGGTTGAAAAGTGCGCTATAAGCGGAAGAGACAAATATAAGAGCGCCAACATGTTGGTCGTACGCAACACGGATTCACCGCCTTCGGAGCATAACGCGAAGCTTTGCTGCGGGCGCGATCGATAGGAATACTTTTTTAATACAATGGCAAGCCAGTTCACGCGCACTCTGTCAAAAGTTCATAAGACATAAAGCGCGTTGCACTGTCACCTATAGCGTCGTATATATAGCAGACCTCGCTTGTAGCACGCATATACTGCTCTTATTCAAGTTTAAGATGGGGAGGAACACTGTATACCCTATAGAACTCTGAGGCACTGCTGCGAAATAAGTTACGTGCAGTATACTTGGCACGTCAATACGGGTGTGGTCGCGCGCATATATGTTTCCGCATTTCTGACGAAAACTGTACAAGTATTTCACAATGGCAGCCACGCACGAGCGGCTTTGACGTTAATTGAGCAAGCACGGTCATAAAGTTCAGAGTCCACACGAAGTGCGCGGTGGCATTTGATTTCCAGAAGTCTCCGTGAACTATATAGTGGAACTTGAGAATTGTACTGCAACACTGTGCGCTGCACAGCACAGCTTTGTGTGGCACATGTATATACAGCAAGCCAAGATGCATATAGGTTGCAAGTATTCTTTTACTAAAATTTTTTTTCCTTCTATTTTCTACAACCAGTCCTGCCGAGAGGCAGAGTGTCTACAAGGGTGCGGATTTACGTCAGTCAATGACGATAGAGAAAACGAATTTCTTTTTAACAGTAAAATAATTGTTCCGAAATACGGCACAAAATTTCAGCAGCGTCGACCACAGCTTTGCAGGCCAATGTCTCCGAAGCGGAAGTCACGCGGTTGCCTTCACGCGTCATCCGAGGTATCGAAAGAAGCGGTGAGCGCGGTCACCAAACGAGTGACGTGTGCATGTCTCCCGAATTGATATATACAACGATGTTTGTCCCAGCCCATAAACGCTTCAGGAGCGGATATCTGTCCATCGTCACGCAAGAGAACGAACTTGAAAGTGCGGGCATCACGTTGACGAGTCCGTGGCTGCTGGCGGTCATACGCACGCCTGACAATTGCCGCCGGACATCAGTCATGCAGTGCAAGCGCTCGAGTTGGTGAGCACCGAGGTAGCCTATATAAATGGACCAGTCTCATACGTGCCAGCTCGTGGAATCATCGTAGTAAAAAAAGTGGTGCCCGCCGCCCTTGGGCTGTCGTGCACGGGCTCGTAAAACTTGCGACGGGACAAAGACCATCGGCTTCGTTCTTTCGGCCGCTTCCGGCCGGGCTTCCTTCCGGTCAATTCACGCGGACCCTCCTGAGATGCTCACCCCCCTCCCTGCTGCGTGTATGTATACTCATGCATGCCACACTTTTCTTTTCCTTTTGCATATATATATATATATATATATATATATATATATATATATATATATATATATTTGACTGTGGCGGAATACGACATTGGATTCGGGTATCTTGTATATATACGCACACCAGCGGAGGAACGCTTCATCAGCGTTGCACTGCAGGGTATTTATCCGAGAACCCTATAAACATTTCTTGGTGAAAAAAAGAAAAGGAAGTGAGAGGGGGCAGCTCAGGCATCTTTGAATTTCGCGCCCAGGCCGCGGCAAGTGTGACGTCAGTGTGGCGTCATGAGTCTGGACGTTATGCAAGGACAATGGCGGTTTCGCCTAAATGATTCGGTTCCATGCAAGAAAGCAAAAAAAAAAAAATTGTTCGTCGGCGTCCTTGCTCTTTCAAGCGCCAGGTAACGTTTCTTTGATCAGCAATCTTTGTATATATATTTGCTCGAATAGACGTCACTGTGACGTCTATTGAAGACCCGTGACATAAAGTTCTCTTAGTGCAGGAAATTCAAGGTGGCGCGTCCACCCGTATTTTATCGTCTTTTCTCGCTTATCAAACGTACACTCTTGTTAGCCTTAATCATTTCGCACTTTATTAAACGTGATACGTCTACCTGTTCGAACTCATTAATATTCTACGGCGTACTTTAACAACCCGGTGTGCGCGCCAATAGCTCAGTTTCCGGATAAATTTCAGTCGTATACAACCTAAATGCAGGCTCAAAAATCATCTGCACATTCAGGCTCACGTACGCATATAGTACATTCTTTTCCCATTTGAATAGGCCAAAATAGAAGTTTGTATTCATGTCGGCATATTTATCCTTAGAGGAACGAGGTCCCGACAGCGTCCGCTGTGCACAACCACCTCGGAAAGTACTGTAATAAAGATCGCATAACACGAACCATGATATAATACGAGTATCAATTCGGGGCGGCCAAATAGAAGAAGACGGTGGTGAAAAAATTCATTTTAATGTAATATCGCTAAATACATTTTACTCTTGCTCATGTAGCATCAAACAAAGCGCAAGAAAATTAATATTTATAATTTGTAGGATATATATCCGGATGAAATACGAGAGACAAATTAGACGTTAGAAAGAGAGACCATGTATAATATGCGATGTTTTACGGAATGGTATGTGTACGGATGCGATTAATGAGCAGCGTTAATGAGGCGGTGTCGCTGATTAATATTTCATTTGAGATGAAGAATAAGAAGTCGAGCCAGGACAACAACAGCTACGCGTAGATGATGTAATCGGTGGTCTATTAGACTAACAGAAGTGTCGAGGAAAGGTGAAAGCTTGCAAGGAGGGGAACATGGTCACGTTGTCTGATGAGATTATGAAATGTGCATGACATATGGGAGCGAGTATAGGTTGACTCAGGAAATTGAATAATTGAATCCATCTCTTGGGGGTAGAGATCTTGTTTTGCAGTGGACCTGATGACGGTGATGACGATGACGCTTTATGCAGACCGATATATATATATATATATATATATATATATATATATATATATATATATATATATATATATATATATATAATTAGGGACCAAACATGCCTATGGGTTGTTTTCACGGCAGTCGTTCACTGCGCAGAGAAATGTCGCTGAGAACGCTTATATGTAAACGTGACCGCCAGCCACGCAGCCCGTTTGTGTTTTCCATCATGCATGGAAAGCGTCGGTTTCTGTCCTTTCTCCGTGGTGCTCGTAAAAGGCATGCGCTCCAAAGCTGCTTGCTTTTCCACGGAATTGTTCATTTCTTTATAAACGAAAAAACAACAACATAGCGATAGGTTAGATCACGATTGTTTGTAACAGCAGCATTCGGGCCGTGACGTGGCGTGGCGTCCATGGGGCATGCATGCATGCGAGTGCGTGCGCTCCACGCGGCTCGAAAATCGACTCTGCGGAATGTCTCGGTCTGAAAAGTTCATCCGCAGCTGTTTGCATTGGCGTCACCATGCACGAGGAAAGGGCGTACGTCATGGTAACACGCTGCGTCGTTCTCTATGTACATGGCTAGTGCGATTTCTGTTGAACGCGTGAAGACGCGAGATTTTCGAGAGGGGAACGCACCGAGAGCATATGGACTATTTGTATACGGCGGCTGTTGTGGCACTTATTTCCGCGGAACTTAATCACTAGAATGATTCACTTGCTTCAGTCTTTCAGAGCTTTTTTTTTGTTTGTTTGTTTGGTCTCGATTAATGGGGCCTTGCTTTGAAATCCTATACTGGCGCCCTCACTCATTAATTACGACGATATATGAACGGGACTACCCCGAAAGTCAAGCATTGACTGGCTCGGTGCCCGGGCTGTTTTCGGCTGGGGGAGTAGCCATCGTCAGAATGCACAGTGCCGTCCTGTACTCTGTCAGGTCACTGTACTTTGACGAAGGCTGGTCTACCAGCCGGAAGCGTTAAGTAGACACGTCTTACTTCCTAAAAGTTCGTCATCTCCTTCCTGAATATGTCGTATCCTACGTGCTGAACTTTTAAGAAACCCCATATATGTATATCCCGACGATAGTATGAGTCTGCGACCAAGACTCTTAGGCACTGGCATACCAACACAATTACCCTAATGTACAGTATTGAGGTCCACTCTTTGAGAGATTACCTAACTGGCCATAAAGTCGATATATAGCGTCTACTTTAAAAAAATGGCTGTGGCTTAGGTAAGGTTAAGCCCAGGATGCGAAGCATACTAGCCTTTATTTTAGTTGTTGAACCACTGTTTAGCCTGGTGAACTGCTGTTGCTTGGCTATATTTGGTTCGGCTAGACGAAGAAACAACTCATGCATTACTTCTTCGCCTTCAAGAGTGGAACGCGACAGCGTTCCCGTCGACCCGCCAAGGGGTGTAAGACAATGGGCTACAGGGCAGCGACTACGCGCCCCGCATTGGACGCGGTGAGCGTCGAGCAAAGCAGCGTTCGGCGCGGCAACGAAATGTGCGCCTGAGCAAGAGACGCACGCCTTAGAAACAGCGCGTTTCTAAGGCAACACCGCATTCACTAGAGGCGCTTTTGTACCGCTTTGAAGCGTTGTACTCGTGGCTCAGTGGTAGCGTCTCCGTCCCACACTCCGGAGACCCTGGTTCGATTCCCACCCAGCCCGTCTTGCAAGAGTTGAGCCAAAGCCACTTCTCCTCTGTCGTGACGTCACGGTATCACGTGATTTCATGGTCACCGCCGCGCCTGAGGAGCTGGGTTGAGCCCTCGTAATATGCTTCGCATAAAAAAATGAAAATGTGAAGCTACGTCGGCCGTTGTAGGCACTGTAATTTACATTCTTGGGATACCCTTTTATTCTTCCCCCTTTTTCATTCCTGGAAAGATGGCACTTTACACATCGGTGTTCTTAAAAGAAGTGTTCGGCGGGCGGAGAGATTTCTTCTAGCCGGCGTCGGTTCTAGCACGCGCGCGCTCTGAAACCGCCCAACGCGGCAGCCACCGCGTCTCGGAAGGCGCGGCCATCTCGCTCGGCTCATCGGTTGGCGCGCGGGTTGCGTCGCAGGTCACGCGTCGCTAATCCCTCGAGGGTAAACAACGCGCCGGCGCGCGCCAGTTGTTGCTTGGGAGGAGCCGCGGCGCGCTGTCGTCGCCGCCCCCTTGCGCGGGGCCTCCGATGGACGCCGGCGCAAAGCGAGAGGAAAGGGGTGGAGGGACGCGAAAGGAGAAGGGGATTGGGCGCGCGTCAAAGGGTTGCGCAGCGCGCTCCCAAACAAGCCGGCGGCGTCAACAAGATGCACTGCGTCGGCGCGCCTTTCCCAATGCCGTGCGAGGAAGGCCGCTCCGCGTGACGCCGGCGCAGCGGCAGGCGCTGATTCGGCGACGCGACGTCCAGCGGCGCGCAGGCGCTTGGCGACGCGCCAACGCGGCGCGGCCTTCCGCTCTCGCGAGCTCCTTGCGATGCTTTCTGCGCGTAGACGAATGCCTCAGAGGTCTCCAGGCGACGTCAGGACGAAGACGACGACGGCAGCTTTGTTGAGAAGTCACTCGTAGCGCTAGAGGGCGCCAGCGGACAGAACGGCGTTTGCCAAGCTGCCTTCGCATTAAGGTCAGGGAACCGGTGCGCAGCTCGCGGAGAGGCGCATTCTTTCGCTCATCGGCGGCGTCTGCGTTCGCCACAGGTGCACGACACGCGGCGAAAACGCAGATGTGTAACAAAGCCTCTCTGAAAGCTGCGCTAAGAAAATGTCAAGAGTCAAATGACACTTGCCGCCTCGCTCAGGGCTTCGCCGATCGGCGAGGAAAGGACCTAACGGTACTGAATTTCGATGGGGGCGAAATGCGAAAACGCCCGCGCACTTAGGATTAGGTACACGTCAAAGAACCCCAGGTGGTCCTGATTTCGTCAGTCCCCCAATTCAGCATGCCTCATAATCAGATCGTGGTTTTGCTACGTAAAACCCCATAAATAATTATTCACTGAATTGTCTGCGATGGAATTATTACACTTATTTAGGCACTTTACTACTACCGTAACGGCTTCTTTTACGCGGAGCTGACAGCTGGCTCGGCCTGTTAAGATGTGAACATGCATATTCCGACCCATGTTGGCACTTGAATGGCGTTCGGCCCTCTAGCGCAGTGGCGTAGGCAGGAGGAGGGGGAAGGGTGCGTTGTACACACCGGGCACATGGCCAGTGCCCCTCCCCCCCCCTCCCCTCCAAAATTCCTTGTTAGTATGCGAACTGACCAGGCTTCCGCACCCCATCCTCACTCTCCCCTTCCCTGATCATGTGAGTGCCTCATCCCTACTCCCCCCCCCCCCCAAAAAAAAAAAAATTGTCTGGCTGCGCCACTGCACTAGCATACAGATAATTAAACTGTATTGTCTGGCGAATAATTCTCACTCTCCTTACCTGCCCAATACATCCTTGCAGTCTGTGGTAAAGACAAACGCTTGTGTTTCCTATTATTATCTCCCTTTGCTTATTCCATATTTTTCACCCATTCAGCGGTGACTCATCGCGGCGACAAGGGGTCCCAAAAATGAACTCTGTTAGAATAGAGCGGCGTTTGGACTAAATGCAGATAAATGGACATAAATAGACTTCCTCATAGTTAAGGTTTGGGCATGGCGCAGTCGTGCGGTCAAACATTGCATCGGGGAGCGACTACGAGTTCATTCGTACATTTTGTTTATGTTACCACGTTGCACAGTACGACACATGTGGAATGACATGCGCGACCGTGCAACCGTTTCACATCCTATACGACAAGATGTTGTATAGCGTGTTTTCCCTCTGACACCAAGCGCTGATGCAAATGGAGCTTTTGTCGCAAAAGACGGGCCCTGTAATCCGAGCTCGAAGACAGTGTCCTAGCCCGTTCCTATCAGACAGCGTTCGTCCGCACAATCGGACGCGCCGCGCCGTTCCCGGAAGGACGATTCGGACAACCCTTTCGCGCCGCGTCAAGCAGGGCCGAAAACACGGCCGCCTGTGTGTCCGCTTGCTGTTGACAAAAGCACTCGATCGAAGCCCCTTCTACAGCGGGCCGTTTGGCGCTCGCTGCCGGATACATTGCAGCCACGTTTAATCCACGCCCGCTTCCACAGGCGTGGGCGAAGAGTGGCGTTTGAATGGCGCCTGTTTGCGGCCATGTTTCGGGTCGGAGCTTCACAAAGCTTCCTCCTCTCTGCCCTGCTTCGTCGAGCTGACTTTGGCGTGGAAACCCTTCCGGGCCGGCAGTGGTCGGCCGGGCGGGCAGCTGGCGCGCGCTGATAGAGACGGTCGCGCGTATGGGGGTCTGCGAACAGCCGGAGCAGCAGCCGTAAACGCCACGCGGGGTTTCCCCGCTTTGCGGGGAAACCCTTCCGGCACGCCGCCGCCGCCCCCACTGCGCTATTTTAGGGCGATTCTGCACGCGTCCGGTGGAGGCATGCACACCGGCCCGTGTCTGTGCTTCATCGATTGAAGATGAGCCTCGGTGCTCGCTCCTCTCAAACCCCCCCCCCCCTCCCCCCCCTCTCTCTCTCTCCGTACCCGTCCCCACCCTCCTTTGGTAACTACCCCTTTCTCATTGTGTGGACGATGTGTGATCTGCGGACGCAGGACGAGTAAATGACTGTTCTCGACGCTTCCCTGTCTTTCACTCTCTCTCTCTCTCTCTTTGTCCCTTCTTTTTGGAAAGAGAGGCGGAATTCTCGGTACTATAACAGGTGGCGCGCCAACGGGGCTGCTGCAGTGTCGATTACCGCCTCTTTTCTTGAGGACAAAAGTTCTAAAAAAAAAACCGGACAGAGAAAAAAGAAGGAAAATCAGCTCAGAAAGCAAGAAATAAAAAATAGAGGAAGCGATTTAACGCGAATTTAATATCCCGTTATCCTGCCAATCACGTGCTCTCTTCCCTGGCTTCAAGGAATGAGTGCGTAGAATCGAAGCATCCTGTGGTTTATCAATTCGTTATTTGTTGGAGAAGTAAGAGCACTGAAAAACTACATGAAGAGGAGAAACAGTTAGCCAAGTATGTCAGAGTGATTAAGTTTGTGTTAATGCGGAACAATATTCTATGACTTGATTTTGCATTAGGCAGTACATGCTTATAAAGACCGGTAATAAGCATGCCCTTCTTCTTATGGCACTACATTGATATACACCATGCATACAACTGATGCCGCCAACAACTCGTCCGACAATAAGCTAGTAAGAATAATATATAGCAAGAATAAGCTGTAAACCGCGTAGACTGTATAGTGAGTTGGTCCAAACGTTTTTGTCTTTGTCTTCGTCCATCGCTGCACCTGAATGTCGCGTTCTCGTCGCTCACCTGTCCCCTGCTCTTTTATTTCAGGAACACCGGACCCGTATTGGCGAACAGCGCCCGGCGTCACCGACAACATGTGAGTGTACATGCGGTGTGGAACAGAGAGCAAACGGGGATATAGCCAATGTTCTAGTTGACATTATGACAGAAAAAAATGGAGCTGGGCAGACCATGTAATGCTTAGGGTATAGATACGGTGGACCATCAGAGTTACAGAATGGGTGCCAAGGTAAGGGAGGTGCACTCGTGGTCGGCAGAAAACAGATGGGCTGGTGAAATTAGAAAATTTGCAGGCGCGTGTTGGAATTATGGCTAGCGCAAGACAGGGGTATAAATTTATAATTGGTGATCGAAGGGGAAAGCCTTCGTCCTGTAGTGGACATAGAAATAGGCTGGTGATGATGATTTCAAAGCATAAAAATATCTGCGCAACCAAGCGTGACACGTCAGTGTAGCATATTGCCCGTGTTATCTTTGACAGTTCGGCCACGACACAAGACAGTTCATGTAAATGGAAATACTTTACTAATATATATGGGGCAGGAACTTGTAAGGTTAACAAAGATGTTTGAGAACAGCGAGCAAATGAACGAAAAATGTTAGAGGTTACATTAAGGGACAGGAAGGCAGCGGTGTGTATCAGAGAACAAACGGGGATATCCGCGATATTTTAATTGACATTAAAGGGACACTATAAAGCTAATCACTGCATGATTTTAGATTGATAAAGTATTTCTGAAAAACTCCTGTGTCGTCGAGTTTGTGGTAATAGGTTGATTAATGGGACAGGAGGTGATGGCCGAAGTTTATTCCTTGAATTTCGCGACGAAACACCAGAGATGCTACGTACACCAGCGTGACTTCACGGACTACAAAGTATATTTCCGCATTTCGTCTGTTGTGATTAAGTAACAGTTCTTGAAATTTTGTAGGTTCAGCGTTTGGCTCTTTTATAATACATTTGTATTTGTAATAAAGCGTAAGTCATTATTGCCGAAAAAGAAAATTCCCTCGGCGCGAGGAGGCCGCGTCAAATAACATGGCGTAACGGCTTACTCGTGCGGGAATTGCAAGCTGTGCCACCGTCCGTCTTTCCTCCTTGCGTATATTTTCTGGTTTGCTAAGCGTCGTCTGATGGTAAGAGTGCCTATTTTGGTATCGAGAAAATGTAATTTACCAACATAGCTCAAATCATTTCTTTTTCGTTAATGGCTCCTTAAGAGGGAAAAAATTGAAGCTTGGCAGCTGCCATGTAATGCGTAAGGCAGGTCGATAACCGGTGGCCTATTAATGTTACAGAAGGGGTGCCGAGGGAAGGGAAGCGCAGTCGAAGGATGGCAGAGAATTAGGTGGTATGATGATGATTATGATGATGATGACGACGACGACGACGACTTCGAAATACGCAAGCACCCGTATACAACAAGGACGGGTGCTTGATGATGATGCCTTCCATGTATATAAGCCGTGCACGTTTGCTTTGCAATTTACTGGACAAGCGGATTTCGGAGAGCTTTGTCGTGTACACCTTTACATGAATCTTTTTCACTAATCATACACCCTTACATACCGTTACACCAATCCCCAGAGAGAGAGAGAGAGAGAGAAAAAAAGAAAATTCAGTGGCGTGCGGAAAATGCGAGAGAAATGAGTTAGCATTATGTGGCAGCTCTTTGAGATCCCGGATCCATTATTTAAGCCACGTTCACCGCATTGCAAAGTGTTGCTCAGATGCTCACTCGACACCTATCCGGCTCGACGAGGATTGAACTGCAACGTAGGGACAATGGTCCGGAACCGTCGACCGTTATACACGTTCTCACGCTTGGACACTCCTACTGGGAACGCATTAAAAGAAAGGAACGCAGGGAAGTTAATCAAGGTATACTTCTCACTGACGTCACTGGGCAGCGATTGGGGTTGACATTGTCATGCAAACGAGAGAGGGATCGCAGTAGTCTGCCTCGGTTTGCCGGCTTCACCTCAGCCTCAGCGTATATGGAGTATAGTTAGCATATAGCGTTTCTAAAGTGTGGGCCATGGAACCACAGCGGTTACTGGAATGGTTCAAAGAGGCCAGCAGCAACACCTCTGAAATTGTGTCATTGATACGCATTTATCCTGATCTCCGTGTTTATCCAGAACGACGCGAAAAGGACTGATGCTGGTCTAGTTGCTATACGACCTCAACTGTGGGCTCCTAAACCTGACGCCCGCACGTCGGTTTCCTGCGTGCACCGTTTTCCTTATATGTCGATTGCTGACTGTGAGCGATGTATGGGCTTATGAAAATCAATTCTTTATAGTGTGAAATACAAGAACCTAAAGTGGTGTGACCGGTTAGGAAACTAGTTTGACGTCTTTCTCTCCATAATTTTACGTACAAAAAGAGGGAAAAAAAGTAAACATGCCCGAGGCGTTGTTCGATCCTGACCTGTGAGTGGGTCTGGAGGTTTGCGGCTGCAAAATGTTTGAGAACCACCATGGCTACAGAGCTCTTGAACTTCGTCTATACCTATCTGCATTTCTCTTTTCAAGCCTTTATCCCCTTCCTCCAAAACAGGGTATAGAAGACCTGCCGTGCGTCTGGTTAACCTCCCTGCATGCCTTTCCTTGCTTCTCTCTCTCTCTCTTTCTCGCTTTGTGTTGGTGCGCGAACGTTTGTATCGTCAAGGATGTGTGGACAGTCCGTCGTGTAGGTCCTGTGGCTCCTGTGATACACTTGAACGCCTTATACAGGAGTGTCCCGCATTCGTCACACACCGTGCACTGCTAATTCAGGAATATGGACTGATCGGACTCAAGTGTACGACCCATGATGATCGCCTGTTTCCAGAAGGGAGTGTTGCTCAACGCGACCAGGCCCATAGAGCCTTGCTAAGTATCACGCAGAAAACTGCTTTGGCCTCCCGTTTATTATTTGTCCTTATTGACCTTATTTTGTCCGTGTCTCTGTCATTTGTTTATTTCGTATTTTCTTTCCCATTTCTTTGTTTCCTATCTTCTTCTCCTCTATTCATTCCGTCCTCCCGAAAGAGTAGGCAGGCGTTGTGCACCTACCGGTGGCACTTGTCAGCTTGCTCCCTCCCTGTTTCCTTTGTGTTTTGTATGTTTTCATAAATAATAATAATAATAATAATAATAATAATAATAATAATAATAATAATAATAATAATAATAATAATAATAATAATAATAATAATAATAATAATAATAATAATAATCTCCTTATAACTAAGTTTTCTCTTTCCCTTTGGCATGTCTCAACGGGAACTGGCACAGAAGCTTACACTTTGGCCACTCCTACTTGCCCTCCTACAATCTAAAGACAGTGCTGACGATATATAACGGTCGTTCCCGGAAGCCCTATAGGGTGCCTCGATGTTCTCCTCGCCCGCCAGGCCAGGAGGATGATCGAGGCACCCTAGGAAGAACGAACGGCAAAGAAGAAAAAAACTATATAAGAGCGAAATGGTCAGTTATTGGCTGTGGTGTGAGAGCTGATGCCGATGGCTGTGTCTTGCCCAACGATGCAACCCTACGAGCCACCGTGTGGCCTCTGTTGAATGAGGCAACAGAGAGGAACCGTCTCCATGTGTACTGCCACGGCTTATAACTGTGCTCCTTTGTTTACCCCATGTACGTCATTCCTCCACGCCTCGTTCGCCCTTTCAGGGCGTCTCTCTCAATTCTTTTTCTCTCGAACCGTAACGGGAGGACTTCTGTACGGTGACCACGCCGCAGGCGTAGGATGACACGCGACGCCTCGCGCAGGTCGTGGGGGGTGAGAGCTCAGGCGTCGGGCACCGGTGACAAGCCCGGGGCGAAGAAAGGGGCGGTCCTCACCGGTGACCCCTTGCACGGCTGCTGCTGTGCGTAAGAAGCTCAAGCGAAAGCGGGGGGCCGGCGTGCGAGGATTGGAAAAGGAAGGAGGGGTGGGTAGAGTGGGGGGCAAGGGGGTTGGCTGCCGCGTCAGCGCTGTAGCGCGGGCTCTCGCCTCGCACGAGTGGGGAAAGGGGCTGCGACGGCGACTCGGGGCCGATCACGTGCGGCCGCGCTCTCCACCCCGTTCTCTTCCTGAGGCTCATTACCGAAAAACAAATCTTAATTAAGAGCGAGTCGGACAGCGCTAATGAATGGCTAATGAAAGCCGAGCGACATTTGCAATTCGGGCGCGCGCTGGCGCACTAACGAAGCTGCTGCTGCTGCTGCTGCTGCCGCCTCGTCGTTCCTCTTGGCGTGGGCGGCGGCGGCGGCCTTAGCAGGAGAAGAAGGAGCATTTCAAAGAGCCTTAATTACACGCCTCCGCTTCATCTGAATACGACAAAGGGACGGGCTCGGACCCGGGGCCCAAAGGAGCCGACATTTGCATGGCAAAGTGTCCGGCAGTCCGCGAAGGACGCTGATAATGATGGCCAACTTTAAGATATTAAAGCCCGATTACTGCTCTGGCCCGGAGAGCGCGCGCCCCTTTGATCGGCCAGCCCTGCTGCCGCCGCCGAGGCCGCTTCTCCGCAGAGCTCGCGGGCCCCAAGGCGCAGCACGCCTCCTTTCCATCGCACTCCACTGCAGCGGCCGCGGGGCCCGCCGAGTTAACGCGGGCTTTTACGACGGCTGCCGCTTGGCGTTCGCCCGTGCTTCGAATGGTCCTCCGTGACCTGGTCATTCGCGTGACGTTCAAGACTGTGGGCGCAGCGAAGGGTCGTCGCTTGAGCCCGACGACATATCCGACGAGCTCTCCAATCACTCACGAATCCACGCGAGGTTTGGCATCTATGGGATAGACAACGAGGCGGCCACGCTCAGTGACGTCGTGTTCAGACTATATCATCAAATCAAACTTATGCGAACTTCACAGCAACGATACGACCGCGAACAAAACGCCTCCACAAAGGCTTGACTATGATTTTGCGGCATTTACTATGCAAGAACACCTTTTCCTCTATAGAAAGTGACACTGGTAGACCACTATTTCAAAACAATACGAGTATGAGTGTTTTTTTGGTGGAGAAAAGCTGATCACTGTAGACCTCCTCGCTGTTTATATTCGGAACATCCCGACATGTGCTTTGTGGGCTGCGCAGCCAGGGGCAGAAAAGGGATTGGAATGGTAAGCTGTTAGGCTAGTTGGTTACGAATGCCCCTTTGTTAGGCAAATTTTTTATATAAAAAAATTGTAAATATTTGCTCCTTTTCTTTTTCTTTCTTTTTCACAATTATCGATGGGATCGCACGTGCAATAATGTTCCTAGTGTTTGTTTCTGAAAATATACTTAGTTGCAAGTGAGCGTCTATCCTCTCGAGGTCTCTTTTTTTCCGCAACGCTTATGCGGCGCCCTTTGCGAAAAGCAAGGAAAGGGATTCTGTAACATTGCTACGGCTTCTGAGTGCTCACGTACGCTTGCTGTAGTTCAAGCTAACTATGGTGGCGCCCAGGGAGAGCTTTCGTTGGAAAGGTCTACGAAAGGAAACAAAATTTAATTTCGCTTTCATTATTGCGCCACAAATGAGAACCGACGACGTCTGCGTGATGATATAAATATCACAGTACTTCAGTGTATTGTGGGCCGTTCGTGTTGAAGAAGTCCGCAAAAATCACTGTTATCACGCCCGACAAAACGGTCTTGATTAGCAGGGAACGCTGCCCCTGTACAGCTTTTACCCATGGTTACGCGTGCGTGCGTGCGTGCGTGCATGCGTGCGTGCGTGTGTGTGTGTGTGTGTGTGTGTGTGTGTGTGTGTGTGTGTGTGTGTGTGTGTGTGTGTGTGTGTGTGCGTGTGTGTGTGTGTAATAACCGTAACATGAATCCATGTTCTTTTTTCTTCTTTTCTTTTTGTTATAACAGCTTGGCTAACGTGTGCTGGGATACCCTAGCTGTATGGCACGTCGTCATTAGTCGTAGCTTTCACGGTATTCAAGGGCATCTTTCAAGTAACTCCGTGTTTTTGTGTGTTTTCGTTCCTTGCGATATGCTAATAGTGTGCCGTTTACCATCTTACTCTGATTGTTATTTTTTTTTTTACTGGAATAACATGAAGGAACTCTCTGGCTACTCTAACATCTCTCTCTCTCTTTTATTATAAACGCCATCTTTTTTTATCGGGACTTGACTTCTTGAGGGGACAAAAAGAAAGGAATGATTTTAAAATGACGACATTTCTGATGTCTCGCTGGTCAAGTCTGTCTCGTCAACGTCATGTCGCATCTGCCTTCGGTTTTACACCGGAGCTTTTTCTTGGCATCCCCTTCGAAACGGGGCTGCGAAAAATTGTCACTTATAGCCTGCTTGAGCTAATCAGTGTTATTTACACACGCACAGCCGTCTAGCGTTTTGCCTATCTCTTTTTGATGTTTTCTCTATTTTTTATTTTTATCTCTCTTTTGTACAGTTACCTGTGCCTGTAAAGGCTCCGGGTCTATCAATTTCTTCCCTGCTTGTTTTTTACCAATACTTTAAACGTCTCTTTCTTATCTCCCCTGCTGACCAGTTAATGCTTCCATCCGAGTTGAATGCAAGTGCTTCTGGAAGGTGGATGTTCTATATGCGGGTCTTGCTGGGTGAACATCTTGGCATTTCATTA